>NW_027526489.1:0-1200000 GCF_052857255.1 Amblyomma americanum | reverse complement strand
GCAGTTATAAGAGAAAAAAGTTTTGACGCGTATTAGAGGAACACTTGTAAAACCTTTGTGTTGTGATTTAGCTCGTTTTGGTCTAAAACAGCTTGTTTCGCTGTATTAAGCAAGAATACATGCTTTTCGCGCAGTTATAAGAGAAAAAGTTTTGACGCGTATCAGAGGAACACTTGTAAAACCGATGTGTTCAGATTTAGCTCGTTTCGGTCTGAAACAGCTTGTTTCGTTGTATTAAGCACGAATACATGCTTTTCGCGCAGTTATAAGAGAAAAAGTTTTGACGCGTATCAGAGGAACACTTGTAAAACCTTTGTGTTGTGATTTAGCTCGTTTTGGTCTAAAACAGCTTGTTTCGCTGTATTAAGCAAGAATACATGCTTTTCGCGCAGTTATAAGAGAAAAAGTTTTGACGCGTATCAGAGGAACACTTGTAAAACCGATGTGTTCAGATTTAGCTCGTTTCGGTCTGAAACAGCTTGTTTCGTTGTATTAAGCACGAATACATGCTTTACGCGCAGTTATAGAAGAAAAAGTTTTGACGCCTATTAGAGAGACACTTGTAAACCCGATGTGTTATGATTTAGCTCGTTTCGGTCTAAAACAGCTTGTTTCGTTGTATTAAGAAAGAATACATGCTTTTCGCGCAGTTATAAGAGAGAAAGTTTTGACGAGTATCACGTGGATACTTGTAAAACCGATGTGTTCAGATTTAGATCGTTTCGGTCTAAAACAGCTTGTTTCGTTGTATTAAGCAAGAATACATGCTTTACGCGCAGTTATAGAAGAAAAAGTTTTGACGCGTATCAGAGAGACACTTGTAAAACCGATGTGTTGTGATTTAGCTCGTTTCGGTCTAAAACAGCTTGTTTCGTTGTATTAAGCAAGAATACATGCTTTTCGCGCAGTTATAAAAGAAAAAGTTTTGACGAGTATCACGTGGATACTTGTAAAACCGAAGTGTTCAGATTTAGCTCGTTTCGGTCTAAAACAGCTTGTTTCGTTGTATTAAGCACGAATACATGCTTTTCGCGCAGTTATAAGAGAAAACGTTTTGACGAGTATCACGTGGAACACTTGTAATACCGATGTGTTGTGATTTAGCTCGTTTCGGTCTAAAACAGCTTGTTTCGCTGTATTAAGCAAGAATACATGCTTTTCGCGCAGTTATAAGAGAAAAAGTTTTGACGCGTATCAGAGGAACACTTGTAAAACCGATGTGTTCAGCTTTAACTCTTTTCGGACTAAAACAGCTTGTTTCGTTGTATTAAGCACGAATACATGCTTTTCGCGCAGTTATAAGGGAAAAAGTTTTGACGCGTATCACATGGACACTTGGAAAACCGATGTGTTCAGATTTAGCTCGTTTTGGTCTAAAACAGCTTGTTTCGCTGTATTAAGCACGAATACATGCTTTTCGCGCAGTTATAAGAGAAAAAGTTTTGACGCGTATCAGAGGAACACTTGTAAAACCGATGTGTTGTGATTTAGCTCGTTTCGGTCTAAAACAGCTTGTTTCGCTGTATTAAGCAGAAATACATGCTTTTCGCGCAGTGATAAGAGAAAAAGCTTTAAAGGCGTGTCACAGGGACACTTGTAAAACCGATGTGTTCAGATTTAGCTCGTTTCGGTCTGAAACAGCTTGTTTCGTTGTATTAAGCACGAATACATGCTTTTCGCGCAGTTATAAGAGAAAAAGTTTAGACGCGTATCAGAGGAACACTTGTAAAACCGATGTGTTGTGATTTAGCTCGTTTCGGTGTAAAACAGCTTGTTTCGTAGTATTAAGCAAGAATACATGCTTTTCGCGCAGTTATGAGAAAAAAGTTTTGACGCGTATTAGAGGAACACTTGTAAAACCTTTGTGTTGTGATTTAGCTCGTTTCGGTCTAAAACAGCTTGTTTCGCTGTATTAAGCAAGAATACATGCTTTTCGCGCAGTTATAAGAGAAAAAGTTTTGACGAGTATCACGTGGATACTTGTAAAACCGATGTGTTCAGATTTAGCTCGTTTCGGTCAAAAACAGCTTGTTTCGTTGTATTAAGCACGAATACATGCTTTTCGCGCAGATATAAGAGAAAAATTTTTGACGAGTATCACGTGGAACACTTGTAATACCGATGTGTTGTGATTTAGCTCGTTTCGGTTTAAAACAGCTTGTTTCGCTGTATTAAGCAAGAATACATGCTTTTCGCGCAGTTATAAGAGAAAAAGTTTTGACGCGTATCAGAGGAACACTTGTAAAACCGATGTGTTCAGATTTAGCTCGTTTCGTCTGAAACAGCTTGTTTCGTTGTATTAAGCACGAATACATGCTTTTCGCGCAGTTATAAGAAAAAAGTTTAGACGCGTATCAGAGGAACACTTGTAAAACCTTTGTGTTGTGATTTAGCTCGTTTCGGTCTAAAACAGCTTGTTTCGCTGTATTAGGCAAGAATACATGCTTTTCGCGCAGTTATAAGAGAAAAAGTTTTGACGCGTGTCACAGGGACACTTGTAAAACCGATGTGTTCAGATTTAGCTCGTTTCGGTCTTTAACAACTTGTTTCGTTGTATTAAGCACGAATACATGCTTTACGCGCAGTTATAGAAGAAAAAGTTTTGACGCCTATTAGAGAGACACTTGTAAAACCGATGTGTTATGATTTAGCTCGTTTCGGTCTAAAACAGCTTGTTTCGTTGTATTAAGCAAGAATACATGCTTTTCGCGCAGTTATAAGAGAGAAAGTTTTGACGAGTATCACGTGGATACTTGTAAAACCGATGTGTTCAGATTTAGATCGTTTCGGTCTAAAACAGCTTGTTTCGTTGTATTAAGCAAGAATACATGCTTTACGCGCAGTTATAGAAGAAAAAGTTTTGACGCGTATCAGAGAGACACTTGTAAAACCGATGTGTTGTGATTTAGCTCGTTTCAGTCTAAAACAGCTTGTTTCGTTGTATTAAGCAAGAATACAAGCTTTTCGCGCAGTTATAAAAGAAAAAGTTTTGACGAGTATCACGTGGATACTTGTAAAACCGAAGTGTTCAGATTTAGCTCGTTTCGGTCTAAAACAGCTTGTTTCGTTGTATTAAGCACGAATACATGCTTTTCGCGCAGTTATAAGAGAAAACGTTTTGACGAGTATCACGTGGAACACTTGTAATACCGATGTGTTGTGATTTAGCTCGTTTCGGTCTAAAACAGCTTGTTTCGCTGTATTAAGCAAGAATACATGCTTTTCGCGCAGTTATAAGAGAAAAAGTTTTGACGCGTATCAGAGGAACACTTGTAAAACCGATGTGTTCAGATTTAACTCTTTTCGGACTAAAACAGCTTGTTTCGTTGTATTAAGCTTATTACATGCTTTTCGCGCAGTTATAAGGGAAAAAGTTTTGACGCGTATCACATGGACACTTGGAAAACCGATGTGTTCAGATTTAGCTCGTTTTGGTCTAAAACAGCTTGTTTCGCTGTATTAAGCACGAATACATGCTTTTCGCGCAGTTATAAGAGAAAAAGTTTTGACGCGTATCAGAGGAACACTTGTAAAACCGATGTGTTGTGATTTAGCTCGTTTCGGTCTAAAACAGCTTGTTTCGCTGTATTAAGCAGAAATACATGCTTTTCGCGCAGTGATAAGAGAAAAAGCTTTAAAGGCGTGTCACAGGGACACTTGTAAAACCGATGTGTTCAGATTTACCTCGTTTCGGTCTGAAACATCTTGTTTCGTTGGACTAAGCACGAATACATGCTTTTCGCGCAGCTATAAGAGAAAAAAGAGTTGACGCGTATCAGAGGAACACTTGTAAAACCGATGTGTTGTGAATTAGCTCGTTTCGGTCTAAAACAGCTTGTTTCGTTGTATTAAGCAAGAATACATGCTTTTCGCGCAGTTATAAGAGAAAAAGATTTGACGAGTATCACGTGGATACTTGTAAAACCGATGTGTTCAGATTTAGCTCGTTTCGGTCTAAAACAGCTTGTTTCGTTGTATTAAGCACGAATACATGCTTTTCGCGCAGTTATAAGAGAAAAAGTTTTGACGAGTATCACGTGGAACACTTGTAATACCGATGTGTTGTGATTTAGCTCGTTTCGGTTTAAAACAGCTTGTTTCGCTGTATTAAGCAAGAATACATGCTTTTCGCGCAGTTATAAGAGAAAAAGTTTTGACGCGTATCAGAGGAACACTTGTAAAACCGATGTGTTCAGATTTAGCTCGTTTCGGTCTAAAACAGCTTGTTTCGTTGTATTAAGCACGAATACATGCTTTTCGCGCAGTTATAAGAGAAAAAGTTTAGACGCGTATCAGAGGAACACTTGTAAAACCGATGTGTTGTGATTTAGCTCGTTTCGGTCTAAAACAGCTTGTTTCGCTGTATTAAGCAAGAATACATGCTTTTCGCGCAGTTATAAGAGAAAAAGTTTTGACGCGTATCAGAGGAACACTTGTAAAACCGATGTGTTCAGATTTAGCTCGTTTCGGTCTAAAACAGCTTGTTTCGTTGTATTAAGCACGAATACATGCTTTACGCGCAGTTATAGAATAAAAAGTTTTGACGCGTATCAGAGACACTTGTAAAACCGATGTGTTGTGATTTAGCTCGTTTCGGTCTAAAACAGCTTGTTTCTTTGTATTAAGCAAGAATACATGCTTTTCGCGCAGTTATAAGAGAAAAAGTTTTGACGAGTATCACGTGGATACTTGTAAAACCAATGTGTTCAGATTTAGCTCGTTTCGGTCTAAAACAGCTTGATTCGTTGTATTAAGCACGAATACATGCTTTTCGCGCAGTTATAAGAGAAAAAGTTTTGACGAGTATCACGTGGAACACTTGCAATACCGATGTGTTGTGATTTAGCTCGTTTCGGTTTAAAACAGCTTGTTTCGCTGTATTAAGCAAGAATACATGCTTTTCGCGCAGTTATAAGAGAAAAAGTTTTGACGCGTATCAGAGGAACACTTGTAAAACCTATGTGTTCAGATTTAGCTCGTTTCGGTCTGAAACAGCTTGTTTCGTTGTATTAACCACGAATACATGCTTTTCGCGCAGTTATAAGAGAAAAAGTTTTGACGAGTATCACGTGGAACACTTGTAATACCGATGTGTTGTGATTTGGCTCGTTTCGGTCTAAAACAGCTTGTTTCGTTGTATTAAGCAAGAATACATGCTTTTCGCGCAGTTATAAGAGAAAAAGTTTTGACGCGTATCAGAGGAACACTTGTAAAACCGATGTGTTCAGATTTAACTCTTTTCGGACTAAAACAGCTTGTTTCGTTGTATTAAGCACGAATACATGCTTTTCGTGCAGTTATAAGAGAAAAAGTTTTGACGCGTATCAGAGGAACACTTGTAAAACCGATGTGTTGTGATTTAGCTCGTTTCGGTCTAAAACAGCTTGTTTCGTTGTATTAAGCAAGAATACATGCTTTTCGCGCAGTTATAAGAGAAAAAGTTTTGACGAGTATCACGTGGATACTTGTAAAACCGATGTGTTCAGATTTAGCTCGTTTCGGTCTAAAACAGCTTGTTTCGTTGTATTAAGCATGAATACATGCTTTTCGCGCAGTTATAAGAGAAAAATTTTTGACGAGTATCACGTGGAACACTTGTAATACCGATGTGTGGTGATTTAGCTCGTTTCGGTCTGAAACAGCTTGTTTTGTTGTATTAAGCACGAATACATGCTTTTCGCGCAGTTATAAGAGAAAAAGTTTAGACGCGTATCAGAGGAACACTTGTAAAACCTTTGTGTTGTGATTTAGCTCGTTTCGGTCTAAAACAGCTTGTTTCGCTGTATTAAGCAAGAATACATGCTTTTCGCGCAGTTATAAGAGAAAAAGTTTTGACGCGTGTCACAGGGACACTTGTAAAACCGATGTGTTCCGATTTAGCTCGTTTCGGTCTAAAACAACTTGTTTCGTTGTATTAAGCACGAATACATGCTTTACGCGCAGTTATAGAAGAAAAAGTTTTGACGCCTATTAGAGAGACACTTGTAAAACCGATGTGGTATGATTTAGCTCGTTTCGGTCTAAAACAGCTTGTTTCGTTGTATTAAGCAAGAATACATGCTTTTCGCGCAGTTATAAGAGAGAAAGTTTTGAGTATCACGTGGATACTTGTAAAACCGATGTGTTCAGATTTAGATCGTTTCGGTCTAAAACAGCTTGTTTCGTTGTATTAAGCAAGAATACATGCTTTACGCGCAGTTATAGAAGAAAAAGTTTTGACGCGTATCAGAGAGACACTTGTAAAACCGATGTGTTGTGATTTAGCTCGTTTCGGTCTAAAACAGCTTGTTTCGCTGTATTAAGCAGAAATACATGCTTTTCGCGCAGTGATAAGAGAAAAAGCTTTAAAGGCGTGTCACAGGGACACTTGTAAAACCGATGTGTTCAGATTTACCTCGTTTCGGTCTGAAACATCTTGTTTCGTTGGACTAAGCACGAATACATGCTTTTCGCGCAGCTATAAGAGAAAAAAGAGTTGACGCGTATCAGAGGAACACTTGTAAAACCGATGTGTTGTGATTTAGCTCGTTTCGGTCTAAAACAGCTTGTTTCGTTGTATTAAGCAAGAATACATGCTTTTCGCGCAGTTATAAGAGAAAAAGTTTTGACGAGTATCACGTGGATACTTGTAAAACCGATGTGTTCAGATTTAGCTCGTTTCGGTCTAAAACAGCTTGTTTCGTTGTATTAAGCACGAATACATGCTTTTCGCGCAGTTATAAAAGAAAAAGTTTTGACGAGTATCACGTGGAACACTTGTAATACCGATGTGTTGTGATTTAGCTCGTTTCGGTTTAAAACAGCTTGTTTCGCTGTATTAAGCAAGAATACATGCTTTTCGCGCAGTTATAAGAGAAAAAGTTTTGACGCGTATCAGAGGAACACTTGTAAAACCGATGTGTTCAGATTTAGCTCGTTTCGGTCTAAAACAGCTTGTTTCGTTGTATTAAGCACGAATACATGCTTTACGCGCAGGTATAGAAGAAAAAGTTTTGACGCGTATCAGAGACACTTGTAAAACCGATGTGTTGTGATTTAGCTCGTTTCGGTCTAAAACAGCTTGTTTCTTTGTATTAAGCAAGAATACATGCTTTTCGCGCAGTTATAAGAGAAAAAGTTTTGACGAGTATCACGTGGATACTAGTAAAACCAATGTGTTCAGATTTAGCTCGTTTCGGTCTAAAACAGCTTGTTTCGTTGTATTAAGCACGAATACATTCTTTTCGCGCAGTTATAAGAGAAAAAGTTTTGACGAGTATCACGTGGAACACTTGTAATACCGATGTGTTGTGATTTAGCTCGTTTCGGTTTAAAACAGCTTGTTTCGCTGTATTAAGCAAGAATACATGCTTTTCGCGCAGTTATAAGAGAAAAAGGTTTGACGAGTATCACGTGGAACACTTGTAATACCGATGTGTTGTGATTTGGCTCGTTTCGGTCTAAAACAGCTTGTTTCGTTGTATTAGGCAAGAATACATGCTTTTCGCGCAGTTATAAGAGAAAAAGTTTTGACGCGTATCAGAGGAACACTTGTAAAACCGATGTGTTCAGATTTAACTCTTTTCGGACTAAAACAGCTTGTTTCGTTGTATTAAGCACGAATACATGCTTTTCGTGCAGTTATAAGAGAAAAAGTTTTGACGCGTATCAGAGGAACACTTGTAAAACCGATGTGTTGTGATTTAGCTCGTTTCGGTCTAAAACAGCTTGTTTCGTTGTATTAAGCAAGAATACATGCTTTTCGCGCAGTTATAAGAGAAAAAGTTTTGACGAGTATCACGTGGATACTTGTAAAACCGATGTGTTCAGATTTAGCTCGTTTCGGTCTAAAACAGCTTGTTTCGTTGTATTAAGCATGAATACATGCTTTTCGCGCAGTTATAAGAGAAAAATTTTTGACGAGTATCACGTGGAACACTTGTAATACCGATGTGTGGTGATTTAGCTCGTTTCGGTTTAAAACAGCTTGTTTCGCTGTATTAAGCAAGAATACATGCTTTTCGCGCAGTTATAAGAGAAAAAGTTTTGACGCGTATCAGAGGAACACTTGTAAAACCGATGTGTTCAGATTTAGCTCGTTTCGGTCTGAAACAGCTTGTTTTGTTGTATTAAGCACGAATACATGCTTTTCGCGCAGTTATAAGAGAAAAAGTTTAGACGCGTATCAGAGGAACACTTGTAAAACCTTTGTGTTGTGATTTAGCTCGTTTCGGTCTAAAACAGCTTGTTTCGCTGTATTAAGCAAGAATACATGCTTTTCGCGCAGTTATAAGAGAAAAAGTTTTGACGCGTGTCACAGGGACACTTGTAAAACCGATGTGTTCCGATTTAGCTCGTTTCGGTCTAAAACAACTTGTTTCGTTGTATTAAGCACGAATACATGCTTTACGCGCAGTTATAGAAGAAAAAGTTTTGACGCCTATTAGAGAGACACTTGTAAAACCGATGTGTTATGATTTAGCTCGTTTCGGTCTAAAACAGCTTGTTTCGTTGTATTAAGCAAGAATACATGCTTTTCGCGCAGTTATAAGAGAGAAAGTTTTGAGTATCACGTGGATACTTGTAAAACCGATGTGTTCAGATTTAGATCGTTTCGGTATAAAACAGCTTGTTTCGTTGTATTAAGCAAGAATACATGCTTTACGCGCAGTTATAGAAGAAAAAGTTTTGACGCGTATCAGAGAGACACTTGTAAAACCGATGTGTTGTGATTTAGCTCGTTTCGGTCTAAAACAGCTTGTTTCGCTGTATTAAGCAGAAATACATGCTTTTCGCGCAGTGATAAGAGAAAAAGCTTTAAAGGCGTGTCACAGGGACACTTGTAAAACCGATGTGTTCAGATTTACCTCGTTTCGGTCTGAAACATCTTGTTTCGTTGGACTAAGCACGAATACATGCTTTTCGCGCAGCTATAAGAGAAAAAAGAGTTGACGCGTATCAGAGGAACACTTGTAAAACCGATGTGTTGTGATTTAGCTCGTTTCGGTCTAAAACAGCTTGTTTCGTTGTATTAAGCAAGAATACATGCTTTTCGCGCAGTTATAAGAGAAAAAGTTTTGACGAGTATCACGTGGATACTTGTAAAACTGATGTGTTCAGATTTAGCTCGTTTCGGTCTAAAACAGCTTGTTTCGTTGTATTAAGCACGAATACATGCTTTTCGCGCAGTTATAAGAGAAAAAGTTTTGACGAGTATCACGTGGAACACTTGTAATACCGATGTGTTGTGATTTAGCTCGTTTCGGTTTAAAACAGCTTGTTTCGCTGTATTAAGCAAGAATACATGCTTTTCGCGCAGTTATAAGAGAAAAAGTTTTGACGCGTATCAGAGGAACACTTGTAAAACCGATGTGTTCAGATTTAGCTCGTTTCGGTCTAAAACAGCTTGTTTCGTTGTATTAAGCACGAATACATGCTTTTCGCGCAGTTATAAGAGAAAAAGTTTAGACGCGTATCAGAGGAACACTTGTAAAACCGATGTGTTGTGATTTAGCTCGTTTCGGTCTAAAACAGCTTGTTTCGCTGTATTAAGCAAGAATACATGCTTTTCGCGCAGTTATAAGAGAAAAAGTTTTGACGCGTATCAGAGGAACACTTGTAAAACCGATGTGTTCAGATTTAGCTAGTTTCGGTCTAAAACAGCTTGTTTCGTTGTATTAAGCACGAATACATGCTTTACGCGCAGTTATAGAAGAAAAAGTTTTGACGCGTATCAGAGACACTTGTAAAACCGATGTGTTGTGATTTAGCTCGTTTCAGTCTAAAACAGCTTGTTTCTTTGTATTAAGCAAGAATACATGCTTTTCGCGCAGTTATAAGAGAAAAAGTTTTGACGAGTATCACGTGGATACTTGTAAAACCAATGTGTTCAGATTTAGCTCGTTTCGGTCTAAAACAGCTTGTTTCGTTGTATTAAGCACGAATACATGCTTTTCGCGCAGTTATAAGAGAAAAAGTTTTGACGAGTATCACGTGGAACACATGTAATACCGATGTGTTGTGATTTAGCTCGTTTCGGTTTAAAACAGCTTGTTTCGCTGTATTAAGCAAGAATACATGCTTTTCGCGCAGTTATAAGAGAAAAAGTTTTGACGCGTATCAGAGGAACACTTGTAAAACCTATGTGTTCAGATTTAGCTCGTTTCGGTCTGAAACAGCTTGTTTCGTTGTATTAAGCACGAATACATGCTTTTCGCGCAGTTATAAGAGAAAAAGTTTAGACGCGTATCAGAGGAACACTTGTAAAACCGATGTGTTGTGATTTAGCTCGTTTCGGTCTAAAACAGCTTGTTTCGTTGTATTAAGCACGAATACATGCTTTTCGCGCAGTTATAAGAGAAAAAGTTTTGACGAGTATCACGTGGAACACTTGTAATACCGATGTGTTGTGATTTGGCTCGTTTCGGTCTAAAACAGCTTGTTTCGTTGTATTAAGCAAGAATACATGCTTTTCGCGCAGTTATAAGAGAAAAAGTTTTGACGCGTATCAGAGGAACACTTGTAAAACCGATGTGTTCAGATTTAACTCTTTTCGGACTAAAACAGCTTGTTTCGTTGTATTAAGCACGAATACATGCTTTTCGTGCAGTTATAAGAGAAAAAGTTTTGACGCGTATCAGAGGAACACTTGTAAAACCGATGTGTTGTGATTTAGCTCGTTTCGGTCTAAAACAGCTTGTTTCGTTGTATTAAGCAAGAATACATGCTTTTCGCGCAGTTATAAGAGAAAAAGTTTTGACGAGTATCACGTGGATACTTGTAAAACCGATGTGTTCAGATTTAGCTCGTTTCGGTCTAAAACAGCTTGTTTCGTTGTATTAAGCATGAATACATGCTTTTCGCGCAGTTATAAGAGAAAAATTTTTGACGAGTATCACGTGGAACACTTGTAATACCGATGTGTGGTGATTTAGCTCGTTTCGGTTTAAAACAGCTTGTTTCGCTGTATTAAGCAAGAATACATGCTTTTCGCGCAGTTATAAGAGAAAAAGTTTTGACGCGTATCAGAGGAACACTTGTAAAACCGATGTGTTCAGATTTAGCTCGTTTCGGTCTGAAACAGCTTGTTTTGTTGTATTAAGCACGAATACATGCTTTTCGCGCAGTTATAAGAGAAAAAGTTTAGACGCGTATCAGAGGAACACTTGTAAAACCTTTGTGTTGTGATTTAGCTCGTTTCGGTCTAAAACAGCTTGTTTCGCTGTATTAAGCAAGAATACATGCTTTTCGCGCAGTTATAAGAGAAAAAGTTTTGACGCGTGTCACAGGGACACTTGTAAAACCGATGTGTTCCGATTTAGCTCGTTTCGGTCTAAAACAACTTGTTTCGTTGTATTAAGCACGAATACATGCTTTACGCGCAGTTATAGAAGAAAAAGTTTTGACGCCTATTAGAGAGACACTTGTAAAACCGATGTGTTATGATTTAGCTCGTTTCGGTCTAAAACAGCTTGTTTCGTTGTATTAAGCAAGAATACATGCTTTTCGCGCAGTTATAAGAGAGAAAGTTTTGAGTATCACGTGGATACTTGTAAAACCGATGTGTTCAGATTTAGATCGTTTCGGTCTAAAACAGCTTGTTTCGTTGTATTAAGCAAGAATACATGCTTTACGCGCAGTTAGAGAAGAAAAAGTTTTGACGCGTATCAGAGAGACACTTGTAAAACCGATGTGTTGTGATTTAGCTCGTTTCGTCTAAAACAGCTTGTTTCGTTGTATTAAGCAAGAATACATGCTTTTCGCGCAGTTATAAGAGAAAAAGTTTTGACGCGTGTCACAGGGACACTTGTAAAACCGATGTGTTCAGATTTAGCTCGTTTCGGTCTAAAACAGCTTGTTTCGTTGTATTAAGCACGAATACATGCTTTTCGCGCAGTTATAAGAGAAAAAGTTTTGACGAGTATCACGTGGAACACTTGTAATACCGATGTGTTGTGATTTGGCTCGTTTCGGTCTAAAACAGCTTGTTTCGTTGTATTAAGCAAGAATACATGCTTTTCGCGCAGTTATAAGAGAAAAAGTTTTGACGCGTATCAGACGAACACTTGTAAAACCGATGTGTTCAGATTTAACTCTTTTCGGACTAAAACAGCTTGTTTCGTTGTGTTAAGCACGAATACATGCTTTTCGCGCAGTTATAAGGGAAAAAGTTTTGACGCGTATCACATGGACACTTGGAAAACCGATGTGTTCAGATTTAGCTCGTTTTGGTCTAAAACAGCTTGTTTCGCTGTATTAAGCACGAATACATGCTTTTCGCGCAGTTATAAGAGAAAAAGTTTTGACGCGTATCAGAGGAACACTTGTAAAACCGATGTGTTGTGATTTAGCTCGTTTCGGTCTAAAACAGCTTGTTTCGCTGTATTAAGCAGAAATACATGCTTTTCGCGCAGTGATAAGAGAAAAAGCTTTAAAGGCGTGTCACAGGGACACTTGTAAAACCGATGTGTTCAGATTTACCTCGTTTCAGTCTAAAACAGCTTGTTTCGTTGGACTAAGCACGAATACATGCTTTTCGCGCAGCTATAAGAGAAAAAAGAGTTTACGCGTATCAGAGGAACACTTGTAAAACCGATGTGTTGTGATTTAGCTCGTTTCGGTCTAAAACAGCTTGTTTCGCTGTATTAAGCAAGAATACATGCTTTTCGCGCAGTTATAAGAGAAAAAAATTTGACGCGTATCAGAGGAACACTTGTAAAACCGATGTGTTGTGATTTAGCTCGTTTTGGTCTAAAACAGCTTGTTTCGCTGTATTAAGCAGGAATACATGCTTTTCGCGCAGTTATAAGAGAAAAAGTTTTAAAGGCATGTCACAAGGACACTTGTAAAACCGATGTGTTCAGATTTACCTCGTTTCGGTCTAAAACACCTTGTTTCGTTGGACTAAGCAAGAATACATGCTTTTCGCGCAGTTATAAGAGAAAAAAGTTTTGACGCGTATCAGAGGAGCACTTGTAAAACCGATGTGTTCAGATTTAGCTCGTTTCGGTCTAAAACAGCTTGTTTCGTTGTATTAAGCAAGAATACATGCTTTTCGAGCAGTTATAAGAGAAAAAGTTTTGACGCGTATTAGAGAGACACTTGTAAAACCGATGTGTTGTGATTTAGCTCGTTTCGGTCTAAAACAGCTTGTTTCGTTGTATTAAGCAAGAATACATGCTTTTCGCGCAGTTATAAGAGAAAAAGTTTTGACGCGTATCAGAGACACTTGTAAAACCGATGTGTTGTGATTTAGCTCGTTTCGGTCTAAAACAGCTTGTTTCTTTGTATTAAGCAAGAATACATGCTTTTCGCGCAGTTATAAGAGAAAAAGTTTTGACGAGTATCACGTGGATACTTGTAAAACCAATGTGTTCAGATTTAGCTCGTTTCGGTCTAAAACAGCTTGTTTCGTTGTATTAAGCACGAATACATGCTTTTCGCGCAGTTATAAGAGAAAAAGTTTTGACGAGTATCACGTGGAACACTTGTAATACCGATGTGTTGTGATTTAGCTCGTTTCGGTTTAAAACAGCTTGTTTCGCTGTATTAAGCAAGAATACATGCTTTTCGCGCAGTTATAAGAGAAAAAGTTTTGACGAGTATCACGTGGAACACTTGTAATACCGATGTGTTGTGATTTGGCTCGTTTCGGTCTAAAACAGCTTGTTTCGTTGTATTAAACAAGAATACATGCTTTTCGCGCAGTTATAAGAGAAAAAGTTTTGACGCGTATCAGAGGAACACTTGTAAAACCGATGTGTTCAGATTTAACTCTTTTCGGACTAAAACAGCTTGTTTCGTTGTATTAAGCACGAATACATGCTTTTCGTGCAGTTATAAGAGAAAAAGTTTTGACGCGTATCAGAGGAACACTTGTAAAACCGATGTGTTGTGATTTAGCTCGTTTCGGTCTAAAACAGCTTGTTTCGTTGTATTAAGCAAGAATACATGCTTTTCGCGCAGTTATAAGAGAAAAAGTTTTGACGAGTATCACGTGGATACTTGTAAAACCGATGTGTTCAGATTTAGCTCGTTTCGGTCTAAAACAGCTTGTTTCGTTGTATTAAGCATGAATACATGCTTTTCGCGCAGTTATAAGAGAAAAATTTTTGACGAGTATCACGTGGAACACTTGTAATACCGATGTGTTGTGATTTAGCTCGTTTCGGTCTAAAACAGCTTGTTTCGCTGTATTAAGCAGAAATACATGCTTTTCGCGCAGTTATAAGAGAAAAAGTTTTGACGCGTATCAGAGGAACACTTGTAAAACCGATGTGTTCAGATTTAGCTCGTTTCGGTCTGAAACAGCTTGTTTTGTTGTATTAAGCACGAATACATGCTTTTCGCGCAGTTATAAGAGAAAAAGTTTAGACGCGTATCAGAGGAACACTTGTAAAACCTTTGTGTTGTGATTTAGCTCGTTTCGGTCTAAAACAGCTTGTTTCGCTGTATTAAGCAAGAATACATGCTTTTCGCGCAGTTATAAGAGAAAAAGTTTTGACGCGTGTCACAGGGACACTTGTAAAACCGATGTGTTCCGATTTAGCTCGTTTCGGTCTAAAACAACTTGTTTCGTTGTATTAAGCACGAATACATGCTTTACGCGCAGTTATAGAAGAAAAAGTTTTGACGCCTATTAGAGAGACACTTGTAAAACCGATGTGTTATGATTTAGCTCGTTTCGGTCTAAAACAGCTTGTTTCGTTGTATTAAGCAAGAATACATGCTTTTCGCGCAGTTATAAGAGAGAAAGTTTTGAGTATCACGTGGATACTTGTAAAACCGATGTGTTCAGATTTAGATCGTTTCGGTATAAAACAGCTTGTTTCGTTGTATTAAGCAAGAATACATGCTTTACGCGCAGTTATAGAAGAAAAAGTTTTGACGCGTATCAGAGAGACACTTGTAAAACCGATGTGTTGTGATTTAGCTCGTTTCGGTCTAAAACAGCTTGTTTCGCTGTATTAAGCAGAAATACATGCTTTTCGCGCAGTGATAAGAGAAAAAGCTTTAAAGGCGTGTCACAGGGACACTTGTAAAACCGATGTGTTCAGATTTACCTCGTTTCGGTCTGAAACATCTTGTTTCGTTGGACTAAGCACGAATACATGCTTTTCGCGCAGCTATAAGAGAAAAAAGAGTTGACGCGTATCAGAGGAACACTTGTAAAACCGATGTGTTGTGATTTAGCTCGTTTCGGTCTAAAACAGCTTGTTTCGTTGTATTAAGCAAGAATACATGCTTTTCGCGCAGTTATAAGAGAAAAAGTTTTGACGAGTATCACGTGGATACTTGTAAAACTGATGTGTTCAGATTTAGCTCGTTTCGGTCTAAAACAGCTTGTTTCGTTGTATTAAGCACGAATACATGCTTTTCGCGCAGTTATAAGAGAAAAAGTTTTGACGAGTATCACGTGGAACACTTGTAATACCGATGTGTTGTGATTTAGCTCGTTTCGGTTTAAAACAGCTTGTTTCGCTGTATTAAGCAAGAATACATGCTTTTCGCGCAGTTATAAGAGAAAAAGTTTTGACGCGTATCAGAGGAACACTTGTAAAACCGATGTGTTCAGATTTAGCTCGTTTCGGTCTAAAACAGCTTGTTTCGTTGTATTAAGCACGAATACATGCTTTTCGCAGTTATAAGAGAAAAAGTTTAGACGCGTATCAGAGGAACACTTGTAAAACCGATGTGTTGTGATTTAGCTCGTTTCGGTCTAAAACAGCTTGTTTCGCTGTATTAAGCAAGAATACATGCTTTTCGCGCAGTTATAAGAGAAAAAGTTTTGACGCGTATCAGAGGAACACTTGTAAAACCGATGTGTTCAGATTTAGCTAGTTTCGGTCTAAAACAGCTTGTTTCGTTGTATTAAGCACGAATACATGCTTTACGCGCAGTTATAGAAGAAAAAGTTTTGACGCGTATCAGAGACACTTGTAAAACCGATGTGTTGTGATTTAGCTCGTTTCGGTCTAAAACAGCTTGTTTCGTTGTATTAAGCAAGAATACATGCTTTTCGAGCAGTTATAAGAGAAAAAGTTTTGACGCGTATTAGAGAGACACTTGTAAAACCGATGTGTTGTGATTTAGCTCGTTTCGGTCTAAAACAGCTTGTTTCGTTGTATTAAGCAAGAATACATGCTTTTCGCGCAGTTATAAGAGAAAAAGTTTTGACGCGTATCAGAGACACTTGTAAAACCGATGTGTTGTGATTTAGCTCGTTTCGGTCTAAAACAGCTTGTTTCTTTGTATTAAGCAAGAATACATGCTTTTCGCGCAGTTATAAGAGAAAAAGTTTTGACGAGTATCACGTGGATACTTGTAAAACCAATGTGTTCAGATTTAGCTCGTTTCGGTCTAAAACAGCTTGTTTCGTTGTATTAAGCACGAATACATGCTTTTCGCGCAGTTATAAGAGAAAAAGTTTTGACGAGTATCACGTGGAACACTTGTAATACCGATGTGTTGTGATTTAGCTCGTTTCGGTTTAAAACAGCTTGTTTCGCTGTATTAAGCAAGAATACATGCTTTTCGCGCAGTTATAAGAGAAAAAGTTTTGACGAGTATCACGTGGAACACTTGTAATACCGATGTGTTGTGATTTGGCTCGTTTCGGTCTAAAACAGCTTGTTTCGTTGTATTAAACAAGAATACATGCTTTTCGCGCAGTTATAAGAGAAAAAGTTTTGACGCGTATCAGAGGAACACTTGTAAAACCGATGTGTTCAGATTTAACTCTTTTCGGACTAAAACAGCTTGTTTCGTTGTATTAAGCACGAATACATGCTTTTCGTGCAGTTATAAGAGAAAAAGTTTTGACGCGTATCAGAGGAACACTTGTAAAACCGATGTGTTGTGATTTAGCTCGTTTCGGTCTAAAACAGCTTGTTTCGTTGTATTAAGCAAGAATACATGCTTTTCGCGCAGTTATAAGAGAAAAAGTTTTGACGAGTATCACGTGGATACTTGTAAAACCGATGTGTTCAGATTTAGCTCGTTTCGGTCTAAAACAGCTTGTTTCGTTGTATTAAGCATGAATACATGCTTTTCGCGCAGTTATAAGAGAAAAATTTTTGACGAGTATCACGTGGAACACTTGTAATACCGATGTGTGGTGATTTAGCTCGTTTCGGTTTAAAACAGCTTGTTTCGCTGTATTAAGCAAGAATACATGCTTTTCGCGCAGTTATAAGAGAAAAAGTTTTGACGCGTATCAGAGGAACACTTGTAAAACCGATGTGTTCAGATTTAGCTCGTTTCGGTCTGAAACAGCTTGTTTTGTTGTATTAAGCACGAATACATGCTTTTCGCGCAGTTATAAGAGAAAAAGTTTAGACGCGTATCAGAGGAACACTTGTAAAACCTTTGTGTTGTGATTTAGCTCGTTTCGGTCTAAAACAGCTTGTTTCGCTGTATTAAGCAAGAATACATGCTTTTCGCGCAGTTATAAGAGAAAAAGTTTTGACGCGTGTCACAGGGACACTTGTAAAACCGATGTGTTCCGATTTAGCTCGTTTCGGTCTAAAACAACTTGTTTCGTTGTATTAAGCACGAATACATGCTTTACGCGCAGTTATAGAAGAAAAAGTTTTGACGCCTATTAGAGAGACACTTGTAAAACCGATGTGTTATGATTTAGCTCGTTTCGGTCTAAAACAGCTTGTTTCGTTGTATTAAGCAAGAATACATGCTTTTCGCGCAGTTATAAGAGAGAAAGTTTTGAGTATCACGTGGATACTTGTAAAACCGATGTGTTCAGATTTAGATCGTTTCGGTATAAAACAGCTTGTTTCGTTGTATTAAGCAAGAATACATGCTTTACGCGCAGTTATAGAAGAAAAAGTTTTGACGCGTATCAGAGAGACACTTGTAAAACCGATGTGTTGTGATTTAGCTCGTTTCGGTCTAAAACAGCTTGTTTCGCTGTATTAAGCAGAAATACATGCTTTTCGCGCAGTGATAAGAGAAAAAGCTTTAAAGGCGTGTCACAGGGACACTTGTAAAACCGATGTGTTCAGATTTACCTCGTTTCGGTCTGAAACATCTTGTTTCGTTGGACTAAGCACGAATACATGCTTTTCGCGCAGCTATAAGAGAAAAAAGAGTTGACGCGTATCAGAGGAACACTTGTAAAACCGATGTGTTGTGATTTAGCTCGTTTCGGTCTAAAACAGCTTGTTTCGTTGTATTAAGCAAGAATACATGCTTTTCGCGCAGTTATAAGAGAAAAAGTTTTGACGAGTATCACGTGGATACTTGTAAAACTGATGTGTTCAGATTTAGCTCGTTTCGGTCTAAAACAGCTTGTTTCGTTGTATTAAGCACGAATACATGCTTTTCGCGCAGTTATAAGAGAAAAAGTTTTGACGAGTATCACGTGGAACACTTGTAATACCGATGTGTTGTGATTTAGCTCGTTTCGGTTTAAAACAGCTTGTTTCGCTGTATTAAGCAAGAATACATGCTTTTCGCGCAGTTATAAGAGAAAAAGTTTTGACGCGTATCAGAGGAACACTTGTAAAACCGATGTGTTCAGATTTAGCTCGTTTCGGTCTAAAACAGCTTGTTTCGTTGTATTAAGCACGAATACATGCTTTACGCGCAGTTATAGAAGAAAAAGTTTTGACGCGTATCAGAGACACTTGTAAAACCGATGTGTTGTGATTTAGCTCGTTTCGGTCTAAAACAGCTTGTTTCTTTGTATTAAGCAAGAATACATGCTTTTCGCGCAGTTATAAGAGAAAAAGTTTTGACGAGTATCACGTGGATACTTGTAAAACCAATGTGTTCAGATTTAGCTCGTTTCGGTCTAAAACAGCTTGTTTCGTTGTATTAAGCACGAATACATGCTTTTCGCGCAGTTATAAGAGAAAAAGTTTTGACGAGTATCACGTGGAACACATGTAATACCGATGTGTTGTGATTTAGCTCGTTTCGGTTTAAAACAGCTTGTTTCGCTGTATTAAGCAAGAATACATGCTTTTCGCGCAGTTATAAGAGAAAAAGTTTTGACGCGTATCAGAGGAACACTTGTAAAACCTATGTGTTCAGATTTAGCTCGTTTCGGTCTGAAACAGCTTGTTTCGTTGTATTAAGCACGAATACATGCTTTTCGCGCAGTTATAAGAGAAAAAGTTTAGACGCGTATCAGAGGAACACTTGTAAAACCGATGTGTTGTGATTTAGCTCGTTTCGGTCTAAAACAGCTTGTTTCGTTGTATTAAGCACGAAAACATGCTTTTCGCGCAGTTATAAGAGAAAAAGTTTTGACGAGTATCACGTGGAACACTTGTAATACCGATGTGTTGTGATTTGGCTCGTTTCGGTCTAAAACAGCTTGTTTCGTTGTATTAAGCAAGAATACATGCTTTTCGCGCAGTTATAAGAGAAAAAGTTTTGACGCGTATCAGAGGAACACTTGTAAAACCGATGTGTTCAGATTTAACTCTTTTCGGACTAAAACAGCTTGTTTCGTTGTATTAAGCACGAATACATGCTTTTCGTGCAGTTATAAGAGAAAAAGTTTTGACGAGTATCACGTGGAACACTTGTAAAACCGATGTGTTGTGATTTAGCTCGTTTCGGTCTAAAACAGCTTGTTTCGTTGTATTAAGCAAGAATACATGCTTTTCGCGCAGTTATAAGAGAAAAAGTTTTGACGAGTATCACGTGGATACTTGTAAAACCGATGTGTTCAGATTTAGCTCGTTTCGGTCTGAAACAGCTTGTTTTGTTGTATTAAGCACGAATACATGCTTTTCGCGCAGTTATAAGAGAAAAAGTTTAGACGCGTATCAGAGGAACACTTGTAAAACCTTTGTGTTGTGATTTAGCTCGTTTCGGTCTAAAACAGCTTGTTTCGCTGTATTAAGCAAGAATACATGCTTTTCGCGCAGTTATAAGAGAAAAAGTTTTGACGCGTGTCACAGGGACACTTGTAAAACCGATGTGTTCCGATTTAGCTCGTTTCGGTCTAAAACAACTTGTTTCGTTGTATTAAGCACGAATACATGCTTTACGCGCAGTTATAGAAGAAAAAGTTTTGACGCCTATTAGAGAGACACTTGTAAAACCGATGTGTTATGATTTAGCTCGTTTCGGTCTAAAACAGCTTGTTTCGTTGTATTAAGCAAGAATACATGCTTTTCGCGCAGTTATAAGAGAGAAAGTTTTGAGTATCACGTGGATACTTGTAAAACCGATGTGTTCAGATTTAGATCGTTTCGGTCAAAAACAGCTTGTTTCGTTGTATTAAGCAAGAATACATGCTTTACGCGCAGTTATAGAAGAAAAAGTTTTGACGCGTATCAGAGAGACACTTGTAAAACCGATGTGTTGTGATTTAGCTCGTTTCGTCTAAAACAGCTTGTTTCGTTGTATTAAGCAAGAATACATGCTTTTCGCGCAGTTATAAGAGAAAAAGTTTTGACGAGTATCACGTGGATACTTGTAAAACCGAAGTGTTCAGATTTAGCTCGTTTCGGTCTAAAACAGCTTGTTTCGTTGTATTAAGCACGAATACATGCTTTTCGCGCAGTTATAAGAGAAAACGTTTTGACGAGTATCACTTGGAACACTTGTAATACCGATGTGTTGTGATTTAGCTCGTTTCGGTCTAAAACAGCTTGTTTCGCTGTATTAAGCAAGAATACATGCTTTTCGCGCAGTTATAAGAGAAAAAGTTTTGACGCGTATCAGAGGAACACTTGTAAAACCGATGTGTTGTGATTTAGCTCATTTCGGTCTAAAACAGCTTGTTTCGTTGTATTAAGCAAGAATACATGCTTTTCGCGCAGTTATAGGAGAAAAAGTTTTGACGCGTGTCACAGGGACACTTGTAAAACCGATGTGTTCAGATTTAGCTCGTTTCGGTCTAAAACAGCTTGTTTCGTTGTATTAAGCACGAATACATGCTTTTCGCGCAGTTATAAGAGAAAAAGTTTTGACGAGTATCACGTGGAGCACTTGTAATACCGATGTGTTGTGATTTGGCTCGTTTCGGTCTAAAACAGCTTGTTTCGTTGTATTAAGCAAGAATACATGCTTTTCGCGCAGTTATAAGAGAAAAAGTTTTGACGCGTATCAGACGAACACTTGTAAAACCGATGTGTTCAGATTTAACTCTTTTCGGACTAAAACAGCTTGTTTCGTTGTGTTAAGCACGAATACATGCTTTTCGCGCAGTTATAAGGGAAAAAGTTTTGACGCGTATCACATGGACACTTGGAAAACCGATGTGTTCAGATTTAGCTCGTTTTGGTCTAAAACAGCTTGTTTCGCTGTATTAAGCACGAATACATGCTTTTCGCGCAGTTATAAGAGAAAAAGTTTTGACGCGTATCAGAGGAACACTTGTAAAACCGATGTGTTGTGATTTAGCTCGTTTCGGTCTAAAACAGCTTGTTTCGCTGTATTAAGCAGAAATACATGCTTTTCGCGCAGTGATAAGAGAAAAAGCTTTAAAGGCGTGTCACAGGGACACTTGTAAAACCGATGTGTTCAGATTTACCTCGTTTCAGTCTAAAACAGCTTGTTTCGTTGGACTAAGCACGAATACATGCTTTTCGCGCAGCTATAAGAGAAAAAAGAGTTTACGCGTATCAGAGGAACACTTGTAAAACCGATGTGTTGTGATTTAGCTCGTTTCGGTCTAAAACAGCTTGTTTCGCTGTATTAAGCAAGAATACATGCTTTTCGCGCAGTTATAAGAGAAAAAAATTTGACGCGTATCAGAGGAACACTTGTAAAACCGATGTGTTGTGATTTAGCTCGTTTTGGTCTAAAACAGCTTGTTTCGCTGTATTAAGCAGGAATACATGCTTTTCGCGCAGTTATAAGAGAAAAAGTTTTAAAGGCATGTCACAAGGACACTTGTAAAACCGATGTGTTCAGATTTACCTCGTTTCGGTCTAAAACACCTTGTTTCGTTGGACTAAGCAAGAATACATGCTTTTCGCGCAGTTATAAGAGAAAAAAGTTTTGACGCGTATCAGAGGAGCACTTGTAAAACCGATGTGTTCAGATTTAGCTCGTTTCGGTCTAAAACAGCTTGTTTCGTTGTATTAAGCAAGAATACATGCTTTTCGAGCAGTTATAAGAGAAAAAGTTTTGACGCGTATTAGAGAGACACTTGTAAAACCGATGTGTTGTGATTTAGCTCGTTTCGGTCTAAAACAGCTTGTTTCGTTGTATTAAGCAAGAATACATGCTTTTCGCGCAGTTATAAGAGAAAAAGTTTTGACGAGTATCACGTGTATACTTGTAAAACCGATGTGTTCAGATTTAGCTCGTTTCGGTCTAAAACAGCTTGTTTCGTTGTATTAAGCACGAATACATGCTTTTCGCGCAGTTATAAGAGAAAAAGTTTTGACGAGTATCACGTGGAACACTTGTAATACCGATGTGTTGTGATTTAGCTCGTTTCGGTCTAAAACAACTTGATTCGCTGTATTAAGCAAGAATACATGCTTTTCGCGCAGTTATAAAAGAAAAAGTTTTGACGCGTATCAGAGGAACACTTGTAAAACCGATGTGTTGTGATTTAGCTCATTTCGGTCTAAAACAGCTTGTTTCGCTGTATTAAGCAAGAATACATGCTTTTCGCGCAGTTATAAAAGAAAAAGTTTTGACGAGTATCACGTGGATACTTGTAAAACCGATGTGTTCAGATTTAGCTCGTTTCGGTCTAAAACAGCTTGTTTCGTTGTATTAAGCAAGAATACATGCTTTTCGCGCAGTTATAAGAGAAAAAGTTTTGACGCGTATTAGAGAGACACTTGTAAAACCGATGTGTTGTGATTTAGCTCGTTTCGGTCTAAAACAGCTTGTTTCGTTGTATTAAGCAAGAACACATGCTTTTCGCGCAGTTATAAGAGAAAAAGTATTGACGAGTATCACGTGGATACTTGTAAAACCGATGTGTTCAGATTTAGCTCGTTTCGGTCTAAAACAGCTTGTTTCGTTGTATTAAGCACGAATACATGCTTTTCGCGCAGTTAAAAGAGAAAAAGTTTTGACGAGTATCACGTGGAACACTTGTAATACCGATGTGTTGTGATTTAGCTCGTTTCGGTCTAAAACAGCTTGTTTCGCTGTATTAAGCAAGAATACATGCTTTTCGCGCCGTTATAAGAGAAAAAGTTTTGAAGCGTATCAGAGGAACACTTGTAAAACCGATGTGTTGTGATTTAGCTCATTTCGGTCTAAAACAGCTTGTTTCGCTGTATTAAGCAAGAATACATGCTTTTCGCGCAGTTATAAGAGAAAAAAGTTTTGACACGTATTAGAGGAACTTGTAAAACCTTTGTGTTGTGATTTAGCTCGTTTTGGTCTAAAACAGCTTGTTTCGCTGTATTTAGCAAGAATACATGCTTTTCGCGCAGTTATAAGAGAAAAAGTTTTGACGCGTATCAGAGGAACACTTGTAAAACCGATGTGTTCAGATTTAGCTCGTTTCGGTCTGAAACAGCTTGTTTCGTTGTATTAAGCACGAATACATGCTTTTCGCGCAGTTATAAGAGAAAAAGTTTAGACGCGTATCAGAGGAACACTTGTAAAACCTTTGTGTTGTGATTTAGCTCTTTTCGGTCTAAAACAGCTTGTTTCGCTGTATTAAGCAAGAATACATGCTTTTCGCGCAGTTAAAAGAGAAAAAGTTTTGAGTATCACGTGGATACTTGTAAAACCGAAGTGTTCAGATTTAGCTCGTTTCGGTCTAAAACAGCTTGTTTCGTTGTATTAAGCACGAATACATGCTTTTCGCGCAGTTATAAGAGAAAACGTTTTGACGAGTATCACGTGGAACACTTGTAATACCGATGTGTTGTGATTTAGCTCGTTTCGGTCTAAAACAGCTTGTTTCGCTGTATTAAGCAAGAATACATGCTTTTCGCGCAGTTATAAGAGAAAAAGTTTTTACGCGTATCAGAGGAACACTTGTAAAACCGATGTTTTTGATTCATATTGCAGCGAAGAAGCACACACACACAGAGAAGGAACACGCTTCTTCGCTGCAATATGAATCAAGAATGTTACCAACTTGCCCAAAAACGTGTTTTACTCAAAACCGATGTGTTGTGATTTTGCTCATTTCGGTCTAAAACAGCTTGTTTCGTTGTATTAAGCAAGAATACATGCTTTTCGCGCAGTTATAAGAGAAAAAGTTTTGACGCGTGTCACAGGGACACTTGTAAAACCGATGTGTTCAGATTTAGCTCGTTTCGGTCTAAAACAGCTTGTTTCGTTGTATTAAGCACGAATACATGCTTTTCGCGCAGTTATAAGAGAAAAAGTTTTGACGAGTATCACGTGGAACACTTGTAATACCGATGTGTTGTGATTTGGCTCGTTTCGGTCTAAAACAGCTTGTTTCGTTGTATTAAGCAAGAATACATGCTTTTCGCGCAGTTATAAGAGAAAAAGTTTTGACGCGTATCAGACGAACACTTGTAAAACCGATGTGTTCAGATTTAACTCTTTTCGGACTAAAACAGCTTGTTTCGTTGTATTAAGCACGAATACATGCTTTTCGCGCAGTTATAAGGGAAAAAGTTTTGACGCGTATCACATGGACACTTGGAAAACCGATGTGTTCAGATTTAGCTCGTTTTGGTCTAAAACAGCTTGTTTCGCTGTATTAAGCACGAATACATGCTTTTCGCGCAGTTATAAGAGAAAAAGTTTTGACGCGTATCAGAGGAACACTTGTAAAACCGATGTGTTGTGATTTAGCTCGTTTCGGTCTAAAACAGCTTGTTTCGCTGTATTAAGCAGAAATACATGCTTTTCGCGCAGTGATAAGAGAAAAAGCTTTAAAGGCGTGTCACAGGGACACTTGTAAAACCGATGTGTTCAGATTTACCTCGTTTCAGTCTAAAACAGCTTGTTTCGTTGGACTAAGCACGAATACATGCTTTTCGCGCAGCTATAAGAGAAAAAAGAGTTGACGCGTATCAGAGGAACACTTGTAAAACCGATGTGTTGTGATTTAGCTCGTTTCGGTCTAAAACAGCTTGTTTCGCTGTATTAAGCAAGAATACATGCTTTTCGCGCAGTTATAAGAGAAAAAAATTTGACGCGTATCAGAGGAACACTTGTAAAACCGATGTGTTGTGATTTAGCTCGTTTTGGTCTAAAACAGCTTGTTTCGCTGTATTAAGCAGGAATACATGCTTTTCGCGCAGTTATAAGAGAAAAAGTTTTAAAGGCATGTCACAAGGACACTTGTAAAACCGATGTGTTCAGATTTACCTCGTTTCGGTCTAAAACAGCTTGTTTCGTTGGACTAAGCAAGAATACATGCTTTTCGCGCAGTTATAAGAGAAAAAAGTTTTGACGCGTATCAGAGGAGCACTTGTAAAACCGATGTGTTCAGATTTAGCTCGTTTCGGTCTAAAACAGCTTGTTTCGTTGTATTAAGCAAGAATACATGCTTTTCGCGCAGTTATAAGAGAAAAAGTTTTGACGCGTATTAGAGAGACACTTGTAAAACCGATGTGTTGTGATTTAGCTCGTTTCGGTCTAAAACAGCTTGTTTCGTTGTATTAAGCAAGAATACATGCTTTTCGCGCAGTTATAAGAGAAAAAGTTTTGACGAGTATCACGTGTATACTTGTAAAACCGATGTTTTCAGATTTAGCTCGTTTCGGTCTAAAACAGCTTGTATCGCTGTATTAAGCACGAATACATGCTTTTCGCGCAGTTATAAGAGAAAAAGTTGTGACGAGTATCACGTGGAACACTTGTAATACCGATGTGTTGTGATTTAGCTCGTTTCGGTCTAAAACAACTTGATTCGCTGTATTAAGCAAGAATACATGCTTTTCGCGCAGTTATAAGAGAAAAAGTTTTGACGCGTATCAGAGGAACACTTGTAAAACCGATGTGTTGTGATTTAGCTCATTTCGGTCTAAAACAGCTTGTTTCGTTGTATTAAGCAAGAATACATGCTTTTCGCGCAGTTATAAGAGAAAAAGTTTTGACGCGTGTCACAGGGACACTTGTAAAACCGATGTGTTCAGATTTAGCTCGTTTCGGTCTAAAACAGCTTGTTTCGTTGTATTAAGCACGAATACATGCTTTTCGCGCAGTTATAAGAGAAAAAGTTTTGACGAGTATCACGTGGAACACTTGTAATACCGGTGTTGTGATTTGGCTCGTTTCGGTCTAAAACAGCTTGTTTCGTTGTATTAAGCAAGAATACATGCTTTTCGCGCAGTTATAAGAGAAAAAGTTTTGACGCGTATCAGACGAACACTTGTAAAACCGATGTGTTCAGATTTAACTCTTTTCGGACTAAAACAGCTTGTTTCGTTGTATTAAGCACGAATACATGCTTTTCGCGCAGTTATAAGGGAAAAAGTTTTGACGCGTATCACATGGACACTTGGAAAACCGATGTGTTCAGATTTAGCTCGTTTTGGTCTAAAACAGCTTGTTTCGCTGTATTAAGCACGAATACATGCTTTTCGCGCAGTTATAAGAGAAAAAGTTTTGACGCGTATCAGAGGAACACTTGTAAAACCGATGTGTTGTGATTTAGCTCGTTTCGGTCTAAAACAGCTTGTTTCGCTGTATTAAGCAGAAATACATGCTTTTCGCGCAGTGATAAGAGAAAAAGCTTTAAAGGCGTGTCACAGGGACACTTGTAAAACCGATGTGTTCAGATTTACCTCGTTTCAGTCTAAAACAGCTTGTTTCGTTGGACTAAGCACGAATACATGCTTTTCGCGCAGCTATAAGAGAAAAAAGAGTTGACGCGTATCAGAGGAACACTTGTAAAACCGATGTGTTGTGATTTAGCTCGTTTCGGTCTAAAACAGCTTGTTTCGCTGTATTAAGCAAGAATACATGCTTTTCGCGCAGTTATAAGAGAAAAAAATTTGACGCGTATCAGAGGAACACTTGTAAAACCGATGTGTTGTGATTTAGCTCGTTTTGGTCTAAAACAGCTTGTTTCGCTGTATTAAGCAGGAATACATGCTTTTCGCGCAGTTATAAGAGAAAAAGTTTTAAAGGCATGTCACAAGGACACTTGTAAAACCGATGTGTTCAGATTTACCTCGTTTCGGTCTAAAACAGCTTGTTTCGTTGGACTAAGCAAGAATACATGCTTTTCGCGCAGTTATAGGAGAAAAAAGTTTTGACGCGTATCAGAGGAGCACTTGTAAAACCGATGTGTTCAGATTTAGCTCGTTTCGGTCTAAAACAGCTTGTTTCGTTGTATTAAGCAAGAATACATGCTTTTCGCGCAGTTATAAGAGAAAAAGTTTTGACGCGTATTAGAGAGACACTTGTAAAACCGATGTGTTATGATTTAGCTCGTTTCGGTCTAAAACAGCTTGTTTCGTTGTATTAAGCAAGAATACATGCTTTTCGCGCAGTTATAAGAGAGAAAGTTTTGAGTATCACGTGGATACTTGTAAAACCGATGTGTTCAGATTTAGATCGTTTCGGTCAAAAACAGCTTGTTTCGTTGTATTAAGCAAGAATACATGCTTTACGCGCAGTTATAGAAGAAAAAGTTTTGACGCGTATCAGAGAGACACTTGTAAAACCGATGTGTTGTGATTTAGCTCGTTTCGTCTAAAACAGCTTGTTTCGTTGTATTAAGCAAGAATACATGCTTTTCGCGCAGTTATAAGAGAAAAAGTTTTGACGAGTATCACGTGGATACTTGTAAAACCGAAGTGTTCAGATTTAGCTCGTTTCGGTCTAAAACAGCTTGTTTCGTTGTATTAAGCACGAATACATGCTTTTCGCGCAGTTATAAGAGAAAACGTTTTGACGAGTATCACTTGGAACACTTGTAATACCGATGTGTTGTGATTTAGCTCGTTTCGGTCTAAAACAGCTTGTTTCGCTGTATTAAGCAAGAATACATGCTTTTCGCGCAGTTATAAGAGAAAAAGTTTTGACGCGTATCAGAGGAACACTTGTAAAACCGATGTGTTGTGATTTAGCTCATTTCGGTCTAAAACAGCTTGTTTCGTTGTATTAAGCAAGAATACATGCTTTTCGCGCAGTTATAGGAGAAAAAGTTTTGACGCGTGTCACAGGGACACTTGTAAAACCGATGTGTTCAGATTTAGCTCGTTTCGGTCTAAAACAGCTTGTTTCGTTGTATTAAGCACGAATACATGCTTTTCGCGCAGTTATAAGAGAAAAAGTTTTGACGAGTATCACGTGGAACACTTGTAATACCGATGTGTTGTGATTTGGCTCGTTTCGGTCTAAAACAGCTTGTTTCGTTGTATTAAGCAAGAATACATGCTTTTCGCGCAGTTATAAGAGAAAAAGTTTTGACGCGTATCAGACGAACACTTGTAAAACCGATGTGTTCAGATTTAACTCTTTTCGGACTAAAACAGCTTGTTTCGTTGTGTTAAGCACGAATACATGCTTTTCGCGCAGTTATAAGGGAAAAAGTTTTGACGCGTATCACATGGACACTTGGAAAACCGATGTGTTCAGATTTAGCTCGTTTTGGTCTAAAACAGCTTGTTTCGCTGTATTAAGCACGAATACATGCTTTTCGCGCAGTTATAAGAGAAAAAGTTTTGACGCGTATCAGAGGAACACTTGTAAAACCGATGTGTTGTGATTTAGCTCGTTTCGGTCTAAAACAGCTTGTTTCGCTGTATTAAGCAGAAATACATGCTTTTCGCGCAGTGATAAGAGAAAAAGCTTTAAAGGCGTGTCACAGGGACACTTGTAAAACCGATGTGTTCAGATTTACCTCGTTTCAGTCTAAAACAGCTTGTTTCGTTGGACTAAGCACGAATACATGCTTTTCGCGCAGCTATAAGAGAAAAAAGAGTTTACGCGTATCAGAGGAACACTTGTAAAACCGATGTGTTGTGATTTAGCTCGTTTCGGTCTAAAACAGCTTGTTTCGCTGTATTAAGCAAGAATACATGCTTTTCGCGCAGTTATAAGAGAAAAAAATTTGACGCGTATCAGAGGAACACTTGTAAAACCGATGTGTTGTGATTTAGCTCGTTTTGGTCTAAAACAGCTTGTTTCGCTGTATTAAGCAGGAATACATGCTTTTCGCGCAGTTATAAGAGAAAAAGTTTTAAAGGCATGTCACAAGGACACTTGTAAAACCGATGTGTTCAGA
The DNA here is from genome assembly GCF_052857255.1 of Amblyomma americanum. NCBI lineage: Eukaryota > Metazoa > Arthropoda > Arachnida > Ixodida > Ixodidae > Amblyomma > Amblyomma americanum. Next base: position 1,170,899 of record NW_027526489.1, on the reverse strand, counting down.
TTTACCTCGTTTCGGTCTAAAACACCTTGTTTCGTTGGACTAAGCAAGAATACATGCTTTTCGCGCAGTTATAAGAGAAAAAAGTTTTGACGCGTATCAGAGGAGCACTTGTAAAACCGATGTGTTCAGATTTAGCTCGTTTCGGTCTAAAACAGCTTGTTTCGTTGTATTAAGCAAGAATACATGCTTTTCGAGCAGTTATAAGAGAAAAAGTTTTGACGCGTATTAGAGAGACACTTGTAAAACCGATGTGTTGTGATTTAGCTCGTTTCGGTCTAAAACAGCTTGTTTCGTTGTATTAAGCAAGAATACATGCTTTTCGCGCAGTTATAAGAGAAAAAGTTTTGACGAGTATCACGTGTATACTTGTAAAACCGATGTGTTCAGATTTAGCTCGTTTCGGTCTAAAACAGCTTGTTTCGTTGTATTAAGCACGAATACATGCTTTTCGCGCAGTTATAAGAGAAAAAGTTTTGACGAGTATCACGTGGAACACTTGTAATACCGATGTGTTGTGATTTAGCTCGTTTCGGTCTAAAACAACTTGATTCGCTGTATTAAGCAAGAATACATGCTTTTCGCGCAGTTATAAAAGAAAAAGTTTTGACGCGTATCAGAGGAACACTTGTAAAACCGATGTGTTGTGATTTAGCTCATTTCGGTCTAAAACAGCTTGTTTCGCTGTATTAAGCAAGAATACATGCTTTTCGCGCAGTTACAAAAGAAAAAGTTTTGACGAGTATCACGTGGATACTTGTAAAACCGATGTGTTCAGATTTAGCTCGTTTCGGTCTAAAACAGCTTGTTTCGTTGTATTAAGCAAGAATACATGCTTTTCGCGCAGTTATAAGAGAAAAAGTTTTGACGCGTATTAGAGAGACACTTGTAAAACCGATGTGTTGTGATTTAGCTCGTTTCGGTCTAAAACAGCTTGTTTCGTTGTATTAAGCAAGAACACATGCTTTTCGCGCAGTTATAAGAGAAAAAGTATTGACGAGTATCACGTGGATACTTGTAAAACCGATGTGTTCAGATTTAGCTCGTTTCGGTCTAAAACAGCTTGTTTCGTTGTATTAAGCACGAATACATGCTTTTCGCGCAGTTAAAAGAGAAAAAGTTTTGACGAGTATCACGTGGAACACTTGTAATACCGATGTGTTGTGATTTAGCTCGTTTCGGTCTAAAACAGCTTGTTTCGCTGTATTAAGCAAGAATACATGCTTTTCGCGCCGTTATAAGAGAAAAAGTTTTGAAGCGTATCAGAGGAACACTTGTAAAACCGATGTGTTGTGATTTAGCTCATTTCGGTCTAAAACAGCTTGTTTCGCTGTATTAAGCAAGAATACATGCTTTTCGCGCAGTTATAAGAGAAAAAAGTTTTGACACGTATTAGAGGAACTTGTAAAACCTTTGTGTTGTGATTTAGCTCGTTTTGGTCTAAAACAGCTTGTTTCGCTGTATTAAGCAAGAATACATGCTTTTCGCGCAGTTATAAGAGAAAAAGTTTTGACGCGTATCAGAGGAACACTTGTAAAACCGATGTGTTCAGATTTAGCTCGTTTCGGTCTGAAACAGCTTGTTTCGTTGTATTAAGCACGAATACATGCTTTTCGCGCAGTTATAAGAGAAAAAGTTTAGACGCGTATCAGAGGAACACTTGTAAAACCTTTGTGTTGTGATTTAGCTCTTTTCGGTCTAAAACAGCTTGTTTCGCTGTATTAAGCAAGAATACATGCTTTTCGCGCAGTTAAAAGAGAAAAAGTTTTGAGTATCACGTGGATACTTGTAAAACCGAAGTGTTCAGATTTAGCTCGTTTCGGTCTAAAACAGCTTGTTTCGTTGTATTAAGCACGAATACATGCTTTTCGCGCAGTTATAAGAGAAAACGTTTTGACGAGTATCACGTGGAACACTTGTAATACCGATGTGTTGTGATTTAGCTCGTTTCGGTCTAAAACAGCTTGTTTCGCTGTATTAAGCAAGAATACATGCTTTTCGCGCAGTTATAAGAGAAAAAGTTTTTACGCGTATCAGAGGAACACTTGTAAAACCGATGTGTTGTGATTTTGCTCATTTCGGTCTAAAACAGCTTGTTTCGTTGTATTAAGCAAGAATACATGCTTTTCGCGCAGTTATAAGAGAAAAAGTTTTGACGCGTGTCACAGGGACACTTGTAAAACCGATGTGTTCAGATTTAGCTCGTTTCGGTCTAAAACAGCTTGTTTCGTTGTATTAAGCACGAATACATGCTTTTCGCGCAGTTATAAGAGAAAAAGTTTTGACGAGTATCACGTGGAACACTTGTAAAACCGATGTGTTGTGATTTAGCTCGTTTCGGTCTAAAACAGCTTGTTTCGCTGTATTAAGCAGAAATACATGCTTTTCGCGCAGTGATAAGAGAAAAAGCTTTAAAGGCGTGTCACAGGGACACTTGTAAAACCGATGTGTTCAGATTTACCTCGTTTCAGTCTAAAACAGCTTGTTTCGTTGGACTAAGCACGAATACATGCTTTTCGCGCAGCTATAAGAGAAAAAAGAGTTGACGCGTATCAGAGGAACACTTGTAAAACCGATGTGTTGTGATTTAGCTCGTTTCGGTCTAAAACAGCTTGTTTCGCTGTATTAAGCAAGAATACATGCTTTTCGCGCAGTTATAAGAGAAAAAAATTTGACGCGTATCAGAGGAACACTTGTAAAACCGATGTGTTGTGATTTAGCTCGTTTTGGTCTAAAACAGCTTGTTTCGCTGTATTAAGCAGGAATACATGCTTTTCGCGCAGTTATAAGAGAAAAAGTTTTAAAGGCATGTCACAAGGACACTTGTAAAACCGATGTGTTCAGATTTACCTCGTTTCGGTCTAAAACAGCTTGTTTCGTTGGACTAAGCAAGAATACATGCTTTTCGCGCAGTTATAGGAGAAAAAAGTTTTGACGCGTATCAGAGGAGCACTTGTAAAACCGATGTGTTCAGATTTAGCTCGTTTCGGTCTAAAACAGCTTGTTTCGTTGTATTAAGCAAGAATACATGCTTTTCGCGCAGTTATAAGAGAAAAAGTTTTGACGCGTATTAGAGAGACACTTGTAAAACCGATGTGTTATGATTTAGCTCGTTTCGGTCTAAAACAGCTTGTTTCGTTGTATTAAGCAAGAATACATGCTTTTCGCGCAGTTATAAGAGAGAAAGTTTTGAGTATCACGTGGATACTTGTAAAACCGATGTGTTCAGATTTAGATCGTTTCGGTCAAAAACAGCTTGTTTCGTTGTATTAAGCAAGAATACATGCTTTACGCGCAGTTATAGAAGAAAAAGTTTTGACGCGTATCAGAGAGACACTTGTAAAACCGATGTGTTGTGATTTAGCTCGTTTCGTCTAAAACAGCTTGTTTCGTTGTATTAAGCAAGAATACATGCTTTTCGCGCAGTTATAAGAGAAAAAGTTTTGACGAGTATCACGTGGATACTTGTAAAACCGAAGTGTTCAGATTTAGCTCGTTTCGGTCTAAAACAGCTTGTTTCGTTGTATTAAGCACGAATACATGCTTTTCGCGCAGTTATAAGAGAAAACGTTTTGACGAGTATCACTTGGAACACTTGTAATACCGATGTGTTGTGATTTAGCTCGTTTCGGTCTAAAACAGCTTGTTTCGCTGTATTAAGCAAGAATACATGCTTTTCGCGCAGTTATAAGAGAAAAAGTTTTGACGCGTATCAGAGGAACACTTGTAAAACCGATGTGTTGTGATTTAGCTCATTTCGGTCTAAAACAGCTTGTTTCGTTGTATTAAGCAAGAATACATGCTTTTCGCGCAGTTATAGGAGAAAAAGTTTTGACGCGTGTCACAGGGACACTTGTAAAACCGATGTGTTCAGATTTAGCTCGTTTCGGTCTAAAACAGCTTGTTTCGTTGTATTAAGCACGAATACATGCTTTTCGCGCAGTTATAAGAGAAAAAGTTTTGACGAGTATCACGTGGAACACTTGTAATACCGATGTGTTGTGATTTGGCTCGTTTCGGTCTAAAACAGCTTGTTTCGTTGTATTAAGCAAGAATACATGCTTTTCGCGCAGTTATAAGAGAAAAAGTTTTGACGCGTATCAGACGAACACTTGTAAAACCGATGTGTTCAGATTTAACTCTTTTCGGACTAAAACAGCTTGTTTCGTTGTGTTAAGCACGAATACATGCTTTTCGCGCAGTTATAAGGGAAAAAGTTTTGACGCGTATCACATGGACACTTGGAAAACCGATGTGTTCAGATTTAGCTCGTTTTGGTCTAAAACAGCTTGTTTCGCTGTATTAAGCACGAATACATGCTTTTCGCGCAGTTATAAGAGAAAAAGTTTTGACGCGTATCAGAGGAACACTTGTAAAACCGATGTGTTGTGATTTAGCTCGTTTCGGTCTAAAACAGCTTGTTTCGCTGTATTAAGCAGAAATACATGCTTTTCGCGCAGTGATAAGAGAAAAAGCTTTAAAGGCGTGTCACAGGGACACTTGTAAAACCGATGTGTTCAGATTTACCTCGCTTCAGTCTAAAACAGCTTGTTTCGTTGGACTAAGCACGAATACATGCTTTTCGCGCAGCTATAAGAGAAAAAAGAGTTTACGCGTATCAGAGGAACACTTGTAAAACCGATGTGTTGTGATTTAGCTCGTTTCGGTCTAAAACAGCTTGTTTCGCTGTATTAAGCAAGAATACATGCTTTTCGCGCAGTTATAAGAGAAAAAAATTTGACGCGTATCAGAGGAACACTTGTAAAACCGATGTGTTGTGATTTAGCTCGTTTTGGTCTAAAACAGCTTGTTTCGCTGTATTAAGCAGGAATACATGCTTTTCGCGCAGTTATAAGAGAAAAAGTTTTAAAGGCATGTCACAAGGACACTTGTAAAACCGATGTGTTCAGATTTACCTCGTTTCGGTCTAAAACACCTTGTTTCGTTGGACTAAGCAAGAATACATGCTTTTCGCGCAGTTATAAGAGAAAAAAGTTTTGACGCGTATCAGAGGAGCACTTGTAAAACCGATGTGTTCAGATTTAGCTCGTTTCGGTCTAAAACAGCTTGTTTCGTTGTATTAAGCAAGAATACATGCTTTTCGAGCAGTTATAAGAGAAAAAGTTTTGACGCGTATTAGAGAGACACTTGTAAAACCGATGTGTTGTGATTTAGCTCGTTTCGGTCTAAAACAGCTTGTTTCGTTGTATTAAGCAAGAATACATGCTTTTCGCGCAGTTATAAGAGAAAAAGTTTTGACGAGTATCACGTGTATACTTGTAAAACCGATGTGTTCAGATTTAGCTCGTTTCGGTCTAAAACAGCTTGTTTCGTTGTATTAAGCACGAATACATGCTTTTCGCGCAGTTATAAGAGAAAAAGTTTTGACGAGTATCACGTGGAACACTTGTAATACCGATGTGTTGTGATTTAGCTCGTTTCGGTCTAAAACAACTTGATTCGCTGTATTAAGCAAGAATACATGCTTTTCGCGCAGTTATAAAAGAAAAAGTTTTGACGCGTATCAGAGGAACACTTGTAAAACCGATGTGTTGTGATTTAGCTCATTTCGGTCTAAAACAGCTTGTTTCGCTGTATTAAGCAAGAATACATGCTTTTCGCGCAGTTATAAAAGAAAAAGTTTTGACGAGTATCACGTGGATACTTGTAAAACCGATGTGTTCAGATTTAGCTCGTTTCGGTCTAAAACAGCTTGTTTCGTTGTATTAAGCAAGAATACATGCTTTTCGCGCAGTTATAAGAGAAAAAGTTTTGACGCGTATTAGAGAGACACTTGTAAAACCGATGTGTTGTGATTTAGCTCGTTTCGGTCTAAAACAGCTTGTTTCGTTGTATTAAGCAAGAACACATGCTTTTCGCGCAGTTATAAGAGAAAAAGTATTGACGAGTATCACGTGGATACTTGTAAAACCGATGTGTTCAGATTTAGCTCGTTTCGGTCTAAAACAGCTTGTTTCGTTGTATTAAGCACGAATACATGCTTTTCGCGCAGTTAAAAGAGAAAAAGTTTTGACGAGTATCACGTGGAACACTTGTAATACCGATGTGTTGTGATTTAGCTCGTTTCGGTCTAAAACAGCTTGTTTCGCTGTATTAAGCAAGAATACATGCTTTTCGCGCCGTTATAAGAGAAAAAGTTTTGAAGCGTATCAGAGGAACACTTGTAAAACCGATGTGTTGTGATTTAGCTCATTTCGGTCTAAAACAGCTTGTTTCGCTGTATTAAGCAAGAATACATGCTTTTCGCGCAGTTATAAGAGAAAAAAGTTTTGACACGTATTAGAGGAACTTGTAAAACCTTTGTGTTGTGATTTAGCTCGTTTTGGTCTAAAACAGCTTGTTTCGCTGTATTAAGCAAGAATACATGCTTTTCGCGCAGTTATAAGAGAAAAAGTTTTGACGCGTATCAGAGGAACACTTGTAAAACCGATGTGTTCAGATTTAGCTCGTTTCGGTCTGAAACAGCTTGTTTCGTTGTATTAAGCACGAATACATGCTTTTCGCGCAGTTATAAGAGAAAAAGTTTAGACGCGTATCAGAGGAACACTTGTAAAACCTTTGTGTTGTGATTTAGCTCTTTTCGGTCTAAAACAGCTTGTTTCGCTGTATTAAGCAAGAATACATGCTTTTCGCGCAGTTAAAAGAGAAAAAGTTTTGAGTATCACGTGGATACTTGTAAAACCGAAGTGTTCAGATTTAGCTCGTTTCGGTCTAAAACAGCTTGTTTCGTTGTATTAAGCACGAATACATGCTTTTCGCGCAGTTATAAGAGAAAACGTTTTGACGAGTATCACGTGGAACACTTGTAATACCGATGTGTTGTGATTTAGCTCGTTTCGGTCTAAAACAGCTTGTTTCGCTGTATTAAGCAAGAATACATGCTTTTCGCGCAGTTATAAGAGAAAAAGTTTTTACGCGTATCAGAGGAACACTTGTAAAACCGATGTGTTGTGATTTTGCTCATTTCGGTCTAAAACAGCTTGTTTCGTTGTATTAAGCAAGAATACATGCTTTTCGCGCAGTTATAAGAGAAAAAGTTTTGACGCGTGTCACAGGGACACTTGTAAAACCGATGTGTTCAGATTTAGCTCGTTTCGGTCTAAAACAGCTTGTTTCGTTGTATTAAGCACGAATACATGCTTTTCGCGCAGTTATAAGAGAAAAAGTTTTGACGAGTATCACGTGGAACACTTGTAATACCGATGTGTTGTGATTTGGCTCGTTTCGGTCTAAAACAGCTTGTTTCGTTGTATTAAGCAAGAATACATGCTTTTCGCGCAGTTATAAGAGAAAAAGTTTTGACGCGTATCAGACGAACACTTGTAAAACCGATGTGTTCAGATTTAACTCTTTTCGGACTAAAACAGCTTGTTTCGTTGTATTAAGCACGAATACATGCTTTTCGCGCAGTTATAAGGGAAAAAGTTTTGACGCGTATCACATGGACACTTGGAAAACCGATGTGTTCAGATTTAGCTCGTTTTGGTCTAAAACAGCTTGTTTCGCTGTATTAAGCACGAATACATGCTTTTCGCGCAGTTATAAGAGAAAAAGTTTTGACGCGTATCAGAGGAACACTTGTAAAACCGATGTGTTGTGATTTAGCTCGTTTCGGTCTAAAACAGCTTGTTTCGCTGTATTAAGCAGAAATACATGCTTTTCGCGCAGTGATAAGAGAAAAAGCTTTAAAGGCGTGTCACAGGGACACTTGTAAAACCGATGTGTTCAGATTTACCTCGTTTCAGTCTAAAACAGCTTGTTTCGTTGGACTAAGCACGAATACATGCTTTTCGCGCAGCTATAAGAGAAAAAAGAGTTGACGCGTATCAGAGGAACACTTGTAAAACCGATGTGTTGTGATTTAGCTCGTTTCGGTCTAAAACAGCTTGTTTCGCTGTATTAAGCAAGAATACATGCTTTTCGCGCAGTTATAAGAGAAAAAAATTTGACGCGTATCAGAGGAACACTTGTAAAACCGATGTGTTGTGATTTAGCTCGTTTTGGTCTAAAACAGCTTGTTTCGCTGTATTAAGCAGGAATACATGCTTTTCGCGCAGTTATAAGAGAAAAAGTTTTAAAGGCATGTCACAAGGACACTTGTAAAACCGATGTGTTCAGATTTACCTCGTTTCGGTCTAAAACAGCTTGTTTCGTTGGACTAAGCAAGAATACATGCTTTTCGCGCAGTTATAAGAGAAAAAAGTTTTGACGCGTATCAGAGGAGCACTTGTAAAACCGATGTGTTCAGATTTAGCTCGTTTCGGTCTAAAACAGCTTGTTTCGTTGTATTAAGCAAGAATACATGCTTTTCGCGCAGTTATAAGAGAAAAAGTTTTGACGCGTATTAGAGAGACACTTGTAAAACCGATGTGTTGTGATTTAGCTCGTTTCGGTCTAAAACAGCTTGTTTCGTTGTATTAAGCAAGAATACATGCTTTTCGCGCAGTTATAAGAGAAAAAGTTTTGACGAGTATCACGTGTATACTTGTAAAACCGATGTTTTCAGATTTAGCTCGTTTCGGTCTAAAACAGCTTGTATCGCTGTATTAAGCACGAATACATGCTTTTCGCGCAGTTATAAGAGAAAAAGTTGTGACGAGTATCACGTGGAACACTTGTAATACCGATGTGTTGTGATTTAGCTCGTTTCGGTCTAAAACAACTTGATTCGCTGTATTAAGCAAGAATACATGCTTTTCGCGCAGTTATAAGAGAAAAAGTTTTGAAGCGTATCAGAGAAACACTTGTAAAACCGATGTGTTGTGATTTAGCTCGTTTCGGTCTAAAACAGCTTGTTTCGCTGTATTAAGCAAGAATACATGCTTTTCGCGCAGTTATAAGAGAAAAAATTTGACGCGTATCAGAGGAACACTTGTAAAACCGATGTGTTGTGATTTAGCTCGTTTCGGTCTAAAACAGCTTGTTTCGTTGTATTAAGCAAGAATACATGCTTTTCGCGCAGTTATAAGAGAAAAAGTTGACGAGTATCACGTGGATACTTGTAAAACCGATGTGTTCAGATTTAGCTCGTTTCGGTCTAAAACAGCTTGTTTCGTTGTATTAAGCAGGAATACATGCTTTTCGCGCAGTTATAAGAGAAAAAGTTTTGACGAGTATCACGTGGAACACTTGTAATACCGATGTGTTGTGATTTAGCTCGTTTCGGTCTAAAACAGCTTGTTTCGCTGTATTAAGCAAGAATACATGCTTTTCGCGCAGTTACAAGAGAAAAAGTTTTGACGCGTATCAGAGGAACACTTGTAAAACCGATGTGTTGTGATTTAGCTCGTTTCGGTCTAAAACAGCTTGTTTCGCTGTATTAAGCTAGAATACATGCTTTTCGCGCAGTTATAAGAGAAAAAGTTTTGACGCGTATTAGAGGAACACTTGTAAAACCGATGTGTTGTGATTTAGCTCGTTTCGGTCTAAAACAACTTGTTTCGCTGTATTAAGCAAGAATACATGCTTTTCGCGCAGTTATAAGAGAAAAAGTTTTGACGCGTATCAGAGGAACACTTGTAAAACCGATGTGTTCAGATTTAGCTCGTTTCGGTCTAAAACAGCTTGTTTCGTTGTATTAAGCAAGAATACATGCTTTTCGCGCAGTTATAAGAGAAAAAGTTTTGACGAGTATCACGTGGATACTTGTAAAACCGATGTGTTCAGATTTAGCTCGTTTCGGTCTAAAACAGCTTGTTTCGTTGTATTAAGCACGAATACATGCTTTTCGCGCAGTTAAAAGAGAAAAAGTTTTGACGAGTATCACGTGGACCACTTGTAATACCGATGTGTTGTGATTTAGCTCGTTTCGGTCTAAAACAGCTTGTTTCGCTGTATTAAGCAAGAATACATGCTTTTCGCGCAGTTATAAGAGAAAAAGTTTTGAAGCGTATCAGAGGAACACTTGTAAAACCGATGTGTTGTGATTTAGCTCGTTTCGGTCTAAAACAGCTTGTTTCGCTGTGTTAAGCAAGAATACATGCTTTTCGCGCAGTTAAGTTTTGACGCGTATCAGAGGAACACTTGTAAAACCGATGTGTTCAGATTTAGCTCGTTTCGGTCTAAAACAGCTTGTTTCATTGTATTGAGCACGAATACATGCTTTACGCGCAGTTATAGAAGAAAAAGTTTTGACGCGTATCAGAGACACTTGTAAAACCGATGTGTTGTGATTTAGCTCGTTTCGGTCTAAAACAGCTTGTTTCGTTGTATTAAGCAAGAATACATGCTTTTCGCGCAGTTATAAGAGAAAAAGTTGACGAGTATCACGTGGATACTTGTAAAACCGATGTGTTCAGATTTAGCTCGTTTCGGTCTAAAACAGCTTGTTTCGTTGTATTAAGCACGAATACATGCTTTTCGCGCAGTTATAAGAGAAAAAGTTTTGACGAGTATCACGTGGAACACTTGTAATACCGATGTGTTGTGATTTAGCTCGTTTCGGTCTAAAACAGCTTGTTTCGCTGTATTAAGCAAGAATACATGCTTTTCGCGCAGTTACAAGAGAAAAAGTTTTGACGCGTATCAGAGGAACACTTGTAAAACCGATGTGTTGTGATTTAGCTCGTTTCGGTCTAAAACAGCTTGTTTCGCTGTATTAAGCTAGAATACATGCTTTTCGCGCAGTTATAAGAGAAAAAGTTTTGACGCGTATTAGAGGAACACTTGTAAAACCGATGTGTTGTGATTTAGCTCGTTTCGGTCTAAAACAACTTGTTTCGCTGTATTAAGCAAGAATACATGCTTTTCGCGCAGTTATAAGAGAAAAAGTTTTGACGCGTATCAGAGGAACACTTGTAAAACCGATGTGTTCAGATTTAGCTCGTTTCGGTCTAAAACAACTTGTTTCGTTGTATTAAGCACGAATACATGCTTTACGCGCAGTTATAGAAGAAAAAGTTTTGACGCGTATCAGAGACACTTGTAAAACCGATGTGTTGTGATTTAGCTCGTTTCGGTCTAAAACAGCTTTGACGCGTATTAGAGAGCTTGTTTCGTTGTATTAAGCAAGAATACATGCTTTTCGCGCAGTTATAAGAGAAAAAGTTTTGACGAGTATCACGTGGATACTTGTAAAACCGATGTGTTCAGATTTAGCTCGTTTCGGTCTAAAACAGCTTGTTTCGTTGTATTAAGCACGAATACATGCTTTTCGCGCAGTTATAAGAGAAAAAGTTTTGACGCGTATCAGAGGAACACTTGTAAAACCGATGTGTTGTGATTTAGCTCGTTTCGGTCTAAAACAGCTTGTTTCGCTGTATTAAGCAAGAATACATGCTTTTCGCGCAGTTATAAGAGAAAAAGTTTTGACGCGTATCAGAGGAACACTTGTAAAACCGATGTGTTGTGATTTAGCTCGTTTCGGTCTAAAACAGCTTGTTTCGTTGTATTAAGCAAGAATACATGCTTTTCGCGCAGTTATAAGAGAAAAAGTTTTGACGAGTATCACGTGGATACTTGTAAAACCGATGTGTTCAGATTTAGCTCGTTTCGGTCAAAAACAGCTTGTTTCGTTGTATTAAGCACGAATACATGCTTTTCGCGCAGTTAAAAGAGAAAAAGTTTTGACGAGTATCACGTGGAACACTTGTAATACCGATGTGTTGTGATTTAGCTCGTTTCGGTCTAAAACAACTTGATTCGCTGTATTAAGCAAGAATACATGCTTTTCGCGCAGTTATAAAAGAAAAAGTTTTGACGCGTATCACGTGGATACTTGTAAAACCGATGTGTTCAGATTTAGCTCGTTTCGGTCAAAAACAGCTTGTTTCGTTGTATTAAGCACGAATACATGCTTTTCGAGCAGTTAAAAGAGAAAAAGTTTTGACGAGTATCACGTGGAACACTTGTAATACCGATGTGTTGTGATTTAGCTCGTTTCGGTCTAAAACAACTTGATTCGCTGTATTAAGCAAGAATACATGCTTTTCGCGCAGTTTTAAAAGAAAAAGTTTTGACGCGTATCAGAGGAACACTTGTAAAACCGATGTGTTGTGATTTAGCTCATTTCGGTCTAAAACAGCTTGTTTCGCTGTATTAAGCAAGAATAGATGCTTTTCGCGCAGTTATAAGAGAAAAAGTTTTGACGAGTATCACGTGGATACTTGTAAAACCGATGTGTTCAGATTTAGCTCGTTTCGGTCTAAAACAGCTTGTTTCGTTGTATTAAGCAAGAATACATGCTTTTCGCGCAGTTATAAGAGAAAAAGTTTTGACGCGTATTAGAGAGACACTTGTAAAACCGATGTGTTGTGATTTAGCTCGTTTCGGTCTAAAACAGCTTGTTTCGTTGTATTAAGCAAGAATACATGCTTTTCGCGCAGTTATAAGAGAAAAAGTTTTGACGAGTATCACGTGGATACTTGTAAAACCGATGTGTTCAGATTTAGCTCGTTTCGGTCTAAAACAGCTTGTTTCGTTGTATTAAGCACGAGTACATGCTTTTCGCGCAGTTAAAAGAGAAAAAGTTTTGACGAGTATCACGTGGAACACTTGTAATACCGATGTGTTGTGATTTAGCTCGTTTCGGTCTAAAACAGCTTGTTTCGCTGTATTAAGCAAGAATACATGCTTTTCGCGCAGTTATAAGAGAAAAAGTTTTGAAGCGTATCAGAGGAACACTTGTAAAACCGATGTGTTGTGATTTAGCTCGTTTCGGTCTAAAACAGCTTGTTTCGCTGTATTAAGCAAGAATACATGCTTTTCGCGCAGTTATAAGAGAAAAAGTTTTGACGCGTATCAGAGGAACACTTGTAAAACCTATGCGTTCAGATTTAGCTCGTTTCGGTCTAAAACAGCTTGTTTCGTTGTATTAAGCACGAATACATGCTTTACGCGCAGTTATAGAAGAAAAAGTTTTGACGCGTATCAGAGACACTTGTAAAACCGATGTGTTGTGATTTAGCTCGTTTCGGTCTAAAACAGCTTGTTTCGTTGTATTAAGCAAGAATACATGCTTTTCGCGCAGTTATAAGCGAAAAAGTTGACGAGTATCACGTGGATACTTGTAAAGCCGATGTGTTCAGATTTAGCTCGTTTCGGTCTAAAACAGCTTGTTTCGTTGTATTAAGCACGAATACATGCTTTTCGCGCAGTTATAAGAGAAAAAGTTTTGACGAGTATCACGTGGAACACTTGTAATACCGATGTGTTGTGATTTAGCTCGTTTCGGTCTAAAACAGCTTGTTTCGCTGTATTAAACAAGAATACATGCTTTTCGCGCAGTTACAAGAGAAAAAGTTTTGACGCGTATCAGAGGAACACTTGTAAAACCGATGTGTTGTGATTTAGCTCGTTTCGGTCTAAAACAGCTTGTTTCGCTGTATTAAGCTAGAATACATGCTTTTCGCGCAGTTATAAGAGAAAAAGTTTTGACGCGTATTAGAGGAACACTTGTAAAACCGATGTGTTGTGATTTAGCTCGTTTCGGTCTAAAACAACTTGTTTCGCTGTATTAAGCAAGAATACATGCTTTTCGCGCAGTTATAAGAGAAAAAGTTTTGACGCGTATCAGAGGAACACTTGTAAAACCGATGTGTTCAGATTTAGCTCGTTTCGGTCTAAAACAACTTGTTTCGTTGTATTAAGCACGAATACATGCTTTACGCGCAGTTATAGAAGAAAAAGTTTTGACGCGTATCAGAGACACTTGTAAAACCGATGTGTTGTGATTTAGCTCGTTTCGGTCTAAAACAGCTTTGACGCGTATTAGAGAGCTTGTTTCGTTGTATTAAGCAAGAATACATGCTTTTCGCGCAGTTATAAGAGAAAAAGTTTTGACGAGTATCACGTAAATACTTGTAAAACCGATGTGTTCAGATTTAGCTCGTTTCGGTCTAAAACAGCTTGTTTCGTTGTATTAAGCACGAATACATGCTTTTCGCGCAGTTATAAGAGAAAAAGTTTTGACGCGTATCAGAGGAACACTTGTAAAACCGATGTGTTGTGATTTAGCTCGTTTCGGTCTAAAACAGCTTGTTTCGCTGTATTAAGCAAGAATACATGCTTTTCGCGCAGTTATAAGAGAAAAAGTTTTGACGCGTATCAGAGGAACACTTGTAAAACCGATGTGTTGTGATTTAGCTCGTTTCGGTCTAAAACAGCTTGTTTCGTTGTATTAAGCAAGAATACATGCTTTTCGCGCAGTTATAAGAGAAAAAGTTTTGACGAGTATCACGTGGATACTTGTAAAACCGATGTGTTCAGATTTAGCTCGTTTCGGTCAAAAACAGCTTGTTTCGTTGTATTAAGCACGAATACATGCTTTTCGCGCAGTTAAAAGAGAAAAAGTTTTGACGAGTATCACGTGGAACACTTGTAATACCGATGTGTTGTGATTTAGCTCGTTTCGGTCTAAAACAACTTGATTCGCTGTATTAAGCAAGAATACATGCTTTTCGCGCAGTTATAAAAGAAAAAGTTTTGACGCGTATCACGTGGATACTTGTAAAACCGATGTGTTCAGATTTAGCTCGTTTCGGTCAAAAACAGCTTGTTTCGTTGTATTAAGCACGAATACATGCTTTTCGAGCAGTTAAAAGAGAAAAAGTTTTGACGAGTATCACGTGGAACACTTGTAATACCGATGTGTTGTGATTTAGCTCGTTTCGGTCTAAAACAACTTGATTCGCTGTATTAAGCAAGAATACATGCTTTTCGCGCAGTTTTAAAAGAAAAAGTTTTGACGCGTATCAGAGGAACACTTGTAAAACCGATGTGTTGTGATTTAGCTCATTTCGGTCTAAAACAGCTTGTTTCGCTGTATTAAGCAAGAATAGATGCTTTTCGCGCAGTTATAAGAGAAAAAGTTTTGACGAGTATCACGTGGATACTTGTAAAACCGATGTGTTCAGATTTAGCTCGTTTCGGTCTAAAACAGCTTGTTTCGTTGTATTAAGCAAGAATACATGCTTTTCGCGCAGTTATAAGAGAAAAAGTTTTGACGCGTATTAGAGAGACACTTGTAAAACCGATGTGTTGTGATTTAGCTCGTTTCGGTCTAAAACAGCTTGTTTCGTTGTATTAAGCAAGAATGCATGCTTTTCGCGCAGTTATAAGAGAAAAAGTTTTGACGAGTATCACGTGGATACTTGTAAAACCGATGTGTTCAGATTTAGCTCGTTTCGGTCTAAAACAGCTTGTTTCGTTGTATTAAGCACGAGTACATGCTTTTCGCGCAGTTAAAAGAGAAAAAGTTTTGACGAGTATCACGTGGAACACTTGTAATACCGATGTGTTGTGATTTAGCTCGTTTCGGTCTAAAACAGCTTGTTTCGCTGTATTAAGCAAGAATACGTGCTTTTCGCGCAGTTATAAGAGAAAAAGTTTTGAAGCGTATCAGAGGAACACTTGTAAAACCGATGTGTTGTGATTTAGCTCGTTTCGGTCTAAAACAGCTTGTTTCGCTGTATTAAGCAAGAATACATGCTTTTCGCGCAGTTATAAGAGAAAAAGTTTTGACGCGTATCAGAGGAACACTTGTAAAACCGATGTGTTCAGATTTAGCTCGTTTCGGTCTAAAACAGCTTGTTTCGTTGTATTAAGCACGAATACATGCTTTACGCGCAGTTATAGAAGAAAAAGTTTTGACGCGTATCAGAGACACTTGTAAAACCGATGTGTTGTGATTTAGCTCGTTTCGGTCTAAAACAGCTTGTTTCGTTGTATTAAGCAAGAATACATGCTTTTCGCGCAGTTATAAGAGAAAAAGTTGACGAGTATCACGTGGATACTTGTAAAGCCGATGTGTTCAGATTTAGCTCGTTTCGGTCTAAAACAGCTTGTTTCGTTGTATTAAGCACGAATACATGCTTTTCGCGCAGTTATAAGAGAAAAATTTTTGACGAGTATCACGTGGAACACTTGTAATACCGATGTGTTGTGATTTAGCTCGTTTCGGTCTAAAACAGCTTGTTTCGCTGTATTAAGCAAGAATACATGCTTTTCGCGCAGTTATAAGACAAAAAGTTTTGACGCGTATCAGAGGAACACGTAAAACCGATGTGTTGTGATTTAGCTCGTTTCGGTCTAAAACAGCTTGTTTCGCTGTATTAAGCAAGAATACATGCTTTTCGCGCAGTTATAAGAGAAAAAGTTTTGACGCGTATTAGAGGAACACTTGTAAAACCGATGTGTTGTGATTTAGCTCGTTTCGGTCTAAAACAACTTGTTTCGCTGTATTAAGCAAGAATACATGCTTTTCGCGCAGTTATAAGAGAAAAAGTTTTGACGCGTATCAGAGGAACACTTGTAAAACCGATGTGTTGTGATTTAGCTCGTTTCGGTCTAAAACAGCTTGTTTCGTTGTATTAAGCAAGAATACATGCTTTTCGCGCAGTTATAAGAGAAAAAGTTTTGACGAGTATCACGTGGATACTTGTAAAACCGATGTGTTCAGATTTAGCTCGTTTCGGTCAAAAACAGCTTGTTTCGTTGTATTAAGCACGAATACATGCTTTTCGCGCAGTTAAAAGAGAAAAAGTTTTGACGAGTATCACGTGGAACACTTGTAATACCGATGTGTTGTGATTTAGCTCGTTTCGGTCTAAAACAACTTGATTCGCTGTATTAGGCAAGAATACATGCTTTTCGCGCAGTTATAAAAGAAAAAGTTTTGACGCGTATCACGTGGATACTTGTAAAACCGATGTGTTCAGATTTAGCTCGTTTCGGTCAAAAACAGCTTGTTTCGTTGTATTAAGCACGAATACATGCTTTTCGAGCAGTTAAAAGAGAAAAAGTTTTGACGAGTATCACGTGGAACACTTGTAATACCGATGTGTTGTGATTTAGCTCGTTTCGGTCTAAAACAACTTGATTCGCTGTATTAAGCAAGAATACATGCTTTTCGCGCAGTTTTAAAAGAAAAAGTTTTGACGCGTATCAGAGGAACACTTGTAAAACCGATGTGTTGTGATTTAGCTCATTTCGGTCTAAAACAGCTTGTTTCGCTGTATTAAGCAAGAATAGATGCTTTTCGCGCAGTTATAAGAGAAAAAGTTTTGACGAGTATCACGTGGATACTTGTACAACCGATGTGTTCAGATTTAGCTCGTTTCGGTCTAAAACAGCTTGTTTCGTTGTATTAAGCAAGAATACATGCTTTTCGCGCAGTTATAAGAGAAAAAGTTTTGACGCGTATTAGAGAGACACTTGTAAAAGCGATGTGTTGTGATTTAGCTCGTTTCGGTCTAAAACAGCTTGTTTCGTTGTATTAAGCAAGAATACATGCTTTTCGCGCAGTTATAAGAGAAAAAGTTTTGACGAGTATCACGTGGATACTTGTAAAACCGATGTGTTCAGATTTAGCTCGTTTCGGTCTAAAACAGCTTGTTTCGTTGTATTAAGCACGAGTACATGCTTTTCGCGCAGTTAAAAGAGAAAAAGTTTTGACGAGTATCACGTGGAACACTTGTAATACCGATGTGTTGTGATTTAGCTCGTTTCGGTCTAAAACAGCTTGTTTCGCTGTATTAAGCAAGAATACATGCTTTTCGCGCAGTTATAAGAGAAAAAGTTTTGAAGCGTATCAGAGGAACACTTGTAAAACCGATGTGTTGTGATTTAGCTCGTTTCGGTCTAAAACAGCTTGTTTCGCTGTATTAAGCAAGAATACATGCTTTTCGCGCAGTTATAAGAGAAAAAGTTTTGACGCGTATCAGAGGAACACTTGTAAAACCGATGCGTTCAGATTTAGCTCGTTTCGGTCTAAAACAGCTTGTTTCGTTGTATTAAGCACGAATACATGCTTTACGCGCAGTTATAGAAGAAAAAGTTTTGACGCGTATCAGAGACACTTGTAAAACCGATGTGTTGTGATTTAGCTCGTTTCGGTCTAAAACAGCTTGTTTCGTTGTATTAAGCAAGAATACATGCTTTTCGCGCAGTTATAAGAGAAAAAGTTGACGAGTATCACGTGGATACTTGTAAAGCCGATGTGTTCAGATTTAGCTCGTTTCGGTCTAAAACAGCTTGTTTCGTTGTATTAAGCACGAATACATGCTTTTCGCGCAGTTATAAGAGAAAAAGTTTTGACGAGTATCACGTGGAACACTTGTAATACCGATGTGTTGTGATTTAGCTCGTTTCGGTCTAAAACAGCTTGTTTCGCTGTATTAAACAAGAATACATGCTTTTCGCGCAGTTACAAGAGAAAAAGTTTTGACGCGTATCAGAGGAACACTTGTAAAACCGATGTGTTGTGATTTAGCTCGTTTCGGTCTAAAACAGCTTGTTTCGCTGTATTAAGCTAGAATACATGCTTTTCGCGCAGTTATAAGAGAAAAAGTTTTGACGCGTATTAGAGGAACACTTGTAAAACCGATGTGTTGTGATTTAGCTCGTTTCGGTCTAAAACAACTTGTTTCCCTGTATTAAGCAAGAATACATGCTTTTCGCGCAGTTATAAGAGAAAAAGTTTTGACGCGTATCAGAGGAACACTTGTAAAACCGATGTGTTCAGATTTAGCTCGTTTCGGTCTAAAACAACTTGTTTCGTTGTATTAAGCACGAATACATGCTTTACGCGCAGTTATAGAAGAAAAAGTTTTGACGCGTATCAGAGACACTTGTAAAACCGATGTGTTGTGATTTAGCTCGTTTCGGTCTAAAACAGCTTTGACGCGTATTAGAGAGCTTGTTTCGTTGTATTAAGCAAGAATACATGCTTTTCGCGCAGTTATAAGAGAAAAAGTTTTGACGAGTATCACGTAAATACTTGTAAAACCGATGTGTTCAGATTTAGCTCGTTTCGGTCTAAAACAGCTTGTTTCGTTGTATTAAGCACGAATACATGCTTTTCGCGCAGTTATAAGAGAAAAAGTTTTGACGCGTATCAGAGGAACACTTGTAAAACCGATGTGTTGTGATTTAGCTCGTTTCGGTCTAAAACAGCTTGTTTCGCTGTATTAAGCAAGAATACATGCTTTTCGCGCAGTTATAAGAGAAAAAGTTTTGACGCGTATCAGAGGAACACTTGTAAAACCGATGTGTTGTGATTTAGCTCGTTTCGGTCTAAAACAGCTTGTTTCGTTGTATTAAGCAAGAATACATGCTTTTCGCGCAGTTAAAAGAGAAAAAGTTTTGACGAGTATCACGTGGATACTTGTAAAACCGATGTGTTCAGATTTAGCTCGTTTCGGTCAAAAACAGCTTGTTTCGTTGTATTAAGCACGAATACATGCTTTTCGCGCAGTTAAAAGAGAAAAAGTTTTGACGAGTATCACGTGGAACACTTGTAATACCGATGTGTTGTGATTTAGCTCGTTTCGGTCTAAAACAACTTGATTCGCTGTATTAGGCAAGAATACATGCTTTTCGCGCAGTTATAAAAGAAAAAGTTTTGACGCGTATCACGTGGATACTTGTAAAACCGATGTGTTCAGATTTAGCTCGTTTCGGTCAAAAACAGCTTGTTTCGTTGTATTAAGCACGAATACATGCTTTTCGAGCAGTTAAAAGAGAAAAAGTTTTGACGAGTATCACGTGGAACACTTGTAATACCGATGTGTTGTGATTTAGCTCGTTTCGGTCTAAAACAACTTGATTCGCTGTATTAAGCAAGAATACATGCTTTTCGCGCAGTTTTAAAAGAAAAAGTTTTGACGCGTATCAGAGGAACACTTGTAAAACCGATGTGTTGTGATTTAGCTCGTTTCGGTCTAAAACAGCTTGTTTCGTTGTATTAAGCAAGAATACATGCTTTTCGCGCAGTTATAAGAGAAAAAGTTTTGACGAGTATCACGTGGATACTTGTAAAACCGATGTGTTCAGATTTAGCTCGTTTCGGTCAAAAACAGCTTGTTTCGTTGTATTAAGCACGAATACATGCTTTTCGCGCAGTTAAAAGAGAAAAAGTTTTGACGAGTATCACGTGGAACACTTGTAATACCGATGTGTTGTGATTTAGCTCGTTTCGGTCTAAAACAACTTGATTCGCTGTATTAGGCAAGAATACATGCTTTTCGCGCAGTTATAAAGGAAAAAGTTTTGACGCGTATCACGTGGATACTTGTAAAACCGATGTGTTCAGATTTAGCTCGTTTCGGTCAAAAACAGCTTGTTTCGTTGTATTAAGCACGAATACATGCTTTTCGAGCAGTTAAAAGAGAAAAAGTTTTGACGAGTATCACGTGGAACACTTGTAATACCGATGTGTTGTGATTTAGCTCGTTTCGGTCTAAAACAACTTGATTCGCTGTATTAAGCAAGAATACATGCTTTTCGCGCAGTTTTAAAAGAAAAAGTTTTGACGCGTATCAGAGGAACACTTGTAAAACCGATGTGTTGTGATTTAGCTCATTTCGGTCTAAAACAGCTTGTTTCGCTGTATTAAGCAAGAATAGATGCTTTTCGCGCAGTTATAAGAGAAAAAGTTTTGACGAGTATCACGTGGATACTTGTAAAACCGATGTGTTCAGATTTAGCTCGTTTCGGTCTAAAACAGCTTGTTTCGTTGTATTAAGCAAGAATACATGCTTTTCGCGCAGTTATAAGAGAAAAAGTTTTGACGCGTATTAGAGAGACACTTGTAAAACCGATGTGTTGTGATTTAGCTCGTTTCGGTCTAAAACAGCTTGTTTCGTTGTATTAAGCAAGAATACATGCTTTTCGCGCAGTTATAAGAGAAAAAGTTTTGACGAGTATCACGTGGATACTTGTAAAACCGATGTGTTCAGATTTAGCTCGTTTCGGTCTAAAACAGCTTGTTTCGTTGTATTAAGCACGAGTACATGCTTTTCGCGCAGTTAAAAGAGAAAAAGTTTTGACGAGTATCACGTGGAACACTTGTAATACCGATGTGTTGTGATTTAGCTCGTTTCGGTCTAAAACAGCTTGTTTCGCTGTATTAAGCAAGAATACGTGCTTTTCGCGCAGTTATAAGAGAAAAAGTTTTGAAGCGTATCAGAGGAACACTTGTAAAACCGATGTGTTGTGATTTAGCTCGTTTCGGTCTAAAACAGCTTGTTTCGCTGTATTAAGCAAGAATACATGCTTTTCGCGCAGTTATAAGAGAAAAAGTTTTGACGCGTATCAGAGGAACACTTGTAAAACCGATGCGTTCAGATTTAGCTCGTTTCGGTCTAAAACAGCTTGTTTCGTTGTATTAAGCACGAATACATGCTTTACGCGCAGTTATAGAAGAAAAAGTTTTGACGCGTATCAGAGACACTTGTAAAACCGATGTGTTGTGATTTAGCTCGTTTCGGTCTAAAACAGCTTGTTTCGTTGTATTAAGCAAGAATACATGCTTTTCGCGCAGTTATAAGAGAAAAAGTTGACGAGTATCACGTGGATACTTGTAAAGCCGATGTGTTCAGATTTAGCTCGTTTCGGTCTAAAACAGCTTGTTTCGTTGTATTAAGCACGAATACATGCTTTTCGCGCAGTTATAAGAGAAAAAGTTTTGACGAGTATCACGTGGAACACTTGTAATACCGATGTGTTGTGATTTAGCTCGTTTCGGTCTAAAACAGCTTGTTTCGCTGTATTAAACAAGAATACATGCTTTTCGCGCAGTTACAAGAGAAAAAGTTTTGACGCGTATCAGAGGAACACTTGTAAAACCGATGTGTTGTGATTTAGCTCGTTTCGGTCTAAAACAGCTTGTTTCGCTGTATTAAGCTAGAATACATGCTTTTCGCGCAGTTATAAGAGAAAAAGTTTTGACGCGTATTAGAGGAACACTTGTAAAACCGATGTGTTGTGATTTAGCTCGTTTCGGTCTAAAACAACTTGTTTCGCTGTATTAAGCAAGAATACATGCTTTTCGCGCAGTTATAAGAGAAAAAGTTTTGACGCGTATCAGAGGAACACTTGTAAAACCGATGTGTTCAGATTTAGCTCGTTTCGGTCTAAAACAACTTGTTTCGTTGTATTAAGCACGAATACATGCTTTACGCGCAGGTATAGAAGAAAAAGTTTTGACGCGTATCAGAGACACTTGTAAAACCGATGTGTTGTGATTTAGCTCGTTTCGGTCTAAAACAGCTTTGACGCGTATTAGAGAGCTTGTTTCGTTGTATTAAGCAAGAATACATGCTTTTCGCGCAGTTATAAGAGAAAAAGTTTTGACGAGTATCACGTAAATACTTGTAAAACCGATGTGTTCAGATTTAGCTCGTTTCGGTCTAAAACAGCTTGTTTCGTTGTATTAAGCACGAATACATGCTTTTCGCGCAGTTATAAGAGAAAAAGTTTTGACGCGTATCAGAGGAACACTTGTAAAACCGATGTGTTGTGATTTAGCTCGTTTCGGTCTAAAACAGCTTGTTTCGCTGTATTAAGCAAGAATACATGCTTTTCGCGCAGTTATAAGAGAAAAAGTTTTGACGCGTATCAGAGGAACACTTGTAAAACCGATGTGTTGTGATTTAGCTCGTTTCGGTCTAAAACAGCTTGTTTCGTTGTATTAAGCAAGAATACATGCTTTTCGCGCAGTTATAAGAGAAAAAGTTTTGACGAGTATCACGTGGATACTTGTAAAACCGATGTGTTCAGATTTAGCTCGTTTCGGTCAAAAACAGCTTGTTTCGTTGTATTAAGCACGAATACATGCTTTTCGCGCAGTTAAAAGAGAAAAAGTTTTGACGAGTATCACGTGGAACACTTGTAATACCGATGTGTTGTGATTTAGCTCGTTTCGGTCTAAAACAACTTGATTCGCTGTATTAAGCAAGAATACATGCTTTTCGCGCAGTTATAAAAGAAAAAGTTTTGACGCGTATCACGTGGATACTTGTAAAACCGATGTGTTCAGATTTAGCTCGTTTCGGTCAAAAACAGCTTGTTTCGTTGTATTAAGCACGAATACATGCTTTTCGAGCAGTTAAAAGAGAAAAAGTTTTGACGAGTATCACGTGGAACACTTGTAATACCGATGTGTTGTGATTTAGCTCGTTTCGGTCTAAAACAACTTGATTCGCTGTATTAAGCAAGAATACATGCTTTTCGCGCAGTTTTAAAAGAAAAAGTTTTGACGCGTATCAGAGGAACACTTGTAAAACCGATGTGTTGTGATTTAGCTCATTTCGGTCTAAAACAGCTTGTTTCGCTGTATTAAGCAAGAATAGATGCTTTTCGCGCAGTTATAAGAGAAAAAGTTTTGACGAGTATCACGTGGATACTTGTAAAACCGATGTGTTCAGATTTAGCTCGTTTCGGTCTAAAACAGCTTGTTTCGTTGTATTAAGCAAGAATACATGCTTTTCGCGCAGTTATAAGAGAAAAAGTTTTGACGCGTATTAGAGAGACACTTGTAAAACCGATGTGTTGTGATTTAGCTCGTTTCGGTCTAAAACAGCTTGTTTCGTTGTATTAAGCAAGAATACATGCTTTTCGCGCAGTTATAAGAGAAAAAGTTTTGACGAGTATCACGTGGATACTTGTAAAACCGATGTGTTCAGATTTAGCTCGTTTCGGTCTAAAACAGCTTGTTTCGTTGTATTAAGCACGAGTACATGCTTTTCGCGCAGTTAAAAGAGAAAAAGTTTTGACGAGTATCACGTGGAACACTTGTAATACCGATGTGTTGTGATTTAGCTCGTTTCGGTCTAAAACAGCTTGTTTCGCTGTATTAAGCAAGAATACGTGCTTTTCGCGCAGTTATAAGAGAAAAAGTTTTGAAGCGTATCAGAGGAACACTTGTAAAACCGATGTGTTGTGATTTAGCTCGTTTCGGTCTAAAACAGCTTGTTTCGCTGTATTAAGCAAGAATACATGCTTTTCGCGCAGTTATAAGAGAAAAAGTTTTGACGCGTATCAGAGGAACACTTGTAAAACCGATGTGTTCAGATTTAGCTCGTTTCGGTCTAAAACAGCTTGTTTCGTTGTATTAAGCACGAATACATGCTTTACGCGCAGTTATAGAAGAAAAAGTTTTGACGCGTATCAGAGACACTTGTAAAACCGATGTGTTGTGATTTAGCTCGTTTCGGTCTAAAACAGCTTGTTTCGTTGTATTAAGCAAGAATACATGCTTTTCGCGCAGTTATAAGAGAAAAAGTTGACGAGTATCACGTGGATACTTGTAAAGCCGATGTGTTCAGATTTAGCTCGTTTCGGTCTAAAACAGCTTGTTTCGTTGTATTAAGCACGAATACATGCTTTTCGCGCAGTTATAAGAGAAAAAGTTTTGACGAGTATCACGTGGAACACTTGTAATACCGATGTGTTGTGATTTAGCTCGTTTCGGTCTAAAACAGCTTGTTTCGCTGTATTAAGCAAGAATACATGCTTTTCGCGCAGTTATAAGACAAAAAGTTTTGACGCGTATCAGAGGAACACGTAAAACCGATGTGTTGTGATTTGGCTCGTTTCGGTCTAAAACAGCTTGTTTCGCTGTATTAAGCAAGAATACATGCTTTTCGCGCAGTTATAAGAGAAAAAGTTTTGACGCGTATTAGAGGAACACTTGTAAAACCGATGTGTTGTGATTTAGCTCGTTTCGGTCTAAAACAACTTGTTTCGCTGTATTAAGCAAGAATACATGCTTTTCGCGCAGTTATAAGAGAAAAAGTTTTGACGCGTATCAGAGGAACACTTGTAAAACCGATGTGTTCAGATTTAGCTCGTTTCGGTCTAAAACAACTTGTTTCGTTGTATTAAGCACGAATACATGCTTTACGCGCAGTTATAGAAGAAAAAGTTTTGACGCGTATCAGAGACACTTGTAAAACCGATGTGTTGTGATTTAGCTCGTTTCGGTCTAAAACAGCTTGTGTCGTTGTATTAAGCAAGAATACATGCTTTTCGCGCCGTTATAAGAGAAAAAGTTTTGACGCGTATTAGAGAGCTTGTTTCGTTGTATTAAGCAAGAATACATGCTTTTCGCGCAGTTATAAGAGAAAAAGTTTTGACGAGTATCACGTGGATACTTGTAAAACCGATGTATTCAGATTTAGCTCGTTTCGGTCTAAAACAGCTTGTTTCGTTGTATTAAGCACGAATACATGCTTTTCGCGCAGTTATAAGAGAAAACGTTTTGACGCGTATCAGAGGAACACTTGTAAAACCGATGTGTTGTGATTTAGCTCGTTTCGGTCTAAAACAGCTTGTTTCGCTGTATTAAGCAAGAATACATGCTTTTCGCGCAGTTATAAGAGAAAAAGTTTTGACGCGTATCAGAGGAACACTTGTGAAACCGATGTGTTGTGATTTAGCTCGTTTCGGTCTAAAACAGCTTGTTTCGCTGTATTAAGCAAGAATACATGCTTTTCGCGCAGTTATAAGAGAAAAAGTTTTGACGCGTATCAGAGGAACACTTGTAAAACCGATGTGTTGTGATTTAGCTCGTTTCGGTCTAAAACAGCTTGTTTCGTTGTATTAAGCAAGAATACATGCTTTTCGCGCAGTTATAAGAGAAAAAGTTTTGACGAGTATCACGTGGATACTTGTAAAACCGATGTGTTCAGATTTAGCTCGTTTCGGTCAAAAACAGCTTGTTTCGTTGTATTAAGCACGAATACATGCTTTTCGCGCAGTTAAAAGAGAAAAAGTTTTGACGAGTATCACGTGGAACACTTGTAATACCGATGTGTTGTGATTTAGCTCGTTTCGGTCTAAAACAACTTGATTCGCTGTATTAAGCAAGAATACATGCTTTTCGCGCAGTTATAAAAGAAAAAGTTTTGACGCGTATCACGTGGATACTTGTAAAACCGATGTGTTCAGATTTAGCTCGTTTCGGTCAAAAACAGCTTGTTTCGTTGTATTAAGCACGAATACATGCTTTTCGAGCAGTTAAAAGAGAAAAAGTTTTGACGAGTATCACGTGGAACACTTGTAATACCGATGTGTTGTGATTTAGCTCGTTTCGGTCTAAAACAACTTGATTCGCTGTATTAAGCAAGAATACATGCTTTTCGCGCAGTTTTAAAAGAAAAAGTTTTGACGCGTATCAGAGGAACACTTGTAAAACCGATGTGTTGTGATTTAGCTCATTTCGGTCTAAAACAGCTTGTTTCGCTGTATTAAGCAAGAATAGATGCTTTTCGCGCAGTTATAAGAGAAAAAGTTTTGACGAGTATCACGTGGATACTTGTAAAACCGATGTGTTCAGATTTAGCTCGTTTCGGTCTAAAACAGCTTGTTTCGTTGTATTAAGCAAGAATACATGCTTTTCGCGCAGTTATAAGAGAAAAAGTTTTGACGCGTATTAGAGAGACACTTGTAAAACCGATGTGTTGTGATTTAGCTCGTTTCGGTCTAAAACAGCTTGTTTCGTTGTATTAAGCAAGAATACATGCTTTTCGCGCAGTTATAAGAGAAAAAGTTTTGACGAGTATCACGTGGATACTTGTAAAACCGATGTGTTCAGATTTAGCTCGTTTCGGTCTAAAACAGCTTGTTTCGTTGTATTAAGCACGAGTACATGCTTTTCGCGCAGTTAAAAGAGAAAAAGTTTTGACGAGTATCACGTGGAACACTTGTAATACCGATGTGTTGTGATTTAGCTCGTTTCGGTCTAAAACAGCTTGTTTCGCTGTATTAAGCAAGAATACGTGCTTTTCGCGCAGTTATAAGAGAAAAAGTTTTGAAGCGTATCAGAGGAACACTTGTAAAACCGATGTGTTGTGATTTAGCTCGTTTCGGTCTAAAACAGCTTGTTTCGCTGTATTAAGCAAGAATACATGCTTTTCGCGCAGTTATAAGAGAAAAAGTTTTGACGCGTATCAGAGGAACACTTGTAAAACCGATGTGTTCAGATTTAGCTCGTTTCGGTCTAAAACAGCTTGTTTCGTTGTATTAAGCACGAATACATGCTTTACGCGCAGTTATAGAAGAAAAAGTTTTGACGCGTATCAGAGACACTTGTAAAACCGATGTGTTGTGATTTAGCTCGTTTCGGTCTAAAACAGCTTGTTTCGTTGTATTAAGCAAGAATACATGCTTTTCGCGCAGTTATAAGAGAAAAAGTTGACGAGTATCACGTGGATACTTGTAAAGCCGATGTGTTCAGATTTAGCTCGTTTCGGTCTAAAACAGCTTGTTTCGTTGTATTAAGCACGAATACATGCTTTTCGCGCAGTTATAAGAGAAAAAGTTTTGACGAGTATCACGTGGAACACTTGTAATACCGATGTGTTGTGATTTAGCTCGTTTCGGTCTAAAACAGCTTGTTTCGCTGTATTAAGCAAGAATACATGCTTTTCGCGCAGTTATAAGACAAAAAGTTTTGACGCGTATCAGAGGAACACGTAAAACCGATGTGTTGTGATTTGGCTCGTTTCGGTCTAAAACAGCTTGTTTCGCTGTATTAAGCAAGAATACATGCTTTTCGCGCAGTTATAAGAGAAAAAGTTTTGACGCGTATTAGAGGAACACTTGTAAAACCGATGTGTTGTGATTTAGCTCGTTTCGGTCTAAAACAACTTGTTTCGCTGTATTAAGCAAGAATACATGCTTTTCGCGCAGTTATAAGAGAAAAAGTTTTGACGCGTATCAGAGGAACACTTGTAAAACCGATGTGTTCAGATTTAGCTCGTTTCGGTCTAAAACAACTTGTTTCGTTGTATTAAGCACGAATACATGCTTTACGCGCAGTTATAGAAGAAAAAGTTTTGACGCGTATCAGAGACACTTGTAAAACCGATGTGTTGTGATTTAGCTCGTTTCGGTCTAAAACAGCTTGTGTCGTTGTATTAAGCAAGAATACATGCTTTTCGCGCCGTTATAAGAGAAAAAGTTTTGACGCGTATTAGAGAGCTTGTTTCGTTGTATTAAGCAAGAATACATGCTTTTCGCGCAGTTATAAGAGAAAAAGTTTTGACGAGTATCACGTGGATACTTGTAAAACCGATGTATTCAGATTTAGCTCGTTTCGGTCTAAAACAGCTTGTTTCGTTGTATTAAGCACGAATACATGCTTTTCGCGCAGTTATAAGAGAAAACGTTTTGACGCGTATCAGAGGAACACTTGTAAAACCGATGTGTTGTGATTTAGCTCGTTTCGGTCTAAAACAGCTTGTTTCGCTGTATTAAGCAAGAATACATGCTTTTCGCGCAGTTATAAGAGAAAAAGTTTTGACGCGTATCAGAGGAACACTTGTGAAACCGATGTGTTGTGATTTAGCTCGTTTCGGTCTAAAACAGCTTGTTTCGTTGTATTAAGCAAGAATACATGCTTTTCGCGCAGTTATAAGAGAAAAAGTTTTGACGAGTATCACGTGGATACTTTTAAAACCGATGTGTTCAGATTTGGCTCGTTTCGGTCAAAAACAGCTTGTTTCGTTGTATTAAGCACGAATACATGCTTTTCGCGCAGTTAAAAGAGAAAAAGTTTTGACGAGTATCACGTGGAACACTTGTAATACCGATGTGTTGTGATTTAGCTCGTTTCGGTCTAAAACAGCTTGTTTCGCTGTATTAAGCAAGAATACATGCTTTTCGCGCAGTTATAAGAGAAAAAGTTTTGACGAGTATCCCGTGGAACACTTGTAATACCGATGTGTTGTGATTTAGCTCGTTTCGGTCTAAAACAACTTGATTCGCTGTATTAAGCAAGAATACATGCTTTTCGCGCAGTTATAAAAGAAAAAGTTTTGACGCGTATCAGAGGAACACTTGTAAAACCGATGTGTTGTGATTTAGCTCAATTCGGTCTAAAACAGCTTGTTTCGCTGTATTAAGCAAGAATAGATGCTTTTCGCGCAGTTATAAGAGAAAAAGTTTTGACGAGTATCACGTGGATACTTGTAAAACCGATTTGTTCAGATTTAGCTCGTTTCGGTCTAAAACAGCTTGTTTCGTTGTATTAAGCAAGAATACATGCTTTTCGCGCCGTTATAAGAGAAAAAGTTTTGACGCGTATTAGAGAGACACTTGTAAAACCGATGTGTTGTGATTTAGCTCGTTTCGGTCTAAAACAGCTTGTTTCGTTGTATTAAGCACGAATACATGCTTTTCGCGCAGTTAAAAGAGAAAACGTTTTGACGAGTATCACGTGGACCACTTGTATTACCGATGTGTTGTGATTTAGCTCGTTTCGGTCCAAAACAGCTTGTTTCGCTGTATTAAGCAAGAATACATGCTTTTCGCGCAGTTAGAAGAGAAAAAGTTTTGAAGCGTATCAGAGGAACACTTGTAAAACCGATGTGTTGTGATTTAGCTCGTTTCGGTCTAAAACAGCTTGTTTCGCTGTATTATGCAAGAATACATGCTTTTCGCGCAGTTATAAGAGAAAAAGTTTTGACGCGTATCAGAGGAACACTTGTAAAACCGATGTGTTCAGATTTAGCTCGTTTCGGTCTAAAACAGCTTGTTTCATTGTAATAAGCACGAATACATGCTTTACGCGCAGTTATAGAAGAAAAAGTTTTGACGCGTATCAGAGACACTTGTAAAACCGATGTGTTGTGATTTAGCTCGTTTCGGTCTAAAACAGCTTGTTTCGTTGTATTAAGCAAGAATACATGCTTTTCGCGCAGTTATAAGAGAAAAAGTTGACGAGTATCACGTGGATACTTGTAAAACCGATGTGTTCAGATTTAGCTCGTTTCGGTCTAAAACAGCTTGTTTCGTTGTATTAAGCACGAATACATGCTTTTCGCGCAGTTATAAGAGAAAAAGTTTTGACGAGTATCACGTGGAACACTCGTAATACCGATGTGTTGTGATTTAGCTCGTTTCGGTCTAAAACAGCTTGTTTCGCTGTATTAAGCAAGAATACATGCTTTTCGCGCAGTTACAAGAGAAAAAGTTTTGACGCGTATCAGAGGAACACTTGTAAAACCGATGTGTTGTGATTTAGCTCGTTTCGGTCTAAAACAGCTTGTTTCGCTGTATTAAGCTAGAATACATGCTTTTCGCGCAGTTATAAGAGAAAAAGTCTTGACGCGTATTAGAGGAACACTTGTAAAACCGATGTGTTGTGATTTAGCTCGTTTCGGTCTAAAACAGCTTTGACGCGTATTAGAGAGCTTGTTTCGTTGTATTAAGCAAGAATACATGCTTTTCGCGCAGTTATAAGAGAAAAAGTTTTGACGAGTATCACGTGGATACTTGTAAAACCGATGTGTTCAGATTTAGCTCGTTTCGGTCTAAAACAGCTTGTTTTGTTGTATTAAGCACGAATACATGCTTTTCGCGCAGTTATAAGAGAAAAAGTTTTGACGCGTATCAGAGGAACACTTGTAAAACCGATGTGTTGTGATTTAGCTCGTTTCGGTCTAAAACAGCTTGTTTCGCTGTATTAAGCAAGAATACATGCTTTTCGCGCAGTTATAAGAGAAAAAGTTTTGACGAGTATCACGTGGATACTTGTAAAACCGATGTGTTCAGATTTAGCTCGTTTCGGTCAAAAACAGCTTGTTTCGTTGTATTAAGCACGAATACATGCTTTTCGCGCAGTTAAAAGAGAAAAAGTTTTGACGAGTATCACGTGGAACACTTGTAATACCGATGTGTTGTGATTTAGCTCGTTTCGGTCTAAAACAACTTGATTCGCTGTATTAAGCAAGAATACATGCTTTTCGCGCAGTTTTAAAAGAAAAAGTTTTGACGCGTATCAGAGGAACACTTGTAAAACCGATGTGTTGTGATTTAGCTCATTTCGGTCTAAAACAGCTTGTTTCGCTGTATTAAGCAAGAATAGATGCTTTTCGCGCAGTTATAAGAGAAAAAGTTTTGACGAGTATCACGTGGATACTTGTAAAACCGATGTGTTCAGATTTAGCTCGTTTCGGTCTAAAACAGCTTGTTTCGTTGTATTAAGCAAGAATACATGCTTTTCGCGCAGTTATAAGAGAAAAAGTTTTGACGCGTATTAGAGAGACACTTGTAAAACCGATGTGTTGTGATTTAGCTCGTTTCGGTCTAAAACAGCTTGTTTCGTTGTATTAAGCAAGAATACATGCTTTTCGCGCAGTTATAAGAGAAAAAGTTTTGACGAGTATCACGTGGATACTTGTAAAACCGATGTGTTCAGATTTAGCTCGTTTCGGTCTAAAACAGCTTGTTTCGTTGTATTAAGCACGAGTACATGCTTTTCGCGCAGTTAAAAGAGAAAAAGTTTTGACGAGTATCACGTGGAACACTTGTAATACCGATGTGTTGTGATTTAGCTCGTTTCGGTCTAAAACAGCTTGTTTCGCTGTATTAAGCAAGAATACATGCTTTTCGCGCAGTTATAAGAGAAAAAGTTTTGAAGCGTATCAGAGGAACACTTGTAAAACCGATGTGTTGTGATTTAGCTCGTTTCGGTCTAAAACAGCTTGTTTCGCTGTATTAAGCAAGAATACATGCTTTTCGCGCAGTTATAAGAGAAAAAGTTATGACGCGTATCAGAGGAACACTTGTAAAACCAATGTGTTCAGATTTAGCTCGTTTCGGTCTAAAACAGCTTGTTTCGTTGTATTAAGCACGAATACATGCTTTACGCGCAGTTATAGAAGAAAAAGTTTTGACGCGTATCAGAGACACTTGTAAAACCGATGTGTTGTGATTTAGCTCGTTTCGGTCTAAAACAGCTTGTTTCGTTGTATTAAGCAAGAATACATGCTTTACGCGCAGTTATAGAAGAAAAAGTTTTGACGCGTATCAGAGACACTTGTAAAACCGATGTGTTGCGATTTAGCTCGTTTCGGTCTAAAACAGCTTTGACGCGTATTAGAGAGCTTGTTTCGTTGTATTAAGCAAGAATACATGCTTTTCGCGCAGTTATAAGAGAAAAAGTTTTGACGAGTATCACGTAAATACTTGTAAAACCGATGTGTTCAGATTTAGCTCGTTTCGGTCTAAAACAGCTTGTTTCGTTGTATTAAGCACGAATACATGCTTTTCGCGCAGTTATAAGAGAAAAAGTTTTGACGCGTATCAGAGGAACACTTGTAAAACCGATGTGTTGTGATTTAGCTCGTTTCGGTCTAAAACAGCTTGTTTCGCTGTATTAAGCAAGAATACATGCTTTTCGCGCAGTTATAAGAGAAAAAGTTTTGACGCGTATCAGAGGAACACTTGTAAAACCGATGTGTTGTGATTTAGCTCGTTTCGGTCTAAAACAGCTTGTTTCGTTGTATTAAGCAAGAATACATGCTTTTCGCGCAGTTATAAGAGAAAAAGTTTTGACGAGTATCACGTGGATACTTGTAAAACCGATGTGTTCAGATTTAGCTCGTTTCGGTCAAAAACAGCTTGTTTCGTTGTATTAAGCACGAATACATGCTTTTCGCGCAGTTAAAAGAGAAAAAGTTTTGACGAGTATCACGTGGAACACTTGTAATACCGATGTGTTGTGATTTAGCTCGTTTCGGTCTAAAACAACTTGATTCGCTGTATTAAGCAAGAATACATGCTTTTCGCGCAGTTATAAAAGAAAAAGTTTTGACGCGTATCACGTGGATACTTGTAAAACCGATGTGTTCAGATTTAGCTCGTTTCGGTCAAAAACAGCTTGTTTCGTTGTATTAAGCACGAATACATGCTTTTCGAGCAGTTAAAAGAGAAAAAGTTTTGACGAGTATCACGTGGAACACTTGTAATACCGATGTGTTGTGATTTAGCTCGTTTCGGTCTAAAACAACTTGATTCGCTGTATTAAGCAAGAATACATGCTTTTCGCGCAGTTTTAAAAGAAAAAGTTTTGACGCGTATCAGAGGAACACTTGTAAAACCGATGTGTTGTGATTTAGCTCATTTCGGTCTAAAACAGCTTGTTTCGCTGTATTAAGCAAGAATAGATGCTTTTCGCGCAGTTATAAGAGAAAAAGTTTTGACGAGTATCACGTGGATACTTGTAAAACCGATGTGTTCAGATTTAGCTCGTTTCGGTCTAAAACAGCTTGTTTCGTTGTATTAAGCAAGAATACATGCTTTTCGCGCAGTTATAAGAGAAAAAGTTTTGACGCGTATTAGAGAGACACTTGTAAAACCGATGTGTTGTGATTTAGCTCGTTTCGGTCTAAAACAGCTTGTTTCGTTGTATTAAGCAAGAATACATGCTTTTCGCGCAGTTATAAGAGAAAAAGTTTTGACGAGTATCACGTGGATACTTGTAAAACCGATGTGTTCAGATTTAGCTCGTTTCGGTCTAAAACAGCGTGTTTCGTTGTATTAAGCACGAGTACATGCTTTTCGCGCAGTTAAAAGAGAAAAAGTTTTGACGAGTATCACGTGGAACACTTGTAATACCGATGTGTTGTGATTTAGCTCGTTTCGGTCTAAAACAGCTTGTTTCGCTGTATTAAGCAAGAATACATGCTTTTCGCGCAGTTATAAGAGAAAAAGTTTTGAAGCGTATCAGAGGAACACTTGTAAAACCGATGTGTTGTGATTTAGCTCGTTTCGGTCTAAAACAGCTTGTTTCGCTGTATTAAGCAAGAATACATGCTTTTCGCGCAGTTATAAGAGAAAAAGTTTTGACGCGTATCAGAGGAACACTTGTAAAACCGATGTGTTCAGATTTAGCTCGTTTCGGTCTAAAACAGCTTGTTTCGTTGTATTAAGCACGAATACATGCTTTACGCGCAGTTATAGAAGAAAAAGTTTTGACGCGTATCAGAGACACTTGTAAAACCGATGTGTTGTGATTTAGCTCGTTTCGGTCTAAAACAGCTTGTTTCGTTGTATTAAGCAAGAATACATGCTTTTCGCGCAGTTATAAGAGAAAAAGTTGACGAGTATCACGTGGATACTTGTAAAGCCGATGTGTTCAGATTTAGCTCGTTTCGGTCTAAAACAGCTTGTTTCGTTGTATTAAGCACGAATACATGCTTTTCGCGCAGTTATAAGAGAAAAAGTTTTGACGAGTATCACGTGGAACACTTGTAATACCGATGTGTTGTGATTTAGCTCGTTTCGGTCTAAAACAGCTTGTTTCGCTGTATTAAGCAAGAATACATGCTTTTCGCGCAGTTATAAGACAAAAAGTTTTGACGCGTATCAGAGGAACACGTAAAACCGATGTGTTGTGATTTAGCTCGTTTCGGTCTAAAACAGCTTGTTTCGCTGTATTAAGCAAGAATACATGCTTTTCGCGCAGTTATAAGAGAAAAAGTTTTGACGCGTATTAGAGGAACACTTGTAAAACCGATGTATTGTGATTTAGCTCGTTTCGGTCTAAAACAACTTGTTTCGCTGTATTAAGCAAGAATACATGCTTTTCGCGCAGTTATAAGAGAAAAAGTTTTGACGCGTATCAGAGGAACACTTGTAAAACCGATGTGTTCAGATTTAGCTCGTTTCGGTCTAAAACAACTTGTTTCGTTGTATTAAGCACGAATACATGCTTTACGCGCAGTTATAGAAGAAAAAGTTTTGACGCGTATCAGAGACACTTGTAAAACCGATGTGTTGTGATTTAGCTCGTTTCGGTCTAAAACAGCTTGTTTCGCTGTATTAAGCAAGAATACATGCTTTTCGCGCAGTTATAAGAGAAAAAGTTTTGACGCGTATCAGAGGAACACTTGTGAAACCGATGTGTTGTGATTTAGCTCGTTTCGGTCTAAAACAGCTTGTTTCGTTGTATTAAGCAAGAATACATGCTTTTCGCGCAGTTATAAGAGAAAAAGTTTTGACGAGTATCACGTGGATACTTTTAAAACCGATGTGTTCAGATTTGGCTCGTTTCGGTCAAAAACAGCTTGTTTCGTTGTATTAAGCACGAATACATGCTTTTCGCGCAGTTAAAAGAGAAAAAGTTTTGACGAGTATCACGTGGAACACTTGTAATACCGATGTGTTGTGATTTAGCTCGTTTCGGTCTAAAACAGCTTGTTTCGCTGTATTAAGCAAGAATACATGCTTTTCGCGCAGTTATAAGAGAAAAAGTTTTGACGAGTATCACGTGGAACACTTGTAATACCGATGTGTTGTGATTTAGCTCGTTTCGGTCTAAAACAACTTGATTCGCTGTATTAAGCAAGAATACATGCTTTTCGCGCAGTTATAAAAGAAAAAGTTTTGACGCGTATCAGAGGAACACTTGTAAAACCGATGTGTTGTGATTTAGCTCATTTCGGTCTAAAACAGCTTGTTTCGCTGTATTAAGCAAGAATAGATGCTTTTCGCGCAGTTATAAGAGAAAAAGTTTTGACGAGTATCACGTGGATACTTGTAAAACCAATGTGTTCAGATTTAGCTCGTTTCGGTCTAAAACAGCTTGTTTCGTTGTATTAAGCAAGAATACATGCTTTTCGCGCCGTTATAAGAGAAAAAGTTTTGACGCGTATTAGAGAGACACTTGTAAAACCGATGTGTTGTGATTTAGCTCGTTTCGGTCTAAAACAGCTTGTTTCGTTGTATTAAGCACGAATACATGCTTTTCGCGCAGTTAAAAGAGAAAACGTTTTGACGAGTATCACGTGGACCACTTGTAATACCGATGTGTTGTGATTTAGCTCGTTTCGGTCCAAAACAGCTTGTTTCGCTGTATTAAGCAAGAATACATGCTTTTCGCGCAGTTATAAGAGAAAAAGTTTTGAAGCGTATCACAGGAACACTTGTAAAACCGATGTGTTGTGATTTAGCTCGTTTCGGTCTAAAACAGCTTGTTTCGCTGTATTATGCAAGAATACATGCTTTTCGCGCAGTTATAAGAGAAAAAGTTTTGACGCGTATCAGAGGAACACTTGTAAAACCGATGTGTTCAGATTTAGCTCGTTTCGGTCTAAAACAGCTTGTTTCATTGTATTAAGCACGAATACATGCTTTACGCGCAGTTATAGAAGAAAAAGTTTTGACGCGTATTAGAGACACTTGTAAAACCGATGTGTTGTGATTTAGCTCGTTTCGGTCTAAAACAGCTTGTTTCGTTGTATTAAGCAAGAATACATGCTTTTCGCGCAGTTATAAGAGAAAAAGTTGACGAGTATCACGTGGATACTTGTAAAACCGATGTGTTCAGATTTAGCTCGTTTCGGTCTAAAACAGCTTGTTTCGTTGTATTAAGCACGAATACATGCTTTTCGCGCAGTTATAAGAGAAAAAGTTTTGACGAGTATCACGTGGAACACTTGTAATACCGATGTGTTGTGATTTAGCTCGTTTCGGTCTAAAACAGCTTGTTTCGCTGTATTAAGCAAGAATACATGCTTTTCGCGCAGTTACAAGAGAAAAAGTTTTGACGCGTATCAGAGGAACACTTGTAAAACCGATGTGTTGTGATTTAGCTCGTTTCGGTCTAAAACAGCTTGTTTCGCTGTATTAAGCTAGAATACATGCTTTTCGCGCAGTTATAAGAGAAAAAGTCTTGACGCGTATTAGAGGAACACTTGTAAAACCGATGTGTTGTGATTTAGCTCGTTTCGGTCTAAAACAACTTGTTTCGCTGTATTAAGCAAGAATACATGCTTTTCGCGCAGTTAAAAGAGAAAAAGTTTTGACGCGTATCAGAGGAACACTTGTAAAACCGATGTGTTCAGATTTAGCTCGTTTCGGTCTAAAACAACTTGTTTCGTTGTATTAAGCACGAATACATGCTTTACGCGCAGTTATAGAAGAAAAAGTTTTGACGCGTATCAGACACACTTGTAAAACCGATGTGTTGTGATTTAGCTCGTTTCGGTCTAAAACAGCTTTGACGCGTATTAGAGAGCTTGTTTCGTTGTATTAAGCAAGAATACATGCTTTTCGCGCAGTTATAAGAGAAAAAGTTTTGACGAGTATCACGTGGATACTTGTAAAACCGATGTGTTCAGATTTAGCTCGTTTCGGTCTAAAACAGCTTGTTTTGTTGTATTAAGCACGAATACATGCTTTTCGCGCAGTTATAAGAGAAAAAGTTTTGACGCGTATCAGAGGAACACTTGTAAAACCGATGTGTTGTGATTTAGCTCGTTTCGGTCTAAAACAGCTTGTTTCGCTGTATTAAGCAAGAATACATGCTTTTCGCGCAGTTATAAGAGAAAAAGTTTTGACGCGTATCAGAGGAACACTTGTAAAACCGATGTGTTGTGATTTAGCTCGTTTCGGTCTAAAACAGCTTGTTTCGTTGTATTAAGCAAGAATACATGCTTTTCGCGCAGTTATAAGAGAAAAAGTTTTGACGAGTATCACGTGGATACTTGTAAAACCGATGTGTTCAGATTTAGCTCGTTTCGGTCAAAAACAGCTTGTTTCGTTGTATTAAGCACGAATACATGCTTTTCGCGCAGTTAAAAGAGAAAAAGTTTTGACGAGTATCACGTGGAACACTTGTAATACCGATGTGTTGTGATTTAGCTCGTTTCGGTCTAAAACAACTTGATTCGCTGTATTAAGCAAGAATACATGCTTTTCGCGCAGTTATAAAAGAAAAAGTTTTGACGCGTATCACGTGGATACTTGTAAAACCGATGTGTTCAGATTTAGCTCGTTTCGGTCAAAAACAGCT
Source organism: Amblyomma americanum (assembly GCF_052857255.1). NCBI lineage: Eukaryota > Metazoa > Arthropoda > Arachnida > Ixodida > Ixodidae > Amblyomma > Amblyomma americanum. Next base: position 1,133,578 of record NW_027526489.1, on the reverse strand, counting down.
TGTTTCGTTTTATAAGCACGAATACATGCTTTTCGAGCAGTTAAAAGAGAAAAAGTTTTGACGAGTATCACGTGGAACACTTGTAATACCGATGTGTTGTGATTTAGCTCGTTTCGGTCTAAAACAACTTGATTCGCTGTATTAAGCAAGAATACATGCTTTTCGCGCAGTTTTAAAAGAAAAAGTTTTGACGCGTATCAGAGGAACACTTGTAAAACCGATGTGTTGTGATTTAGCTCATTTCGGTCTAAAACAGCTTGTTTCGCTGTATTAAGCAAGAATACATGCTTTTCGCGCAGTTATAAGAGAAAAAGTTTTGACGAGTATCACGTGGATACTTGTAAAACCGATGTGTTCAGATTTAGCTCGTTTTGGTCTAAAACAGCTTGTTTCGTTGTATTAAGCACGAATACATGCTTTTCGCGCAGTTAAAAGAGAAAAAGTTTTGACGAGTATCACGTGGAACACTTGTAATACCGATGTGTTGTGATTTAGCTCGTTTCGGTCTAAAACAGCTTGTTTCGTTGTATTAAGCACGAATACATGCTTTTCGCGCAGTTATAAGAGAAAAAGTTTTGACGCGTATCAGAGGAACACTTGTAAAACCGATGTGTTGTGATTTAGCTCGTTTCGGTCTAAAACAGCTTGTTTCGCTGTATTAAGCAAGAATACATGCTTTTCGCGCAGTTATAAGAGAAAAAGTTTTGACGCGTATCAGAGGAACACTTGTAAAACCGATGTGTTGTGATTTAGCTCGTTTCGGTCTAAAACAGCTTGTTTCGTTGTATTAAGCAAGAATACATGCTTTTCGCGCAGTTATAAGAGAAAAAGTTTTGACGAGTATCACGTGGATACTTGTAAAACCGATGTGTTCAGATTTAGCTCGTTTCGGTCAAAAACAGCTTGTTTCGTTGTATTAAGCACGAATACATGCTTTTCGCGCAGTTAAAAGAGAAAACGTTTTTACGAGTATCACGTGGAACACTTGTAATACCGATGTGTTGTGATTTAGCTCGTTTCGGTCTAAAACAACTTGATTCGCTGTATTAAGCAAGAATACATGCTTTTCGCGCAGTTATAAAAGAAAAAGTTTTGACGCGTATCACGTGGATACTTGTAAAACCGATGTGTTCAGATTTAGCTCGTTTCGGTCAAAAACAGCTTGTTTCGTTGTATTAAGCACGAATACATGCTTTTCGAGCAGTTAAAAGAGAAAAAGTTTTGACGAGTATCACGTGGAACACTTGTAATACCGATGTGTTGTGATTTAGCTCGTTTCGGTCTAAAACAACTTGATTCGCTGTATTAAGCAAGAATACATGCTTTTCGCGCAGTTTTAAAAGAAAAAGTTTTGACGCGTATCAGAGGAACACTTGTAAAACCGATGTGTTGTGATTTAGCTCATTTCGGTCTAAAACAGCTTGTTTCGCTGTATTAAGCAAGAATAGATGCTTTTCGCGCAGTTATAAGAGAAAAAGTTTTGACGAGTATCACGTGGATACTTGTAAAACCGATGTGTTCAGATTTAGCTCGTTTCGGTCTAAAACAGCTTGTTTCGTTGTATTAAGCAAGAATACATGCTTTTCGCGCAGTTATAGAAGAAAAAGTTTTGACGCGTATCAGAGACACTTGTAAAACCGATGTGTTGTGATTTAGCTCGTTTCGGTCTAAAACAGCTTGTGTCGTTGTATTAAGCAAGAATACATGCTTTTCGCGCAGTTATAAGAGAAAAAGTTTTGACGCGTATTAGAGAGCTTGTTTCGTTGTATTAAGCAAGAATACATGCTTTTCGCGCAGTTATAAGAGAAAAAGTTTTGACGAGTATCACGTGGATACTTGTAAAACCGATGTGTTCAGATTTAGCTCGTTTCGGTCTAAAACAGCTTGTTTCGTTGTATTAAGCACGAATACATGCTTTTCGCGCAGTTATAAGAGAAAACGTTTTGACGCGTATCAGAGGAACACTTGTAAAACCGATGTGTTGTGATTTAGCTCGTTTCGGTCTAAAACAGCTTGTTTCGCTGTATTAAGCAAGAATACATGCTTTTCGCGCAGTTATAAGAGAAAAAGTTTTGACGCGTATCAGAGGAACACTTGTAAAACCGATGTGTTGTGATTTAGCTCGTTTCGGTCTAAAACAGCTTGTTTCGTTGTATTAAGCAAGAATACATGCTTTTCGCGCAGTTATAAGAGAAAAAGTTTTGACGAGTATCACGTGGATACTTTTAAAACCGATGTGTTCAGATTTGGCTCGTTTCGGTCAAAAACAGCTTGTTTCGTTGTATTAAGCACGAATACATGCTTTTCGCGCAGTTAAAAGAGAAAAAGTTTTGACGAGTATCACGTGGAACACTTGTAATACCGATGTGTTGTGATTTAGCTCGTTTCGGTCTAAAACAGCTTGTTTCGCTGTATTAAGCAAGAATACATGCTTTTCGCGCAGTTATAAGAGAAAAAGTTTTGACGAGTATCACGTGGAACACTTGTAATACCGATGTGTTGTGATTTAGCTCGTTTCGGTCTAAAACAACTTGATTCGCTGTATTAAGCAAGAATACATGCTTTTCGCGCAGTTATAAAAGAAAAAGTTTTGACGCGTATCAGAGGAACACTTGTAAAACCGATGTGTTGTGATTTAGCTCATTTCGGTCTAAAACAGCTTGTTTCGCTGTATTAAGCAAGAATAGATGCTTTTCGCGCAGTTATAAGAGAAAAAGTTTTGACGAGTATCACGTGGATACTTGTAAAACCGATGTGTTCAGATTTAGCTCGTTTCGGTCTAAAACAGCTTGTTTCGTTGTATTAAGCAAGAATACATGCTTTTCGCGCAGTTATAAGAGAAAAAGTTTTGACGCGTATTAGAGAGACACTTGTAAAACCGATGTGTTGTGATTTAGCTCGTTTCGGTCTAAAACAGCTTGTTTCGTTGTATTAAGCAAGAATACATGCTTTTCGCGCAGTTATAAGAGAAAAAGTTTTGACGAGTATCACGTGGATACTTGTAAAACCGATGTGTTCAGATTTAGCTCGTTTCGGTCTAAAACAGCTTGTTTCGTTGTATTAAGCACGAATACATGCTTTTCGCGCAGTTATAAGAGAAAAAGTTTTGACGAGTATCACGTGGAACACTTGTAATACCGATGTGTTGTGATTTAGCTCGTTTCGGTCTAAAACAGCTTGTTTCGCTGTATTAAGCAAGAATACATGCTTTTCGCGCAGTTACAAGAGAAAAAGTTTTGACGCGTATCAGAGGAACACTTGTAAAACCGATGTGTTGTGATTTAGCTCGTTTCGGTCTAAAACAGCTTGTTTCGCTGTATTAAGCTAGAATACATGCTTTTCGCGCAGTTATAAGAGAAAAAGTCTTGACGCGTATTAGAGGAACACTTGTAAAACCGATGTGTTGTGATTTAGCTCGTTTCGGTCTAAAACAACTTGTTTCGCTGTATTAAGCAAGAATACATGCTTTTCGCGCAGTTAAAAGAGAAAAAGTGTTGACGCGTATCAGAGGAACACTTGTAAAACCGATGTGTTCAGATTTAGCTCGTTTCGGTCTAAAACAACTTGTTTCGTTGTATTAAGCACGAATACATGCTTTACGCGCAGTTATAGAAGAAAAAGTTTTGACGCGTATCAGACACACTTGTAAAACCGATGTGTTGTGATTTAGCTCGTTTCGGTCTAAAACAGCTTTGACGCGTATTAGAGAGCTTGTTTCGTTGTATTAAGCAAGAATACATGCTTTTCGCGCAGTTATAAGAGAAAAAGTTTTGACGAGTATCACGTGGATACTTGTAAAACCGATGTGTTCAGATTTAGCTCGTTTCGGTCTAAAACAGCTTGTTTTGTTGTATTAAGCACGAATACATGCTTTTCGCGCAGTTATAAGAGAAAAAGTTTTGACGCGTATCAGAGGAACACTTGTAAAACCGATGTGTTGTGATTTAGCTCGTTTCGGTCTAAAACAGCTTGTTTCGCTGTATTAAGCAAGAATACATGCTTTTCGCGCAGTTATAAGAGAAAAAGTTTTGACGCGTATCAGAGGAACACTTGTAAAACCGATGTGTTGTGATTTAGCTCGTTTCGGTCTAAAACAGCTTGTTTCGTTGTATTAAGCAAGAATACATGCTTTTCGCGCAGTTATAAGAGAAAAAGTTTTGACGAGTATCACGTGGATACTTGTAAAACCGATGTGTTCAGATTTAGCTCGTTTCGGTCAAAAACAGCTTGTTTCGTTGTATTAAGCACGAATACATGCTTTTCGCGCAGTTAAAAGAGAAAAAGTTTTGACGAGTATCACGTGGAACACTTGTAATACCGATGTGTTGTGATTTAGCTCGTTTCGGTCTAAAACAACTTGATTCGCTGTATTAAGCAAGAATACATGCTTTTCGCGCAGTTATAAAAGAAAAAGTTTTGACGCGTATCACGTGGATACTTGTAAAACCGATGTGTTCAGATTTAGCTCGTTTCGGTCAAAAACAGCTTGTTTCGTTTTATAAGCACGAATACATGCTTTTCGAGCAGTTAAAAGAGAAAAAGTTTTGACGAGTATCACGTGGAACACTTGTAATACCGATGTGTTGTGATTTAGCTCGTTTCGGTCTAAAACAACTTGATTCGCTGTATTAAGCAAGAATACATGCTTTTCGCGCAGTTTTAAAAGAAAAAGTTTTGACGCGTATCAGAGGAACACTTGTAAAACCGATGTGTTGTGATTTAGCTCATTTCGGTCTAAAACAGCTTGTTTCGCTGTATTAAGCAAGAATAGATGCTTTTCGCGCAGTTATAGGAGAAAAAGTTTTGACGAGTATCACGTGGATACTTTTAAAACCGATGTGTTCAGATTTAGCTCGTTTCGGTCTAAAACAGCTTGTTTCGTTGTATTAAGCAAGAATACATGCTTTTCGCGCAGTTATAAGAGAAAAAGTTTTGACGAGTATCACGTGGATACTTGTAAAACCGATGTGTTCAGATTTAGCTCGTTTCGGTCTAAAACAGCTTGTTTCGTTGTATTAAGCACGAATACATGCTTTTCGCGCAGTTAAAAGAGAAAAAGTTTTGACGAGTATCACGTGGAACACTTGTAATACCGATGTGTTGTGATTTAGCTCGTTTCGGTCTAAAACAGCTTGTTTCGCTGTATTAAGCAAGAATACATGCTTTTCGCGCAGTTATAAGAGAAAAAGTTTTGAAGCGTATCAGAGGAACACTTGTAAAACCGATGTGTTGTGATTTAGCTCGTTTCGGTCTAAAACAGCTTGTTTCGTTGTATTAAGCAAGAATACATGCTTTTCGCGCAGTTATAAGAGAAAAAGTTTTGACGCGTATTAGAGAGACACTTGTAAAACCGATGTGTTGTGATTTAGCTCGTTTCGGTCTAAAACAGCTTGTTTCGTTGTATTAAGCAAGAATACATGCTTTTCGCGCAGTTATAAGAGAAAAAGTTTTGACGAGTATCACGTGGATACTTGTAAAACCGATGTGTTCAGATTTAGCTCGTTTCGGTCTAAAACAGCTTGTTTCGTTGTATTAAGCACGAATACATGCTTTTCGCGCAGTTAAAAGAGAAAAAGTTTTGACGAGTATCACGTGGAACACTTGTAATACCGATGTGTTGTGATTTAGCTCGTTTCGGTCTAAAACAGCTTGTTTCGCTGTATTAAGCAAGAATACATGCTTTTCGCGCAGTTATAAGAGAAAAAGTTTTGAAGCGTATCAGAGGAACACTTGTAAAACCGATGTGTTGTGATTTAGCTCGTTTCGGTCTAAAACAGCTTGTTTCGCTTTATTAAGCAAGAATACATGCTTTTCGCGCAGTTATAAGAGAAAAAGTTTTGACGCGTATCAGAGGAACACTTGTAAAACCGATGTGTTCAGATTTAGCTCGTTTCGGTCTAAAACAGCTTGTTTCGTTGTATTAAGCACGAATACATGCTTTACGCGCAGTTATAGAAGAAAAAGTTTTGACGCGTATCAGAGACACTTGTAAAACCGATGTGTTGTGATTTAGCTCGTTTCGGTCTAAAACAGCTTGTTTCTTTGTATTAAGCAAGAATACATGCTTTTCGCGCAGTTATAAGAGAAAAAGTTTTGACGAGTATCACGTGGATACTTGTAAAACCGATGTGTTCAGATTTAGCTCGTTTCGGTCTAAAACAGCTTGTTTTGTTGTATTAAGCACGAATACATGCTTTTCGCGCAGTTATAAGAGAAAAAGTTTTGACGCGTATCAGAGGAACACTTGTAAAACCGATGTGTTGTGATTTAGCTCGTTTCGGTCTAAAACAGCTTGTTTCGCTGTATTAAGCAAGAATACATGCTTTTCGCGCAGTTATAAGAGAAAAAGTTTTGACGCGTATCAGAGGAACACTTGTAAAACCGATGTGTTGTGATTTAGCTCGTTTCGGTCTAAAACAGCTTGTTTCGTTGTATTAAGCAAGAATACATGCTTTTCGCGCAGTTATAAGAGAAAAAGTTTTGACGAGTATCACGTGGATACTTGTAAAACCGATGTGTTCAGATTTAGCTCGTTTCGGTCAAAAACAGCTTGTTTCGTTGTATTAAGCACGAATACATGCTTTTCGCGCAGTTAAAAGAGAAAACGTTTTGACGAGTATCACGTGGAACACTTGTAATACCGATGTGTTGTGATTTAGCTCGTTTTGGTCTAAAACAACTTGATTCGCTGTATTAAGCAAGAATACATGCTTTTCGCGCAGTTATAAAAGAAAAAGTTTTGAAGCGTATCACGTGGATACTTGTAAAACCGATGTGTTCAGATTTAGCTCGTTTCGGTCAAAAACAGCTTGTTTCGTTTTATAAGCACGAATGCATGCTTTTCGAGCAGTTAAAAGAGAAAAAGTTTTGACGAGTATCACGTGGAACACTTGTAATACCGATGTGTTGTGATTTAGCTCGTTTCGGTCTAAAACAACTTGATTCGCTGTATTAAGCAAGAATACATGCTTTTCGCGCAGTTTTAAAAGAAAAAGTTTTGACGCGTATCAGAGGAACACTTGTAAAACCGATGTGTTGTGATTTAGCTCATTTCGGTCTAAAACAGCTTGTTTCGCTGTATTAAGCAAGAATAGATGCTTTTCGCGCAGTTATAGGAGAAAAAGTTTTGACGAGAATCACGTGGATACTTTTAAAACCGATGTGTTCAGATTTAGCTCGTTTCGGTCTAAAACAGCTTGTTTCGTTGTATTAAGCAAGAATACATGCTTTTCGCGCAGTTATAAGAGAAAAAGTTTTGACGCGTATTAGAGAGACACTTGTAAAACCGATGTGTTGTGATTTAGCTCGTTTCGGTCTAAAACAGCTTGTTTCGTTGTATTAAGCAAGAATACATGCTTTTCGCGCAGTTATAAGAGAAAAAGTTTTGACGAGTATCACGTGGATACTTTTAAAACCGATGTGTTCAGATTTAGCTCGTTTCGGTCTAAAACAGCTTGTTTCGTTGTATTAAGCAAGAATACATGCTTTTCGCGCAGTTATAAGAGAAAAAGTTTTGACGCGTATTAGAGAGACACTTGTAAAACCGATGTGTTGTGATTTAGCTCGTTTCGGTCTAAAACAGCTTGTTTCGTTGTATTAAGCAAGAATACATGCTTTTCGCGCAGTTATAAGAGAAAAAGTTTTGACGAGTATCACGTGGAACACTTGTAATACCGATGTGTTGTGATTTAGCTCGTTTCGGTCTAAAACAACTTGATTCGCTGTATTAAGCAAGAATACATGCTTTTCGCGCAGTTATAAAAGAAAAAGTTTTGACGCGTATCACGTGGATACTTGTAAAACCGATGTGTTCAGATTTAGCTCGTTTCGGTCTAAAACAGCTTGTTTCGTTGTATTAAGCACGAATACATGCTTTACGCGCAGTTATAGAAGAAAAAGTTTTGACGCGTATCAGAGACACTTGTAAAACCGATGTGTTGTGATTTAGCTCGTTTCGGTCTAAAACAGCTTGTTTCGTTGTATTAAGCAAGAATACATGCTTTTCGCGCAGTTATAAGAGAAAAAGTTGACGAGTATCACGTGGATACTTGTAAAACCGATGTGTTCAGATTTAGCTCGTTTCGGTCAAAAACAGCTTGTTTCGTTTTATAAGCACGAATACATGCTTTTCGAGCAGTTAAAAGAGAAAAAGTTTTGACGAGTATCACGTGGAACACTTGTAATACCGATGTGTTGTGATTTAGCTCGTTTCGGTCTAAAACAGCTTGTTTCGCTGTATTAAGCAAGAATACATGCTTTTCGCGCAGTTATAAGACAAAAAGTTTTGACGCGTATCAGAGGAACACGTAAAACCGATGTGTTGTGATTTAGCTCGTTTCGGTCTAAAACAGCTTGTTTCGCTGTATTAAGCAAGAATACATGCTTTTCGCGCAGTTATAAGAGAAAAAGTTTTGACGCGTATTAGAGGAACACTTGTAAAACCGATGTGTTGTGATTTAGCTCGTTTCGGTCTAAAACAACTTGTTTCGCTGTATTAAGCAAGAATACATGCTTTTCGCGCAGTTATAAGAGAAAAAGTTTTGACGCGTATCAGAGGAACACTTGTAAAACCGATGTGTTCAGATTTAGCTCGTTTCGGTCTAAAACAACTTGTTTCGTTGTATTAAGCACGAATACATGCTTTACGCGCAGTTATAGAAGAAAAAGTTTTGACGCGTATCAGAGACACTTGTAAAACCGATGTGTTGTGATTTAGCTCGTTTCGGTCTAAAACAGCTTGTGTCGTTGTATTAAGCAAGAATACATGCTTTTCGCGCAGTTATAAGAGAAAAAGTTTTGACGCGTATTAGAGAGCTTGTTTCGTTGTATTAAGCAAGAATACATGCTTTTCGCGCAGTTATAAGAGAAAAAGTTTTGACGAGTATCACGTGGATACTTGTAAAACCGATGTGTTCAGATTTAGCTCGTTTCGGTCTAAAACAGCTTGTTTCGTTGTATTAAGCACGAATACATGCTTTTCGCGCAGTTATAAGAGAAAAAGTTTTGACGCGTATCAGAGGAACACTTGTAAAACCGATGTGTTGTGATTTAGCTCGTTTCGGTCTAAAACAGCTTGTTTCGCTGTATTAAGCAAGAATACATGCTTTTCGCGCAGTTATAAGAGAAAAAGTTTTGACGCGTATCAGAGGAACACTTGTAAAACCGATGTGTTGTGATTTAGCTCGTTTCGGTCTAAAACAGCTTGTTTCGTTGTATTAAGCAAGAATACATGCTTTTCGCGCAGTTATAAGAGAAAAAGTTTTGACGAGTATCACGTGGATACTTTTAAAACCGATGTGTTCAGATTTGGCTCGTTTCGGTCAAAAACAGCTTGTTTCGTTGTATTAAGCACGAATACATGCTTTTCGCGCAGTTAAAAGAGAAAAAGTTTTGACGAGTATCACGTGGAACACTTGTAATACCGATGTGTTGTGATTTAGCTCGTTTCGGTCTAAAACAGCTTGTTTCGCTGTATTAAGCAAGAATACATGCTTTTCGCGCAGTTATAAGAGAAAAAGTTTTGACGAGTATCACGTGGAACACTTGTAATACCGATGTGTTGTGATTTAGCTCGTTTCGGTCTAAAACAACTTGATTCGCTGTATTAAGCAAGAATACATGCTTTTCGCGCAGTTATAAAAGAAAAAGTTTTGACGCGTATCAGAGGAACACTTGTAAAACCGATGTGTTGTGATTTAGCTCATTTCGGTCTAAAACAGCTTGTTTCGCTGTATTAAGCAAGAATAGATGCTTTTCGCGCAGTTATAAGAGAAAAAGTTTTGACGAGTATCACGTGGATACTTGTAAAACCGATGTGTTCAGATTTAGCTCGTTTCGGTCTAAAACAGCTTGTTTCGTTGTATTAAGCAAGAATACATGCTTTTCGCGCAGTTATAAGAGAAAAAGTTTTGACGCGTATTAGAGAGACACTTGTAAAACCGATGTGTTGTGATTTAGCTCGTTTCGGTCTAAAACAGCTTGTTTCGTTGTATTAAGCAAGAATACATGCTTTTCGCGCAGTTATAAGAGAAAAAGTTTTGACGAGTATCACGTGGATACTTGTAAAACCGATGTGTTCAGATTTAGCTCGTTTCGGTCTAAAACAGCTTGTTTCGTTGTATTAAGCACGAATACATGCTTTTCGCGCAGTTATAAGAGAAAAAGTTTTGACGAGTATCACGTGGAACACTTGTAATACCGATGTGTTGTGATTTAGCTCGTTTCGGTCTAAAACAGCTTGTTTCGCTGTATTAAGCAAGAATACATGCTTTTCGCGCAGTTACAAGAGAAAAAGTTTTGACGCGTATCAGAGGAACACTTGTAAAACCGATGTGTTGTGATTTAGCTCGTTTCGGTCTAAAACAGCTTGTTTCGCTGTATTAAGCTAGAATACATGCTTTTCGCGCAGTTATAAGAGAAAAAGTCTTGACGCGTATTAGAGGAACACTTGTAAAACCGATGTGTTGTGATTTAGCTCGTTTCGGTCTAAAACAACTTGTTTCGCTGTATTAAGCAAGAATACATGCTTTTCGCGCAGTTAAAAGAGAAAAAGTTTTGACGCGTATCAGAGGAACACTTGTAAAACCGATGTGTTCAGATTTAGCTCGTTTCGGTCTAAAACAACTTGTTTCGTTGTATTAAGCACGAATACATGCTTTACGCGCAGTTATAGAAGAAAAAGTTTTGACGCGTATCAGACACACTTGTAAAACCGATGTGTTGTGATTTAGCTCGTTTCGGTCTAAAACAGCTTTGACGCGTATTAGAGAGCTTGTTTCGTTGTATTAAGCAAGAATACATGCTTTTCGCGCAGTTATAAGAGAAAAAGTTTTGACGAGTATCACGTGGATACTTGTAAAACCGATGTGTTCAGATTTAGCTCGTTTCGGTCTAAAACAGCTTGTTTTGTTGTATTAAGCACGAATACATGCTTTTCGCGCAGTTATAAGAGAAAAAGTTTTGACGCGTATCAGAGGAACACTTGTAAAACCGATGTGTTGTGATTTAGCTCGTTTCGGTCTAAAACAGCTTGTTTCGCTGTATTAAGCAAGAATACATGCTTTTCGCGCAGTTATAAGAGAAAAAGTTTTGACGCGTATCAGAGGAACACTTGTAAAACCGATGTGTTGTGATTTAGCTCGTTTCGGTCTAAAACAGCTTGTTTCGTTGTATTAAGCAAGAATACATGCTTTTCGCGCAGTTATAAGAGAAAAAGTTTTGACGAGTATCACGTGGATACTTGTAAAACCGATGTGTTCAGATTTAGCTCGTTTCGGTCAAAAACAGCTTGTTTCGTTGTATTAAGCACGAATACATGCTTTTCGCGCAGTTAAAAGAGAAAAAGTTTTGACGAGTATCACGCGGAACACTTGTAATACCGATGTGTTGTGATTTAGCTCGTTTCGGTCTAAAACAACTTGATTCGCTGTATTAAGCAAGAATACATGCTTTTCGCGCAGTTATAAAAGAAAAAGTTTTGACGCGTATCACGTGGATACTTGTAAAACCGATGTGTTCAGATTTAGCTCGTTTCGGTCAAAAACAGCTTGTTTCGTTTTATAAGCACGAATACATGCTTTTCGAGCAGTTAAAAGAGAAAAAGTTTTGACGAGTATCACGTGGAACACTTGTAATACCGATGTGTTGTGATTTAGCTCGTTTCGGTCTAAAACAACTTGATTCGCTGTATTAAGCAAGAATACATGCTTTTTGCGCAGTTTTAAAAGAAAAAGTTTTGACGCGTATCAGAGGAACACTTGTAAAACCGATGTGTTGTGATTTAGCTCATTTCGGTCTAAAACAGCTTGTTTCGCTGTATTAAGCAAGAATAGATGCTTTTCGCGCAGTTATAGGAGAAAAAGTTTTGACGAGTATCACGTGGATACTTTTAAAACCGATGTGTTCAGATTTAGCTCGTTTCGGTCTAAAACAGCTTGTTTCGTTGTATTAAGCAAGAATACATGCTTTTCGCGCAGTTATAAGAGAAAAAGTTTTGACGCGTATTAGAGAGACACTTGTAAAACCGATGTGTTGTGATTTAGCTCGTTTCGGTCTAAAACAGCTTGTTTCGTTGTATTAAGCAAGAATACATGCTTTTCGCGCAGTTATAAGAGAAAAAGTTTTGACGAGTATCACGTGGATACTTGTAAAACCGATGTGTTCAGATTTAGCTCGTTTCGGTCTAAAACAGCTTGTTTCGTTGTATTAAGCACGAATACATGCTTTTCGCGCAGTTAAAAGAGAAAAAGTTTTGACGAGTATCACGTGGAACACTTGTAATACCGATGTGTTGTGATTTAGCTCGTTTCGGTCTAAAACAGCTTGTTTCGCTGTATTAAGCAAGAATACATGCTTTTCGCGCAGTTATAAGAGAAAAAGTTTTGAAGCGTATCAGAGGAACACTTGTAAAACCGATGTGTTGTGATTTAGCTCGTTTCGGTCTAAAACAGCTTGTTTCGCTTTATTAAGCAAGAATACATGCTTTTCGCGCAGTTATAAGAGAAAAAGTTTTGACGCGTATCAGAGGAACACTTGTAAAACCGATGTGTTCAGATTTAGCTCGTTTCGGTCTAAAACAGCTTGTTTCGTTGTATTAAGCACGAATACATGCTTTACGCGCAGTTATAGAAGAAAAAGTTTTGACGCGTATCAGAGACACTTGTAAAACCGATGTGTTGTGATTTAGCTCGTTTCGGTCTAAAACAGCTTGTTTCGTTGTATTAAGCAAGAATACATGCTTTTCGCGCAGTTATAAGAGAAAAAGTTTTGACGAGTATCACGTGGATACTTGTAAAACCGATGTGTTCAGATTTAGCTCGTTTCGGTCTAAAACAGCTTGTTTTGTTGTATTAAGCACGAATACATGCTTTTCGCGCAGTTATAAGAGAAAAAGTTTTGACGCGTATCAGAGGAACACTTGTAAAACCGATGTGTTGTGATTTAGCTCGTTTCGGTCTAAAACAGCTTGTTTCGCTGTATTAAGCAAGAATACATGCTTTTCGCGCAGTTATAAGAGAAAAAGTTTTGACGCGTATCAGAGGAACACTTGTAAAACCGATGTGTTGTGATTTAGCTCGTTTCGGTCTAAAACAGCTTGTTTCGTTGTATTAAGCAAGAATACATGCTTTTCGCGCAGTTATAAAAGAAAAAGTTTTGACGCGTATCACGTGGATACTTGTAAAACCGATGTGTTCAGATTTAGCTCGTTTCGGTCAAAAACAGCTTGTTTCGTTTTATAAGCACGAATACATGCTTTTCGAGCAGTTAAAAGAGAAAAAGTTTTGACGAGTATCACGTGGAACACTTGTAATACCGATGTGTTGTGATTTAGCTCGTTTCGGTCTAAAACAACTTGATTCGCTGTATTAAGCAAGAATACATGCTTTTCGCGCAGTTTTAAAAGAAAAAGTTTTGACGCGTATCAGAGGAACACTTGTAAAACCGATGTGTTGTGATTTAGCTCATTTCGGTCTAAAACAGCTTGTTTCGCTGTATTAAGCAAGAATAGATGCTTTTCGCGCAGTTATAGGAGAAAAAGTTTTGACGAGTATCACGTGGATACTTTTAAAACCGATGTGTTCAGATTTAGCTCGTTTCGGTCTAAAACAGCTTGTTTCGTTGTATTAAGCAAGAATACATGCTTTTCGCGCAGTTATAAGAGAAAAAGTTTTGACGCGTATTAGAGAGACACTTGTAAAACCGATGTGTTGTGATTTAGCTCGTTTCGGTCTAAAACAGCTTGTTTCGTTGTATTAAGCAAGAATACATGCTTTTCGCGCAGTTATAAGAGAAAAAGTTTTGACGAGTATCACGTGGATACTTGTAAAACCGATGTGTTCAGATTTAGCTCGTTTCGGTCTAAAACAGCTTGTTTCGTTGTATTAAGCACGAATAGATGCTTTTCGCGCAGTTAAAAGAGAAAAAGTTTTGACGAGTATCACGTGGAACACTTGTAATACCGATGTGTTGTGATTTAGCTCGTTTCGGTCTAAAACAGCTTGTTTCGCTGTATTAAGCAAGAATACATGCTTTTCGCGCAGTTATAAGAGAAAAAGTTTTGAAGCGTATCAGAGGAACACTTGTAAAACCGATGTGTTGTGATTTAGCTCGTTTCGGTCTAAAACAGCTTGTTTCGCTTTATTAAGCAAGAATACATGCTTTTCGCGCAGTTATAAGAGAAAAAGTTTTGACGCGTATCAGAGGAACACTTGTAAAACCGATGTGTTCAGATTTAGCTCGTTTCGGTCTAAAACAGCTTGTTTCGTTGTATTAAGCACGAATACATGCTTTACGCGCAGTTATAGAAGAAAAAGTTTTGACGCGTATCAGAGACACTTGTAAAACCGATGTGTTGTGATTTAGCTCGTTTCGGTCTAAAACAGCTTGTTTCGTTGTATTAAGCAAGAATACATGCTTTTCGCGCAGTTATAAGAGAAAAAGTTTTGACGAGTATCACGTGGATACTTGTAAAACCGATGTGTTCAGATTTAGCTCGTTTCGGTCTAAAACAGCTTGTTTTGTTGTATTAAGCACGAATACATGCTTTTCGCGCAGTTATAAGAGAAAAAGTTTTGACGCGTATCAGAGGAACACTTGTAAAACCGATGTGTTGTGATTTAGCTCGTTTCGGTCTAAAACAGCTTGTTTCGCTGTATTAAGCAAGAATACATGCTTTTCGCGCAGTTATAAGAGAAAAAGTTTTGACGCGTATCAGAGGAACACTTGTAAAACCGATGTGTTGTGATTTAGCTCGTTTCGGTCTAAAACAGCTTGTTTCGTTGTATTAAGCAAGAATACATGCTTTTCGCGCAGTTATAAGAGAAAAAGTTTTGACGAGTATCACGTGGATACTTGTAAAACCGATGTGTTCAGATTTAGCTCGTTTCGGTCAAAAACAGCTTGTTTCGTTGTATTAAGCACGAATACATGCTTTTCGCGCAGTTAAAAGAGAAAAAGTTTTGACGAGTATCACGTGGAACACTTGTAATACCGATGTGTTGTGATTTAGCTCGTTTCGGTCTAAAACAACTTGATTCGCTGTATTAAGCAAGAATACATGCTTTTCGCGCAGTTATAAAAGAAAAAGTTTTGACGCGTATCACGTGGATACTTGTAAAACCGATGTGTTCAGATTTAGCTCGTTTCGGTCAAAAACAGCTTGTTTCGTTTTATAAGCACGAATACATGCTTTTCGAGCAGTTAAAAGAGAAAAAGTTTTGACGAGTATCACGTGGAACACTTGTAATACCGATGTGTTGTGATTTAGCTCGTTTCGGTCTAAAACAACTTGATTCGCTGTATTAAGCAAGAATACATGCTTTTCGCGCAGTTTTAAAAGAAAAAGTTTTGACGCGTATCAGAGGAACACTTGTAAAACCGATGTGTTGTGATTTAGCTCATTTCGGTCTAAAACAGCTTGTTTCGCTGTATTAAGCAAGAATAGATGCTTTTCGCGCAGTTATAGGAGAAAAAGTTTTGACGAGTATCACGTGGATACTTTTAAAACCGATGTGTTCAGATTTAGCTCGTTTCGGTCTAAAACAGCTTGTTTCGTTGTATTAAGCAAGAATACATGCTTTTCGCGCAGTTATAAGAGAAAAAGTTTTGACGCGTATTAGAGAGACGCTTGTAAAACCGATGTGTTGTGATTTAGCTCGTTTCGGTCTAAAACAGCTTGTTTCGTTGTATTAAGCAAGAATACATGCTTTTCGCGCAGTTATAAGAGAAAAAGTTTTGACGAGTATCACGTGGATACTTGTAAAACCGATGTGTTCAGATTTAGCTCGTTTCGGTCTAAAACAGCTTGTTTCGTTGTATTAAGCACGAATACATGCTTTTCGCGCAGTTAAAAGAGAAAAAGTTTTGACGAGTATCACGTGGAACACTTGTAATACCGATGTGTTGTGATTTAGCTCGTTTCGGTCTAAAACAGCTTGTTTCGCTGTATTAAGCAAGAATACATGCTTTTCGCGCAGTTATAAGAGAAAAAGTTTTGAAGCGTATCAGAGGAACACTTGTAAAACCGATGTGTTGTGATTTAGCTCGTTTCGGTCTAAAACAGCTTGTTTCGCTTTATTAAGCAAGAATACATGCTTTTCGCGCAGTTATAAGAGAAAAAGTTTTGACGCGTATCAGAGGAACACTTGTAAAACCGATGTGTTCAGATTTAGCTCGTTTCGGTCTAAAACAGCTTGTTTCGTTGTATTAAGCACGAATACATGCTTTACGCGCAGTTATAGAAGAAAAAGTTTTGACGCGTATCAGAGACACTTGTAAAACCGATGTGTTGTGATTTAGCTCGTTTCGGTCTAAAACAGCTTGTTTCGTTGTATTAAGCAAGAATACATGCTTTTCGCGCAGTTATAAGAGAAAAAGTTGACGAGTATCACGTGGATACTTGTAAAACCGATGTGTTCAGATTTAGCTCGTTTCGGTCTAAAACAGCTTGTTTCGGTTATTAAGCACGAATACATGCTTTTCGCGCAGTTATAAGAGAAAAAGTTTTGACGACTATCACGTGGAACACTTGTAATACCGATGTGTTGTGATTTAGCTCGTTTCGGTCTAAAACAGCTTGTTTCGCTGTATTAAGCAAGAATACATGCTTTTCGCGCAGTTATAAGACAAAAAGTTTTGACGCGTATCAGAGGAACACGTAAAACCGATGTGTTGTGATTTAGCTCGTTTCGGTCTAAAACAGCTTGTTTCGCTGTATTAAGCAAGAATACATGCTTTTCGCGCAGTTATAAGAGAAAAAGTTTTGACGCGTATTAGAGGAACACTTGTAAAACCGATGTGTTGTGATTTAGCTCGTTTCGGTCTAAAACAACTTGTTTCGCTGTATTAAGCAAGAATACATGCTTTTCGCGCAGTTATAAGAGAAAAAGTTTTGACGCGTATCAGAGGAACACTTGTAAAACCGATGTGTTCAGATTTAGCTCGTTTCGGTCTAAAACAACTTGTTTCGTTGTATTAAGCACGAATACATGCTTTACGCGCAGTTATAGAAGAAAAAGTTTTGACGCGTATCAGAGACACTTGTAAAACCGATGTGTTGTGATTTAGCTCGTTTCGGTCTAAAACAGCTTGTGTCGTTGTATTAAGCAAGAATACATGCTTTTCGCGCAGTTATAAGAGAAAAAGTTTTGACGCGTATTAGAGAGCTTGTTTCGTTGTATTAAGCAAGAATACATGCTTTTCGCGCAGTTATAAGAGAAAAAGTTTTGACGAGTATCACGTGGATACTTGTAAAACCGATGTGTTCAGATTTAGCTCGTTTCGGTCTAAAACAGCTTGTTTCGTTGTATTAAGCACGAATACATGCTTTTCGCGCAGTTATAAGAGAAAAAGTTTTGACGCGTATCAGAGGAACACTTGTAAAACCGATGTGTTGTGATTTAGCTTGTTTCGGTCTAAAACAGCTTGTTTCGCTGTATTAAGCAAGAATACATGCTTTTCGCGCAGTTATAAGAGAAAAAGTTTTGACGCGTATCAGAGGAACACTTGTAAAACCGATGTGTTGTGATTTAAATCGTTTCGGTCTAAAACAGCTTGTTTCGTTGTATTAAGCAAGAATACATGCTTTTCGCGCAGTTATAAGAGAAAAAGTTTTGACGAGTATCACGTGGATACTTTTAAAACCGATGTGTTCAGATTTGGCTCGTTTCGGTCAAAAACAGCTTGTTTCGTTGTATTAAGCACGAATACATGCTTTTCGCGCAGTTAAAAGAGAAAAAGTTTTGACGAGTATCACGTGGAACACTTGTAATACCGATGTGTTGTGATTTAGCTCGTTTCGGTCTAAAACAGCTTGTTTCGCTGTATTAAGCAAGAATACATGCTTTTCGCGCAGTTATAAGAGAAAAAGTTTTGACGAGTATCACGTGGAACACTTGTAATACCGATGTGTTGTGATTTAGCTCGTTTCGGTCTAAAACAACTCGATTCGCTGTATTAAGCAAGAATACATGCTTTTCGCGCAGTTATAAAAGAAAAAGTTTTGACGCGTATCAGAGGAACACTTGTAAAACCGATGTGTTGTGATTTAGCTCATTTCGGTCTAAAACAGCTTGTTTCGCTGTATTAAGCAAGAATAGATGCTTTTCGCGCAGTTATAAGAGAAAAAGTTTTGACGAGTATCACGTGGATACTTGTAAAACCGATGTGTTCAGATTTAGCTCGTTTCGGTCTAAAACAGCTTGTTTCGTTGTATTAAGCAAGAATACATGCTTTTCGCGCAGTTATAAGAGAAAAAGTTTTGACGCGTATTAGAGAGACACTTGTAAAACCGATGTGTTGTGATTTAGCTCGTTTCGGTCTAAAACAGCTTGTTTCGTTGTATTAAGCAAGAATACATGCTTTTCGCGCAGTTATAAGAGAAAAAGTTTTGACGAGTATCACGTGGATACTTGTAAAACCGATGTGTTCAGATTTAGCTCGTTTCGGTCTAAAACAGCTTGTTTCGTTGTATTAAGCACGAATACATGCTTTTCGCGCAGTTAAAAGAGAAAAAGTTTTGACGAGTATCACGTGGAACACTTGTAATACCGATGTGTTGTGATTTAGCTCGTTTCGGTCTAAAACAGCTTGTTTCGCTGTATTAAGCAAGAATACATGCTTTTCGCGCAGTTATAAGAGAAAAAGTTTTGAAGCGTATCAGAGGAACACTTGTAAAACCGATGTGTTGTGATTTAGCTCGTTTCGGTCTAAAACAGCTTGTTTCGCTGTATTAAGCAAGAATACATGCTTTTCGCGCAGTTATAAGAGAAAAAGTTTTGACGCGTATCAGAGGAACACTTGTAAAACCGATGTGTTCAGATTTAGCTCGTTTCGGTCTAAAACAGCTTGTTTCGTTGTATTAGGCACGAATACATGCTTTACGCGCAGTTATAGAAGAAAAAGTTTTGACGCGTATCAGAGACACTTGTAAAACCGATGTGTTGTGATTTAGCTCGTTTCGGTCTAAAACAGCTTGTTTCGTTGTATTAAGCAAGAATACATGCTTTTCGCGCAGTTATAAGAGAAAAAGTTGACGAGTATCACGTGGATACTTGTAAAACCGATGTGTTCAGATTTAGCTCGTTTCGGTCTAAAACAGCTTGTTTCGTTGTATTAAGCACGAATACATGCTTTTCGCGCAGTTATAAGAGAAAAAGTTTTGACGAGTATCACGTGGAACACTTGTAATACCGATGTGTTGTGATTTAGCTCGTTTCGGTCTAAAACAGCTTGTTTCGCTGTATTAAGCAAGAATACATGCTTTTCGCGCAGTTATAAGAGAAAAAGTTTTGACGCGTATCAGAGGAACACTTGTAAAACCGATGTGTTGTGATTTAGCTCGTTTCGGTCTAAAACAGCTTGTTTCGCTGTATTAAGCAAGAATACATGCTTTTCGCGCAGTTATAAGAGAAAAAGTTTTGACGCGTATTAGAGGAACACTTGTAAAACCGATGTGTTGTGATTTAACTCGTTTCGGTCTAAAACAACTTGTTTCGCTGTATTAAGCAAGAATACATGCTTTTCGCGCAGTTATAAGAGAAAAAGATTTGACGCGTATCAGAGGAACACTTGTAAAACCGATGTGTTCAGATTTAGCTCGTTTCGGTCTAAAACAACTTGTTTCGTGGTATTAAGCACGAATACATGCTTTACGCGCAGTTATAGAAGAAAAAGAAACTTGTAAAACCGATGTGTTGTGATTTAGCTCGTTTCGGTCTAAAACAGCTTGTGTCGTTGTATTAAGCAAGAATACATGCTTTTCGCGCAGTTATAAGAGAAAAAGTTTTGACGCGTATTAGAGAGCTTGTTTCGTTGTATTAAGCAAGAATACATGCTTTTCGCGCAGTTATAAGAGAAAAAGTTTTGACGAGTATCACGTGGATACTTGTAAAACCGATGTGTTCAGATTTAGCTCGTTTCGGTCTAAAACAGCTTGTTTCGTTGTATTAAGCACGAATACATGCTTTTCGCGCAGTTATAAGAGAAAAAGTTTTGACGCGTATCAGAGGAACACTTGTAAAACCGATGTGTTGTGATTTAGCTCGTTTCGGTCTAAAACAGCTTGTTTCGCTGTATTAAGCAAGAATACATGCTTTTCGCGCAGTTATAAGAGAAAAAGTTTTGACGCGTATCAGAGGAACACTTGTAAAACCGATGTGTTGTGATTTAGCTCGTTTCGGTCTAAAACAGCTTGTTTCGTTGTATTAAGCAAGAATACATGCTTTTCGCGCAGTTATAAGAGAAAAAGTTTTGACGAGTATCACGTGGATACTTTTAAAACCGATGTGTTCAGATTTGGCTCGTTTCGGTCAAAAACTGCTTGTTTCGTTGTATTAAGCACGAATACATGCTTTTCGCGCAGTTAAAAGAGAAAAAGTTTTGACGAGTATCACGTGGAACACTTGTAATACCGATGTGTTGTGATTTAGCTCGTTTCGGTCTAAAACAGCTTGTTTCGCTGTATTAAGCAAGAATACATGCTTTTCGCGCAGTTATAAGAGAAAAAGTTTTGACGAGTATCACGTGGAACA
Source organism: Amblyomma americanum (assembly GCF_052857255.1). Taxonomy (NCBI): domain Eukaryota; kingdom Metazoa; phylum Arthropoda; class Arachnida; order Ixodida; family Ixodidae; genus Amblyomma; species Amblyomma americanum. The sequence continues at coordinate 1,113,050 of NW_027526489.1, read as the reverse complement.
CTTGTAATACCGATGTGTTGTGATTTAGCTCGTTTCGGTCTAAAACAACTTGATTCGCTGTATTAAGCAAGAATACATGCTTTTCGCGCAGTTATAAAAGAAAAAGTTTTGACGCGTATCAGAGGAACACTTGTAAAACCGATGTGTTGTGATTTAGCTCATTTCGGTCTAAAACAGCTTGTTTCGCTGTATTAAGCAAGAATAGATGCTTTTCGCGCAGTTATAAGAGAAAAAGTTTTGACGAGTATCACGTGGATACTTGTAAAACCGATGTGTTCAGATTTAGCTCGTTTCGGTCTAAAACAGCTTGTTTCGTTGTATTAAGCAAGAATACATTCTTTTCGCGCAGTTATAAGAGAAAAAGTTTTGACGCGTATTAGAGAGACACTTGTAAAACCGATGTGTTGTGATTTAGCTCGTTTCGGTCTAAAACAGCTTGTTTCGTTGTATTAAGCAAGAATACATGCTTTTCGCGCAGTTATAAGAGAAAAAGTTTTGACGAGTATCACGTGGATACTTGTAAAACCGATGTGTTCAGATTTAGCTCGTTTCGGTCTAAAACAGCTTGTTTCGTTGTATTAAGCACGAATACATGCTTTTCGCGCAGTTAAAAGAGAAAAAGTTTTGACGAGTATCACGTGGAACACTTGTAATACCGATGTGTTGTGATTTAGCTCGTTTCGGTCTAAAACAGCTTGTTTCGCTGTATTAAGCAAGAATACATGCTTTTCGCGCAGTTATAAGAGAAAAAGTTTTGAAGCGTATCAGAGGAACACTTGTAAAACCGATGTGTTGTGATTTAGCTCGTTTCGGTCTAAAACAGCTTGTTTCGCTGTATTAAGCAAGAATACATGCTTTTCGCGCAGTTATAAGAGAAAAAGTTTTGACGCGTATCAGAGGAACACTTGTAAAACCGATGTGTTCAGATTTAGCTCGTTTCGGTCTAAAACAGCTTGTTGCGTTGTATTAGGCACGAATACATGCTTTACGCGCAGTTATAGAAGAAAAAGTTTTGACGCGTATCAGAGACACTTGTAAAACCGATGTGTTGTGATTTAGCTCGTTTCGGTCTAAAACAGCTTGTTTCGTTGTATTAAGCAAGAATACATGCTTTTCGCGCAGTTATAAGAGAAAAAGTTGACGAGTATCACGTGGATACTTGTAAAACCGATGTGTTCAGATTTAGCTCGTTTCGGTCTAAAACAGCTTGTTTCGTTGTATTAAGCACGAATACATGCTTTTCGCGCAGTTATAAGAGAAAAAGTTTTGACGAGTATCACGTGGAACACTTGTAATACCGATGTGTTGTGATTTAGCTCGTTTCGGTCTAAAACAGCTTGTTTCGCTGTATTAAGCAAGAATACATGCTTTTCGCGCAGTTATAAGAGAAAAAGTTTTGACGCGTATCAGAGGAACACTTGTAAAACCGATGTGTTGTGATTTAGCTCGTTTCGGTCTAAAACAGCTTGTTTCGCTGTATTAAGCAAGAATACATGCTTTTCGCGCAGTTATAAGAGAAAAAGTTTTGACGCGTATTAGAGGAACACTTGTAAAACCGATGTGTTGTGATTTAGCTCGTTTCGGTCTAAAACAACTTGTTTCGCTGTATTAAGCAAGAATACATGCTTTTCGCGCAGTTATAAGAGAAAAAGTTTTGACGCGTATCAGAGGAACACTTGTAAAACCGATGTGTTCAGATTTAGCTCGTTTCGGTCTAAAACAACTTGTTTCGTGGTATTAAGCACGAATACATGCTTTACGCGCAGTTATAGAAGAAAAAGTTTTGACGCGTATCAGAGACACTTGTAAAACCGATGTGTTGTGATTTAGCTCGTTTCGGTCTAAAACAGCTTGTGTCGTTGTATTAAGCAAGAATACATGCTTTTCGCGCAGTTATAAGAGAAAAAGTTTTGACGCGTATTAGAAAGCTTGTTTCGTTGTATTAAGCAAGAATACATGCTTTTCGCGCAGTTATAAGAGAAAAAGTTTTGACGAGTATCACGTGGATACTTGTAAAACCGATGTGTTCAGATTCAGCTCGTTTCGGTCTAAAACAGCTTGTTTCGTTGTATTAAGCACGAATACATGCTTTACGCGCAGTTATAGAAGAAAAAGTTTTGACGCGTATCAGAGACACTTGTAAAACCGATGTGTTGTGATTTAGCTCGTTTCGGTCTAAAACAGCTTGTTTCGTTGTATTAAGCAAGAATACATGCTTTTCGCGCAGTTATAAGAGAAAAAGTTGACGAGTATCACGTGGATACTTGTAAAACCGATGTGTTCAGATTTAGCTCGTTTCGGTCTAAAACAGCTTGTTTCGTTGTATTAAGCACGAATACATGCTTTTCGCGCAGTTATAAGAGAAAAAGTTTTGACGAGTATCACGTGGAACACTTGTAAAACCGATGTGTTGTGATTTAGCTCGTTTCGGTCTAAAACAGCTTGTTTCGCTGTATTAAGCAAGAATACATGCTTTTCGCGCAGTTATAAGAGAAAAAGTTTTGACGCGTATTAGAGGAACACTTGTAAAACCGATGTGTTGTGATTTAGCTCGTTTCGGTCTAAAACAACTTGTTTCGCTGTATTAAGCAAGAATACATGCTTTTCGCGCAGTTATAAGAGAAAAAGTTTTGACGCGTATCAGAGGAACACTTGTAAAACCGATGTGTTCAGATTTAGCTCGTTTCGGTCTAAAACAACTTGTTTCGTTGTATTAAGCACGAATACATGCTTTACGCGCAGTTATAGAAGAAAAAGTTTTGACGCGTATCAGAGACACTTGTAAAACCGATGTGTTGTGATTTAGCTCGTTTCGGTCTAAAACAGCTTGTGTCGTTGTATTAAGCAAGAATACATGCTTTTCGCGCAGTTATAAGAGAAAAAGTTTTGACGCGTATTAGAGAGCTTGTTTCGTTGTATTAAGCAAGAATACATGCTTTTCGCGCAGTTATAAGAGAAAAAGTTTTGACGAGTATCACGTGGATACTTGTAAAACCGATGTGTTCAGATTTAGCTCGTTTCGGTCTAAAACAGCTTGTTTCGTTGTATTAAGCACGAATACATGCTTTTCCCGCAGTTATAAGAGAAAAAGTTTTGACGCGTATCAGAGGAACACTTGTAAAACCGATGTGTTGTGATTTAGCTCGTTTCGGTCTAAAACAGCTTGTTTCGCTGTATTAAGCAAGAATACATGCTTTTCGCGCAGTTATAAGAGAAAAAGTTTTGACGCGTATCAGAGGAACACTTGTGAAACCGATGTGTTGTGATTTAGCTCGTTTCGGTCTAAAACAGCTTGTTTCGTTGTATTAAGCAAGAATACATGCTTTTCGCGCAGTTATAAGAGAAAAAGTTTTGACGAGTATCACGTGGATACTTTTAAAACCGATGTGTTCAGATTTGGCTCGTTTCGGTCAAAAACAGCTTGTTTCGTTGTATTAAGCACGAATACATGCTTTTCGCGCAGTTAAAAGAGAAAAAGTTTTGACGAGTATCACGTGGAACACTTGTAATACCGATGTGTTGTGATTTAGCTCGTTTCGGTCTAAAACAGCTTGTTTCGCTGTATTAAGCAAGAATACATGCTTTTCGCGCAGTTATAAGAGAAAAAGTTTTGACGAGTATCACGTGGAACACTTGTAATACCGATGTGTTGTGATTTAGCTCGTTTCGGTCTAAAACAACTTGATTCGCTGTATTAAGCAAGAATACATGCTTTTCGCGCAGTTATAAAAGGAAAAAGTTTTGACGCGTATCAGAGGAACACTTGTAAAACCGATGTGTTGTGATTTAGCTCATTTCGGTCTAAAACAGCTTGTTTCGTTGTATTAAGCAAGAATACATGCTTTTCGCGCCGTTATAAGAGAAAAAGTTTTGACGCGTATTAGAGAGACACTTGTAAAACCGATGTGTTGTGATTTAGCTCGTTTCGGTCTAAAACAGCTTGTTTCGTTGTATTAAGCACGAATACATGCTTTTCGCGCAGTTAAGAGAAAAAGTTTTGACGAGTATCACGTGGACCACTTGTAATACCGATGTTTTGTGATTTAGCTCGTTTCGGTCTAAAATAGCTTGTTTCGCTGTATTAAGCAAGAATACATGCTTTTCGCGCAGTTATAAGAGGAAAAGTTTTGAAGCGTATCAGAGGAACACTTGTAAAACCGATGTGTTGTGATTTAGCTCGTTTCGGTCTAAAACAGCTTGTTTCGCTGTATTATGCAAGAATACATGCTTTTAGCGCAGTTATAAGAGAAAAAGTTTTGACGCGTATCAGAGGAACACTTGTAAAACCGATGTGTTCAGATTTAGCTCGTTTCGGTCTAAAACAGCTTGTTTCATTGTATTAAGCACGAATACATGCTTTACGCGCAGTTATAGAAGAAAAAGTTTTGACGCGTATCAGAGACACTTGTAAAACCGATGTGTTGTGATTTAGCTCGTTTCGGTCTAAAACAGCTTGTTTCGTTGTATTAAGCAAGAATACATGCTTTTCGCGCAGTTATAAGAGAAAAAGTTGACGAGTATCACGTGGATACTTGTAAAACCGATGTGTTCAGATTTAGCTCGTTTCGGTCTAAAACAGCTTGTTTCGTTGTATTAAGCACGAATACATGCTTTTCGCGCAGTTATAAGAGAAAAAGTTTTGACGAGTATCACGTGGAGCACTTGTAATACCGATGTGTTGTGATTTAGCTCGTTTCGGTCTAAAACAGCTTGTTTCGCTGTATTAAGCAAGAATACATGCCTTTCGCGCAGTTACAAGAGAAAAAGTTTTGACGCGTATCAGAGGAACACTTGTAAAACCGATGTGTTGTGATTTAGCTCGTTTCGGTCTAAAACAGCTTGTTTCGCTGTATTAAGCTAGAATACATGCTTTTCGCGCAGTTATAAGAGAAAAAGTCTTGACGCGTATTAGAGGAACACTTGTAAAACCGATGTGTTGTGATTTAGCTCGTTTCGGTCTAAAACAACTTGTTTCGCTGTATTAAGCAAGAATACATGCTTTTCGCGCAGTTATAAGAGAAAAAGTTTTGACGCGTATCAGAGGAACACTTGTAAAACCGATGTGTTCAGATTTAGCTCGTTTCGGTCTAAAACAACTTGTTTCGTTGTATTAAGCACGAATACATGCTTTACGCGCAGTTATAGAAGAAAAAGTTTTGACGCGTATCAGAGACACTTGTAAAACCGATGTGTTGTGATTTAGCTCGTTTCGGTCTAAAACAGCTTTGACGCGTATTAGAGAGCTTGTTTCGTTGTATTAAGCAAGAATACATGCTTTTCGCGCAGTTATAAGAGAAAAAGTTTTGACGAGTATCACGTGGATACTTGTAAAACCGATGTGTTCAGATTTAGCTCGTTTCGGTCTAAAACAGCTTGTTTCGTTGTATTAAGCACGAATACATGCTTTTCGCGCAGTTATAAGAGAAAAAGTTTTGACGCGTATCAGAGGAACACTTGTAAAACCGATGTGTTGTGATTTAGCTCGTTTCGGTCTAAAACAGCTTGTTTCGCTGTATTAAGCAAGAATACATGCTTTTCGCGCAGTTATAAGAGAAAAAGTTTTGACGCGTATCAGAGGAACACTTGTAAAACCGATGTGTTGTGATTTAGCTCGTTTCGGTCTAAAACAGCTTGTTTCGTTGTATTAAGCAAGAATACATGCTTTTCGCGCAGTTATAAGAGAAAAAGTTTTGACGAGTATCACATGGATACTTGTAAAACCGATGTGTTCAGATTTAGCTCGTTTCGGTCAAAAACAGCTTGTTTCGTTGTATTAAGCACGAATACATGCTTTTCGCGCAGTTAAAAGAGAAAAAGTTTTGACGAGTATCACGTGGAACACTTGTAATACCGATGTGTTGTGATTTAGCTCGTTTCGGTCTAAAACAACTTGATTCGCTGTATTAAGCAAGAATACATGCTTTTCGCGCAGTTATAAAAGAAAAAGTTTTGACGCGTATCACGTGGATACTTGTAAAACCGATGTGTTCAGATTTAGCTCGTTTCGGTCAAAAACAGCTTGTTTCGTTTTATAAGCACGAATACATGCTTTTCGAGCAGTTAAAAGAGAAAAAGTTTTGACGAGTATCACGTGGAACACTTGTAATACCGATGTGTTGTGATTTAGCTTGTTTCGGTCTAAAACAACTTGATTCGCTGTATTAAGCAAGAATACATGCTTTTCGCGCAGTTTTAAAAGAAAAAGTTTTGACGCGTATCAGAGGAACACTTGTAAAACCGATGTGTTGTGATTTAGCTCATTTCGGTCTAAAACAGCTTATTTCGCTGTATTAAGCAAGAATAGATGCTTTTCGCGCAGTTATAGGAGAAAAAGTTTTGACGAGTATCACGTGGATACTTTTAAAACCGATGTGTTCAGATTTAGCTCGTTTCGGTCTAAAACAGCTTGTTTCGTTGTATTAAGCAAGAATACATGCTTTTCGCGCAGTTATAAGAGAAAAAGTTTTGACGCGTATTAGAGAGACACTTGTAAAACCGATGTGTTGTGATTTAGCTCATTTCGGTCTAAAACAGCTTGTTTCGTTGTATTAAGCAAGAATACATGCTTTTCGCGCAGTTATAAGAGAAAAAGTTTTGACGAGTATCACGTGGATACTTGTAAAACCGATGTGTTCAGATTTAGCTCGTTTCGGTCTAAAACAGCTTGTTTCGTTGTATTAAGCACGAATACATGCTTTTCGCGCAGTTAAAAGAGAAAAAGTTTTGACGAGTATCACGTGGAACACTTGTAATACCGATGTGTTGTGATTTAGCTCGTTTCGGTCTAAAACAGCTTGTTTCGCTGTATTAAGCAAGAATACATGCTTTTCGCGCAGTTATAAGAGAAAAAGTTTTGAAGCGTATCAGAGGAACACTTGTAAAACCGATGTGTTGTGATTTAGCTCGTTTCGGTCTAAAACAGCTTGTTTCGCTGTATTAAGCAAGAATACATGCTTTTCGCGCAGTTATAAGAGAAAAAGTTTTGACGCGTATCAGAGGAACACTTGTAAAACCGATGTGTTCAGATTTAGCTCGTTTCGGTCTAAAACAGCTTGTTTCGTTGTATTAAGCACGAATACATGCTTTATGCGCAGTTATAGAAGAAAAAGTTTTGACGCGTATCAGAGACACTTGTAAAACCGATGTGTTGTGATTTAGCTCGTTTCGGTCTAAAACAGCTTGTTTCGTTGTATTAAGCAAGAATACATGCTTTTCGCGCAGTTATAAGAGAAAAAGTTGACGAGTATCACGTGGATACTTGTAAAACCGATGTGTTCAGATTTAGCTCGTTTCGGTCTAAAACAGCTTGTTTCGTTGTATTAAGCACGAATACATGCTTTTCGCGCAGTTATAAGAGAAAAAGTTTTGACGACTATCACGTGGAACACTTGTAATACCGATGTGTTGTGATTTAGCTCGTTTCGGTCTAAAACAGCTTGTTTCGCTGTATTAAGCAAGAATACATGCTTTTCGCGCAGTTATAAGACAAAAAGTTTTGACGCGTATCAGAGGAACACGTAAAACCGATGTGTTGTGATTTAGCTCGTTTCGGTCTAAAACAGCTTGTTTCGCTGTATTAAGCAAGAATACATGCTTTTCGCGCAGTTATAAGAGAAAAAGTTTTGACGCGTATTAGAGGAACACTTGTAAAATCGATGTGTTGTGATTTAGCTCGTTTCGGTCTAAAACAACTTGTTTCGCTGTATTAAGCAAGAATACATGCTTTTCGCGCAGTTATAAGAGAAAAAGTTTTGACGCGTATCAGAGGAACACTTGTAAAACCGATGTGTTCAGATTTAGCTCGTTTCGGTCTAAAACAACTTGTTTCGTTGTATTAAGCACGAATACATGCTTTACGCGCAGTTATAGAAGAAAAAGTTTTGACGCGTATCAGAGACACTTGTAAAACCGATGTGTTGTGATTTAGCTCGTTTCGGTCTAAAACAGCTTGTGTCGTTGTATTAAGCAAGAATACATGCTTTTCGCGCAGTTATAAGAGAAAAAGTTTTGACGCGTATTAGAGAGCTTGTTTCGTTGTATTAAGCAAGAATACATGCTTTTCGCGCAGTTATAAGAGAAAAAGTTTTGACGAGTATCACGTGGATACTTGTAAAACCGATGTGTTCAGATTTAGCTCGTTTCGGTCTAAAACAGCTTGTTTCGTTGTATTAAGCACGAATACATGCTTTTCGCGCAGTTATAAGAGAAAAAGTTTTGACGCGTATCAGAGACACTTGTAAAACCGATGTGTTGTGATTTAGCTCGTTTCGGTCTAAAACAGCTTGTTTCGTTGTATTAAGCAAGAATACATGCTTTTCGCGCAGTTATAAGAGAAAAAGTTGACGAGTATCAAGTGGATACTTGTAAAACCGATGTGTTCAGATTTAGCTCGTTTCGGTCTAAAACAGCTTGTTTCGTTGTATTAAGCACGAATACATGCTTTTCGCGCAGTTATAAGAGAAAAAGTTTTGACGAGTATCACGTGGAACACTTGTAATACCGATGTGTTGTGATTTAGCTCGTTTCGGTCTAAAACAGCTTGTTTCGCTGTATTAAGCAAGAATACATGCTTTTCGCGCAGTTACAAGAGAAAAAGTTTTGACGCGTATCAGAGGAACACTTGTAAAACCGATGTGTTGTGATTTAGCTCGTTTCGGTCTAAAACCGCTTGTTTCGCTGTATTAAGCTAGAATACATGCTTTTCGCGCAGTTATAAGAGAAAAAGTCTTGACGCGTATCAGAGGAACACTTGTAAAACCGATGTGTTCAGATTTAGCTCGTTTCGGTCTAAAACAACTTGTTTCGTTGTATTAAGCACGAATACATGCTTTACGCGCAGTTATAGAAGAAAAAGTTTTGACGCGTATCAGAGACACTTGTAAAACCGATGTGTTGTGATTTAGCTCGTTTCGGTCTAAAACAGCTTTGACGCGTATTAGAGAGCTTGTTTCGTTGTATTAAGCAAGAATACATGCTTTTCGCGCAGTTATAAGAGAAAAAGTTTTGACGAGTATCACGTGGATACTTGTAAAACCGATGTGTTCAGATTTAGCTCGTTTCGGTCTAAAACAGCTTGTTTCGTTGTATTAAGCACGAATACATGCTTTTCGCGCAGTTATAAGAGAAAAAGTTTTGACGCGTATCAGAGGAACACTTGTAAAACCGATGTGTTGTGATTTAGCTCGTTTCGGTCTAAAACAGCTTGTTTCGCTGTATTAAGCAAGAATACATGCTTTTCGCGCAGTTATAAGAGAAAAAGTTTTGACGCGTATCAGAGGAACACTTGTAAAACCGATGTGTTGTGATTTAGCTCGTTTCGGTCTAAAACAGCTTGTTTCGTTGTATTAAGCAAGAATACATGCTTTTCGCGCAGTTATAAGAGAAAAAGTTTTGACGAGTATCACGTGGATACTTGTAAAACCGATGTGTTCAGATTTAGCTCGTTTCGGTCAAAAACAGCTTGTTTCGTTGTATTAAGCACGAATACATGCTTTTCGCGCAGTTAAAAGAGAAAAAGTTTTGACGAGTATCACGTGGAACACTTGTAATACCGATGTGTTGTGATTTAGCTCGTTTCGGTCTAAAACAACTTGATTCGCTGTATTAAGCAAGAATACATGCTTTTCGCGCAGTTATAAAAGAAAAAGTTTTGACGCGTATCACGTGGATACTTGTAAAACCGATGTGTTCAGATTTAGCTCGTTTCGGTCAAAAACAGCTTGTTTCGTTTTATAAGCACGAATACATGCTTTTCGAGCAGTTAAAAGAGAAAAAGTTTTGACGAGTATCACGTGGAACACTTGTAATACCGATGTGTTGTGATTTAGCTCGTTTCGGTCTAAAACAACTTGATTCGCTGTATTAAGCAAGAATACATGCTTTTCGCGCAGTTTTAAAAGAAAAAGTTTTGACGCGTATCAGAGGAACACTTGTAAAACCGATGTGTTGTGATTTAGCTCATTTCGGTCTAAAACAGCTTGTTTCGCTGTATTAAGCAAGAATAGATGCTTTTCGCGCAGTTATAAGAGAAAAAGTTTTGACGAGTATCACGTGGATACTTTTAAAACCGATGTGTTCAGATTTAGCTCGTTTCGGTCTAAAACAGCTTGTTTCGTTGTATTAAGCAAGAATACATGCTTTTCGCGCAGTTATAAGAGAAAAAGTTTTGACGCGTATTAGAGAGACACTTGTAAAACCGATGTGTTGTGATTTAGCTCGTTTCGGTCTAAAACAGCTTGTTTCGTTGTATTAAGCAAGAATACATGCTTTTCGCGCAGTTATAAGAGAAAAAGTTTTGACGCGTATCAGAGGAACACTTGTAAAACCGATGTGTTGTGATTTAGCTCGTTTCGGTCTAAAACAGCTTGTTTCGTTGTATTAAGCACGAATACATGCTTTTCGCGCAGTTAAAAGAGAAAAAGTTTTGACGAGTATCACGTGGAACACTTGTAATACCGATGTGTTGTGATTTAGCTCGTTTCGGTCTAAAACAGCTTGTTTCGCTGTATTAAGCAAGAATACATGCTTTTCGCGCAGTTATAAGAGAAAAAGTTTTGAAGCGTATCAGAGGAACACTTGTAAAACCGATGTGTTGTGATTTAGCTCGTTTCGGTCTGAAACAGCTTGTTTCGCTGTATTAAACAAGAATACATGCTTTTCGCGCATTTATAAGAGAAAAAGTTTTGACGCGTATCAGAGGAACACTTGTAAAACCGATGTGTTCAGATTTAGCTCGTTTCGGTCTAAAACAGCTTGTTTCGTTGTATTAAGCACGAATACATGCTTTACGCGCAGTTATAGAAGAAAAAGTTTTGACGCGTATCAGAGACACTTGTAAAACCGATGTGTTGTGATTTAGCTCGTTTCGGTCTAAAACAGCTTGTTTCGTTGTATTAAGCAAGAATACATGCTTTTCGCGCAGTTATAAGAGAAAAAGTTGACGAGTATCACGTGGATACTTGTAAAACCGATGTGTTCAGATTTAGCTCGTTTCGGTCTAAAACAGCTTGTTTCGTTGTATTAAGCACGAATACATGCTTTTCGCGCAGTTATAAGAGAAAAAGTTTTGACGACTATCACGTGGAACACTTGTAATACCGATGTGTTGTGATTTAGCTCGTTTCGGTCTAAAACAGCTTGTTTCGCTGTATTAAGCAAGAATACATGCTTTTCGCGCAGTTATAAGACAAAAAGTTTTGACGCGTATCAGAGGAACACGTAAAACCGATGTGTTGTGATTTAGCTCGTTTCGGTCTAAAACAGCTTGTTTCGCTGTATTAAGCAAGAAAACGTGCTTTTCGCGCGGTTATAAGAGAAAAAGTTTTGACGCGTATTAGAGGAACACTTGTAAAACCGATGTGTTGTGATTTAGCTCGTTTCGGTCTAAAACAACTTGTTTCGCTGTATTAAGCAAGAATACATGCTTTTCGCGCAGTTATAAGAGAAAAAGTTTTGACGCGTATCAGAGGAACACTTGTAAAACCGATGTGTTCAGATTTAGCTCGTTTCGGTCTAAAACAACTTGTTTCGTTGTATTAAGCACGAATACATGCTTTACGCGCAGTTATAGAAGAAAAAGATTTGACGCGTATCAGAGACACTTGTAAAACCGATGTGTTGTGATTTAGCTCGTTTCGGTCTAAAACAGCTTGTGTCGTTGTATTAAGCAAGAATACATGCTTTTCGCGCAGTTATAAGAGAAAAAGTTTTGACGCGTATTAGAGAGCTTGTTTCGTTGTATTAAGCAAGAATACATGCTTTTCGCGCAGTTATAAGAGAAAAAGTTTTGACGAGTATCACGTGGATACTTGTAAAACCGATGTGTTCAGATTTAGCTCGTTTCGGTCTAAAACAGCTTGTTTCGTTGTATTAAGCACGAATACATGCTTTTCGCGCAGTTATAAGAGAAAAAGTTTTGACGCGTATCAGAGGAACACTTGTAAAACCGATGTGTTGTGATTTAGCTCGTTTCGGTCTAAAACAGCTTGTTTCGCTGTATTAAGCAAGAATACATGCTTTTCGCGCAGTTATAAGAGAAAAAGTTTTGACGCGTATCAGAGGAACACTTGTAAAACCGATGTGTTGTGATTTAGCTCGTTTCGGTCTAAAACAGCTTGTTTCGTTGTATTAAGCAAGAATACATGCTTTTCGCGCAGTTATAAGAGAAAAAGTTTTGACGAGTATCACGTGGATACTTTTAAAACCGATGTGTTCAGATTTGGCTCGTTTCGGTCAAAAACAGCTTGTTTCGTTGTATTAAGCACGAATACATGCTTTTCGCGCAGTTAAAAGAGAAAAAGTTTTGACGAGTATCACGTGGAACACTTGTAATACCGATGTGTTGTGATTTAGCTCGTTTCGGTCTAAAACAGCTTGTTTCGCTGTATTAAGCAAGAATACATGCTTTTCGCGCAGTTATAAGAGAAAAAGTTTTGACGAGTATCACGTGGAACACTTGTAATACCGATGTGTTGTGATTTAGCTCGTTTCGGTCTAAAACAACTTGATTCGCTGTATTAAGCAAGAATACATGCTTTTCGCGCAGTTATAAAAGAAAAAGTTTTGACGCGTATCAGAGGAACACTTGTAAAACCGATGTGTTGTGATTTAGCTCATTTCGGTCTAAAACAGCTTGTTTCGCTGTATTAAGCAAGAATAGATGCTTTTCGCGCAGTTATAAGAGAAAAAGTTTTGACGAGTATCACGTGGATACTTGTAAAACCGATGTGTTCAGATTTAGCTCGTTTCGGTCTAAAACAACTTGTTTCGTTGTATTAAGCAAGTATACATGCTTTTCGCGCAGTTATAAGAGAAAAAGTTTTGACGCGTATTAGAGAGACACTTGTAAAACCGATGTGTTGTGATTTAGCTCGTTTCGGTCTAAAACAGCTTGTTTCGTTGTATTAAGCAAGAATACATGCTTTTCGCGCAGTTATAAGAGAAAAAGTTTTGACGAGTATCACGTGGATACTTGTAAAACCGATGTGTTCAGATTTAGCTCGTTTCGGTCTAAAACAGCTTGTTTCGTTGTATTAAGCACGAATACATGCTTTTCGCGCAGTTAAAAGAGAAAAAGTTTTGACGAGTATCACGTGGAACACTTGTAATACCGATGTGTTGTGATTTAGCTCGTTTCGGTCTAAAACAGCTTGTTTCGCTGTATTAAGCAAGAATACATGCTTTTCGCGCAGTTATAAGAGAAAAAGTTTTGAAGCGTATCAGAGGAACACTTGTAAAACCGATGTGTTGTGATTTAGCTCGTTTCGGTCTAAAACAGCTTGTTTCGCTGTATTAAGCAAGAATACATGCTTTTCGCGCAGTTATAAGAGAAAAAGTTTTGACGCGTATCAGAGGAACACTTGTAAAACCGATGTGTTCAGATTTAGCTCGTTTCGGTCTAAAACAGCTTGTTTCGTTGTATTAGGCACGAATACATGCTTTACGCGCAGTTATAGAAGAAAAAGTTTTGACGCGTATCAGAGACACTTGTAAAACCGATGTGTTGTGATTTAGCTCGTTTCGGTCTAAAACAGCTTGTTTCGTTGTATTAAGCAAGAATACATGCTTTTCGCGCAGTTATAAGAGAAAAAGTTGACGAGTATCACGTGGATACTTGTAAAACCGATGTGTTCAGATTTAGCTCGTTTCGGTCTAAAACAGCTTGTTTCGTTGTATTAAGCACGAATACATGCTTTTCGCGCAGTTATAAGAGAAAAAGTTTTGACGAGTATCACGTGGAACACTTGTAATACCGATGTGTTGTGATTTAGCTCGTTTCGGTCTAAAACAGCTTGTTTCGCTGTATTAAGCAAGAATACATGCTTTTCGCGCAGTTATAAGAGAAAAAGTTTTGACGCGTATCAGAGGAACACTTGTAAAACCGATGTGTTGTGATTTAGCTCGTTTCGGTCTAAAACAGCTTGTTTCGCTGTATTAAGCAAGAATACATGCTTTTCGCGCAGTTATAAGAGAAAAAGTTTTGACGCGTATTAGAGGAACACTTGTAAAACGGATGTGTTGTGATTTAGCTCGTTTCGGTCTAAAACAACTTGTTTCGCTGTATTAAGCAAGAATACATGCTTTTCGCGCAGTTATAAGAGAAAAAGTTTTGACGCGTATCAGAGGAACACTTGTAAAACCGATGTGTTCAGATTTAGCTCGTTTCGGTCTAAAACAACTTGTTTCGTGGTATTAAGCACGAATACATGCTTTACGCGCAGTTATAGAAGAAAAAGTTTTGACGCGTATCAGAGACACTTGTAAAACCGATGTGTTGTGATTTAGCTCGTTTCGGTCTAAAACAGCTTGTGTCGTTGTATTAAGCAAGAATACATGCTTTTCGCGCAGTTATAAGAGAAAAAGTTTTGACGCGTATTAGAGAGCTTGTTTCGTTGTATTAAGCAAGAATACATGCTTTTCGCGCAGTTATAAGAGAAAAAGTTTTGACGAGTATCACGTGGATACTTGTAAAACCGATGTGTTCAGATTTAGCTCGTTTCGGTCTAAAACAGCTTGTTTCGTTGTATTAAGCACGAATAGATGCTTTTCGCGCAGTTATAAGAGAAAAAGTTTTGACGCGTATCAGAGGAACACTTGTAAAACCGATGTGTTGTGATTTAGCTCGTTTCGGTCTAAAACAGCTTGTTTCGCTGTATTAAGCAAGAATACATGCTTTTCGCGCAGTTATAAGAGAAAAAGTTTTGACGCGTATCAGAGGAACACTTGTAAAACCGATGTGTTGTGATTTAGCTCGTTTCGGTCTAAAACAGCTTGTTTCGTTGTATTAAGCAAGAATACATGCTTTTCGCGCAGTTATAAGAGAAAAAGTTTTGACGAGTATCACGTGGATACTTTTAAAACCGATGTGTTCAGATTTGGCTCGTTTCGGTCAAAAACAGCTTGTTTCGTTATATTAAGCACGAATACATGCTTTTCGCGCAGTTAAAAGAGAAAAAGTTTTGACGAGTATCACGTGGAACACTTGTAATACCGATGTGTTGTGATTTAGCTCGTTTCGGTCTAAAACAGCTTGTTTCGCTGTATTAAGCAAGAATACATGCTTTTCGCGCAGTTATAAGAGAAAAAGTTTTGACGAGTATCGCGTGGAACACTTGTAATACCGATGTGTTGTGATTTAGCTCTTTTCGGTCTAAAACAACTTGATTCGCTGTATTAAGCAAGAATACATGCTTTTCGCGCAGTTATAAAAGAAAAAGTTTTGACGCGTATCAGAGGAACACTTGTAAAACCGATGTGTTGTGATTTAGCTCATTTCGGTCTAAAACAGCTTGTATCGCTGTATTAAGCAAGAATAGATGCTTTTCGCGCAGTTATAAGAGAAAAAGTTTTGACGAGTATCACGTGGATACTTGTAAAACCGATGTGTTCAGATTTAGCTCGTTTCGGTCTAAAACAGCTTGTTTCGTTGTATTAAGCAAGTATACATGCTTTTCGCGCAGTTATAAGAGAAAAAGTTTTGACGCGTATTAGAGAGACACTTGTAAAACCGATGTGTTGTGATTTAGCTCGTTTCGGTCTAAAACAGCTTGTTTCGTTGTATTAAGCAAGAATACATGCTTTTCGCGCAGTTATAAGAGAAAAAGTTTTGACGAGTATCACGTGGATACTTGTAAAACCGATGTGTTCAGATTTAGCTCCTTTCGGTCTAAAACAGCTTGTTTCGTTGTATTAAGCACGAATACATGCTTTTCGCGCAGTTAAAAGAGAAAAAGTTTTGACGAGTATCACGTGGAACACTTGTAATACCGATGTGTTGTGATTTAGCTCGTTTCGGTCTAAAACAGCTTGTTTCGCTGTATTAAGCAAGAATACATGCTTTTCGCGCAGTTATAAGAGAAAAAGTTTTGAAGCGTATCAGAGGAACACTTGTAAAACCGATGTGTTGTGATTTAGCTCGTTTCGGTCTAAAACAGCTTGTTTCGCTGTATTAAGCAAGAATACATGCTTTTCGCGCAGTTATAAGAGAAAAAGTTTTGACGCGTATCAGAGGAACACTTGTAAAACCGATGTGTTCAGATTTAGCTCGTTTCGGTCTAAAACAGCTTGTTTCGTTGTATTAGGCACGAATACATGCTTTACGCGCAGTTATAGAAGAAAAAGTTTTGACGCGTATCAGAGACACTTGTAAAACCGATGTGTTGTGATTTAGCTCGTTTCGGTCTAAAACAGCTTGTTTCGTTGTATTAAGCAAGAATACATGCTTTTCGCGCAGTTATAAGAGAAAAAGTTGACGAGTATCACGTGGATACTTGTAAAACCGATGTGTTCAGATTTAGCTCGTTTCGGTCTAAAACAACTTGTTTCGTGGTATTAAGCACGAATACATGCTTTACGCGCAGTTATAGAAGAAAAAGTTTTGACGCGTATCAGAGACACTTGTAAAACCGATGTGTTGTGATTTAGCTCGTTTCGGTCTAAAACAGCTTGTGTCGTTGTATTAAGCAAGAATACATGCTTTTCGCGCAGTTATAAGAGAAAAAGTTTTGACGCGTATTAGAGAGCTTGTTTCGTTGTATTAAGCAAGAATACATGCTTTTCGCGCAGTTATAAGAGAAAAAGTTTTGACGAGTATCACGTGGATACTTGTAAAACCGATGTGTTCAGATTTAGCTCGTTTCGGTCTAAAACAGCTTGTTTCGTTGTATTAAGCACGAATACATGCTTTTCGCGCAGTTATAAGAGAAAAAGTTTTGACGCGTATCAGAGGAACACTTGTAAAACCGATGTGTTGTGATTTAGCTCGTTTCGGTCTAAAACAGCTTGTTTCGCTGTATTAAGCAAGAATACATGCTTTTCGCGCAGTTATAAGAGAAAAAGTTTTGACGCGTATCAGAGGAACACTTGTAAAACCGATGTGTTGTGATTTAGCTCGTTTCGGTCTAAAACAGCTTGTTTCGTTGTATTAAGCAAGAATACATGCTTTTCGCGCAGTTATAAGAGAAAAAGTTTTGACGAGTATCACGTGGATACTTTTAAAACCGATGTGTTCAGATTTGGCTCGTTTCGGTCAAAAACAGCTTGTTTCGTTATATTAAGCACGAATACATGCTTTTCGCGCAGTTAAAAGAGAAAAAGTTTTGACGAGTATCACGTGGAACACTTGTAATACCGATGTGTTGTGATTTAGCTCGTTTCGGTCTAAAACAGCTTGTTTCGCTGTATTAAGCAAGAATACATGCTTTTCGCGCAGTTATAAGAGAAAAAGTTTTGACGAGTATCGCGTGGAACACTTGTAATACCGATGTGTTGTGATTTAGCTCTTTTCGGTCTAAAACAACTTGATTCGCTGTATTAAGCAAGAATACATGCTTTTCGCGCAGTTATAAAAGAAAAAGTTTTGACGCGTATCAGAGGAACACTTGTAAAACCGATGTGTTGTGATTTAGCTCATTTCGGTCTAAAACAGCTTGTTTCGCTGTATTAAGCAAGAATAGATGCTTTTCGCGCAGTTATAAGAGAAAAAGTTTTGACGAGTATCACGTGGATACTTGTAAAACCGATGTGTTCAGATTTAGCTCGTTTCGGTCTAAAACAGCTTGTTTCGTTGTATTAAGCAAGAATACATGCTTTTCGCGCAGTTATAAGAGGAAAAAGTTTTGACGCGTATTAGAGAGACACTTGTAAAACCGATGTGTTGTGATTTAGCTCGTTTCGGTCTAAAACAGCTTGTTTCGTTGTATTAAGCAAGAATACATGCTTTTCGCGCAGTTATAAGAGAAAAAGTTTTGACGAGTATCACGTGGATACTTGTAAAACCGATGTGTTCAGATTTAGCTCGTTTCGGTCTAAAACAGCTTGTTTCGTTGTATTAAGCACGAACACATGCTTTTCGCGCAGTTAAAAGAGAAAAAGTTTTGACGAGTATCACGTGGAACACTTGTAATACCGATGTGTTGTGATTTAGCTCGTTTCGGTCTAAAACAGCTTGTTTCGCTGTATTAAGCAAGAATACATGCTTTTCGCGCAGTTATAAGAGAAAAAGTTTTGACGCGTATCAGAGGAACACTTGTAAAACCGATGTGTTGTGATTTAGCTCGTTTCGGTCTAAAACAGCTTGTTTCGCTGTATTAAGCAAGAATACATGCTTTTCGCGCAGTTTTAAGAGAAAAAGTTTTGACGCGTATTAGAGGAACACTTGTAAAACCGATGTGTTGTGATTTAGCTCGTTTCGGTCTAAAACAACTTGTTTCGCTGTATTAAGCAAGAATACATGCTTTTCGCGCAGTTATAAGAGAAAAAGTTTTGACGCGTATCAGAGGAACACTTGTAAAACCGATGTGTTCAGATTTAGCTCGTTTCGGTCTAAAACAACTTGTTTCGTGGTATTAAGCACGAATACATGCTTTACGCGCAGTTATAGAAGAAAAAGTTTTGACGCCTATCAGAGACACTTGTAAAACCGATGTGTTGTGATTTAGCTCGTTTCGGTCTAAAACAGCTTGTGTCGTTGTATTAAGCAAGAATACATGCTTTTCGCGCAGTTATAAGAGAAAAAGTTTTGACGCGTATTAGAAAGCTTGTTTCGTTGTATTAAGCAAGAATACATGCTTTTCGCGCAGTTATAAGAGAAAAAGTTTTGACGAGTATCACGTGGATACTTGTAAAACCGATGTGTTCAGATTTAGCTCGTTTCGGTCTAAAACAGCTTGTTTCGTTGTATTAAGCACGAATACATGCTTTACGCGCAGTTATAGAAGAAAAAGTTTTGACGCGTATCAGAGACACTTGTAAAACCGATGTGTTGTGATTTAGCTCGTTTCGTTCTAAAACAGCTTGTTTCGTTGTATTAAGCAAGAATACATGCTTTTCGCGCAGTTATAAGAGAAAAAGTTGACGAGTATCACGTGGATACTTGTAAAACCGATGTGTTCAGATTTAGCTCGTTTCGGTCTAAAACAGCTTGTTTCGTTGTATTCAGCACGAATACATGCTTTTCGCGCAGTTATAAGAGAAAAAGTTTTGACGAGTATCACGTGGAACACTTGTAAAACCGATGTGTTGTGATTTAGCTCGTTTCGGTCTAAAACAGCTTGTTTCGCTGTATTAAGCAAGAATACATGCTTTTCGCGCAGTTATAAGAGAAAAAGTTTTGACGCGTATTAGAGGAACACTTGTAAAACCGATGTGTTGTGATTTAGCTCGTTTCGGTCTAAAACAACTTGTTTCGCTGTATTAAGCAAGAATACATGCTTTTCGCGCAGTTATAAGAGAAAAAGTTTTGACGCGTATCAGAGGAACACTTGTAAAACCGATGTGTTCAGATTTAGCTCGTTTCGGTCTAAAACAACTTGTTTCGTTGTATTAAGCACGAATACATGCTTTACGCGCAGTTATAGAAGAAAAAGTTTTGACGCGTATCAGAGACACTTGTAAAACCGATGTGTTGTGATTTAGCTCGTTTCGGTCTAAAACAGCTTGTGTCGTTGTATTAAGCAAGAATACATGCTTTTCGCGCAGTTATAAGAGAAAAAGTTTTGACGCGTATTAGAGAGCTTGTTTTGTTGTATTAAGCAAGAATACATGCTTTTCGCGCAGTTATAAGAGAAAAAGTTTTGACGAGTATCACGTGGATACTTGTAAAACCGATGTGTTCAGATTTAGCTCGTTTCGGTCTAAAACAGCTTGTTTCGTTGTATTAAGCACGAATACATGCTTTTCGTGCAGTTATAAGAGAAAAAGTTTTGACGCGTATCAGAGGAACACTTGTAAAACCGATGTGTTGTGATTTAGCTCGTTTCGGTCTAAAACAGCTTGTTTCGCTGTATTAAGCAAGAATACATGCTTTTCGCGCAGTTATAAGAGAAAAAGTTTTGACGCGTATCAGAGGAACACTTGTAATACCGATGTGTTGTGATTTAGCTCGTTTCGGTCTAAAACAGCTTGTTTCGCTGTATTAAGCAAGAATACATGCTTTTCGCGCAGTTATAAGAGAAAAAGTTTTGACGAGTATCACGCGGAACACTTGTAATACCGATGTGTTGTGATTTAGCTCGTTTCGGTCTAAAACAACTTGATTCGCTGTATTAAGCAAGAATACATGCTTTTCGCGCAGTTTTAAAAGAAAAAGTTTTGACGCGTATCAGAGGAACACTTGTAAAACCGATGTGTTGTGATTTAGCTCATTTCGGTCTAAAACAGCTTGTTTCGCTGTATTAAGCAAGAATAGATGCTTTTCGCGCAGTTATAAGAGAAAAAGTTTTGACGAGTATCACGTGGATACTTGTAAAACCGATGTGTTCAGATTTAGCTCGTTTCGGTCTAAAACAGCTTGTTTCGTTGTATTAAGCAAGAATACATGCTTTTCGCGCAGTTATAAGAGAAAAAGTTTTGACGCGTATTAGAGAGACACTTGTAAAACCGATGTGTTGTGATTTAGCTCGTTTCGGTCTAAAACAGCTTGTTTCGTTGTATTAAGCAAGAATACATGCTTTTCGCGCAGTTATAAGAGAAAAAGTTTTGACGAGTATCACGTGGATACTTGTAAAACCGATGTGTTCAGATTTAGCTCGTTTCGGTCTAAAACAGCTTGTTTCGTTGTATTAAGCACGAATACATGCTTTTCGCGCAGTTAAAAGAGAAAAAGTTTTGACGAGTATCACGTGGAACACTTGTAATACCGATGTGTTGTGATTTAGCTCGTTTCGGTCTAAAACAGCTTGTTTCGCTGTATTAAGCAAGAATACATGCTTTTCGCGCAGTTATAAGAGAAAAAGTTTTGAAGCATATCAGAGGAACACTTGTAAAACCGATGTGTTCAGATTTAGCTCGTTTCGGTCTAAAACAGCTTGTGTCGTTGTATTAAGCAAGAATACATGCTTTTCGCGCAGTTATAAGAGAAAAAGTTTTGACGCGTATTAGAGAGCTTGTTTCGTTGTATTAAGCAAGAATACATGCTTTTCGCGCAGTTATAAGAGAAAAAGTTTTGACGAGTATCACGTGGATACTTGTAAAACCGATGTGTTCAGATTTAGCTCGTTTCGGTCTAAAACAGCTTGTTTCGTTGTATTAAGCACGAATACATGCTTTTCGCGCAGTTATAAGAGAAAAAGTTTTGACGCGTATCAGAGGAACACTTGTAAAACCGATGTGTTGTGATTTAGCTCGTTTCGGTCTAAAACAGCTTGTTTCGCTGTATTAAGCAAGAATACATGCTTTTCGCGCAGTTATAAGAGAAAAAGTTTTGACGCGTATCAGAGGAACACTTGTAAAACCGATGTGTTGTGATTTAGCTCGTTTCGGTCTAAAACAGCTTGTTTCGTTGTATTAAGCAAGAATACATGCTTTTCGCGCAGTTATAAGAGAAAAAGTTTTGACGAGTATCACGTGGATACTTGTAAAACCGATGTGTTCAGATTTGGCTCGTTTCGGTCAAAAACAGCTTGTTTCGTTGTATTAAGCACGAATACATGCTTTTCGCGCAGTTAAAAGAGAAAAAGTTTTGACGAGTATCACGTGGAACACTTGTAATACCGATGTGTTGTGATTTAGCTCGTTTCGGTCTAAAACAGCTTGTTTCGCTGTATTAAGCAAGAATACATGCTTTTCGCGCAGTTAAAAGAGAAAAAGTTTTGACGAGTATCACGTGGAACACTTGTAATACCGATGTGTTGTGATTTAGCTCGTTTCGGTCTAAAACAACTTGATTCGCTGTATTAAGCAAGGCAGTTATAAAAGAAAAAGTTTTGACGCGTATCAGAGGAACACTTGTAAAACCGATGTGTTGTGATTTAGCTCATTTCGGTCTAAAACAGCTTGTTTCGCTGTATTAAGCAAGAATAGATGCTTTTCGCGCAGTTATAAGAGAAAAAGTTTTGACGAGTATCACGTGGATACTTGTAAAACCGATGTGTTCAGATTTAGCTCGTTTCGGTCTAAAACAGCTTGTTTCGTTGTATTAAGCAAGAATACATGCTTTTCGCGCAGTTATAAGAGAAAAAAAGTTTTGACGCGTATTAGAGAGACACTTGTAAAACCGATGTGTTGTGATTTAGCTCGTTTCGGTCTAAAACAGCTTGTTTCGTTGTATTAAGCAAGAATACATGCTTTTCGCGCAGTTATAAGAGAAAAAGTTTTGAAGCGTATCAGAGGAACACTTGTAAAACCGATGTGTTGTGATTTAGCTCGTTTCGGTCTAAAACAGCTTGTTTCGCTGTATTAAGCAAGAATACATGCTTTTCGCGCAGTTATAAGAGAAAAAGTTTTGACGCGTATCAGAGGAACACTTGTAAAACCGATGTGTTCAGATTTAGCTCGTTTCGGTCTAAAACAGCTTGTTTCGTTGTATTAAGCACGAATACATGCTTTACGCGCAGTTATAGAAGAAAAAGTTTTGACGCGTATCAGAGACACTTGTAAAACCGATGTGTTGTGATTTAGCTCGTTTCGGTCTAAAACAGCTTGTTTCGTTGTATTAAGCAAGAATACATGCTTTTCGCGCTGTTATAAGAGAAAAAGTTGACGAGTATCACGTGGATACTTGTAAAACCGATGTGTTCAGATTTAGCTCGTTTCGGTCTAAAACAGCTTGTTTCGTTGTATTAAGCACGAATACATGCTTTTCGCGCAGTTATAAGAGAAAAAGTTTTGACGAGTATCACGTGGAACACTTGTAATACCGATGTGTTGTGATTTAGCTCGTTTCGGTCTAAAACAGCTTGTTTCGCTGTATTAAGCAAGAATACATGCTTTTCGCGCAGTTATAAGAGAAAAAGTTTTGACGCGTATCAGAGGAACACTTGTAAAACCGATGTGTTGTGATTTAGCTCGTTTCGATCTAAAACAGCTTGTTTCGCTGTATTAAGCAAGAATACATGCTTTTCGCGCAGTTATAAGAGAAAAAGTTTTGACGCGTATTAGAGGAACACTTGTAAAACCGATGTGTTGTGATTTAGCTCGTTTCGGTCTAAAACAACTTGTTTCGCTGTATTAAGCAAGAATACATGCTTTTCGCGCAGTTATAAGAGAAAAAGTTTTGACGCGTATCAGAGGAACACTTGTAAAACCGATGTGTTCAGATTTAGCTCGTTTCGGTCTAAAACAACTTGTTTCGTTGTATTAAGCACGAATACATGCTTTACGCGCAGTTATAGAAGAAAAAGTTTTGACGCGTATCAGAGACACTTGTAAAACCGATGTGTTGTGATTTAGCTCGTTTCGGTCTAAAACAGCTTGTGTCGTTGTATTAAGCAAGAATACATGCTTTTCGCGCAGTTATAAGAGAAAAAGTTTTGACGCGTATTAGAGAGCTTGTTTCGTTGTATTAAGCAAGAATACATGCTTTTCGCGCAGTTATAAGAGAAAAAGTTTTGACGAGTATCACGTGGATACTTGTAAAACCGATGTGTTCAGATTTAGCTCGTTTCGGTCTAAAACAGCTTGTTTCGTTGTATTAAGCACGAATACATGCTTTACGCGCAGTTATAGAAGAAAAAGTTTTGACGCGTATCAGAGACACTTGTAAAACCGATGTGTTGTGATTTAGCTCGTTTCGGTCTAAAACAGCTTGTTTCGTTGTATTAAGCAAGAATACATGCTTTTCGCGCAGTTATAAGATAAAAAGTTGACGAGTATCACGTGGATACTTGTAAAACCGATGTGTTCAGATTTAGCTCGTTTCGGTCTAAAACAGCTTGTTTCGTTGTATTAAGCACGAATACATGCTTTTCGCGCAGTTATAAGAGAAAAAGTTTTGACGAGTATCACGTGGAACACTTGTAAAACCGATGTGTTGTGATTTAGCTCGTTTCGGTCTAAAACAGCTTGTTTCGCTGTATTAAGCAAGAATACATGCTTTTCGCGCAGTTATAAGAGAAAAAGTTTTGACGCGTATTAGAGGAACACTTGTAAAACCGATGTGTTGTGATTTAGCTCGTTTCGGTCTAAAACAACTTGTTTCGCTGTATTAAGCAAGAATACATGCTTTTCGCGCAGTTATAAGAGAAAAAGTTTTGACGCGTATCAGAGGAACACTTGTAAAACCGATGTGTTCAGATTTAGCTCGTTTCGGTCTAAAACAACTTGTTTCGTTGTATTAAGCACGAATACATGCTTTACGCGCAGTTATAGAAGAAAAAGTTTTGACGCGTATCAGAGACACTTGTAAAACCGATGTGTTGTGATTTAGCTCGTTTCGGTCTAAAACAGCTTGTGTCGTTGTATTAAGCAAGAATACATGCTTTTCGCGCAGTTATAGGAGAAAAAGTTTTGACGCGTATTAGAGAGCTTGTTTCGTTGTATTAAGCAAGAATACATGCTTTTCGCGCAGTTATAAGAGAAAAAGTTTTGACGAGTATCACGTGGATACTTGTAAAACCGATGTGTTCAGATTTAGCTCGTTTCGGTCTAAAACAGCTTGTTTCGTTGTATTAAGCACGAATACATGCTTTTCGCGCAGTTATAAGAGAAAAAGTTTTGACGCGTATCAGAGGAACACTTGTAAAACCGATGTGTTGTGATTTAGCTCGTTTCGGTCTAAAACAGCTTGTTTCGCTGTATTAAGCAAGAATACATGCTTTTCGCGCAGTTATAAGAGAAAAAGTTTTGACGCGTATCAGAGGAACACTTGTAATACCGATGTGTTGTGATTTAGCTCGTTTCGGTCTAAAACAGCTTGTTTCGCTGTATTAAGCAAGAATACATGCTTTTCGCGCAGTTATAAGAGAAAAAGTTTTGACGAGTATCACGTGGAACACTTGTAATACCGATGTGTTGTGATTTAGCTCGTTTCGGTCTAAAACAACTTGATTCGCTGTATTAAGCAAGAATACATGCTTTTCGCGCAGTTATAAAAGAAAAAGTTTTGACGCGTATCAGAGGAACACTTGTAAAACCGATGTGTTGTGATTTAGCTCATTTCGGTCTAAAACAGCTTGTTTCGCTGTATTAAGCAAGAATAGATGCTTTTCGCGCAGTTATAAGAGAAAAAGTTTTGACGAGTATCACGTGGATACTTGTAAAACCGATGTGTTCAGATTTAGCTCGTTTCGGTCTAAAACAGCTTGTTTCGTTGTATTAAGCAAGAATACATGCTTTTCGCGCAGTTATAAGAGAAAAAGTTTTGACGCGTATTAGAGAGACACTTGTAAAACCGATGTGTTGTGATTTAGCTCGTTTCGGTCTAAAACAGCTTGTTTCGTTGTATTAAGCAAGAATACATGCTTTTCGCGCAGTTATAAGAGAAAAAGTTTTGACGAGTATCACGTGGATACTTGTAAAACCGATGTGTTGTGATTTAGCTCGTTTCGGTCTAAAACAGCTTGTTTCGCTGTATTAAGCAAGAATACATGCTTTTCGCGCAGTTATAAGAGAAAAAGTTTCGACGCGTATCAGAGGAACACTTGTAAAACCGATGTGTTGTGATTTAGCTCGTTTCGGTCTAAAACAGCTTGTTTCGCTGTATTAAGCAAGAATACATGCTTTTCGCGCAGTTATAAGAGAAAAAGTTTTGACGCGTATTAGAGGAACACTTGTAAAATCGATGTGTTGTGATTTAGCTCGTTTCGGTCTAAAACAACTTGTTTCGCTGTATTAAGCAAGAATACATGCTTTTCGCGCAGTTATAAGAGAAAAAGTTTTGACGCGTATCAGAGGAACACTTGTAAAACCGATGTGTTCAGATTTAGCTCGTTTCGGTCTAAAACAACTTGTTTCGTTGTATTAAGCAAGAATACATGCTTTACGCGCAGTTATAGAAGAAAAAGTTTTGACGCGTATCAGAGACACTTGTAAAACCGATGTGTTGTGATTTAGCTCGTTTCGGTCTAAAACAGCTTGTGTCGTTGTATTAAGCAAGAATACATGCTTTTCGCGCAGTTATAAGAGAAAAAGTTTTGACGCGTATTAGAGAGCTTGTTTCGTTGTATTAAGCAAGAATACATGCTTTTCGCGCAGTTATAAGAGAAAAAGTTTTGACGAGTATCACGTGGATACTTGTAAAACCGATGTGTTCAGATTTAGCTCGTTTCGGTCTAAAACAGCTTGTTTCGTTGTATTAAGCACGAATACATGCTTTACGCGCAGTTATAGAAGAAAAAGTTTTGACGCGTATCAGAGACACTTGTAAAACCGATGTGTTGTGATTTAGCTCGTTTCGGTCTAAAACAGCTTGTTTCGTTGTATTAAGCAAGAATACATGCTTTTCGCGCAGTTATAAGAGAAAAAGTTGACGAGTATCACGTGGATACTTGTAAAACAGATGTGTTCAGATTTAGCTCGTTTCGGTCTAAAACAGCTTGTTTCGTTGTATTAAGCACGAATACATGCTTTTCGCGCAGTTATAAGAGAAAAAGTTTTGACGAGTATCACGTGGAACACTTGTAAAACCGATGTGTTGTGATTTAGCTCGTTTCGGTCTAAAACAGCTTGTTTCGCTGTATTAAGCAAGAATACATGCTTTTCGCGCAGTTATAAGAGAAAAAGTTTTGACGCGTATTAGAGGAACACTTGTAAAACCGATGTGTTGTGATTTAGCTCGTTTCGGTCTAAAACAACTTGTTTCGCTGTATTAAGCAAGAATACATGCTTTTCGCGCAGTTATAAGAGAAAAAGTTTTGACGCGTATCAGAGGAACACTTGTAAAACCGATGTGTTCAGATTTAGCTCGTTTCGGTCTAAAACAACTTGTTTCGTTGTATTAAGCACGAATACATGCTTTATGCGCAGTTATAGAAGAAAAAGTTTTGACGCGTATCAGAGACACTTGTAAAACCGATGCGTTGTGATTTAGCTCGTTTCGGTCTAAAACAGCTTGTGTCGTTGTATTAAGCAAGAATACATGCTTTTCGCGCAGTTATAAGAGAAAAAGTTTTGACGCGTATTAGAGAGCTTGTTTCGTTGTATTAAGCAAGAATACATGCTTTTCGCGCAGTTATAAGAGAAAAAGTTTTGACGAGTATCACGTGGATACTTGTAAAACCGATGTGTTCAGATTTAGCTCGTTTCGGTCTAAAACAGCTTGTTTCGTTGTATTAAGCACGAATACATGCTTTTCGCGCAGTTATAAGAGAAAAAGTTTTGACGCGTATCAGAGGAACACTTGTAAAACCGATGTGTTGTGATTTAGCTCGTTTCGGTCTAAAACAGCTTGTTTCGCTGTATTAAGCAAGAATACATGCTTTTCGCGCAGTTATAAGAGAAAAAGTTTTGACGCGTATCAGAGGAACACTTGTAATACCGATGTGTTGTGATTTAGCTCGTTTCGGTCTGAAACAGCTTGTTTCGCTGTATTAAGCAAGAATACATGCTTTTCGCGCAGTTATAAGAGAAAAAGTTTTGACGAGTATCACGTGGAACACTTGTAATACCGATGTGTTGTGATTTAGCTCGTTTCGGTCTAAAACAACTTGATTCGCTGTATTAAGCAAGAATACATGCTTTTCGCGCAGTTATAAAAGAAAAAGTTTTGACGCGTATCAGAGGAACACTTGTAAAACCGATGTGTTGTGATTTAGCTCATTTCGGTCTAAAACAGCTTGTTTCGCTGTATTAAGCAAGAATAGATGCTTTTCGCGCAGTTATAAGAGAAAAAGTTTTGACGAGTATCACGTGGATACTTGTAAAACTGATGTGTTCAGATTTAGCTCGTTTCGGTCTAAAACAGCTTGTTTCGTTGTATTAAGCAAGAATACATGCTTTTCGCGCAGTTATACGAGAAAAAGTTTTGACGCGTATTAGAGAGACACTTGTAAAACCATGTGTTGTGATTTAGCTCGTTTCGGTCTAAAACAGCTTGTTTCGTTGTATTAAGCAAGAATACATGCTTTTCGCGCAGTTATAAGAGAAAAAGTTTTGACGAGTATCACGTGGATACTTGTAAAACCGATGTGTTCAGATTTAGCTCGTTTCGGTCTAAAACAGCTTGTTTCGTTGTATTAAGCACGAATACATGCTTTTCGCGCAGTTAAAAGAGAAAAAGTTTTGACGAGTATCACGTGGAACTCTTGTAATTCCGATGTGTTGTGATTTAGCTCGTTTCGGTCTAAAACAGCTTGTTTCGCTGTATTAAGCAAGAATACATGCTTTTCGCGCAGTTATAAGAGAAAAAGTTTTGAAGCGTATTAGAGGAACACTTGTAAAACCGATGTGTTGTGATTTAGCTCGTTTCGGTCTAAAACAGCTTGTTTCGCTGTATTAAGCAAGAATACATGCTTTTCGCGCAGTTATAAGAGAAAAAGTTTTGACGCGTATCAGAGGAACACTTGTAAAACCGATGTGTTGTGATTTAGCTCGTTTCGGTCTAAAACAACTTGTTTCGCTGTATTAAGCAAGAATACATGCTTTTCGCGCAGTTATAAGAGAAAAAGTTTTGACGCGTATTAGAGGAACACTTGTAAAACCGATGTGTTGTGATTTAGCTCGTTTCGGTCTAAAACAACTTGTTTCGCTGTATTAAGCAAGAATACATGCTTTTCGCGCAGTTATAAGAGAAAAAGTTTTGACGCGTATCAGAGGAACACTTGTAAAACCGATGTGTTCAGATTTAGCTCGTTTCGGTCTAAAACAACTTGTTTCGTTGTATTAAGCACGAATACATGCTTTACACGCAGTTATAGAAGAAAAGGTTTTGACGCGTATCAGAGACACTGATAAAACCGATGTGTTGTGATTTAGCTCGTTTCGGTCTAAAACAGATTGTGTCGTTGTATTAAGCAAGAATACATGCTTTTCGCGCAGTTATAAGAGAAAAAGTTTTGACGCGTATTAGAGAGCTTGTTTCGTTGTATTAAGCAAGAATACATGCTTTTCGCGCAGTTATAAGAGAAAAAGTTTTGACGAGTATCACGTGGATACTTGCAAAACCGATGTGTTGTGATTTAGCTCATTTCGGTCTAAAACAGCTTGTTTCGCTGTATTAAGCAAGAATACATGCTTTTCGCGCAGTTATAAGAGAAAAAGTTTTGACGAGTATCACGTGGATACTTGTAAAACCGATGTGTTCAGATTTAGCTCGTTTCGGTCTAAAACAGCTTGTTTCGTTGTATTAACAAGAATACATGCTTTTCGCGCAGTTATAAGAGAAAAAGTTTTGACGAGTATCACGTGGATACTTGTAAAACCGATGTGTTCAGATTTAGCTCGTTTCGGTCTAAAACAGCTTGTTTCGTTGTATTAAGCACGAATACATGCTTTTCGCGCAGTTAAAAGAGAAAAAGTTTTGACGAGTATCACGTGGAACACTTGTAATACCGATGTGTTGTGATTTAGCTCGTTTCGGTCTAAAACAGCTTGTTTCGCTGTATTAAGCAAGAATACATGCTTTTCGCGCAGTTATAAGAGAAAAAGTTTTGAAGCGTATCAGAGGAACACTTGTAAAACCGATGTGTTGTGATTTAGCTCGTTTCGGTCTAAAACAGCTTGTTTCGTTGTATTAAGCACGAATACATGCTTTTCGCGCAGTTATAAGAGAAAAAGTTTTGACGAGTATCACGTGGAACACTTGTAAAACCGATGTGTTGTGATTTAGCTCGTTTCGGTCTAAAACAGCTTGTTTCGCTGTATTAAGCAAGAATACATGCTTTTCGCGCAGTTATAAGAGAAAAAGTTTTGACGCGTATTAGAGGAACACTTGTAAAACCGATGTGTTGTGATTTAGCTCGTTTCGGTCTAAAACAACTTGTTTCGCTGTATTAAGCAAGAATACATGCTTTTCGCGCAGTTATAAGAGAAAAAGTTTTGACGCGTATCAGAGGAACACTTGTAAAACCGATGTGTTCAGATTTAGCTCGTTTCGGTCTAAAACAACTTGTTTCGTTGTATTAAGCACGAATACATGCTTTACACGCAGTTATAGAAGAAAAAGTTTTGACGCGTATCAGAGACACTTGTAAAACCGATGTGTTGTGATTTAGCTCGTTTCGGTCTAAAACAGCTTGTGTCGTTGTATTAAGCAAGAATACATGATTTTCGCGCAGTTATAAGAGAAAAAGTTTTGACGCGTATTAGAGAGCTTGTTTCGTTGTATTAAGCAAGAATACATGCTTTTCGCGCAGTTATAAGAGAAAAAGTTTTGACGAGTATCACGTGGATACTTGCAAAACCGATGTGTTGTGATTTAGCTCATTTCGGTCTAAAACAGCTTGTTTCGCTGTATTAAGCAAGAATACATGCTTTTCGCGCAGTTATAAGAGAAAAAGTTTTGACGAGTATCACGTGGATACTTGTAAAACCGATGTGTTCAGATTTAGCTCGTTTCGGTCTAAAACAGCTTGTTTCGTTGTATTAAGCAAGAATACATGCTTTTCGCGCAGTTATAAGAGAAAAAGTTTTGACGAGTATCACGGGGATACTTGTAAAACCGATGTGTTCAGATTTAGCTCGTTTCGGTCAAAAACAGCTTGTTTCGTTGTATTAAGCACGAATACATGCTTTTCGCGCAGTTAAAAGAGAAAACGTTTTGACGAGTATCACGTGGAACACTTGTAATACCGACGTGTTGTGATTTAGCTCGTTTCGGTCTAAAACAGCTTGTTTCGCTGTATTAAGCAAGAATACATGCTTTTCGCGGAGTTATAAGAGAAAAAGTTTTGACGAGTATCACGTGGAACACTTGTAATACCGATGTGTTGTGATTTAGCTCGTTTCGGTCTAAAACAACTTGATTCGCTGTATTAAGCAAGGATACATGCTTTTCGCGCAGTTATAAGAGAAAAAGTTTTGACGCGGATCAGAGGAACACTTGTAAAACCGATGTGTTGTGATTTAGCTCATTTCGGTCTAAAACAGCTTGTTTCGCTGTATTAAGCAAGAATGAATGCTTTTCGCGCAGTTATAAGAGAAAAAGTTGACGAGTATCACGTGGATACTAGTAAAACCGATGTGTTCAGATTTAGCTCGTTTCGGTCTAAAACAGCTTGTTTCGTTGTATTAAGCACGAATACATGCTTTTCGCGCAGTTATAAGAGAAAAAGTTTTGACGAGTATCACGTGGAACACTTGTAATACCGATGTGTTGTGATTTAGCTCGTTTCGGTTTAAAACAGCTTGTTTCGCTGTATTAAGCAAGAATACATGCTTTTCGCGCAGTTATAAGAGAAAAAGTTTTGACGCGTATCAGAGGAACACTTGTAAAACCGATGTGTTCAGATTTAGCTCGTTTCGGTCTGAAACAGCTTGTTTCGTTGTATTAAGCACGAATACATGCTTTTCGCGCAGTTATAGGAGAAAAAGTTTAGACGCGTATCAGAGGAACACTTGTAAAACCGATGTGTTGTGATTTAGCTCGTTTCGGTGTAAAGCAGCTTGTTTCGTAGTATTAAGCAAGAATACATGCTTTTCGCGCAGTTATAAAAGAAAAAGTTTTGACGCGTATTAGAGGAACACTTGTAAAACCTTTGTGTTGTGATTTAGCTCGTTTCGGTCTAAAACAGCTTGTTTCGCTGTATTAAGCAAGAATACATGCTTTTCGCGCAGTTATAAGAGAAAAAGTTTTGACGCGTGTCACAGGGACACTTGTAAAACCGATGTGTTCAGATTTAGCTCGTTTCGGTCTAAAACAACTTGTTTCGTTGTATTAAGCAAGAATACATGCTTTACGCGCAGTTATAGAAGAAAAAGTTTTGACGCCTATTAGAGAGACACTTGTAAAACCGATGTGTTATGATTTAGCTCGTTTCGGTCTAAAACAGCTTGTTTCGTTGTATTAAGCAAGAATACATGCTTTTCGCGCAGTTATAAGAGAGAAAGTTTTGACGAGTATCACGTGGATACTTGTAAAACCGATGTGTTCAGATTTAGCTCGTTTTGGTCTAAAACAGCTTGTTTCGTTGTATTAAGCAAGAATACATGCTTTACGCGCAGTTATAGAAGAAAAAGTTTTGACGCGTATCAGAGAGACACTTGTAAAACCGATGTGTTGTGATTTAGCTCGTTTCGGTCTAAAACAGCTTGTTTCGTTGTATTAAGCAAGAATACATGCTTTTCGCGCAGTTATAAGAGAAAAAGTTTTGACGAGTATCACGTGGATACTTGTAAAACCGAAGTGTTCAGATTTAGCTCGTTTCGGTCTAAAACAGCTTGTTTCGTTGTATTAAGCACGAATACATGCTTTTCGCGCAGTTATAAGAGAAAACGTTTTGACGAGTATCACGTGGAACACTTGTAATACCGATGTGTTGTGATTTAGCTCGTTTCGGTCTAAAACAGCTTGTTTCGCTGTATTAAGCAAGAATACATGCTTTTCGCGCAGTTATAAGAGAAAAAGTTTTAACGCGTATCAGAGGAACACTTGTAAAACCGATGTGTTGTGATTTAGCTCATTTCGGTCTAAAACAGCTTGTTTCGTTGTATTAAGCAAGAATACATGCTTTTCGCGCAGTTATAAGAGAAAAAGTTTTGACGCGTGTCACAGGGACACTTGTAAAACCGATGTGTTCAGATTTAGCTCGTTTTGGTCTAAAACAGCATGTTTCGTTGTATTAAGCACGAATACATGCTTTTCGCGCAGTTATAAGAGAAAAAGTTTTGACGAGTATCACGTGGAACACTTGTAATACCGATGTGTTGTGATTTGGCTCGTTTCGGTCTAAAACAGCTTGTTTCGTTGTATTAGGCAAGAATACATGCTTTTCGCGCAGTTATAAGAGAAAAAGTTTTGACGCGTATCAGAGGAACACTTGTAAAACCGATGTGTTCAGATTTAACTCTTTTCGGACTAAAACAGCTTGTTTCGTTGTATTAAGCACGAATACATGCTTTTCGCGCAGTTGTAAGGGAAAAAGTTTTGACGCGTATCACATGGACACTTGGAAAACCGATGTGTTCAGATTTAGCTCGTTTTGGTCTAAAACAGCTTGTTTTG
Source organism: Amblyomma americanum (assembly GCF_052857255.1). Classification (NCBI taxonomy): domain Eukaryota; kingdom Metazoa; phylum Arthropoda; class Arachnida; order Ixodida; family Ixodidae; genus Amblyomma; species Amblyomma americanum. The sequence continues at coordinate 1,080,238 of NW_027526489.1, read as the reverse complement.
TTGTATTAAGCACGAATACATGCTTTTCGCGCAGTTATAAGAGAAAAAGTTTTGACGCGTATCAGAGGAACACTTGTAAAACCGATGTGTTGTGATTTAGCTCGTTTCGGTCTGAAACAGCTTGTTTCGCTGTATTAAGCACGAATACATGCTTTTCGCGCAGTTATAAGAGAAAAAGTTTAGACGCGTATCAGAGGAACAATTGTAAAACCGATGTGTTGTGATTTAGCTCGTTTCGGTCTAAAACAGCTTGTTTCGCTGTATTAAGCAGAAATACATGCTTTTCGCGCAGTGATAAGAGAAAAAGCTTTAAAGGCGTGTCACAGGGACACTTGTAAAACCGATGTGTTCAGATTTACCTCGTTTCGGTCTAAAACAGCTTGTTTCGTTGGACTAAGCACGAATACATGCTTTTCGCGCAGCTATAAGAGAAAAAAGAGTTGACGCGTATCAGAGGAACACTTGTAAAACCGATGTGTTCAGATTTACCTCGTTTCCGTCTAAAACAGCTTGTTTCGTTGGACTAAGCACGAATACATGCTTTTCGCGCAGCTATAAGAGAAAAAAGAGTTGACGCGTATCAGAGGAACACTTGTAAAACCGATGTGTTGTGATTTAGCTCGTTTCGGTCTAAAACAGCTTCTTTCGCTGTATTAAGCAAGAATACATGCTTTTCGCGCAGTTATAAGAGAAAAAAATTTGACGCGTGTCAGAGGAACACTTGTAAAACCGATGTGTTGTGATTTAGCTCGTTTTGGTCTAAAACAGCTTGTTTCGCTGTATTAAGAAAGAATACATGCTTTTCGCGCAGTTATAAGAGAAAAAGTTTTGACGCGTATTAGAGAGACACTTGTAAAACCGATGTGTTGTGATTTAGCTCTTTTCGGTCTAAAACAGCTTGTTTCGTTGTATTAAGCAAGAATACATGCTTTTCGCGCAGTTATAAGAGAAAAAGTTTTGACGAGTATCACGTGGATACTTGTAAAACCGATGTGTTCAGATTTAGCTCGTTTCGGTCTAAAACAGCTTGTTTCGCTGTATTAAGCAAGAATACATGCTTTTCGCGCAGTTATAAGAGAAAAAGTTTTGACGCGTATTAGAGGAACACTTGTAAAACCGATGTGTTGTGATTTAGCTCGTTTCGGTCTAAAACAACTTGTTTCGCTGTATTAAGCAAGAATACATGCTTTTCGCGCAGTTATAAGAGAAAAAGTTTTGACGCGTATCAGAGGAACACTTGTAAAACCGATGTGTTCAGATTTAGCTCGTTTCGGTCTAAAACAACTTGTTTCGTTGTATTAAGCACGAATACATGCTTTACGCGCAGTTATAGAAGAAAAAGTTTTGACGCGTATCAGAGACACTTGTAACACCGATGTGTTCAGATTTAGCTCGTTTCGGTCTAAAACAGCTTGTGTCGTTGTATTAAGCAAGAATACATGCTTTTCGCGCAGTTATGAGAGAAAAAGTTTTGACGCGTATTAGAGAGACACTTGTAAAACCGATGTGTTGTGATTTAGCTCGTTTCGGTCTAAAACAGCTTGTTTCGTTGTATTAAGCAAGAATACATGCTTTTCGCGCAGTTATAAGAGAAAAAGTTTTGACGAGTATCACGTGGATACTTGTAAAACCGATGTGTTCAGATTTAGCTCGTTTCGGTCTAAAACAGCTTGTTTCGTTGTATTAAGCACGAATACATGCTTTTCGCGCAGTTATAAGAGAAAACGTTTTGACGAGTATCACGTGGAACACTTGTAATACCGATGTGTTGTGATTTAGCTCGTTTCGGTCTAAAACAGCTTGTTTCGCTGTATTAAGCAAGAATACATGCTTTTCGCGCAGTTATAAGAGAAAAAGTTTTGACGCGTATCAGAGGAACACTTGTAAAACCGATGTGTTGTGATTTAGCTCGTTTCGGTCTAAAACATCTTGTTTCGATGTATTAAGCAAGAATACATGCTTTTCGCGCAGTTATAAGAGAAAAAGTTTTGACGCGTATCAGAGGAACACTTGTAAAACCGATGTGTTGTGATTTAGCTCGTTTCGGTCTAAAACAGCTTGTTTCGTTTTATTAAGCAAGAATACATGCTTTTCGCGCAGTTATAAGAGAAAAAGTTTTGACGAGTATCACGTGGATACTTGTAAAACCGATGTGTTCAGATTTAGCTCGTTTCGGTCAAAAACAGCTTGTTTCGTTGTATTAAGCACGAATACATGCTTTTCGCGCAGTTAAAAGAGAAAAAGTTTGGACGAGTATCACGTGGAACACTTGTAATACCGATGTGTTGTGATTTAGCTCGTTTCGGTCTAAAACAGCTTGTTTTGCTGTATTAAGCAAGAATACATGCTTTTCGCGCAGTTATAAGAGAAAAAGTTTTGACGAGTATCACGTGGAACACTTGTAATACCGATGTGTTGTGATTTAGCTCGTTTCGGTCTAAAACAACTTGATTCGCTGTATTAAGCAAGAATACATGCTTTTCGCGCAGTTATAAAAGAAAAAGTTTTGACGCGTATCAGAGGAACACTTGTAAAACCGATGTGTTGATATTTAACTCATTTCTGTCTAAAACAGCTTGTTTCGCTGTATTAAGCAAGAATACATGCTTTTCGCGCAGTTATAAGAGAAAAAGTTTTGACGATTATCACGTGGATACTTGTAAAACCGATGTGTTCAGATTTAGCTCGTTTCGGTCTAAAACAGCTTGTTTCGTTGTATTAAGCACGAATACATGCTTTTCGCGCAGTTAAAAGAGAAAAAGTTTTGACGAGTATCACGTGGAACACTTGTAATACCGATGTGTTGTGATTTAGCTCGTTTCGGTCTAAAACAGCTTGTTTCGCTGTATTAAGCAAGAATACATGCTTTTCGCGCAGTTAAAGGGAAAAAGTTTTGACGAGTATCACGTGGAACACTTGTAATACCGATGTGTTGTGATTTAGCTCGTTTCGGTCTAAAACAGCTTGTTTCGCTGTATTAAGCAAGAATACATGCTTTTCGCGCCGTTATAAGAGAAAAAGTTTTGACGCGTATCAGAGGAACACTTGTAAAACCGATGTGTTGTGATTTAGCTCATTTCGGTCTAAAACAGCTTGTTTCGCTGTATTAAGCAAGAATACATGCTTTTCGCGCAGTTATAAGAGAAAAAGTTTTGACGAGTATCACGTGGATACTTGTAAAACCGAAGTGTTCAGATTTAGCTCGTTTCGGTCTAAAACAGCTTGTTTCGTTGTATTAAGCACGAATACATGCTTTTCGCGCAGTTATAAGAGAAAACGTTTTGACGAGTATCACGTGGAACACTTGTAATACCGATGTGTTGTGATTTAGCTCGTTTCGGTCTAAAACAGCTTGTTTCGCTGTATTAAGCAAGAATACATGCTTTTCGCGCAGTTATAAGAGAAAAAGTTTTAACGCGTATCAGAGGAACACTTGTAAAACCGATGTGTTGTGATTTAGCTCGTTTCGGTCTAAAACAGCTTGTTTCGTTGTATTAAGCAAGAATACATGCTTTTCGCGCAGTTATAAGAGAAAAAGTTTTGACGCGTGTCACAGGGACACTTGTAAAACCGATGTGTTCAGATTTAGCTCGTTTTGGTCTAAAACAGCATGTTTCGTTGTATTAAGCACGAATACATGCTTTTCGCGCAGTTATAAGAGAAAAAGTTTTGACGAGTATCACGTGGAACACTTGTAATACCGATGTGTTGTGATTTGGCTCGTTTCGGTCTAAAACAGCTTGTTTCGTTGTATTAGGCAAGAATACATGCTTTTCGCGCAGTTATAAGAGAAAAAGTTTTGACGCGTATCAGAGGAACACTTGTAAAACCGATGTGTTCAGATTTAACTCTTTTCGGACTAAAACAGCTTGTTTCGTTGTATTAAGCACGAATACATGCTTTTCGCGCAGTTGTAAGGGAAAAAGTTTTGACGCGTATCACATGGACACTTGGAAAACCGATGTGTTCAGATTTAGCTCGTTTTGGTCTAAAACAGCTTGTTTTGTTGTATTAAGCACGAATACATGCTTTTCGCGCAGTTATAAGAGAAAAAGTTTTGACGCGTATCAGAGGAACACTTGTAAAACCGATGTGTTGTGATTTAGCTCGTTTCGGTCTGAAACAGCTTGTTTCGCTGTATTAAGCACGAATACATGCTTTTCGCGCAGTTATAAGAGAAAAAGTTTAGACGCGTATCAGAGGAACAATTGTAAAACCGATGTGTTGTGATTTAGCTCGTTTCGGTCTAAAACAGCTTGTTTCGCTGTATTAAGCAGAAATACATGCTTTTCGCGCAGTGATAAGAGAAAAAGCTTTAAAGGCGTGTCACAGGGACACTTGTAAAACCGATGTGTTCAGATTTACCTCGTTTCGGTCTAAAACAGCTTGTTTCGTTGGACTAAGCACGAATACATGCTTTTCGCGCAGCTATAAGAGAAAAAAGAGTTGACGCGTATCAGAGGAACACTTGTAAAACCGATGTGTTCAGATTTACCTCGTTTCCGTCTAAAACAGCTTGTTTCGTTGGACTAAGCACGAATACATGCTTTTCGCGCAGCTATAAGAGAAAAAAGAGTTGACGCGTATCAGAGGAACACTTGTAAAACCGATGTGTTGTGATTTAGCTCGTTTCGGTCTAAAACAGCTTCTTTCGCTGTATTAAGCAAGAATACATGCTTTTCGCGCAGTTATAAGAGAAAAAAATTTGACGCGTGTCAGAGGAACACTTGTAAAACCGATGTGTTGTGATTTAGCTCGTTTTGGTCTAAAACAGCTTGTTTCGCTGTATTAAGAAAGAATACATGCTTTTCGCGCAGTTATAAGAGAAAAAGTTTTGACGCGTATTAGAGAGACACTTGTAAAACCGATGTGTTGTGATTTAGCTCTTTTCGGTCTAAAACAGCTTGTTTCGTTGTATTAAGCAAGAATACATGCTTTTCGCGCAGTTATAAGAGAAAAAGTTTTGACGAGTATCACGTGGATACTTGTAAAACCGATGTGTTCAGATTTAGCTCGTTTCGGTCTAAAACAGCTTGTTTCGCTGTATTAAGCAAGAATACATGCTTTTCGCGCAGTTATAAGAGAAAAAGTTTTGACGCGTATTAGAGGAACACTTGTAAAACCGATGTGTTGTGATTTAGCTCGTTTCGGTCTAAAACAACTTGTTTCGCTGTATTAAGCAAGAATACATGCTTTTCGCGCAGTTATAAGAGAAAAAGTTTTGACGCGTATCAGAGGAACACTTGTAAAACCGATGTGTTCAGATTTAGCTCGTTTCGGTCTAAAACAACTTGTTTCGTTGTATTAAGCACGAATACATGCTTTACGCGCAGTTATAGAAGAAAAAGTTTTGACGCGTATCAGAGACACTTGTAACACCGATGTGTTCAGATTTAGCTCGTTTCGGTCTAAAACAGCTTGTGTCGTTGTATTAAGCAAGAATACATGCTTTTCGCGCAGTTATGAGAGAAAAAGTTTTGACGCGTATTAGAGAGACACTTGTAAAACCGATGTGTTGTGATTTAGCTCGTTTCGGTCTAAAACAGCTTGTTTCGTTGTATTAAGCAAGAATACATGCTTTTCGCGCAGTTATAAGAGAAAAAGTTTTGACGAGTATCACGTGGATACTTGTAAAACCGATGTGTTCAGATTTAGCTCGTTTCGGTCTAAAACAGCTTGTTTCGTTGTATTAAGCACGAATACATGCTTTTCGCGCAGTTATAAGAGAAAACGTTTTGACGAGTATCACGTGGAACACTTGTAATACCGATGTGTTGTGATTTAGCTCGTTTCGGTCTAAAACAGCTTGTTTCGCTGTATTAAGCAAGAATACATGCTTTTCGCGCAGTTATAAGAGAAAAAGTTTTGACGCGTATCAGAGGAACACTTGTAAAACCGATGTGTTGTGATTTAGCTCGTTTCGGTCTAAAACATCTTGTTTCGATGTATTAAGCAAGAATACATGCTTTTCGCGCAGTTATAAGAGAAAAAGTTTTGACGCGTATCAGAGGAACACTTGTAAAACCGATGTGTTGTGATTTAGCTCGTTTCGGTCTAAAACAGCTTGTTTCGTTTTATTAAGCAAGAATACATGCTTTTCGCGCAGTTATAAGAGAAAAAGTTTTGACGAGTATCACGTGGATACTTGTAAAACCGATGTGTTCAGATTTAGCTCGTTTCGGTCAAAAACAGCTTGTTTCGTTGTATTAAGCACGAATACATGCTTTTCGCGCAGTTAAAAGAGAAAAAGTTTGGACGAGTATCACGTGGAACACTTGTAATACCGATGTGTTGTGATTTAGCTCGTTTCGGTCTAAAACAGCTTGTTTTGCTGTATTAAGCAAGAATACATGCTTTTCGCGCAGTTATAAGAGAAAAAGTTTTGACGAGTATCACGTGGAACACTTGTAATACCGATGTGTTGTGATTTAGCTCGTTTCGGTCTAAAACAACTTGATTCGCTGTATTAAGCAAGAATACATGCTTTTCGCGCAGTTATAAAAGAAAAAGTTTTGACGCGTATCAGAGGAACACTTGTAAAACCGATGTGTTGTGATTTAACTCATTTCTGTCTAAAACAGCTTGTTTCGCTGTATTAAGCAAGAATACATGCTTTTCGCGCAGTTATAAGAGAAAAAGTTTTGACGATTATCACGTGGATACTTGTAAAACCGATGTGTTCAGATTTAGCTCGTTTCGGTCTAAAACAGCTTGTTTCGTTGTATTAAGCACGAATACATGCTTTTCGCGCAGTTAAAAGAGAAAAAGTTTTGACGAGTATCACGTGGAACACTTGTAATACCGATGTGTTGTGATTTAGCTCGTTTCGGTCTAAAACAGCTTGTTTCGCTGTATTAAGCAAGAATACATGCTTTTCGCGCAGTTAAAGGGAAAAAGTTTTGACGAGTATCACGTGGAACACTTGTAATACCGATGTGTTGTGATTTAGCTCGTTTCGGTCTAAAACAGCTTGTTTCGCTGTATTAAGCAAGAATACATGCTTTTCGCGCCGTTATAAGAGAAAAAGTTTTGACGCGTATCAGAGGAACACTTGTAAAACCGATGTGTTGTGATTTAGCTCATTTCGGTCTAAAACAGCTTGTTTCGCTGTATTAAGCAAGAATACATGCTTTTCGCGCAGTTATAAGAGAAAAAGTTTTGACGCGTATCAGAGGAACACTTGTAAAACCGATGTGTTGTGATTTAGCTCGTTTCGGTCTAAAACAGCTTGTTTCGCTGTATTAAGCAAGAATACATGCTTTTCGCGCAGTTATAAGAGAAAAAGTTTTGACGCGTATTAGAGGAACACTTGTAAAACCGATGTGTTGTGATTTAGCTCGTTTCGGTCTAAAACAACTTGTTTCGCTGTATTAAGCAAGAATACATGCTTTTCGCGCAGTTATAAGAGAAAAAGTTTTGACGCGTATCAGAGGAACACTTGTAAAACCGATGTGTTCAGATTTAGCTCGTTTCGGTCTAAAACAACTTGTTTCGTTGTATTAAGCACGAATACATGCTTTACGCGCAGTTATAGAAGAAAAAGTTTTGACGCGTATCAGAGACACTTGTAACACCGATGTGTTGTGATTTAGCTCGTTTCGGTCTAAAACAGCTTGTGTCGTTGTATTAAGCAAGAATACATGCTTTTCGCGCAGTTATGAGAGAAAAAGTTTTGACGCGTATTAGAGAGACACTTGTAAAACCGATGTGTTGTGATTTAGCTCGTTTCGGTCTAAAACAGCTTGTTTCGTTGTATTAAGCAAGAATACATGCTTTTCGCGCAGTTATAAGAGAAAAAGTTTTGACGAGTATCACGTGGATACTTGTAAAACCGATGTGTTCAGATTTAGCTCGTTTCGGTCTAAAACAGCTTGTTTCGTTGTATTAAGCACGAATACATGCTTTTCGCGCAGTTATAAGAGAAAAAGTTTTGACGAGTATCACGTGGAACACTTGTAATACCGATGTGTTGTGATTTAGCTCGTTTCGGTCTAAAACAGCTTGTTTCGCTGTATTAAGCAAGAATACATGCTTTTCGCGCAGTTATAAGAGAAAAAGTTTTGACGCGTATCAGAGGAACACTTGTAAAACCGATGTGTTGTGATTTAGCTCGTTTCGGTCTAAAACAGCTTGTTTCGATGTATTAAGCAAGAATACATGCTTTTCGCGCAGTTATAAGAGAAAAAGTTTTGACGCGTATCAGAGGAACACTTGTAAAACCGATGTGTTGTGATTTAGCTCGTTTCGGTCTAAAACAGCTTGTTTCGTTTTATTAAGCAAGAATACATGCTTTTCGCGCAGTTATAAGAGAAAAAGTTTTGACGAGTATCACGTGGATACTTGTAAAACCGATGTGTTCAGATTTAGCTCGTTTCGGTCAAAAACAGCTTGTTTCGTTGTATTAAGCACGAATACATGCTTTTCGCGCAGTTAAAAGAGAAAAAGTTTGGACGAGTATCACGTGGAACACTTGTAATACCGATGTGTTGTGATTTAGCTCGTTTCGGTCTAAAACAGCTTGTTTTGCTGTATTAAGCAAGAATACATGCTTTTCGCGCAGTTATAAGAGAAAAAGTTTTGACGAGTATCACGTGGAACACTTGTAATACCGATGTGTTGTGATTTAGCTCGTTTCGGTCTAAAACAACTTGATTCGCTGTATTAAGCAAGAATACATGCTTTTCGCGCAGTTATAAAAGAAAAAGTTTTGACGCGTATCAGAGGAACACTTGTAAAACCGATGTGTTGTGATTTAACTCATTTCTGTCTAAAACAGCTTGTTTCGCTGTATTAAGCAAGAATACATGCTTTTCGCGCAGTTATAAGAGAAAAAGTTTTGACGATTATCACGTGGATACTTGTAAAACCGATGTGTTCAGATTTAGCTCGTTTCGGTCTAAAACAGCTTGTTTCGTTGTATTAAGCACGAATACATGCTTTTCGCGCAGTTAAAAGAGAAAAAGTTTTGACGAGTATCACGTGGAACACTTGTAATACCGATGTGTTGTGATTTAGCTCGTTTCGGTCTAAAACAGCTTGTTTCGCTGTATTAAGCAAGAATACATGCTTTTCGCGCAGTTATAAGAGAAAAAGTTTTGACGCGTATTAGAGAGACACTTGTAAAACCGATGTGTTGTGATTTAGCTCTTTTCGGTCTAAAACTGCTTGTTTCGTTGTATTAAGCAAGAATACATGCTTTTCGCGCAGTTATAAGAGAAAAAGTTTTGACGAGTATCACGTGGATACTTGTAAAACCGATGTGTTCAGATTTAGCTCGTTTCGGTCTAAAACAGCTTGTTTCGTTGTATTAAGCACGAATACATGCTTTTCGCGCAGTTATAAGAGAAAAAGTTTTGACGAGTATCACGTGGAACACTTGTAATACCGATGTGTTGTGATTTAGCTCGTTTCGGTCTAAAACAGCTTGATTCGCTGTATTAAGCAAGAATACATGCTTTTCGCGCAGTTATAAAAGAAAAAGTTTTGACGCGTATCAGAGGAACACTTGTAAAACCGATGTGCTGTGATTTAGCTCATTTCGGTCTAAAACAGCTTGTTTCGCTGTATTAAGCAAGAATACATGCTTTTCGCGCAGTTATAAGAGAAAAAGTTTTGACGAGTATCACGTGGATACTTGTAAAACCGATGTGTTCAGATTTAGCTCGTTTCGGTTAAAACAGCTTGTTTCGTTGTATTAAGCAAGAATACATGCTTTTCGCGCAGTTATAAGAGAAAAAGTTTTGACGCGTATTAGAGAGACACTTGTAAAACCGATTTGTTGTGATTTAGCTAGTTTCGGTCTAAAACAGCTTGTTTCGTTGTATTAGGCAAGAATACATGCTTTTCGCGCAGTTATAAGAGAAAAAGTTTTGACGAGTATCACGTGGATACTTGTAAAACCGATGTGTTCAGATTTAGCTCGTTTCGGTCAAAAACAGCTTGTTTCGTTGTATTAAGCACGAATACATGCTTTTCGCGCAGTTAAAGGGAAAAAGTTTTGACGAGTATCACGTGGAACACTTGTGATACCGATGTGTTGTGATTTAGCTCGTTTCGGTCTAAAACAGCTTGTTTCGCTGTATTAAGCAAGAATACATGCTTTTCGCGCCGTTATAAGAGAAAAAGTTTTGACGCGTATCAGAGGAACACTTGTAAAACCGATGTGTTGTGATTTAGCTCATTTCGGTCTAAAACAGCTTGTTTCGCTGTAATAAGCAAGAATACATGCTTTTCGCGCAGTTATAAGAGAAAAAGTTTTGACGCGTATCAGAGGAACACTTGTAAAACCGATGTGTTGTGATTTAGCTCGTTTCGGTCTAAAACAGCTTGTTTCGCTGTATTAAGCAAGAATACATGCTTTTCGCGCAGTTATAAGAGAAAACGTTTTGACGCGTATCAGAGGAACACTTGTAAAACCGATGTGTTGTGATTTAGCTCGTTTCGGTCTAAAACAACTTGTTTCGCTGTATTAAGCAAGAATACATGCTTTTCGCGCAGTTATAAGAGAAAAAGTTTTGACGCGTATCAGAGGAACACTTGTAAAACCGATGTGTTCAGATTTAGCTCGTTTCGGTCTAAAACAACTTGTTTCGTTGTATTAAGCACGAATACATGCTTTACGCGCAGTTATAGAAGAAAAAGTTTTGACGCGTATCAGAGACACTTGTAAAACCGATGTGTTGTGATTTAGCTCGTTTCGGTCTAAAACAGCTTGTGTCGTTGTATTAAGCAAGAATACATGCTTTTCGCGCAGTTATAAGAGAAAAAGTTTTGACGCGTATTAGAGAGACACTTGTAAAACCGATGTGTTGTGATTTAGCTCGTTTCGGTCTAAAACAGCTTGTTTCGTTGTATTAAGCAAGAATACATGCTTTTCGCGCAGTTATAAGAGAAAAAGTTTTGACGAGTATCACGTGGATACTTGTAAAACCGATGTGTTCAGATTTAGCTCGTTTCGGTCTAAAACAGCTTGTTTCGTTGTATTAAGCACGAATACATGCTTTTCGCGCAGTTATAAGAGAAAAAGTTTTGACGAGTATCACGTGGAACACTTGTAATACCGATGTGTTGTGATTTAGCTCGTTTCGGTCTAAAACAGCTTGTTTCGCTGTATTAAGGAAGAATACATGCTTTTCGCGCAGTTATAAGAGAAAACGTTTTGACGAGTATCACGTGGAACACTTGTAATACCGATGTGTTGTGATTTAGCTCGTTTCGGTCTAAAACAACTTGATTCGCTGTATTAAGCAAGAATACATGCTTTTCGCGCAGTTATAAAAGAAAAAGTTTTGACGCGTATCAGAGGAACACTTGTAAAACCGATGTGTTGTGATTTAACTCATTTCGGTCTAAAACAGCTTGTTTCGCTGTATTAAGCAAGAATACATGCTTTTCGCGCAGTTATAAGAGAAAAAGTTTTGACGAGTATCACGTGGATACTTGTAAAACCGATGTGTTCAGATTTAGCTCGTTTCGGTCTAAAACAGCTTGTGTCGTTGTATTAAGCAAGAATACATGCTTTTCGCGCAGTTATAAGAGAAAAAGTTTTGACGCGTATTAGAGAGACACTTGTAAAACCGATGTGTTGTGATTTAGCTCGTTTCGGTCTGAAACAGCTTGTTTCGTTGTATTAAGCAAGAATACATGCTTTTCGCGCAGTTATAAGAGAAAAAGTTTTGACGATTATCACGTGGATACTTGTAAAACCGATGTGTTCAGATTTAGCTCGTTTCGGTCTAAAACAGCTTGTTTCGTTGTATTAAGCACGAATACATGCTTTTCGCGCAGTTATAAGAGAAAAAGTTTTGACGAGTATCAGAGGAACACTTGAAAAACCGATGTGTTGTGATTTAGCTCGTTTCGGTCTAAAACAGCTTGTTTCGCTGTATTAAGCAAGAATACATGCTTTTCGCGCAGTTATAAGAGAAAAAGTTTTGACGCGTATTAGAGGAACACTTGTAAAACCGATGTGTTGTGATTTAGCTCGTTTCGGTCTAAAACAACTTGTTTCGCTGTATTAAGCAAGAATACATGCTTTTCGCGCAGTTATAAGAGAAAAAGTTTTGACGCGTATTAGAGGAACACTTGTAAAACCGACGTGTTGTGATTTAGCTCGTTTCGGTCTAAAACAACTTGTTTCGCTGTATTAAGCAAGAATACATGCTTTTCGCGCAGTTATAAGAGAAAAAGTTTTGACGCGTATCAGAGGAACACTTGTAAAACCGATGTGTTCAGATTTAGCTCGTTTCGGTCTAAAACAACTTGTTTCGTTGTATTAAGCAAGAATACATGCTTTACGCGCAGTTATAGAAGAAAAAGTTTTGACGCGTATCAGAGGAACACTTGTAAAACCGATGTGTTCAGATTTAGCTCGTTTCGGTCTAAAACAACTTGTTTCGTTGTATTAAGCACGAATACATGCTTTACGCGCAGTTATAGAAGAAAAAGTTTTGACGCGTATCAGAGGAACACTTGTAAAACCTTTGTGTTGTGATTTAGCTCGTTTCGGTCTAAAACAGCTTGTGTCGTTGTATTAAGCAAGAATACATGCTTTTCGCGCAGTTATAAGAGAAAAAGTTTTGACGCGTATTAGAGAGACACTTGTAAAACCGATGTGTTGTGATTTAGCTCGTTTCGGTCTAAAACAGCTTGTTTCGTTGTATTAAGCAAGAATACATGCTTTTCGCGCAGTTATAAGAGAAAAAGTTTTGACGAGTATCACGTGGATACTTGTAAAACCGATGTGTTCAGATTTAGCTCGTTTCGGTCTAAAACAGCTTGTTTCGTTGTATTAAGCACGAATACATGCTTTTCGCGCAGTTATAAGAGAAAAAGTTTTGACGAGTATCACGTGGAACACTTGTAATACCGATGTGTTGTGATTTAGCTCGTTTCGGTCTAAAACAGCTTGTTTCGCTGTATTAAGCAAGAATACATGCTTTTCGCGCAGTTATAAGAGAAAAGTTTTGACGCGTATCAGAGGAACACTTGTAAAACCGATGTGTTGTGATTTAGCTCGTTTCGGTCTAAAACAGCTTGTTTCGCTGTATTAAGCAAGAATACATGCTTTTCGCGCAGTTATAAGAGAAAAAGTTTTGACGCGTATCAGAGGAACACTTGTAAAACCAATGTGTTGTGATTTAGCTCGTTTCGGTCTAAAACAGCTTGTTTTGTTGTATTAAGCAAGAATACATGCTTTTCGCGCAGTTATAAGAGAAAAAGTTTTGACGAGTATCACGTGGATACTTGTAAAACCGATGTGTTCAGATTTAGCTCGTTTCGGTCAAAAACAGCTTGTTTCGTTGTATTAAGCACGAATACATGCTTTTCGCGCAGTTAAAAGAGAAAAAGTTTTGACGAGTATCACGTGGAACACTTGTAATACCGATGTGTTGTGATTTAGCTCGTTTCGGTCTAAAACAGCTTGTTTCGCTGTATTAAGCAAGAATACATGCTTTTCGCGCAGTTATAAGAGAAAAAGTTTTGACGAGTATCACGTGGAACACTTGTAATACCGATGTGTTGTGATTTAGCTCGTTTCGGTCTAAAACAACTTGATTCGCTGTATTAAGCAAGAATACATGCTTTTCGCGCAGTTATAAAAGAAAAAGTTTTGACGCGTATCAGAGGAACACTTGTAAAACCGATGTGTTGTGATTTAACTCATTTCGGTCTAAAACAGCTTGTTTCGCTGTATTAAGCAAGAATACATGCTTTTCGCGCAGTTATAAGAGAAAAAGTTTTGACGAGTATCACGTGGATACTTGTAAAACCGATGTGTTCAGATTTAGCTCGTTTCGGTCTAAAACAGCTTGTTTCGTTGTATTAAGCAAGAATACATGCTTTTCGCGCAGTTATAAGAGAAAAAGTTTTGACGCGTATTAGAGAGACACTTGTAAAATCGATGTGTTGTGATTTAGCTCGTTTCGGTCTAAAACAGCTTGTTTCGTTGTATTAAGCAAGAATACATGCTTTTCGCGCAGTTATAAGAGAAAAAGTTTTGACGATTATCACGTGGATACTTGTAAAACCGATGTGTTCAGATTTAGCTCGTTTCGGTCTAAAACAGCTTGTTTCGTTGTATTAAGCACGAATACATGCTTTTCGCGCAGTTAAAAGAGAAAAAGTTTTGACGAGTATCACGTGGAACACTTGTAATACCGATGTGTTGTGATTTAGCTCGTTTCGGTCTAAAACAGCTTGTTTCGCTGTATTAAGCAAGAATACATGCTTTTCGCGCCGTTATAAGAGAAAAAGTTTTGACGCGTATCAGAGGAACACTTGTAAAACCGATGTGTTGAGATTTAGCTCATTTTGGTCTAAAACAGCTTGTTTCGCTGTATTAGGCAAGAATACAAGCTTTTCGCGCAGTTATAAGAGAAAAAGTTTTGACGCGTATAAGAGAGACACTTGTAAAACCGATGTGTTGTGATTTAGCTCGTTTCGGTCTAAAACAGCTTGTTTCGTTGTATTAAGCAAGAATACATGCTTTTCGCGCAGTTATAAGAGAAAAAGTTTTGACGAGTATCACGTGGATACTTGTAAAACCGATGTGTTCAGATTTAGCTCGTTTCGGTCAAAAACAGCTTGTTTCGTTGTATTAAGCAAGAATACATGCTTTTCGCGCAGTTAAAAGAGAAAAAGTTTTGACGAGTATCACGTGGAACACTTATAATACCGATGTGTTGTGATTTAGCTCGTTTCGGTCTAAAACAGCTTGTTTCGCTGTATTAAGCAAGAATACATGCTTTTCGCGCAGTTATAAGAGAAAAAGTTTTGACGAGTATCACGTGGAACACTTGTAATACCGATGTGTTGTGATTTAGCTCGTTTCGGTCTAAAACAACTTGATTCGCTGTATTAAGCAAGAATACATGCTTTTCGCGCAGTTATAAAAGAAAAAGGTTTGACGCGTATCAGAGGAACACTTGTAAAACCGATGTGTTGTGATTTAACTCATTTCGGTCTAAAACAGCTTGTTTCGCTGTATTAAGCAAGAATACATGCTTTTCGCGCAGTTATAAGAGAAAAAGTTTTGACGAGTATCACGTGGATACTTGTAAAACCGATGTGTTCAGATTTAGCTCGTTTCGGTCTAAAACAGCTTGTTTCGTTGTATTAAGCACGAATACATGCTTTTCGCGCAGTTATAAGAGAAAAAGTTTTGACGAGTATCACGTGGAACACTTGTAATACCGATGTGTTGTGATTTAGCTCGTTTCGGTCTAAAACAGCTTGATTCGCTATATTAAGCAAGAATACATGCTTTTCGCGCAGTTATAAAAGAAAAAGTTTTGACGCGTATCAGAGGAACACTTGTAAAACCGATGTGTTGTGATTTAGCTCATTTCGGTCTAAAACAGCTTGTTTCGCTGTATTAAGCAAGAATACATGCTTTTCGCGCAGTTATAAGAGAAAAAGTTTTGACGAGTATCACGTGGATACTTGTAAAACCGATGTGTTCAGATTTAGCTTGTTTCGGTCTAAAACAGCTTGTTTCGTTGTATTAAGCAAGAATACATGCTTTTCGCGCAGTTATAAGAGAAAAAGTTTTGACGCGTATTAGAGAGACACTTGTAAAACCGATTTGTTGTGATTTAGCTCGTTTCGGTCTAAAACAGCTTGTTTCGTTGTATTAAGCAAGAATACATGCTTTTCGCGCAGTTATAAGAGAAAAAGTTTTGACGAGTATCACGTGGATACTTGTAAAACCGATGTGTTCAGATTTAGCTCGTTTCGGTCAAAAACAGCTTGTTTCGTTGTATTAAGCACGAATACATGCTTTTCGCGCAGTTAAAAGAGAAAAACTTTTGACGAGTATCACGTGGAACACTTGTAATACCGATGTGTTGTGATTTAGCTCGTTTCGGTCTAAAACAACTTGATTCGCTGTATTAAGCAAGAATACATGCTTTTCGCGCAGTTATAAAAGAAAAAGTTTTGACGCGTATCAGAGGAACACTTGTAAAACCGATGTGTTGTGATTTAACTCATTTCGGTCTAAAACAGCTTGTTTCGCTGTATTAAGCAAGAATACATGCTTTTCGCGCAGTTATAAGAGAAAAAGTTTTGACGAGTATCACGTGGATACTTGTAAAACCGATGTGTTCAGATTTAGCTCGTTTCGGTCTAAAACAGCTTGTTTCGTTGTATTAAGCACGAATACATGCTTTTCGCGCAGTTATAAGAGAAAAAGTTTTGACGAGTATCACTTGGAACACTTGTAATACCGATGTGTTGTGATTTAGCTCGTTTCGGTCTAAAACAGCTTGATTCGCTATATTAAGCAAGAATACATGCTTTTCGCGCAGTTATAAAAGAAAAAGTTTTGACGCGTATCAGAGGAACACTTGTAAAACCGATGTGTTGTGATTTAGCTCATTTCGGTCTAAAACAGCTTGTTTCGCTGTATTAAGCAAGAATACATGCTTTTCGCGCAGTTATACGAGAAAAAGTTTTGACGAGTATCACGTGGATACTTGTAAAACCGATTTGTTGTGATTTAGCTCGTTTCGGTCTAAAACAGCTTGTTTCGTTGTATTAAGCAAGAATACATGCTTTTCGCGCAGTTATAAGAGAAAAAGTTTTGACGAGTATCACGTGGATACTTGTAAAACCGATGTGTTCAGATTTAGCTCGTTTCGGTCAAAAACAGCTTGTTTCGTTGTATTAAGCACGAATACATGCTTTTCGCGCAGTTAAAAGAGAAAAAGTTTTGACGAGTATCACGTGGAACACTTGTAATACCGATGTGTTGTGATTTAGCTCGTTTCGGTCTAAAACAGCTTGTTTCGCTGTATTAAGCAAGAATACATGCTTTTCGCGCCGTTATAAGAGAAAAAGTTTTGACGCGTATCAGAGGAACACTTGTAAAACCGATGTGTTGTGATTTAGCTCATTTCGGTCTAAAACAGCTTGTTTCGCTGTATTAAGCAAGAATACATGCTTTTCGCGCAGTTATAAGAGAAAAAGTTTTGACGCGTATCAGAGGAACACTTGTAAAACCGATGTGTTGTGATTTAGCTCGTTTCGGTCTAAAACAGCTTGTTTCGTTGTATTAAGCAAGAATACATGCTTTTCGCGCAGTTATAAGAGAAAAAGTTTTGACGCGTATTAGAGAGACACTTGTAAAACCGATTTGTTGTGATTTAGCTCGTTTCGGTCTAAAACAGCTTGTTTCGTTGTATTAAGCAAGAATACATGCTTTTCGCGCAGTTATAAGAGAAAAAGTTTTGACGAGTATCACGTGGATACTTGTAAAACCGATGTGTTCAGATTTAGCTCGTTTCGGTCAAAAACAGCTTGTTTCGTTGTATTAAGCACGAATACATGCTTTTCGCGCAGTTATAAAAGAAAAAGTTTTGACGAGTATCACGTGGAACACTTGTAATACCGATGTGTTGTGATTTAGCTCGTTTCGGTCTAAAACAGCTTGATTCGCTATATTAAGCAAGAATACATGCTTTTCGCGCAGTTATAAAAGAAAAAGTTTTGACGCGTATCAGAGGAACACTTGTAAAACCGATGTGTTGTGATTTAGCTCATTTCGGTCTAAAACAGCTTGTTTCGCTGTATTAAGCAAGAATACATGCTTTTCGCGCAGTTATAAGAGAAAAAGTTTTGACGAGTATCACGTGGATACTTGTAAAACCGATGTGTTCAGATTTAGCTTGTTTCGGTCTAAAACAGCTTGTTTCGTTGTATTAAGCAAGAATACATGCTTTTCGCGCAGTTATAAGAGACAAAGTTTTGACGCGTATTAGAGAGACACTTGTAAAACCGATTTGTTGTGATTTAGCTCGTTTCGGTCTAAAACAGCTTGTTTCGTTGTATTAAGCAAGAATACATGCTTTTCGCGCAGTTATAAGAGAAAAAGTTTTGTCGAGTATCACGTGGATACTTGTAAAACCGATGTGTTCAGATTTAGCTCGTTTCGGTCAAAAACAGCTTGTTTCGTTGTATTAAGCACGAATACATGCTTTTCGCGCAGTTATAAAAGAAAAAGTTTTGACGAGTATCACGTGGAACACTTGTAATACCGATGTGTTGTGATTTAGCTCGTTTCGGTCTAAAACAGCTTGATTCGCTATATTAAGCAAGAATACATGCTTTTCGCGCAGTTATAAAAGAAAAAGTTTTGACGCGTATCAGAGGAACACTTGTAAAACCGATGTGTTGTGATTTAGCTCATTTCGGTCTAAAACAGCTTGTTTCGCTGTATTAAGCAAGAATACATGCTTTTCGCGCAGTTATAAGAGAAAAAGTTTTGACGAGTATCACGTGGATACTTGTAAAACCGATGTGTTCAGATTTAGCTTGTTTCGGTCTAAAACAGCTTGTTTCGTTGTATTAAGCAAGAATACATGCTTTTCGCGCAGTTATAAGAGAAAAAGTTTTGACGCGTATTAGAGAGACACTTGTAAAACCGATTTGTTGTGATTTAGCTCGTTTCGGTCTAAAACAGCTTGTTTCGTTGTATTAAGCAAGAATACATGCTTTTCGCGCAGTTATAAGAGAAAAAGTTTTGACGAGTATCACGTGGATACTTGTAAAACCGATGTGTTCAGATTTAGCTCGTTTCGGTCAAAAACAGCTTGTTTCGTTGTATGAAGCATGAATACATGCTTTTCGCGCAGTTAAAAGAGAAAAAAGTTTTGACGAGTATCACGTGGAACACTTGTAATACCGATGTGTTGTGATTTAGCTCGTTTCGGTCTAAAACAGCTTGTTTCGCTGTATTAAGCAAGAATACATGCTTTTCGCGCCGTTATAAGAGAAAAAGTTTTGACGCGTATCAGAGGAACACTTGTAAAACCGATGTGTTGTGATTTAGCTCATTTCGGTCTAAAACAGCTTGTTTCGCTGTATTAAGCAAGAATACATGCTTTTCGCGCAGTTATAAGAGAAAAAGTTTTGACGCGTATCAGAGGAACACTTGT
Organism: Amblyomma americanum; assembly: GCF_052857255.1. Taxonomy (NCBI): domain Eukaryota; kingdom Metazoa; phylum Arthropoda; class Arachnida; order Ixodida; family Ixodidae; genus Amblyomma; species Amblyomma americanum. The sequence goes on along the minus strand of NW_027526489.1, from coordinate 1,061,300 downwards.
AAAACCGATGTGCTGTGATTTAGCTCGTTTCGGTCTAAAACAGCTTGTTTCGCTGTATTAAGCAAGAATACATGCTTTTCGCGCAGTTATAAGAGAAAAAGTTTTGACGCGTGTCACAGGGACACTTGTAAAACCGATGTGTTCAGATTTAGCTCGTTTCGGTCTAAAACAGCTTGTTTCGTTGTATTAAGCACGAATACATGCTTTTCGCGCAGTTATAAGAGAAAAAGTTTTGACGAGTATCACGTGGAACACTTGTAATACCGATGTGTTGTGATTTAGCTCGTTTCGGTCTAAAACAGCTTGATTCGCTATATTAAGCAAGAATACATGCTTTTCGCGCAGTTATAAAAGAAAAAGTTTTGACGCGTATCAGAGGAACACTTGTAAAACCGATGTGTTGTGATTTAGCTCATTTCGGTCTAAAACAGCTTGTTTCGCTGTATTAAGCAAGAATACATGCTTTTCGCGCAGTTATAAGAGAAAAAGTTTTGACGAGTATCACGTGGATACTTGTAAAACCGATGTGTTCAGATTTAGCTTGTTTCGGTCTAAAACAGCTTGTTTCGTTGTATTAAGCAAGAATACATGCTTTTCGCGCAGTTATAAGAGAAAAAGTTTTGACGCGTATTAGAGAGACACTTGTAAAACCGATTTGTTGTGATTTAGCTCGTTTCGGTCTAAAACAGCTTGTTTCGTTGTATTAAGCAAGAATACATGCTTTTCGCGCAGTTATAAGAGAAAAAGTTTTGACGAGTATCACGTGGATACTTGTAAAACCGATGTGTTCAGATTTAGCTCGTTTCGGTCAAAAACAGCTTGTTTCGTTGTATTAAGCACGAATACATGCTTTTCGCGCAGTTAAAAGAGAAAAAGTTTTGACGAGTATCACGTGGAACACTTGTAATACCGATGTGTTGTGATTTAGCTCGTTTCGGTCTAAAACAGCTTGTTTCGCTGTATTAAGCAAGAATACATGCTTTTCGCGCCGTTATAAGAGAAAAAGTTTTGACGCGTATCAGAGGAACACTTGTAAAACCGATGTGTTGTGATTTAGCTCATTTCGGTCTAAAACAGCTTGTTTCGCTGTATTAAGCAAGAATACATGCTTTTCGCGCAGTTATAAGAGAAAAAGTTTTGACGCTTATCAGAGGAACACTTGTAAAACCGATGTGTTGTGATTTAGCTCGTTTCGGTCTAAAACAGCTTGTTTCGTTGTATTAAGCAAGAATACATGCTTTTCGCGCAGTTATAAGAGAAAAAGTTTTGACGCGTATTAGAGAGACACTTGTAAAACCGATTTGTTGTGATTTAGCTCGTTTCGGTCTAAAACAGCTTGTTTCGTTGTATTAAGCAAGAATACATGCTTTTCGCGCAGATATAAGAGAAAAAGTTTTGACGAGTATCACGTGGATACTTGTAAAACCGATGTGTTCAGATTTAGCTCGTTTCGGTCAAAAACAGCTTGTTTCGTTGTATTAAGCACGAATACATGCTTTTCGCGCAGTTATAAAAGAAAAAGTTTTGACGAGTATCACGTGGAACACTTGTAATACCGATGTGTTGTGATTTAGCTCGTTTCGGTCTAAAACAGCTTGATTCGCTATATTAAGCAAGAATACATGCTTTTCGCGCAGTTATAAAAGAAAAAGTTTTGACGCGTATCAGAGGAACACTTGTAAAACCGATGTGTTGTGATTTAGCTCATTTCGGTCTAAAACAGCTTGTTTCGCTGTATTAAGCAAGAATACATGCTTTTCGCGCAGTTATAAGAGAAAAAGTTTTGACGAGTATCACGTGGATACTTGTAAAACCGATGTGTTCAGATTTAGCTTGTTTCGGTCTAAAACAGCTTGTTTCGTTGTATTAAGCAAGAATACATGCTTTTCGCGCAGTTATAAGAGAAAAAGTTTTGACGCGTATTAGAGAGACACTTGTAAAACCGATTTGTTGTGATTTAGCTCGTTTCGGTCTAAAACAGCTTGTTTCGTTGTATTAAGCAAGAATACATGCTTTTCGCGCAGTTATAAGAGAAAAAGTTTTGTCGAGTATCACGTGGATACTTGTAAAACCGATGTGTTCAGATTTAGCTCGTTTCGGTCAAAAACAGCTTGTTTCGTTGTATTAGGCACGAATACATGCTTTTCGCGCAGTTATAAAAGAAAAAGTTTTGACGAGTATCACGTGGAACACTTGTAATACCGATGTGTTGTGATTTAGCTCGTTTCGGTCTAAAACAGCTTGATTCGCTATATTAAGCAAGAATACATGCTTTTCGCGCAGTTATAAAAGAAAAAGTTTTGACGCGTATCAGAGGAACACTTGTAAAACCGATGTGTTGTGATTTAGCTCATTTCGGTCTAAAACAGCTTGTTTCGCTGTATTAAGCAAGAATACATGCTTTTCGCGCAGTTATAAGAGAAAAAGTTTTGACGAGTATCACGTGGATACTTGTAAAAACGATGTGTTCAGATTTAGCTTGTTTCGGTCTAAAACAGCTTGTTTCGTTGTATTAAGCAAGAATACATGCTTTTCGCGCAGTTATAAGAGAAAAAGTTTTGACGCGTATTAGAGAGACACTTGTAAAACCGATTTGTTGTGATTTAGCTCGTTTCGGTCTAAAACAGCTTGTTTCGTTGTATTAAGCAAGAATACATGCTTTTCGCGCAGTTATAAGAGAAAAAGTTTTGACGAGTATCACGTGGATACTTGTAAAACCGATGTGTTCAGATTTAGCTCGTTTCGGTCAAAAACAGCTTGTTTCGTTGTATTAAGCACGAATACATGCTTTTCGCGCAGTTAAAAGAGAAAAAGTTTTGACGAGTATCACGTGGAACACTTGTAATACCGATGTGTTGTGATTTAGCTCGTTTCGGTCTAAAACAGCTTGTTTCGCTGTATTAAGCAAGAATACATGCTTTTCGCGCCGTTATAAGAGAAAAAGTTTTGACGCGTATCAGAGGAACACTTGTAAAACCGATGTGTTGTGATTTAGCTCATTTCGGTCTAAAACAGCTTGTTTCGCTGTATTAAGCAAGAATACATGCTTTTCGCGCAGTTATAAGAGAAAAAGTTTTGACGCTTATCAGAGGAACACTTGTAAAACCGATGTGTTGTGATTTAGCTCGTTTCGGTCTAAAACAGCTTGTTTCGTTGTATTAAGCAAGAATACATGCTTTTCGCGCAGTTATAAGAGAAAAAGTTTTGACGCGTATTAGAGAGACACTTGTAAAACCGATTTGTTGTGATTTAGCTCGTTTCGGTCTAAAACAGCTTGTTTCGTTGTATTAAGCAAGAATACATGCTTTTCGCGCAGATATAAGAGAAAAAGTTTTGACGAGTATCACGTGGATACTTGTAAAACCGATGTGTTCAGATTTAGCTCGTTTCGGTCAAAAACAGCTTGTTTCGTTGTATTAAGCACGAATACATGCTTTTCGCGCAGTTATAAAAGAAAAAGTTTTGACGAGTATCACGTGGAACACTTGTAATACCGATGTGTTGTGATTTAGCTCGTTTCGGTCTAAAACAGCTTGATTCGCTATATTAAGCAAGAATACATGCTTTTCGCGCAGTTATAAAAGAAAAAGTTTTGACGCGTATCAGAGGAACACTTGTAAAACCGATGTGTTGTGATTTAGCTCATTTCGGTCTAAAACAGCTTGTTTCGCTGTATTAAGCAAGAATACATGCTTTTCGCGCAGTTATAAGAGAAAAAGTTTTGACGAGTATCACGTGGATACTTGTAAAACCGATGTGTTCAGATTTAGCTTGTTTCGGTCTAAAACAGCTTGTTTCGTTGTATTAAGCAAGAATACATGCTTTTCGCGCAGTTATAAGAGAAAAAGTTTTGACGCGTATTAGAGAGACACTTGTAAAACCGATTTGTTGTGATTTAGCTCGTTTCGGTCTAAAACAGCTTGTTTCGTTGTATTAAGCAAGAATACATGCTTTTCGCGCAGTTATAAGAGAAAAAGTTTTGTCGAGTATCACGTGGATACTTGTAAAACCGATGTGTTCAGATTTAGCTCGTTTCGGTCAAAAACAGCTTGTTTCGTTGTATTAGGCACGAATACATGCTTTTCGCGCAGTTATAAAAGAAAAAGTTTTGACGAGTATCACGTGGAACACTTGTAATACCGATGTGTTGTGATTTAGCTCGTTTCGGTCTAAAACAGCTTGATTCGCTATATTAAGCAAGAATACATGCTTTTCGCGCAGTTATAAAAGAAAAAGTTTTGACGCGTATCAGAGGAACACTTGTAAAACCGATGTGTTGTGATTTAGCTCATTTCGGTCTAAAACAGCTTGTTTCGCTGTATTAAGCAAGAATACATGCTTTTCGCGCAGTTATAAGAGAAAAAGTTTTGACGAGTATCACGTGGATACTTGTAAAAACGATGTGTTCAGATTTAGCTTGTTTCGGTCTAAAACAGCTTGTTTCGTTGTATTAAGCAAGAATACATGCTTTTCGCGCAGTTATAAGAGAAAAAGTTTTGACGCGTATTAGAGAGACACTTGTAAAACCGATTTGTTGTGATTTAGCTCGTTTCGGTCTAAAACAGCTTGTTTCGTTGTATTAAGCAAGAATACATGCTTTTCGCGCAGTTATAAGAGAAAAAGTTTTGACGAGTATCACGTGGATACTTGTAAAACCGATGTGTTCAGATTTAGCTCGTTTCGGTCAAAAACAGCTTGTTTCGTTGTATGAAGCATGAATACATGCTTTTCGCGCAGTTAAAAGAGAAAAAGTTTTGACGAGTATCACGTGGAACACTTGTAATACCGATGTGTTGTGATTTAGCTCGTTTCGGTCTAAAACAGCTTGTTTCGCTGTATTAAGCAAGAATACATGCTTTTCGCGCCGTTATAAGAGAAAAAGTTTTGACGCGTATCAGAGGAACACTTGTAAAACCGATGTGTTGTGATTTAGCTCATTTCGGTCTAAAACAGCTTGTTTCGCTGTATTAAGCAAGAATACATGCTTTTCGCGCAGTTATAAGAGAAAAAGTTTTGACGCGTATCAGAGGAACACTTGTAAAACCGATGTGTTGTGATTTAGCTCGTTTCGGTCTAAAACAGCTTGTTTCGCTGTATTAAGCAAGAATACATGCTTTTCGCGCAGTTATAAGAGAAAAAGTTTTGACGCGTGTCACAGGGACACTTGTAAAACCGATGTGTTCAGATTTAGCTCGTTTCGGTCTAAAACAGCTTGTTTCGTTGTATTAAGCACGAATACATGCTTTTCGCGCAGTTATAAGAGAAAAAGTTTTGACGAGTATCACGTGGAACACTTGTAATACCGATGTGTTGTGATTTGGCTCGTTTCGGTCTAAAACAGCTTGTTTCGTTGTATTAAGCAAGAATACATGCTTTTCGCGCAGTTATAAGAGAAAAAGTTTTGACGCGTATCAGAGGAACACTTGTAAAACCGATGTGTTCAGATTTAACTCTTTTCGGACTAAAACAGCTTGTTTCGTTGTATTAAGCACGAATACATGCTTTCGCGCAGTTATAAGAGAAAAAGTTTTGACGCGTATCAGAGGAACACTTGTAAAACCGATGTGTTGTGATTTAGCTCGTTTCGGTCTAAAACAGCTTGTTTCGCTGTATTAAGCACGAATACATGCTTTTCGTGCAGTTATAAAAGAAAAAGTTGAGACGCGTATCAGAGGAACAATTGTAAAACCGATGTGTTGTGATTTAGCTCGTTTCGGTCTAAAACAGCTTGTTTCGCTGTATTAAGCAGAAATACATGCTTTTCGCGCAGTGATAAGAGAAAAAGCTTTAAAGGCGTGTCACAGGGACACTTGTAAAACCGATGTGTTCAGATTTACCTCGTTTAAAACAGCTTGTTTCCTTGGACTAAGCACGAATACATGCTTTTCGCGCAGCTATAAGAGAAAAAGTTTTGACGAGTATCACGTGGAACACTTGTAATACCGATGTGTTGTGATTTGGCTCGTTTCGGTCTAAAACAGCTTGTTTCGTTGTATTAAGCAAGAATACATGCTTTTCCCGCAGTTATAAGAGAAAAAGTTTTGACGCGTATCAAAGGAACACTTGTAAAACCGATGTGTTCAGATTTAACTCTTTTCGGACTAAAACAGCTTGTTTCGTTGTATAAGGCACGAATACATGCTTTTCGCGCAGTTATAAGGGAAAAAGTTTTGACGCGTATCACATGGACACTTGGAAAACCGATGTGTTCAGATTTAGCTCGTCTTGGTCTAAAACAGCTTGTTTCGTTGTATTAAGCACGAATACATGCTTTTCGCGCAGTTATAAGAGAAAAAGTTTTGACGCGTATCAGAGGAACACTTGTAAAACCGATGTGTTGTGATTTAGCTCGTTTCGGTCTAAAACAGCTTGTTTCGCTGTATTAATCACGAATACATGCTTTTCGCGCAGTTATAAGAGAAAAAGTTTAGACGCGTATCAGAGGAACAATTGTAAAACCGATGTGTTGTGATTTAGCTCGTTTCGGTCTAAAACAGCTTGTTTCGCTGTATTAAGCAGAAATACATGCTTTTCGCGCAGTGATAAGAGAAAAAGCTTTAAAGGCGTGTCACAGGGGCACTTGTAAAACCGATGTGTTCAGATTTACCTCGTTTCGGTCTAAAACAGCTTGTTTCTTTGGACTAAGCACGAATACATGCTTTTCGCGCAGCTATAAGAGAAAAAAGAGTTGGCGCGTATCAGAGGAACACTTGTAAAACCGATGTGTTGTGATTTAGCTCGTTTCGGTCTAAAACAGCTTCTTTCGCTGTATTAAGCAAGAATACATGCTTTTCGCGCAGTTATAAGAGAAAAACATTTGACGCGTGTCAGAGGAACACTTGTACAACCGATGTGTTGTGATTTAGCTCGTTTTGGTCTAAAACAGCTTGTTTCGCTGTATTAAGCAAGAATACATGCTTTTCGCGCAGTTATAAGAGAAAAAGTTTTGACGCGTATTAGAGAGACACTTGTAAAACCGATGTGTTGTGATTTAGCTCTTTTCGGTCTAAAACAGCTTGTTTCGTTGTATTAAGCAAGAATACATGCTTTTCGCGCAGTTATAAGAGAAAAAGTTTTGACGAGTATCACGTGGATACTTGTAAAACCGATGTGTTCAGATTTAGCTCGTTTCGGTCTAAAACAGCTTGTTTCGTTGTATTAAGCACGAATACATGCTTTTCGCGCAGTTATAAAAGAAAAAGTTTTGACGAGTATCACGTGGAACACTTGTAATACCGATGTGTTGTGATTTAGCTCGTTTCGGTCTAAAACAGCTTGATTCGTTGTATTAAGCAAGAATACATGCTTTTCGCGCAGTTATAAGAGAAAAAGTTTTGACGCGTATTAGAGAGACACTTGTAAAACCGATTTGTTGTGATTTAGCTCGTTTCGGTCTAAAACAGCTTGTTTCGTTGTATTAAGCAAGAATACATGCTTTTCGCGCAGTTATAAGAGAAAAAGTTTTGACGAGTATCACGTGGATACTTGTAAAACCGATGTGTTCAGATTTAGCTCGTTTCGGTCAAAAACAGCTTGTTTCGTTGTATTAAGCACGAATACATGCTTTTCGCGCAGTTAAAAGAGAAAAAGTTTTGACGAGTATCACGTGGAACACTTGTAATACCGATGTGTTGTGATTTAGCTCGTTTCGGTCTAAAACAGCTTGTATCGCTGTATTAAGCAAGAATACATGCTTTTCGCGCCGTTATAAGAGAAAAAGTTTTGACGCGTATCAGAGGAACACTTGTAAAACCGATGTGTTGTGATTTAGCTCATTTCGGTCTAAAACAGCTTGTTTCGCTGTATTAAGCAAGAATACATGCTTTTCGCGCAGTTATAAGAGAAAAAGTTTTGACGCGTATCAGAGGAACACTTGTAAAACCGATGTGTTGTGATGTGATTTAGCTCGTTTCGGTCTAAAACAGCTTGTTTCGCTGTATTAAGCAAGAATACATGCTTTTCGCGCAGTTATAAGAGAAAAAGTTTTGACGCGTGTCACAGGGACACTTGTAAAACCGATGTGTTCAGATTTAGCTCGTTTCGGTCTAAAACAGCTTGTTTCGTTGTATTAAGCACGAATACATGCTTTGCGCGCAGTTATAAGAGAAAAAGTTTTGACGAGTATCACGTGGAACACTTGTAATACCGATGTGTTGTGATTTGGCTCGTTTCGGTCTAAAACAGCTTGTTTCGTTGTATTAAGCAAGAATACATGCTTTTCGCGCAGTTATAAGAGAAAAAGTTTTGACGCGTATCAGAGGAACACTTGTAAAACCGATGTGTTCAGATTTAACTCTTTTCGGACTAAAACAGCTTGTTTCGTTCTATTAAGCACGAATACATGCTTTTCGCGCAGTTATAAGGGAAAAAGTTTTGACGCGTATCACATGGACACTTGGAAAACCGATGTGTTCAGATTTAGCTCGTTTTGGTCTAAAACAGCTTGTTTCGTTGTATTAAGCACGAATACATGCTTTTCGCGCAGTTATAAGAAAAAAGTTTTGACGCGTATCAGAGGAACACTTGTAAAACCGATGTGTTGTGATTTAGCTCGTTTCGGTCTAAAACAGCTTGTTTCGCTGTATTAAGCACGAATACATGCTTTTCGCGCAGGTATAAGAGAAAAAGTTTAGACGCGTATCAGAGGAACAATTGTAAAACCGATGTGTTGTGATTTAGCTCGTTTCGGTCTAAAACAGCTTGTTTCGCTGTATTAGCAGAAATACATGCTTTTCGCGCAGTGATAAGAGAAAAAGCTTTAAAGGCGTGTCACAGGGACACTTGTAAAACCGATGTGTTCAGATTTACCTCGTTTCGGTCTAAAGCAGTTTGTTTCGTTGGACTAAGCACGAATACATGCTTTTCGCGCAGCTATAAGAGAAAAAAGAGTTGAGGCGTATCAGAGGAACACTTGTAAAACCCATGTGTTGTGATTTAGCTCGTTTCGGTCTAAAACAGCTTCTTTCGCTGTATTAAGCAAGAATACATGCTTTTCGCGCAGTTATAAGAGAAAAAAATTTGACGCGTGTCAGAGGAACACTTGTAAAACCGATGTGTTGTGATTTAGCTCGTTTTGGTCTAAAACAGCTTGTTTCGCTGTATTAAGCAAGAATACATGCTTTTCGCGCAGTTATAAGAGAAAAAGTTTTGACGCGTATTAGAGAGACACTTGTAAAACCGATGTGTTGTGATTTAGCTCTTTTCGGTCTAAAACAGCTTGTTTCGTTGTATTAAGCAAGAATACATGCTTTTCGCGCAGTTATAAGAGAAAAAGTTTTGACGAGTATCACGTGGATACTTGTAAAACCGATGTGTTCAGATTTAGCTCGTTTCGGTCTAAAACAGCTTGTTTCGTTGTATTAAGCACGAATACATGCTTTTCGCGCAGTTATAAGAGAAAAAGTTTTGGCGAGTATCACGTGGAACACTTGTAATACCGATGTGTTGTGATTTAGCTCGTTTCGGTCTAAAACAGCTTGATTCGCTGTATTAAGCAAGAATACATGCTTTTCGCGCAGTTATAAAAGAAAAAGTTTTGACGCGTATCAGAGGAACACTTGTAAAACCGATGTGTTGTGATTTAGCTCATTTCGGTCTAAAACAGCTTGTTTCGCTGTATTAAGCAAGAATACATGCTTTTCGCGCAGTTATAAGAGAAAAAGTTTTGACGAGCATCACGTGGATACTTGTAAAACCGATGTGTTCAGATTTAGCTCGTTTCGGTCTAAAACAGCTTGTTTCGTTGTATTAAGCAAGAATACATGCTTTTCGCGCAGTTATAAGAGAAAAAGTTTTGACGCGTATTAGAGAGACACTTGTAAAACCGATTTGTTGTGATTTAGCTCGTTTCGGTCTAAAACAGCTTGTTTCGTTGTATTAAGCAAGAATACATGCTTTTCGCGCAGTTATAAGAGAAAAAGTTTTGACGAGTATCACGTGGATACATGTAAAACCGATGTGTTCAGACTTAGCTCGTTTCGGTCAAAAACAGCTTGTTTCGTTGTATTAAGCACGAATACATGCTTTTCGCGCAGTTAAAAGAGAAAAAGTTTTGACGAGTATCACGTGGAACACTTGTAATACCGATGTGTTGTGATTTAGCTCGTTTCGGTCTAAAACAACTTGATTCACTGTATTAAGCAAGAATACATGCTTTTCGCGCAGTTATAAAAGAAAAAGTTTTGACGCGTATTAGAGGAACACTTGTAAAACCTTTGTGTTGTGATTTAGCTCGTTTCGGTCTAAAACAGCTTGTTTCGCTGTATTAAGCAAGAATACATGCTTTTCGCGCAGTTATAAGAGAAAAAGTTTTGACGCGTGTCACAGGGACACTTGTAAAACCGATGTGTTCAGATTTAGCTCGTTTCGGTCTAAAACAGCTTGTTTCGTTGTATTAAGCACGAATACATGCTTTGCGCGCAGTTATAAGAGAAAAAGTTTTGACGAGTATCACGTGGAACACTTGTAATACCGATGTGTTGTGATTTGGCTCGTTTCGGTCTAAAACAGCTTGTTTCGTTGTATTAAGCAAGAATACATGCTTTTCGCGCAGTTATAAGAGAAAAAGTTTTGACGCGTATCAGAGGAACACTTGTAAAACCGATGTGTTCAGATTTAACTCTTTTCGGACTAAAACAGCTTGTTTCGTTCTATTAAGCACGAATACATGCTTTTCGCGCAGTTATAAGGGAAAAAGTTTTGACGCGTATCACATGGACACTTGGAAAACCGATGTGTTCAGATTTAGCTCGTTTTGGTCTAAAACAGCTTGTTTCGTTGTATTAAGCACGAATACATGCTTTTCGCGCAGTTATAAGAAAAAAGTTTTGACGCGTATCAGAGGAACACTTGTAAAACCGATGTGTTGTGATTTAGCTCGTTTCGGTCTAAAACAGCTTGTTTCGCTGTATTAAGCACGAATACATGCTTTTCGCGCAGGTATAAGAGAAAAAGTTTAGACGCGTATCAGAGGAACAATTGTAAAACCGATGTGTTGTGATTTAGCTCGTTTCGGTCTAAAACAGCTTGTTTCGCTGTATTAAGCAGAAATACATGCTTTTCGCGCAGTGATAAGAGAAAAAGCTTTAAAGGCGTGTCACAGGGACACTTGTAAAACCGATGTGTTCAGATTTACCTCGTTTCGGTCTAAAGCAGTTTGTTTCGTTGGACTAAGCACGAATACATGCTTTTCGCGCAGCTATAAGAGAAAAAAGAGTTGAGGCGTATCAGAGGAACACTTGTAAAACCCATGTGTTGTGATTTAGCTCGTTTCGGTCTAAAACAGCTTCTTTCGCTGTATTAAGCAAGAATACATGCTTTTCGCGCAGTTATAAGAGAAAAAAATTTGACGCGTGTCAGAGGAACACTTGTAAAACCGATGTGTTGTGATTTAGCTCGTTTTGGTCTAAAACAGCTTGTTTCGCTGTATTAAGCAAGAATACATGCTTTTCGCGCAGTTATAAGAGAAAAAGTTTTGACGCGTATTAGAGAGACACTTGTAAAACCGATGTGTTGTGATTTAGCTCTTTTCGGTCTAAAACAGCTTGTTTCGTTGTATTAAGCAAGAATACATGCTTTTCGCGCAGTTATAAGAGAAAAAGTTTTGACGAGTATCACGTGGATACTTGTAAAACCGATGTGTTCAGATTTAGCTCGTTTCGGTCTAAAACAGCTTGTTTCGTTGTATTAAGCACGAATACATGCTTTTCGCGCAGTTATAAGAGAAAAAGTTTTGGCGAGTATCACGTGGAACACTTGTAATACCGATGTGTTGTGATTTAGCTCGTTTCGGTCTAAAACAGCTTGATTCGCTGTATTAAGCAAGAATACATGCTTTTCGCGCAGTTATAAAAGAAAAAGTTTTGACGCGTATCAGAGGAACACTTGTAAAACCGATGTGTTGTGATTTAGCTCATTTCGGTCTAAAACAGCTTGTTTCGCTGTATTAAGCAAGAATACATGCTTTTCGCGCAGTTATAAGAGAAAAAGTTTTGACGAGCATCACGTGGATACTTGTAAAACCGATGTGTTCAGATTTAGCTCGTTTCGGTCTAAAACAGCTTGTTTCGTTGTATTAAGCAAGAATACATGCTTTTCGCGCAGTTATAAGAGAAAAAGTTTTGACGCGTATTAGAGAGACACTTGTAAAACCGATTTGTTGTGATTTAGCTCGTTTCGGTCTAAAACAGCTTGTTTCGTTGTATTAGGCAAGAATACATGCTTTTCGCGCAGTTATAAGAGAAAAAGTTTTGACGAGTATCACGTGGATACATGTAAAACCGATGTGTTCAGACTTAGCTCGTTTCGGTCAAAAACAGCTTGTTTCGTTGTATTAAGCACGAATACATGCTTTTCGCGCAGTTAAAAGAGAAAAAGTTTTGACGAGTATCACGTGGAACACTTGTAATACCGATGTGTTGTGATTTAGCTCGTTTCGGTCTAAAACAGCTTGTTTCGCTGTATTAAGCAAGAATACATGCTTTTCGCGCAGTTATAAGAGAAAAAGTTTTGACGCGTGTCACAGGGACACTTGTGAAACCGATGTTTTCAGATTTAGCTCGTTTCGGTCTAAAACAGCTTGTTTCGTTGTATTAAGCACGAATACATGCTTTTCGCCAGTTATAAGAGAAAAAGTTTTGACGAGTATCACGTGGAACACTTGTAATACCGATGTGTTGTGATTTGGCTCGTTTCGGTCTAAAACAGCTTGTTTCGTTGTATTAAGCAAGAATACATGCTTTTCGCGCAGTTATAAGAGAAAAAGTTTTGACGCGTATCAGAGGAACACTTGTAAAACTGATGTGTTCAGATTTAACTCTTTTCGGACTAAAACAGCTTGTTTCGTTGTATTAAGCACGAATTCATGCTTTTCGCGTAGTTATAAGGGAAAAAGTTTTGACGCGTATCACATGGACACTTGGAAAACCGAAGTGTTCAGATTTAGCTCGTTTTGGTCTAAAACAGCTTGTTTCGTTGTATTAAGCACGAATACATGCTTTCGCGCAGTTATAAGAGAAAAAGTTTTGACGCGTATCAGAGGAACACTTGTAAAACCGATGTGTTGTGATTTAGCTCGTTTCGGTCTAAAACAGCTTGTTTCGCTGTATTAAGCACGAATACATGCTTTTCGCGCAGTTATAAGAGAAAAAGTTTAGACGCCTATCAGAGGAACAATTGTAAAACCGATGTGTTGTGATTTAGCTCGTTTCGGTCTAAAACAGCTTGTTTCGCTGTATTAAGCAGAAATACATGCTTTTCGCGCAGTGATAAGAGAAAAAGCTTTAAAGGCGTGTCACAGGGACACTTGTAAAACCGATGTGTTCAGATTTACCTCGTTTCGGTCTAAAACAGCTTGTTTCCTTGGACTAAGCACGAATACATGCTTTTCGCGCAGCTATAAGAGAAAAAAGAGTTGACGCGTATCAGAGGAACACTTGTAAAACCGATGTGTTGTGATTTAGCTCGTTTCGGTCTAAAACAGCTTGTTTCGTTGTATTAAGCAAGAATACATGCTTTTCGCGCAGTTATAAGAGAAAAAGTTTTGACGCGTATCAGAGGAACACTTGTAAAACCGATGTGTTGTGATTTAGCTCGTTTCGGTCTAAAACAGCTTGTTTCGCTGTATTAAGCAAGAATACATGCTTTTCGCGCAGTTATAAGAGAAAAAGTTTTGACGCGTGTCACAGGGACACTTGTAAAACCGATGTGTTCAGATTTAGCTCGTTTCGGTCTAAAACAGCTTGTTTCGTTGTATTAAGCACGAATACATGCTTTTCGCGCAGTTATAAGAGAAAAAGTTTTGACGAGTATCACGTGGAACACGTAATACCGATGTGTTGTGATTTGGCTCGTTTCGGTCTAAAACAGCTTGTTTCGTTGTATTAAGCAAGAATACATGCTTTTCGCGCAGTTATAAGAGAAAAAGTTTTGACGCGTATCAGAGGAACACTTGTAAAACCGATGTGTTCAGATTTAACTCTTTTCGGACTAAAACAGCTTGTTTCGTTCTATTAAGCACGAATACATGCTTTTCGCGCAGTTATAAGGGAAAAAGTTTTGACGCGTATCACATGGACACTTGGAAAACCGATGTGTTCAGATTTAGCTCGTTTTGGTCTAAAACAGCTTGTTTCGTTGTATTAAGCACGAATACATGCTTTTCGCGCAGTTATAAGAAAAAAAGTTTTGACGCGTATCAGAGGAACACTTGTAAGACCGATGTGTTGTGATTTAGCTCGTTTCGGTCTAAAACAGCTTGTTTCGCTGTATTAAGCACGAATACATGCTTTTCGCGCAGTTATAAGAGAAAAAGTTTAGACGCGTATCAGAGGAACAATTGTAAAACCGATGTGTTGTGATTTAGCTCGTTTCGGTCTAAAACAGCTTGTTTCGCTGTATTAAGCAGAAATACATGCTTTTCGCGCAGTGATAAGAGAAAAAGCTTTAAAGGCGTGTCACAGGGACACTTGTAAAACCGATGTGTTCAGATTTACCTCGTTTCGGTCTAAAGCAGCTTGTTTCGTTGGACTAAGCACGAATACATGCTTTTCGTGCCGTTATAAGAGAAAAAGTTTACACGCGTATCAGAGGAACAATTGTAAAACCGATGTGTTGTGATTTAGCTCGTTTCGGTCTAAAACAGCTTGTTTCGCTGTATTAAGCAGAAATACATGCTTTTCGCGCAGTGATAAGAGAAAAAGCTTTAAAGGCGTGTCACAGGGACACTTGTAAAACCGATGTGTTCAGATTTACCTCGTTTCGGTCTAAAACAGCTTGTTTCCTTGGACTAAGCACGAATACATGCTTTTCGCGCAGCTATAAGAGAAAAAGTTTTGACGAGTATCACGTGGAACACTTGTAATACCGATGTGTTGTGATTTGGCTCGTTTCGGTCTAAAACAGCTTGTTTCGTTGTATTAAGCAAGAATACATGCTTTTCGCGCAGTTATAAGAGAAAAAGTTTTGACGCGTATCAGAGGAACACTTGTAAAACCGATGTGTTCAGATTTAACTCTTTTCGGACTAAAACAGCTTGTTTCGTTGTATAAAGCACGAATACATGCTTTTCGCGCAGTTATAAGGGAAAAAGTTTTGACGCGTATCACATGGACACTTGGAAAACCGATGTGTTCAGATTTAGCTCGTTTTGGTCTAAAACAGCTTGTTTCGTTGTATTAAGCACGAATACATGCTTTTCGCGCAGTTATAAGAGAAAAAGTTTTGACGCGTATCAGAGGAACACTTGTAAAACCGATGTGTTGTGATTTAGCTCGTTTCGGTCTAAAACAGCTTGTTTCGCTGTATTAAGCACGAATACATGCTTTTCGCGCAGTTATAAGAGAAAAAGTTTAGACGCGTATCAGAGGAACAATTGTAAAACCGATGTGTTGTGATTTAGCTCGTTTCGGTCTAAAACAGCTTGTTTCGCTGTATTAAGCAGAAATACATGCTTTTCCCGCAGTGATAAGAGAAAAAGCTTTAAAGGCGTGTCACAGGGGCACTTGTAAAACCGATGTGTTCAGATTTACCTCGTTTCGGTCTAAAACAGCTTGTTTCTTTGGACTAAGCACGAATACATGCTTTTCGCGCAGCTATAAGAGAAAAAACAGTTGACGCGTATCAGAGGAACACTTGTAAAACCGATGTGTTGTGATTTAGCTCGTTTCGGTCTAAAACAGCTTCTTTCGCTGTATTAAGCAAGAATACATGCTTTTCGCGCAGTTATAAGAGAAAAAAATTTGACGCGTGTCAGAGGAACACTTGTACAACCGATGTGTTGTGATTTAGCTCGTTTTGGTCTAAAACAGCTTGTTTCGCTGTATTAAGCAAGAATACATGCTTTTCGCGCAGTTATAAGAGAAAAAGTTTTGACGCGTATTAGAGAGACACTTGTAAAACCGATGTGTTGTGATTTAGCTCTTTTCGGTCTAAAACAGCTTGTTTCGTTGTATTAAGCAAGAATACATGCTTTTCGCGCAGTTATAAGAGAAAAAGTTTTGACGAGTATCACGTGGATACTTGTAAAACCGATGTGTTCAGATTTAGCTCGTTTCGGTCTAAAACAGCTTGTTTCGTTGTATTAAGCACGAATACATGCTTTTCGCGCAGTTATAAAAGAAAAAGTTTTGACGAGTATCACGTGGAACACTTGTAATACCGATGTGTTGTGATTTAGCTCGTTTCGGTCTAAAACAGCTTGATTCGTTGTATTAAGCAAGAATACATGCTTTTCGCGCAGTTATAAGAGAAAAAGTTTTGACGCGTATTAGAGAGACACTTGTAAAACCGATTTGTTGTGATTTAGCTCGTTTCGGTCTAAAACAGCTTGTTTCGTTGTATTAAGCAAGAATACATGCTTTTCGCGCAGTTATAAGAGAAAAAGTTTTGACGAGTATCACGTGGATACTTGTAAAACCGATGTGTTCAGATTTAGCTCGTTTCGGTCAAAAACAGCTTGTTTCGTTGTATTAAGCACGAATACATGCTTTTCGCGCAGTTAAAAGAGAAAAAGTTTTGACGAGTATCACGTGGAACACTTGTAATACCGATGTGTTGTGATTTAGCTCGTTTCGGTCTAAAACAGCTTGTATCGCTGTATTAAGCAAGAATACATGCTTTTCGCGCCGTTATAAGAGAAAAAGTTTTGACGCGTATCAGAGGAACACTTGTAAAACCGA
This sequence comes from Amblyomma americanum, assembly GCF_052857255.1. Classification (NCBI taxonomy): domain Eukaryota; kingdom Metazoa; phylum Arthropoda; class Arachnida; order Ixodida; family Ixodidae; genus Amblyomma; species Amblyomma americanum. Next base: position 1,044,624 of record NW_027526489.1, on the reverse strand, counting down.
TGTGTTGTGATTTAGCTCGTTTCGGTCTAAAACAGCTTATTTCGCTGTATTAAGCAAGAATACATGCTTTTCGCGCAGTTATAAGAGAAAAAGTTTTGACGCGTGTCACAGGGACGCTTGTAAAACCGATGTGTTCAGATTTAGCTCGTTTCGGTCTAAAACAGCTTGTTTCGTTGTATTAAGCAAGAATACATGCTTTTCGCGCAGTTATAAGAGAAAAGGTTTTGACGCGTATCAGAGGAACACTTGTAAAACCGATGTGTTCAGATTTAACTCTTTTCGGACTAAAACAGCTTGTTTCGTTCTATTAGGCACGAATACATGCTTTTCGCGCAGTTATAAGGGAAAAAGTTTTGACGCGTATCACATGGACACTTGGAAAACCGATGTGTTCAGATTTAGCTCGTTTTGGTCTAAAACAGCTTGTTTCGTTGTATTAAGCACGAATACATGCTTTTCGCGCAGTTATAAGAAAAAAAGTTTTGACGCGTATCAGAGGAACACTTGTAAAACCGATGTGTTGTGATTTAGCTCGTTTCGGTCTAAAACAGCTTGTTTCGCTGTATTAAGCACGAATACATGCTTTTCGCGCAGGTATAAGAGAAAAAGTTTAGACGCGTATCAGAGGAACAATTGTAAAACCGATGTGTTGTGATTTAGCTCGTTTCGGTCTAAAACAGCTTGTTTCGCTGTATTAAGCAGAAATACATGCTTTTCGCGCAGTGATAAGAGAAAAAGCTTTAAAGGCGTGTCACAGGGACACTTGTAAAACCGATGTGTTCAGATTTACCTCGTTTCGGTCTAAAGCAGCTTGTTTCGTTGGACTAAGCAAGAATACATGCTTTTCGCGCAGCTATAAGAGAAAAAAGAGTTGAGGCGTATCAGAGGAACACTTGTAAAACCCATGTGTTGTGATTTAGCTCGTTTCGGTCTAAAACAGCTTCTTTCGCTGTATTAAGCAAGAATACATGCTTTTCGCGCAGTTATAAGAGAAAAAAATTTGACGCGTGTCAGAGGAACACTTGTAAAACCGATGTGTTGTGATTTAGCTCGTTTTGGTCTAAAACAGCTTGTTTCGCTGTATTAAGCAAGAATACATGCTTTTCGCGCAGTTATAAGAGAAAAAGTTTTGACGCGTATTAGAGAGACACTTGTAAAACCGATGTGTTGTGATTTAGCTCTTTTCGGTCTAAAACAGCTTGTTTCGTTGTATTAAGCAAGAATACATGCTTTTCGCGCAGTTATAAGAGAAAAAGTTTTGACGAGTATCACGTGGATACTTGTAAAACCGATGTGTTCAGATTTAGCTCGTTTCGGTCTAAAACAGCTTGTTTCGTTGTATTAAGCACGAATACATGCTTTTCGCGCAGTTATAGGAGAAAAAGTTTTGACGAGTATCACGTGGAACACTTGTAATACCGATGTGTTGTGATTTAGCTCGTTTCGGTCTAAAACAGCTTGATTCGCTGTATTAAGCAAGAATACATGCTTTTCGCGCAGTTATAAAAGAAAAAGTTTTGACGCGTATCAGAGGAACACTTGTAAAACCGATGTGTTGTGATTTAGCTCATTTCGGTCTAAAACAGCTTGTTTCGCTGTATTAAGCAAGAATACATGCTTTTCGCGCAGTTATAAGAGAAAAAGTTTTGACGAGCATCACGTGGATACTTGTAAAACCGATGTGTTCAGATTTAGCTCGTTTCGGTCTAAAACAGCTTGTTTCGTTGTATTAAGCAAGAATACATGCTTTTCGCGCAGTTATAAGAGAAAAAGGTTTGACGCGTATTAGAGAGACACTTGTAAAACAGATTTGTTGTGATTTAGCTCGTTTCGGTCTAAAACAGCTTGTTTCGTTGTATTAAGCAAGAATACATGCTTTTCGCGCAGTTATAAGAGAAAAAGTTTTGACGAGTATCACGTGGATACATGTAAAACCGATGTGTTCAGATTTAGCTCGTTTCGGTCAAAAACAGCTTGTTTCGTTGTATTAAGCACGAATACATGCTTTTCGCGCAGTTAAAAGAGAAAAAGTTTTGACGAGTATCACGTGGAACACTTGTAATACCGATGTGTTGTGATTTAGCTCGTTTCGGTCTAAAACAGCTTGTATCGCTGTATTAAGCAAGAATACATGCTTTTCGCGCCGTTATAAGAGAAAAAGTTTTGACGCGTATCAGAGGAACACTTGTAAAACCGATGTGTTGTGATTTAGCTCGTTTCGGTCTAAAACAGCTTATTTCGCTGTATTAAGCAAGAATACATGCTTTTCGCGCAGTTATAAGAGAAAAAGTTTTGACGCGTGTCACAGGGACGCTTGTAAAACCGATGTGTTCAGATTTAGCTCGTTTCGGTCTAAAACAGCTTGTTTCGTTGTATTAAGCAAGAATACATGCTTTTCGCGCAGTTATAAGAGAAAAAGTTTTGACGCGTATCAGAGGAACACTTGTAAAACCGATGTGTTCAGATTTAACTCTTTTCGGACTAAAACAGCTTGTTTCGTTCTATTAGGCACGAATACATGCTTTTCGCGCAGTTATAAGGGAAAAAGTTTTGACGCGTATCACATGGACACTTGGAAAACCGATGTGTTCAGATTTAGCTCGTTTTGGTCTAAAACAGCTTGTTTCGTTGTATTAAGCACGAATACATGCTTTTCGCGCAGTTATAAGAAAAAAAGTTTTGACGCGTATCAGAGGAACACTTGTAAAACCGATGTGTTGTGATTTAGCTCGTTTCGGTCTAAAACAGCTTGTTTCGCTGTATTAAGCACGAATACATGCTTTTCGCGCAGGTATAAGAGAAAAAGTTTAGACGCGTATCAGAGGAACAATTGTAAAACCGATGTGTTGTGATTTAGCTCGTTTCGGTCTAAAACAGCTTGTTTCGCTGTATTAAGCAGAAATACATGCTTTTCGCGCAGTGATAAGAGAAAAAGCTTTAAAGGCGTGTCACAGGGACACTTGTAAAACCGATGTGTTCAGATTTACCTCGTTTCGGTCTAAAGCAGCTTGTTTCGTTGGACTAAGCAAGAATACATGCTTTTCGCGCAGCTATAAGAGAAAAAAGAGTTGAGGCGTATCAGAGGAACACTTGTAAAACCCATGTGTTGTGATTTAGCTCGTTTCGGTCTAAAACAGCTTCTTTCGCTGTATTAAGCAAGAATACATGCTTTTCGCGCAGTTATAAGAGAAAAAAATTTGACGCGTGTCAGAGGAACACTTGTAAAACCGATGTGTTGTGATTTAGCTCGTTTTGGTCTAAAACAGCTTGTTTCGCTGTATTAAGCAAGAATACATGCTTTTCGCGCAGTTATAAGAGAAAAAGTTTTGACGCGTATTAGAGAGACACTTGTAAAACCGATGTGTTGTGATTTAGCTCTTTTCGGTCTAAAACAGCTTGTTTCGTTGTATTAAGCAAGAATACATGCTTTTCGCGCAGTTATAAGAGAAAAAGTTTTGACGAGTATCACGTGGATACTTGTAAAACCGATGTGTTCAGATTTAGCTCGTTTCGGTCTAAAACAGCTTGTTTCGTTGTATTAAGCACGAATACATGCTTTTCGCGCAGTTATAGGAGAAAAAGTTTTGACGAGTATCACGTGGAACACTTGTAATACCGATGTGTTGTGATTTAGCTCGTTTCGGTCTAAAACAGCTTGATTCGCTGTATTAAGCAAGAATACATGCTTTTCGCGCAGTTATAAAAGAAAAAGTTTTGACGCGTATCAGAGGAACACTTGTAAAACCGATGTGTTGTGATTTAGCTCATTTCGGTCTAAAACAGCTTGTTTCGCTGTATTAAGCAAGAATACATGCTTTTCGCGCAGTTATAAGAGAAAAAGTTTTGACGAGCATCACGTGGATACTTGTAAAACCGATGTGTTCAGATTTAGCTCGTTTCGGTCTAAAACAGCTTGTTTCGTTGTATTAAGCAAGAATACATGCTTTTCGCGCAGTTATAAGAGAAAAAGGTTTGACGCGTATTAGAGAGACACTTGTAAAACAGATTTGTTGTGATTTAGCTCGTTTCGGTCTAAAACAGCTTGTTTCGTTGTATTAAGCAAGAATACATGCTTTTCGCGCAGTTATAAGAGAAAAAGTTTTGACGAGTATCACGTGGATACATGTAAAACCGATGTGTTCAGATTTAGCTCGTTTCGGTCAAAAACAGCTTGTTTCGTTGTATTAAGCACGAATACATGCTTTTCGCGCAGTTAAAAGAGAAAAAGTTTTGACGAGTATCACGTGGAACACTTGTAATACCGATGTGTTGTGATTTAGCTCGTTTCGGTCTAAAACAGCTTGTTTCGCTGTATTAAGCAAGAATACATGCTTTTCGCGCAGTTATAAGAGAAAAAGTTTTGACGCGTGTCACAGGGACACTTGTGAAACCGATGTGTTCAGATTTAGCTCGTTTCGGTCTAAAACAGCTTGTTTCGTTGTATTAAGCACGAATACATGCTTTTCGCCAGTTATAAGAGAAAAAGTTTTGACGAGTATCACGTGGAACACTTGTAATACCGATGTGTTGTGATTTGGCTCGTTTCGGTCTAAAACAGCTTGTTTCGTTGTATTAAGCAAGAATACATGCTTTTCGCGCAGTTATAAGAGAAAAAGTTTTGACGCGTATCAGAGGAACACTTGTAAAACTGATGTGTTCAGATTTAACTCTTTTCGGACTAAAACAGCTTGTTTCGTTGTATTAAGTACGAATTCATGCTTTTCGCGTAGTTATAAGGGAAAAAGTTTTGACGCGTATCACATGGACACTTGGAAAACCGAAGTGTTCAGATTTAGCTCGTTTTGGTCTAAAACAGCTTGTTTCGTTGTATTAAGCACGAATACATGCTTTCGCGCAGTTATAAGAGAAAAAGTTTTGACGCGTATCAGAGGAACACTTGTAAAACCGATGTGTTGTGATTTAGCTCGTTTCGGTCTAAAACAGCTTGTTTCGCTGTATTAAGCACGAATACATGCTTTTCGCGCAGTTATAAGAGAAAAAGTTTAGACGCCTATCAGAGGAACAATTGTAAAACCGATGTGTTGTGATTTAGCTCGTTTCGGTCTAAAACAGCTTGTTTCGCTGTATTAAGCAGAAATACATGCTTTTCGCGCAGTGATAAGAGAAAAAGCTTTAAAGGCGTGTCACAGGGACACTTGTAAAACCGATGTGTTCAGATTTACCTCGTTTCGGTCTAAAACAGCTTGTTTCCTTGGACTAAGCACGAATACATGCTTTTCGCGCAGCTATAAGAGAAAAAAGAGTTGACGCGTATCAGAGGAACACTTGTAAAACCGATGTGTTGTGATTTAGCTCGTTTCGGTCTAAAACAGCTTGTTTCGTTGTATTAAGCAAGAATACATGCTTTTCGCGCAGTTATAAGAGAAAAAGTTTTGACGCGTATCAGAGGAACACTTGTAAAACCGATGTGTTGTGATTTAGCTCGTTTCGGTCTAAAACAGCTTGTTTCGCTGTATTAAGCAAGAATACATGCTTTTCGCGCAGTTATAAGAGAAAAAGTTTTGACGCGTGTCACAGGGACACTTGTAAAACCGATGTGTTCAGATTTAGCTCGTTTCGGTCTAAAACAGCTTGTTTCGTTGTATTAAGCACGAATACATGCTTTTCGCGCAGTTATAAGAGAAAAAGTTTTGACGAGTATCACGTGGAACACTTGTAATACCGATGTGTTGTGATTTGGCTCGTTTCGGTCTAAACAGCTTGTTTCGTTGTATTAAGCAAGAATACATGCTTTTCGCGCAGTTATAAGAGAAAAAGTTTTGACGCGTATCAGAGGAACACTTGTAAAACCGATGTGTTCAGATTTAACTCTTTTCGGACTAAAACAGCTTGTTTCGTTCTATTAGGCACGAATACATGCTTTTCGCGCAGTTATAAGGGAAAAAGTTTTGACGCGTATCACATGGACACTTGGAAAACCGATGTGTTCAGATTTAGCTCGTTTTGGTCTAAAACAGCTTGTTTCGTTGTATTAAGCACGAATACATGCTTTTCGCGCAGTTATAAGAAAAAAAGTTTTGACGCGTATCAGAGGAACACTTGTAAAACCGATGTGTTGTGATTTAGCTCGTTTCGGTCTAAAACAGCTTGTTTCGCTGTATTAAGCACGAATACATGCTTTTCGCGCAGGTATAAGAGAAAAAGTTTAGACGCGTATCAGAGGAACAATTGTAAAACCGATGTGTTGTGATTTAGCTCGTTTCGGTCTAAAACAGCTTGTTTCGCTGTATTAAGCAGAAATACATGCTTTTCGCGCAGTGATAAGAGAAAAAGCTTTAAAGGCGTGTCACAGGGACACTTGTAAAACCGATGTGTTCAGATTTACCTCGTTTCGGTCTAAAGCAGCTTGTTTCGTTGGACTAAGCAAGAATACATGCTTTTCGCGCAGCTATAAGAGAAAAAAGAGTTGAGGCGTATCAGAGGAACACTTGTAAAACCCATGTGTTGTGATTTAGCTCGTTTCGGTCTAAAACAGCTTCTTTCGCTGTATTAAGCAAGAATACATGCTTTTCGCGCAGTTATAAGAGAAAAAAATTTGACGCGTGTCAGAGGAACACTTGTAAAACCGATGTGTTGTGATTTAGCTCGTTTTGGTCTAAAACAGCTTGTTTCGCTGTATTAAGCAAGAATACATGCTTTTCGCGCAGTTATAAGAGAAAAAGTTTTGACGCGTATTAGAGAGACACTTGTAAAACCGATGTGTTGTGATTTAGCTCTTTTCGGTCTAAAACAGCTTGTTTCGTTGTATTAAGCAAGAATACATGCTTTTCGCGCAGTTATAAGAGAAAAAGTTTTGACGAGTATCACGTGGATACTTGTAAAACCGATGTGTTCAGATTTAGCTCGTTTCGGTCTAAAACAGCTTGTTTCGTTGTATTAAGCACGAATACATGCTTTTCGCGCAGTTATAAGAGAAAAAGTTTTGACGAGTATCACGTGGAACACTTGTAATACCGATGTGTTGTGATTTAGCTCGTTTCGGTCTAAAACAGCTTGATTCGCTGTATTAAGCAAGAATACATGCTTTTCGCGCAGTTATAAAAGAAAAAGTTTTGACGCGTATCAGAGGAACACTTGTAAAACCGATGTGTTGTGATTTAGCTCATTTCGGTCTAAAACAGCTTGTTTCGCTGTATTAAGCAAGAATACATGCTTTTCGCGCAGTTATAAGAGAAAAAGTTTTGACGAGTATCACGTGGATACATGTAAAACCGATGTGTTCAGATTTAGCTCGTTTCGGTCAAAAACAGCTTGTTTCGTTGTATTAAGCACGAATACATGCTTTTCGCGCAGGTATAAGAGAAAAAGTTTAGACGCGTATCAGAGGAACAATTGTAAAACCGATGTGTTGTGATTTAGCTCGTTTCGGTCAAAAACAGCTTGTTTCGTTGTATTAAGCACGAATACATGCTTTTCGCGCAGTTAAAAGAGAAAAAGTTTTGACGAGTATCACGTGGAACACTTGTAATACCGATGTGTTGTGATTTAGCTCGTTTCGGTCTAAAACAGCTTGTTTCGCTGTATTAAGCAAGAATACATGCTTTTCGCGCAGTTATAAGAGAAAAAGTTTTGACGCGTGTCACAGGGACACTTGTGAAACCGATGTGTTCAGATTTAGCTCGTTTCGGTCTAAAACAGCTTGTTTCGTTGTATTAAGCACGAATACATGCTTTTCGCCAGTTATAAGAGAAAAAGTTTTGACGAGTATCACGTGGAACACTTGTAATACCGATGTGTTGTGATTTGGCTCGTTTCGGTCTAAAACAGCTTGTTTCGTTGTATTAAGCAAGAATACATGCTTTTCGCGCAGTTATAAGAGAAAAAGTTTTGACGCGTATCAGAGGAACACTTGTAAAACTGATGTGTTCAGATTTAACTCTTTTCGGACTAAAACAGCTTGTTTCGTTGTATTAAGCACGAATTCATGCTTTTCGCGTAGTTATAAGGGAAAAAGTTTTGACGCGTATCACATGGACACTTGGAAAACCGAAGTGTTCAGATTTAGCTCGTTTTGGTCTAAAACAGCTTGTTTCGTTGTATTAAGCACGAATACATGCTTTCGCGCAGTTATAAGAGAAAAAGTTTTGACGCGTATCAGAGGAACACTTGTAAAACCGATGTGTTGTGATTTAGCTCGTTTCGGTCTAAAACAGCTTGTTTCGCTGTATTAAGCACGAATACATGCTTTTCGCGCAGTTATAAGAGAAAAAGTTTAGACGCCTATCAGAGGAACAATTGTAAAACCGATGTGTTGTGATTTAGCTCGTTTCGGTCTAAAACAGCTTGTTTCGCTGTATTAAGCAGAAATACATGCTTTTCGCGCAGTGATAAGAGAAAAAGCTTTAAAGGCGTGTCACAGGGACACTTGTAAAACCGATGTGTTCAGATTTACCTCGTTTCGGTCTAAAACAGCTTGTTTCCTTGGACTAAGCACGAATACATGCTTTTCGCGCAGCTATAAGAGAAAAAAGAGTTGACGCGTATCAGAGGAACACTTGTAAAACCGATGTGTTGTGATTTAGCTCGTTTCGGTCTAAAACAGCTTGTTTCGCTGTATTAAGCAGAAATACATGCTTTTCGCGCAGTGATAAGAGAAAAAGCTTTAAAGGCGTGTCACAGGGACACTTGTAAAACCGATGTGTTCAGATTTACCTCGTTTCGGTCTAAAGCAGCTTGTTTCGTTGGACTAAGCAAGAATACATGCTTTTCGCGCAGCTATAAGAGAAAAAAGAGTTGAGGCGTATCAGAGGAACACTTGTAAAACCCATGTGTTGTGATTTAGCTCGTTTCGGTCTAAAACAGCTTCTTTCGCTGTATTAAGCAAGAATACATGCTTTTCGCGCAGTTATAAGAGAAAAAGTTTTGACGCGTATTAGAGAGACACTTGTAAAACCGATGTGTTGTGATTTAGCTCTTTTCGGTCTAAAACAGCTTGTTTCGTTGTATTAAGCAAGAATACATGCTTTTCGCGCAGTTATAAGAGAAAAAGTTTTGACGAGTATCACGTGGATACTTGTAAAACCGATGTGTTCAGATTTAGCTCGTTTCGGTCTAAAACAGCTTGTTTCCTTGTATTAAGCACGAATACATGCTTTTCGCGCAGTTATAAGAGAAAAAGTTTTGACGAGTATCACGTGGAACACTTGTAATACCGATGTGTTGTGATTCAGCTCGTTTCGGTCTAAAACAGCTTGATTCGCTGTATTAAGCAAGAATACATGCTTTTCGCGCAGTTATAAAAGAAAAAGTTTTGACGCGTATCAGAGGAACACTTGTAAAACCGATGTGTTGTGATTTAGCTCATTTCGGTCTAAAACAGCTTGTTTCGCTGTATTAAGCAAGAATACATGCTTTTCGCGCAGTTATAAGAGAAAAAGTTTTGACGAGCATCACGTGGATACTTGTAAAACCGATGTGTTCAGATTTAGCTCGTTTCGGTCTAAAACAGCTTGTTTCGTTGTATTAAGCAAGAATACATGCTTTTCGCGCAGTTATAAGAGAAAAAGGTTTGACGCGTATTAGAGAGACACTTGTAAAACCGATTTGTTGTGATTTAGCTCGTTTCGGTCTAAAACAGCTTGTTTCGTTGTATTAAGCAAGAATACATGCTTTTCGCGCAGTTATAAGAGAAAAAGTTTTGACGAGTATCACGTGGATACATGTAAAACCGATGTGTTCAGATTTAGCTCGTTTCGGTCAAAAACAGCTTGTTTCGTTGTATTAAGCACGAATAGATGCTTTTCGCGCAGCTAAAAGAGAAAAAGTTTTGACGAGTATCACGTGGAACACTTGTAATACCGATGTGTTGTGATTTAGCTCGTTTCGGTCTAAAACAGCTTGTTTCGCTGTATTAAGCAAGAATACATGCTTTTCGCGCAGTTATAAGAGAAAAAGTTTTGACGCGTGTCACAGGGACACTTGTGAAACCGATGTGTTCAGATTTAGCTCGTTTCGGTCTAAAACAGCTTGTTTCGTTGTATTAAGCACGAATACATGCTTTTCGCCAGTTATAAGAGAAAAAGTTTTGACGAGTATCACGTGGAACACTTGTAATACCGATGTGTTGTGATTTGGCTCGTTTCGGTCTAAAACAGCTTGTTTCGTTGTATTAAGCAAGAATACATGCTTTTCGCGCAGTTATAAGAGAAAAAGTTTTGACGCGTATCAGAGGAACACTTGTAAAACTGATGTGTTCAGATTTAACTCTTTTCGGACTAAAACAGCTTGTTTCGTTGTATTAAGCACGAATTCATGCTTTTCGCGTAGTTATAAGGGAAAAAGTTTTGACGCGTATCACATGGACACTTGGAAAACCGAAGTGTTCAGATTTAGCTCGTTTTGTTCTAAAACAGCTTGTTTCGTTGTATTAAGCACGAATACATGCTTTCGCGCAGTTATAAGAGAAAAAGTTTTGACGCGTATCAGAGGAACACTTGTAAAACCGATGTGTTGTGATTTAGCTCGTTTCGGTCTAAAACAGCTTGTTTCGCTGTATTAAGCACGAATACATGCTTTTCGCGCAGTTATAAGAGAAAAAGTTTAGACGCCTATCAGAGGAACAATTGTAAAACCGATGTGTTGTGATTTAGCTCGTTTCGGTCTAAAACAGCTTGTTTCGCTGTATTAAGCAGAAATACATGCTTTTCGCGCAGTGATAAGAGAAAAAGCTTTAAAGGCGTGTCACAGGGACACTTGTAAAACCGATGTGTTCAGATTTACCTCGTTTCGGTCTAAAACAGCTTGTTTCCTTGGACTAAGCACGAATACATGCTTTTCGCGCAGCTATAAGAGAAAAAAGAGTTGACGCGTATCAGAGGAACACTTGTAAAACCGATGTGTTGTGATTTAGCTCGTTTCGGTCTAAAACAGCTTGTTTCGTTGTATTAAGCAAGAATACATGCTTTTCGCGCAGTTATAAGAGAAAAAGTTTTGACGCGTATCAGAGGAACACTTGTAAAACCGATGTGTTGTGATTTAGCTCGTTTCGGTCTAAAACAGCTTGTTTCGCTGTATTAAGCAAGAATACATGCTTTTCGCGCAGTTATAAGAGAAAAAGTTTTGACGAGTATCACGTGGAACACTTGTAATACCGATGTGTTGTGATTTGGCTCGTTTCGGTCTAAACAGCTTGTTTCGTTGTATTAAGCAAGAATACATGCTTTTCGCGCAGTTATAAGAGAAAAAGTTTTGACGCGTATCAGAGGAACACTTGTAAAACCGATGTGTTCAGATTTAACTCTTTTCGGACTAAAACAGCTTGTTTCGTTCTATTAAGCACGAATACATGCTTTTCGCGCAGTTATAAGAGAAAAAGTTTTGACGAGTATCACGTGGAACACTTGTAATACCGATGTGTTGTGATTTGGCTCGTTTCGGTCTAAACAGCTTGTTTCGTTGTATTAAGCAAGAATACATGCTTTTCGCGCAGTTATAAGAGAAAAAGTTTTGACGCGTATCAGAGGAACACTTGTAAAACCGATGTGTTCAGATTTAACTCTTTTCGGACTAAAACAGCTTGTTTCGTTCTATTAAGCACGAATACATGCTTTTCGCGCAGTTATAAGGGAAAAAGTTTTGACGCGTATCACATGGACACTTGGAAAACCGATGTGTTCAGATTTAGCTCGTTTTGGTCTAAAACAGCTTGTTTCGTTGTATTAAGCACGAATACATGCTTTTCGCGCAGTTATAAGAAAAAAAGTTTTGACGCGTATCAGAGGAACACTTGTAAAACCGATGTGTTGTGATTTAGCTCGTTTCGGTCTAAAACAGCTTGTTTCGTTGTATTAAGCACGAATACATGCTTTTCGCGCAGTTATAAGAGAAAAAGTTTTGACGAGTATCACGTGGAACACTTGTAATACCGATGTGTTGTGATTTGGCTCGTTTCGGTCTAAACAGCTTGTTTCGTTGTATTAAGCAAGAATACATGCTTTTCGCGCAGTTATAAGAGAAAAAGTTTTGACGCGTATCAGAGGAACACTTGTAAAACCGATGTGTTCAGATTTAACTCTTTTCGGACTAAAACAGCTTGTTTCGTTCTATTAAGCACGAATACATGCTTTTCGCGCAGTTATAAGGGAAAAAGTTTTGACGCGTATCACATGGACACTTGGAAAACCGATGTGTTCAGATTTAGCTCGTTTTGGTCTAAAACAGCTTGTTTCGTTGTATTAAGCACGAATACATGCTTTTCGCGCAGTTATAAGAAAAAAAGTTTTGACGCGTATCAGAGGAACACTTGTAAAACCGATGTGTTGTGATTTAGCTCGTTTCGGTCTAAAACAGCTTGTTTCGCTGTATTAAGCACGAATACATGCTTTTCGCGCAGTTATAAGAGAAAAAGTTTAGACGCGTATCAGAGGAACAATTGTAAAACCGATGTGTTGTGATTTAGCTCGTTTCGGTCTAAAACAGCTTGTTTCGCTGTATTAAGCAGAAATACATGCTTTTCGCGCAGTGATAAGAGAAAAAGCTTTAAAGGCGTGTCACAGGGACACTTGTAAAACCGATGTGTTCAGATTTACCTCGTTTCGGTCTAAAGCAGCTTGTATCGTTGGACTAAGCACGAATACATGCTTTTCGCGCAGCTATAAGAGAAAAAAGAGTTGACGCGTATCAGAGGAACACTTGTAAAACCGATGTGTTGTGATTTAGCTCGTTTCGGTCTAAAACAGCTTCTTTCGCTGTATTAAGCAAGAATACATGCTTTTCGCGCAGTTATAAGAGAAAAAAATTTGACGCGTGTCAGAGGAACACTTGTAAAACCGATGTGTTGTGATTTAGCTCGTTTTGGTCTAAAACAGCTTGTTTCGCTGTATTAAGCAAGAATACATGCTTTTCGCGCAGTTATAAGAGAAAAAGTTTTGACGCGTATTAGAGAGACACTTGTAAAACCGATGTGTTGTGATTTAGCTCTTTTCGGTCTAAAACAGCTTGTTTCGTTGTATTAAGCAAGAATACATGCTTTTCGCGCAGTTATAAGAGAAAAAGTTTTGACGAGTATCACGTGGATACTTGTAAAACCGATGTGTTCAGATTTAGCTCGTTTCGGTCTAAAACAGCTTGTTTCGTTGTATTAAGCACGAATACATGCTTTTCGCGCAGTTATAAGAGAAAAAGTTTTGACGAGTATCACGTGGAACACTTGTAATACCGATGTGTTGTGATTTAGCTCGTTTCGGTCTAAAACAGCTTGATTCGCTGTATTAAGCAAGAATACATGCTTTTCGCGCAGTTATAAAAGAAAAAGTTTTGACGCGTATCAGAGGAACACTTGTAAAACCGATTTGTTGTGATTTAGCTCGTTTCGGTCTAAAACAGCTTGTTTCGTTGTATTAAGCAAGAATACATGCTTTTCGCGCAGTTATAAGAGAAAAAGCTTTGACGAGTATCACGTGGATACATGTAAAACCGATGTGTTCAGATTTAGCTCGTTTCGGTCAAAAACAGCTTGTTTCGTTGTATTAAGCACGAATACATGCTTTTCGCGCAGGTATAAGAGAAAAAGTTTAGACGCGTATCAGAGGAACAATTGTAAAACCGATGTGTTGTGATTTAGCTCGTTTCGGTCTAAAACAGCTTGTTTCGCTGTATTAAGCAGAAATACATGCTTTTCGCGCAGTGATAAGAGAAAAAGCTTTAAAGGCGTGTCACAGGGACACTTGTAAAACCGATGTGTTCAGATTTACCTCGTTTCGGTCTAAAGCAGCTTGTTTCGTTGGACTAAGCAAGAATACATGCTTTTCGCGCAGCTATAAGAGAAAAAAGAGTTGAGGCGTATCAGAGGAACACTTGTAAAACCCATGTGTTGTGATTTAGCTCGTTTCGGTCTAAAACAGCTTCTTTCGCTGTATTAAGCAAGAATACATGCTTTTCGCGCAGTTATAAGAGAAAAAAATTTGACGCGTGTCAGAGGAACACTTGTAAAACCGATGTGTTGTGATTTAGCTCGTTTTGGTCTAAAACAGCTTGTTTCGCTGTATTAAGCATGAATACATGCTTTTCGCGCAGTTATAAGAGAAAAAGTTTTGACGCGTATTAGAGAGACACTTGTAAAACCGATGTGTTGTGATTTAGCTCTTTTCGGTCTAAAACAGCTTGTTTCGTTGTATTAAGCAAGAATACATGCTTTTCGCGCAGTTATAAGAGAAAAAGTTTTGACGAGTATCACGTGGATACTTGTAAAACCGATGTGTTCAGATTTAGCTCGTTTCGGTCTAAAACAGCTTGTTTCGTTGTATTAAGCACGAATACATGCTTTTCGCGCAGTTATAAGAGAAAAAGTTTTGACGAGTATCACGTGGAACACTTGTAATACCGATGTGTTGTGATTTAGCTCGTTTCGGTCTAAAACAGCTTGATTCGCTGTATTAAGCAAGAATACATGCTTTTCGCGCAGTTATAAAAGAAAAAGTTTTGACGCGTATCAGAGGAACACTTGTAAAACCGATGTGTTGTGATTTAGCTCATTTCGGTCTAAAACAGCTTGTTTCGCTGTATTAAGCAAGAATACATGCTTTTCGCGCAGTTATAAGAGAAAAAGTTTTGACGAGCATCACGTGGATACTTGTAAAACCGATGTGTTCAGATTTAGCTCGTTTCGGTCTAAAACAGCTTGTTTCGTTGTATTAAGCAAGAATACATGCTTTTCGCGCAGTTATAAGAGAAAAAGGTTTGACGCGTATTAGAGAGACACTTGTAAAACCGATTTGTTGTGATTTAGCTCGTTTCGGTCTAAAACAGCTTGTTTCGTTGTATTAAGCAAGAATACATGCTTTTCGCGCAGTTATAAGAGAAAAAGTTTTGACGAGTATCACGTGGATACATGTAAAACCGATGTGTTCAGATTTAGCTCGTTTCGGTCAAAAACAGCTTGTTTCGTTGTATTAAGCACGAATACATGCTTTTCGCGCAGTTAAAAGAGAAAAAGTTTTGACGAGTATCACGTGGAACACTTGTAATACCGATGTGTTGTGATTTAGCTCGTTTCGGTCTAAAACAGCTTGTTTCGCTGTATTAAGCAAGAATACATGCTTTTCGCGCAGTTATAGGAGAAAAAGTTTTGACGCGTGTCACAGGGACACTTGTGAAACCGATGTGTTCAGATTTAGCTCGTTTCGGTCTAAAACAGCTTGTTTCGTTGTATTAAGCACGAATACATGCTTTTCGCCAGTTATAAGAGAAAAAGTTTTGACGAGTATCACGTGGAACACTTGTAATACCGATGTGTTGTGATTTGGCTCGTTTCGGTCTAAAACAGCTTGTTTCGTTGTATTAAGCAAGAATACATGCTTTTCGCGCAGTTATAAGAGAAAAAGTTTTGACGCGTATCAGAGGAACACTTGTAAAACTGATGTGTTCAGATTTAACTCTTTTCGGACTAAAACAGCTTGTTTCGTTGTATTAAGCACGAATTCATGCTTTTCGCGTAGTTATAAGGGAAAAAGTTTTGACGCGTATCACATGGACACTTGGAAAACCGAAGTGTTCAGATTTAGCTCGTTTTGGTCTAAAACAGCTTGTTTCGTTGTATTAAGCACGAATACATGCTTTCGCGCAGTTATAAGAGAAAAAGTTTTGACGCGTATCAGAGGAACACTTGTAAAACCGATGTGTTGTGATTTAGCTCGTTTCGGTCTAAAACAGCTTGTTTCGCTGTATTAAGCACGAATACATGCTTTTCGCGCAGTTATAAGAGAAAAAGTTTAGACGCCTATCAGAGGAACAATTGTAAAACCGATGTGTTGTGATTTAGCTCGTTTCGGTCTAAAACAGCTTGTTTCGCTGTATTAAGCAGAAATACATGCTTTTCGCGCAGTGATAAGAGAAAAAGCTTTAAAGGCGTGTCACAGGGACACTTGTAAAACCGATGTGTTCAGATTTACCTCGTTTCGGTCTAAAACAGCTTGTTTCCTTGGACTAAGCACGAATACATGCTTTTCGCGCAGCTATAAGAGAAAAAAGAGTTGACGCGTATCAGAGGAACACTTGTAAAACCGATGTGTTGTGATTTAGCTCGTTTCGGTCTAAAACAGCTTGTTTCGTTGTATTAAGCAAGAATACATGCTTTTCGCGCAGTTATAAGAGAAAAAGTTTTGACGCGTATCAGAGGAACACTTGTAAAACCGATGTGTTGTGATTTAGCTCGTTTCGGTCTAAAACAGCTTGTTTCGCTGTATTAAGCAAGAATACATGCTTTTCGCGCAGTTATAAGAGAAAAAGTTTTGACGCGTGTCACAGGGACACTTGTAAAACCGATGTGTTCAGATTTAGCTCGTTTCGGTCTAAAACAGCTTGTTTCGTTGTATTAAGCACGAATACATGCTTTTCGCGCAGTTATAAGAGAAAAAGTTTTGACGAGTATCACGTGGAACACTTGTAATACCGATGTGTTGTGATTTGGCTCGTTTCGGTCTAAACAGCTTGTTTCGTTGTATTAAGCAAGAATACATGCTTTTCGCGCAGTTATAAGAGAAAAAGTTTTGACGCGTATCAGAGGAACACTTGTAAAACCGATGTGTTCAGATTTAACTCTTTTCGGACTAAAACAGCTTGTTTCGTTCTATTAAGCACGAATACATGCTTTTCGCGCAGTTATAAGGGAAAAAGTTTTGACGCGTATCACATGGACACTTGGAAAACCGATGTGTTCAGATTTAGCTCGTTTTGGTCTAAAACAGCTTGTTTCGTTGTATTAAGCACGAATACATGCTTTTCGCGCAGTTATAAGAAAAAAAGTTTTGACGCGTATCAGAGGAACACTTGTAAAACCGATGTGTTGTGATTTAGCTCGTTTCGGTCTAAAACAGCTTGTTTCGCTGTATTAAGCACGAATACATGCTTTTCGCGCAGTTATAAGAGAAAAAGTTTAGACGCGTATCAGAGGAACAATTGTAAAACCGATGTGTTGTGATTTAGCTCGTTTCGGTCTAAAACAGCTTGTTTCGCTGTATTAAGCAGAAATACATGCTTTTCGCGCAGTGATAAGAGAAAAAGCTTTAAAGGCGTGTCACAGGGACACTTGTAAAACCGATGTGTTCAGATTTACCTCGTTTCGGTCTAAAGCAGCTTGTATCGTTGGACTAAGCACGAATACATGCTTTTCGCGCAGCTATAAGAGAAAAAAGAGTTGACGCGTATCAGAGGAACACTTGTAAAACCGATGTGTTGTGATTTAGCTCGTTTCGGTCTAAAACAGCTTCTTTCGCTGTATTAAGCAAGAATACATGCTTTTCGCGCAGTTATAAGAGAAAAAAATTTGACGCGTGTCAGAGGAACACTTGTAAAACCGATGTGTTGTGATTTAGCTCGTTTTGGTCTAAAACAGCTTGTTTCGCTGTATTAAGCAAGAATACATGCTTTTCGCGCAGTTATAAGAGAAAAAGTTTTGACGCGTATTAGAGAGACACTTGTAAAACCGATGTGTTGTGATTTAGCTCTTTTCGGTCTAAAACAGCTTGTTTCGTTGTATTAAGCAAGAATACATGCTTTTCGCGCAGTTATAAGAGAAAAAGTTTTGACGAGTATCACGTGGATACTTGTAAAACCGATGTGTTCAGATTTAGCTCGTTTCGGTCTAAAACAGCTTGTTTCGTTGTATTAAGCACGAATACATGCTTTTCGCGCAGTTATAAGAGAAAAAGTTTTGACGAGTATCACGTGGAACACTTGTAATACCGATGTGTTGTGATTTAGCTCGTTTCGGTCTAAAACAGCTTGATTCGCTGTATTAAGCAAGAATACATGCTTTTCGCGCAGTTATAAAAGAAAAAGTTTTGACGCGTATCAGAGGAACACTTGTAAAACCGATTTGTTGTGATTTAGCTCGTTTCGGTCTAAAACAGCTTGTTTCGTTGTATTAAGCAAGAATACATGCTTTTCGCGCAGTTATAAGAGAAAAAGTTTTGACGAGTATCACGTGGATACATGTAAAACCGATGTGTTCAGATTTAGCTCGTTTCGGTCAAAAACAGCTTGTTTCGTTGTATTAAGCACGAATACATGCTTTTCGCGCAGTTAAAAGAGAAAAAGTTTTGACGAGTATCACGTGGAACACTTGTAATACCGATGTGTTGTGATTTAGCTCGTTTCGGTCTAAAACAGCTTGTTTCGCTGTATTAAGCAAGAATACATGCTTTTCGCGCAGTTATAAGAGAAAAAGTTTTGACGAGTGTCACAGGGACACTTGTGAAACCGATGTGTTCAGATTTAACTCTTTTCGGACTAAAACAGCTTGTTTCGTTGTATTAAGCACGAATACATGCTTTTCGCGCAGTTATAAGAGAAAAAGTTTTGACGCGTATCAGAGGAACACTTGTAAAACCGATGTGTTGTGATTTAGCTCGTTTCGGTCTAAAACAGCTTGTTTCGCTGTATTAAGCACGAATACATGCTTTTCGCGCAGTTATAAGAGAAAAAGTTTAGACGCGTATCAGAGGAACAATTGTAAAACCGATGAGTTGTGATTTAGCTCGTTTCGGTCTAAAACAGCTTGTTTCGCTGTATTAAGCAGAAATACATGCTTTTCGCGCAGTGATAAGAGAAAAAGCTTTGACGAGTATCACGTGGAACACTTGTAATACCGATGTGTTGTGATTTAGCTCGTTTCGGTCTAAAACAGCTTGTTTCGCTGTATTAAGCACGAATACATGCTTTTCGCGCAGTTATAAGAGAAAAAGTTTTGACGAGTATCACGTGGAACACTTGTAATACCGATTGGTTGTGATTTGGCTCGTTTCGGTCTAAAACAGCTTGTTTCGTTGTATTAAGCAGAAATACATGCTTTTCGCGCAGTGATAAGAGAAAAAAGAGTTGACGCGTATCAGAGGAACAATTGTAAAACCGATGTGTTGTGATTTAGCTCGTTTCGGTCTAAAACAGCTTGTTTCGCTGTATTAAGCAGAAATACATGCTTTTCGCGCAGTGATAAGAGAAAAAGCTTTAAAGGCGTGTCACAGGGACACTTGTAAAACCGATGTGTTCAGATTTACCTCGTTTCGGTCTAAAACAGTTTGTTTCGTTGGACTAAGCACGAATACATGCTTTTCGCGCAGCTATAAGAGAAAAAAGAGTTGACGCGTATCAGAGGAACACTTGTAAAACCGATGTGTTGTGATTTAGCTCGTTTCGGTCTAAAACAGCTTCTTTCGCTGTATTAAGCAAGAATACATGCTTTTCGCGCAGTTATAAGAGCAAAAAATTTGACGCGTGTCAGAGGAACACTTGTAAAACCGATGTGTTGTGATTTAGCTCGTTTTGGTCTAAAACAGCTTGTTTCGCTGTATTAAGCAAGAATACATGCTTTTCGCGCAGTTATAAGAGAAAACGTTTTGACGCGTATTAGAGAGACACTTGTAAAACCGATGTGTTGTGATTTAGCTCTTTTCGGTCTAAAACAGCTTGTTTCGTTGTATAAAGCAAGAATACATGCTTTTCGCGCAGTTATAAGAGAAAAAGTTTTGACGCGTATTAGAGAGACACTTGTAAAACCGATTTGTTGTGATTTAGCTCGTTTCGGTCTAAAAGAGCTTGTTTCGTTGTATTAAGCAAGAATACATGCTTTTCGCGCAGTTATAAGAGAAAAAGTTTAGACGCGTATCAGAGGAACAATTGTAAAACCGATGTGTTGTGATTTAGCTCGTTTCGGTCTAAAACAGCTTGTTTCGCTGTATTAAGCAGAAATACATGCTTTTCGCGCAGTGATAAGAGAAAAAGCTTTAAAGGCGTGTCACAGGGACACTTGTAAAACCGATGTGTTCAGATTTACCTCGTTTCGGTCTAAAACAGCTTGTTTCCTTGGACTAAGCACGAATACATGCTTTTCGCGCAGCTATAAGAGAAAAAAGAGTTGACGCGTATCAGAGGAACACTTGTAAAACCGATGTGTTGTGATTTGGCTCGTTTCGGTCTAAAACAGCTTGTTTCGTTGTATTAAGCAGAAATACATGCTTTTCGCGCAGTTATAAGAGCAAAAAATTTGACGCGTGTCAGAGGAACACTTGTAAAACCGATGTGTTGTGATTTAGCTCGTTTTGGTCTAAAACAGCTTGTTTCGCTGTATTAAGCAAGAATACATGCTTTTCGCGCAGTTATAAGAGAAAAAGTTTTGACGCGTATTAGAGAGACACTTGTAAAACCGATGTGTTGTGATTTAGCTCTTTCCGGTCTAAAACAGCTTGTTTCGTTGTATTAAGCAAGAATACATGCTTTTCGCGTAGTTATAAGGGTAAAAGTTTTGACGCGTATCACATGGACACTTGGAAAACCGAAGTGTTCAGATTTAGCTCGTTTTGGTCTAAAACAGCTTGTTTCGTTGTATTAAGCACGAATACATGCTTTCGCGCAGTTATAAGAGAAAAAGTTTTGACGCGTATCAGAGGAACACTTGTAAAACCGATGTGTTGTGATTTAGCTCGTTTCGGTCTAAAACAGCTTGTTTCGCTGTATTAAGCACGAATACATGCTTTTCGCGCAGTTATAAGAGAAAAAGTTTAGACGCGTATCAGAGGAACAATTGTAAAACCGATGTGTTGTGATTTAGCTCGTTTCGGTCTAAAACAGCTTGTTTCGCTGTATTAAGCAGAAATACATGCTTTTCGCGCAGTGATAAGAGAAAAAGCTTTAAAGGCGTGTCACAGGGACACTTGTAAAACCGATGTGTTCAGATTTACCTCGTTTCGGTCTAAAACAGCTTGTTTCGTTGGACTAAGCACGAATACATGCTTTTCGCGCAGCTATAAGAGAAAAAAGAGTTGACGCGTATCAGAGGAACACTTGTAAAACCGATGTGTTGTGATTTGGCTCGTTTCGGTCTAAAACAGCTTGTTTCGTTGTATTAAGCAGAAATACATGCTTTTCGCGCAGTTATAAGAGCAAAAAATTTGACGCGTGTCAGAGGAACACTTGTAAAACCGATGTGTTGTGATTTAGCTCGTTTTGGTCTAAAACAGCTTGTTTCGCTGTATTAAGCAAGAATACATGCTTTTCGCGCAGTTATAAGAGAAAAAGTTTTGACGCGTATTAGAGAGACACTTGTAAAACCGATGTGTTGTGATTTAGCTCTTTCCGGTCTAAAACAGCTTGTTTCGTTGTATTAAGCAAGAATACATGCTTTTCGCGTAGTTATAAGGGTAAAAGTTTTGACGCGTATCACATGGACACTTGGAAAACCGAAGTGTTCAGATTTAGCTCGTTTTGGTCTAAAACAGCTTGTTTCGTTGTATTAAGCACGAATACATGCTTTCGCGCAGTTATAAGAGAAAAAGTTTTGACGCGTATCAGAGGAACACTTGTAAAACCGATGTGTTGTGATTTAGCTCGTTTCGGTCTAAAACAGCTTGTTTCGCTGTATTAAGCACGAATACATGCTTTTCGCGCAGTTATAAGAGAAAAAGTTTAGACGCGTATCAGAGGAACAATTGTAAAACCGATGTGTTGTGATTTAGCTCGTTTCGGTCTAAAACAGCTTGTTTCGCTGTATTAAGCAGAAATACATGCTTTTCGCGCAGTGATAAGAGAAAAAGCTTTAAAGGCGTGTCACAGGGACACTTGTAAAACCGATGTGTTCAGATTTACCTCGTTTCGGTCTAAAACAGCTTGTTTCGTTGGACTAAGCACGAATACATGCTTTTCGCGCAGCTATAAGAGAAAAAAGAGTTGACGCGTATCAGAGGAACACTTGTAAAACCGATGTGTTGTGATTTAGCTCGTTTCGGTCTAAAACAGCTTGTTTCGCTGTATTAAGCACGAATACATGCTTTTCGCGCAGTTATAAGAGCAAAAAATTTGACGCGTGTCAGAGGAACACTTGTAAAACCGATGTGTTGTGATTTAGCTCGTTTTGGTCTAAAACAGCTTGTTTCGCTGTATTAAGCAAGAATACATGCTTTTCGCGCAGTTATAAGAGAAAAAGTTTTGACGCGTATTAGAGAGACACTTGTAAAACCGATGTGTTGTGATTTAGCTCTTTTCGGTCTAAAACAGCTTGTTTCGTTGTATAAAGCAAGAATACATGCTTTTCGCGCAGTTATAAGAGAAAAAGTTTTGACGCGTATTAGAGAGACACTTGTAAAACCGATTTGTTGTGATTTAGCTCGTTTCGGTCTAAAAGAGCTTGTTTCGTTGTATTGGGCAAGAATACATGCTTTTCGCGCAGTTATAAGAGAAAAAGTTTTGACGAGTATCACGTGGATACTTGTAAAACCGATGTGTTCAGATTTAGCTCGTTTCGGTCAAAAACAACTTGTTTCGTTGTATTAAGCACGAATACATGCTTTTCGCGCAGTTAAAAGAGAAAAAGTTTTGACGAATATCACGTGGAACACTTGTAATACCGATGTGTTGTGATTTAGCTCGTTTCGGTCTAAAACAGCTTGTTTCGCTGTATTAAGCAAGAATACATGCTTTTCGCGCAGTTATAAAAGAAAAAGTTTTGACGCGTATCAGAGGAACACTTGTAAAACCGATGTGTTGTGATTTAGCTCGTTTCGGTCTAAAACAGCTTGTTTCGCTGTATTAAGCAAGAATACATGCTTTTCGCGCAGTTATAAGAGAAAAAGTTTTGACGAGTATCACGTGGAACACTTGTAATACCGATGTGTTGTGATTTGGCTCGTTTCGGTCTAAAACAGCTTGTTTCGTTGTATTAAGCAAGAATACATGCTTTTCGCGCAGTTATAAGAGAAAAAGTTTTGACGCGTATCAGAGGAACACTTGTAAAACCGATGTGTTCAGATTTAACTCTTTTCGGACTAAAGCAGCTTGTTTCGTTGTATTAAGCACGAATACATGCTTTTCGCGCAGTTATAAGGGAAAAAGTTTTGACGCGTATCACATGGACACTTGGAAAACCGATGTGTTCAGATTTAGCTCGTTTTGGTCTAAAACAGCTTGTTTCGTTGTATTAAGCACGAATACATGCTTTTCGCGCAGTTATAAGAGAAAAAGTTTTGACGCGTATCAGAGGAACACTTGTAAAACCGATGTGTTGTGATTTAGCTCGTTTCGGTCTAAAACAGCTTGTTTCGCTGTATTAAGCACGAATACATGCTTTTCGAGCAGCTATAAGAGAAAAAAGAGTTGACGCGTATCAGAGGAACACTTGTAAAACCGATGTGTTGTGATTTAGCTCGTTTCGGTCTAAAACAGCTTCTTTCGCTGTATTAAGCAAGAATACATGCTTTTCGCGCAGTTATAAGAGCAAAAAATTTGACGCGTGTCAGAGGAACACTTGTAAAACCGATGTGTTGTGATTTAGCTCGTTTTGGTCTAAAACAGCTTGTTTCGCTGTATTAAGCAAGAATACATGCTTTTCGCGCAGTTATAAGAGAAAAAGTTTTGACGCGTATTAGAGAGACACTTGTAAAACCGATGTGTTGTGATTTAGCTCTTTCCGGTCTAAAACAGCTTGTTTCGTTGTATTAAGCAAGAATACATGCTTTTCGCGTAGTTATAAGGGTAAAAGTTTTGACGCGTATCACATGGACACTTGGAAAACCGAAGTGTTCAGATTTAGCTCGTTTTGGTCTAAAACAGCTTGTTTCGTTGTATTAAGCACGAATACATGCTTTCGCGCAGTTATAAGAGAAAAAGTTTTGACGCGTATCAGAGGAACACTTGTAAAACCGATGTGTTGTGATTTAGCTCGTTTCGGTCTAAAACAGCTTGTTTCGCTGTATTAAGCACGAATACATGCTTTTCGCGCAGTTATAAGAGAAAAAGTTTAGACGCGTATCAGAGGAACAATTGTAAAACCGATGTGTTGTGATTTAGCTCGTTTCGGTCTAAAACAGCTTGTTTCGCTGTATTAAGCAGAAATACATGCTTTTCGCGCAGTGATAAGAGAAAAAGCTTTAAAGGCGTGTCACAGGGACACTTGTAAAACCGATGTGTTCAGATTTACCTCGTTTCGGTCTAAAACAGCTTGTTTCGTTGGACTAAGCACGAATACATGCTTTTCGCGCAGCTATAAGAGAAAAAAGAGTTGACGCGTATCAGAGGAACACTTGTAAAACCGATGTGTTGTGATTTAGCTCGTTTCGGTCTAAAACAGCTTGTTTCGCTGTATTAAGCACGAATACATGCTTTTCGCGCAGTTATAAGAGCAAAAAATTTGACGCGTGTCAGAGGAACACTTGTAAAACCGATGTGTTGTGATTTAGCTCGTTTTGGTCTAAAACAGCTTGTTTCGCTGTATTAAGCAAGAATACATGCTTTTCGCGCAGTTATAAGAGAAAAAGTTTTGACGAGTATCACGTGGATACTTGTAAAACCGATGTGTTCAGATTTAGCTCGTTTCGGTCAAAAACAACTTGTTTCGTTGTATTAAGCACGAATACATGCTTTTCGCGCAGTTAAAAGAGAAAAAGTTTTGACGAATATCACGTGGAACACTTGTAATACCGATGTGTTGTGATTTAGCTCGTTTCGGTCTAAAACAGCTTGTTTCGCTGTATTAAGCAAGAATACATGCTTTTCGCGCAGTTATAAAAGAAAAAGTTTTGACGCGTATCAGAGGAACACTTGTAAAACCGATGTGTTGTGATTTAGCTCGTTTCGGTCTAAAACAGCTTGTTTCGCTGTATTAAGCAAGAATACATGCTTTTCGCGCAGTTATAAGAGAAAAAGTTTTGACGAGTATCACGTGGAACACTTGTAATACCGATGTGTTGTGATTTGGCTCGTTTCGGTCTAAAACAGCTTGTTTCGTTGTATTAAGCAAGAATACATGCTTTTCGCGCAGTTATAAGAGAAAAAGTTTTGACGCGTATCAGAGGAACACTTGTAAAACCGATGTGTTCAGATTTAACTCTTTTCGGACTAAAGCAGCTTGTTTCGTTGTATTAAGCACGAATACATGCTTTTCGCGCAGTTATAAGGGAAAAAGTTTTGACGCGTATCACATGGACACTTGGAAAACCGATGTGTTCAGATTTAGCTCGTTTTGGTCTAAAACAGCTTGTTTCGTTGTATTAAGCACGAATACATGCTTTTCGCGCAGTTATAAGAGAAAAAGTTTTGACGCGTATCAGAGGAACACTTGTAAAACCGATGTGTTGTGATTTAGCTCGTTTCGGTCTAAAACAGCTTGTTTCGCTGTATTAAGCACGAATACATGCTTTTCGAGCAGCTATAAGAGAAAAAAGAGTTGACGCGTATCAGAGGAACACTTGTAAAACCGATGTGTTGTGATTTAGCTCGTTTCGGTCTAAAACAGCTTCTTTCGCTGTATTAAGCAAGAATACATGCTTTTCGCGCAGTTATAAGAGCAAAAAATTTGACGCGTGTCAGAGGAACACTTGTAAAACCGATGTGTTGTGATTTAGCTCGTTTTGGTCTAAAACAGCTTGTTTCGCTGTATTAAGCAAGAATACATGCTTTTCGCGCAGTTATAAGAGAAAAAGTTTTGACGCGTATTAGAGAGACACTTGTAAAACCGATGTGTTGTGATTTAGCTCTTTCCGGTCTAAAACAGCTTGTTTCGTTGTATTAAGCAAGAATACATGCTTTTCGCGTAGTTATAAGGGTAAAAGTTTTGACGCGTATCACATGGACACTTGGAAAACCGAAGTGTTCAGATTTAGCTCGTTTTGGTCTAAAACAGCTTGTTTCGTTGTATTAAGCACGAATACATGCTTTCGCGCAGTTATAAGAGAAAAAGTTTTGACGCGTATCAGAGGAACACTTGTAAAACCGATGTGTTGTGATTTAGCTCGTTTCGGTCTAAAACAGCTTGTTTCGCTGTATTAAGCACGAATACATGCTTTTCGCGCAGTTATAAGAGAAAAAGTTTAGACGCGTATCAGAGGAACAATTGTAAAACCGATGTGTTGTGATTTAGCTCGTTTCGGTCTAAAACAGCTTGTTTCGCTGTATTAAGCAGAAATACATGCTTTTCGCGCAGTGATAAGAGAAAAAGCTTTAAAGGCGTGTCACAGGGACACTTGTAAAACCGATGTGTTCAGATTTACCTCGTTTCGGTCTAAAACAGCTTGTTTCGTTGGACTAAGCACGAATACATGCTTTTCGCGCAGCTATAAGAGAAAAAAGAGTTGACGCGTATCAGAGGAACACTTGTAAAACCGATGTGTTGTGATTTAGCTCGTTTCGGTCTAAAACAGCTTGTTTCGCTGTATTAAGCACGAATACATGCTTTTCGCGCAGTTATAAGAGCAAAAAATTTGACGCGTGTCAGAGGAACACTTGTAAAACCGATGTGTTGTGATTTAGCTCGTTTTGGTCTAAAACAGCTTGTTTCGCTGTATTAAGCAAGAATACATGCTTTTCGCGCAGTTATAAGAGAAAAAGTTTTGACGCGTATTAGAGAGACACTTGTAAAACCGATGTGTTGTGATTTAGCTCTTTTCGGTCTAAAACAGCTTGTTTCGTTGTATAAAGCAAGAATACATGCTTTTCGCGCAGTTATAAGAGAAAAAGTTTTGACGCGTATTAGAGAGACACTTGTAAAACCGATTTGTTGTGATTTAGCTCGTTTCGGTCTAAAAGAGCTTGTTTCGTTGTATTGGGCAAGAATACATGCTTTTCGCGCAGTTATAAGAGAAAAAGTTTTGACGAGTATCACGTGGATACTTGTAAAACCGATGTGTTCAGATTTAGCTCGTTTCGGTCAAAAACAACTTGTTTCGTTGTATTAAGCACGAATACATGCTTTTCGCGCAGTTAAAAGAGAAAAAGTTTTGACGAATATCACGTGGAACACTTGTAATACCGATGTGTTGTGATTTAGCTCGTTTCGGTCTAAAACAGCTTGTTTCGCTGTATTAAGCAAGAATACATGCTTTTCGCGCAGTTATAAAAGAAAAAGTTTTGACGCGTATCAGAGGAACACTTGTAAAACCGATGTGTTGTGATTTAGCTCGTTTCGGTCTAAAACAGCTTGTTTCGCTGTATTAAGCAAGAATACATGCTTTTCGCGCAGTTATAAGAGAAAAAGTTTTGACGAGTATCACGTGGAACACTTGTAATACCGATGTGTTGTGATTTGGCTCGTTTCGGTCTAAAACAGCTTGTTTCGTTGTATTAAGCAAGAATACATGCTTTTCGCGCAGTTATAAGAGAAAAAGTTTTGACGCGTATCAGAGGAACACTTGTAAAACCGATGTGTTCAGATTTAACTCTTTTCGGACTAAAGCAGCTTGTTTCGTTGTATTAAGCACGAATACATGCTTTTCGCGCAGTTATAAGGGAAAAAGTTTTGACGCGTATCACATGGACACTTGGAAAACCGATGTGTTCAGATTTAGCTCGTTTTGGTCTAAAACAGCTTGTTTCGTTGTATTAAGCACGAATACATGCTTTTCGCGCAGTTATAAGAGAAAAAGTTTTGACGCGTATCAGAGGAACACTTGTAAAACCGATGTGTTGTGATTTAGCTCGTTTCGGTCTAAAACAGCTTGTTTCGCTGTATTAAGCACGAATACATGCTTTTCGCGCAGTTATAAGAGAAAAAGTTTAGACGCGTATCAGAGGAACAATTGTAAAACCGATGTGTTGTGATTTAGCTCGTTTCGGTCTAAAACAGCTTGTTTCGCTGTATTAAGCAGAAATACATGCTTTTCGCGCAGTGATAAGAGAAAAAGCTTTAAAGGCGTGTCACAGGAACACTTGTAAAACCGATGTGTTCAGATTTAACTCGTTTCGGTCTAAAACAGCTTGTTTCGTTGTATTAAGCACGAATACATGCTTTTCGCGCAGTTATAAGAGAAAAAGTTTTGACGAGTATCACGTGGAACACTTGTAATACCGATGTGTTGTGATTTAGCTCGTTTCGGTCTAAAACAACTTGATTCGCTGTATTAAGCAAGAATACATGCTTTTCGCGCAGTTATAAAAGAAAAAGTTTTGACGCGTATCAGAGGAACACTTGTAAAACCGATGTGTTGTGATTTAGCTCATTTCGGTCTAAAACAGCTTGTTTCGCTGTATTAAGCAAGAATACATGCTTTTCGCGCAGTTATAAGAGAAAAAGTTTTGACGAGTATCACGTGGATACTTGTAAAACCGATGTGTTCAGATTTAGCTCGTTTCGGTCTAAAACAGCTTGTTTCGTTGTATTAAGCAACAATACATGCTTTTCGCGCAGTTATAAGAGAAAAAGTTTTGACGCGTATTAAAGAGACACTTGTAAAACCGATTTGTTGTGATTTAGCTCTTTTCGGTCTAAAACAGCTTGTTTCGTTGTATTAAGCAAGAATACATGCTTTTCGCGCAGTTATAAGAGAAAAAGTTTTGACGAGTATCACGTGGATACTTGTAAAACCGATGTGTTCAAATTTAGCTCGTTTCGGTCTAAAACAGCTTGTTTCGTTGTATTAAGCACGAATACATGCTTTTCGCGCAGTTATAAGAGAAAAAGTTTTGACGAGTATCACGTGGAACACTTGTAATACCGATGTGTTGTGATTTAGCTCGTTTCGGTCTAAAACAGCTTGATTCTCTGTATTAAGCAAGAATACATGCTTTTCGCGCAGTTATAAGAGAAAAAGTTTTGACGCGTATTAGAGAGACACTTGTAAAACCGATTTGTTGTGATTTAGCTCGTTTCGGTCTAAAACAGCTTGTTTCGCTGTATTAAGCAAGAATACATGCTTTTCGCGCAGTTATAAGAGAAAAAGTTTTGACGAGTATCACGTGGATACTTGTAAAACCGATGTGTTGTGATTTAGCTCGTTTCGGTCAAAAACAGCTTGTTTCGCTGTATTAAGCACGAATACATGCTTTTCGCGCAGTTAAAAGAGAAAATTTTTGACGAGTATCACGTGGAACACTTGTAATACCGATGTGTTGTGATATAGCTCGTTTCGGTCTAAAACAGCTTGTTTCGCTGTATTAAGCAAGAATACATGCTTTTCGCGCCGTTATAAGAGAAAAAGTTTTGACGCGTATCAGAGGAACACTTTTAAAACCGATGTGTTGTGATTTAGCTCATTTCGGTCTAAAACAGCTTGTTTCGCTGTATTAAGCAAGAATACATGCTTTTCGCGCAGTTATAAGAGAAAAAGTTTTGACGCGTATCAGAGGAACACTTGTAAAACCGATGTGTTGTGATTTAGCTCGTTTCGGTCTAAAACAGCTTGTTTCGCTGTATTAAGCAAGAATACATGCTTTTCGCGCAGTTATAAGAGAAAAAGTTTTGACGCGTATCAGAGGAACACTTGTAAAACCGATGCGTTGTGATTTAGCTCGTTTCGGTCTAAAACAACTTGTTTCGCTGTATTAAGCAAGAATACATGCTTTTTGCGCAGTTATAAGAGAAAAAGTTTTGACGCGTATCACAGGAACACTTGTAAAACCGATGTGTTCAGATTTAGCTTGTTTCGGACTAAAACAGCTTGTTTCGTTGTATTAAGCAGAAATACATGCTTTTCGCGCAGTGATAAGAAAAAAAGATTTAAAGGCGTGTCACAGGGACACTTGTAAAACCGATGTGTTCAGATTTACCTCGTTTTGGTCTAAAACAGCTTGTTTCGTTGGACTAAGCACGAATACATGCTTTTCGCGCAGCTATAAGAGAAAAAAGAGTTGACGCGTATCAGAGGAACACTTGTAAAACCGATGTGTTGTGATTTAGCTCGTTTCGGTCTAAAACAGCTTCTTTCGCTGTATTAAGCAAGAATACATGCTTTTCGCGCAGTGATAAGAGAAAAAGCTTTAAAGGCGTGTCACAGGAACACTTGTAAAACCGATGTGTTCAGATTTAACTCGTTTCGGTCTAAAACAGCTTGTTTCGTTGTATTAAGCACGAATACATGCTTTTCGCGCAGTTATAAGAGAAAAAGTTTTGACGAGTATCACGTGGAACACTTGTAATACCGATGTGTTGTGATTTAGCTCGTTTCGGTCTAAAACAACTTGATTCGCTGTATTAAGCAAGAATACATGCTTTTCGCGCAGTTATAAAAGAAAAAGTTTTGACGCGTATCAGAGGAACACTTGTAAAACCGATGTGTTGTGATTTAGCTCATTTCGGTCTAAAACAGCTTGTTTCGCTGTATTAAGCAAGAATACATGCTTTTCGCGCAGTTATAAGAGAAAAAGTTTTGACGAGTATCACGTGGATACTTGTAAAACCGATGTGTTCAGATTTAGCTCGTTTCGGTCTAAAACAGCTTGTTTCGTTGTATTAAGCAACAATACATGCTTTTCGCGCAGTTATAAGAGAAAAAGTTTTGACGCGTATTAAAGAGACACTTGTAAAACCGATTTGTTGTGATTTAGCTCTTTTCGGTCTAAAACAGCTTGTTTCGTTGTATTAAGCAAGAATACATGCTTTTCGCGCAGTTATAAGAGAAAAAGTTTTGACGAGTATCACGTGGATACTTGTAAAACCGATGTGTTCAAATTTAGCTCGTTTCGGTCTAAAACAGCTTGTTTCTTTGTATTAAGCACGAATACATGCTTTTCGCGCAGTTATAAGAGAAAAAGTTTTGACGAGTATCACGTGGAACACTTGTAATACCGATGTGTTGTGATTTAGCTCGTTTCGGTCTAAAACAGCTTGATTCTCTGTATTAAGCAAGAATACATGCTTTTCGCGCAGTTATAAGAGAAAAAGTTTTGACGCGTATTAGAGAGACACTTGTAAAACCGATTTGTTGTGATTTAGCTCGTTTCGGTCTAAAACAGCTTGTTTCGCTGTATTAAGCAAGAATACATGCTTTTCGCGCAGTTATAAGAGAAAAAGTTTTGACGAGTATCACGTGGATACTTGTAAAACCGATGTGTTGTGATTTAGCTCGTTTCGGTCAAAAACAGCTTGTTTCGCTGTATTAAGCACGAATACATGCTTTTCGCGCAGTTAAAAGAGAAAATTTTTGACGAGTATCACGTGGAACACTTGTAATACCGATGTGTTGTGATATAGCTGATTTCGGTCTAAAACAGCTTGTTTCGCTGTATTAAGCAAGAATACAAGCTTTTCGCGCCGTTATAAGAGAAAAAGTTTTGACGCGTATCAGAGGAACACTTTTAAAACCGATGTGTTGTGATTTAGCTCATTTCGGTCTAAAACAGCTTGTTTCGCTGTATTAAGCAAGAATACATGCTTTTCGCGCAGTTATAAGAGAAAAAGTTTTGACGCGTATCAGAGGAACACTTGTAAAACCGATGTGTTGTGATTTAGCTCGTTTCGGTCTAAAACAGCTTGTTTCGCTGTATTAAGCAAGAATACATGCTTTTCGCGCAGTTATAAGAGAAAAAGTTTTGACGCGTATCAGAGGAACACTTGTAAAACCGATGCGTTGTGATTTAGCTCGTTTCGGTCTAAAACAACTTGTTTCGCTGTATTAAGCAAGAATACATGCTTTTTGCGCAGTTATAAGAGAAAAAGTTTTGACGCGTATCACAGGAACACTTGTAAAACCGATGTGTTCAGATTTAGCTCGTTTCGGACTAAAACAGCTTGTTTCGTTGTATTAAGCAGAAATACATGCTTTTCGCGCAGTGATAAGAAAAAAAGATTTAAAGGCGTGTCAGAGGAACACTTGTAAAACCGATGTGTTGTGATTTAGCTCGTTTTGGTCTAAAACAGCGTG
This sequence comes from Amblyomma americanum, assembly GCF_052857255.1. Classification (NCBI taxonomy): domain Eukaryota; kingdom Metazoa; phylum Arthropoda; class Arachnida; order Ixodida; family Ixodidae; genus Amblyomma; species Amblyomma americanum. Next base: position 1,013,050 of record NW_027526489.1, on the reverse strand, counting down.
TTTCGCTGTATTAGGCAAGAATACATGCTTTTCGCGCAGTTATAAGAGAAAAAGTTTTGACGCGTATTAGAGAGACACTTGTAAAACCGATGTGTTGTGATTTAGCTCTTTTCGGTCTAAAACAGCTTGTTTCGTTGTATTAAGCAAGAATACATGCTTTTCGCGCAGTTATAAGAGAAAAAGTTTTGACGAGTATCACGTGGATACTTGTAAAACCGATGTGTTCAGATTTAGCTCGTTTCGGTCTAAAACAGCTTGTTTCGTTGTATTAAGCACGAATACATGCTTTTCGCGCAGTTATAAGAGAAAAAGTTTTGACGAGTATCACGTGGAACACTTGTAATACCGATGTGTTGTGATTTAGCTCGTTTCGGTCTAAAACAGCTTGATTCGCTGTATTAAGCAAGAATACATGGTTTTCGCGCAGTTATAAAAGAAAAAGTTTTGACGCGTATCAGAGGAACACTTGTAAAACCGATGTGTTGTCATTTAGCTCATTTCGGTCTAAAACAGCTTGTTTCGCTGTATTAAGCAAGAATACATGCTTTTCGCGCAGTTATAAGAGAAAAAGTTTTGACGAGTATCACGTGGATACTTGTAAAACCGATGTGTTCAGATTTAGCTCGTTTCGGTCTAAAACAGCTTGTTTCGTTGTATTAAGCAAGAATACATGCTTTTCGCGCAGTTATAAGAGAAAACGTTTTGACGCGTATTAGAGAGACACTTGTAAAACCGATTTGTTGTGATTTAGCTCGTTTCGGTCTAAAACAGCTTGTTTCGTTGTATTAAGCAAGAATACATGCTTTTCGCGCAGTTATAAGAGAAAACGTTTTGACGAGTATCACGTGGATACTTGTAAAACCGATGTGTTCAGATTTAGCTCGTTTCGGTCAAAAACAGCTTGTTTCGTTGTATTAAGCACGAATACATGCTTTTCGCGCAGTTAAAAGAGAAAAAGTTTTGACGAGTATCACGTGGAACACTTGTAATACCGATGTGTTGTGATTTAGCTCGTTTCGGTCTAAAACAGCTTGTTTCGCTGTATTAAGCAAGAATACATGCTTTTCGCGCCGTTATAAGAGAAAAAGTTTTGACGCGTATCAGAGGAACACTTTTAAAATCGATGTGTTGTGATTTAGCTCATTTCGGTCTAAAACAGCTTGTTTCGCTGTATTAAGCAAGAATACATGCTTTTCGCGCAGTTATAAGAGAAAAAGTTTTGACGCGTATCAGAGGAACACTTGTAATACCGATGTGTTGTGATTTAGCTCGTTTCGGTCTAAAACAGCTTGTTTCGCTGTATTAAGCAAGAATACATGCTTTTCGCGCCGTTATAAGAGAAAAAGTTTTGACGCGTATCAGAGGAACAGTTTTAAAACCGATGTGTTGTGATTTAGCTCATTTCGGTCTAAAACAGCTTGTTTCGCTGTATTAAGCAAGAATACATGCTTTTCGCGCAGTTATAAGAGAAAAAGTTTTGACGCGTATCAGAGGAACACTTGTAAAACCGATGTGTTGTGATTTAGCTCGTTTCGGTCTAAAACAGCTTGTTTTGCTGTATTAAGCAAGAATACATGCTTTTCGCGCAGTTATAAGAGAAAAAGTTTTGACGCGTATTAGAGGAACACTTGTAAAATCGATGTGTTGTGATTTAGCTCGTTTCGGTCTAAAACAACTTGTTTCGCTGTATTAAGCAAGAATACATGCTTTTTGCGCAGTTATAAGAGAAAAAGTTTTGACGCGTATCAGAGGAACACTTGTAAAACCGATGTGTTCAGATTTAGCTCGTTTCGGTCTAAAACAGCTTGTTTCGTTGTATTAAGCACGAATACATGCTTTACGCGCAGTTATAGAAGAAAAAGTTTTGACGCGTATCAGAGACACTTGTAAAACCGATGTGTTGTGATTTAGCTCGTTTCGGTCTAAAACAGCTTGTTTCGTTGTATTAAGCAAGAATACATGCTTTTCGCGCAGTTATAAGAGAAAAAGTTTTGACGCGTATTAGAGAGACACTTGTAAAACCGATGTGTTGTGATTTAGCTCGTTTCGGTCTAAAACAGCTTGTTTCGTTGTATTAAGCAAGAATACATGCTTTTCGCGCAGTTATAAGAGAAAAAGTTTTGACGAGTATCACGTGGATACTTGTAAAACCGATGTGTTCAGATTTAGCTCGTTTCGGTCTAAAACAGCTTGTTTCGCTGTATTAAGCACGAATGCATGCTTTTCGCGCAGTTAAAAGAGAAAAAGTTTTGACGCGTATCAGAGGAACACTTGTAAAACCGATGTGTTGTGATTTAGCTCGTTTCGGTCTAAAACAGCTTGTTTCGCTGTATTAAGCAAGAATACATGCTTTTCGCGCAGTTATAAGAGAAAAAGTTTTGACGCGTATTAGAGGAACACTTGTAAAATCGATGTGTTGTGATTTAGCTCGTTTCGGTCTAAAACAACTTGTTTCGCTGTATTAAGCAAGAATACATGCTTTTTGCGCAGTTATAAGAGAAAAAGTTTTGACGCGTATCAGAGGAACACTTGTAAAACCGATGTGTTCAGATTTAGCTCGTTTCGGTCTAAAACAGCTTGTTTCGTTGTATTAAGCACGAATACATGCTTTACGCGCAGTTATAGAAGAAAAAGTTTTGACGCGTATCAGAGACACTTGTAAAACCGATGTGTTGTGATTTAGCTCGTTTCGGTCTAAAACAGCTTGTTTCGTTGTATTAAGCAAGAATGCATGCTTTTCGCGCAGTTATAAGAGAAAAAGTTTTGACGCGTATTAGAGAGACACTTGTAAAACCGATGTGTTGTGATTTAGCTCGTTTCGGTCTAAAACAGCTTGTTTCGTTGTATTAAGCAAGAATACATGCTTTTCGCGCAGTTATAAGAGAAAAATTTTTGACGAGTATCACGTGGAACACTTGTAATACCGATGTGTTGTGATATAGCTGATTTCGGTCTAAAACAGCTTGTTTCGCTGTATTAAGCAAGAATACAAGCTTTTCGCGCCGTTATAAGAGAAAAAGTTTTGACGCGTATCAGAGGAACACTTTTAAAACCGATGTGTTGTGATTTAGCTCATTTCGGTCTAAAACAGCTTGTTTCGCTGTATTAAGCAAGAATACATGCTTTTCGCGCAGTTATAAGAGAAAAAGTTTTGACGCGTATCAGAGGAACACTTGTAAAACCGATGTGTTGTGATTTAGCTCGTTTCGGTCTAAAACAGCTTGTTTCGCTGTATTAAGCAAGAATACATGCTTTTCGCGCAGTTATAAGAGAAAAAGTTTTGACGCGTATCAGAGGAACACTTGTAAAACCGATGCGTTGTGATTTAGCTCGTTTCGGTCTAAAACAACTTGTTTCGCTGTATTAAGCAAGAATACATGCTTTTTGCGCAGTTATAAGAGAAAAAGTTTTGACGCGTATCACAGGAACACTTGTAAAACCGATGTGTTCAGATTTAGCTCGTTTCGGACTAAAACAGCTTGTTTCGTTGTATTAAGCAGAAATACATGCTTTTCGCGCAGTGATAAGAAAAAAAGATTTAAAGGCGTGTCAGAGGAACACTTGTAAAACCGATGTGTTGTGATTTAGCTCGTTTTGGTCTAAAACAGCTTGTTTCGCTGTATTAAGCAAGAATACATGCTTTTCGCGCAGTTATAAGAGAAAAAGTTTTGACGCGTATTAGAGAGACACTTGTAAAACCGATGTGTTGTGATTTAGCTCTTTTCGGTCTAAAACAGCTTGTTTCGTTGTATTAAGCAAGAATACATGCTTTTCGCGCAGTTATAAGAGAAAAAGTTTTGACGAGTATCACGTGGATACTTGTAAAACCGATGTGTTCAGATTTAGCTCGTTTCGGTCTAAAACAGCTTGTTTCGTTGTATTAAGCACGAATACATGCTTTTCGCGCAGTTATAAGAGAAAAAGTTTTGACGAGTATCACGTGGAACACTTGTAATACCGATGTGTTGTGATTTAGCTCGTTTCGGTCTAAAACAGCTTGATTCGCTGTATTAAGCAAGAATACATGGTTTTCGCGCAGTTATAAAAGAAAAAGTTTTGACGCGTATCAGAGGAACACTTGTAAAACCGATGTGTTGTCATTTAGCTCATTTCGGTCTAAAACAGCTTGTTTCGCTGTATTAAGCAAGAATACATGCTTTTCGCGCAGTTATAAGAGAAAAAGTTTTGACGCGTATCAGAGGAACACTTGTAATACCGATGTGTTGTGATTTAGCTCGTTTCGGTCTAAAACAGCTTGTTTCGCTGTATTAAGCAAGAATACATGCTTTTCGCGCCGTTATAAGAGAAAAAGTTTTGACGCGTATCAGAGGAACAGTTTTAAAACCGATGTGTTGTGATTTAGCTCATTTCGGTCTAAAACAGCTTGTTTCGCAGTATTAAGCAAGAATACATGCTTTTCGCGCAGTTATAAGAGAAAAAGTTTTGACGCGTATCAGAGGAACACTTGTAAAACCGATGTGTTGTGATTTAGCTCGTTTCGGTCTAAAACAGCTTGTTTCGCTGTATTAAGCAAGAATACATGCTTTTCGCGCAGTTATAAGAGAAAAAGTTTTGACGCGTATTAGAGGAACACTTGTAAAATCGATGTGTTGTGATTTAGCTCGTTTCGGTCTAAAACAACTTGTTTCGCTGTATTAAGCAAGAATACATGCTTTTTGCGCAGTTATAAGAGAAAAAGTTTTGACGCGTATCAGAGGAACACTTGTAAAACCGATGTGTTCAGATTTAGCTCGTTTCGGTCTAAAACAGCTTGTTTCGTTGTATTAAGCACGAATACATGCTTTACGCGCAGTTATAGAAGAAAAAGTTTTGACGCGTATCAGAGACACTTGTAAAACCGATGTGTTGTGATTTAGCTCGTTTCGGTCTAAAACAGCTTGTTTCGTTGTATTAAGCAAGAATACATGCTTTTCGCGCAGTTATAAGAGAAAAAGTTTTGACGCGTATTAGAGAGACACTTGTAAAACCGATGTGTTGTGATTTAGCTCGTTTCGGTCTAAAACAGCTTGTTTCGTTGTATTAAGCAAGAATACATGCTTTTCGCGCAGTTATAAGAGAAAAAGTTTTGACGAGTATCACGTGGATACTTGTAAAACCGATGTGTTCAGATTTAGCTCGTTTCGGTCTAAAACAGCTTGTTTCGCTGTATTAAGCACGAATGCATGCTTTTCGCGCAGTTAAAAGAGAAAAAGTTTTGACGCGTATCAGAGGAACACTTGTAAAACCGATGTGTTGTGATTTAGCTCGTTTCGGTCTAAAACAGCTTGTTTCGCTGTATTAAGCAAGAATACATGCTTTTCGCGCAGTTATAAGAGAAAAAGTTTTGACGCGTATTAGAGGAACACTTGTAAAATCGATGTGTGGTGATTTAGCTCGTTTCGGTCTAAAACAACTTGTTTCGCTGTATTAAGCAAGAATACATGCTTTTTGCGCAGTTATAAGAGAAAAAGTTTTGACGCGTATCAGAGGAACACTTGTAAAACCGATGTGTTCAGATTTAGCTCGTTTCGGTCTAAAACAGCTTGTTTCGTTGTATTAAGCACGAATACATGCTTTACGCGCAGTTATAGAAGAAAAAGTTTTGACGCGTATCAGAGACACTTGTAAAACCGATGTGTTGTGATTTAGCTCGTTTCGGTCTAAAACAGCTTGTTTCGTTGTATTAAGCAAGAATACATGCTTTTCGCGCAGTTATAAGAGAAAAAGTTTTGACGCGTATTAGAGAGACACTTGTAAAACCGATGTGTTGTGATTTAGCTCGTTTCGGTCTAAAACAGCTTGTTTCGTTGTATTAAGCAAGAATACATGCTTTTCGCGCAGTTATAAGAGAAAAAGTTTTGACGAGTATCACGTGGATACTTGTAAAACCGATGTGTTCAGATTTAGCACGTTTCGGTCAAAAACAGCTTGTTTCGTTGTATTAAGCACGAATGCATGCTTTTCGCGCAGTTAAAAGAGAAAAAGTTTTGACGAGTATCACGTGGAACACTTGTAATACCGATGTGTTGTGATTTAGCTCGTTTCGGTCTAAAACAGCTTGTTTCGCTGTATTAAGCAAGAATACATGCTTTTCGCGCCGTTATAAGAGAAAAAGTTTTGACGCGTATCAGAGGAACACTTTTAAAACCGATGTGTTGTGATTTACCTCATTTCGGTCTAAAACAGCTTGTTTCGCTGTATTAAGCAAGAATACATGCTTTTCGCGCAGTTATAAGAGAAAAAGTTTTGACGCGTATCAGAGGAACACTTGTAAAACCGATGTGTTGTGATTTAGCTCCTTTCGGTCTAAAACAGCTTGTTTCGCTGTATTAAGCAAGAATACATGCTTTTCGCGCAGTTATAAGAAAAAAAGTTTTGACGCGTATTAGAGGAACACATGTAAAACCGATGTGTTGTGATTTAGCTCGTTTCGGTCTAAAACAACTTGTTTCGCTGTATTAAGCAAGAATACATGCTTTTTGCGCAGTTATAAGAGAAAAAGTTTTGACGCGTATCAGAGGAACACTTGTAAAACCGATGTGTTCAGATTTAGCTCGTTTCGGTCTAAAACAGCTTGTTTCGTTGTATTAAGCACGAATACATGCTTTACGCGCAGTTATAGAAGAAAAAGTTTTGACGCTTGTCAGAGACACTTGTAAAACCGATGTGTTGTGATTTAGCTCGTTTCGGTCTAAAACAGCTTGTGTCGTTGTATTAAGCAAGAATACATGCTTTTCGCGCAGTTATAAGAGAAAAAGTTTTGACGCGTATTAGAGAGACACTTGTAAAACCGATGTGTTGTGATTTAGCTCGTTTCGGTCTAAAACAGCTTGTTTCGCTGTATTAAGCAAGAATACATGCTTTTCGCGCAGTTATAAGAGAAAAAGTTTTGACGCGTATCAGAGGAAAACTTGTAAAACTGATGTGTTGTGATTTAGCTCGTTTCGGTCTAAAACAGCTTGTTTCGCTGTATTAAGTAAGAATACATGCTTTTCGCGCAGTTATAAGAGAAAAAGTTTTGACGCGTATCAGAGGAACACTTGTAAAACCGATGTGTTGTGATTTAGCTCGTTTCGGTCTAAAACAGCTTGTTTCGCTGTATTAAGCAAGAATACATGCTTTTCGCGCAGTTATAAGAGAAAAAGTTTTGACGTGTATCGGAGGAACACTTGTAAAACCGATGAGTTCAGATTTAGCTCGTTTCGGTCTAAAACAGCTTGTTTTGTTGTATTAAGCACGAATACATGCTTTACGCGCAGTTATAGAAGAAAAAGTTTTGACGCGTATCAGGGAGACACTTGTAAAACCGATGTGTTGTGATTTAGCTCGTTTCGGTCTAAAACAGCTTGTTTCGTTGTATTAAGCAAGAATACATGCTTTTCGCGCAGTTATAAAAGAAAAAGTTTTGACGAGTATCACGTGGATACTTGTAATACCGATGTGTTGTGATTTAGCTCGTTTCGGTCTAAAACAGCTTGTTTCGCTGTATTAAGCAAGAATACATGCTTTTCGCGCAGTTATAAGAGAAAAAATTTTGACGCCTATCAGAGGAACACTTGTAAAACCGATGTGTTGTGATTTAGCTCATTTCGGTCTACAACAGCTTGTTTCGTTGTATTAAGCAAGAATACATGCTTTTCGCGCAGTTATAAGAGAAAAAGTTTTGACGCGTGTCACAGGGACACTTGTAAAACCGATGTGCTCAGATTTAGCTCGTTTCGGTCTAAAACAGCTTGTTTCGTTGTATTAGGCACGAATACATGCTTTTCGCGCAGTTATAAGAGAAAAAGTTTTGACGAGTATCACGTGGAACACTTGTAATACCGATGTGTTGTGATTTGGCTCGTTTCGGTCTAAAACAGCTTGTTTCGTTGTATTATGCAAGAATACACGCTTTTCGCGCAGTTATAAGAGAAAAAGTTTTGACGCGTATCAGAGGAACACTTGTAAAACCGATGTGTTCAGATTTAACTCTTTTCGGACTAAAACAGCTTGTTTCGTTGTATTAAGCACGAATACATGCTTTTCGCGCAGTTATAAGAGAAAAAGTTTTGACGCGTATCACATGGACACTTGGAAAACCGATGTGTTCAGATCTAGCTCGTTTTGGTCTAAAACAGCTTGTTTCGTTGTATTAGGCACGAATACATGCTTTTCGCGCAGTTATAAGAGAAAAAGTTTTGACGCGTATCAGAGGAACACTTGTAAAACCGATGTGTTGTGATTTAGCTCGTTTCGGTCTAAAACAGCTTGTTTCGCTGTATTAAGCAAGAATACATGCTTTTCGCGCAGTTATAAGAGAAAAAGTTTAGACGCGTATCGGAGGAACAATTGTAAAACCGATGTGTTGTGATTTAGCTCGTTTCGGTCTAAAACAGCTTGTTTCGCTGTATTAAGCAGAAATACATGCTTTTCGCGCAGTGATAAGAGAAAAAGCTTTAAAGGCGTGTCACAGGGACACTTGTAAAACCGATGTGTTCAGATTTACTTTGTTTCGGTCTAAAACAGCTTGTTTCGTTGGACTAAGCAAGAATACATGCTTTTCGCGCAGTTATAAGAGAAAAAAGTTTTGACGCGTATCAGAGGAACACTTGTAAAACCGATGAGTTCAGATTTAGCTCGTTTCGGTCTAAAACAGCTTGTTTTGTTGTATTAAGCACGAATACATGCTTTACGCGCAGTTATAGAAGAAAAAGTTTTGACGCGTATCAGGGAGACACTTGTAAAACCGATGTGTTGTGATTTAGCTCGTTTCGGTCTAAAACAGCTTGTTTCGTTGTATTAAGCAAGAATACATGCTTTTCGCGCAGTTATAAAAGAAAAAGTTTTGACGAGTATCACGTGGATACTTGTAATACCGAAGTGTTGTGATTTAGCTCGTTTCGGTCTAAAACAGCTTGTTTCGCTGTATTAAGCAAGAATACATGCTTTTCGCGCAGTTATAAGAGAAAAAATTTTGACGCCTATCAGAGGAACACTTGTAAAACCGATGTGTTGTGATTTAGCTCATTTCGGTCTACAACAGCTTGTTTCGTTGTATTAAGCAAGAATACATGCTTTTCGCGCAGTTATAAGAGAAAAAGTTTTGACGCGTGTCACATGGACACTTGTAAAACCGATGTGCTCAGATTTAGCTCGTTTCGGTCTAAAACAGCTTGTTTCGTTGTATTAGGCACGAATACATGCTTTTCGCGCAGTTATAAGAGAAAAAGTTTTGACGAGTATCACGTGGAACACTTGTAATACCGATGTGTTGTGATTTGGCTCGTTTCGGTCTAAAACAGCTTGTTTCGTTGTATTAAGCAAGAATACACGCTTTTCGCGCAGTTATAAGAGAAAAAGTTTTGACGCGTATCAGAGGAACACTTGTAAAACCGATGTGTTCAGATTTAACTCTTTTCGGACTAAAACAACTTGTTTCGTTGTATTAAGCACGAATACATGCTTTTCGCGCAGTTATAAGAGAAAAAGTTTTGACGCGTATCACATGGACACTTGGAAAACCGATGTGTTCAGATCTAGCTCGTTTTGGTCTAAAACAGCTTGTTTCGTTGTATTAGGCACGAATACATGCTTTTCGCGCAGTTATAAGAGAAAACGTTTTGACGCGTATCAGAGACACTTGTAAAACCGATGTGTTGTGATTTAGCTCGTTTCGGTCTAAAACAGCTTGTGTCGTTGTATTAAGCAAGAATACATGCTTTTCGCGCAGTTATAAGAGAAAAAGTTTTGACGCGTATTAGAGAGACACTTGTAAAACCGATGTGTTGTGATTTAGCTCGTTTCGGTCTAAAACAGCTTGTTTCGTTGTATTAAGCAAGAATACATGCTTTTCGCGCAGTTATAAGAGAAAAAGTTTTGACGAGTATCACGTGGAACACTTGTAATACCGATGTGTTGTGATTTGGCTCGTTTCGGTCTAAAACAGCTTGTTTCGTTGTATTAAGCAAGAATACACGCTTTTCGCGCAGTTATAAGAGAAAAAGTTTTGACGCGTATCACATGGACACTTGGGAAAACCGATGTGTTCAGATCTAGCTCGTTTTGGTCTAAAACAGCTTGTTTCGTTGTATTAGGCACGAATACATGCTTTTCGCGCAGTTATAAGAGAAAAAGTTTTGACGCGTATCAGAGGAACACTTGTAAAACCGATGTGTTGTGATTTAGCTCGTTTCGGTCTAAAACAGCTTGTTTCGCTGTATTAAGCAAGAATACATGCTTTTCGCGCAGTTATAAGAGAAAAAGTTTAGACGCGTATCAGAGGAACAATTGTAAAACCGATGTGTTGTGATTTAGCTCGTTTCGGTCTAAAACAGCTTGTTTCGTTGTATTAAGCAAGAATACATGCTTTTCGCGCAGTTATAAAAGAAAAAGTTTTGACGAGTATCACGTGGATACTTGTAATACCGATGTGTTGTGATTTAGCTCGTTTCGGTCTAAAACAGCTTGTTTCGCTGTATTAAGCAAGAATACATGCTTTTCGCGCAGTTATAAGAGAAAAAATTTTGACGCCTATCAGAGGAGCACTTGTAAAACCGATGTGTTGTGATTTAGCTCATTTCGGTCTACAACAGCTTGTTTCGTTGTATTAAGCAAGAATACATGCTTTTCGCGCAGTTATAAGAGAAAAAGTTTTGACGCGTGTCACATGGACACTTGTAAAACCGATGTGCTCAGATTTAGCTCGTTTCGGTCTAAAACAGCTTGTTTCGTTGTATTAGGCACGAATACATGCTTTTCGCGCAGTTATAAGAGAAAAAGTTTTGACGAGTATCACGTGGAACACTTCTAATACCGATGTGTTGTGATTTGGCTCGTTTCGGTCTAAAACAGCTTGTTTCGTTGTATTAAGCAAGAATACACGCTTTTCGCGCAGTTATAAGAGAAAAAGTTTTGACGCGTATCAGAGGAACACTTGTAAAACCGATGTGTTCAGATTTAACTCTTTTCGGACTAAAACAACTTGTTTCGTTGTATTAAGCACGAATACATGCTTTTCGCGCAGTTATAAGAGAAAAAGTTTTGACGCGTATCACATGGACACTTGGAAAACCGATGTGTTCAGATCTAGCTCGTTTTGGTCTAAAACAGCTTGTTTCGTTGTATTAGGCACGAATACATGCTTTTCGCGCAGTTATAAGAGAAAACGTTTTGACGAGTATCACGTGGATACTTGTAAAACCGATGTGTTCAGATTTAGCTCGTTTCGGTCTAAAACAACTTGTTCCGCTGTATTAAGCAAGAATACATGCTTTTTGCGCAGTTATAAGAGAAAAAGTTTTGACGCGTATTAGAGGAACACTTGTAAAACCGATGTGTTCAGATTTAGCTCGTTTCGGTCTAAAACAGCTTGTTTCGTTGTATTAAGCACGAATACATGCTTTACGCGCAGTTATAGAAGAAAAAGTTTTGACGCGTATCAGAGACACTTGTAAAACCGATGTGTTGTGATTTAGCTCGTTTCGGTCTAAAACAGCTTGTGTCGTTGTATTAAGCAAGAATACATGCTTTTCGCGCAGTTATAAGAGAAAAAGTTTTGACGCGTATTAGAGAGACACTTGTAAAACCGATGTGTTGTGATTTAGCTCGTTTCGGTCTAAAACAGCTTGTTTCGTTGTATTAAGCAAGAATACATGCTTTTCGCGCAGTTATAAGAGAAAAAGTTTTGACGAGTATCACGTGGAACACTTGTAATACCGATGTGTTGTGATTTGGCTCGTTTCGGTCTAAAACAGCTTGTTTCGTTGTATTAAGCAAGAATACACGCTTTTCGCGCAGTTATAAGAGAAAAAGTTTTGACGCGTATCAGAGGAACACTTGTAAAACCGATGTGTTCAGATTTAACTCTTTTCGGACTAAAACAACTTGTTTCGTTGTATTAAGCACGAATACATGCTTTTCGCGCAGTTATAAGAGAAAAAGTTTTGACGCGTATCACATGGACACTTGGAAAACCGATGTGTTCAGATCTAGCTCGTTTTGGTCTAAAACAGCTTGTTTCGTTGTATTAGGCACGAATACATGCTTTTCGCGCAGTTATAAGAGAAAACGTTTTGACGCGTATCAGAGACACTTGTAAAACCGATGTGTTGTGATTTAGCTCGTTTCGGTCTAAAACAGCTTGTGTCGTTGTATTAAGCAAGAATACATGCTTTTCGCGCAGTTATAAGAGAAAAAGTTTTGACGCGTATTAGAGAGACACTTGTAAAACCGATGTGTTGTGATTTAGCTCGTTTCGGTCTAAAACAGCTTGTTTCGTTGTATTAAGCAAGAATACATGCTTTTCGCGCAGTTATAAGAGAAAAAGTTTTGACGAGTATCACGTGGAACACTTGTAATACCGATGTGTTGTGATTTGGCTCGTTTCGGTCTAAAACAGCTTGTTTCGTTGTATTAAGCAAGAATACACGCTTTTCGCGCAGTTATAAGAGAAAAAGTTTTGACGCGTATCACATGGACACTTGGAAAACCGATGTGTTCAGATCTAGCTCGTTTTGGTCTAAAACAGCTTGTTTCGTTGTATTAGGCACGAATACATGCTTTTCGCGCAGTTATAAGAGAAAAAGTTTTGACGCGTATCAGAGGAACACTTGTAAAACCGATGTGTTGTGATTTAGCTCGTTTCGGTCTAAAACAGCTTGTTTCGCTGTATTAAGCAAGAATACATGCTTTTCGCGCAGTTATAAGAGAAAAAGTTTAGACGCGTATCAGAGGAACAATTGTAAAACCGATGTGTTGTGATTTAGCTCGTTTCGGTCTAAAACAGCTTGTTTCGTTGTATTAAGCAAGAATACATGCTTTTCGCGCAGTTATAAAAGAAAAAGTTTTGACGAGTATCACGTGGATACTTGTAATACCGATGTGTTGTGATTTAGCTCGTTTCGGTCTAAAACAGCTTGTTTCGCTGTATTAAGCAAGAATACATGCTTTTCGCGCAGTTATAAGAGAAAAAATTTTGACGCCTATCAGAGGAACACTTGTAAAACCGATGTGTTGTGATTTAGCTCATTTCGGTCTACAACAGCTTGTTTCGTTGTATTAAGCAAGAATACATGCTTTTCGCGCAGTTATAAGAGAAAAAGTTTTGACGCGTGTCACATGGACACTTGTAAAACCGATGTGCTCAGATTTAGCTCGTTTCGGTCTAAAACAGCTTGTTTCGTTGTATTAGGCACGAATACATGCTTTTCGCGCAGTTATAAGAGAAAAAGTTTTGACGAGTATCACGTGGAACACTTCTAATACCGATGTGTTGTGATTTGGCTCGTTTCGGTCTAAAACAGCTTGTTTCGTTGTATTAAGCAAGAATACACGCTTTTCGCGCAGTTATAAGAGAAAAAGTTTTGACGCGTATCAGAGGAACACTTGTAAAACCGATGTGTTCAGATTTAACTCTTTTCGGACTAAAACAACTTGTTTCGTTGTATTAAGCACGAATACATGCTTTTCGCGCAGTTATAAGAGAAAAAGTTTTGACGCGTATCACATGGACACTTGGAAAACCGATGTGTTCAGATCTAGCTCGTTTTGGTCTAAAACAGCTTGTTTCGTTGTATTAGGCACGAATACATGCTTTTCGCGCAGTTATAAGAGAAAACGTTTTGACGAGTATCACGTGGATACTTGTAAAACCGATGTGTTCAGATTTAGCTCGTTTCGGTCTAAAACAACTTGTTCCGCTGTATTAAGCAAGAATACATGCTTTTTGCGCAGTTATAAGAGAAAAAGTTTTGACGCGTATTAGAGGAACACTTGTAAAACCGATGTGTTCAGATTTAGCTCGTTTCGGTCTAAAACAGCTTGTTTCGTTGTATTAAGCACGAATACATGCTTTACGCGCAGTTATAGAAGAAAAAGTTTTGACGCGTATCAGAGACACTTGTAAAACCGATGTGTTGTGATTTAGCTCGTTTCGGTCTAAAACAGCTTGTGTCGTTGTATTAAGCAAGAATACATGCTTTTCGCGCAGTTATAAGAGAAAAAGTTTTGACGCGTATTAGAGAGACACTTGTAAAACCGATGTGTTGTGATTTAGCTCGTTTCGGTCTAAAACAGCTTGTTTCGTTGTATTAAGCAAGAATACATGCTTTTCGCGCAGTTATAAGAGAAAAAGTTTTGACGAGTATCACGTGGAACACTTGTAATACCGATGTGTTGTGATTTGGCTCGTTTCGGTCTAAAACAGCTTGTTTCGTTGTATTAAGCAAGAATACACGCTTTTCGCGCAGTTATAAGAGAAAAAGTTTTGACGCCTATTAGAGGGACCCTTGTAAAACCGATGTGTTCAGATCTAGCTCGTTTTGGTCTAAAACAGCTTGTTTCGTTGTATTAGGCACGAATACATGCTTTTCGCGCAGTTATAAGAGAAAAAGTTTTGACGCGTATCAGAGGAACACTTGTAAAACCGATGTGTTGTGATTTAGCTCGTTTCGGTTTAAAACAGCTTGTTTCGCTGTATTAAGCAAGAATACATGCTTTTCGCGCAGTTATAAGAGAAAAAGTTTAGACGCGTATCAGAGGAACAATTGTAAAACCGATGTGTTGTGATTTAGCTCGTTTCGGTCTAAAACAGCTTGTTTCTCTGTATTAAGCAGAAATACATGCTTTTCGCGCAGTGATAAGAGAAAAAGCTTTAAAGGCGTGTCACAGGGACACTTGTAAAACCGATGTGTTCAGATTTACCTCGTTTCGGTCTAAAACAGCTTGTTTCGTTGGACTAAGCACGAATACATGCTTTTCGCGCAGCTATAAGAGAAAAAAAATTTGACGCGTATCAGAGGAACACTTGAAAAACCGATGTGTTGTGATTTAGCTCGTTTTGGTCTAAAACAGCTTGTTTCGCTGTATTAAGCAGGAATACATGCTTTTCGCGCAGTTATAAGAGAAAAAGTTTTAAAGGCATGTCACAAGGACACTTGTAAAACCGATGTGTTCAGATTTACTTTGTTTCGGTCTAAAACAGCTTGTTTCGTTGGACTAAGCAAGAATACATGCTTTTCGCGCAGTTATAAGAGAAAAAAGTTTTGACGCGTATCAGAGGAACACTTGTAAAACCGATGAGTTCAGATTTAGCTCGTTTCGGTCTAAAACAGCTTGTTTTGTTGTATTAAGCACGAATACATGCTTTACGCGCAGTTATAGAAGAAAAAGTTTTGACGCGTATCAGGGAGACACTTGTAAAACCGATGTGTTGTGATTTAGCTCGTTTCGGTCTAAAACAGCTTGTTTCGTTGTATTAAGCAAGAATACATGCTTTTCGCGCAGTTATGAAAGAAAAAGTTTTGACGAGTATCACGTGGATACTTGTAATACCGATGTGTTGTGATTTAGCTCGTTTCGGTCTAAAACAGCTTGTTTCGCTGTATTAAGCAAGAATACATGCTTTTCGCGCAGTTATAAGAGAAAAAATTTTGACGCCTATCAGAGGAACACTTGTAAAATCGATGTGTTGTGATTTAGCTCATTTCGGTCTACAACAGCTTGTTTCGTTGTATTAAGCAAGAATACATGCTTTTCGCGCAGTTATAAGAGAAAAAGTTTTGACGCGTGTCACATGGACACTTGTAAAACCGATGTGCTCAGATTTAGCTCGTTTCGGTCTAAAACAGCTTGTTTCGTTGTATTAGGCACGAATACATGCTTTTCGCGCAGTTATAAGAGAAAAAGTTTTGACGAGTATCACGTGGAACACTTGTAATACCGATGTGTTGTGATTTGGCTCGTTTCGGTCTAAAACAGCTTGTTTCGTTGTATTAAGCAAGAATACACGCTTTTCGCGCAGTTATAAGAGAAAAAGTTTTGACGCGTATCAGAGGAACACTTGTAAAACCGATGTGTTCAGATTTAACTCTTTTCGGACTAAAACAACTTGTTTCGTTGGATTAAGCACGAATACATGCTTTTCGCGCAGTTATAAGAGAAAAAGTTTTGACGCGTATCACATGGACACTTGGAAAACCGATGTGTTCAGATCTAGCTCGTTTTGGTCTAAAACAGCTTGTTTCGTTGTATTAGGCACGAATACATGCTTTTCGCGCAGTTATAAGAGAAAACTTTTGACGAGTATCACGTGGATACTTGTAAAACCGATGTGTTCAGATTTAGCTCGTTTCGGTCTAAAACAACTTGTTTCGCTGTAATAAGCAAGAATACATGCTTTTTGCGCAGTTATAAGAGAAAAAGTTTTGACGCGTATTAGAGGAACACTTGTAAAACCGATGTGTTCAGATTTAGCTCGTTTCGGTCTAAAACAGCTTGTTTCGTTGTATTAAGCACGAATACATGCTTTACGCGCAGTTATAGAAGAAAAAGTTTTGACGCGTATCAGAGACACTTGTAAAACCGATGTGTTGTGATTTAGCTCGTTTCGGTCTAAAACAGCTTGTGTCGTTGTATTAAGCAAGAATACATGCTTTTCGCGCAGTTATAAGAGAAAAAGTTTTGACGCGTATTAGAGAGACACTTGTAAAACCGATGTGTTGTGATTTAGCTCGTTTCGGTCTAAAACAGCTTGTTTCGTTGTATTAAGCAAGAATACATGCTTTTCGCGCAGTTATAAGAGAAAAAGTTTTGACGAGTATCACGTGGAACACTTGTAAAACCGATGTGTTGTGATTTAGCTCGTTTCGGTCTAAAACAGCTTGTTTCGCTGTATTAAGCAAGAATACATGCTTTTCGCGCAGTTATAAGAGAAAAAGTTGACGCGTGTCACAGGGACACTTGTAAAACCGATGTGTTCAGATTTAGCTCGTTTCGGTCTAAAACAGCTTGTTTCGTTGTATTTAGCACGAATACATGCTTTTCGCGCAGTTATAAGAGAAAAAGTTTAGACGCGTATCAGAGGAACACTTGTAAAACCGATGTGTTGTGATTTAGCTCGTTTCGGTCTAAAACAGCTTGTTTCGCTGTATTAAGCAAGAATACATGCTTTTCGCGCAGTTATAAGAGAAAAAGTTTTGACGCGTGTCACAGGGACACTTGTAAAACCGATGTGTTCAGATTTACCTCGTTTCGGTCTAAAACAGCTTGTTTCGTTGTATTAAGCGCGAATACATGCTTTTCGCGCAGTTATGAGAGGAAAAGTTTAGACGCGTATCAGAGGAACACTTGTAAAACCGATGTGTTGTGATTTAGCTCGTTTCGGTCTAAAACAGCTTGTTTCGCTGTATTAAGCAAGAATACATGCTTTTCGCGCAGTTATAAGAGAAAAAGTTTTGACGCGTGTCACAGGGACACTTGTAAAACCGATGTGTTCAGATTTAACTCGTTTCGGTCTAAAACAGCTTGTTTCGTTGTATTAAGCGCGAATACATGCTTTTCGCGCAGTTATAAGAGGAAAAGTTTAGACGCGTATCAGAGGAACAATTGTAAAACCGATGTGTTGTGATTTAGCTCGTTTCGGTCTAAAACAGCTTGTTTCGCTGTATTAAGCAGAAATACATGCTTTTCGCGCAGTGATAAGAGGAAAAGCTTTAAAGGCGTGTCACAGGGTCACTTGTAAAACCGATGTGTTCAGATTTACCTCGCTTCGGTCTAAAACAGCTTGTTTCGTTGGACTAAGCACGAATACATGCTTTTCGCGCAGCTATAAGAGAAAAAAAATTTGACGCGTATCAGAGGAACACTTGTAAAACCGATGTGTTGTGATTTAGCTCGTTTTGGTCTAAAACAGTTTGTTTCGCTGTATTAAGCAGGAATACATGCTTTTCGCGCAGTTATAAGAGAAAAAGTTTTAAAGGCATGTCACAAGGACACTTGTAAAACCGATGTGTTCAGATTTACCTTGTTTCGGTCTAAAACAGCTTGTTTCGTTGGACTAAGCAAGAATACATGCTTTTCGCGCAGTTATAAGAGAAAAAAGTTTTGACGCGTATCAGAGGAACACTTGTAAACCGATGTGTTCAGATTTAGCTCGTTTCGGTCAAAAACAGCTTGTTTCGTTGTATTAAGCAAGAATACATGCTTTTCGCGCAGTTATAAGAGAAAAAGTTTTGACGCGTATTAGAGAGACACTTGTAAAACCGATGTGTTGTGATTTAGCTCGTTTCGGTCTAAAACAGCTTGTTTCTGTTGTATTAAGCAAGAATACATGCTTTTCGCGCAGTTATAAGAGAAAAAGTTTTTGACGAGTATCACGTGGATACTTGTAAAACCGATGTGTTCAGATTTAGCTCGTTTCGGTCTAAAACAGCTTGTTTCGCTGTATTAAGCAAGAATACATGCTTTTCGCGCAGTTATAAGAGAAAAAATTTTGACGCCTATCAGAGGAACACTTGTAAAACCGATGTGTTGTGATTTAGCTCATTTCGGTCTACAACAGCTTGTTTCGTTGTATTAAGCAAGAATACATGCTTTTCGCGCCAGTTATAAGAGGAAAAAGTTTTGACGCGTGTCACATGGACACTTGTAAAACCGATGTGCTCAGATTTAGCTCGTTTCGGTCTAAAACAGCTTGTTTCGTTGTATTAGGCACGAATACATGCTTTTCGCGCAGTTATAAGAGAAAAAGTTTTGACGAGTATCACGTGGAACACTTGTAATACCGATGTGTTGTGATTTGGCTCGTTTCGGTCTAAAACAGCTTGTTTCGTTGTATTAAGCAAGAATACACGCTTTTCGCGCAGTTATAAGAGAAAAAGTTTTGACGCGTATCAGAGGAACACTTGTAAAACCGATGTGTTCAGATTTACCTCGTTTCGGTCTAAAACAGCTTGTTTCGTTGGACTAAGCACGAATACATGCTTTTCGCGCAGCTATAAGAGAAAAAAAATTTGACGCGTATCAGAGGAACACTTGAAAAACCGATGTGTTGTGATTTAGCTCGTTTTGGTCTAAAACAGCTTGTTTCGCTGTATTAAGCAGGAATACATGCTTTTCGCGCAGTTATAAGAGAAAAAGTTTTAAAGGCATGTCACAAGGACACTTGTAAAACCGATGTGTTCAGATTTACTTTGTTTCGGTCTAAAACAGCTTGTTTCGTTGGACTAAGCAAGAATACATGCTTTTCGCGCAGTTATAAGAGAAAAAAGTTTTGACGCGTTATCAGAGGAACACTTGTAAAACCGATGAGTTTCAGATTTAGCTCGTTTCCGGTCTAAAAACAGCTTGTTTTGTTGTATTAAGCACCGAATACATGCTTTACGCGCAGTTATAGAAGAAAAAGTTTTGACGCGTATCAGGGAGACACTTGTAAAACCGATGTGTTGTGATTTAGCTCGTTTCGGTCTAAAACAGCTTGTTTCGTTGTATTAAGCAAGAATACATGCTTTTCGCGCAGTTATAAAAGAAAAAGTTTTGACGAGTATCACGTGGATACTTGTAATACCGATGTGTTGTGATTTAGCTCGTTTCGGTCTAAAACAGCTTGTTTCGCTGTATTAAGCAAGAATACATGCTTTTCGCGCAGTTATAAGAGAAAAAATTTTGACGCCTATCAGAGGAACACTTGTAAAATGGATGTGTTGTGATTTAGCTCATTTCGGTCTACAACAGCTTGTTTCGTTGTATTAAGCAAGAATACATGCTTTTCGCGCAGTTATAAGAGAAAAAGTTTTGACGCGTGTCACATGGACACTTGTAAAACCGATGTGCTCAGATTTAGCTCGTTTCGGTCTAAAACAGCTTGTTTCGTTGTATTAGGCACGAATACATGCTTTTCGCGCAGTTATAAGAGAAAAAGTTTTGACGAGTATCACGTGGAACACTTGTAATACCGATGTGTTGTGATTTGGCTCGTTTCGGTCTAAAACAGCTTGTTTCGTTGTATTAAGCAAGAATACACGCTTTTCGCGCAGTTATAAGAGAAAAAGTTTTGACGCGTATCAGAGGAACACTTGTAAAACCGATGTGTTCAGATTTAACTCTTTTCGGACTAAAACAACTTGTTTCGTTGGATTAAGCACGAATACATGCTTTTCGCGCAGTTATAAGAGAAAAAGTTTTGACGCGTATCACATGGACACTTGGAAAACCGATGTGTTCAGATCTAGCTCGTTTTGGTCTAAAACAGCTTGTTTCGTTGTATTAGGCACGAATACATGCTTTTCGCGCAGTTATAAGAGAAAACTTTTGACGAGTATCACGTGGATACTTGTAAAACCGATGTGTTCAGATTTAGCTCGTTTCGGTCTAAAACAACTTGTTTCGCTGTAATAAGCAAGAATACATGCTTTTTGCGCAGTTATAAGAGAAAAAGTTTTGACGCGTATTAGAGGAACACTTGTAAAACCGATGTGTTCAGATTTAGCTCGTTTCGGTCTAAAACAGTTTGTTTCGTTGTATTAAGCACGAATACATGCTTTACGCGCAGTTATAGAAGAAAAAGTTTTGACGCGTATCAGAGACACTTGTAAAACCGATGTGTTGTGATTTAGCTCGTTTCGGTCTAAAACAGCTTGTGTCGTTGTATTAAGCAAGAATACATGCTTTTCGCGCAGTTATAAGAGAAAAAGTTTTGACGCGTATTAGAGAGACACTTGTAAAACCGATGTGTTGTGATTTAGCTCGTTTCGGTCTAAAACAGCTTGTTTCGTTGTATTAAGCAAGAATACATGCTTTTCGCGCAGTTATAAGAGAAAAAGTTTTGACGAGTATCACGTGGAACACTTGTAAAACCGATGTGTTGTGATTTAGCTCGTTTCGGTCTAAAACAGCTTGTTTCGCTGTATTAAGCAAGAATACATGCTTTTCGCGCAGTTATAAGAGAAAAAGTTGACGCGTGTCACAGGGACACTTGTAAAACCGATGTGTTCAGATTCGGTCTAAAACAGCTTGTTTCGTTGTATTTAGCACGAATACATGCTTTTCGCGCAGTTATAAGAGAAAAAGTTTAGACGCGTATCAGAGGAACACTTGTAAAACCGATGTGTTGTGATTTAGCTCGTTTCGGTCTAAAACAGCTTGTTTCGCTGTATTAAGCAAGAATACATGCTTTTCGCGCAGTTATAAGAGAAAAAGTTTTGACGCGTGTCACAGGGACACTTGTAAAACCGATGTGTTCAGATTTACCTCGTTTCGGTCTAAAACAGCTTGTTTCGTTGTATTAAGCGCGAATACATGCTTTTCGCGCAGTTATGAGAGGAAAAGTTTAGACGCGTATCAGAGGAACACTTGTAAAACCGATGTGTTGTGATTTAGCTCGTTTCGGTCTAAAACAGCTTGTTTCGCTGTATTAAGCAAGAATACATGCTTTTCGCGCAGTTATAAGAGAAAAAGTTTTGACGCGTGTCACAGGGACACTTGTAAAACCGATGTGTTCAGATTTAACTCGTTTCGGTCTAAAACAGCTTGTTTCGTTGTATTAAGCGCGAATACATGCTTTTCGCGCAGTTATAAGAGGAAAAGTTTAGACGCGTATCAGAGGAACAATTGTAAAACCGATGTGTTGTGATTTAGCTCGTTTCGGTCTAAAACAGCTTGTTTCGCTGTATTAAGCAGAAATACATGCTTTTCGCGCAGTGATAAGAGGAAAAGCTTTAAAGGCGTGTCACAGGGTCACTTGTAAAACCGATGTGTTCAGATTTACCTCGCTTCGGTCTAAAACAGCTTGTTTCGTTGGACTAAGCACGAATACATGCTTTTCGCGCAGCTATAAGAGAAAAAAAATTTGACGCGTATCAGAGGAACACTTGTAAAACCGATGTGTTGTGATTTAGCTCGTTTTGGTCTAAAACAGTTTGTTTCGCTGTATTAAGCAGGAATACATGCTTTTCGCGCAGTTATAAGAGAAAAAGTTTTAAAGGCATGTCACAAGGACACTTGTAAAACCGATGTGTTCAGATTTACCTTGTTTCGGTCTAAAACAGCTTGTTTCGTTGGACTAAGCAAGAATACATGCTTTTCGCGCAGTTATAAGAGAAAAAAGTTTTGACGCGTATCAGAGGAACACTTGTAAACCGATGTGTTCAGATTTAGCTCGTTTCGGTCAAAAACAGCTTGTTTCGTTGTATTAAGCAAGAATACATGCTTTTCGCGCAGTTATAAGAGAAAAAGTTTTGACGCGTATTAGAGAGACACTTGTAAAACCGATGTGTTGTGATTTAGCTCGTTTCGGTCTAAAACAGCTTGTTTCGTTGTATTAAGCAAGAATACATGCTTTTCGCGCAGTTATAGGAGAAAAAGTTTTGACGAGTATCACGTGGATACTTGTAAAACCGATGTGTTCAGATTTAGCTCGTTTCGGTCTAAAACAGCTTGTTTCGCTGTATTAAGCAAGAATACATGCTTTTCGCGCAGTTATAAGAGAAAAAATTTTGACGCCTATCAGAGGAACACTTGTAAAACCGATGTGTTGTGATTTAGCTCATTTCGGTCTACAACAGCTTGTTTCGTTGTATTAAGCAAGAATACATGCTTTTCGCGCAGTTATAAGAGAAAAAGTTTTGACGCGTGTCACATGGACACTTGTAAAACCGATGTGCTCAGATTTAGCTCGTTTCGGTCTAAAACAGCTTGTTTCGTTGTATTAGGCACGAATACATGCTTTTCGCGCAGTTATAAGAGAAAAAGTTTTGACGAGTATCACGTGGAACACTTGTAATACCGATGTGTTGTGATTTGGCTCGTTTCGGTCTAAAACAGCTTGTTTCGTTGTATTAAGCAAGAATACACGCTTTTCGCGCAGTTATAAGAGAAAAAGTTTTGACGCGTATCAGAGGAACACTTGTAAAACCGATGTGTTCAGATTTAACTCTTTTCGGACTAAAACAACTTGTTTCGTTGTATTAAGCACGAATACATGCTTTTCGCGCAGTTATAAGAGAAAAAGTTTTGACGCGTATCACATGGACACTTGGAAAACCGATGTGTTCAGATCTAGCTCGTTTTGGTCTAAAACAGCTTGTTTCGTTGTATTAGGCACGAATACATGCTTTTCGCGCAGTTATAAGAGAAAACGTTTTGACGAGTATCACGTGGATACTTGTAAAACCGATGTGTTCAGATTTAGCTCGTTTCGGTCTAAAACAACTTGTTTCGCTGTATTAAGCAAGAATACATGCTTTTTGCGCAGTTATAAGAGAAAAAGTTTTGACGCGTATTAGAGGAACACTTGTAAAACCGATGTGTTCAGATTTAGCTCGTTTCGGTCTAAAACAGCTTGTTTCGTTGTATTAAGCACGAATACATGCTTTACGCGCAGTTATAGAAGAAAAAGTTTTGACGCGTATCAGAGACACTTGTAAAACCGATGTGTTGTGATTTAGCTCGTTTCGGTCTAAAACAGCTTGTGTCGTTGTATTAAGCAAGAATACATGCTTTTCGCGCAGTTATAAGAGAAAAAGTTTTGACGCGTATTAGAGAGACACTTGTAAAACCGATGTGTTGTGATTTAGCTCGTTTCGGTCTAAAACAGCTTGTTTCGTTGTATTAAGCAAGAATACATGCTTTTCGCGCAGTTATAAGAGAAAAAGTTTTGACGAGTATCACGTGGAACACTTGTAATACCGATGTGTTGTGATTTGGCTCGTTTCGGTCTAAAACAGCTTGTTTCGTTGTATTAAGCAAGAATACACGCTTTTCGCGCAGTTATAAGAGAAAAAGTTTTGACGCGTATCACATGGACACTTGGAAAACCGATGTGTTCAGATCTAGCTCGTTTTGGTCTAAAACAGCTTGTTTCGTTGTATTAGGCACGAATACATGCTTTTCGCGCAGTTATAAGAGAAAAAGTTTTGACGCGTATCAGAGGAACACTTGGTAAAACCGATGTGTTGTGATTTAGCTCGTTTCGGTTTAAAACAGCTTGTTTCGCTGTATTAAGCAAGAATACATGCTTTTCGCGCAGTTATAAGAGAAAAAGTTTAGACGCGTATCAGAGGAACAATTGTAAAACCGATGTGTTGTGATTTAGCTCGTTTCGGTCTAAAACAGCTTGTTTCTCTGTATTAAGCAGAAATACATGCTTTTCGCGCAGTGATAAGAGAAAAAGCTTTAAAGGCGTGTCACAGGGACACTTGTAAAACCGATGTGTTCAGATTTACCTCGTTTCGGTCTAAAACAGCTTGTTTCGTTGGACTAAGCACGAATACATGCTTTTCGCGCAGCTATAAGAGAAAAAAAATTTGACGCGTATCAGAGGAACACTTGTAAAACCGATGTGTTGTGATTTAGCTCGTTTTGGTCTAAAACAGCTTGTTTCGCTGTATTAAGCAGGAATACATGCTTTTCGCGCAGTTATAAGAGAAAAAGTTTTAAAGGCATGTCACAAGGACACTTGTAAAACCGATGTGTTCAGATTTACTTTGTTTCGGTCTAAAACAGCTTGTTTCGTTGGACTAAGCAAGAATACATGCTTTTCGCGCAGTTATAAGAGAAAAAAGTTTTGACGCGTATCAGAGGAACACTTGTAAACCGATGTGTTCAGATTTAGCTCGTTTCGGTCAAAAACAGCTTGTTTCGTTGTATTAAGCAAGAATACATGCTTTTCGCGCAGTTATAAGAGAAAAAGTTTTGACGCGTATTAGAGAGACACTTGTAAAACCGATGTGTTGTGATTTAGCTCGTTTCGGTCTAAAACAGCTTGTTTCGTTGTATTAAGCAAGAATACATGCTTTTCGCGCAGTTATAAGAGAAAAAGTTTTGACGAGTATCACGTGGATACTTGTAAAACCGACGTGTTCAGATTTAGCTCGTTTCGGTCTAAAACAGCTTGTTTCGCTGTATTAAGCAAGAATACATGCTTTTCGCGCAGTTATAAGAGAAAAAATTTTGACGCCTATCAGAGGAACACTTGTAAAACCGATGTGTTGTGATTTAGCTCATTTCGGTCTACAACAGCTTGTTTCGTTGTATTAAGCAAGAATATATGCTTTTCGCGCAGTTATAAGAGAAAAAGTTTTGACGCGTGTCACATGGACACTTGTAAAACCGATGTGCTCAGATTTAGCTCGTTTCGGTCTAAAACAGCTTGTTTCGTTGTATTAGGCACGAATACATGCTTTTCGCGCAGTTATAAGAGAAAAAGTTTTGACGAGTATCACGTGGAACACTTGTAATACCGATGTGTTGTGATTTGGCTCGTTTCGGTCTAAAACAGCTTGTTTCGTTGTATTAAGCAAGAATACACGCTTTTCGCGCAGTTATAAGAGAAAAAGTTTTGACGCGTATCAGAGGAACACTTGTAAAACCGATGTGTTCAGATTTAACTCTTTTCGGACTAAAACAACTTGTTTCGTTGTATTAAGCACGAATACATGCTTTTCGCGCAGTTATAAGAGAAAAAGTTTTGACGCGTATCACATGGACACTTGGAAAACCGATGTGTTCAGATCTAGCTCGTTTTGGTCTAAAACAGCTTGTTTCGTTGTATTAGGCACGAATACATGCTTTTCGCGCAGTTATAAGAGAAAACGTTTTGACGAGTATCACGTGGATACTTGTAAAACCGATGTGTTCAGATTTAGCTCGTTTCGGTCTAAAACAACTTGTTTCGCTGTATTAAGCAAGAATACATGCTTTTTGCGCAGTTATAAGAGAAAAAGTTTTGACGCGTATTAGAGGAACACTTGTAAAACCGATGTGTTCAGATTTAGCTCGTTTCGGTCTAAAACAGCTTGTTTCGTTGTATTAAGCACGAATACATGCTTTACGCGCAGTTATAGAAGAAAAAGTTTTGACGCGTATCAGAGACACTTGTAAAACCGATGTGTTGTGATTTAGCTCGTTTCGGTCTAAAACAGCTTGTGTCGTTGTATTAAGCAAGAATACATGCTTTTCGCGCAGTTATAAGAGAAAAAGTTTTGACGCGTATTAGAGAGACACTTGTAAAACCGATGTGTTGTGATTTAGCTCGTTTCGGTCTAAAACAGCTTGTTTCGTTGTATTAAGCAAGAATACATGCTTTTCGCGCAGTTATAAGAGAAAAAGTTTTGACGAGTATCACGTGGAACACTTGTAATACCGATGTGTTGTGATTTGGCTCGTTTCGGTCTAAAACAGCTTGTTTCGTTGTATTAAGCAAGAATACACGCTTTTCGCGCAGTTATAAGAGAAAAAGTTTTGACGCGTATCACATGGACACTTGGAAAACCGATGTGTTCAGATCTAGCTCGTTTTGGTCTAAAACAGCTTGTTTCGTTGTATTAGGCACGAATACATGCTTTTCGCGCAGTTATAAGAGAAAAAGTTTAGACGCGTATCAGAGGAACAATTGTAAAACCGATGTGTTGTGATTTAGCTCGTTTCGGTCTAAAACAGCTTGTTTCTCTGTATTAAGCAGAAATACATGCTTTTCGCGCAGTGATAAGAGAAAAAGCTTTAAAGGCGTGTCACAGGGACACTTGTAAAACCGATGTGTTCAGATTTACCTCGTTTCGGTCTAAAACAGCTTGTTTCGTTGGACTAAGCACGAATACATGCTTTTCGCGCAGCTATAAGAGAAAAAAAATTTGACGCGTATCAGAGGAACACTTGTAAAACCGATGTGTTGTGATTTAGCTCGTTTTGGTCTAAAACAGCTTGTTTTGTTGTATTAAGCACGAATACATGCTTTACGCGCAGTTATAGAAGAAAAAGTTTTGACGCGTATCAGGGAGACACTTGTAAAACCGATGTGTTGTGATTTAGCTCGTTTCGGTCTAAAACAGCTTGTTTCGTTGTATTAAGCAGGAATACATGCTTTTCGCGCAGTTATAAGAGAAAAAGTTTTAAAGGCATGTCACAAGGACACTTGTAAAACCGATGTGTTCAGATTTACTTTGTTTCGGTCTAAAACAGCTTGTTTCGTTGGACTAAGCAAGAATACATGCTTTTCGCGCAGTTATAAGAGAAAAAAGTTTTGACGCGTATCAGAGGAACACTTGTAAAACCGATGAGTTCAGATTTAGCTCGTTTCGGTCTAAAACAGCTTGTTTTGTTGTATTAAGCACGAATACATGCTTTACGCGCAGTTATAGAAGAAAAAGTTTTGACGCGTATCAGGGAGACACTTGTAAAACCGATGTGTTGTGATTTAGCTCGTTTCGGTCTAAAACAGCTTGTTTCGTTGTATTAAGCAAGAATACATGCTTTTCGCGCAGTTATAAAAGAAAAAGTTTTGACGAGTATCACGTGGATACTTGTAATACCGATGTGTTGTGATTTAGCTCGTTTCGGTCTAAAACAGCTTGTTTCGCTGTATTAAGCAAGAATACATGCTTTTCGCGCAGTTATAAGAGAAAAAATTTTGACGCCTATCAGAGGAACACTTGTAAAATCGATGTGTTGTGATTTAGCTCATTTCGGTCTACAACAGCTTGTTTCGTTGTATTAAGCAAGAATACATGCTTTTCGCGCAGTTATAAGAGAAAAAGTTTTGACGCGTGTCACATGGACACTTGTAAAACCGATGTGCTCAGATTTAGCTCGTTTCGGTCTAAAACAGCTTGTTTCGTTGTATTAGGCACGAATACATGCTTTTCGCGCAGTTATAAGAGAAAACGTTTTGACGAGTATCACGTGGAACACTTGTAATACCGATGTGTTGTGATTTGGCTCGTTTCGGTCTAAAACAGCTTGTTTCGTTGTATTAAGCAAGAATACACGCTTTTCGCGCAGTTATAAGAGAAAAAGTTTTGACGCGTATCAGAGGAACACTTGTAAAACCGATGTGTTCAGATTTAACTCTTTTCGGACTAAAACAACTTGTTTCGTTGGATTAAGCACGAATACATGCTTTTCGCGCAGTTATAAGAGAAAAAGTTTTGACGCGTATCACATGGACACTTGGAAAACCGATGTGTTCAGATCTAGCTCGTTTTGGTCTAAAACAGCTTGTTTCGTTGTATTAGGCACGAATACATGCTTTTCGCGCAGTTATAAGAGAAAACTTTTGACGAGTATCACGTGGATACTTGTAAAACCGATGTGTTCAGATTTAGCTCGTTTCGGTCTAAAACAACTTGTTTCGCTGTAATAAGCAAGAATACATGCTTTTTGCGCAGTTATAAGAGAAAAAGTTTTGACGCGTATTAGAGGAACACTTGTAAAACCGATGTGTTCAGATTTAGCTCGTTTCGGTCTAAAACAGCTTGTTTCGTTGTATTAAGCACGAATACATGCTTTACGCGCAGTTATAGAAGAAAAAGTTTTGACGCGTATCAGAGACACTTGTAAAACCGATGTGTTGTGATTTAGCTCGTTTCGGTCTAAAACAGCTTGTGTCGTTGTATTAAGCAAGAATACATGCTTTTCGCGCAGTTATAAGAGAAAAAGTTTTGACGCGTATTAGAGAGACACTTGTAAAACCGATGTGTTGTGATTTAGCTCGTTTCGGTCTAAAACAGCTTGTTTCGTTGTATTAAGCAAGAATACATGCTTTTCGCGCAGTTATAAGAGAAAAAGTTTTGACGAGTATCACGTGGAACACTTGTAAAACCGATGTGTTGTGATTTAGCTCGTTTCGGTCTAAAACAGCTTGTTTCGCTGTATTAAGCAAGAATACATGCTTTTCGCGCAGTTATAAGAGAAAAAGTTGACGCGTGTCACAGGGACACTTGTAAAACCGATGTGTTCAGATTTAGCTCGTTTCGGTCTAAAACAGCTTGTTTCGTTGTATTTAGCACGAATACATGCTTTTCGCGCAGTTATAAGAGAAAAAGTTTAGACGCGTATCAGAGGAACACTTGTAAAACCGATGTGTTCAGATTTAGCTCGTTTCGGTCAAAAACAGCTTGTTTCGTTGTATTAAGCAAGAATACATGCTTTTCGCGCAGTTATAAGAGAAAAAGTTTTGACGCGTATTAGAGAGACACTTGTAAAACCGATGTGTTGTGATTTAGCTCGTTTCGGTCTAAAACAGCTTGTTTCGTTGTATTAAGCAAGAATACATGCTTTTCGCGCAGTTATAAGAGAAAAAGTTTTGACGAGTATCACGTGGATACTTGTAAAACCGATGTGTTCAGATTTAGCTCGTTTCGGTCTAAAACAGCTTGTTTCGCTGTATTAAGCAAGAATACATGCTTTTCGCGCAGTTATAAGAGAAAAAGTTTTGACGCGTGTCACAGGGACACTTGTAAAACCGATGTGTTCAGATTTAACTCGTTTCGGTCTAAAACAGCTTGTTTCGTTGTATTAAGCGCGAATACATGCTTTTCGCGCAGTTATAAGAGGAAAAGTTTAGACGCGTATCAGAGGAACAATTGTAAAACCGATGTGTTGTGATTTAGCTCGTTTCGGTCTAAAACAGCTTGTTTCGCTGTATTAAGCAGAAATACATGCTTTTCGCGCAGTGATAAGAGGAAAAGCTTTAAAGGCGTGTCACAGGGTCACTTGTAAAACCGATGTGTTCAGATTTACCTCGCTTCGGTCTAAAACAGCTTGTTTCGTTGGACTAAGCACGAATACATGCTTTTCGCGCAGCTATAAGAGAAAAAAAATTTGACGCGTATCAGAGGAACACTTGTAAAACCGATGTGTTGTGATTTAGCTCGTTTTGGTCTAGAACAGCTTGTTTCGCTGTATTAAGCAGGAATACATGCTTTTCGCGCAGTTATAAGAGAAAAAGTTTTAAAGGCATGTCACAAGGACACTTGTAAAACCGATGTGTTCAGATTTACCTTGTTTCGGTCTAAAACAGCTTGTTTCGTTGGACTAAGCAAGAATACATGCTTTTCGCGCAGTTATAAGAGAAAAAAGTTTTGACGCGTATCAGAGGAACACTTGTAAAACCGATGTGTTCAGATTTAGCTCGTTTCGGTCAAAAACAGCTTGTTTCGTTGTATTAAGCAAGAATACATGCTTTTCGCGCAGTTATAAGAGAAAAAGTTTTGACGCGTATTAGAGAGACACTTGTAAAACCGATGTGTTGTGATTTAGCTCGTTTCGGTCTAAAACAGCTTGTTTCGTTGTATTAAGCAAGAATACATGCTTTTCGCGCAGTTATAAGAGAAAAAGTTTTGACGAGTATCACGTGGATACTTGTAAAACCGATGTGTTCAGATTTAGCTCGTTTTGGTCTAAAACAGCTTGTTTCGTTGTATTAAGCACGAATACATGTTTTTCGCGCAGTTATAAGAGAAAAAGTTTTGACGAGTATCACGTGGAACACTTGTAATACCGATGTGTTGTGATTTAGCTCGTTTCGGTCTAAAACAGCTTGATTCGCTGTATTAAGCAAGAATACATGCTTTTCGCGCAGTTATAGAAGAAAAAGTTTTGACGCGTATCAGAGACACTTGTAAAACCGATGTGTTGTGATTTAGCTCGTTTCGGTCTAAAACAGCTTGTGTCGTTGTATTAGGCAAGAATACATGCTTTTCGCGCAGTTATAAGAGAAAAAGTTTTGACGCGTATTAGAGAGACACTTGTAAAACCGATGTGTTGTGATTTAGCTCGTTTCGGTCTAAAACAGCTTGTTTCGTTGTATTAAGCAAGAATACATGCTTTTCGCGCAGTTATAAGAGAAAAAGTTTTGACGAGTATCACGTGGAACACTTGTAATACCGATGTGTTGTGATTTAGCTCGTTTCGGTCTAAAACAGCTTGTTTCGCTGTATTAAGTAAGAATACATGCTTTTCGCGCAGTTATAAGAGAAAAAGTTTTGACGCGTATCAGAGGAACACTTGTAAAACCGATGTGTTGTGATTTAGCTCGTTTCGGTCTAAAACAGCTTGTTTCGCTGTATTAAGCAAGAATACATGCTTTTCGCGCAGTTATAAGAGAAAAAGTTTTGACGTGTATCAGAGGAACACTTGTAAAACCGATGAGTTCAGATTTAGCTCGTTTCGGTCTAAAACAGCTTGTTTTGTTGTATTAAGGACGAATACATGCTTTACGCGCAGTTATAGAAGAATAAGTTTTGACGCGTATCAGGGAGACACTTGTAAAACCGATGTGTTGTGATTTAGCTCGTTTCGGTCTTAAACAGCTTGTTTCGTTGTATTAAGCAAGAATACATGCTTTTCGCGCAGTTATAAGAGAAAAAGTTTTGACGAGTATCACGTGGATACTTGTAATACCGATGTGTTGTGATTTAGCTCGTTTCGGTCTAAAACAGCTTGTTTCGCTGTATTAAGCAAGAATACATGCTTTTCGCGCAGTTATAAGAGAAAAAATTTTGACGCCTATCAGAGGAACACTTGTAAAACCGATGTGTTGTGATTTAGCTCATTTCGGTCTACAACAGCTTGTTTCGTTGTATTAAGCAAGAATACATGCTTTTCGCGCAGTTATAAGAGAAAAAGTTTTGACGCGTGTCACAGGGACACTTGTAAAACCGATGTGCTCAGATTTACCTCGTTTCGGTCTAAAACAGCTTGTTTCGTTGGACAAAGCACGAATACATGCTTTTCGCGCAGCTATAAGAGAAAAAAAATTTGACGCGTATCAGAGGAACACTTGTAAAACCGATGTGTTGTGATTTAGCTCGTTTTGGTCTAAAACAGCTTGTTTCGCTGTATTAAGCAGGAATACATGCTTTTCGCGCAGTTATAAGAGAAAAATTTTAAAGGCATGTCACAAGGACACTTGTAAAACCGATGTGTTCAGATTTACCTTGTTTCGGTCTAAAACAGCTTGTTTCGTTGGACTAAGCAAGAATACATGCTTTTCGCGCAGTTATAAGAGAAAAAAGTTTTGACGCGTATCAGAGGAACACTTGTAAAACCGATGTGTTCAGATTTAGCTCGTTTCGGTCAAAAACAACTTGTTTCGTTGTATTAAGCAAGAATACATGCTTTTCGCGCAGTTATAAGAGAAAAAGTTTTGACGCGTATTAGAGAGACACTTGTAAAACCGATGTGTTGTGATTTAGCTCGTTTCGGTCTAAAACAGCTTGTTTCGTTGTATTAAGCAAGAATACATGCTTTTCGCGCAGTTATAAGAGAAAAAGTTTTGACGAGTATCACGTGGATACTTGTAAAACCGATGTGTTCAGATTTAGCTCGTTTTGGTCTAAAACAGCTTGTTTCGTTGTATTAAGCACGAATACATGTTTTTCGCGCAGTTATAAGAGAAAAAGTTTTGACGAGTATCACGTGGAACACTTGTAATACCGATGTGTTGTGATTTAGCTCGTTTCGGTCTAAAACAGCTTGATTCGCTGTATTAAGCAAGAATACATGCTTTTCGCGCAGTTATAAAAGAAAAAGTTTTGACGCGTATCAGAGGAACACTTGTAAAACCGATGTGTTGTGATTTAGCTCGTTTCGGTCTAAAACAACTTGTTTCGCTGTATTAAGCAAGAATACATGCTTTTTGCGCAGTTATAAGAGAAAAAGTTTTGACGCGTATCAGAGGAACACTTGTAAAACCGATGTGTTCAGATTTATCTCGTTTCGGTCTAAAACAGCTTGTTTCGTTGTATTAAGCACGAATACATGCTTTACGCGCAGTTATAGAAGAAAAAGTTTTGACGCGTATCAGAGACACGTAAAACCGATGTGTTGTGATTTAGCTCGTTTCGGTTTAAAACAGCTTGTGTCGTTGTATTAAGCAAGAATACATGCTTTTCGCGCAGTTATAAGAGAAAAAGTTTTGACGCGTATTAGAGAGACACTTGTAAAACCGATGTGTTGTGATTTAGCTCGTTTCGGTCTAAAACAGCTTGTTTCGTTGTATTAAGCACGAATACATGCTTTTCGCGCAGTTATAAGAGAAAAAGTTTTGACGCGTATTAGACACTTGTAAAACCGATTTGTTGTGATTTAGCTCGTTTCGGTCTAAAACAGCTTGTTTCGCTGTATTAAGCACGAATACATGCTTTTCGCGCAGTTATAAGAGAAAAAGTTTAGACGCGTATCAGAGGAACAATTGTAAAACCGATGTGTTGTGATTTAGCTCGTTTCGGTCTAAAACAGCTTGTTTCGCTGTATTAAGCAGAAATACATGCTTTTCGCGCAGTGATAAGAGAAAAAGCTTTAAAGGCGTGTCACAGGGACACTTGTAAAACCGATGTGTTCAGATTTAGCTCGTTTCGGTCTAAAACAGCTTGTTTCGTTGTATTAAGCACGAATACATGTTTTTCGCGCAGTTATAAGAGAAAAAGTTTTGACGAGTATCACGTGGAACACTTGTAATACCGATGTGTTGTGATTTAGCTCGTTTCGGTCTAAAACAACTTGATTCGCTGTATTAAGCAAGAATACATGCTTTTCGCGCAGTTATAAAAGAAAAAGTTTTGACGCGTATCAGAGGAACACTTGTAAAACCGATGTGTTGTGATTTAGCTCATTTCGGTCTAAAACAGCTTGTTTCGCTGTATTAAGCAAGAATACATGCTTTTCGCGCAGTTATAAGAGAAAAAGTTTTGACGAGTATCACGTGGATACTTGTAAAACCGATGTGTTCAGATTTAGCTCGTTTCGGTCTAAAACAGCTTGTTTCGTTGTATTAGGCAACAATACATGCTTTTCGCGCAGTTATAAGAGAAAAAGTTTTGACGCGTATTAGAGAGACACTTGTAAAACCGATTTGTTGTGATTTAGCTCGTTTCGGTCTAAAACAGCTTGTTTCGTTGTATTAAGCAAGAATACATGCTTTTCGCGCAGTTATAAGAGAAAAAGTTTTGACGAGTATCACGTGGATACTTGTAAAACCGATGTGTTCGGATTTAGCTCGTTTCGGTCAAAAACAGCTTGTTTCGTTGTATTAAGCACGAATACATGCTTTTCGCGCAGTTAAAAGAGAAAAAGTTTTGACGAGTATCACGTGGAACACTTGTAATACCGATGTGTTGTGATTTAGCTCGTTTCGGTCTAAAACAGCTTGTTTCGCTGTATTAAGCAAGAATACATGCTTTTCGCGCCGTTATAAGAGAAAAAGTTTTGACGCGTATTAGAGAGACACTTGTAAAACCGATGTGTTGTGATTTAGCTCGTTTCGGTCTAAAACAGCTTGTTTCGTTGTATTAAGCACGAATACATGCTTTTCGCGCAGTTATAAGAGAAAAAGTTTTGACGCGTATTAGACACTTGTAAAACCGATTTGTTGTGATTTAGCTCGTTTCGGTCTAAAACAGCTTGTTTCGCTGTATTAAGCACGAATACATGCTTTTCGCGCAGTTATAAGAGAAAAAGTTTAGACGCGTATCAGAGGAACAATTGTAAAACCGATGTGTTGTGATTTAGCTCGTTTCGGTCTAAAACAGCTTGTTTCGCTGTATTAAGCAGAAATACATGCTTTTCGCGCAGTGATAAGAGAAAAAGCTTTAAAGGCGTGTCACAGGGACACTTGTAAAACCGATGTGTTCAGATTTAGCTCGTTTCGGTCTAAAACAGCTTGTTTCGTTGTATTAAGCACGAATACATGTTTTTCGCGCAGTTATAAGAGAAAAAGTTTTGACGAGTATCACGTGGAACACTTGTAATACCGATGTGTTGTGATTTAGCTCGTTTCGGTCTAAAACAACTTGATTCGCTGTATTAAGCAAGAATACATGCTTTTCGCGCAGTTATAAAAGAAAAAGTTTTGACGCGTATCAGAGGAACACTTGTAAAACCGATGTGTTGTGATTTAGCTCATTTCGGTCTAAAACAGCTTGTTTCGCTGTATTAAGCAAGAATACATGCTTTTCGCGCAGTTATAAGAGAAAAAGTTTTGACGAGTATCACGTGGATACTTGTAAAACCGATGTGTTCAGATTTAGCTCGTTTCGGTCTAAAACAGCTTGTTTCGTTGTATTAGGCAACAATACATGCTTTTCGCGCAGTTATAAGAGAAAAAGTTTTGACGCGTATTAGAGAGACACTTGTAAAACCGATTTGTTGTGATTTAGCTCGTTTCGGTCTAAAACAGCTTGTTTCGTTGTATTAAGCAAGAATACATGCTTTTCGCGCAGTTATAAGAGAAAAAGTTTTGACGAGTATCACGTGGATACTTGTAAAACCGATGTGTTCGGATTTAGCTCGTTTCGGTCAAAAACAGCTTGTTTCGTTGTATTAAGCACGAATACATGCTTTTCGCGCAGTTAAAAGAGAAAAAGTTTTGACGAGTATCACGTGGAACACTTGTAATACCGATGTGTTGTGATTTAGCTCGTTTCGGTCTAAAACAGCTTGTTTCGCTGTATTAAGCAAGAATACATGCTTTTCGCGCCGTTATAATAGAAAAAGTTTTGACGCGTATCAGAGGAACACTTTAAAAACCGATGTGTTGTGATTTAGCTCATTTCGGTCTAAAACAGCTTGTTTCGCTGTATTAAGCAAGAATACATGCTTTTCGCGCAGTTATAAGAGAAAAAGTTTTGACGCGTATCAGAGGAACACTTGTAAAACCGATGTGTTGTGATTTAGCTCGTTTCGGTCTAAAACAGCTTGTTTCGCTGTATTAAGCAGAAATACATGCTTTTCGCGCAGTGATAAGAGAAAAAGCTTTAAAGGCGTGTCACAGGGACACTTGTAAAACCGATGTGTTCAGATTTACCTCGTTTCGGTCTAAAACAGCTTGTTTCGTTGGACTAAGCACGAATACATGCTTTTCGCGCAGCTATAAGAGAAAAAAGAGTTGACGCGTATCAGGAACACTTGTAAAACCGATGTGTTGTGATTTAGCTCGTTTCGGTCTAAAACAGCTTCTTTCGCTGTATTAAGCAAGAATACATGCTTTTCGCGCAGTTATAAGAGAAAAAAATTTGACGCGTGTCAGAGGAACACTTGTAAAACCGATGTGTTGTGATTTAGCTCGTTTTGGTCTAAAACAGCTTGTTTCGCTGTATTAAGCAAGAATACATGCTTTTCGCGCAGTTATAAGAGAAAAAGTTTTGACGCGTATTAGAGAGACACTTGTAAAACCGATGTGTTGTGATTTAGCTCTTTTCGGTCTAAAACGGCTTGTTTCGTTGTATTAAGCAAGAATACATGCTTTTCGCGCAGTTATAAGAGAAAAAGTTTTGACGAGTATCACGTGGATACTTGTAAAACCGATGTGTTCAAATTTAGCTCGTTTCGGTCTAAAACAGCTTGTTTCGTTGTATTAAGCACGAATACATGCTTTTCGCGCAGTTATAAGAGAAAAAGTTTTGACGAGTATCACGTGGAACACTTGTAATACCGATGTGTTGTGATTTAGCTCGTTTCGGTCTAAAACAGCTTGATTCGCTGTATTAAGCAAGAATACATGCTTTTCGCGCAGTTATAAGAGAAAAAGTTTTGACGCGTATTAGAGAGACACTTGTAAAACCGATTTGTTGTGATTTAGCTCGTTTCGGTCAAAAACAGTTTGTTTCGTTGTATTAAGCAAGAATACATGCTTTTCGCGCAGTTATAAGAGAAAAAGTTTTGACGAGTATCACGTGGATACTTGTAAAACCGATGTGTTCAGATTTAGCTCGTTTCGGTCAAAAACAGCTTGTTTCGTTGTATTAGGCACGAATACATGCTTTTCGCGCAGTTAAAAGAGAAAATTTTTGACGAGTATCACGTGGAACACTTGTAATACCGATGTGTTGTGATTTGGCTCGTTTCGGTCTAAAACAGCTTGTTTCGCTGTATTAAGCAAGAATACATGCTTTTCGCGCCGTTACCGTTATAAGAGAAAAAGTTTTGACGCGTATCAGAGGAACACTTTTAAAACCGATGTGTTGCGATTTAGCTCATATCGGTCTAAAACAGCTTGTTTCGCTGTATTAAGCAAGAATACATGCTTTTCGCGCAGTTATAAGAGAAAAAGTTTTGACGCGTATCAGAGGAACACTTGTAAAACCGATGTGCTGTGATTTAGCTCGTTTCGGTCTAAAACAACTTGTTTCGCTGTATTAAGCAGAAATACATGCTTTTCGCGCAGTGATAAGAAAAAAAGATTTAAAGGCGTGTCACAGGGACACTTGTAAAACCGATGTGTTCAGATTTACCTCGTTTCGGTCTAAAACAGCTTGTTTCGTTGGACTAAGCACGAATACATGCTTTTCGCGCAGCTATAAGAGAAAAAAGAGTTGCGTATCAGAGGAACACTTGTAAAACCGATGTGTTGTGATTTAGCTCGTTTCGGTCTAAAACAGCTTCTTTCGCTGTATTAAGCAAGAATACATGCTTTTCGCGCAGTTATAAGAGAAAAAAATTTGACGCGTGTCAGAGGAACACTTGTAAAACCGAAGTGTTGTGATTTAGCTCGTTTTGGTCTAAAACAGCTTGTTTCGCTGTATTAAGCAAGAATACATGCTTTTCGCGCAGTTATAAGAGAAAAAGTTTTGACGCGTATTAGAGAGACACTTGTAAAACCGATGTGTTGTGATTTAGCTCTTTTCGGTCTAAAACAGCTTGTTTCGTTGTATTAAGCAAGAATACATGCTTTTCGCGCAGTTATAAGAGAAAAAGTTTTGACGAGTATCACGTGGATACTTGTAAAACCGATGTGTTCAGATTTAGCTCGTTTCGGTCTAAAACAGCTTGTTTCGTTGTATTAAGCACGAATACATGCTTTTCGCGCAGTTATAAGAGAAAAAGTTTTGACGAGTATCACGTGGAACACTTGTAATACCGATGTGTTGTGATTTAGCTCGTTTCGGTTTAAAACAGCTTGATTCGCTGTATTAAGCAAGAATACATGCTTTTCGCGCAGTTATAAAAGAAAAAGTTTTGACGCGTATCAGAGGAACACTTGTAAAACCGATGTGTTGTGATTTAGCTCATTTCGGTCTAAAACAGCTTGTTTCGCTGTATTAAGCAAGAATACATGCTTTTCGCGCAGTTATAAGAGAAAAAGTTTTGACGCGTATCAGAGGAACACTTGTAATACCGATGTGTTGTGATTTAGCTCGTTTCGGTCTAAAACAGCTTGTTTCGCTGTATTAAGCAAGAATACATGCTTTTCGCGCCGTTATAAGAGAAAAAGTTTTGACGCGTATCAGAGGAACACTTTTAAAACCGATGTGTTGTGATTTAGCTCATTTCGGTCTAAAACAGCTTGTTTCGCTGTATTAAGCAAGAATACATGCTTTTCGCGCAGTTATAAGAGAAAAAGTTTTGACGCGTATCAGAGGAACACTTGTAAAACCGATGTGTTGTGATTTAGCTCGTTTCGGTCTAAAACAGCTTGTTTCGCTGTATTAAGCAAGAATACATGCTTTTCGCGCAGTTATAAGAGAAAAAGTTTTGACGCGTATTAGAGGAACACTTGTAAAACCGATGTGTTGTGATTTAGCTCGTTTCGGTCTAAAACAACTTGTTTCGCTATATTAAGCAAGAATACATGCTTTTTGCGCAGTTATAAGAGAAAAAGTTTTGACGCGTATCAGAGGAACACTTGTAAAACCGATGTAGTCAGATTTAGCTCGTTTCGGTCTAAAACAGCTTGTTTCGTTGTATTAAGCACGAATACATGCTTTACGCGCAGTTATAGAAGAAAAAGTTTTGACGCGTATCAGAGACACTTGTAAAACCGATGTGTTGTGGTTTAGCTCGTTTCGGTCTAAAACAGCTTGTTTCGTTGTATTAAGCAAGAATACATGCTTTTCGCGCAGTTATAAGAGAAAAAGTTTTGACGAGTATCACGTGGATACTTGTAAAACCGATGTGTTCAAATTTAGCTCGTTTCGGTCTAAAACAGCTTGTTTCGTTGTATTAAGCACGAATACATGCTTTTCGCGCAGTTATAAGAGAAAAAGTTTTGACGAGTATCACGTGGAACACTTGTAATACCGATGTGTTGTGATTTAGCTCGTTTCGGTCTAAAACAGCTTGATTCGCTGTATTAAGCAAGAATACATGCTTTTCGCGCAGTTATAAGAGAAAAAGTTTTGACGCGTATTAGAGAGACACTTGTAAAACCGATTTGTTGTGATTTAGCTCGTTTCGGTCTAAAACAGTTTGTTTCGTTGTATTAAGCAAGAATACATGCTTTTCGCGCAGTTATAAGAGAAAAAGTTTTGACGAGTATCACGTGGATACTTGTAAAACCGATGTGTTCAGATTTAGCTCGTTTCGGTCAAAAACAGCTTGTTTCGTTGTATTAGGCACGAATACATGCTTTTCGCGCAGTTAAAAGAGAAAATTTTTGACGAGTATCACGTGGAACACTTGTAATACCGATGTGTTGTGATTTGGCTCGTTTCGGTCTAAAACAGCTTGTTTCGCTGTATTAAGCAAGAATACATGCTTTTCGCGCCGTTACCGTTATAAGAGAAAAAGTTTTGACGCGTATCAGAGGAACACTTTTAAAACCGATGTGTTGTGATTTAGCTCATATCGGTCTAAAACAGCTTGTTTCGCTGTATTAAGCAAGAATACATGCTTTTCGCGCAGTTATAAGAGAAAAAGTTTTGACGCGTATCAGAGGAACACTTGTAAAACCGATGTGTTGTGATTTAGCTCGTTTCGGTCTAAAACAGCTTGTTTCGCTGTATTAAGCAAGAATACATGCTTTTCGCGCAGTTATAAGAGAAAAAGTTTTGACGCGTATCAGAGGAACACTTGTAAAACCGATGTGTTGTGATTTAGCTCGTTTCGGTCTAAAACAACTTGTTTCGCTGTATTAAGCAGAAATACATGCTTTTCGCGCAGTGATAAGAAAAAAAGATTTAAAGGCGTGTCACAGGGACACTTGTAAAACCGATGTGTTCAGATTTACCTCGTTTCGGTCTAAAACAGCTTGTTTCGTTGGACTAAGCACGAATACATGCTTTTCGCGCAGCTATAAGAGAAAAAAGAGTTGCGTATCAGAGGAACACTTGTAAAACCGATGTGTTGTGATTTAGCTCGTTTCGGTCTAAAACAGCTTCTTTCGCTGTATTAAGCAAGAATACATGCTTTTCGCGCAGTTATAAGAGAAAAAAATTTGACGCGTGTCAGAGGAACACTTGTAAAACCGAAGTGTTGTGATTTAGCTCGTTTTGGTCTAAAACAGCTTGTTTCGCTGTATTAAGCAAGAATACATGCTTTTCGCGCAGTTATAAGAGAAAAAGTTTTGACGCGTATTAGAGAGACACTTGTAAAACCGATGTGTTGTGATTTAGCTCTTTTCGGTCTAAAACAGCTTGTTTCGTTGTATTAAGCAAGAATACATGCTTTTCGCGCAGTTATAAGAGAAAAAGTTTTGACGAGTATCACGTGGATACTTGTAAAACCGATGTGTTCAGATTTAGCTCGTTTCGGTCTAAAACAGCTTGTTTCGTTGTATTAAGCACGAATACATGCTTTTCGCGCAGTTATAAGAGAAAAAGTTTTGACGAGTATCACGTGGAACACTTGTAATACCGATGTGTTGTGATTTAGCTCGTTTCGGTCTAAAACAGCTTGATTCGCTGTATTAAGCAAGAATACATGCTTTTCGCGCAGTTATAAAAGAAAAAGTTTTGACGCGTATCAGAGGAACACTTGTAAAACCGATGTGTTGTGATTTAGCTCATTTCGGTCTAAAACAGCTTGTTTCGCTGTATTAAGCAAGAATACATGCTTTTCGCGCAGTTATAAGAGAAAAAGTTTTGACGCGTATCAGAGGAACACTTGTAATACCGATGTGTTGTGATTTAGCTCGTTTCGGTCTAAAACAGCTTGTTTCGCTGTATTAAGCAAGAATACATGCTTTTCGCGCCGTTATAAGAGAAAAAGTTTTGACGCGTATCAGAGGAACACTTTTAAAACCGATTTGTTGTGATTTAGCTCATTTCGGTCTAAAACAGCTTGTTTCGCTGTATTAAGCAAGAATACATGCTTTTCGCGCAGTTATAAGAGAAAAAGTTTTGACGCGTATCAGAGGAACACTTGTAAACCGATGTGTTGTGATTTAGCTCGTTTCGGTCTAAAACAGCTTGTTTCGCTGTATTAAGCAAGAATAGATGCTTTTCGCGCAGTTATAAGAGAAAAAGTTTTGACGCGTATTAGAGGAACACTTGTAAAACCGATGTGTTGTGATTTAGCTCGTTTCGGTCTAAAACAACTTGTTTCGCTATATTAAGCAAGAATACATGCTTTTTGCGCAGTTATAAGAGAAAAAGTTTTGACGCGTATCAGAGGAACACTTGTAAAACCGATGTGTTCAGATTTAGCTCGTTTCGGTCTAAAACAGCTTGTTTCGTTGTATTAAGCACGAATACATGCTTTACGCGCAGTTATAGAAGAAAAAGTTTTGACGCGTATCAGAGACACTTGTAAAACCGATGTGTTGTGGTTTAGCTCGTTTCGGTCTAAAACAGCTTGTTTCGTTGTATTAAGCAAGAATACATGCTTTTCGCGCAGTTATAAGAGAAAACGTTTTGACGCGTATTAGAGAGACACTTGTAAAACCGATGTGTTGTGATTTAGCTCGTTTCGGTCTAAAACAGCTTGTTTCGTTGTATTAAGCAAGAATACATGCTTTTCGCGCCGTTATAAGAGAAAAAATTTTGACGCCTATCAGAGGAACACTTGTAAAACCGATGTGTTGTGATTTAGCTCATTTCGGTCTACAACAGCTTGTTTCGTTGTATTAAGCACGAATACATGCTTTTCGCGCAGTTATAAGAGAAAATGTTTTGACGAGTATCACGTGGATACTTGTAAAACCGATGTGTTCAGATTTAGCTCGTTTCGGTCAAAAACAGCTTGTTTCGTTGTATTAAGCACGAATGCATGCTTTTCGCTCAGTTAAAAGAGAAAAAGTTTTGACGAGTATCACGTGGAACACTTGTAATACCGATGTGTTGTGATTTAGCTCGTTTCGGTCTAAAACAGCTTGTTTCGCTGTATTAAGCAAGAATACATGCTTTTCGCGCCGTTATAAGAGAAAAAGTTTTGACGCGTATCAGAGGAACACTTTTAAAACCGATGTGTTGTGATTTAGCTCATTTCGGTCTAAAACAGCTTGTTTCGCTGTATTAAGCAAGAATACATGCTTTTCGCGCAGTTATAAGAGAAAAAGTTTTGACGCGTATCAGAGGAACACTTGTAAAACCGATGTGTTGTGATTTAGCTCCTTTCGGTCTAAAACAGCTTGTTTCGCTGTATTAAGCAAGAATACATGCTTTTCGCGCAGTTATAAGAAAAAAAGTTTTGACGCGTATTAGAGGAACACTTGTAAAACCGATGTGTTGTGATTTAGCTCGTTTCGGTCTAAAACAACTTGTTTCGCTGTATTAAGCAAGAATACATGCTTTTCGCGCAGTTATAAGAGAAAAAGTTTTGACGCGTATTAGAGAGACACTTGTAAAACCGATTTGTTGTGATTTAGCTCGTTTCGGTCTAAAACAGTTTGTTTCGTTGTATTAAGCAAGAATACATGCTTTTCGCGCAGTTATAAGAGAAAAAGTTTTGACGAGTATCACGTGGATACTTGTAAAACCGATGTGTTCAGATTTAGCTCGTTTCGGTCAAAAACAGCTTGTTTCGTTGTATTAGGCACGAATACATGCTTTTCGCGCAGTTAAAAGAGAAAATTTTTGACGAGTATCACGTGGAACACTTGTAATACCGATGTGTTGTGATTTGGCTCGTTTCGGTCTAAAACAGCTTGTTTCGCTGTATTAAGCAAGAATACATGCTTTTCGCGCCGTTACCGTTATAAGAGAAAAAGTTTTGACGCGTATCAGAGGAACACTTTTAAAACCGATGTGTTGTGATTTAGCTCATATCGGTCTAAAACAGCTTGTTTCGCTGTATTAAGCAAGAATACATGCTTTTCGCGCAGTTATAAGAGAAAAAGTTTTGACGCGTATCAGAGGAACACTTGTAAAACCGATGTGTTGTGATTTAGCTCGTTTCGGTCTAAAACAGCTTGTTTCGCTGTATTAAGCAAGAATACATGCTTTTCGCGCAGTTATAAGAGAAAAAGTTTTGACGCGTATCAGAGGAACACTTGTAAAACCGATGTGTTGTGATTTAGCTCGTTTCGGTCTAAAACAACTTGTTTCGCTGTATTAAGCAGAAATACATGCTTTTCGCGCAGTGATAAGAAAAAAAGATTTAAAGGCGTGTCACAGGGACACTTGTAAAACCGATGTGTTCAGATTTACCTCGTTTCGGTCTAAAACAGCTTGTTTCGTTGGACTAAGCACGAATACATGCTTTTCGCGCAGCTATAAGAGAAAAAAGAGTTGCGTATCAGAGGAACACTTGTAAAACCGATGTGTTGTGATTTAGCTCGTTTCGGTCTAAAACAGCTTCTTTCGCTGTATTAAGCAAGAATACATGCTTTTCGCGCAGTTATAAGAGAAAAAAATTTGACGCGTGTCAGAGGAACACTTGTAAAACCGAAGTGTTGTGATTTAGCTCGTTTTGGTCTAAAACAGCTTGTTTCGCTGTATTAAGCAAGAATACATGCTTTTCGCGCAGTTATAAGAGAAAAAGTTTTGACGCGTATTAGAGAGACACTTGTAAAACCGATGTGTTGTGATTTAGCTCTTTTCGGTCTAAAACAGCTTGTTTCGTTGTATTAAGCAAGAATACATGCTTTTCGCGCAGTTATAAGAGAAAAAGTTTTGACGAGTATCACGTGGATACTTGTAAAACCGATGTGTTCAGATTTAGCTCGTTTCGGTCTAAAACAGCTTGTTTCGTTGTATTAAGCACGAATACATGCTTTTCGCGCAGTTATAAGAGAAAAAGTTTTGACGAGTATCACGTGGAACACTTGTAATACCGATGTGTTGTGATTTAGCTCGTTTCGGTCTAAAACAGCTTGATTCGCTGTATTAAGCAAGAATACATGCTTTTCGCGCAGTTATAAAAGAAAAAGTTTTGACGCGTATCAGAGGAACACTTGTAAAACCGATGTGTTGTGATTTAGCTCATTTCGGTCTAAAACAGCTTGTTTCGCTGTATTAAGCAAGAATACATGCTTTTCGCGCAGTTATAAGAGAAAAAGTTTTGACGCGTATCAGAGGAACACTTGTAATACCGATGTGTTGTGATTTAGCTCGTTTCGGTCTAAAACAGCTTGTTTCGCTGTATTAAGCAAGAATACATGCTTTTCGCGCCGTTATAAGAGAAAAAGTTTTGACGCGTATCAGAGGAACACTTTTAAAACCGATTTGTTGTGATTTAGCTCATTTCGGTCTAAAACAGCTTGTTTCGCTGTATTAAGCAAGAATACATGCTTTTCGCGCAGTTATAAGAGAAAAAGTTTTGACGCGTATCAGAGGAACACTTGTAAAACCGATGTGTTGTGATTTAGCTCGTTTCGGTC
Source organism: Amblyomma americanum (assembly GCF_052857255.1). Classification (NCBI taxonomy): domain Eukaryota; kingdom Metazoa; phylum Arthropoda; class Arachnida; order Ixodida; family Ixodidae; genus Amblyomma; species Amblyomma americanum. The sequence goes on along the minus strand of NW_027526489.1, from coordinate 969,045 downwards.
TAAAACAGCTTGTTTCGCTGTATTAAGCAAGAATAGATGCTTTTCGCGCAGTTATAAGAGAAAAAGTTTTGACGCGTATTAGAGGAACACTTGTAAAACCGATGTGTTGTGATTTAGCTCGTTTCGGTCTAAAACAACTTGTTTCGCTATATTAAGCAAGAATACATGCTTTTTGCGCAGTTATAAGAGAAAAAGTTTTGACGCGTATCAGAGGAACACTTGTAAAACCGATGTGTTCAGATTTAGCTCGTTTCGGTCTAAAACAGCTTGTTTCGTTGTATTAAGCACGAATACATGCTTTACGCGCAGTTATAGAAGAAAAAGTTTTGACGCGTATCAGAGACACTTGTAAAACCGATGTGTTGTGGTTTAGCTCGTTTCGGTCTAAAACAGCTTGTTTCGTTGTATTAAGCAAGAATACATGCTTTTCGCGCAGTTATAAGAGAAAACGTTTTGACGCGTATTAGAGAGACACTTGTAAAACCGATGTGTTGTGATTTAGCTCGTTTCGGTCTAAAACAGCTTGTTTCGTTGTATTAAGCAAGAATACATGCTTTTCGCGCCGTTATAAGAGAAAAAATTTTGACGCCTATCAGAGGAACACTTGTAAAACCGATGTGTTGTGATTTAGCTCATTTCGGTCTACAACAGCTTGTTTCGTTGTATTAAGCACGAATACATGCTTTTCGCGCAGTTATAAGAGAAAATGTTTTGACGAGTATCACGTGGATACTTGTAAAACCGATGTGTTCAGATTTAGCTCGTTTCGGTCAAAAACAGCTTGTTTCGTTGTATTAAGCACGAATGCATGCTTTTCGCTCAGTTAAAAGAGAAAAAGTTTTGACGAGTATCACGTGGAACACTTGTAATACCGATGTGTTGTGATTTAGCTCGTTTCGGTCTAAAACAGCTTGTTTCGCTGTATTAAGCAAGAATACATGCTTTTCGCGCCGTTATAAGAGAAAAAGTTTTGACGCGTATCAGAGGAACACTTTTAAAACCGATGTGTTGTGATTTAGCTCATTTCGGTCTAAAACAGCTTGTTTCGCTGTATTAAGCAAGAATACATGCTTTTCGCGCAGTTATAAGAGAAAAAGTTTTGACGCGTATCAGAGGAACACTTGTAAAACCGATGTGTTGTGATTTAGCTCCTTTCGGTCTAAAACAGCTTGTTTCGCTGTATTAAGCAAGAATACATGCTTTTCGCGCAGTTATAAGAAAAAAAGTTTTGACGCGTATTAGAGGAACACTTGTAAAACCGATGTGTTGTGATTTAGCTCGTTTCGGTCTAAAACAACTTGTTTCGCTGTATTAAGCAAGAATACATGCTTTTTGCGCAGTTATAAGAGAAAAAGTTTTGACGCGTATCAGAGGAACACTTGTAAAACCGATGTGTTCAGATTTAGCTCGTTTCGGTCTAAAACAGCTTGTTTCGTTGTATTAAGCACGAATACATGCTTTACGCGCAGTTATAGAAGAAAAAGTTTTGACGCTTATCAGAGACACTTGTAAAACCGATGTGTTGTGATTTAGCTCGTTTCGGTCTAAAACAGCTTGTTTCGCTGTATTAAGCAAGAATACATGCTTTTCGCGCCGTTATAAGAGAAAAAGTTTTGACGCGTATCAGAGGAACACTTTTAAAACCGATGTGTTGTGATTTAGCTCATTTCGGTCTAAAACAGCTTGTTTCGCTGTATTAAGCAAGAATACATGCTTTTCGCGCAGTTATAAGAGAAAAAGTTTTGACGCGTATCAGAGGAACACTTGTAAAACCGATGTGTTGTGATTTAGCTCCTTTCGGTCTAAAACAGCTTGTTTCGCTGTATTAAGCAAGAATACATGCTTTTCGCGCAGTTATAAGAAAAAAAGTTTTGACGCGTATTAGAGGAACACTTGTAAAACCGATGTGTTGTGATTTAGCTCGTTTCGGTCTAAAACAACTTGTTTCGCTGTATTAAGCAAGAATACATGCTTTTTGCGCAGTTATAAGAGAAAAAGTTTTGACGCGTATCAGAGGAACACTTGTAAAACCGATGTGTTCAGATTTAGCTCGTTTCGGTCTAAAACAGCTTGTTTCGTTGTATTAAGCACGAATACATGCTTTACGCGCAGTTATAGAAGAAAAAGTTTTGACGCTTATCAGAGACACTTGTAAAACCGATGTGTTGTGATTTAGCTCGTTTCGGTCTAAAACAGCTTGTGTCGTTGTATTAAGCAAGAATACATGCTTTTCGCGCAGTTATAAGAGAAAAAGTTTTGACGCGTATTAGAGAGACACTTGTAAAACCGATGTGTTGTGATTTAGCTCGTTTCGGTCTAAAACAGCCTGTTTCGTTGTATTAAGCAAGAATACATGCTTTTCGCGCAGTTATAAGAGAAAAAGTTTTGACGAGTGTCACGTGGATACTTGTAAAACCGATGTGTTCAGATTTAGCTCGTTTCGGTCTAGAACAGCTTGTTGCGTTGTATTAAGCAAGAATACATGCTTTTCGCGCAGTTATAAGAGAAAAAGTTTTGACGAGTATCACCTGGAACACTTGTAATACCGATGTGTTGTGATTTAGCTCGTTTCGGTCTAAAACAGCTTGTTTCGCTGTATTAAGCAAGAATACATGCTTTTCGCGCAGTTATAAGAGAAAAAGTTTTGACGCGTATCAGAGGAAAACTTGTAAAACCGATGTGTTGTGATTTAGCTCGTTTCGGTCTAAAACAGCTTGTTTCGCTGTATTAAGTAAGAATACATGCTTTTCGCGCAGTTATAAGAGAAAAAGTTTTGACGCGTATCAGAGGAACACTTGTAAAACCGATGTGTTGTGATTTAGCTCGTTTCGGTCTAAAACAGCTTGTTTCGCTGTATTAAGCAAGAATACATGCTTTTCGCGCAGTTATAAGAGAAAAAGTTTTGACGTGTATCAGAGGAACACTTGTAAAACCGATGAGTTCAGATTTAGCTCGTTTCGGTCTAAAACAGCTTGTTTTGTTGTATTAAGCACGAATACATGCTTTACGCGCAGTTATAGAAGAAAAAGTTTTGACGCGTATCAGGGAGACACTTGTAAAACCGATGTGTTGTGATTTAGCTCGTTTCGGTCTAAAACAGCTTGTTTCGTTGTATTAAGCAAGAATACATGCTTTTCGCGCAGTTATAAAAGAAAAAGTTTTGACGAGTATCACGTGGATACTTGTAATACCGATGTGTTGTGATTTAGCTCGTTTCGGTCTAAAACAGCTTGTTTCGCTGTATTAAGCAAGAATACATGCTTTTCGCGCAGTTATAAGAGAAAAAATTTTGACGCCTATCAGAGGAACACTTGTAAAACCGATGTGTTGTGATTTAGCTGATTTCGGTCTACAACAGCTTGTTTCGTTGTATTAAGCAAGAATACATGCTTTTCGCGCAGTTATAAGAGAAAAAGTTTTGACGCGTGTCACAGGGACACTTGTAAAACCGATGTGCTCAGATTTAGCTCGTTTCGGTCTAAAACAGCTTGTTTCGTTGTATTAGGCACGAATACATGCTTTTCGCGCAGTTATAAGAGAAAAAGTTTTGACGAGTATCACGTGGAACACTTGTAATACCGATGTGTTGTGATTTGGCTCGTTTCGGTCTAAAACAGCTTGTTTCGTTGTATTAAGCAAGAATACACGCTTTTCGCGCAGTTATAAGAGAAAAAGTTTTGACGCGTATCAGAGGAACACTTGTAAAACCGATGTGCTCAGATTTAGCTCGTTTCGGTCTAAAACAGCTTGTTTCGTTGTATTAGGCACGAATACATGCTTTTCGCGCAGTTATAAGAGAAAAAGTTTTGACGAGTATCACGTAGAACACTTGTAATACCGATGTGTTGTGATTTGGCTCGTTTCGGTCTAAAACAGCTTGTTTCGTTGTATTAAGCAAGAATACACGCTTTTCGCGCAGTTATAAGAGAAAAAGCTTTGACGCGTATCAGAGGAACACTTGTAAAACCGATGTGTTCAGATTTAACTCTTTTCGGACTAAAACAGCTTGTTTCGTTGTATTAAGCACGAATACATGCTTTTCGCGCAGTTATAAGAGAAAAAGTTTTGACGCGTATCACATGGACACTTGGAAAACCGATGTGTTCAGATCTAGCTCGTTTTGGTCTAAAACAGCTTGTTTCGTTGTATTAGGCACGAAAACATGCTTTTCGCGCAGTTATAAGAGAAAAAGTTTTGACGCGTATCAGAGGAACACTTGTAAAACCGATGTGTTGTGATTTAGCTCGTTTCGTTTTAAAACAGCTTGTTTCGCTGTATTAAGCAAGAATACATGCTTTTCGCGCAGTTATAAGAGAAAAAGTTTTGACGCGTATTAGAGAGACACTTGTAAAACCGATGTGTTGTGATTTAGCTCGTTTCGGTCTAAAACAGCCTGTTTCGTTGTATTAAGCAAGAATACATGCTTTTCGCGCAGTTATAAGAGAAAAAGTTTTGACGAGTGTCACGTGGATACTTGTAAAACCGATGTGTTCAGATTTAGCTCGTTTCGGTCTAGAACAGCTTGTTTCGTTGTATTAAGCAAGAATACATGCTTTTCGCGCAGTTATAAGAGAAAAAGTTTTGACGAGTATCACCTGGAACACTTGTAATACCGATGTGTTGTGATTTAGCTCGTTTCGGTCTAAAACAGCTTGTTTCGCTGTATTAAGCAAGAATACATGCTTTTCGCGCAGTTATAAGAGAAAAAGTTTTGACGCGTATCAGAGGAAAACTTGTAAAACCGATGTGTTGTGATTTAGCTCGTTTCGGTCTAAAACAGCTTGTTTCGCTGTATTAAGTAAGAATACATGCTTTTCGCGCAGTTATAAGAGAAAAAGTTTTGACGCGTATCAGAGGAACACTTGTAAAACCGATGTGTTGTGATTTAGCTCGTTTCGGTCTAAAACAGCTTGTTTCGCTGTATTAAGCAAGAATACATGCTTTTCGCGCAGTTATAAGAGAAAAAGTTTTGACGTGTATCAGAGGAACACTTGTAAAACCGATGAGTTCAGATTTAGCTCGTTTCGGTCTAAAACAGCTTGTTTTGTTGTATTAAGCACGAATACATGCTTTACGCGCAGTTATAGAAGAAAAAGTTTTGACGCGTATCAGGGAGACACTTGTAAAACCGATGTGTTGTGATTTAGCTCGTTTCGGTCTAAAACAGCTTGTTTCGTTGTATTAAGCAAGAATACATGCTTTTCGCGCAGTTATAAAAGAAAAAGTTTTGACGAGTATCACGTGGATACTTGTAATACCGATGTGTTGTGATTTAGCTCGTTTCGGTCTAAAACAGCTTGTTTCGCTGTATTAAGCAAGAATACATGCTTTTCGCGCAGTTATAAGAGAAAAAATTTTGACGCCTATCAGAGGAACACTTGTAAAACCGATGTGTTGTGATTTAGCTGATTTCGGTCTACAACAGCTTGTTTCGTTGTATTAAGCAAGAATACATGCTTTTCGCGCAGTTATAAGAGAAAAAGTTTTGACGCGTGTCACAGGGACACTTGTAAAACCGATGTGCTCAGATTTAGCTCGTTTCGGTCTAAAACAGCTTGTTTCGTTGTATTAGGCACGAATACATGCTTTTCGCGCAGTTATAAGAGAAAAAGTTTTGACGAGTATCACGTGGAACACTTGTAATACCGATGTGTTGTGATTTGGCTCGTTTCGGTCTAAAACAGCTTGTTTCGTTGTATTAAGCAAGAATACACGCTTTTCGCGCAGTTATAAGAGAAAAAGTTTTGACGCGTATCAGAGGAACACTTGTAAAACCGATGTGCTCAGATTTAGCTCGTTTCGGTCTAAAACAGCTTGTTTCGTTGTATTAGGCACGAATACATGCTTTTCGCGCAGTTATAAGAGAAAAAGTTTTGACGAGTATCACGTAGAACACTTGTAATACCGATGTGTTGTGATTTGGCTCGTTTCGGTCTAAAACAGCTTGTTTCGTTGTATTAAGCAAGAATACACGCTTTTCGCGCAGTTATAAGAGAAAAAGCTTTGACGCGTATCAGAGGAACACTTGTAAAACCGATGTGTTCAGATTTAACTCTTTTCGGACTAAAACAGCTTGTTTCGTTGTATTAAGCACGAATACATGCTTTTCGCGCAGTTATAAGAGAAAAAGTTTTGACGCGTATCACATGGACACTTGGAAAACCGATGTGTTCAGATCTAGCTCGTTTTGGTCTAAAACAGCTTGTTTCGTTGTATTAGGCACGAAAACATGCTTTTCGCGCAGTTATAAGAGAAAAAGTTTTGACGCGTATCAGAGGAACACTTGTAAAACCGATGTGTTGTGATTTAGCTCGTTTCGGTTTAAAACAGCTTGTTTCGCTGTATTAAGCAAGAATACATGCTTTTCGCGCAGTTATAAGAGAAAAAGTTGACGCGTGTCACAGGGACACTTGTAAAACCGATGTGTTCAGATTTAGCTCGTTTCGGTCGAAAACAACTTGTTTCGTTGTATTTAGCACGAATACATGCTTTTCGCGCAGTTATAAGAGAAAAAGTTTAGACGCGTATCAGAGGAACACTTGTAAAACCGATGTGTTGTGATTTAGCTCGTTTCGGTCTAAAACAGCTTGTTTCGCTGTATTAAGCAAGAATACATGCTTTTCGCGCAGTTATAAGAGAAAAAGTTTTGACGCGTGTCACAGGGACACTTGTAAAACCGATGTGTTCAGATTTAACTCGTTTCGGTCTAAAACAGCTTGTTTCGTTGTATTAAGCACGAATACATGCTTTTCGCGCAGTTATAAGAGGAAAAGTTTAGACGCGTATCAGAGGAACAATTGTAAAACCGATGTGTTGTGATTTAGCTCGTTTCGGTCTAAAACAGCTTGTTTCGCTGTATTAAGCAGAAATACATGCTTTTCGCGCAGTGATAAGAGAAAAAGCTTTAAAGGCTTGTCACAGGGACACTTGTAAAACCGATGTGTTCAGATTTACCTCGTTTCGGTCTAAAACAGCTTGTTTCGTTGGACTAAGCACGAATACATGCTTTTCGCGCAGCTATAAGAGAAAAAAAATTTGACGCGTATCAGAGGAACACTTGTAAAACCGATGTGTTGTGATTTAGCTCGTTTTGGTCTAAAACAGCTTGTTTCGCTGTATTAAGCAGGAATACATGCTTTTCGCGCAGTTATAATAGAAAAAGATTTAAAGGCATGTCACAAGGACACTTGTAAAACCGATGTGTTCAGATTTACCTTGTTTCGGTCTAAAACAGCTTGTTTCGTTGGACTAAGCAAGAATACATGCTTTTCGCGCAGTTATAAGAGAAAAAAGTTTTGACGCGTATCAGAGGAACACTTGTAAAACCGATGTGTTCAGATTTAGCTCGTTTCGGTCTAAAACAGCTTGTTTCGTTGTATTAAGCAAGAATACATGCTTTTCGCGCAGTTATAAGAGAAAACGTTTTGACGAGTATCACGTGGATACTTGTAAAACCGATGTGTTCAGATTTAGCTCGTTTTGGTCTAAAACAGCTTGTTTCGTTGTATTAAGCACGAATACATGTTTTTCGCGCAGTTATAAGAGAAAAAGTTTTGACGAGTATCACGTGGAACACTTGTAATACCGACGTGTTGTGATTTAGCTCGTTTCGGTCTAAAACAGCTTGATTCGCTGTATTAAGCAAGAATACATGCTTTTCGCGCAGTTATAAAAGAAAAAGTTTTGACGCGTATCAGAGGAACACTTGTAAAACCGATGTGTTGTGATTTAGCTCATTTCGGTCTAAAACAGCTTGTTTCGCTGTATTAAGCAAGAATACATGCTTTTCGCGCAGTTATAAGAGAAAACGTTTTGACGAGTATCACGTGGATACTTGTAAAACCGATGTGTTCAGATTTAGCTCGTTTCGGTCTAAAACAACTTGTTTCGCTGTATTAAGCAAGAATACATGCTTTTTGCGCAGTTATAAGAGAAAAAGTTTTGACGCGTATCAGAGGAACACTTGTAAAACCGATGTGTTCAGATTTAGCTCGTTTCGGTCTAAAACAGCTTGTTTCGTTGTATTAAGCACGTATACATGCTTTACGCGCAGTTATAGAAGAAAAAGTTTTGACGCGTATCAGAGACACTTGTAAAACCGATGTGTTGTGATTTAGCTCGTTTCGGTCTAAAACAGCTTGTGTCGTTGTATTAAGCAAGAATACACGCTTTTCGCGCAGTTATAAGAGAAAAAGTTTTGACGCGTATCAGAGGAACACTTGTAAAACCGATGTGTTCAGATTTAACTCTTTTCGGACTAAAACAGCTTGTTTCGTTGTATTAAGCACGAATACATGCTTTTCGCGCAGTTATAAGAGAAAAAGTTTTGACGCGTATCACATGGACACTTGGAAAACCGATGTGTTCAGATCTAGCTCGTTTTGGTCTAAAACAGCTTGTTTCGTTGTATTAGGCACGAATACATGCTTTTCGCGCAGTTATAAGAGAAAAAGTTTTGACGCGTATCAGAGGAACACTTGTAAAACCGATGTGTTGTGATTTAGCTCGTTTCGGTCTAAAACAGCTTGTTTCGCTGTATTAAGCAAGAATACATGCTTTTCGCGCAGTTATAAGAGAAAAAGTTGACGCGTGTCACAGGGACACTTGTAAAACCGATGTGTTCAGATTTAGCTCGTTTCGGTCTAAAACAGCTTGTTTCGTTGTATTTAGCACGAATACATGCTTTTCGCGCAGTTATAAGAGAAAAAGTTTAGACGCGTATCAGAGGAACACTTGTAAAACCGATGTGTTGTGATTTAGCTCGTTTCGGTCTAAAACAGCTTGTTTCGCTGTATTAAGCAAGAATACATGCTTTTCGCGCAGTTATAAGAGAAAAAGTTTTGACGCGTGTCACAGGGACACTTGTAAAACCGATGTGTTCAGATTTAACTCGCTTCGGTCTAAAACAGCTTGTTTCGTTGTATTAAGCACGAATACATGCTTTTCGCGCAGTTATAAGAGGAAAAGTTTAGACGCGTATCAGAGGAACAATTGTAAAACCGATGTGTTGTGATTTAGCTCGTTTCGGTCTAAAACAGCTTGTTTCGCTGTATTAAGCAGAAATACATGCTTTTCGCGCAGTGATAAGAGAAAAAGCTTTAAAGGCGTGTCACAGGGACACTTGTAAAACCGATGTGTTCAGATTTACCTCGTTTCGGTCTAAAACAGCTTGTTTCGTTGGACTAAGCACGAATACATGCTTTTCGCGCAGCTATAAGAGAAAAAAAATTTGACGCGTATCAGAGGAACACTTGTAAAACCGATGTGTTGTGATTTAGCTCGTTTTGGTCTAAAACAGCTTGTTTCGCTGTATTAAGCAGGAATACATGCTTTTCGCGCAGTTATAAGAGAAAAAGTTTTAAAGGCATGTCACAAGGACACTTGTAAAACCGATGTGTTCAGATTTACCTTGTTTCGGTCTAAAACAGCTTGTTTCGTTGGACTAAGCAAGAATACATGCTTTTCGCGCAGTTATAAGAGAAAAAAGTTTTGACGCGTATCAGAGGAACACTTGTAAAACCGATGTGTTCAGATTTAGCTCGTTTCGGTCAAAAACAGCTTGTTTCGTTGTATTAAGCAAGAATACATGCTTTTCGCGCAGTTATAAGTGAAAAAGTTTTGACGCGTATTAGAGAGACACTTGTAAAACCGATGTGTTGTGATTTAGCTCGTTTCGGTCTAAAACAGCTTGTTTCGTTGTATTAAGCAAGAATACATGCTTTTCGCGCAGTTATAAGAGAAAAAGTTTTGACGAGTATCACGTGGATACTTGTAAAACCGATGTGTTCAGATTTAGCTCGTTTTGGTCTAAAACAGCTTGTTTCGTTGTATTTAGCACGAATACATGTTTTTTGCGCAGTTATAAGAGAAAAAGTTTTGACGCGTATCAGAGGAACACTTGTAAAACCGATGTGTTCAGATTTAGCTCGTTTCGGTCTAAAACAGCTTGTTTCGTTGTATTAAGCACGAATACATGCTTTACGCGCAGTTATAGAAGAAAAAGTTTTGACGCGTATCAGAGACACTTGTAAAACCGATGTGTTGTGATTCAGCTCGTTTCGGTCTAAAACAGCTTGTTTCGCTGTATTAAGCAAGAATACATGCTTTTCGCGCAGTTATAAGAGAAAAAGTTGACGCGTGTCACAGGGACACTTGTAAAACCGATGTGTTCAGATTTAGCTCGTTTCGGTCTAAAACAGCTTGTTTCGTTGTATTTAGCACGAATACATGCTTTTCGCGCAGTTATAAGAGAAAAAGTTTAGACGCGTATCAGAGGAACACTTGTAAAACCGATGTGTTGTGATTTAGCTCGTATCGGTCTAAAACAGCATGTTTCGCTGTATTAAGCAAGAATACATGCTTTTCGCGCAGTTATAAGAGAAAAAGTTTTGACGCGTATCAGAGGAACACTTGTAAAACCGATGTGTTGTGATTTAGCTCGTTTCGGTCTAAAACAGCTTGTTTCGCTGTATTAAGCAAGAATACATGCTTTTCGCGCAGTTATAAGAGAAAAAGTTTTGACGTGTATCAGAGGAACACTTGTAAAACCGATGAGTTCAGATTTAGCTCGTTTCGGTCTAAAACAGCTTGTTTCGCTGTATTAAGCAAGAATACATGCTTTTCGCGCAGTTATAAGAGAAAAAATTTTGACGCCTATTAGAGGAACACTTGTAAAACCGATGTGTTGTGATTTAGCTCATTTCGGTCTACAACAGCTTGTTTCGTTGTATTAAGCAAGAATACATGCTTTTCGCGCAGTTATAAGAGAAAAAGTTTTGACGCGTGTCACAGGGACACTTGTAAAACCGATGTGCTCAGATTTACCTCGTTTCGGTCTAAAACAGCTTGTTTCGTTGGACTAAGCACGAATACATGCTTTTCGCGCAGCTATAAGAGAAAAAAAATTTGACGCGTATCAGAGGAACACTTGTAAAACCGATGTGTTGTGATTTAGCTCGTTTTGGTCTAAAACAGCTTGTTTCGCTGTATTAAGCAGGAATACATGCTTTTCGCGCAGTTATAAGAGAAAAAGTTTTAAAGGCATGTCACAAGGACACTTGTAAAACCGATGTGTTCAGATTTACCTTGTTTCGGTCTAAAACAGCTTGTTTCGTTGGACTAAGCAAGAATACATGCTTTTAGCGCAGTTATAAGAGAAAAAAGTTTTCACGCGTATCAGAGGAACACTTGTAAAACCGATGTGTTCAGATTTAGCTCGTTTCGGTCAAAAACAGCTTGTTTCGTTGTATTAAGCAAGAATACATGCTTTTCGCGCAGTTATAAGAGAAAAAGTTTTGACGCGTATTAGAGAGACACTTGTAAAACCGATGTGTTGTGATTTAGCTCGTTTCGGTCTAAAACAGCTTGTTTCGTTGTATTAAGCAAGAATACATGCTTTCCGCGCAGTTATAAGAGAAAAAGTTTTGACGAGTATCACGTGGATACTTGTAAAACCGATGTGTTCAGATTTAGCTCGTTTTGGTCTAAAACAGCTTGTTTCGTTGTATTAGGCACGAATACATGTTTTTCGCGCAGTTATAAGAGAAAAGTTTTGAGGAGTATCACGTGGAACACTTTTAATACCGATGTGTTGTGATTTAGCTCGTTTCGGTCTAAAACAGCTTGATTCGCTGTATTAAGCAAGAATACATGCTTTTCGCGCAGTTATAAAAGAAAAAGTTTTGACGCGTATCAGAGGAACACTTGTAAAACCGATGTGTTGTGATTTAGCTCATTTCGGTCTAAAACAGCTTGTTTCGCTGTATTAAGCAAGAATACATGCTTTTCGCGCAGTTATAAGAGAAAACGTTTTGACGAGTATCACGTGGATATTTGTAAAACCGATGTGTTCAGATTTAGCTCGTTTCGGTCTAAAACAACTTGTTTCGCTGTATTAAGCAAGAATACATGCTTTTTGCGCAGTTATAAGAGAAAAAGTTTTGACGCGTATCAGAGGAACACTTGTAAAACCGATGTGTTGTGATTTAGCTCGTTTCGGGCTAAAACAGCTTGTTTCGCTGTATTAAGCAGAAATACATGCTTTTCGCGCAGTGATAAGAGAAAAAGCTTTAAAGGCGTGTCACAGGGACACTTGTAAAACCGATGTGTTCAGATTTACCTCGTTTCGGTCTAAAACAGCTTGTTTCGTTGGACTAAGCACGAATACATGCTTTTCGCGCAGCTATAAGAGAAAAAAAATTTGACGCGTATCAGAGGAACACTTGTAAAACCGATGTGTTGTGATTTAGCTCGTTTTGGTCTAAAACAGCTTGTTTCGCTGTATTAAGCAGGAATACATGCTTTTCGCGCAGTTATAAGAGAAAAAGTTTTAAAGGCATGTCACAAGGACACTTGTAAAACCGATGTGTTCAGATTTACCTTGTTTCGGTCTAAAACAGCTTGTTTCGTTGGACTAAGCAAGAATACATGCTTTTCGCGCAGTTATAAGAGAAAAAAGTTTTGACGCGTATCAGAGGAACACTTGTAAAACCGATGTGTTCAGATTTAGCTCGTTTCAGTCAAAAACAGCTTGTTTCGTTGTATTAAGCAAGAATACATGCTTTTCGCGCAGTTATAAGAGAAAAAGTTTTGACGCGTATTAGAGAGACACTTGTAAAACCGATGTGTTGTGATTTAGCTCGTTTCGGTCTAAAACAGCTTGTTTCGTTGTATTAAGCAAGAATACATGCTTTTCGCGCAGTTATAAGAGAAAAAGTTTTGACGAGTATCACGTGGATACTTGTAAAACCGATGTGTTCAGATTTAGCTCGTTTTGGTCTAAAACAGCTTGTTTCGTTGTATTAAGCACGAATACATGTTTTTCGCGCAGTTATAAGAGAAAAAGTTTTGACGTGTATCACGTGGAGCACTTGTAATACCGATGTGTTGTGATTTAGCTCGTTTCGGTCTAAAACAGCTTGATTCGCTGTATTAAGCAAGAATACATGCTTTTCGCGCAGTTATAAAAGAAAAAGTTTTGACGCGTATCAGAGGAACACTTGTAAAACCGATGTGTTGTGATTTAGCTCATTTCGGTCTAAAACAGCTTGATTCGCTGTATTAAGCAAGAATACATGCTTTTCGCGCAGTTATAAAAGAAAAAGTTTTGACGCGTATCAGAGGAACACTTGTAAAACCGATGTGTTGTGATTTAGCTCATTTCGGTCTAAAACAGCTTGTTTCGCTGTATTAAGCAAGAATACATGCTTTTCGCGCAGTTATAAGAGAAAACGTTTTGACGAGTATCACGTGGATACTTGTAAAACCGATGTGTTCAGATTTAGCTCGTTTCGGTCTAAAACAACTTGTTTCGCTGTATTAAGCAAGAATACATGCTTTTTGCGCAGTTATAAGAGAAAAAGTTTTGACGCGTATCAGAGGAACACTTATAAAACCGATGTGTTCAGATTTAGCTCGTTTCGGTCTAAAACAGCTTGTTTCGTTGTATTAAGCACGAATACATGCTTTACGCGCAGTTATAGAAGAAAAAGTTTTGACGCGTATCAGAGACACTTGTAAAACCGATGTGTTGTGATTTAGCTCGTTTCGGTCTAAAACAGCTTGTGTCGTTGTATTAAGCAAGAATACATGCTTTTCGCGCAGTTATAAGAGAAAAAGTTTTGACGAGTGTCACGTGGATACTTGTAAAACCGATGTGTTCAGATTTAGCTCGTTTCGGTCTAAAACAGCTTGTTTCGTTGTATTAAGCAAGAATACATGCTTTTCGCGCAGTTATAAGAGAAAAAGTTTTGACGAGTATCACGTGGAACACTTGTAATACCGATGTGTTGTGATTTAGCTCGTTTCGGTCTAAAACAGCTTGTTTCGCTGTATTAAGCAAGAATACATGCTTTTCGCGCAGTTATAAGAGAAAAAGTTTTGACGCGTATCAGAGGAAAACTTGTAAAACCGATGTGTTGTGATTTAGCTCGTTTCGGTCTAAAACAGCTTGTTTCGCTGTATTAAGCAAGAATACATGCTTTACGCGCAGTTATAGAAGAAAAAGTTTTGACGCGTATCAGGGAGACACTTGTAAAACCGATGTGTTGTGATTTAGCTCGTTTCGGTCTAAAACAGCTTGTTTCGTTGTATTAAGCAAGAATACATGCTTTTCGCGCAGTTATAAGAGAAAAAGTTTTGACGAGTATCACGTGGATACTTGTAATACCGATGTGTTGTGATTTAGCTCGTTTCGGTCTAAAACAGCTTGTTTCGCTGTATTAAGCAAGAATACATGCTTTTCGCGCAGTTATAAGAGAAAAAATTTTGACGCCTATCAGAGGAACACTTGTAAAACCGATGTGTTGTGATTTAGCTCATTTCGGTCTACAACAGCTTGTTTCGTTGTATTAAGCAAGAATACATGCTTTTCGCGCAGTTATAAGAGAAAAAGTTTTGACGCGTGTCACAGGGACACTTGTAAAACCGATGTGCTCAGATTTACCTCGTTTCGGTCTAAAACAGCTTGTTTCGTTGGACTAAGCACGAATACATGCTTTTCGCGCAGCTATAAGAGAAAAAAAAATTTGACGCGTATCAGAGGAACACTTGTAAAACCGATGTGTTGTGATTTAGCTCGTTTTGGTCTAAAACAGCTTGTTTCGCTGTATTAAGCAGGAATACATGCTTTTCGCGCAGTTATAAGAGAAAAAGTTTTAAAGGCATGTCACAAGGACACTTGTAAAACCGATGTGTTCAGATTTACCTTGTTTCGGTCTAAAACAGCTTGTTTCGTTGGACTAAGCAAGAATACATGCTTTTAGCGCAGTTATAAGAGAAAAAAGTTTTGACGCGTATCAGAGGAACACTTGTAAAACCGATGTGTTCAGATTTAGCTCGTTTCGGTCAAAAACAGCTTGTTTCGTTGTATTAAGCAAGAATACATGCTTTTCGCGCAGTTATAAGAGAAAAAGTTTTGACGCGTATTAGAGAGACACTTGTAAAACCGATGTGTTGTGATTTAGCTCGTTTCGGTCTAAAACAGCTTGTTTCGTTGTATTAAGCAAGAATACATGCTTTTCGCGCAGTTATAAGAGAAAAAGTTTTGACGAGTATCACGTGGATACTTGTAAAACCGATGTGTTCAGATTTAGCTCGTTTTGGTCTAAAACAGCTTGTTTCGTTGTATTAAGCACGAATACATGTTTTTCGCGCAGTTATAAGAGAAAAAGTTTTGAGGAGTATCACGTGGAACACTTGTAATACCGATGTGTTGTGATTTAGCTCGTTTCGGTCTAAAACAGCTTGATTCGCTGTATTAAGCAAGAATACATGCTTTTCGCGCAGTTATAAAAGAAAAAGTTTTGACGCGTATCAGAGGAACACTTGTAAAACCGATGTGTTGTGATTTAGCTCATTTCGGTCTAAAACAGCTTGTTTCGCTGTATTAAGCAAGAATACATGCTTTTCGCGCAGTTATAAGAGAAAACGTTTTGACGAGTATCACGTGGATACTTGTAAAACCGATGTGTTCAGATTTAGCTCGTTTCGGTCTAAAACAACTTGTTTCGCTGTATTAAGCAAGAATACATGCTTTTTGCGCAGTTATAAGAGAAAAAGTTTTGACGCGTACCAGAGGAACACTTGTAAAACCGATGTGTTCAGATTTAGCTCGTTTCGGTCTAAAACAGCTTGTTTCGTTGTATTAAGCACGAATACATGCTTTACGCGCAGTTATAGAAGAAAAAGTTTTGACGCGTATTAGAGAGACACTTGTAAAACCGATGTGTTGTGATTTAGCTCGTTTCGGTCTAAAACAGCTTTTTCGTTGTATTAAGCAAGAATACATGCTTTTCGCGCAGTTATAAGAGAAAA
This sequence comes from Amblyomma americanum, assembly GCF_052857255.1. Classification (NCBI taxonomy): domain Eukaryota; kingdom Metazoa; phylum Arthropoda; class Arachnida; order Ixodida; family Ixodidae; genus Amblyomma; species Amblyomma americanum. The sequence goes on along the minus strand of NW_027526489.1, from coordinate 953,232 downwards.
AGTTTTGACGAGTGTCACGTGGATACTTGTAAAACCGATGTGTTCAGATTTAGCTCGTTTCGGTCTAAAACAGCTTGTTTCGTTGTATTAAGCAAGAATACATGCTTTTCGCGCAGTTATAAGAGAAAATGTTTTGACGAGTATCACGTGGAACACTTGTAATACCGATGTGTTGTGATTTAGCTCGTTTCGGTCTAAAACAGCTTGTTTCGCTGTATTAAGCAAGAATACATGCTTTTCGCGCAGTTATAAGAGAAAAAGTTTTGACGCGTTTCAGAGGAAAACTTGTAAAACCGATGTGTTGTGATTTAGCTCGTTTCGGTCTAAAACAGCTTGTTTCGCTGTATTAAGTAAGAATACATGCTTTTCGCGCAGTTATAAGAGAAAAAGTTTTGACGCGTATCAGAGGAACACTTGTAAAACCGATGTGTTGTGATTTAGCTCGTTTCGGTCTAAACAGCTTGTTTCGCTGTATTAAAAAAGAATACATGCTTTTCGCGCAGTTATAAGAGAAAAAGTTTTGACGTGTATCAGAGGAACACTTGTAAAACCGATGAGTTCAGATTTAGCTCGTTTCGGTCTAAAACAGCTTGTTTTGTTGTATTAAGCACGAATACATGCTTTACGCGCAGTTATAGAAGAAAAAGTTTTGACGCGTATCAGGGAGACACTTGTAAAACCGATGTGTTGTGATTTAGCTCGTTTCGGTCTAAAACAGCTTGTTTCGTTGTATTAAGCAAGAATACATGCTTTTCGCGCAGTTATAAGAGAAAAAGTTTTGACGAGTATCACGTGGATACTTGTAATACCGATGTGTTGTGATTTAGCTCGTTTCGGTCTAAAACAGCTTGTTTCGCTGTATTAAGCAAGAATACATGCTTTTCGCGCAGTTATAAGAGAAAAATTTTGACGCCTATCAGAGGAACACTTGTAAAACCGATGTGTTGTGATTTAGCTCATTTCGGTCTACAACAGCTTGTTTCGTTGTATTAAGCAAGAATACATGCTTTTCGCGCAGTTATGAGAAAAAGTTTTGACGCGTGTCACAGGGACACTTGTAAAACCGATGTGCTCAGATTTAGCTCGTTTCGGTCTAAAACAGCTTGTTTCGTTGTATTAGGCACGAATACATGCTTTTCGCGCAGTTATAAGAGAAAAAGTTTTGACGAGTATCACGTGGAACACTTGTAATACCGATGTGTTGTGATTTGGCTCGTTTCGGTCTAAAACAGCTTGTTTCGTTGTATTAAGCAAGAATACACGCTTTTCGCGCAGTTATAAGAGAAAAAGTTTTGACGCGTATCAGAGGAACACTTGTAAAACCGATGTGTTCAGATTTAACTCTTTTCGGACTAAAACAGCTTGTTTCGTTGTATTAAGCACGAATACATGCTTTTCGCGCAGTTATAAGAGAAAAAGTTTTGACGCGTATCACATGGACACTTGGAAAACCGATGTGTTCAGATCTAGCTCGTTTTGGTCTAAAACAGCTTGTTTCGTTGTATTAGGCACGAATACATGCTTTTCGCGCAGTTATAAGAGAAAAAGTTTTGACGCGTATCAGAGGAACACTTGTAAAACCGATGTGTTGTGATTTAGCTCGTTTCGGTCTAAAACAGCTTGTTTCGCTGTATTAAGCAAGAATACATGCTTTTCGCGCAGTTATAAGAGAAAAAGTTGACACGTGTCACAGGGACACTTGTAAAACCGATGTGTTCAGATTTAGCTCGTTTCGGTCTAAAACAGCTTGTTTCGTTGTATTTAGCACGAATACATGCTTTTCGCGCAGTTATAAGAGAAAAAGTTTAGACGCGTATCAGAGGAACACTTGTAAAACCGATGTGTTGTGATTTAGCTCGTTTCGGTCTAAAACAGCTTGTTTCGCTGTATTAAGCAAGAATACATGCTTTTCGCGCAGTTATAAGAGAAAAAGTTTTGACGCGTGTCACAGGGACACTTGTAAAACCGATGTGTTCAGATTTAACTCGTTTCGGTCTAAAACAGCTTGTTTCGTTGTATTAAGCACGAATACATGCTTTTCGCGCAGTTATAAGAGGAAAAGTTTAGACGCGTATCAGAGGAACAATTGTAAAACCGATGTGTTGTGATTTAGCTCGTTTCGGTCTAAAACAGCTTGTTTCGCTGTATTAAGCAGAAATACATGCTTTTCGCGCAGTGATAAGAGAAAAAGCTTTAAAGGCGTGTCACAGGGACACTTGTAAAACCGATGTGTTCAGATTTACCTCGTTTCGGTCTAAAACAGCTTGTTTCGTTGGACTAAGCACGAATACATGCTTTTCGCGCAGCTATAAGAGAAAAAAAATTTGACGCGTATCAGAGGAACACTTGTAAAACCGATGTGTTCAGATTTAGCTCGTTTCGGTCAAAAACAGCTTGTTTCGTTGTATTAAGCAAGAATACATGCTTTTCGCGCAGTTATAAGAGAAAAAGTTTTGACGCGTATTAGAGAGACTTGTAAAACCGATGTGTTGTGATTTAGCTCGTTTCGGTCTAAAACAGCTTGATTCGCTGTAATAAGCAAGAATACATGCTTTTCGCGCAGTTATAAAAGAAAAAGTTTTGACGCGTATCAGAGGAACATTTGTAAAACCGATGTGTTGTGATTTAGCTCATTTCGGTCTAAAACAGCTTGTTTCGCTGTATTAAGCAAGAATACATGCTTTTCGCGCAGTTATAAGAGAAAACGTTTTGACGAGTATCACGTGGATACTTGTAAAACCGATGTGTTCAGATTTAGCTCGTTTCGGTCTAAAACAACTTGTTTCGCTGTATTAAGCAAGAATACATGCTTTTTGCGCAGTTATAAGAGAAAAAGTTTTGACGCGTATCAGAGGAACACTTGTAAAACCGATGTGTTCAGATTTAGCTCGTTTCGGTCTAAAACAGCTTGTTTCGTTGTATTAAGCACGAATACATGCTTTACGCGCAGTTATAGAAGAAAAAGTTTTGACGCGTATCAGAGACACTTGTAAAACCGATGTGTTGTGATTTAGCTCGTTTCGGTCTAAAACAGCTTGTGTCGTTGTATTAAGCAAGAATACATGCTTTTCGCGCAGTTATAAGAGAAAAAGTTTTGACGCGTATTAGAGAGACACTTGTAAAACCGATGTGTTGTGATTTAGCTCGTTTCGGTCTAAAACAGCTTGTTTCGTTGTATTAAGCAAGAATACATGCTTTTCGCGCAGTTATAAGAGAAAAAGTTTTGACGAGTGTCACGTGGATACTTGTAAAACCGATGTGTTCAGATTTAGCTCGTTTCGGTCTAAAACAGCTTGTTTCGTTGTATTAAGCAAGAATACATGCTTTTCGCGCAGTTATAAGAGAAAAAGTTTTGACGAGTATCACGTGGAACACTTGTAATACCGATGTGTTGTGATTTAGCTCGTTTCGGTCTAAAACAGCTTGTTTCGCTGCATTAAGCAAGAATACATGCTTTTCGCGCAGTTATAAGAGAAAAAGTTTTGACGCGTATCAGAGGAAAACTTGTAAAACCGATGTGTTGTGATTTAGCTCGTTTCGGTCTAAAACAGCTTGTTTCGCTGTATTAAGTAAGAATACATGCTTTTCGCGCAGTTATAAGAGAAAAAGTTTTGACGCGTATCAGAGGAACACTTGTAAAACCGATGTGTTGTGATTTAGCTCGTTTCGGTCTAAAACAGCTTGTTTCGCTGTATTAAGCAAGAATACATGCTTTTCGCGCAGTTATAAGAGAAAAAGTTTTGACGTGTATCAGAGGAACACTTGTAAAACCGATGAGTTCAGATTTAGCTCGTTTCGGTCTAAAACAGCTTGTTTTGTTGTATTAAGCACGAATACATGCTTTACGCGCAGTTATAGAAGAAAAAGTTTTGACGCGTATCAGGGAGACACTTGTAAAACCGATGTGTTGTGATTTAGCTCGTTTCGGTCTAAAACAGCTTGTTTCGTTGTATTAAGCAAGAATACATGCTTTTCGCGCAGTTATAAGAGAAAAAGTTTTGACGAGTATCACGTGGATACTTGTAATACCGATGTGTTGTGATTTAGCTCGTTTCGGTCTAAAACAGCTTGTTTCGCTGTATTAAGCAAGAATACATGCTTTTCGCGCAGTTATAAGAGAAAAAATTTTGACGCCTATCAGAGGAACACTTGTAAAACCGATGTGTTGTGATTTAGCTCATTTCGGTCTACAACAGCTTGTTTCGTTGTATTAAGCAAGAATACATGCTTTTCGCGCAGTTATAAGAGAAAAAGTTTTGACGCGTGTCACAGGGACACTTGTAAAACCGATGTGCTCAGATTTACCTCGTTTCGGTCTAAAACAGCTTGTTTCGTTGGACTAAGCACGAATACATGCTTTTCGCGCAGCTATAAGAGAAAAAAAATTTGACGCGTATCAGAGGAACACTTGTAAAACCGATGTGTTGTGATTTAGCTCGTTTTGGTCTAAAACAGCTTGTTTCGCTGTATTAAGCAGGAATACATGCTTTTCGCGCAGTTATAAGAGAAAAAGTTTTAAAGGCATGTCACAAGGACACTTGTAAAACCGATGTGTTCAGATTTACCTTGTTTCGGTCTAAAACAGCTTGTTTCGTTGGACTAAGCAAGAGTACATGCTTTTAGCGCAGTTATAAGAGAAAAAAGTTTTGACGCGTATCAGAGGAACACTTGTAAAACCGATGTGTTCAGATTTAGCTCGTTTCGGTCAAAAACAGCTTGTTTCGTTGTATTAAGCAAGAATACATGCTTTTCGCGCAGTTATAAGAGAAAAAGTTTTGACGCGTATTAGAGAGACACTTGTAAAACCGATGTGTTGTGATTTAGCTCGTTTCGGTCTAAAACAGCTTGTTTCGTTGTATTAAGCAAGAATACATGCTTTTCGCGCAGTTAAAAGAGAAAAAGTTTTGACGAGTATCACGTGGATACTTGTAAAACCGATGTGTTCAGATTTAGCTCGTTTTGGTCTAAAACAGCTTGTTTCGTTGTATTAAGCACGAATACATGTTTTTCGCGCAGTTATAAGAGAAAAAGTTTTGAGGAGTATCACGTGGAACACTTGTAATACCGATGTGTTGTGATTTAGCTCGTTTCGGTCTAAAACAGCTTGATTCGCTGTATTAAGCAAGAATACATGCTTTTCGCGCAGTTATAAAAGAAAAAGTTTTGACGCGTATCAGAGGAACACTTGTAAAACCGATGTGTTGTGATTTAGCTCATTTCGGTCTAAAACAGCTTGTGTCGTTGTATTAAGCAAAAATACATGCTTTTCGCGCAGTTATAAGAGAAAAAGTTTTGACGCGTATTAGAGAGACACTTGTAAAACCGATGTGTTGTGATTTAGCTCGTTTCGGTCTAAAACAGCTTGTTTCGTTGTATTAGGCAAGAATACATGCTTTTCGCGCAGTTATAAGAGAAAAAGTTTTGACGAGTGTCACGTGGATACTTGTAAAACCGATGTGTTCAGATTTAGCTCGTTTCGGTCTAAAACAGCTTGTTTCGTTGTATTAAGCAAGAATACATGCTTTTCGCGCAGTTATAAGAGAAAATGTTTTGACGAGTATCACGTGGAACACTTGTAATACCGATGTGTTGTGATTTAGCTCGTTTCGGTCTAAAACAGCTTGTTTCGCTGTGTTAAGCAAGAATACATGCTTTTCGCGCAGTTATAAGAGAAAAAGTTTTGACGCGTATCAGAGGAAAACTTGTAAAACCGATGTGTTGTGATTTAGCTCGTTTCGGTCTAGAACAGCTTGTTTCGCTGTATTAAGTAAGAATACATGCTTTTCGCGCAGTTATAAGAGAAAAAGTTTTGACGCGTATCAGAGGAACACTTGTAAAACCGATGTGTTGTGATTTAGCTCGTTTCGGTCTAAACAGCTTGTTTCGCTGTATTAAAAAAGAATACATGCTTTTCGCGCAGTTATAAGAGAAAAAGTTTTGACGTGTATCAGAGGAACACTTGTAAAACCGATGAGTTCAGATTTAGCTCGTTTCGGTCTAAAACAGCTTGTTTTGTTGTATTAAGCACGAATACATGCTTTACGCGCAGTTATAGAAGAAAAAGCTTTGACGCGTATCAGGGAGACACTTGTAAAACCGATGTGTTGTGATTTAGCTCGTTTCGGTCTAAAACAGCTTGTTTCGTTGTATTAAGCAAGAATACATGCTTTTCGCGCAGTTATAAGAGAAAAAGTTTTGACGAGTATCACGTGGATACTTGTAATACCGATGTGTTGTGATTTAGCTCGTTTCGGTCTAAAACAGCTTGTTTCGCTGTATTAAGCAAGAATACATGCTTTTCGCGCAGTTATAAGAGAAAAAATTTTGACGCCTATCAGAGGAACACTTGTAAAACCGATGTGTTGTGATTTAGTTCATTTCGGTCTACAACAGCTTGTTTCGTTGTATTAAGCAAGAATACATGCTTTTCGCGCAGTTATAAGAGAAAAAGTTTTGACGCGTGTCACAGGGACACTTGTAAAACCGATGTGCTCAGATTTAGCTCGTTTCGGTCTAAAACAGCTTGTTTCGTTGTATTAGGCACGAATACATGCTTTTCGCGCAGTTATAAGAGAAAAAGTTTTGACGAGTATCACGTGGATACTTGTAAAACCGATGTGTTCAGATTTAGCTCGTTTTGGTCTAAAACAGCTTGTTTCGTTGTATTAGGCACGAATACATGTTTTTCGCGCAGTTATAAGAGAAAAAGTTTTGACGAGTATCACGTGGAACACTTGTAATACCGATGTGTTGTGATTTAGCTCGTTTCGGTCTAAAACAGCTTGATTCGCTGTATTAAGCAAGAATACATGCTTTTCGCGCAGTTATAAAAGAAAAAGTTTTGACGCGTATCAGAGGAACACTTGTAAAACCGATGTGTTGTGATTTACCTCATTTCGGTCTAAAACAGCTTGTTTCGCTGTATTAAGCAAGAATACATGCTTTTCGCGCAGTTATAAGAGAAAACGTTTTGACGAGTATCACGTGGATACTTGTAAAACCGATGTGTTCAGATTGAGCTCGTTTCGGTCTAAAACAACTTGTTTCGCTGTATTAAGCAAGAATACATGCTTTTTGCGCAGTTATAAGAGAAAAAGTTTTGACGCGTATCAGAGGAACACTTGTAAAACCGATGTGTTCAGATTTAGCTCGTTTCGGTCTAAAACAGCTTGTTTCGTTGTATTAAGCACGAATACATGCTTTACGCGCAGTTATAGAAGAAAAAGTTTTGACGCGTATCAGAGACACTTGTAAAACCGATGTGTTGTGATTTAGCTCGTTTCGGTCTAAAACAGCTTGTGTCGTTGTATTAAGCAAGAATACATGCTTTTCGCGCAGTTATAAGAGAAAAAGTTTTGACGCGTATTAGAGAGACACTTGTAAAACCGATGTGTTCAGATTTAACTCGTTTCGGTCTAAAACAGCTTGTTTCGTTGTATTAAGCACGAATACATGCTTTTCGCGCAGTTATAAGAGGAAAAGTTTAGACGCGTATCAGAGGAACAATTGTAAAACCGATGTGTTGTGATTTAGCTCGTTTCGGTCTAAAACAGCTTGTTTCGCTGTATTAAGCAGAAATACATGCTTTTCGCGCAGTGATAAGAGAAAAAGCTTTAAAGGCGTGTCACAGGGACACTTGTAAAACCGATGTGTTCAGATTTACCTCGTTTCGGTCTAAAACAGCTTGTTTTGTTGGACTAAGCACGAATACATGCTTTTCGCGCAGCTATAAGAGAAAAAAAATTTGACGCGTATCAGAGGAACACTTGTAAAACCGATGTGTTGTGATTTAGCTCGTTTTGGTCTAAAACAGCTTGTTTCGCTGTATTAAGCAGGAATACATGCTTTTCGCGCAGTTATAAGAGAAAAAGTTTTAAAGGCATGTCACAAGGACACTTGTAAAACCGATGTGTTCAGATTTACCTTGTTTCGGTCTAAAACAGCTTGTTTCGTTGGACTAAGCAAGAATACATGCTTTTCGCGCAGTTATAAGAGAAAAAAGTTTTGACGCGTATCAGAGGAACACTTGTAAAACCGATGTGTTCAGATTTAGCTCGTTTCGGTCAAAAACAGCTTGTTTCGTTGTATTAAGCAAGAATACATGCTTTTCGCGCAGTTATAAGAGAAAAAGTTTTGACGCGTATTAGAGAGACACTTGTAAAACCGATGTGTTGTGATTTAGCTCGTTTCGGTCTAAAACAGCTTGTTTCGTTGTATTAAGCAAGAATACATGCTTTTCGCGCAGTTATAAGAGAAAAAGTTTTGACGAGTATCACGTGGATACTTGTAAAACCGATGTGTTCAGATTTAGCTCGTTTTCGTCTAAAACAGCTTGTTTCGTTGTATTAAGCACGAATACATGTTTTTCGCGCAGTTATAAGAGAAAAAGTTTTGACGAGTATCACGTGGAACACTTGTAATACCGATGTGTTGTGATTTAGCTCGTTTCGGTCTAAAACAGCTTGATTCGCTGTATTAAGCAAGAATACATGCTTTTCGCGCAGTTATAAAAGAAAAAGTTTTGACGCGTATCAGAGGAACACTTGTAAAACCGATGAGTTCAGATTTAGCTCGTTTCGGTCTAAAACAGCTTGTTTTGTTGTATTAAGCACGAATATGTATTCGTGCATAATACAACAAAACAAGCTGTTATAGAAGAAAAAGTTTTGACGCGTATCAGGGAGACACTTGTAAAACCGATGTGTTGTGATTTAGCTCGTTTCGGTCTAAAACAGCTTGTTTCGTTGTATTAAGCAAGAATACATGCTTTTCGCGCAGTTATAAGAGAAAAAGTTTTGACGAGTATCACGTGGATACTTGTAATACCGATGTGTTGTGATTTAGCTCGTTTCGGTCTAAAACAGCTTGTTTCGCTGTATTAGGCAAGAATACATGCTTTTCGCTCAGTTATAAGAGAAAAAATTTTGACGCCTATCAGAGGAACACTTGTAAAACCGATGTGTTGTGATTTAGCTCATTTCGGTCTACAACAGCTTGTTTCGTTGTATTAAGCAAGAATACATGCTTTTCGCGCAGTTATAAGAGAAAAAGTTTTGACGCGTGTCACAGGGACACTTGTAAAACCGATGTGCTCAGATTTAGCTCGTTTCGGTCTAAAACAGCTTGTTTCGTTGTATTAGGCACGAATACATGCTTTTCGCGCAGTTATAAGAGAAAAAGTTTTGACGAGTATCACGTGGATACTTGTAAAACCGATGTGTTCAGATTTAGCTCGTTTTGGTCTAAAACAGCTTGTTTCGTTGTATTAAGCACGAATACATGTTTTTCGCGCAGTTATAAGAGAAAAAGTTTTGACGAGTATCACGTGGAACACTTGTAATACCGATGTGTTGTGATTTAGCTCGTTTCGGTCTAAAACAGCTTGATTCGCTGTATTAAGCAAGAATACATGCTTTTCGCGCAGTTATAAAAGAAAACGTTTTGACGCGTATCAGAGGAACACTTGTAAAACCGATGTGTTGTGATTTACCTCATTTCGGTCTAAAACAGCTTGTTTCGCTGTATTAAGCAAGAATACATGCTTTTCGCGCAGTTATAAGAGAAAACGTTTTGACGAGTATCACGTGGATACTTGTAAAACCGATGTGTTCAGATTTAGCTCGTTTCGGTCTAAAACAACTTGTTTCGCTGTATTAAGCAAGAATACATGCTTTTTGCGCAGTTATAAGAGAAAAAGTTTTGACGCGTATCAGAGGAACACTTGTAAAACCGATGTGTTCAGATTTAGCTCGTTTCGGTCTAAAACAGCTTGTTTCGTTGTAATAAGCACGAATACATGCTTTACGCGCAGTTATAGAAGAAAAAGTTTTGACGCGTATCAGACACACTTGTAAAACCGATGTGTTGTGATTTAGCTCGTTTCGGTCTAAAACAGCTTGTGTCGTTGTATTAAGCAAGAATACATGCTTTTCGCGCAGTTATAAGAGAAAAAGTTTTGACGCGTATTAGAGAGACACTTGTAAAACCGATGTGTTCAGATTTAACTCGTTTCGGTCTAAAACAGCTTGTTTCGTTGTATTAAGCACGAATACATGCTTTTCGCGCAGTTATAAGAGGAAAAGTTTAGACGCGTATCAGAGGAACAATTGTAAAACCGATGTGTTGTGATTTAGCTCGTTTCGGTCTAAAACAGCTTGTTTCGCTGTAATAAGCAGAAATACATGCTTTTCGCGCAGTGATAAGAGAAAAAGCTTTAATGGCGTGTCACAGGGACACTTGTAAAACCGATGTGTTCAGATTTACCTCGTTTCGGTCTAAAACAGCTTGTTTCGTTGGACTAAGCACGAATACATGCTTTTCGCGCAGCTATAAGAGAAAAAAAATTTGACGCGTATCAGAGGAACACTTGTAAAACCGATGTGTTGTGATTTAGCTCGTTTTGGTCTAAAACAGCTTGTTTCGCTGTATTAAGCAGGAATACATGCTTTTCGCGCAGTTATAAGAGAAAAAGTTTTAAAGGCATGTCACAAGGACACTTGTAAAACCGATGTGTTCAGATTTACCTTGTTTCGGTCTAAAACAGCTTGTTTCGTTGGACTAAGCAAGAATACATGCTTTTCGCGCAGTTATAAGAGAAAAAAGTTTTGACGCGTATCAGAGGAACACTTGTAAAACCGATGTGTTCAGATTTAGCTCGTTTCGGTCAAAAACAGCTTGTTTCGTTGTATTAAGCAAGAATACATGCTTTTCGCGCAGTTATAAGAGAAAAAGTTTTGACGCGTATTAGAGAGACACTTGTAAAACCGATGTGTTGTGATTTAGCTCGTTTCGGTCTAAAACAGCTTGTTTCGTTGTATTAAGCAAGAATACATGCTTTTCGCGCAGTTATAAGAGAAAAAGTTTTGACGAGTATCACGTGGATACTTGTAAAACCGATGTGTTCAGATTTAGCTCGTTTTCGTCTAAAACAGCTTGTTTCGTTGTATTAAGCACGAATACATGTTTTTCGCGCAGTTATAGGAGAAAAAGTTTTGACGAGTATCACGTGGAACACTTGTAATACCGATGTGTTGTGATTTAGCTCGTTTCGGTCTAAAACAGCTTGATTCGCTGTATTAAGCAAGAATACATGCTTTTCGCGCAGTTATAAAAGAAAAAGTTTTGACGCGTATCAGAGGAACACTTGTAAAACCGATGTGTTGTGATTTACCTCATTTCGGTCTAAAACAGCTTGTTTCGCTGTATTAAGCAAGAATACATGCTTTTCGCGCAGTTATAAGAGAAAACGTTTTGACGAGTATCACGTGGATACTTGTAAAACCGATGTGTTCAGATTGAGCTCGTTTCGGTCTAAAACAACTTGTTTCGCTGTATTAAGCAAGAATACATGCTTTTTGCGCAGTTATAAGAGAAAAAGTTTTGACGCGTATCAGAGGAACACTTGTAAAACCGATGTGTTCAGATTTAGCTCGTTTCGGTCTAAAACAGCTTGTTTCGTTGTATTAAGCACGAATACATGCTTTACGCGCAGTTATAGAAGAAAAAGTTTTGACGCGTATCAGAGACACTTGTAAAACCGATGTGTTGTGATTTAGCTCGTTTCGGTCTAAAACAGCTTGTGTCGTTGTATTAAGCAAGAATACATGCTTTTCGCGCAGTTATAAGAGAAAAAGTTTTGACGCGTATTAGAGAGACACTTGTAAAACCGATGTGTTCAGATTTAACTCGTTTCGGTCTAAAACAGCTTGTTTCGTTGTATTAAGCACGAATACATGCTTTTCGCGCAGTTATAAGAGGAAAAGTTTAGACGCGTATCAGAGGAACAATTGTAAAACCGATGTGTTGTGATTTAGCTCGTTTCGGTCTAAAACAGCTTGTTTCGCTGTATTAAGCAGAAATACATGCTTTTCGCGCAGTGATAAGAGAAAAAGCTTTAAAGGCGTGTCACAGGGACACTTGTAAAACCGATGTGTTCAGATTTACCTCGTTTCGGTCTAAAACAGCTTGTTTTGTTGGACTAAGCACGAATACATGCTTTTCGCGCAGCTATAAGAGAAAAAAAATTTGACGCGTATCAGAGGAACACTTGTAAAACCGATGTGTTGTGATTTAGCTCGTTTTGGTCTAAAACAGCTTGTTTCGCTGTATTAAGCAGGAATACATGCTTTTCGCGCAGTTATAAGAGAAAAAGTTTTAAAGGCATGTCACAAGGACACTTGTAAAACCGATGTGTTCAGATTTACCTTGTTTCGGTCTAAAACAGCTTGTTTCGTTGGACTAAGCAAGAATACATGCTTTTCGCGCAGTTATAAGAGAAAAAAGTTTTGACGCGTATCAGAGGAACACTTGTAAAACCGATGTGTTCAGATTTAGCTCGTTTCGGTCAAAAACAGCTTGTTTCGTTGTATTAAGCAAGAATACATGCTTTTCGCGCAGTTATAAGAGAAAAAGTTTTGACGCGTATTAGAGAGACACTTGTAAAACCGATGTGTTGTGATTTAGCTCGTTTCGGTCTAAAACAGCTTGTTTCGTTGTATTAAGCAAGAATACATGCTTTTCGCGCAGTTATAAGAGAAAAAGTTTTGACGAGTATCACGTGGATACTTGTAAAACCGATGTGTTCAGATTTAGCTCGTTTTCGTCTAAAACAGCTTGTTTCGTTGTATTAAGCACGAATACATGTTTTTCGCGCAGTTATAAGAGAAAAAGTTTTGACGAGTATCACGTGGAACACTTGTAATACCGATGTGTTGTGATTTAGCTCGTTTCGGTCTAAAACAGCTTGATTCGCTGTATTAAGCAAGAATACATGCTTTTCGCGCAGTTATAAAAGAAAAAGTTTTGACGCGTATCAGAGGAACACTTGTAAAACCGATGAGTTCAGATTTAGCTCGTTTCGGTCTAAAACAGCTTGTTTTGTTGTATTAAGCACGAATATGTATTCGTGCATAATACAACAAAACAAGCTGTTATAGAAGAAAAAGTTTTGACGCGTATCAGGGAGACACTTGTAAAACCGATGTGTTGTGATTTAGCTCGTTTCGGTCTAAAACAGCTTGTTTCGTTGTATTAAGCAAGAATACATGCTTTTCGCGCAGTTATAAGAGAAAAAGTTTTGACGAGTATCACGTGGATACTTGTAATACCGATGTGTTGTGATTTAGCTCGTTTCGGTCTAAAACAGCTTGTTTCGCTGTATTAGGCAAGAATACATGCTTTTCGCTCAGTTATAAGAGAAAAAATTTTGACGCCTATCAGAGGAACACTTGTAAAACCGATGTGTTGTGATTTAGCTCATTTCGGTCTACAACAGCTTGTTTCGTTGTATTAAGCAAGAATACATGCTTTTCGCGCAGTTATAAGAGAAAAAGTTTTGACGCGTGTCACAGGGACACTTGTAAAACCGATGTGCTCAGATTTAGCTCGTTTCGGTCTAAAACAGCTTGTTTCGTTGTATTAGGCACGAATACATGCTTTTCGCGCAGTTATAAGAGAAAAAGTTTTGACGAGTATCACGTGGATACTTGTAAAACCGATGTGTTCAGATTTAGCTCGTTTTGGTCTAAAACAGCTTGTTTCGTTGTATTAAGCACGAATACATGTTTTTCGCGCAGTTATAAGAGAAAAAGTTTTGACGAGTATCACGTGGAACACTTGTAATACCGATGTGTTGTGATTTAGCTCGTTTCGGTCTAAAACAGCTTGATTCGCTGTATTAAGCAAGAATACATGCTTTTCGCGCAGTTATAAAAGAAAACGTTTTGACGCGTATCAGAGGAACACTTGTAAAACCGATGTGTTGTGATTTACCTCATTTCGGTCTAAAACAGCTTGTTTCGCTGTATTAAGCAAGAATACATGCTTTTCGCGCAGTTATAAGAGAAAACGTTTTGACGAGTATCACGTGGATACTTGTAAAACCGATGTGTTCAGATTTAGCTCGTTTCGGTCTAAAACAACTTGTTTCGCTGTATTAAGCAAGAATACATGCTTTTTGCGCAGTTATAAGAGAAAAAGTTTTGACGCGTATCAGAGGAACACTTGTAAAACCGATGTGTTCAGATTTAGCTCGTTTCGGTCTAAAACAGCTTGTTTCGTTGTAATAAGCACGAATACATGCTTTACGCGCAGTTATAGAAGAAAAAGTTTTGACGCGTATCAGACACACTTGTAAAACCGATGTGTTGTGATTTAGCTCGTTTCGGTCTAAAACAGCTTGTGTCGTTGTATTAAGCAAGAATACATGCTTTTCGCGCAGTTATAAGAGAAAAAGTTTTGACGCGTATTAGAGAGACACTTGTAAAACCGATGTGTTCAGATTTAACTCGTTTCGGTCTAAAACAGCTTGTTTCGTTGTATTAAGCACGAATACATGCTTTTCGCGCAGTTATAAGAGGAAAAGTTTAGACGCGTATCAGAGGAACAATTGTAAAACCGATGTGTTGTGATTTAGCTCGTTTCGGTCTAAAACAGCTTGTTTCGCTGTAATAAGCAGAAATACATGCTTTTCGCGCAGTGATAAGAGAAAAAGCTTTAATGGCGTGTCACAGGGACACTTGTAAAACCGATGTGTTCAGATTTACCTCGTTTCGGTCTAAAACAGCTTGTTTCGTTGGACTAAGCACGAATACATGCTTTTCGCGCAGCTATAAGAGAAAAAAAATTTGACGCGTATCAGAGGAACACTTGTAAAACCGATGTGTTGTGATTTAGCTCGTTTTGGTCTAAAACAGCTTGTTTCGCTGTATTAAGCAGGAATACATGCTTTTCGCGCAGTTATAAGAGAAAAAGTTTTAAAGGCATGTCACAAGGACACTTGTAAAACCGATGTGTTCAGATTTACCTTGTTTCGGTCTAAAACAGCTTGTTTCGTTGGACTAAGCAAGAATACATGCTTTTCGCGCAGTTATAAGAGAAAAAAGTTTTGACGCGTATCAGAGGAACACTTGTAAAACCGATGTGTTCAGATTTAGCTCGTTTCGGTCAAAAACAGCTTGTTTCGTTGTATTAAGCAAGAATACATGCTTTTCGCGCAGTTATAAGAGAAAAAGTTTTGACGCGTATTAGAGAGACACTTGTAAAACCGATGTGTTGTGATTTAGCTCGTTTCGGTCTAAAACAGCTTGTTTCGTTGTATTAAGCAAGAATACATGCTTTTCGCGCAGTTATAAGAGAAAAAGTTTTGACGAGTATCACGTGGATACTTGTAAAACCGATGTGTTCAGATTTAGCTCGTTTTCGTCTAAAACAGCTTGTTTCGTTGTATTAAGCACGAATACATGTTTTTCGCGCAGTTATAGGAGAAAAAGTTTTGACGAGTATCACGTGGAACACTTGTAATACCGATGTGTTGTGATTTAGCTCGTTTCGGTCTAAAACAGCTTGATTCGCTGTATTAAGCAAGAATACATGCTTTTCGCGCAGTTATAAAAGAAAAAGTTTTGACGCGTATCAGAGGAACACTTGTAAAACCGATGTGTTGTGATTTAGCTCATTTCGGTCTAAAACAGCTTGTTTCGCTGTATTAAGCAAGAATACATGCTTTTCGCGCTGTTATAAGAGAAAACGTTTTGACGAGTATCACGTGGATACTTGTAAAACCGATGTGTTCAGATTTAGCTCGTTTCGGTCTAAAACAACTTGTTTCGCTGTATTAAGCAAGAATACATGCTTTTTGCGCAGTTATAAGAGAAAAAGTTTTGACGCGTATCAGAGGAACACTTGTAAAACCGATGTGTTCAGATTTAGCTCGTTTCGGTCTAAAACAGCTTGTTTCGTTGTATTAAGCACGAATACATGCTTTACGCGCAGTTATAGAAGAAAAAGTTTTGACGCGTATCAGAGACACTTGTAAAACCGATGTGTTGTGATTTAGCTCGTTTCGGTCTAAAACAGCTTGTGTCGTTGTATTAAGCAAGAATACATGCTTTTCGCGCAGTTATAAGAGAAAAAGTTTTGACGCGTATTAGAGAGACACTTGTAAAACCGATGTGTTGTGATTTAGCTCGTTTCGGTCTAAAACAGCTTGTTTCGTTGTATTAAGCAAGAATACATGCTTTTCGCGCAGTTATAAGAGAAAAAGTTTTGACGAGTGTCACGTGGATACTTGTAAAACCGATGTGTTCAGATTTAGCTCGTTTCGGTCTAAAACAGCTTGTTTCGTTGTATTAAGCAAGAATACATGCTTTTCGCGCAGTTATAAGAGAAAATGTTTTGACGAGTATCACGTGGAACACTTGTAATACCGATGTGTTGTGATTTAGCTCGTTTCGGTCTAAAACAGCTTGTTTCGCTGTATTAAGCAAGAATACATGCTTTTCGCGCAGTTATAAGAGAAAAAGTTTTGACGCGTATCAGAGGAAAACTTGTAAAACCGATGTGTTGTGATTTAGCTCGTTTCGGTCTAAAACAGCTTGTTTCGCTGTATTAAGTAAGAATACATGCTTTTCGCGCAGTTATAAGAGAAAAAGTTTTGACGCGTATCAGAGGAACACTTGTAAAACCGATGTGTTGTGATTTAGCTCGTTTCGGTCTAAACAGCTTGTTTCGCTGTATTAAAAAAGAATACATGCTTTTCGCGCAGTTATAAGAGAAAAAGTTTTGACGTGTATCAGAGGAACACTTGTAAAACCGATGAGTTCAGATTTAGCTCGTTTCGGTCTAAAACAGCTTGTTTTGTTGTATTAAGCACGAATACATGCTTTACGCGCAGTTATAGAAGAGAAAGTTTTGACGCGTATCAGGGAGACACTTGTAAAACCGATGTGTTGTGATTTAGCTCGTTTCGGTCTAAAACAGCTTGTTTCGTTGTATTAAGCAAGAATACATGCTTTTCGCGCAGTTATAAGAGAAAAAGTTTTGACGAGTATCACGTGGATACTTGTAATACCGATGTGTTGTGATTTAGCTCGTTTCGGTCTAAAACAGCTTGTTTCGCTGTATTAAGCAAGAATACATGCTTTTCGCGCAGTTATAAGAGAAAAAATTTTGACGCCTATCAGAGGAACACTTGTAAAACCGATTTGTTGTGATTTAGCTCATTTCGGTCTACAACAGCTTGTTTCGTTGTATTAAGCAAGAATACATGCTTTTCGCGCAGTTATAAGAGAAAAAGTTTTGACGCGTGTCACAGGGACACTTGTAAAACCGATGTGCTCAGATTTAGCTCGTTTCGGTCTAAAACAGCTTGTTTCGTTGTATTAGGCACGAATACATGCTTTTCGCGCAGTTATAAGAGAAAAAGTTTTGACGAGTATCACGTGGAACACTTGTAATACCGATGTGTTGTGATTTGGCTCGTTTCGGTCTAAAACAGCTTGTTTCGTTGTATTAAGCAAGAATACACGCTTTTCGCGCAGTTATAAGAGAAAAAGTTTTGACGCGTATCAGAGGAACACTTGTAAAACCGATGTGTTCAGATTTAGCTCGTTTCGGTCTAAAACAGCTTGTTTCGTTGTATTTAGCACGAATACATGCTTTTCGCGCAGTTATAAGAGAAAAAGTTTAGACGCATATCAGAGGAACACTTGTAAAACCGATGTGTTGTGATTTAGCTCGTTTCGGTCTAAAACAGCTTGTTTCGCTGTATTAAGCAAGAATACATGCTTTTCGCGCAGTTATAAGAGAAAAAGTTTTGACGCGTGTCACAGGGACACTTGTAAAACCGATGTGTTCAGATTTAACTCGTTTCGGTCTAAAACAGCTTGTTTCGTTGTATTAAGCACGAATACATGCTTTTCGCGCAGTTATAAGAGGAAAAGTTTAGACGCGTATCAGAGGAACAATTGTAAAACCGATGTGTTGTGATTTAGCTCGTTTCGGTCTAAAACAGCTTGTTTCGCTGTATTAAGCAGAAATACATGCTTTTCGCGCAGTGATAAGAGAAAAAGCTTTAAAGGCGTGTCACAGGGACACTTGTAAAACCGATGTGTTCAGATTTACCTCGTTTCGGTCTAAAACAGCTTGTTTCGTTGGACTAAGCACGAATACATGCTTTTCGCGCAGCTATAAGAGAAAAAAAATTTGACGCGTATCAGAGGAACACTTGTAAAACCGATGTGTTCAGATTTAGCTCGTTTCGGTCAAAAACAGCTTGTTTCGTTGTATTAAGCAAGAATACATGCTTTTCGCGCAGTTATAAGAGAAAAAGTTTTGACGCGTATTAGAGAGACTTGTAAAACCGATGTGTTGTGATTTAGCTCGTTTCGGTCTAAAACAGCTTGTTTCGTTGTATTAAGCAAGAATACATGCTTTTCGCGCAGTTATAAGAGAAAAAGTTTTGACGAGTATCACGTGGATACTTGTAAAACCGATGTGTTCAGATTTAGCTCGTTTTGGTCTAAAACAGCTTGTTTCGTTGTATTAAGCACGAATACATGTTTTTCGCGCAGTTATAAGAAAAAAAGTTTTGACGAGTATCACGTGGAACACTTGTAATACCGATGTGTTGTGATTTAGCTCATTTCGGTCTAAAACAGCTTGTTTCGCTGTATTAAGCAAGAATACATGCTTTTCGCGCAGTTATAAGAGAAAACGTTTTGACGAGTATCACGTGGATACTTGTAAAACCGATGTGTTCAGATTTAGCTCGTTTCGGTCTAAAACAGCTTGTTTCGTTGTATTAAGCACGAATACATGCTTTTCGCGCAGTTAAAAGAGAAAAAGTTTTGACGAGTATCACGTGGAACACTTGTAATACCGATGCGTTCAGATTTAGCTCGTTTCGGTCTAAAACAGCTTGTTTCGTTGTATTAAGCACGAATACATGCTTTACGCGCAGTTATAGAAGAAAAACTTTTGACGCGTATCAGAGACACTTGTAAAACCGATGTGTTGTGATTTTGCTCGTTTCGGTCTAAAACAGCTTGTTTCGTTGTATTAAGCAAGAATACATGCTTTTCGCGCAGTTATAAGAGAAAAAGTTTTGACGAGTATCACGTGGATACTTGTAAAACCGATGTGTTCAGATTTAGCTCGTTTCGGTCTAAAACAGCTTGTTTCGTTGTATTAAGCACGAATACATGCTTTTCGCGCAGTTATAAGAGAAAAATTTTTGACGAGTATCACGTGGAACACTTGTAATACCGATGTGTTGTGATTTGTCTCGTTTCGGTTTAAAACAGCTTGTTTCGCTGTATTAAGAGAGAATACATGCTTTTCGCGCAGTTATAGGAGAAAAAGTTTTGACGCGTATCCGAGGAACACTTGTAAAACCGATGTGTTCAGATTTAGCTCGTTTCGGTCTGAAACAGCTTGTTTCGTTGTATTAAGCACGAATACATGCTTTTCGCGCAGTTATAAGAGAAAAAGTTTAGACGCGTATCAGAGGAACACTTGTAAAACCTTTGTGTTGTGATTTAGCTCGTTTCGGTCTAAAACAGCTTGTTTCGCTGTATTAAGCAAGAATACATGCTTTTCGCGCAGTTATAAGAAAAAAAGTTTTGACGCGTATCACATGGACACTTGGAAAACCGATGTGTTCAGATCTAGCTCGTTTTGGTCTAAAACAGCTTGTTTCGTTGTATTAGGCACGAATACATGCTTTTCGCGCAGTTATAAGAGAAAAAGTTTTGACGCGTATCAGAGGAACACTTGTAAAACCGATGTGTTGTGATTTAGCTCGTTTCGGTCTAAAACAGCTTGTTTCGCTGTATTAAGCAAGAATACATGCTTTTCGCGCAGTTATAAGAGAAAAAGTTGACGCGTGTCACAGGGACACTTGTAAAACCGATGTGTTCAGATTTAGCTCGTTTCGGTCTAAAACAGCTTGTTTCGTTGTATTTAGCACGAATACATGCTTTTCGCGCAGTTATAAGAGAAAAAGTTTAGACGCGTATCAGAGGAACACTTGTAAAACCGATGTGTTGTGATTTAGCTCGTTTCGGTCTAAAACAGCTTGTTTCGCTGTATTAAGCAAGAATACATGCTTTTCGCGCAGTTATAAGAGAAAAAGTTTTGACGCGTGTCACAGGGACACTTGTAAAACCGATGTGTTCAGATTTAACTCGTTTCGGTCTAAAACAGCTTGTTTCGTTGTATTAAGCACGAATACATGCTTTTCGCGCAGTTATAAGAGGAAAAGTTTAGACGCGTATCAGAGGAACAATTGTAAAACCGATGTGTTGTGATTTAGCTCGTTTCGGTCTAAAACAGCTTGTTTCGCTGTATTAAGCAGAAATACATGCTTTTCGCGCAGTGATAAGAGAAAAAGCTTTAAAGGCGTGTCACAGGGACACTTGTAAAACCGATGTGTTCAGATTTACCTCGTTTCGGTCTAAAACAGCTTGTTTCGTTGGACTAAGCACGAATACATGCTTTTCGCGCAGCTATAAGAGAAAAAAAATTTGACCCGTATCAGAGGAACACTTGTAAAACCGATGTGTTGTGATTTAGCTCGTTTTGGTCTAAAACAGCTTGTTTCGCTGTATTAAGCAGGAATACATGCTTTTCGCGCAGTTATAAGAGAAAAAGTTTTAAAGGCATGTCACAAGGACACTTGTAAAACCGATGTGTTCAGATTTACCTTGTTTCGGTCTAAAACAGCTTGTTTCGTTGGACTAAGCAAGAATACATGCTTTTCGCGCAGTTATAAGAGAAAAAAGTTTTGACGCGTATCAGAGGAACACTTGTAAAACCGATGTGTTCAGATTTAGCTTGTTTCGGTCAAAAACAGCTTGTTTCGTTGTATTAAGCAAGAATACATGCTTTACGCGCAGTTATAGAAGAAAAAGTTTTGACGCGTATCAGGGAGACACTGTAAAACCGATGTGTTGTGATTTAGCTCGTTTCGGTCTAAAACAGCTTGTTTCGTTGTATTAAGCAAGAATACATGCTTTTCGCGCAGTTATAAGAGAAAAAGTTTTCACGAGTATCACGTGGATACTTGTAATACCGATGTGTTGTGATTTAGCTCGTTTCGGTCCTAAAACAGCTTGTTTCGCTGTATAAGCAAGAATACATGCTTTTCGCGCAGTTATAAGAGAAAAAATTTTGACGCCTATCAGAGGAACACTTGTAAAACCGATGTGTTGTGATTTAGCTCATTTCGGTCTACAACAGCTTGTTTCGTTGTATTAAGCAAGAATACATGCTTTTCGCGCAGTTATAAGAGAAAAAGTTTTGACGCGTGTCACAGGGACACTTGTAAAACCGATGTGCTCAGATTTACCTCGTTTCGGTCTAAAACAGCTTGTTTCGTTGGACTAAGCACGAATACATGCTTTTCGCGCAGCTATAAGAGAAAAAAAATTTGACGCGTATCAGAGGAACACTTGTAAAACCGATGTGTTGTGATTTAGCTCGTTTTGGTCTAAAACAGCTTGTTTCGCTGTATTAAGCAGGAATACATGCTTTTCGCGCAGTTATAAGAGAAAAAGTTTTAAAGGCATGTCACAAGGACACTTGTAAAACCGATGTGTTCAGATTTACCTTGTTTCGGTCTAAAACAGCTTGTTTCGTTGGACTAAGCAAGAATACATGCTTTTAGCGCAGTTATAAGAGAAAAAAGTTTTGACGCGTATCAGAGGAACACTTGTAAAGCCGATGTGTTCAGATTTAGCTCGTTTCGGTCAAAAACAGCTTGTTTCGTTGTATTAAGCAAGAATACATGCTTTTCGCGCAGTTATAAGAGAAAAAGTTTTGACGCGTATTAGAGAGACCACTTGTAAAACCGATGTGTTGTGATTTAGCTCGTTTCGGTCTAAAACAGCTTGTTTCGTTGTATTAAGCAAGAATACATGCTTTTCGCGCAGTATAAGAGAAAACGTTTTGACGAGTATCACGTGGATACTTGTAAAACCGATGTGTTCAGATTTAGCTCGTTTTGGTCTAAAACAGCTTGTTTCGTTGTATTAAGCACGAATACATGTTTTTTCGCGCAGTTATAAGAGAAAAAGTTTTGAGGAGTATCACGTGGAACACTTGTAATACCGATGTGTTGTGATTTAGCTCGTTTCGGTCTAAAACAGCTTGATTCGCTGTATTAAGCAAGAATACATGCTTTTCGCGCAGTTATAAAAGAAAAAGTTTTGACGCGTATCAGAGGGAACACTTGTAAAACCGATGTGTTGTGATTTAGCTCATTTCGGTAAAACAGCTTGTTTCGCTGTATTAAGCAAGAATACATGCTTTTCGCGCAGTTATAAGAGAAAACGTTTTGACGAGTATCACGTGGATACTTGTAAAACCGATGTGTTCAGATTTAGCTCGTTTCGGTCTAAAACAACTTGTTTCGCTGTATTAAGCAAGAATACATGCTTTTTGCGCAGTTATAAGAGAAAAAGTTTTGACGCGTATCAGAGGAACACTTGTAAAACCGATGTGTTCAGATTTAGCTCGTTTCGGTCTAAAACAGCTTGTTTCGTTGTATTAAGCACGAATACATGCTTTACGCGCAGTTATAGAAGAAAAAGTTTTGACGCGTATCAGAGACACTTGTAAAACCGATGTG
This sequence comes from Amblyomma americanum, assembly GCF_052857255.1. NCBI lineage: Eukaryota > Metazoa > Arthropoda > Arachnida > Ixodida > Ixodidae > Amblyomma > Amblyomma americanum. The sequence goes on along the minus strand of NW_027526489.1, from coordinate 930,824 downwards.
TTGTGATTTAGCTCGTTTCGGTCTAAAACAGCTTGTTTCGTTGTATTAAGCAAGAATACATGCTTTTCGCGCAGTTATAAGAGAAAATGTTTTGACGAGTATCACGTGGAACACTTGTAATACCGATGTGTTGTGATTTAGCTCGTTTCGGTCTAAAACAGCTTGTTTCGCTGTATTAAGCAAGAATACATGCTTTTCGCGCAGTTATAAGAGAAAAAGTTTTGACGCGTATCAGAGGAAAACTTGTAAAACCGATGTGTTGTGATTTAGCTCGTTTCGGTCTAAAACAGCTTGTTTCGCTGTATTAAGTAAGAATACATGCTTTTCGCGCAGTTATAAGAGAAAAAGTTTTGACGCGTATCAGAGGAACACTTGTAAAACCGATGTGTTGTGATTTAGCTCGTTTCGGTCTAAACAGCTTGTTTCGCTGCATTAAAAAAGAATACATGCTTTTCGCGCAGTTATAAGAGAAAAAGTTTTGACGTGTATCAGAGGAACACTTGTAAAACCGATGAGTTCAGATTTAGCTCGTTTCGGTCTAAAACAGCTTGTTTTGTTGTATTAAGCACGAATACATGCTTTACGCGCAGTTATAGAAGAGAAAGTTTTGACGCGTATCAGGGAGACACTTGTAAAACCGATGTGTTGTGATTTAGCTCGTTTCGGTCTAAAACAGCTTGTTTCGTTGTATTAAGCAAGAATACATGCTTTTCGCGCAGTTATAAGAGAAAAAGTTTTGACGAGTATCACGTGGATACTTGTAATACCGATGTGTTGTGATTTAGCTCGTTTCGGTCTAAAACAGCTTGTTTCGCTGTATTAAGCAAGAATACATGCTTTTCGCGCAGTTATAAGAGAAAAAATTTTGACGCCTATCAGAGGAACACTTGTAAAACCGATGTGTTGTGATTTAGCTCATTTCGGTCTACGACAGCTTGTTTCGTTGTATTAAGCAAGAATACATGCTTTTCGCGCAGTTATAAGAGAAAAAGTTTTGACGCGTGTCACAGGGACACTTGTAAAACCGATGTGCTCAGATTTAGCTCGTTTCGGTCTAAAACAGCTTGTTTCGTTGTATTAGGCACGAATACATGCTTTTCGCGCAGTTATAAGAGAAAAGGTTTTGACGAGTATCACGTGGAACACTTGTAATACCGATGTGTTGTGATTTGGCTCGTTTCGGTCTAAAACAGCTTGTTTCGTTGTATTAAGCAAGAATACACGCTTTTCGCGCAGTTATAAGAGAAAAAGTTTTGACGCGTATCAGAGGAACACTTGTAAAACCGATGTGTTCAGATTTAACTCTTTTCGGACTAAAACAGCTTGTTTCGTTGTATTAAGCACGAATACATGCTTTTCGCGCAGTTATAAGAGAAAAAGTTTTGACGCGTATCACATGGACACTTGGAAAACCGATGTGTTCAGATCTAGCTCGTTTTGGTCTAAAACAGCTTGTTTCGTTGTATTAGGCACGAATACATGCTTTTCGCGCAGTTATAAGAGAAAAAGTTTTGACGCGTATCAGAGGAACACTTGTAAAACCGATGTGTTGTGATTTAGCTCTTTTCGGTCTAAAACAGCTTGTTTCGCTGTATTAAGCAAGAATACATGCTTTTCGCGCAGTTATAAGAGAAAAAGTTGACGCGTGTCACAGGGACACTTGTAAAACCGATGTGTTCAGATTTAGCTCGTTTCGGTCTAAAACAGCTTGTTTCGTTGTATTTAGCACGAATACATGCTTTTCGCGCAGTTATAAGAGAAAAAGTTTAGACGCGTATCAGAGGAACACTTGTAAAACCGATGTGTTGTGATTTAGCTCGTTTCGGTCTAAAACAGCTTGTTTCGCTGTATTAAGCAAGAATACATGCTTTTCGCGCAGTTATAAGAGAAAAAGTTTTGACTCGTGTCACAGGGACACTTGTAAAACCGATGTGTTCAGATTTAACTCGTTTCGGTCTAAAACAGCTTGTTTCGTTGTATTAAGCACGAATACATGCTTTTCGCGCAGTTATAAGAGGAAAAGTTTAGACGCGTATCAGAGGAACAATTGTAAAACCGATGTGTTGTGATTTAGCTCGTTTCGGTCTAAAACAGCTTGTTTCGCTGTATTAAGCAGAAATACATGCTTTTCGCGCAGTGATAAGAGAAAAAGCTTTAAAGGCGTGTCACAGGGACACTTGTAAAACCGATGTGTTCAGATTTACCTCGTTTCGGTCTAAAACAGCTTGTTTCGTTGGACTAAGCACGAATACATGCTTTTCGCGCAGCTATAAGAGAAAACAAATTTGACGCGTATCAGAGGAACACTTGTAAAACCGATGTGTTCAGATTTAGCTCGTTTCGGTCAAAAACAGCTTGTTTCGTTGTATTAAGCAAGAATACATGCTTTTCGCGCAGTTATAAGAGAAAAAGTTTTGACGAGTATCACGTGGATACTTGTAAAACCGATGTGTTCAGATTTAGCTCGTTTTGGTCTAAAACAGCTTGTTTCGTTGTATTAAGCACGAATACATGTTTTTCGCGCAGTTATAAGAGAAAAAGTTTTGACGAGTATCACGTGGAACACTTGTAATACCGATGTGTTGTGATTTAGCTCATTTCGGTCTAAAACAGCTTGTTTCGCTGTATTAAGCAAGAATACATGCTTTTCGCGCAGTTATAAGAGAAAACGTTTTGACGAGTATCACGTGGATACTTGTAAAACCGATGTGTTCAGATTTAGCTCGTTTCGGTCTAAAACAGCTTGTTTCGTTGTATTAAGCACGAATACATGCTTTTCGCGCAGTTAAAAGAGAAAAAGTTTTGACGAGTATCACGTGGAACACTTGTAATACCGATGTGTTGTGATTTAGCTCGTTTCGGTCTAAAACAGCTTGTTTCGCTGTATTAAGCAAGAATACATGCTTTTCGCGCCGTTATAAAAGAAAACGTTTTGACGCCTATCAGAGGAACACTTGTAAAACCGATGTGTTGTGATTTAGCTCATTTCGGTCTAAAACAGCTTGTTTCGCTGTATTAAGCAAGAATACATGCTTTTCGCGCAGTTATAAGAGAAAAAGTTTTGACGCGTATCAGAGGAACACTTGTAAAACCGATGTGTTGTGATTTAGCTCGTTTCGGTCTAAAACAGGTTGTTTCGCTGTATTAAGCAAGAATACATGCTTTTCGCGCAGTTATAAGAGAAAAAGTTTTGACGCGTATCAGAGGAACACTTGTAAAACTGATGTGTTGTGATTTAGCTAGTTTCGGTCTAAAACAGCTTGTTTCGCTGTATTAAGCAAGAATACATGCTTTTCGCGCAGTTATAAGAGAAAAAGTTTTGACGCGTATCAGAGGAACACTTGTAAAACCGATGCGTTCAGATTTAGCTCGTTTCGGTCTAAAACAGCTTGTTTCGTTGTATTAAGCACGAATACATGCTTTACGCGCAGTTATGGAAGAAAAACTTTTGACGCGTATCAGAGACACTTGTAAAACCGATGTGTTGTGATTTTGCTCGTTTCGGTCTAAAACAGCTTGTTTCGTTGTATTAAGCAAGAATACATGCTTTTCGCGCAGTTATAAGAGAAAAAGTTTTGACGAGTATCACGTGGATACTTGTAAAACCGATGTGTTCAGATTTAGCTCGTTTCGGTCTAAAACAGCTTGTTTCGTTGTATTAAGCACGAATACATGCTTTTCGCGCAGTTATAAGAGAAAAAGTTTTGACGCGTATCAGAGGAACACTTGTAAAACTGATGTGTTGTGATTTAGCTAGTTTCGGTCTAAAACAGCTTGTTTCGCTGTATTAAGCAAGAATACATGCTTTTCGCGCAGTTATAAGAGAAAAAGTTTTGACGCGTATCAGAGGAACACTTGTAAAACCGATGCGTTCAGATTTAGCTCGTTTCGGTCTAAAACAGCTTGTTTCGTTGTATTAAGCACGAATACATGCTTTACGCGCAGTTATAGAAGAAAAACTTTTGACGCGTATCAGAGACACTTGTAAAACCGATGTGTTGTGATTTTGCTCGTTTCGGTCTAAAACAGCTTGTTTCGTTGTATTAAGCAAGAATACATGCTTTTCGCGCAGTTATAAGAGAAAAAGTTTTGACGAGTATCACGTGGATACTTGTAAAACCGATGTGTTCAGATTTAGCTCGTTTCGGTCTAAAACAGCTTGTTTCGTTGTATTAAGCACGAATACATGCTTTTCGCGCAGTTATAAGAGAAAAATTTTTGACGAGTATCACGTGGAACACTTGTAATACCGATGTGTTGTGATTTGTCTCGTTTCGGTTTAAAACAGCTTGTTTCGGTGTATTAAGCAAGAATACATGCTTTTCGCGCAGTTATAGGAGAAAAAGTTTTGACGCGTATCCGAGGAACACTTGTAAAACCGATGTGTTCAGATTTAGCTCGTTTCGGTCTGAAACAGCTTGTTTCGTTGTATTAAGCACGAATACATGCTTTTCGCGCAGTTATAAGAGAAAAAGTTTAGACGCGTATCAGAGGAACACTTGTAAAACCTTTGTGTTGTGATTTAGCTCGTTTCGGTCTAAAACAGCTTGTTTCGCTGTATTAAGCAAGAATACATGCTTTTCGCGCAGTTATAAGAGAAAAAGTTTTGACGCGTATCACATGGACACTTGGAAAACCGATGTGTTCAGATCTAGCTCGTTTTGGTCTAAAACAGCTTGTTTCGTTGTATTAGGCACGAATACATGCTTTTCTCGCAGTTATAAGAGAAAAAGTTTTGACGCGTATCAGAGGAACACTTGTAAAACCGATGTGTTGTGATTTAGCTCGTTTCGGTCTAAAACAGCTTGTTTCGCTGTATTAAGCAAGAATACATGCTTTTCGCGCAGTTATAAGAGAAAAAGTTGACGCGTGTCACAGGGACACTTGTAAAACCGATGTGTTCAGATTTAGCTCGTTTCGGTCTAAAACAGCTTGTTTCGTTGTATTTAGCACGAATACATGCTTTTCGCGCAGTTATAAGAGAAAAAGTTTAGACGCGTATCAGAGGAACACTTGTAAAACCGATGTGTTGTGATTTAGCTCGTTTCGGTCTAAAACAGCTTGTTTCGCTGTATTAAGCAAGAATACATGCTTTTCGCGCAGTTATAAGAGAAAAAGTTTTGACGCGTGTCACAGGGACACTTGTAAAACCGATGTGTTCAGATTTAACTCGTTTCGGTCTAAAACAGCTTGTTTCGTTGTATTAAGCACGAATACATGCTTTTCGCGCAGTTATAAGAGGAAAAGTTTAGACGCGTATCAGAGGAACAATTGTAAAACCGATGTGTTGTGATTTAGCTCGTTTCGGTCTAAAACAGCTTGTTTCGCTGTATTAAGCAGAAATACATGCTTTTCGCGCAGTGATAAGAGAAAAAGCTTTAAAGGCGTGTCACAGGGACACTTGTAAAACCGATGTGTTCAGATTTACCTCGTTTCGGTCTAAAACAGCTTGTTTCGTTGGACTAAGCACGAATACATGCTTTTCGCGCAGCTATAAGAGAAAAAAAATTTGACGCGTATCAGAGGAACACTTGTAAAACCGATGTGTTGTGATTTAGCTCGTTTTGGTCTAAAACAGCTTGTTTCGCTGTATTAAGCAGGAATACATGCTTTTCGCGCAGTTATAAGAGAAAAAGTTTTAAAGGCATGTCACAAGGACACTTGTAAAACCGATGTGTTCAGATTTACCTTGTTTCGGTCTAAAACAGCTTGTTTCGTTGGACAAAGCAAGAATACATGCTTTTCGCGCAGTTATAAGAGAAAAAAGTTTTGACGCGTATCAGAGGAACACTTGTAAAACCGATGTGTTCAGATTTAGCTTGTTTCGGTCAAAAACAGCTTGTTTCGTTGTATTAAGCAAGAATACATGCTTTTCGCGCAGTTATAAGAGAAAAAGTTTTGACGTGTATCAGAGGAACACTTGTAAAACCGATGAGTTCAGATTTAGCTCGTTTCGGTCTAAAACAGCTTGTTTCGTTGTATTAAGCAAGAATACATGCTTTTCGCGCAGTTATAAGAGAAAAAGTTTTGACGCGTATTAGAGAGACACTTGTAAAACCGATGTGTTGTGATTTAGCTCGTTTCGGTGTAAAACAGCTTGTTTCGTTGTATTAAGCAAGAATACATGCTTTTCGCGCAGTTATACGAGAAAAAGTTTTGACGAGTATCACGTGGATACTTGTAAAACCGATGTGTTCAGATTTAGCTCGTTTTGGTCTAAAACAGCTTGTTTCGTTGTATTAAGCAAGAATACATGCTTTTCGCGCAGTTATAAGAGAAAAAGTTTTGACGAGTATCACGTGGATACTTGTAAAACCGATGTGTTCAGATTTAGCTCGTTTCGGTCTAAAACAGCTTGTTTCGTTGTATTAAGCACGAATACATGCTTTTCGCGCAGTTATAAGAGAAAAATTTTTGACGAGTATCACGTGGAACACTTGTAATACCGATGTGTTGTGATTTGTCTCGTTTCGGTTTAAAACAGCTTGTTTCGCTGTATTAAGCAAGAATACATGCTTTTCGCGCAGTTATAGGAGAAAAAGTTTTGACGCGTATCCGAGGAACACTTGTAAAACCGATGTGTTCAGATTTAGCTCGTTTCGGTCTGAAACAGCTTGTTTCGTTGTATTAAGCACGAATACATGCTTTTCGCGCAGTTATAAGAGAAAAAGTTTAGACGCGTATCAGAGGAACACTTGTAAAACCTTTGTGTTGTGATTTAGCTCGTTTCGGTCTAAAACAGCTTGTTTCGCTGTATTAAGCAAGAATACATGCTTTTCGCGCAGTTATAAGAGAAAAAGTTTTGACGCGTATCACATGGACACTTGGAAAACCGATGTGTTCAGATCTAGCTCGTTTTGGTCTAAAACAGCTTGTTTCGTTGTATTAGGCACGAATACATGCTTTTCGCGCAGTTATAAGAGAAAAAGTTTTGACGCGTATCAGAGGAACACTTGTAAAACCGATGTGTTGTGATTTAGCTCGTTTCGGTCTAAAACAGCTTGTTTCGCTGTATTAAGCAAGAATACATGCTTTTCGCGCAGTTATAAGAGAAAAAGTTGACGCGTGTCACAGGGACACTTGTAAAACCGATGTGTTCAGATTTAGCTCGTTTCGGTCTAAAACAGCTTGTTTCGTTGTATTTAGCACGAATACATGCTTTTCGCGCAGTTATAAGAGAAAAAGTTTAGACGCGTATCAGAGGAACACTTGTAAAACCGATGTGTTGTGATTTAGCTCGTTTCGGTCTAAAACAGCTTGTTTCGCTGTATTAAGCAAGAATACATGCTTTTCGCGCAGTTATAAGAGAAAAAGTTTTGACGCGTGTCACAGGGACACTTGTAAAACCGATGTGTTCAGATTTAACTCGTTTCGGTCTAAAACAGCTTGTTTCGTTGTATTAAGCACGAATACATGCTTTTCGCACAGTTATAAGAGGAAAAGTTTAGACGCGTATCAGAGGAACAATTGTAAAACCGATGTGTTGTGATTTAGCTCGTTTCGGTCTAAAACAGCTTGTTTCGCTGTATTAAGCAGAAATACATGCTTTTCGCGCAGTGATAAGAGAAAAAGCTTTAAAGGCGTGTCACAGGGACACTTGTAAAACCGATGTGTTCAGATTTACCTCGTTTCGGTCTAAAACAGCTTGTTTCGTTGGACTAAGCACGAATACATGCTTTTCGCGCAGCTATAAGAGAAAAAAAATTTGACGCGTATCAGAGGAACACTTGTAAAACCGATGTGTTGTGATTTAGCTCGTTTTGGTCTAAAACAGCTTGTTTCGCTGTATTAAGCAGGAATACATGCTTTTCGCGCAGTTATAAGAGAAAAAGTTTTAAAGGCATGTCACAAGGACACTTGTAAAACCGATGTGTTCAGATTTACCTTGTTTCGGTCTAAAACAGCTTGTTTCGTTGGACTAAGCAAGAATACATGCTTTTCGCGCAGTTATAAGAGAAAAAAGTTTTGACGCGTATCAGAGGAACACTTGTAAAACCGATGTGTTCAGATTTAGCTTGTTTCGGTCAAAAACAGCTTGTTTCGTTGTATTAAGCAAGAATACATGCTTTTCGCGCAGTTATAAGAGAAAAAGTTTTGACGCGTATTAGAGAGACACTTGTAAAACCGATGTGTTGTGATTTAGCTCGTTTCGGTGTAAAACAGCTTGTTTCGTTGTATTAAGCAAGAATACATGCTTTTCGCGCAGTTATAAGAGAAAAAGTTTTGACGAGTATCACGTGGATACTTGTAAAACCGATGTGTTCAGATTTAGCTCGTTTTGGTCTAAAACAGCTTGTTTCGTTGTATTAAGCACGAATACATGTTTTTCGCGCAGTTATAAGAGAAAAAGTTTTGACGAGTATCACGTGGAACACTTGTAATACCGATGTGTTGTGATTTAGCTCGTTTCGGTCTAAAACAGCTTGATTCGCTGTATTAAGCAAGAATACATGCTTTTCGCGCAGTTATAAAAGAAAAAGTTTTGACGCGTATCAGAGGAACACTTGTAAAACCGATGTGTTGTGATTTAGCTCATTTCGGTCTAAAACAGCTTGTTTCGCTGTATTAAGCAAGCATACATGCTTTTCGCGCAGTTATAAGAGAAAACGTTTTGACGAGTATCACGTGGATACTTGTAAAACCGATGTGTTCAGATTTAGCTCGTTTCGGTCTAAAACAGCTTGTTTCGTTGTATTAAGCACGAATACATGCTTTTCGCGCAGTTAAAAGAGAAAAAGTTTTGACGAGTATCACGTGGAACACTTGTAATACCGATGTGTTGTGATTTAGCTCGTTTCGGTCTAAAACAGCTTGTTTCGCTGTATTAAGCAAGAATACATGCTTTTCGCGCCGTTATAAAAGAAAAAGTTTTGACGCGTATCAGAGGAACACTTGTAAAACCGATGTGTTGTGATTTAGCTCATTTCGGTCTAAAACAGCTTGTTTCGCTGTATTAAGCAAGAATACATGCTTTTCGCGCAGTTATAAGAGAAAAAGTTTTGACGCGTATCAGAGACACTTGTAAAACCGATGTGTTGTGATTTTGCTCGTTTCGGTCTAAAACAGCTTGTTTCGTTGTATTAAGCAAGAATACATGCTTTTCGCGCAGTTATAAGAGAAAAAGTTTTGACGAGTATCACGTGGATACTTGTAAAACCGATGTGTTCAGATTTAGCTCGTTTCGGTCTAAAACAGCTTGTTTCGTTGTATTAAGCACGAATACATGCTTTTCGCGCAGTTATAAGAGAAAAATTTTTGACGAGTATCACGTGGAACACTTGTAATACCGATGTGTTGTGATTTGTCTCGTTTCGGTTTAAAACAGCTTGTTTCGCTGTATTAAGCAAGAATACATGCTTTTCGCGCAGTTATAGGAGAAAAAGTTTTGACGCGTATCCGAGGAACACTTGTAAAACCGATGTGTTCAGATTTAGCTCGTTTCGGTCTGAAACAGCTTGTTTCGTTGTATTAAGCACGAATACATGCTTTTCGCGCAGTTATAAGAGAAAAAGTTTAGACGCGTATCAGAGGAACACTTGTAAAACCTTTGTGTTGTGATTTAGCTCGTTTCGGTCTAAAACAGCTTGTTTCGCTGTATTAAGCAAGAATACATGCTTTTCGCGCCGTTATAAGAGAAAAAGTTTTGACGCGTGTCACAGGAACACTTGTAAAACCGATGTGTTCAGATTTAGCTCGTTTCGGTCTTTAACAACTTGTTTCGTTGTATTAAGCACGAATACATGCTTTACGCGCAGTTATAGAAGAAAAAGTTTTGACGCCTATTAGAGAGACACTTGTAAAACCGATGTGTTATGATTTAGCTCGTTTCGGTCTAAAACAGCTTGTTTCGTTGTATTAAGCAAGAATACATGCTTTTCGCGCTTTAGCTCGTTTTGGTCTAAAACAGCTTGCTTCGTTGTATTAAGCAAGAATACATGCTTTTCGCGCAGTTATAAGAGAGAAAGTTTTGACGAGTATCACGTGGATGCTTGTAAAACCGATGTGTTCAGATTTAGATCGTTTCGGTCTAAAACAGCTTGTTTCGTTGTATTAAGCAAGAATACATGCTTTACGCGCAGTTATAGAAGAAAAAGTTTTGACGCGTATCAGAGAGACACTTGTAAAACCGATGTGTTGTGATTTAGCTCGTTTCGGTCTAAAACAGCTTGTTTCGTTGTATTAAGCAAGAATACATGCTTTTCGCGCAGTTATAAGAGAAAAAGTTTTGACGAGTATCACGTGGATACTTGTAAAACCGAAGTGTTCAGATTTAGCTCGTTTCGGTCTAAAACAGCTTGTTTCGTTGTATTAAGCACGAATACATGCTTTTCGCGCAGTTATAAGAGAAAACGTTTTGACGAGTATCACGTGGAACACTTCTAATACCGATGTGTTGTGATTTAGCTCGTTTCGGTCTAAAACAGCTTGTTTCGCTGTATTAAGCAAGAATACATGCTTTTCGCGCAGTTATAAGAGAAAAAGTTTTGACGCGTATCAGAGGAACACTTGTAAAACCGATGTGTTCAGATTTAACTCTTTTCGGACTAAAACTGCTTGTTTCGTTGTATTAAGCACGAATACATGCTTTTCGCGCAGTTATAAGGGAAAAAGTTTTGACGCGTATCACATGGACACTTGGAAAACCGATGTGTTCAGATTTAGCTCGTTTTGGTCTAAAACAGCTTGTTTCGCTGTATTAAGCACGAATACATGCTTTTCGCGCAGTTATAAGAGAAAAAGTTTTGACGCGTATCAGAGGAACACTTGTAAAACCGATGTGTTGTGATTTAGCTCGTTTCGGTCTAAAACAGCTTGTTTCGCTGTATTAAGCAGAAATACATGCTTTTTGCGCAGTGATAAGAGAAAAAGCTTTAAAGGCGTGTCACAGAGACACTTGTAAAACCGATGTGTTCAGATTTACCTCGTTTCGGTCTAAAACAGCTTGTTTCGTTGGACTAAGCACGAATACATGCTTTTCGCGCAGCTATAAGAGAAAAAAGAGTTGACGCGTATCAGAGGAACACTTGTAAAACCGATGTGTTGTGATTTAGCTCGTTTCGGTCTAAAACAGCTTGTTTCGCTGTATTAAGCAAGAATACATGCTTTTCGCGCAGTTATAAGAGAAAAAAATTTGACGCGTATCAGAGGAACACTTGTAAAACCGATGTGTTGTGATTTAGCTCGTTTTGGTCTAAAACAGCTTGTTTCGCTGTATTAAGCAGGAATACATGCTTTTCGCGCATTTATAAGAGAAAAAGTTTTAAAGGCATGTCACAAGGACACTTGTAAAACCGATGTGTTCAGATTTACCTCGTTTCGGTCTAAAACAGCTTGTTTCGTTGGACTAAGCAAGAATACACGCTTTTCGCGCAGTTATAAGAGAAAAAAGTTTTGACGCGTATCAGAGGAATACTTGTAAAACCGATGTGTTCAGATTTAGCTCGTTTCGGTCTAAAACAGCTTGTTTCGTTGTATTAAGCAAGAATACATGCTTTTCGCGCAGTTATAAGAGAAAAAGTTTTGACGCGTATTAGAGAGACACTTGTAAAACCGATGTGTTGTGATTTAGCTCGTTTCGGTCTAAAACAGCTTGTTTCGTTGTATTAAGCAAGAATACATGCTTTTCGCGCAGTTATAAGAGAAAAAGTTTTGACGAGTATCACGTGTATACTTGTAAAACCGATGTGTTCAGATTTAGCTCGTTTCGGTCTAAAACAGCTTGTTTCGTTGTATTAAGCCCGAATACATGCTTTTCGCGCAGTTAAAAGAGAAAAAGTTTTGACGAGTATCAGGTGGAACACTTGTAATACCGATGTGTTGTGATTTAGCTCGTTTCGGTCTAAAACAGCTTGTTTCGCTGTATTAAGCAAGAATACATTCTTTTCGCGCCGTTATAAGAGAAAAAGTTTTGACGCGTATCACATGGACACTTGGAAAACCGATGTGTTCAGATTTAGCTCGTTTTGGTCTAAAACAGCTTGTTTCGCTGTATTAAGCACGAATACATGCTTTTCGCGCAGTTATAAGAGAAAAAGTTTTGACGAGTATCACGTGGATACTTGTAAAACCGAAGTGTTCAGATTTAGCTCGTTTCGGTCTAAAACAGCTTGTTTCGTTGTATTAAGCACGAATACATGCTTTTCGCGCAGTTATAAGAGAAAACGTTTTGACGAGTATCACGTGGAACACTTCTAATACCGATGTGTTGTGATTTAGCTCGTTTCGGTCTAAAACAGCTTGTTTCGCTGTATTAAGCAAGAATACATGCTTTTCGCGCAGTTATAAGAGAAAAAGTTTTGACGCGTATCAGAGGAACACTTGTAAAACCGATGTGTTCAGATTTAACTCTTTTCGGACTAAAACTGCTTGTTTCGTTGTATTAAGCACGAATACATGCTTTTCGCGCAGTTATAAGGGAAAAAGTTTTGACGCGTATCACATGGACACTTGGAAAACCGATGTGTTCAGATTTAGCTCGTTTTGGTCTAAAACAGCTTGTTTCGCTGTATTAAGCACGAATACATGCTTTTCGCGCAGTTATAAGAGAAAAAGTTTTGACGCGTATCAGAGGAACACTTGTAAAACCGATGTGTTGTGATTTAGCTCGTTTCGGTCTAAAACAGCTTGTTTCGCTGTATTAAGCAGAAATACATGCTTTTTGCGCAGTGATAAGAGAAAAAGCTTTAAAGGCGTGTCACAGAGACACTTGTAAAACCGATGTGTTCAGATTTACCTCGTTTCGGTCTAAAACAGCTTGTTTCGTTGGACTAAGCACGAATACATGCTTTTCGCGCAGCTATAAGAGAAAAAAGAGTTGACGCGTATCAGAGGAACACTTGTAAAACCGATGTGTTGTGATTTAGCTCGTTTCGGTCTAAAACAGCTTGTTTCGCTGTATTAAGCAAGAATACATGCTTTTCGCGCAGTTATAAGAGAAAAAAATTTGACGCGTATCAGAGGAACACTTGTAAAACCGATGTGTTGTGATTTAGCTCGTTTTGGTCTAAAACAGCTTGTTTCGCTGTATTAAGCAGGAATACATGCTTTTCGCGCATTTATAAGAGAAAAAGTTTTAAAGGCATGTCACAAGGACACTTGTAAAACCGATGTGTTCAGATTTACCTCGTTTCGGTCTAAAACAGCTTGTTTCGTTGGACTAAGCAAGAATACACGCTTTTCGCGCAGTTATAAGAGAAAAAAGTTTTGACGCGTATCAGAGGAATACTTGTAAAACCGATGTGTTCAGATTTAGCTCGTTTCGGTCTAAAACAGCTTGTTTCGTTGTATTAAGCAAGAATACATGCTTTTCGCGCAGTTATAAGAGAAAAAGTTTTGACGCGTATTAGAGAGACACTTGTAAAACCGATGTGTTGTGATTTAGCTCGTTTCGGTCTAAAACAGCTTGTTTCGTTGTATTAAGCAAGAATACATGCTTTTCGCGCAGTTATAAGAGAAAAAGTTTTGACGAGTATCACGTGTATACTTGTAAAACCGATGTGTTCAGATTTAGCTCGTTTCGGTCTAAAACAGCTTGTTTCGTTGTATTAAGCCCGAATACATGCTTTTCGCGCAGTTAAAAGAGAAAAAGTTTTGACGAGTATCAGGTGGAACACTTGTAATACCGATGTGTTGTGATTTAGCTCGTTTCGGTCTAAAACAGCTTGTTTCGCTGTATTAAGCAAGAATACATTCTTTTCGCGCCGTTATAAGAGAAAAAGTTTTGACGCGTATCACATGGACACTTGGAAAACCGATGTGTTCAGATTTAGCTCGTTTTGGTCTAAAACAGCTTGTTTCGCTGTATTAAGCACGAATACATGCTTTTCGCGCAGTTATAAGAGAAAAAGTTTTGACGCGTATCAGAGGAACACTTGTAAAACCGATGTGTTGTGATTTAGCTCGTTTCGGTCTAAAACAGCTTGTTTCGCTGTATTAAGCAGAAATACATGCTTTTCGCGCAGTGATAAGAGAAAAAGCTTTAAAGGCGTGTCACAGAGACACTTGTAAAACCGATGTGTTCAGATTTACCTCGTTTCGGTCTAAAACAGCTTGTTTCGTTGGACTAGGCACGAATACATGCTTTTCGCGCAGCTATAAGAGAAAAAAGAGTTGACGCGTATCAGAGGAACACTTGTAAAACCGATGTGTTGTGATTTAGCTCGTTTCGGTCTAAAACAGCTTGTTTCGCTGTATTAAGCAAGAATACATGCTTTTCGCGCAGTTATAAGAGAAAAAAATTTGACGCGTATCAGAGGAACACTTGTAAAACCGATGTGTTGTGATTTAGCTCGTTTTGGTCTAAAACAGCTTGTTTCGCTGTATTAAGCAGGAATACATGCTTTTCGCGCATTTATAAGAGAAAAAGTTTTAAAGGCATGTCACAAGGACACTTGTAAAACCGATGTGTTCAGATTTACCTCGTTTCGGTCTAAAACAGCTTGTTTCGTTGGACTAAGCAAGAATACACGCTTTTCGCGCAGTTATAAGAGAAAAAAGTTTTGACGCGTATCAGAGGAACACTTGTAAAACCGATGTGTTCAGATTTAGCTCGTTTCGGTCTAAAACAGCTTGTTTCGTTGTATTAAGCAAGAATACATGCTTTTCGCGCAGTTATAAGAGAAAAAGTTTTGACGCGTATTAGAGAGACACTTGTAAAACCGATGTGTTGTGATTTAGCTCGTTTCGGTCTAAAACAGCTTGTTTCGTTGTATTAAGCAAGAATACATGCTTTTCGCGCAGTTATAAGAGAAAAAGTTTTGACGAGTATCACGTGTATACTTGTAAAACCGATGTGTTCAGATTTAGCTCGTTTCGGTCTAAAACAGCTTGTTTCGTTGTATTAAGCACGAATACATGCTTTTCGCGCAGTTAAAAGAGAAAAAGTTTTGACGAGTATCAGGTGGAACATATGTAATACCGATGTGTTGTGATTTAGCTCGTTTCGGTCTAAAACAGCTTGTTTCGCTGTATTAAGCAAGAATACATTCTTTTCGCGCCGTTATAAGAGAAAAAGTTTTGACGCTTATCAGAGGAACACTTGTAAAACCGATGTGTTGTGATTTAGCTCATTTCGGTCTAAAACAGCTTGTTTCGCTGTATTAAGCAAGAATACATGCTTTTCGCGCAGTTATAAGAGAAAAAGTTTAGACGCGTATCAGAGGAACACTTGTAAAACCGATGTGTTGTGATTTAGCTCGTTTCGGTGTAAAACAGCTTGTTTCGTAGTATTAAGCAAGAATACATGCTTTTCGCGCAGTTATAAGAGAAAAAGTTTTGACGCGTATTAGAGGAACACTTGTAAAACCTTTGTGTTGTGATTTAGCTCGTTTCGGTCTAAAACAGCTTGTTTCGCTGTATTAAGCAAGAATACATGCTTTTCGCGCAGTTATAAGAGAAAAAGTTTTGACGAGTATCACGTGGATACTTGTAAAACCGATGTGTTCAGATTTAGATCGTTTCGGTCTAAAACAGCTTGTTTCGTTGTATTAAGCAAGAATACATGCTTTACGCGCAGTTATAGAAGAAAAAGTTTTGACGCGTATCAGAGAGACACTTGTAAAACCGATGTGTTGTGATTTAGCTCGTTTCGGTCTAAAACAGCTTGTTTCGTTGTATTAAGCAAGAATACATGCTTTTCGCGCAGTTATAAGAGAAAACGTTTTGACGAGTATCACGTGGAACACTTGTAATACCGATGTGTTGTGATTTAGCTCGTTTCGGTCTAAAACAGCTTGTTTCGCTGTATTAAGCAAGAATACATGCTTTTCGCGCAGTTATAAGAGAAAAAGTTTTGACGCGTATCAGAGGAACACTTGTAAAACCGATGTGTTCAGATTTAACTCTTTTCGGACTAAAACAGCTTGTTTCGTTGTATTAAGCACGAATACATGCTTTTCGCGCAGTTATAAGGGAAAAAGTTTTGACGCGTATCACATGGACACTTGGAAAACCGATGTGTTCAGATTTAGCTCGTTTTGGTCTAAAACAGCTTGTTTCTCTGTATTAAGCACGAATACATGCTTTTCGCGCAGTTATAAGAGAAAAAGTTTTGACGCGTATCAGAGGAACACTTGTAAAACCGATGTGTTGTGATTTAGCTCGTTTCGGTCTAAAACAGCTTGTTTCGCTGTATTAAGCAGAAATACATGCTTTTCGCGCAGTGATAAGAGAAAAAGCTTTAAAGGCGTGTCACAGGGACACTTGTAAAACCGATGTGTTCAGATTTACCTCGTTTCGGTCTAAAACAGCTTGTTTCGTTGGACTAAGCACGAATACATGCTTTTCGCGCAGCTATAAGAGAAAAAAGAGTTGACGCGTATCAGAGGAACACTTGTAAAACCGATGTGTTGTGATTTAGCTCGTTTCGGCCTAAAACAGCTTGTTTCGCTGTATTAAGCAAGAATACATGCTTTTCGCGCAGTTATAAGAGAAAAAAATTTGACGCGTATCAGATGAACACTTGTAAAACCGATGTGTTGTGATTTAGCTCGTTTTGGTCTTAAACAGCTTGTTTCGTTGTATTAAGCAGGAATACATGCTTTTCGCGCAGTTATAAGAGAAAAAGTTTTAAAGGCATGTCACAAGGACACTTGTAAAACCGATGTGTTCAGATTTACCTCGTTTCGGTCTAAAACAGCTTGTTTCGTTGTATTAAGCAAGAATACATGCTTTTCGCGCAGTTATAAGAGAAAAAGTTTTGACGCGTATTAGAGAGAAACTTGTAAAACCGATGTGTTGTGATTTAGCTCGTTTCGGTCTAAAACAGCTTGTTTCGTTGTATTAAGCACGAATACATGCTTTTCGCGCAGTTATAAGAGAAAAAGTTTTGACGAGTATCACGTGGTACACTTGTAATACCGATGTGTTGTGATTTAGCTCGTTTCGGTCTAAAACAACTTGATTCACTGTATTAAGCAAGAATACATGCTTTTCGCGCAGTTATAAAAGAAAAAGTTTTGACGCGTATCAGAGGAACACTTGTAAAACCGATGTGTTCAGATTTACCTCGTTTCGGTCTAAAACAGCTTGTTTCGTTGGACTAAGCAAGAATACATGCTTTTCGCGCAGTTATAAGAGAGAAAGTTTTGACGAGTATCACGTGGATACTTGTAAAACCGATGTGTTCAGATTTAGCTCGTTTCGGTCTAAAACAGCTTGTTTCGTTGTATTAAGCAAGAATACATGCTTTTCGCGCAGTTATAAGAGAAAAAGTTTTGACGCGTATTAGAGAGACTTGTAAAACCGATGTGTTGTGATTTAGCTCGTTTCGGTCTAAAACAGCTTGTTTCGTTGTATTAAGCAAGAATACATGCTTTTCGCGCAGTTATAAGAGAAAAAGTTTTGACGAGTATCACGTGGATACTTGTAAAACCGATGTGTTCAGATTTAGCTCGTTTTGGTCTAAAACAGCTTGTTTCGTTGTATTAAGCACGAATACATGTTTTTCGCGCAGTTATAAGAGAAAAAGTTTTGACGATTATCACGTGGAACACTTGTAATACCGATGTGTTGTGATTTAGCTCGTTTCGGTCTAAAACAGCTTGATTCGCTGTATTAAGCAAGAATACATGCTTTTCGCGCAGTTATAAAAGAAAAAGTTTTGACGCGTATCAGAGGAACACTTGTAAAACCGATGTGTTGTGATTTAGCTCATTTCGGTCTAAAACAGCTTGTTTCGCTGTATTAAGCAAGAATACATGCTTTTCGCGCAGTTATAAGAGAAAACGTTTTGACGAGTATCACGTGGATACTTGTAAAACCGATGTGTTCAGATTTAGCTCGTTTCGGTCTAAAACAGCTTGTTTCGTTGTATTAAGCAAGAATACATGCTTTTCGCGCAGTTAAAAGAGAAAAAGTTTTGACGAGTATCACGTGGAACACTTGTAATACCGATGTGTTGTGATTTAGCTCGTTTCGGTCTAAAACAGCTTGTTTCGCTGTATTAAGCAAGAATACATGCTTTTCGCGCCGTTATAAAAGAAAAAGTTTTGACGCGTATCAGAGGAACACTTGTAAAACCGATGTGTTGTGATTTAGCTCGTTTTGGTCTTAAACAGCTTGTTTCGCTGTATTAAGCAGGAATACATGCTTTTCGCGCAGTTATAAGAGAAAAAGTTTTAAAGGCATGTCACAAGGACACTTGTAAAACCGATGTGTTCAGATTTACCTCGTTTCGGTCTAAAACAGCTTGTTTCGTTGGACTAAGCAAGAATACATGTTTTTCGCGCAGTTATAAGAGAAAAAAGTTTTGACGCGTATCAGAGGAACACTTGTAAAACCGATGTGTTCAGATTTATCTCGTTTCGGTCTAAAACAGCTTGTTTCGTTGTATTAAGCAAGAATACATGCTTTTCGCGCAGTTATAAGAGAAAAAGTTTTGACGCGTATTAGAGAGACACTTGTAAAACCGATGTGTTGTGATTTAGATCGTTTCGGTCTAAAACAGCTTGTTTCGTTGTATTAAGCAAGAATACAAGCTTTTCGCGCAGTTATAAGAGAAAAAGTTTTGACGAGTATCACGTGTATACTTGTAAAACCGATGTGTTCAGATTTAGCTCGTTTCGGTCTAAAACAGCTTGTTTCGTTGTATTAAGCACGAATACATGCTTTTCGCGCAGTTATAAGAGAAAAAGTTTTGACGAGTATCACGTGGAACACTTGTAATACCGATGTGTTGTGATTTAGCTCGTTTCGGTCTAAAACAACTTGATTCACTGTATTAAGCAAGAATACATGCTTTTCGCGCAGTTATAAAAGAAAAAGTTTTGACGCGTATTAGAGGAACACTTGTAAAACCTTTGTGTTGTGATTTAGCTCGTTTCGGTCTAAAACAGCTTGTTTCGCTGTATTAAGCAAGAATACATGCTTTTCGCGCAGTTATAAGAGAAAAAGTTTTGACGAGTATCACGTGGATACTTGTAAAACCGATGTGTTCAGATTTAGATCGTTTCGGTCTAAAACAACTTGTTTCGTTGTATTAAGCAAGAATACATGCTTTACGCGCAGTTATAGAAGAAAAAGTTTTGACGCGTATCAGAGAGACACTTGTAAAACCGATGTGTTGTGATTTAGCTCGTTTCGGTCTAAAACAGCTTGTTTCGTTGTATTAAGCAAGAATACATGCTTTTCGCGCAGTTATAAGAGAAAAAGTTTTGACGAGTATCACGTGGATACTTGTAAAACCGAAGTGTTCAGATTTAGCTCGTTTCGGTCTAAAACAGCTTGTTCCGTTGTAATAAGCACGAATATATGCTTTTCGCGCAGTTAGAAAGAGAAAACGTTTTGATGAGTATCACGTGGAACACTTGTAATACCGATGTGTTGTGATTTAGCTCGTTTCGGTCTAAAACAGCTTGTTTCGCTGTATTAAGCAAGAATACATGCTTTTCGCGCAGTTATAAGAGAAAACGTTTTGACGCGTATCAGAGGAACACTTGTAAAACCGATGTGTTCAGATTTAACTCTTTTCGGACTAAAACAGCTTGTTTCGTTGTATTAAGCACGAATACATGCTTTTCGCGCAGTTATAAGGGAAAAAGTTTTGACGCGTATCACATGGACACTTGGAAAACCGATGTGTTCAGATTTAGCTCGTTTCGGTCTAAAACAGCTTGTTTCGTTGTATTAAGCACGAATACATGCTTTTCGCGCAGTTATAAGAGAAAAAGTTTTGACGAGTATCACGTGGAACACTTGTAATACCGATGTGTTGTGATTTAGCTCGTTTCGGTCTAAAACAACTTGATTCACTGTATTAAGCAAGAATACATGCTTTTCGCGCAGTGATAAGAGAAAAAGCTTTAAAGGCGTGTCACAGGGACACTTGTAAAACCGATGTGTTCAGATTTACCTCGTTTCGGTCTAAAACAGCTTGTTTCGTTGGACTAAGCACGAATACATGCTTTTCGCGCAGCTATAAGAGAAAAAAGAGTTGACGCGTATCAGAGGAACACTTGTAAAACCTTTGTGTTGTGATTTAGCTCGTTTCGGTCTAAAACAGCTTGTTTCGCTGTATTAAGCAAGAATACATGCTTTTCGCGCAGTTATAAGAGAAAAAGTTTTGACGAGTATCACGTGGATACTTGTAAAACCGATGTGTTCAGATTTAGATCGTTTCGGTCTAAAACAGCTTGTTTCGTTGTATTAAGCAAGAATACATGCTTTACGCACAGTTATAGAAGAAAAAGTTTTGACGCGTATCAGAGAGACACTTGTAAAACCGATGTGTTGTGATTTAGCTCGTTTCGATCTAAAACAGCTTGTTTCGTTGTATTAAGCAAGAATACATGCTTTTCGCGCAGTTATAAGAGAAAAAGTTTTGACGAGTATCACGTGGATACTTGTAAAACCGAAGTGTTCAGATTTAGCTCGTTTCGGTCTAAAACAGCTTGTTCCGTTGTAATAAGCACGAATATATGCTTTTCGCGCAGTTATAAGAGAAAACGTTTTGACGAGTATCACGTGGAACACTTGTAATACCGATGTGTTGTGATTTAGCTCGTTTCGGTCTAAAACAGCTTGTTTCGCTGTATTAAGCAAGAATACATGCTTTTCGCGCAGTTATAAGAGAAAAAGTTTTGACGCGTATCAGAGGAACACTTGTAAAACCGATGTGTTCAGATTTAACTCTTTTCGGACTAAAACAGCTTGTTTCGTTGTATTAAGCACGAATACATGCTTTTCGCGCAGTTATAAGGGAAAAAGTTTTGACGCGTATCACATGGACACTTGGAAAACCGATGTGTTCAGATTTAGCTCGTTTCGGTCTAAAACAGCTTGTTTCGTTGTATTAAGCACGAATACATGCTTTTCGCGCAGTTATAAGAGAAAACGTTTTGACGAGTATCACGTGGAACACTTGTAATACCGATGTGTTGTGATTTAGCTCGTTTCGGTCTAAAACAACTTGATTCACTGTATTAAGCAAGAATACATGCTTTTCGCGCAGTTATAAAACAAAAAGTTTTGACGCGTATCAGAGGAACACTTGTAAAACCGATGTGTTCAGATTTACCTCGTTTCGGTCTAAAACAGCTTGTTTCGTTGTATTAAGCAAGAATACATGCTTTTCGCGCAGTTATAAGAGAAAAAGTCTTGACGCGTATTAGAGAGACACTTGTAAAACCGATGTGTTGTGATTTAGCTCGTTTCGGTCTAAAACAGCTTGTTTCGTTGTATTAAGCAAGAATACAAGCTTTTCGCGCAGTTATAAGAGAAAAAGTTTTGACGAGTATCACGTGTATACTTGTAAAACCGATGTGTTCAGATTTAGCTCGTTTCGGTCTAAAACAGCTTGTTTCGTTGTATTAAGCACGAATACATGCTTTTCGCGCAGTTATAAGAGAAAAAGTTTTGACGAGTATCACGTGGAACACTTGTAATACCGATGTGTTGTGATTTAGCTCGTTTCGGTCTAAAACAACTTGATTCACTGTATTAAGCAAGAATACATGCTTTTCGCGCAGTTATAAAAGAAAAAGTTTTGACGCGTATCAGAGGAACACTTGTAAAACCGATGTGTTCAGATTTACCTCGTTTCGGTCTAAAACAGCTTGTTTCGTTGGACTAAGCAAGAATACATGCTTTTCGCGCAGTTATAAGAGAGAAAGTTTTGACGAGTATCACGTGGATACTTGTAAAACCGATGTGTTCAGATTTAGCTCGTTTCGGTCTAAAACAGCTTGTTTCGTTGTATTAAGCAAGAATACATGCTTTTCGCGCAGTTATAAGAGAAAAAGTTTTGACGCGTATTAGAGAGACTTGTAAAACCGATGTGTTGTGATTTAGCTCGTTTCGGTCTAAAACAGCTTGTTTCGTTGTATTAAGCAAGAATACATGCTTTTCGCGCAGTTATAAGAGAAAAAGTTTTGACGAGTATCACGTGGATACTTGTAAAACCGATGTGTTCAGATTTAGCTCGTTTTGGTCTAAAACAGCTTGTTTCGTTGTATTAAGCACGAATACATGTTTTTCGCGCAGTTATAAGAGAAAAAGTTTTGAAGAGTATCACGTGGAACACTTGTAATACCGATGTGTTGTGATTTAGCTCGTTTCGGTCTAAAACAGCTTGATTCGCTGTATTAAGCAAGAATACATGCTTTTCGCGCAGTTATAAAAGAAAAAGTTTTGACGCGTATCAGAGGAACACTTGTAAAACCGATGTGTTGTGATTTAGCTCATTTCGGTCTAAAACAGCTTGTTTCGCTGTATTAAGCAAGAATACATGCTTTTCGCGCAGTTATAAGAGAAAACGTTTTGACGAGTATCACGTGGATACTTGTAAAACCGATGTGTTCAGATTTAGCTCGTTTCGGTCTAAAACAGCTTGTTTCGTTGTATTAAGCAAGAATACATGCTTTTCGCGCAGTTAAAAGAGAAAAAGTTTTGACGAGTATCACGTGGAACACTTGTAATACCGATGTGTTGTGATTTAGCTCGTTTCGGTCTAAAACAGCTTGTTTCGCTGTATTAAGCAAGAATACATGCTTTTCGCGCCGTTATAAAAGAAAAAGTTTTGACGCGTATCAGAGGAACACTTGTAAAACCGATGTGTTGTGATTTAGCTCGTTTTGGTCTTAAACAGCTTGTTTCGCTGTATTAAGCAGGAATACATGCTTTTCGCGCAGTTATAAGAGAAAACGTTTTAAAGGCATGTCACAAGGACACTTGTAAAACCGATGTGTTCAGATTTACCTCGTTTCGGTCTAAAACAGCTTGTTTCGTTGGACTAAGCAAGAATACATGTTTTTCGCGCAGTTATAAGAGAAAAAAGTTTTGACGCGTATCAGAGGAACACTTGTAAAACCGATGTGTTCAGATTTATCTCGTTTCGGTCTAAAACAGCTTGTTTCGTTGTATTAAGCAAGAATACATGCTTTTCGCGCAGTTATAAGAGAAAAAGTTTTGACGCGTATTAGAGAGACACTTGTAAAACCGATGTGTTGTGATTTAGCTCGTTTCGGTCTAAAACAGCTTGTTTCGTTGTATTAAGCAAGAATACAAGCTTTTCGCGCAGTTATAAGAGAAAAAGTTTTGACGAGTATCACGTGTATACTTGTAAAACCGATGTGTTCAGATTTAGCTCGTTTCGGTCTAAAACAGCTTGTTTCGTTGTATTAAGCACGAATACATGCTTTTCGCGCAGTTATAAGAGAAAAAGTTTTGACGAGTATCACGTGGAACACTTGTAATACCGATGTGTTGTGATTTAGCTCGTTTCGGTCTAAAACAACTTGATTCACTGTATTAAGCAAGAATACATGCTTTTCGCGCAGTTATAAAAGAAAAAGTTTTGACGCGTATCAGAGGAACACTTGTAAAACCGATGTGTTCAGATTTACCTCGTTTCGGTCTAAAACAGCTTGTTTCGTTGGACTAAGCAAGAATACATGCTTTTCGCGCAGTTATAAGAGAGAAAGTTTTGACGAGTATCACGTGGATACTTGGAAAACCGATGTGTTCAGATTTAGCTCGTTTTGGTCTAAAACAGCTTGTTTCGCTGTATTAGGCACGAATACATGCTTTTCGCGCAGTTATAAGAGAAAAAGTTTTGACGCGTATTAGAGGAACACTTGTAAAACCTTTGTGTTGTGATTTAGCTCGTTTCGGTCTAAAACAGCTTGTTTCGCTGTTTTAAGCAAGAATACATGCTTTTCGCGCAGTTATAAGAGAAAAAGTTTTGACGAGTATCACGTGGATACTTGTAAAACCGATGTGTTCAGATTTAGAACGTTTCGGTCTAAAACAGCTTGTTTCGTTGTATTAAGCAAGAATACATGCTTTACGCGCAGTTATAGAAGAAAAAGTTTTGACGCGTATCAGAGAGACACTTGTAAAACCGATGTGTTGTGATTTAGCTCGTTTCGGTCTAAAACAGCTTGTTTCGTTGTATTAAGCAAGAATACATGCTTTTCGCGCAGTTATAAGAGAAAAAGTTTTGACGAGTATCACGTGGATACTTGTAAAACCGAAGTGTTCAGATTTAGCTCGTTTTGGTCTAAAACAGCTTGTTTCGCTGTATTAAGCACGAATACATGCTTTTCGCGCAGTTATAAGAGAAAAAGTTTTGACGCGTATTAGAGGAACACTTGTAAAACCTTTGTGTTGTGATTTAGCTCGTTTCGGTCTAAAACAGCTTGTTTCGCTGTATTAAGCAAGAATACATGCTTTTCGCGCAGTTATAAGAGAAAAAGTTTTGACGAGTATCACGTGGATACTTGTAAAACCGAAGTGTTCAGATTTAGCTCGTTTCGGTCTAAAACAGCTTGTTCCGTTGTAATAAGCACGAATATATGCCTTTCGCGCAGTTATAAGAGAAAACGTTTTGACGAGTATCACGTGGAACACTTGTAATACCGATGTGTTGTGATTTAGCTCGTTTCGGTCTAAAACAGCTTGTTTCGCTGTATTAAGCAAGAATACATGCTTTTCGCGCAGTTATAAGAGAAAAAGTTTTGACGCGTATCAGAGGAACACTTGTAAAACCGATGTGTTCAGATTTAACTCTTTTCGGACTAAAACAGCTTGTTTCGTTGTATTAAGCACGAATACATGCTTTTCGCGCAGTTATAAGGGAAAAAGTTTTGACGCGTATCACATGGACACTTGGAAAACCGATGTGTTCAGATTTAGCTCGTTTCGGTCTAAAACAGCTTGTTTCGTTGTATTAAGCACGAATACATGCTTTTCGCGCAGTTATAAGAGAAAAAGTTTTGACGAGTATCACGTGGAACACTTGTAATACCGATGTGTTGTGATTTAGCTCGTTTCGGTCTAAAACAACTTGATTCACTGTACTAAGCAAGAATACATGCTTTCCGCGCAGTTATAAAAGAAAAAGTTTTGACGCGTATCAGAGGAACACTTGTAAAACCGATGTGTTCAGATTTACCTCGTTTCGGTCTAAAACAGCTTGTTTCGTTGTATTAAGCAAGAATACATGCTTTTCGCGCAGTTATAAGAGAAAAAGTTTTGACGCGTATTAGAGAGACACTTGTAAAACCGATGTGTTGTGATTTAGCTCGTTTCGGTCTAAAACAGCTTGTTTCGTTGTATTAAGCAAGAATACAAGCTTTTCGCGCAGTTATAAGAGAAAAAGTTTTGACGAGTATCACGTGTATACTTGTAAAACCGATGTGTTCAGATTTAGCTCGTTTCGGTCTAAAACAGCTTGTTTCGTTGTATTAAGCACGAATACATGCTTTTCGCGCAGTTATAAGAGAAAAAGTTTTGACGAGTATCACGTGGAACACTTGTAATACCGATGTGTTGTGATTTAGCTCGTTTCGGTCTAAAACAACTTGATTCACTGTATTAAGCAAGAATACATGCTTTTCGCGCAGTTATAAAAGAAAAAGTTTTGACGCGTATCAGAGGAACACTTGTAAAACCGATGTGTTCAGATTTACCTCGTTTCGGTCTAAAACAGCTTGTTTCGTTGGACTAAGCAAGAATACGTGCTTTTCGCGCAGTTATAAGAGAGAAAGTTTTGTCGAGTATCACGTGGATACTTGTAAAACCGATGTGTTCAGATTTAGCTCGTTTCGGTCTAAAACAGCTTGTTTCGTTGTATTAAGCAAGAATACATGCTTTTCGCGCAGTTATAAGAGAAAAAGTTTTGACGCGTATTAGAGAGACTTGTAAAACCGATGTGTTGTGATTTAGCTCGTTTCGGTCTAAAACAGCTTGTTTCGTTGTATTAAGCAAGAATACATGCTTTTCGCGCAGTTATAAGAGAAAAAGTTTTGACGAGTATCACGTGGATACTTGTAAAACCGATGTGTTCAGATTTAGCTCGTTTTGGTCTAAAACAGCTTGTTTCGTTGTATTAAGCACGAATACATGTTTTTCGCGCAGTTATAAGAGAAAAAGTTTTGACGAGTATCACGTGGAACACTTGTAATACCGATGTGTTGTGATTTAGCTCGTTTCGGTCTAAAACAGCTTGATTCGCTGTGTTAAGCAAGAATACATGCTTTTCGCGCAGTCATAAAAGAAAAAGTTTTGACGCGTATCAGAGGAACACTTGTAAAACCGATGTGTTGTGATTTAGCTCATTTCGGTCTAAAACAGCTTGTTTCGCTGTATTAAGCAAGAATACATGCTTTTCGCGCAGTTATAAGAGAAAACGTTTTGACGAGTATCACGTGGATACTTGTAAAACCGATGTGTTCAGATTTAGCTCGTTTCGGTCTAAAACAGCTTGTTTCGTTGTATTAAGCAAGAATACATGCTTTTCGCGCAGTTAAAAGAGAAAAAGTTTTGACGAGTATCACGTGGAACACTTGTAATACCGATGTGTTGTGATTTAGCTCGTTTCGGTCTAAAACAGCTTGTTTCGCTGTATTAAGCAAGAATACATGCTTTTCGCGCCGTTATAAAAGAAAAAGTTTTGACGCGTATCAGAGGAACACTTGTAAAACCGATGTGTTGTGATTTAGCTCGTTTTGGTCTTAAACAGCTTGTTTCGCTGTATTAAGCAGGAATACATGCTTTTCGCGCAGTTATAAGAGAAAAAGTTTTAAAGGCATGTCACAAGGACACTTGTAAAACCGATGTGTTCAGATTTACCTCGTTTCGGTCTAAAACAGCTTGTTTCGTTGGACTAAGCAAGAATACATGTTTTTCGCGCAGTTATAAGAGAAAAAAGTTTTGACGCGTATCAGAGGAACACTTGTAAAACCGATGTGTTCAGATTTATCTCGTTTCGGTCTGAAACAGCTTGTTTCGTTGTATTAAGCAAGAATACATGCTTTTCGCGCAGTTATAAGAGAAAAAGTTTTGACGCGTATTAGAGAGACACTTGTAAAACCGATGTGTTGTGATTTAGCTCGTTTCGGTCTAAAACAGCTTGTTTCGTTGTATTAAGCAAGAATACAAGCTTTTCGCGCAGTTATAAGAGAAAAAGTTTTGACGAGTATCACGTGTATACTTGTAAAACCGATGTGTTCAGATTTAGCTCGTTTCGGTCTAAAACAGCTTGTTTCGTTGTATTAAGCACGAATACATGCTTTTCGCGCAGTTATAAGAGAAAAAGTTTTGACGAGTATCACGTGGAACACTTCTAATACCGATGTGTTGTGATTTAGCTCGTTTCGGTCTAAAACAACTTGATTCACTGTATTAAGCAAGAATACATGCTTTTCGCGCAGTTATAAAAGAAAAAGTTTTGACGCGTATCAGAGGAACACTTGTAAAACCGATGTGTTCAGATTTACCTCGTTTCGGTCTAAAACAGCTTGTTTCGTTGGACTAAGCAAGAATACATGCTTTTCGCGCAGTTATAAGAGAGAAAGTTTTGACGAGTATCACGTGGATACTTGGAAAACCGATGTGTTCAGATTTAGCTCGTTTTGGTCTAAAACAGCTTGTTTCGCTGTATTAAGCACGAATACATGCTTTTCGCGCAGTTATAAGAGAAAAAGTTTTGACGCGTATTAGAGGAACACTTGTAAAACCTTTGTGTTGTGATTTAGCTCGTTTCGGTCTAAAACAGCTTGTTTCGCTGTATTAAGCAAGAATACATGCTTTTCGCGCAGTTATAAGAGAAAAAGTTTTGACGAGTATCACGTGGATACTTGTAAAACCGATGTGTTCAGATTTAGATCGTTTCGGTCTAAAACAGCTTGTTTCGTTGTATTAAGCAAGAATACATGCTTTACGCGCAGTTATAGAAGAAAAAGTTTTGACGCGTATCAGAGAGACACTTGTAAAACCGATGTGTTGTGATTTAGCTCGTTTCGGTCTAAAACAGCTTGTTTCGTTGTATTAAGCAAGAATACATGCTTTTCGCGCAGTTATAAGAGAAAAAGTTTTGACGAGTATCACGTGGATACTTGTAAAACCGAAGTGTTCAGATTTAGCTCGTTTTGGTCTAAAACAGCTTGTTTCGCTGTATTAAGCACGAATACATGCTTTTCGCGCAGTTATAAGAGAAAAAGTTTTGACGCGTATTAGAGGAACACTTGTAAAACCTTTGTGTTGTGATTTAGCTCGTTTCGGTCTAAAACAGCTTGTTTCGCTGTATTAAGCAAGAATACATGCTTTTCGCGCAGTTATAAGAGAAAAAGTTTTGACGAGTATCACGTGGATACTTGTAAAACCGATGTGTTCAGATTTAGATCGTTTCGGTCTAAAACAGCTTGTTTCGTTGTATTAAGCACGAATACATGCTTTTCGCGCAGTTATAAGGGAAAAAGTTTTGACGCGTATCACATGGACACTTGGAAAACCGATGTGTTCAGATTTAGCTCGTTTTGGTCTAAAACAGCTTGTTTCTCTGTATTAAGCACGAATACATGCTTTTCGCGCAGTTATAAGAGAAAAAGTTTTGACGCGTATCAGAGGAACACTTGTAAAACCGATGTGTTGTGATTTAGCTCGTTTCGGTCTAAAACAGCTTGTTTCGCTGTATTAAGCAGAAATACATGCTTTTCGCGCAGTGATAAGAGAAAAAGCTTTAAAGGCGTGTCACAGGGACACTTGTAAAACCGATGTGTTCAGATTTACCTCGTTTCGGTCTAAAACAGCTTGTTTCGTTGGACTAAGCACGAATACATGCTTTTCGCGCAGCTATAAGAGAAAAAAGAGTTGACGCGTATCAGAGGAACACTTGTAAAACCGATGTGTTGTGATTTAGCTCGTTTCGGCCTAAAACAGCTTGTTTCGCTGTATTAAGCAAGAATACATGCTTTTCGCGCAGTTATAAGAGAAAAAAATTTGACGCGTATCAGAGGAACACTTGTAAAACCGATGTGTTGTGATTTAGCTCGTTTTGGTCTTAAACAGCTTGTTTCGCTGTATTAAGCAGGAATACATGCTTTTCGCGCAGTTATAAGAGAAAAAGTTTTAAAGGCATGTCACAAGGACACTTGTAAAACCGATGTGTTCAGATTTACCTCGTTTCGGTCTAAAACAGCTTGTTTCGTTGGACTAAGCAAGAATACATGCTTTTCGCGCAGTTATAAGAGAAAAAAGTTTTGACGCGTATCAGAGGAACACTTGTAAAACCGATGTGTTCAGATTTATCTCGTTTCGGTCTAAAACAGCTTGTTTCGTTGTATTAAGCAAGAATACATGCTTTTCGCGCAGTTATAAGAGAAAAAGGTTTGACGCGTATTAGAGAGACACTTGTAAAACCGATGTGTTGTGATTTAGCTCGTTTCGGTCTAAAACAGCTTGTTTCGTTGTATTAAGCAAGAATACAAGCTTTTCGCGCAGTTATAAGAGAAAAAGTTTTGACGAGTATCACGTGTATACTTGTAAAACCGATGTGTTCAGATTTAGCTCGTTTCGGTCTAAAACAGCTTGTTTCGTTGTATTAAGCACGAATACATGCTTTTCGCGCAGTTATAAGAGAAAAAGTTTTGACGAGTATCACGTGGAACACTTGTAATACCGATGTGTTGTGATTTAGCTCGTTTCGGTCTAAAACAACTTGATTCACTGTATTAAGCAAGAATACATGCTTTTCGCGCAGTTATAAAAGAAAAAGTTTTGTCGCGTATCAGAGGAACACTTGTAAAACCGATGTGTTCAGATTTACCTCGTTTCGGTCTAAAACAGCTTGTTTCGTTGGACTAAGCAAGAATACATGCTTTTCGCGCAGTTATAAGAGAGAAAGTTTTGACGAGTATCACGTGGATACTTGTAAAACCGATGTGTTCAGATTTAGCTCGTTTCGGTCTAAAACAGCTTGTTTCGTTGTATTAAGCAAGAATACATGCTTTTCGCGCAGTTATAAGAGAAAAAGTTTTGACGCGTATTAGAGAGACTTGTAAAACCGATGTGTTGTGATTTAGCTCGTTTCGGTCTAAAACAGCTTGTTTCGTTGTATTAAGCAAGAATACATGCTTTTCGCGCAGTTATAAGAGAAAAAGTTTTGACGAGTATCACGTGGATACTTGTAAAACCGATGTGTTCAGATTTAGCTCGTTTTGGTCTAAAACAGCTTGTTTCGTTGTATTAAGCACGAATACATGTTTTTCGCGCAGTTATAAGAGAAAAAGTTTTGACGAGTATCACGTGGAACACTTGTAATACCGATGTGTTGTGATTTAGCTCGTTTCGGTCTAAAACAGCTTGATTCGCTGTATTAAGCAAGAATACATGCTTTTCGCGCAGTTATAAAAGAAAAAGTTTTGACGCGTATCAGAGGAACACTTGTAAAACCGATGTGTTGTGATTTAGCTCATTTCGGTCTAAAACAGCTTGTTTCGCTGTATTAAGCAAGAATACATGCTTTTCGCGCAGTTATAAGAGAAAACGTTTTGACGAGTATCACGTGGATACTTGTAAAACCGATGTGTTCAGATTTAGCTCGTTTCGGTCTAAAACAGCTTGTTTCGTTGTATTAAGCAAGAATACATGCTTTTCGCGCAGTTAAAAGAGAAAAAGTTTTGACGAGTATCACGTGGAACACTTGTAATACCGATGTGTTGTGATTTAGCTCGTTTCGGTCTAAAACAGCTTGTTTCGCTGTATTAAGCAAGAATACATGCTTTTCGCGCCGTTATAAAAGAAAAAGTTTTGACGCGTATCAGAGGAACACTTGTAAAACCGATGTGTTGTGATTTAGCTCGTTTTGGTCTTAAACAGCTTGTTTCGCTGTATTAAGCAGGAATACATGCTTTTCGCGCAGTTATAAGAGAAAAAGTTTTAAAGGCATGTCACAAGGACACTTGTAAAACCGATGTGTTCAGATTTACCTCGTTTCGGTCTAAAACAGCTTGTTTCGTTGGACTAAGCAAGAATACATGTTTTTCGCGCAGTTATAAGAGAAAAAAGTTTTGACGCGTATTAGAGAGACACTTGTAAAACCGATGTGTTGTGATTTAGCTCATTTCGGTCTAAAACAGCTTGTTTCGTTGTATTAAGCAAGAATACAAGCTTTTCGCGCAGTTATAAGAGAAAAAGTTTTGACGCGTATTAGAGAGACACTTGTAAAACCGATGTGTTGTGATTTAGCTCATTTCGGTCTAAAACAGCTTGTTTCGTTGTATTAAGCAAGAATACAAGCTTTTCGCGCAGTTATAAGAGAAAAAGTTTTGACGAGTATCACGTGTATACTTGTAAAACCGATGTGTTCAGATTTAGCTCGTTTCGGTCTAAAACAGCTTTTTTCGTTGTATTAAGCACGAATACATGCTTTTCGCGCAGTTATAAGAGAAAAAGTTTTGACGAGTATCACGTGGAACACTTGTAATACCGATGTGTTGTGATTTAGCTCGTTTCGGTCTAAAACAACTTGAGTCACTGTATTAAGCAAGAATACATGCTTTTCGCGCAGTTATAAAAGAAAAAGTTTTGACGCGTATCAGAGGAACACTTGTAAAACCGATGTGTTCAGATTTACCTCGTTTCGGTCTAAAACAGCTTGTTTCGTTGGACTAAGCAAGAATACATGCTTTTCGCGCAGTTATAGGAGAGAAAGTTTTGACGAGTATCACGTGGATACTTGTAAAACCGATGTGTTCAGATTTAGCTCGTTTCGGTCTAAAACAGCTTGTTTCGTTGTATTAAGCAAGAATACATGCTTTTCGCGCAGTTATAAGAGAAAAAGTTTTGACGCGTATTAGAGGAACACTTGTAAAACCTTTGTGTTGTGATTTAGCTCGTTTCGGTCTAAAACAGCTTGTTTCGCTGTATTAAGCAAGAATACATGCTTTTCGCGCAGTTATAAGAGAAAAAGTTTTGACGAGTATCACGTGGATACTTGTAAAACCGATGTGTTCAGATTTAGATCGTTTCGGTCTAAAACAGCTTGTTTCGTTGTATTAAGCACGAATACATGCTTTTCGCGCAGTTATAAGGGAAAAAGTTTTGACGCGTATCACATGGACACTTGGAAAACCGATGTGTTCAGATTTAGCTCGTTTTGGTCTAAAACAGCTTGTTTCTCTGTATTAAGCACGAATACATGCTTTTCGCGCAGTTATAAGAGAAAAAGTTTTGACGCGTATCAGAGGAACACTTGTAAAACCGATGTGTTGTGATTTAGCTCGTTTCGGTCTAAAACAGCTTGTTTCGCTGTATTAAGCAGAAATACATGCTTTTCGCGCAGTGATAAGAGAAAAAGCTTTAAAGGCGTGTCACAGGGACACTTGTAAAACCGATGTGTTCAGATTTACCTCGTTTCGGTCTAAAACAGCTTGTTTCGTTGGACTAAGCACGAATACATGCTTTTCGCGCAGCTATAAGAGAAAAAAGAGTTGACGCGTATCAGAGGAACACTTGTAAAACCGATGTGTTGTGATTTAGCTCGTTTCGGCCTAAAACAGCTTGTTTCGCTGTATTAAGCAAGAATACATGCTTTTCGCGCAGTTATAAGAGAAAAAAATTTGACGCGTATCAGAGGAACACTTGTAAAACCGATGTGTTGTGATTTAGCTCGTTTTGGTCTTAAACAGCTTGTTTCGCTGTATTAAGCAGGAATACATGCTTTTCGCGCAGTTATAAGAGAAAAAGTTTTAAAGGCATGTCACAAGGACACTTGTAAAACCGATGTGTTCAGATTTACCTCGTTTCGGTCTTAAACAGCTTGTTTCGTTGGACTAAGCAAGAATACATGCTTTTCGCGCAGTTATAAGAGAAAAAAGTTTTGACGCGTATCAGAGGAACACTTGTAAAACCGATGTGTTCAGATTTATCTCGTTTCGGTCTAAAACAGCTTGTTTCGTTGTATTAAGCAAGAATACATGCTTTTCGCGCAGTTATAAGAGAAAAAGGTTTGACGCGTATTAGAGAGACACTTGTAAAACCGATGTGTTGTGATTTAGCTCGTTTCGGTCTAAAACAGCTTGTTTCGTTGTATTAAGCAAGAATACAAGCTTTTCGCGCAGTTATAAGAGAAAAAGTTTTGACGAGTATCACGTGTATACTTGTAAAACCGATGTGTTCAGATTTAGCTCGTTTCGGTCTAAAACAGCTTGTTTCGTTGTATTAAGCACGAATACATGCTTTTCGCGCAGTTATAAGAGAAAAAGTTTTGACGAGTATCACGTGGAACACTTGTAATACCGATGTGTTGTGATTTAGCTCGTTTCGGTCTAAAACAACTTGATTCACTGTATTAAGCAAGAATACATGCTTTTCGCGCAGTTATAAAAGAAAAAGTTTTGACGCGTATCAGAGGAACACTTGTAAAACCGATGTGTTCAGATTTACCTCGTTTCGGTCTAAAACAGCTTGTTTCGTTGGACTAAGCAAGAATACATGCTTTTCGCGCAGTTATAAGAGAGAAAGTTTTGACGAGTATCACGTGGATACTTGTAAAACCGATGTGTTCAGATTTAGCTCGTTTCGGTCTAAAACAGCTTGTTTCGTTGTATTAAGCAAGAATACATGCTTTTCGTGCAGTTATAAGAGAAAAAGTTTTGACGCGTATTAGAGAGACTTGTAAAACCGATGTGTTGTGATTTAGCTCGTTTCGGTCTAAAACAGCTTGTTTCGTTGTATTAAGCAAGAATACATGCTTTTCGCGCAGTTATAAGAGAAAAAGTTTTGACGAGTATCACGTGGATACTTGTAAAACCGATGTGTTCAGATTTAGCTCGTTTTGGTCTAAAACAGCTTGTTTCGTTGTATTAAGCACGAATACATGTTTTTCGCGCAGTTATAAGAGAAAAAGTTTTGACGAGTATCACGTGGAACACTTGTAATACCGATGTGTTGTGATTTAGCTCGTTTCGGTCTAAAACAGCTTGATTCGCTGTATTAAGCAAGAATACATGCTTTTCGCGCAGTTATAAAAGAAAAAGTTTTGACGCGTATCAGAGGAACACTTGTAAAACCGATGTGTTGTGATTTAGCTCATTTCGGTCTAAAACAGCTTGTTTCGCTGTATTAAGCAAGAATACATGCTTTTCGCGCAGTTATAAGAGAAAACGTTTTGACGAGTATCACGTGGATACTTGTAAAACCGATGTGTTCAGATTTAGCTCGTTTCGGTCTAAAACAGCTTGTTTCGTTGTATTAAGCAAGAATACATGCTTTTCGCGCAGTTAAAAGAGAAAAAGTTTTGACGAGTATCACGTGGAACACTTGTAATACCGATGTGTTGTGATTTAGCTCGTTTCGGTCTAAAACAGCTTGTTTCGCTGTATTAAGCAAGAATACATGCTTTTCGCGCCGTTATAAAAGAAAAAGTTTTGACGCGTATCAGAGGAACACTTGTAAAACCGATGTGTTGTGATTTAGCTCGTTTTGGTCTTAAACAGCTTGTTTCGCTGTATTAAGCAGGAATACATGCTTTTCGCGCAGTTATAAGAGAAAAAGTTTTAAAGGCATGTCACAAGGACACTTGTAAAACCGATGTGTTCAGATTTACCTCGTTTCGGTCTAAAACAGCTTGTTTCGTTGGACTAAGCAAGAATACATGTTTTTCGCGCAGTTATAAGAGAAAAAGGTTTTGACGCGTATCAGAGGAACACTTGTAAAACCGATGTGTTCAGATTTATCTCGTTTCGGTCTAAAACAGCTTGTTTCGTTGTATTAAGCAAGAATACATGCTTTTCGCGCAGTTATAAGAGAAAAAGTTTTGACGCGTATTAGAGAGACACTTGTAAAACCGATGTGTTGTGATTTAGCTCGTTTCGGTCTAAAACAGCTTGGTTCGTTGTATTAAGCAAGAATACAAGCTTTTCGCGCAGTTATAAGAGAAAAAGTTTTGACGAGTATCACGTGTATACTTGTAAAACCGATGTGTTCAGATTTAGCTCGTTTCGGTCTAAAACAGCTTTTTTCGTTGTATTAAGCACGAATACATGCTTTTCGCGCAGTTATAAGAGAAAAAGTTTTGACGAGTATCACGTGGAACACTTGTAATACCGATGTGTTGTGATTTAGCTCGTTTCGGTCTAAAACAACTTGAGTCACTGTATTAAGCAAGAATACATGCTTTTCGCGCAGTTATAAAAGAAAAAGTTTTGACGCGTATCAGAGGAACACTTGTAAAACCGATGTGTTCAGATTTACCTCGTTTCGGTCTAAAACAGCTTGTTTCGTTGGACTAAGCAAGAATACATGCTTTTCGCGCAGTTATAGGAGAGAAAGTTTTGACGAGTATCACGTGGATACTTGTAAAACCGATGTGTTCAGATTTAGCTCGTTTCGGTCTAAAACAGCTTGTTTCGTTGTATTAAGCAAGAATACATGCTTTTCGCGCAGTTATAAGAGAAAAAGTTTTGACGCGTATTAGAGAGACTTGTAA
Organism: Amblyomma americanum; assembly: GCF_052857255.1. Taxonomy (NCBI): domain Eukaryota; kingdom Metazoa; phylum Arthropoda; class Arachnida; order Ixodida; family Ixodidae; genus Amblyomma; species Amblyomma americanum. The sequence continues at coordinate 895,618 of NW_027526489.1, read as the reverse complement.
AACCGATGTGTTGTGATTTAGCTCGTTTCGGTCTAAAACAGCTTGTTTCGTTGTATTAAGCAAGAATACATGCTTTTCGCGCAGTTATAAGAGAAAAAGTTTTGACGAGTATCACGTGGATACTTGTAAAACCGATGTGTTCAGATTTAGCTCGTTTTGGTCTAAAACAGCTTGTTTCGTTGTATTAAGAACGAATACATGTTTTTCGCGCAGTTATAAGAGAAAAAGTTTTGACGAGTATCACGTGGAACACTTGTAATACCGATGTGTTGTGATTTAGCTCGTTTCGGTCTAAAACAGCTTGATTCGCTGTATTAAGCAAGAATACATGCTTTTCGCGCAGTTATAAAAGAAAAAGTTTTGACGCGTATCAGAGGAACACTTGCAAAACCGATGTGTTGTGATTTAGCTCATTTCGGTCTAAAACAGCTTGTTTCGCTGTATTAAGCAAGAATACATGCTTTTCGCGCAGTTATAAGAGAAAACGTTTTGACGAGTATCACGTGGATACTTGTAAAACCGATGTGTTCAGATTTAGCTCGTTTCGGTCTAAAACAGCTTGTTTCGTTGTATTAAGCACGAATACATGCTTTTCGCGCAGTTAAAAGAGAAAAAGTTTTGACGAGTATCACGTGGAACACTTGTAATACCGATGTGTTGTGATTTAGCTCGTTTCGGTCTAAAACAGCTTGTTTCGCTGTATTAAGCAAGAATACATGCTTTTCGCGCCGTTATAAAAGAAAAAGTTTTGACGCGTATCAGAGGAACACTTGTAAAACCGATGTGTTGTGATTTAGCTCATTTCGGTCTAAAACAGCTTGTTTCGCTGTATTAAGCAAGAATACATGCTTTTCGCGCAGTTATAAGAGAAAAAGTTTTGACGCGTATCAGAGGAACACTTGTAAAACCGATGTGTTGTGATTTAGCTCGTTTCGGTCTAAAACAGGTTGTTTCGCTGTATTAAGAGAGAATACATGCTTTTCGCGCAGTATAAGAGAAAAAGTTTTGACGCGTATCAGAGGAACACTTGTAAAACCGATGTGTTGTGATTTAGCTCGTTTCGGTCTAAAACAGCTTGTTTCGCTGTATTAAGCAAGAATACATGCTTTTCGCGCAGTTATAAGAGAAAAAGTTTTGACGCGTATCAGAGGAACACTTGTAAAACCGATGCGTTCAGATTTAGCTCGTTTCGGTCTAAAACAGCTTGTTTCGTTGTATTAGGCACGAATACATGCTTTACGCGCAGTTATAGAAGAAAAACTTTTGACGCGTATCAGAGACACTTGTAAAACCGATGTGTTGTGATTTTGCTCGTTTCGGTCTAAAACAGCTTGTTTCGTTGTATTAAGCAAGAATACATGCTTTTCGCGCAGTTATAAGAGAAAAAGTTTTGACGAGTATCACGTGGATACTTGTAAAACCGATGTGTTCAGATTTAGCTCGTTTCGGTCTAAAACAGCTTGTTTCGTTGTATTAAGCACGAATACATGCTTTTCGCGCAGTTATAAGAGAAAAATTTTTGACGAGTATCACGTGGAACACTTGTAATACCGATGTGTTGTGATTTGTCTCGTTTCGGTTTAAAACAGCTTGTTTCGCTGTATTAAGCAAGAATACATGCTTTTCGCGCAGTTATAGGAGAAAAAGTTTTGACGCGTATCCGAGGAACACTTGTAAAACCGATGTGTTCAGATTTAGCTCGTTTCGGTCTGAAACAGCTTGTTTCGTTGTATTAAGCACGAATACATGCTTTTCGCGCAGTTATAAAAGAAAAAGTTTAGACGCGTATCAGAGGAACACTTGTAAAACCTTTGTGTTGTGATTTAGCTCGTTTCGGTCTAAAACAGCTTGTTTCGCTGTATTAAGCAAGAATACATGCTTTTCGCGCAGTTATAAGAGAAAAAGTTTTGACGCGTGTCACAGGGACACTTGTAAAACCGATGTGTTCAGATTTAGCTCGTTTCGGTCTTTAACAACTTGTTTCGTTGTATTAAGCACGAATACATGCTTTACGCGCAGTTATAGAAGAAAACGTTTTGACGCCTATTAGAGAGACACTTGTAAAACCGATGTGTTATGATTTAGCTCGTTTCGGTCTAAAACAGCTTGTTTCGTTGTATTAAGCAAGAATACATGCTTTTCGCGCTTTAGCTCGTTTCGGTCTAAAACAGCTTGTTTCGTTGTATTAAGCAAGAATACATGCTTTTCGCGCAGTTATAAGAGAGAAAGTTTTGACGAGTATCACGTGGATGCTTGTAAAACCGATGTGTTCAGATTTAGATCGTTTCGGTCTAAAACAGCTTGTTTCGTTGTATTAAGCAAGAATACATGCTTTACGCGCAGTTATAGAAGAAAAAGTTTTGACGCGTATCAGAGAGACACTTGTAAAACCGATGTGTTGTGATTTAGCTCGTTTCGGTCTAAAACAGCTTGTTTCGTTGTATTAAGCAAGAATACATGCTTTTCGCGCAGTTATAAGAGAAAAAGTTTTGACGAGTATCACGTGGATACTTGTGAAACCGAAGTGTTCAGATTTAGCTCGTTTCGGTCTAAAACAGCTTGTTTCGTTGTATTAAGCACGAATACATGCTTTTCGCGCAGTTATAAGAGAAAACGTTTTGACGAGTATCACGTGGAACACTTGTAATACCGATGTGTTGTGATTTAGCTCGTTTCGGTCTAAAACAGCTTGTTTCGCTGTATTAAGCAAGAATACATGCTTTTCGCGCAGTTATAAGAGAAAAAGTTTTGACGCGTATCAGAGGAACACTTGTAAAACCGATGTGTTCAGATTTAACTCTTTTCGGACTAAAACAGCTTGTTTCGTTGTATTAACCACGAATACATGCTTTTCGCGCAGTTATAAGGGAAAAAGTTTTGACGCGTATCACATGGACACTTGGAAAACCGATGTGTTCAGATTTAGCTCGTTTTGGTCTAAAACAGCTTGTTTCGCTGTATTAAGCACGAATACATGCTTTTCGCGCAGTTATAAGAGAAAAAGTTTTGACGCGTATCAGAGGAACACTTGTAAAACCGATGTGTTGTGATTTAGCTCGTTTCGGTCTAAAACAGCTTGTTTCGCTGTATTAAGCAGAAATACATGCTTTTCGCGCAGTGATAAGAGAAAAAGCTTTAAAGGCGTGTCACAGAGACACTTGTAAAACCGATGTGTTCAGATTTACCTCGTTTCGGTCTAAAACAGCTTGTTTCGTTGGACTAAGCACGAATACATGCTTTTCGCGCAGCTATAAGAGAAAAAAGAGTTGACGCGTATCAGAGGAACACTTGTAAAACCGATGTGTTGTGATTTAGCTCGTTTTGGTCTAAAACAGCTTGTTTCGCTGTATTAAGCAGGAATACATGCTTTTCGCGCATTTATAAGAGAAAAAGTTTTAAAGGCATGTCACAAGGACACTTGTAAAACCGATGTGTTCAGATTTACCTCGTTTCGGTCTAAAACAGCTTGTTTCGTTGGACTAAGCAAGAATACACGCTTTTCGCGCAGTTATAAGAGAAAAAAGTTTTGACGCGTATCAGGGGAACACTTGTAAAACCGATGTGTTCAGATTTAGCTCGTTTCGGTCTAAAACAGCTTGTTTCGTTGTATTAAGCAAGAATACATGCTTTTCGCGCAGTTATAAGAGAAAAAGTTTTGACGCGTATTAGAGAGACACTTGTAAAACCGATGTGTTGTGATTTAGCTCGTTTCGGTCTAAAACAGCTTGTTTCGTTGTATTAAGCAAGAATACATGCTTTTCGCGCAGTTATAAGAGAAAAAGTTTTGACGAGTATCACGTGTATACTTGTAAAACCGATGTGTTCAGATTTAGCTCGTTTCGGTCTAAAACAGCTTGTTTCGTTGTATTAAGCACGAATACATGCTTTTCGCGCAGTTAAAAGAGAAAAAGTTTTGACGTGTATCAGGTGGAACACTTGTAATACCGATGTGTTGTGATTTAGCTCATTTCGGTCTAAAACAGCTTGTTTCGCTGTATTAAGCAAGAATACATGCTTTTCGCGCAGTTATAAGAGAAAACGTTTTGACGAGTATCACGTGGATACTTGTAAAACCGATGTGTTCAGATTTAGCTCGTTTCGGTCTAAAACAGCTTGTTTCGTTGTATTAAGCACGAATACATGCTTTTCGCGCAGTTAAAAGAGAAAAAGTTTTGACGAGTATCACGTGGAACACTTGTAATACCGATGTGTTGTGATTTAGCTCGTTTCGGTCTAAAACAGCTTGTTTCGCTGTATTAAGCAAGAATACATGCTTTTCGCGCCGTTATAAAAGAAAAAGTTTTGACGCGTATCAGAGGAACACTTGTAAAACCGATGTGTTGTGATTTAGCTCATTTCGGTCTAAAACAGCTTGTTTCGCTGTATTAAGCAAGAATACATGCTTTTCGCGCAGTTATAAGAGAAAAAGTTTTGACGCGTATCAGAGGAACACTTGTAAAACCGATGTGTTGTGATTTAGCTCGTTTCGGTCTAAAACAGGTTGTTTCGCTGTATTAAGAGAGAATACATGCTTTTCGCGCAGTATAAGAGAAAAAGTTTTGACGCGTATCAGAGGAACACTTGTAAAACCGATGTGTTGTGATTTAGCTCGTTTCGGTCTAAAACAGCTTGTTTCGCTGTATTAAGCAAGAATACATGCTTTTCGCGCAGTTATAAGAGAAAAAGTTTTGACGCGTATCAGAGGAACACTTGTAAAACCGATGCGTTCAGATTTAGCTCGTTTCGGTCTAAAACAGCTTGTTTCGTTGTATTAGGCACGAATACATGCTTTACGCGCAGTTATAGAAGAAAAACTTTTGACGCGTATCAGAGACACTTGTAAAACCGATGTGTTGTGATTTTGCTCGTTTCGGTCTAAAACAGCTTGTTTCGTTGTATTAAGCAAGAATACATGCTTTTCGCGCAGTTATAAGAGAAAAAGTTTTGACGAGTATCACGTGGATACTTGTAAAACCGATGTGTTCAGATTTAGCTCGTTTCGGTCTAAAACAGCTTGTTTCGTTGTATTAAGCACGAATACATGCTTTTCGCGCAGTTATAAGAGAAAAATTTTTGACGAGTATCACGTGGAACACTTGTAATACCGATGTGTTGTGATTTGTCTCGTTTCGGTTTAAAACAGCTTGTTTCGCTGTATTAAGCAAGAATACATGCTTTTCGCGCAGTTATAGGAGAAAAAGTTTTGACGCGTATCCGAGGAACACTTGTAAAACCGATGTGTTCAGATTTAGCTCGTTTCGGTCTGAAACAGCTTGTTTCGTTGTATTAAGCACGAATACATGCTTTTCGCGCAGTTATAAAAGAAAAAGTTTAGACGCGTATCAGAGGAACACTTGTAAAACCTTTGTGTTGTGATTTAGCTCGTTTCGGTCTAAAACAGCTTGTTTCGCTGTATTAAGCAAGAATACATGCTTTTCGCGCAGTTATAAGAGAAAAAGTTTTGACGCGTGTCACAGGGACACTTGTAAAACCGATGTGTTCAGATTTAGCTCGTTTCGGTCTTTAACAACTTGTTTCGTTGTATTAAGCACGAATACATGCTTTACGCGCAGTTATAGAAGAAAACGTTTTGACGCCTATTAGAGAGACACTTGTAAAACCGATGTGTTATGATTTAGCTCGTTTCGGTCTAAAACAGCTTGTTTCGTTGTATTAAGCAAGAATACATGCTTTTCGCGCTTTAGCTCGTTTCGGTCTAAAACAGCTTGTTTCGTTGTATTAAGCAAGAATACATGCTTTTCGCGCAGTTATAAGAGAGAAAGTTTTGACGAGTATCACGTGGATGCTTGTAAAACCGATGTGTTCAGATTTAGATCGTTTCGGTCTAAAACAGCTTGTTTCGTTGTATTAAGCAAGAATACATGCTTTACGCGCAGTTATAGAAGAAAAAGTTTTGACGCGTATCAGAGAGACACTTGTAAAACCGATGTGTTGTGATTTAGCTCGTTTCGGTCTAAAACAGCTTGTTTCGTTGTATTAAGCAAGAATACATGCTTTTCGCGCAGTTATAAGAGAAAAAGTTTTGACGAGTATCACGTGGATACTTGTGAAACCGAAGTGTTCAGATTTAGCTCGTTTCGGTCTAAAACAGCTTGTTTCGTTGTATTAAGCACGAATACATGCTTTTCGCGCAGTTATAAGAGAAAACGTTTTGACGAGTATCACGTGGAACACTTGTAATACCGATGTGTTGTGATTTAGCTCGTTTCGGTCTAAAACAGCTTGTTTCGCTGTATTAAGCAAGAATACATGCTTTTCGCGCAGTTATAAGAGAAAAAGTTTTGACGCGTATCAGAGGAACACTTGTAAAACCGATGTGTTCAGATTTAACTCTTTTCGGACTAAAACAGCTTGTTTCGTTGTATTAACCACGAATACATGCTTTTCGCGCAGTTATAAGGGAAAAAGTTTTGACGCGTATCACATGGACACTTGGAAAACCGATGTGTTCAGATTTAGCTCGTTTTGGTCTAAAACAGCTTGTTTCGCTGTATTAAGCACGAATACATGCTTTTCGCGCAGTTATAAGAGAAAAAGTTTTGACGCGTATCAGAGGAACACTTGTAAAACCGATGTGTTGTGATTTAGCTCGTTTCGGTCTAAAACAGCTTGTTTCGCTGTATTAAGCAGAAATACATGCTTTTCGCGCAGTGATAAGAGAAAAAGCTTTAAAGGCGTGTCACAGAGACACTTGTAAAACCGATGTGTTCAGATTTACCTCGTTTCGGTCTAAAACAGCTTGTTTCGTTGGACTAAGCACGAATACATGCTTTTCGCGCAGCTATAAGAGAAAAAAGAGTTGACGCGTATCAGAGGAACACTTGTAAAACCGATGTGTTGTGATTTAGCTCGTTTTGGTCTAAAACAGCTTGTTTCGCTGTATTAAGCAGGAATACATGCTTTTCGCGCATTTATAAGAGAAAAAGTTTTAAAGGCATGTCACAAGGACACTTGTAAAACCGATGTGTTCAGATTTACCTCGTTTCGGTCTAAAACAGCTTGTTTCGTTGGACTAAGCAAGAATACACGCTTTTCGCGCAGTTATAAGAGAAAAAAGTTTTGACGCGTATCAGGGGAACACTTGTAAAACCGATGTGTTCAGATTTAGCTCGTTTCGGTCTAAAACAGCTTGTTTCGTTGTATTAAGCAAGAATACATGCTTTTCGCGCAGTTATAAGAGAAAAAGTTTTGACGCGTATTAGAGAGACACTTGTAAAACCGATGTGTTGTGATTTAGCTCGTTTCGGTCTAAAACAGCTTGTTTCGTTGTATTAAGCAAGAATACATGCTTTTCGCGCAGTTATAAGAGAAAAAGTTTTGACGAGTATCACGTGTATACTTGTAAAACCGATGTGTTCAGATTTAGCTCGTTTCGGTCTAAAACAGCTTGTTTCGTTGTATTAAGCACGAATACATGCTTTTCGCGCAGTTAAAAGAGAAAAAGTTTTGACGTGTATCAGGTGGAACACTTGTAATACCGATGTGTTGTGATTTAGCTCGTTTCGGTCTAAAACAGCTTGTTTCGCTGTATTAAGCAAGAATACATTCTTTTCGCGCCGTTATAAGAGAAAAAGTTTTGACGCATATCAGAGGAACACTTGTAAAACCGATGTGTTGTGATTTAGCTCATTTCGGTCTAAAACAGCTTGTTTCGCAGTATTAAGCAAGAATACATGCTTTTCGCGCAGTTATAAGAGAAAAAGTTTAGACGCGTATCAGAGGAACACTTGTAAAACCGATGTGTTGTGATTTAGCTCGTTTCGGTGTAAAACAGCTTGTTTCGTAGTATTAAGCAAGAATACATGCTTTTCGCGCAGTTATAAGAGAAAAGGTTTTGACGCGTATTAGAGGAACACTTGTAAAACCTTTGTGTTGTGATTTAGCTCGTTTCGGTCTAAAACAGCTTGTTTCGCTGTATTAAGCAAGAATACATGCTTTTCGCGCAGTTATAAGAGAAAAAGTTTTGACGAGTATCACGTGGATACTTGTAAAACCGATGTGTTCAGATTTAGATCGTTTCGGTCTAAAACAGCTTGTTTCGTTGTATTAAGCAAGAATACATGCTTTACGCGCAGTTATAGAAGAAAAAGTTTTGACGCGTATCAGAGAGACACTTGTAAAACCGATGTGTTGTGATTTAGCTCGTTTCGGTCTAAAACAGCTTGTTTCGTTGTATTAAGCAAGAATACATGCTTTTCGCGCAGTTATAAGAGAAAAGGTTTTGACGAGTATCACGTGGATACTTGTAAAACCGAAGTGTTCAGATTTAGCTCGTTTCGGTCTAAAACAGCTTGTTTCATTGTATTAAGCACGAATATATGCTTTTCGCGCAGTTATAAGAGAAAACGTTTTGACGAGTATCACGTGGAACACTTGTAATACCGATGTGTTGTGATTTAGCTCGTTTCGGTCTAAAACAGCTTGTTTCGCTGTATTAAGCAAGAATACATGCTTTTCGCGCAGTTATAAGAGAAAAAGTTTTGACGCGTATCAGAGGAACACTTGTAAAACCGATGTGTTCAGATTTAACTCTTTTCGGACTAAAACAGCTTGTTTCGTTGTATTAAGCACGAATACATGCTTTTCGCGCAGTTATAAGGGAAAAAGTTTTGACGCGTATCACATGGACACTTGGAAAACCGATGTGTTCAGATTTAGCTCGTTTTGGTCTAAAACAGCTTGTTTCTCTGTATTAAGCACGAATACATGCTTTTCGCGCAGTTATAAGAGAAAAAGTTTTGACGCGTATCAGAGGAACACTTGTAAAACCGATGTGTTGTGATTTAGCTCGTTTCGGTCTAAAACAGCTTGTTTCGCTGTATTAAGCAGAAATACATGCTTTTCGCGCAGTGATAAGAGAAAAAGCTTTAAAGGCGTGTCACAGGGACACTTGTAAAACCGATGTGTTCAGATTTACCTCGTTTCGGTCTAAAACAGCTTGTTCCGTTGGACTGAGCACGAATACATGCTTTTCGCGCAGCTATAAGAGAAAAAAGAGTTGACGCGTATCAGAGGAACACTTGTAAAACCGATGTGTTGTGATTTAGCTCGTTTCGGCCTAAAACAGCTTGTTTCGCTGTATTAAGCAAGAATACATGCTTTTCGCGCAGTTATAAGAGAAAAAAATTTGACGCGTATCAGAGGAACACTTGTAAAACCGATGTGTTGTGATTTAGCTCGTTTTGGTCTAAAACAGCTTGTTTCGTTGTATTAAGCAGGAATACATGCTTTTCGCGCAGTTATAAGAGAAAAAGTTTTAAAGGCATGTCACAAGGACACTTGTAAAACCGATGTGTTCAGATTTACCTCGTTTCGGTCTAAAACAGCTTGTTTCGTTGGACTAAGCAAGAATACATGCTTTTCGCGCAGTTATAAGAGAAAAAAGTTTTGACGCGTATCAGAGGAACACTTGTAAAACCGATGTGTTCAGATTTATCTCGTTTCGGTCTAAAACAGCTTGTTTCGTTGTATTAAGCAAGAATACATGCTTTTCGCGCAGTTATAAGAGAAAAAGTTTTGACGCGTATTAGAGAGACACTTGTAAAACCGATGTGTTGTGATTTAGCTCGTTTCGGTCTAAAACAGCTTGTTTCGTTGTATTAAGCAAGAATACAAGCTTTTCGCGCAGTTATAAGAGAAAAAGTTTTGACGAGTATCACGTGTATACTTGTAAAACCGATGTGTTCAGATTTAGCTCGTTTCGGTCTAAAACAGCTTGTTTCGTTGTATTAAGCACGAATACATGCTTTTCGCGCAGTTATAAGAGAAAAATTTTGACGAGTATCACGTGGAACACTTGTAATACCGATGTGTTGTGATTTAGCTCGTTTCGGTCTAAAACAACTTGATTCACTGTATTAAGCAAGAATACATGCTTTTCGCGCAGTTATAAAAGAAAAAGTTTTGACGCGTATCAGAGGAACACTTGTAAAACCGATGTGTTCAGATTTACCTCGTTTCGGTCTAAAACAGCTTGTTTCGTTGGACTAAGCAAGAATACATGCTTTTCGCGCAGTTATAGAAGAAAAAGTTTTGACGCCTATTAGAGAGACACTTGTAAAACCGATGTGTTATGATTTAGCTCGTTTCGGTCTAAAACAGCTTGTTTCGTTGTATTAAGCAAGAATACATGCTTTTCGCGCAGTTATAAGAGAGAAAGTTTTGACGAGTATCACGTGGACGCTTGTAAAACCGATGTGTTCAGATTTAGATCGTTTCGGTCTAAAACAGCTTGTTTCGTTGTATTAAGCAAGAATACATGCTTTACGCGCAGTTATAGAAGAAAAAGTTTTGACGCGTATCAGAGAGACACTTGTAAAACCGATGTGTTGTGATTTAGCTCGTTTCGGTCTAAAACAGCTTGTTTCGTTGTATTAAGCAAGAATACATGCTTTTCGCGCAGTTATAAGAGAAAAAGTTTTGACGAGTATCACGTGGATACTTGTAAAACCGAAGTGTTCAGATTTAGCTCGTTTCGGTCTAAAACAGCTTGTTTCGTTGTATTAAGCACGAATACATGCTTTTCGCGCAGTTATAAGAGAAAACGTTTTGACGAGTATCACGTGGAACACTTGTAATACCGATGTGTTGTGATTTAGCTCGTTTCGGTCTAAAACAGCTTGTTTCGCTGTATTAAGCAAGAATACATGCTTTTCGCGCAGTTATAAGAGAAAAAGTTTAGACGCGTATCAGAGGAACACTTGTAAAACCGATGTGTTGTGATTTAGCTCGTTTCGGTCTAAAACAGCTTGTTTCGCTGTATTAAGCAAGAATACATGCTTTTCGCGCAGTTATAAGAGAAAAAGTTTTGACGCGTGTCACAGGGACACTTGTAAAACCGATGTGTTCAGATTTAACTCGTTTCGGTCTAAAACAGCTTGTTTCGTTGTATTAAGCACGAATAAATGTTGTTCGCGCAGTTATAAGAGGAAAAGTTTAGACGCGTATCAGAGGAACAATTGTAAAACCGATGTGTTGTGATTTAGCTCGTTTCGGTCTAAAACAGCTTGTTTCGCTGTATTAAGCAGAAATACATGCTTTTCGCGCAGTGATAAGAGAAAAAGCTTTAAAGGCGTGTCACAGGGACACTTGTAAAACCGATGTGTTCAGATTTACCTCGTTTCGGTCTAAAACAGCTTGTTTCGTTGGACTAAGCACGAATACATGCTTTTCGCGCAGCTATAAGAGAAAAAAAATTTGACGCGTATCAGAGGAACACTTGTAAAACCGATGTGTTGTGATTTAGCTCGTTTTGGTCTAAAACAGCTTGTTTCGCTGTATTAAGCAGGAATACATGCTTTTCGCGCAGTTATAAGAGAAAAAGTTTTAAAGGCATGTCACAAGGACACTTGTAAAACCGATGTGTTCAGATTTACCTTGTTTCGGTCTAAAACAGCTTGTTTCGTTGGACTAAGCAAGAATACATGCTTTTCGCGCAGTTATAAGAGAAAAAAGTTTTGACGCGTATCAGAGGAACACTTGTAAAACCGATGTGTTCAGATTTAGCTTGTTTCGGTCAAAAACAGCTTGTTTCGTTGTATTAAGCAAGAATACATGCTTTTCGCGCAGTTATAAGAGAAAAAGTTTTGACGCGTATTAGAGAGACACTTGTAAAACCGATGTGTTGTGATTTAGCTCGTTTCGGTCTAAAACAGCTTGTTTCGTTGTATTAAGCAAGAATACATGCTTTTCGCGCAGTTATAGGAGAAAAAGTTTTGACGAGTATCACGTGGATACTTGTAAAACCGATGTGTTCAGATTTAGCTCGTTTTGGTCTAAAACAGCTTGTTTCGTTGTATTAAGCACGAATACATGTTTTTCGCGCAGTTATAAGAGAAAAAGTTTTGACGAGTATCACGTGGAACACTTGTAATACCGATGTGTTGTGATTTAGCTCGTTTCGGTCTAAAACAGCTTGATTCGCTGTATTAAGCAAGAATACATGCTTTTCGCGCAGTTATAAAAGAAAAAGTTTTGACGCGTATCAGAGGAACACTTGTAAAACCGATGTGTAGTGATTTAGCTCATTTCGGTCTAAAACAGCTTGTTTCGCTGTATTAAGCAAGAATACATGCTTTTCGCGCAGTTATAAGAGAAAACGTTTTGACGAGTATCACGTGGATACTTGTAAAACCGATGTGTTCAGATTTAGCTCGTTTCGGTCTAAAACAGCTTGTTTCGTTGTATTAAGCACGAATACATGCTTTTCGCGCAGTTAAAAGAGAAAAAGTTTTGACGAGTATCACGTGGAACACTTGTAATACCGATGTGTTGTGATTTAGCTCGTTTCGGTCTAAAACAGCTTGTTTCGCTGTATTAAGCAAGAATACATGCTTTTCGCGCCGTTATAAAAGAAAAAGTTTTGACGCGTATCAGAGGAACACTTGTAAAACCGATGTGTTGTGATTTAGCTCATTTCGGTCTAAAACAGCTTGTTTCGCTGTATTAGGCAAGAATACATGCTTTTCGCGCAGTTATAAGAGAAAAAGTTTTGACGCGTATCAGAGGAACACTTGTAAAACCGATGTGTTGTGATTTAGCTCGTTTCGGTCTAAAACAGGTTGTTTCGCTGTATTAAGAGAGAATACATGCTTTTCGCGCAGTTATAAGAGAAAAAAGTTTGACGCGTATCAGAGGAACACTTGTAAAACCGATGTGTTGTGATTTAGCTCGTTTTGGTCTAAAACAGCTTGTTTCGTTGTATTAAGCAGGAATACATGCTTTTCGCGCAGTTATAAGAGAAAAAGTTTTAAAGGCATGTCACAAGGACACTTGTAAAACCGATGTGTTCAGATTTACCTCGTTTCGGTCTAAAACAGCTTGTTTCGTTGGACTAAGCAAGAATACATGCTTTTCGCGCAGTTATAAGAGAAAAAAGTTTTGACGCGTATCAGAGGAACACTTGTAAAACCGATGTGTTCAGATTTATCTCGTTTCGGTCTAAAACAGCTTGTTTCGTTGTATTAAGCAAGAATACATGCTTTTCGCGCAGTTATAAGAGAAAAAGTTTTGACGCGTATTAGAGAGACACTTGTAAAACCGATGTGTTGTGATTTAGCTCGTTTCGGTCTAAAACAGCTTGTTTCGTTGTATTAAGCAAGAATACAAGCTTTTCGCGCAGTTATAAGAGAAAAAGTTTTGACGAGTATCACGTGTATACTTGTAAAACCGATGTGTTCAGATTTAGCTCGTTTCGGTCTAAAACAGCTTGTTTCGTTGTATTAAGCACGAATACATGCTTTTCGCGCAGTTATAAGAGAAAAAGTTTTGACGAGTATCACGTGGAACACTTGTAATACCGATGTGTTGTGATTTAGCTCGTTTCGGTCTAAAACAACTTGATTCACTGTATTAAGCAAGAATACATGCTTTTCGCGCAGTTATAAAAGAAAAAGTTTTGACGCGTATCAGAGGAACACTTGTAAAACCGATGTGTTCAGATTTACCTCGTTTCGGTCTAAAACAGCTTGTTTCGTTGGACTAAGCAAGAATACATGCTTTTCGCGCAGTTATAGAAGAAAAAGTTTTGACGCCTATTAGAGAGACACTTGTAAAACCGATGTGTTATGATTTAGCTCGTTTCGGTCTAAAACAGCTTGTTTCGTTGTATTAAGCAAGAATACATGCTTTTCGCGCAGTTATAAGAGAGAAAGTTTTGACGAGTATCACGTGGACGCTTGTAAAACCGATGTGTTCAGATTTAGATCGTTTCGGTCTAAAACAGCTTGTTTCGTTGTATTAAGCAAGAATACATGCTTTACGCGCAGTTATAGAAGAAAAAGTTTTGACGCGTATCAGAGAGACACTTGTAAAACCGATGTGTTGTGATTTAGCTCGTTTCGGTCTAAAACAGCTTGTTTCGTTGTATTAAGCAAGAATACATGCTTTTCGCGCAGTTATAAGAGAAAAAGTTTTGACGAGTATCACGTGGATACTTGTAAAACCGAAGTGTTCAGACTTAGCTCGTTTCGGTCTAAAACAGCTTGTTTCGTTGTATTAAGCACGAATACATGCTTTTCGCGCAGTTATAAGAGAAAACGTTTTGACGAGTATCACGTGGAACACTTGTAATACCGATGTGTTGTGATTTAGCTCGTTTCGGTCTAAAACAGCTTGTTTCGCTGTATTAAGCAAGAATACATGCTTTTCGCGCAGTTATAAGAGAAAAAGTTCAGACGCGTATCAGAGGAACACTTGTAAAACCGATGTGTTGTGATTTAGCTCGTTTCGGTCTAAAACAGCTTGTTTCGCTGTATTAAGCAAGAATACATGCTTTTCGCGCAGTTATAAGAGAAAAAGTTTTGACGCGTGTCACAGGGACACTTGTAAAACCGATGTGTTCAGATTTAACTCGTTTCGGTCTAAAACAGCTTGTTTCGTTGTATTAAGCACGAATAAATGTTGTTCGCGCAGTTATAAGAGGAAAAGTTTAGACGCGTCACAGAGGAACAATTGTAAAACCGATGTGTTGTGATTTAGCTCGTTTCGGTCTAAAACAGCTTGTTTCGCTGTATTAAGCAGAAATACATGCTTTTCGCGCAGTGATAAGAGAAAAAGCTTTAAAGACGTGTCACAGGGACACTTGTAAAACCGATGTGTTCAGATTTACCTCGTTTCGGTCTAAAACAGCTTGTTTCGTTGGACTAAGCACGAATACATGCTTTTCGCGCAGCTATAAGAGAAAAAAAATTTGACGCGTATCAGAGGAACACTTGTAAAACCGATGTGTTGTGATTTAGCTCGTTTTGGTCTAAAACAGCTTGTTTCGCTGTATTAAGCAGGAATACATGCTTTTCGCGCAGTTATAAGAGAAAAAGTTTTAAAGGCATGTCACAAGGACACTTGTAAAACCGATGTGTTCAGATTTACCTTGTTTCGGTCTAAAACAGCTTGTTTCGTTGGACTAAGCAAGAATACATGCTTTTCGCGCAGTTATAAGAGAAAAAAGTTTTGACGCGTATCAGAGGAACACTTGTAAAACCGATGTGTTCAGATTTAGCTTGTTTCGGTCAAAAACAGCTTGTTTCGTTGTATTAAGCAAGAATACATGCTTTTCGCGCAGTTATAAGAGAAAAAGTTTTGACGCGTATTAGAGAGACACTTGTAAAACCGATGTGTTGTGATTTAGCTCGTTTCGGTCTAAAACAGCTTGTTTCGTTGTATTAAGCAAGAATACATGCTTTTCGCGCAGTTATAGGAGAAAAAGTTTTGACGAGTATCACGTGGATACTTGTAAAACCGATGTGTTCAGATTTAGCTCGTTTTGGTCTAAAACAGCTTGTTTCGTTGTATTAAGCACGAATACATGTTTTTCGCGCAGTTATAAGAGAAAAAGTTTTGACGAGTATCACGTGGAACACTTGTAATACCGATGTGTTGTGATTTAGCTCGTTTCGGTCTAAAACAGCTTGATTCGCTGTATTAAGCAAGAATACATGCTTTTCGCGCAGTTATAGGAGAAAAAGTTTTGACGCGTATCCGAGGAACACTTGTAAAACCGATGTGTTCAGATTTAGCTCGTTTCGGTCTGAAACAGCTTGTTTCGTTGTATTAAGCACGAATACATGCTTTTCGCGCAGTTATAAGAGAAAAAGTTTAGACGCGTATCAGAGGAACACTTGTAAAACCTTTGTGTTGTGATTTAGCTCGTTTCGGTCTAAAACAGCTTGTTTCGCTGTATTAAGCAAGAATACATGCTTTTCGCGCAGTTATAAGAGAAAAAGTTTTGACGCGTGTCACAGGGACACTTGTAAAACCGATGTGTTCAGATTTAGCTCGTTTCGGTCTTTAACAACTTGTTTCGTTGTATTAAGCACGAATACATGCTTTACGCGCAGTTATAGAAGAAAAAGTTTTGACGCCTATTAGAGAGACACTTGTAAAACCGATGTGTTATGATTTAGCTCGTTTCGGTCTAAAACAGCTTTTTTCGTTGTATTAAGCAAGAATACATGCTTTTCGCGCTTTAGCTCGTTTCGGTCTAAAACAGCTTGTTTCGTTGTATTAAGCAAGAATACATGCTTTTCGCGCAGTTATAAGAGAGAAAGTTTTGACGAGTATCACGTGGATGCTTGTAAAACCGATGTGTTCAGATTTAGATCGTTTCGGTCTAAAACAGCTTGTTTCGTTGTATTAAGCAAGAATACATGCTTTACGCGCAGTTATAGAAGAAAAAGTTTTGACGCGTATCAGAGAGACACTTGTAAAACCGATGTGTTGTGATTTAGCTCGTTTCGGTCTAAAACAGCTTGTTTCGTTGTATTAAGCAAGAATACATGCTTTTCGCGCAGTTATAAGAGAAAAAGTTTTGACGAGTATCACGTGGATACTTGTGAAACCGAAGTGTTCAGATTTAGCTCGTTTCGGTCTAAAACAGCTTGTTTCGTTGTATTAAGCACGAATACATGCTTTTCGCGCAGTTATAAGAGAAAACGTTTTGACGAGTATCACGTGGAACACTTGTAATACCGATGTGTTGTGATTTAGCTCGTTTCGGTCTAAAACAGCTTGTTTCGCTGTATTAAGCAAGAATACATGCTTTTCGCGCAGTTATAAGAGAAAAAGTTTTGACGCGTATCAGAGGAACACTTGGAAAACCGATGTGTTCAGATTTAGCTCGTTTTGGTCTAAAACAGCTTGTTTCGCTGTATTAAGCACGAATACATGCTTTTCGCGCAGTTATAAGAGAAAAAGTTTTGACGCGTATCAGAGGAACACTTGTAAAACCGATGTGTTGTGATTTAGCTCGTTTCGGTCTAAAACAGCTTGTTTCGCTGTATTAAGCAGAAATACATGCTTTTCGCGCAGTGATAAGAGAAAAAGCTTTAAAGGCGTGTCACAGAGACACTTGTAAAACCGATGTGTTCAGATTTACCTCGTTTCGGTCTAAAACAGCTTGTTTCGTTGGACTAAGCACGAATACATGCTTTTCGCGCAGCTATAAGAGAAAAAAGAGTTGACGCGTATCAGAGGAACACTTGTAAAACCGATGTGTTGTGATTTAGCTCGTTTTGGTCTAAAACAGCTTGTTTCGCTGTATTAAGCAGGAATACATGCTTTTCGCGCATTTATAAGAGAAAAAGTTTTAAAGGCATGTCACAAGGACACTTGTAAAACCGATGTGTTCAGATTTACCTCGTTTCGGTCTAAAACAGCTTGTTTCGTTGGACTAAGCAAGAATACACGCTTTTCGCGCAGTTATAAGAGAAAAAAGTTTTGACGCGTATCAGGGGAACACTTGTAAAACCGATGTGTTCAGATTTAGCTCGTTTCGGTCTAAAACAGCTTGTTTCGTTGTATTAAGCAAGAATACATGCTTTTCGCGCAGTTATAAGAGAAAAAGTTTTGACGCGTATTAGAGAGACACTTGTAAAACCGATGTGTTGTGATTTAGCTCGTTTCGGTCTAAAACAGCTTGTTTCGTTGTATTAAGCAAGAATACATGCTTTTCGCGCAGTTATAAGAGAAAAAGTTTTGACGAGTATCACGTGTATACTTGTAAAACCGATGTGTTCAGATTTAGCTCGTTTCGGTCTAAAACAGCTTGTTTCGTTGTATTAAGCACGAATACATGCTTTTCGCGCAGTTATAAGAGAAAACGTTTTGACGAGTATCACGTGGAACACTTGTAATACCGATGTGTTGTGATTTAGCTCGTTTCGGTCTAAAACAGCTTGTTTCGCTGTATTAAGCAAGAATACATGCTTTTCGCGCAGTTATAAGAGAAAAAGTTTAGACGCGTATCAGAGGAACACTTGTAAAACCGATGTGTTGTGATTTAGCTCGTTTCGGTCTAAAACAGCTTGTTTCGCTGTATTAAGCAAGAATACATGCTTTTCGCGCAGTTATAAGAGAAAAAGTTTTGACGCGTGTCACAGGGACACTTGTAAAACCGATGTGTTCAGATTTAACTCGTTTCGGTCTAAAACAGCTTGTTTCGTTGTATTAAGCACGAATAAATGTTGTTCGCGCAGTTATAAGAGGAAAAGTTTAGACGCGTATCAGAGGAACAATTGTAAAACCGATGTGTTGTGATTTAGCTCGTTTCGGTCTAAAACAGCTTGTTTCGCTGTATTAAGCAGAAATACATGCTTTTCGCGCAGTGATAAGAGAAAAAGCTTTAAAGGCGTGTCACAGGGACACTTGTAAAACCGATGTGTTCAGATTTACCTCGTTTCGGTCTAAAACAGCTTGTTTCGTTGGACTAAGCACGAATACATGCTTTTCGCGCAGCTATAAGAGAAAAAAAATTTGACGCGTATCAGAGGAACACTTGTAAAACCGATGTGTTGTGATTTAGCTCGTTTTGGTCTAAAACAGCTTGTTTCGCTGTATTAAGCAGGAATACATGCTTTTCGCGCAGTTATAAGAGAAAAAGTTTTAAAGGCATGTCACAAGGACACTTGTAAAACCGATGTGTTCAGATTTACCTTGTTTCGGTCTAAAACAGCTTGTTTCGTTGGACTAAGCAAGAATACATGCTTTTCGCGCAGTTATAAGAGAAAAAAGTTTTGACGCGTATCAGAGGAACACTTGTAAAACCGATGTGTTCAGATTTAGCTTGTTTCGGTCAAAAACAGCTTGTTTCGTTGTATTAAGCAAGAATACATGCTTTTCGCGCAGTTATAAGAGAAAAAGTTTTGACGCGTATTAGAGAGACACTTGTAAAACCGATGTGTTGTGATTTAGCTCGTTTCGGTCTAAAACAGCTTGTTTCGTTGTATTAAGCAAGAATACATGCTTTTCGCGCAGTTATAGGAGAAAAAGTTTTGACGAGTATCACGTGGATACTTGTAAAACCGATGTGTTCAGATTTAGCTCGTTTTGGTCTAAAACAGCTTGTTTCGTTGTATTAAGCACGAATACATGTTTTTCGCGCAGTTATAAGAGAAAAAGTTTTGACGAGTATCACGTGGAACACTTGTAATACCGATGTGTTGTGATTTAGCTCGTTTCGGTCTAAAACAGCTTGATTCGCTGTATTAAGCAAGAATACATGCTTTTCGCGCAGTTATAGGAGAAAAAGTTTTGACGCGTATCCGAGGAACACTTGTAAAACCGATGTGTTCAGATTTAGCTCGTTTCGGTCTGAAACAGCTTGTTTCGTTGTATTAAGCACGAATACATGCTTATCGCGCAGTTATAAGAGAAAAAGTTTAGACGCGTATCAGAGGAACACTTGTAAAACCTTTGTGTTGTGATTTAGCTCGTTTCGGTCTAAAACAGCTTGTTTCGCTGTATTAAGCAAGAATACATGCTTTTCGCGCAGTTATAAGAGAAAAAGTTTTGACGCGTGTCACAGGGACACTTGTAAAACCGATGTGTTCAGATTTAGCTCGTTTCGGTCTTTAACAACTTGTTTCGTTGTATTAAGCACGAATACATGCTTTACGCGCAGTTATAGAAGAAAAAGTTTTGACGCCTATTAGAGAGACACTTGTAAAACCGATGTGTTATGATTTAGCTCGTTTCGGTCTAAAACAGCTTGTTTCGTTGTATTAAGCAAGAATACATGCTTTTCGCGCTTTAGCTCGTTTCGGTCTAAAACAGCTTGTTTCGTTGTATTAAGCAAGAATACATGCTTTTCGCGCAGTTATAAGAGAGAAAGTTTTGACGAGTATCACGTGGATGCTTGTAAAACCGATGTGTTCAGATTTAGATCGTTTCGGTCTAAAACAGCTTGTTTCGTTGTATTAAGCAAGAATACATGCTTTACGCGCAGTTATAGAAGAAAAAGTTTTGACGCGTATCAGAGAGACACTTGTAAAACCGATGTGTTGTGATTTAGCTCGTTTCGGTCTAAAACAGCTTGTTTCGTTGTATTAAGCAAGAATACATGCTTTTCGCGCAGTTATAAGAGAAAAAGTTTTGACGAGTATCACGTGGATACTTGTGAAACCGAAGTGTTCAGATTTAGCTCGTTTCGGTCTAAAACAGCTTGTTTCGTTGTATTAAGCACGAATACATGCTTTTCGCGCAGTTATTAGAGAAAACGTTTTGACGAGTATCACGTGGAACACTTGTAATACCGATGTGTTGTGATTTAGCTCGTTTCGGTCTAAAACAGCTTGTTTCGCTGTATTAAGCAAGAATACATGCTTTTCGCGCAGTTATAAGAGAAAAAGTTTTGACGCGTATCAGAGGAACACTTGGAAAACCGATGTGTTCAGATTTAGCTCGTTTTGGTCTAAAACAGCTTGTTTCGCTGTATTAAGCACGAATACATGCTTTTCGCGCAGTTATAAGAGAAAAAGTTTTGACGCGTATCAGAGGAACACTTGTAAAACCGATGTGTTGTGATTTAGCTCGTTTCGGTCTAAAACAGCTTGTTTCGCTGTATTAAGCAGAAATACATGCTTTTCGCGCAGTGATAAGAGAAAAAGCTTTAAAGGCGTGTCACAGAGACACTTGTAAAACCGATGTGTTCAGATTTACCTCGTTTCGGTCTAAAACAGCTTGTTTCGTTGGACTAAGCACGAATACATGCTTTTCGCGCAGCTATAAGAGAAAAAAGAGTTGACGCGTATCAGAGGAACACTTGTAAAACCGATGTGTTGTGATTTAGCTCGTTTTGGTCTAAAACAGCTTGTTTCGCTGTATTAAGCAGGAATACATGCTTTTCGCGCATTTATAAGAGAAAAAGTTTTAAAGGCATGTCACAAGGACACTTGTAAAACCGATGTGTTCAGATTTACCTCGTTTCGGTCTAAAACAGCTTGTTTCGTTGGACTAAGCAAGAATACACGCTTTTCGCGCAGTTATAAGAGAAAAAAGTTTTGACGCGTATCAGAGGAACACTTGTAAAACCGATGTGTTCAGATTTAGCTCGTTTCGGTCTAAAACAGCTTGTTTCGTTGTATTAAGCAAGAATACATGCTTTTCGCGCAGTTATAAGAGAAAAAGTTTTGACGCGTATTAGAGAGACACTTGTAAAACCGATGTGTTGTGATTTAGCTCGTTTCGGTCTAAAACAGCTTGTTTCGTTGTATTAAGCAAGAATACATGCTTTTCGCGCAGTTATAAGAGAAAAAGTTTTGACGAGTATCACGTGTATACTTGTAAAACCGATGTGTTCAGATTTAGCTCGTTTCGGTCTAAAACAGCTTGTTTCGTTGTATTAAGCACGAATACATGCTTTTCGCGCAGTTAAAAGAGAAAAAGTTTTGACGTGTATCAGGTGGAACACTTGTAATACCGATGTGTTGTGATTTAGCTCGTTTCGGTCTAAAACAGCTTGTTTCGCTGTATTAAGCAAGAATACATTCTTTTCGCGCCGTTATAAGAGAAAAAGTTTTGACGCGTATCAGAGGAACACTTGTAAAATCGATGTGTTGTGATTTAGCTCATTTCGGTCTAAAACAGCTTGTTTCGCAGTATTAAGCAAGAATACATGCTTTTCGCGCAGTTATAAGAGAAAAAGTTTAGACGCGTATCAGAGGAACACTTGTAAAACCGATGTGTTGTGATTTAGCTCGTTTCGGTGTAAAACAGCTTGTTTCGTAGTATTAAGCAAGAATACATGCTTTTCGCGCAGTTATAAGAGAAAAGGTTTTGACGCGTATTGGAGGAACACTTGTAAAACCTTTGTGTTGTGATTTAGCTCGTTTCGGTCTAAAACAGCTTGTTTCGCTGTATTAAGCAAGAATACATGCTTTTCGCGCAGTTATAAGAGAAAACGTTTTGACGAGTATCACGTGGATACTTGTAAAACCGATGTGTTCAGATTTAGATCGTTTCGGTCTAAAACAGCTTGTTTCGTTGTATTAAGCAAGAATACATGCTTTACGCGCAGTTATAGAAGAAAAAGTTTTGACGCCTATCAGAGAGACACTTGTAAAACCGATGTGTTGTGATTTAGCTCGTTTCGGTCTAAAACAGCTTGTTTCGTTGTATTAAGCAAGAATACATGCTTTTCGCGCAGTTATAAGAGAAAAAGTTTTGACGAGTATCACGTGGATACTTGTAAAACCGAAGTGTTCAGATTTAGCTCGTTTCGGTCTAAAACAGCTTGTTTCATTGTATTAAGCACGAATATATGCTTTTCGCGCAGTTATAAGAGAAAACGTTTTGACGAGTATCACGTGGAACACTTGTAATACCGATGTGTTGTGATTTAGCTCGTTTCGGTCTAAAACAGCTTGTTTCGCTGTATTAAGCAAGAATACATGCTTTTCGCGCAGTTATAAGAGAAAAAGTTTTGACGCGTATCAGAGGAACACTTGTAAAACCGATGTGTTCAGATTTAACTCTTTTCGGACTAAAACAGCTTGTTTCGTTGTATTAAGCACGAATACATGCTTTTCGCGCAGTTATAAGGGAAAAAGTTTTGACGCGTATCACATGGACACTTGGAAAACCGATGTGTTCAGATTTAGCTCGTTTTGGTCTAAAACAGCTTGTTTCTCTGTATTAAGCACGAATACATGCTTTTCGCGCAGTTATAAGAGAAAAAGTTTTGACGCGTATCAGAGGAACACTTGTAAAACCGATGTGTTGTGATTTAGCTCGTTTCGGTCTAAAACAGCTTGTTTCGCTGTATTAAGCAGAAATACATGCTTTTCGCGCAGTGATAAGAGAAAAAGCTTTAAAGGCGTGTCACAGGGACACTTGTAAAACCGATGTGTTCAGATTTACCTCGTTTCGGTCTAAAACAGCTTGTTCCGTTGGACTAAGCACGAATACATGCTTTTCGCGCAGCTATAAGAGAAAAAAGAGTTGACGCGTATCAGAGGAACACTTGTAAAACCGATGTGTTGTGATTTAGCTCGTTTCGGCCTAAAACAGCTTGTTTCGCTGTATTAAGCAAGAATACATGCTTTTCGCGCAGTTATAAGAGAAAAAAATTTGACGCGTATCAGAGGAACACTTGTAAAACCGATGTGTTGTGATTTAGCTCGTTTTGGTCTAAAACAGCTTGTTTCGTTGTATTAAGCAGGAATACATGCTTTTCGCGCAGTTATAAGAGAAAAAGTTTTAAAGGCATGTCACAAGGACACTTGTAAAACCGATGTGTTCAGATTTACCTCGTTTCGGTCTAAAACAGCTTGTTTCGTTGGACTAAGCAAGAATACATGCTTTTCGCGCAGTTATAAGAGAAAAAAGTTTTGACGCGTATCAGAGGAACACTTGTAAAACCGATGTGTTCAGATTTATCTCGTTTCGGTCTAAAACAGCTTGTTTCGTTGTATTAAGCAAGAATACATGCTTTTCGCGCAGTTATAAGAGAAAAAGTTTTGACGCGTATTAGAGAGACACTTGTAAAACCGATGTGTTGTGATTTAGCTCGTTTCGGTCTAAAACAGCTTGTTTCGTTGTATTAAGCAAGAATACAAGCTTTTCGCGCAGTTATAAGAGAAAAAGTTTTGACGAGTATCACGTGTATACTTGTAAAACCGATGTGTTCAGATTTAGCTCGTTTCGGTCTAAAACAGCTTGTTTCGTTGTATTAAGCACGAATACATGCTTTTCGCGCAGTTATAAGAGAAAAAGTTTTGACGAGTATCACGTGGAACACTTGTAATACCGATGTGTTGTGATTTAGCTCGTTTCGGTCTAAAACAACTTGATTCACTGTATTAAGCAAGAATACATGCTTTTCGCGCAGTTATAAAAGAAAAAGTTTTGACGCGTATCAGAGGAACACTTGTAAAACCGATGTGTTCAGATTTACCTCGTTTCGGTCTAAAACAGCTTGTTTCGTTGGACTAAGCAAGAATACATGCTTTTCGCGCAGTTATAGAAGAAAAAGTTTTGACGCCTATTAGAGAGACACTTGTAAAACCGATGTGTTATGATTTAGCTCGTTTCGGTCTAAAACAGCTTGTTTCGTTGTATTAAGCAAGAATACATGCTTTTCGCGCAGTTATAAGAGAGAAAGTTTTGACGAGTATCACGTGGACGCTTGTAAAACCGATGTGTTCAGATTTAGATCGTTTCGGTCTAAAACAGCTTGTTTCGTTGTATTAAGCAAGAATACATGCTTTACGCGCAGTTATAGAAGAAAAAGTTTTGACGCGTATCAGAGAGACACTTGTAAAACCGATGTGTTGTGATTTAGCTCGTTTCGGTCTAAAACAGCTTGTTTCGTTGTATTAAGCAAGAATACATGCTTTTCGCGCAGTTATAAGAGAAAAAGTTTTGACGAGTATCACGTGGATACTTGTAAAACCGAAGTGTTGAGATTTAGCTCGTTTCGGTCTAAAACAGCTTGTTTCGTTGTATTAAGCACGAATACATGCTTTTCGCGCAGTTATAAGAGAAAACGTTTTGACGAGTATCACGTGGAACACTTGTAATACCGATGTGTTGTGATTTAGCTCGTTTCGGTCTAAAACAGCTTGTTTCGCTGTATTAAGCAAGAATACATGCTTTTCGCGCAGTTATAAGAGAAAAAGTTTAGACGCGTATCAGAGGAACACTTGTAAAACCGATGTGTTGTGATTTAGCTCGTTTCGGTCTAAAACAGCTTGTTTCGCTGTATTAAGCAAGAATACATGCTTTTCGCGCAGTTATAAGAGAAAAAGTTTTGACGCGTGTCACAGGGACACTTGTAAAACCGATGTGTTCAGATTTAACTCGTTTCGGTCTAAAACAGCTTGTTTCGTTGTATTAAGCACGAATAAATGTTGTTCGCGCAGTTATAAGAGAAAAAGCTTTAAAGGCGTGTCACAGGGACACTTGTAAAACCGATGTGTTCAGATTTACCTCGTTTCGGTCTAAAACAGCTTGTTTCGTTGGACTAAGCACGAATACATGCTTTTCGCGCAGCTATAAGAGAAAAAAAATTTGACGCGTATCAGAGGAACACTTGTAAAACCGATGTGTTGTGATTTAGCTCGTTTTGGTCTAAAACAGCTTGTTTCGCTGTATTAAGCAGGAATACATGCTTTTCGCGCAGTTATAAGAGAAAAAGTTTTAAAGGCATGTCACAAGGACACTTGTAAAACCGATGTGTTCAGATTTACCTTGTTTCGGTCTAAAACAGCTTGTTTCGTTGGACTAAGCAAGAATACATGCTTTTCGCGCAGTTATAAGAGAAAAAAGTTTTGACGCGTATCAGAGGAACACTTGTAAAACCGATGTGTTCAGATTTAGCTTGTTTCGGTCAAAAACAGCTTGTTTCGTTGTATTAAGCAAGAATACATGCTTTTCGCGCAGTTATAAGAGAAAAAGTTTTGACGCGTATTAGAGAGACACTTGTAAAACCGATGTGTTGTGATTTAGCTCGTTTCGGTCTAAAACAGCTTGTTTCGTTGTATTAAGCAAGAATACATGCTTTTCGCGCAGTTATAGGAGAAAAAGTTTTGACGAGTATCACGTGGATACTTGTAAAACCGATGTGTTCAGATTTAGCTCGTTTTGGTCTAAAACAGCTTGTTTCGTTGTATTAAGCACGAATACATGTTTTTCGCGCAGTTATAAGAGAAAAAGTTTTGACGAGTATCACGTGGAACACTTGCAATACCGATGTGTTGTGATTTAGCTCGTTTCGGTCTAAAACAGCTTGATTCGCTGTATTAAGCAAGAATACATGCTTTTCGCGCAGTTATAAAAGAAAAAGTTTTGACGCGTATCAGAGGAACACTTGTAAAACCGATGTGTAGTGATTTAGCTCATTTCGGTCTAAAACAGCTTGTTTCGCTGTATTAAGCAAGAATACATGCTTTTCGCGCAGTTATAAGAGAAAACGTTTTGACGAGTATCACGTGGATACTTGTAAAACCGATGTGTTCAGATTTAGCTCGTTTCGGTCTAAAACAGCTTGTTTCGTTGTATTAAGCACGAATACATGCTTTTCGCGCAGTTAAAAGAGAAAAAGTTTTGACGAGTATCACGTGGAACACTTGTAATACCGATGTGTTGTGATTTAGCTCGTTTCGGTCTAAAACAGCTTGTTTCGCTGTATTAAGCAAGAATACATGCTTTTCCCGCCGTTATAAAAGAAAAAGTTTTGACGCGTATCAGAGGAACACTTGTAAAACCGATGTGTTGTGATTTAGCTCATTTCGGTCTAAAACAGCTTGTTTCGCTGTATTAGGCAAGAATACATGCTTTTCGCGCAGTTATAAGAGAAAAAGTTTTGACGCGTATCAGAGGAACACTTGTAAAACCGATGTGTTGTGATTTAGCTCGTTTCGGTCTAAAACAGGTTGTTTCGCTGTATTAAGAGAGAATACATGCTTTTCGCGCAGTTATAAGAGAAAAAAATTTGACGCGTATCAGAGGAACACTTGTAAAACCGATGTGTTGTGATTTAGCTCGTTTTGGTCTAAAACAGCTTGTTTCGTTGTATTAAGCAGGAATACATGCTTTTCGCGCAGTTATAAGAGAAAAAGTTTTAAAGGCATGTCACAAGGACACTTGTAAAACCGATGTGTTCAGATTTACCTCTTTTCGGTCTAAAACAGCTTGTTTCGTTGGACTAAGCAAGAATACATGCTTTTCGCGCAGTTATAAGAGAAAAAAGTTTTGACGCGTATCAGAGGAACACTTGTAAAACCGATGTGTTCAGATTTATCTCGTTTCGGTCTAAAACAGCTTGTTTCGTTGTATTAAGCAAGAATACATGCTTTTCGCGCAGTTATAAGAGAAAAAGTTTTGACGCGTATTAGAGAGACACTTGTAAAACCGATGTGTTGTGATTTAGCTCGTTTCGGTCTAAAACAGCTTGTTTCGTTGTATTAAGCAAGAATACAAGCTTTTCGCGCAGTTATAAGAGAAAAAGTTTTGACGAGTATCACGTGTATACTTGTAAAACCGATGTGTTCAGATTTAGCTCGTTTCGGTCTAAAACAGCTTGTTTCGTTGTATTAAGCACGAATACATGCTTTTCGCGCAGTTAAAAGAGAAAAAGTTTTGACGAGTATCACGTGGAACACTTGTAATACCGATGTGTTGTGATTTAGCTCGTTTCGGTCTAAAACAACTTGATTCACTGTATTAAGCAAGAATACATGCTTTTCGCGCAGTTATAAAAGAAAAAGTTTTGACGCGTATCAGAGGAACACTTGTAAAACCGATGTGTTCAGATTTACCTCGTTTCGGTCTAAAACAGCTTGTTTCGTTGGACTAAGCAAGAATACATGCTTTTCGCGCAGTTATAGAAGAAAAAGTTTTGACGCCTATTAGAGAGACACTTGTAAAACCGATGTGTTATGATTTAGCTCGTTTCGGTCTAAAACAGCTTGTTTCGTTGTATTAAGCAAGAATACATGCTTTTCGCGCAGTTATAAGAGAGAAAGTTTTGACGAGTATCACGTGGACGCTTGTAAAACCGATGTGTTCAGATTTAGATCGTTTCGGTCTAAAACAGCTTGTTTCGTTGTATTAAGCAAGAATACATGCTTTACGCGCAGTTATAGAAGAAAAAGTTTTGACGCGTATCAGAGAGACACTTGTAAAACCGATGTGTTGTGATTTAGCTCGTTTCGGTCTAAAACAGCTTGTTTCGTTGTATTAAGCAAGAATACATGCTTTTCGCGCAGTTATAAGAGAAAAAGTTTTGACGAGTATCACGTGGATACTTGTAAAACCGAAGTGTTCAGATTTAGCTCGTTTCGGTCTAAAACAGCTTGTTTCGTTGTATTAAGCACGAATACATGCTTTTCGCGCAGTTATAAGAGAAAACGTTTTGACGAGTATCACGTGGAACACTTGTAATACCGATGTGTTGTGATTTAGCTCGTTTCGGTCTAAAACAGCTTGTTTCGCTGTATTAAGCAAGAATACATGCTTTTCGCGCAGTTATAAGAGAAAAAGTTTAGACGCGTATCAGAGGAACACTTGTAAAACCGATGTGTTGTGATTTAGCTCGTTTCGGTCTAAAACAGCTTGTTTCGCTGTATTAAGCAAGAATACATGCTTTTCGCGCAGTTATAAGAGAAAAAGTTTTGACGCGTGTCACAGGGACACTTGTAAAACCGATGTGTTCAGATTTAACTCGTTTCGGTCTAAAACAGCTTGTTTCGTTGTATTAAGCACGAATAAATGTTGTTCGCGCAGTTATAAGAGGAAAAGTTTAGACGCGTATCAGAGGAACAATTGTAAAACCGATGTGTTGTGATTTAGCTCGTTTCGGTCTAAAACAGCTTGTTTCGCTGTATTAAGCAGAAATACATGCTTTTCGCGCAGTGATAAGAGAAAAAGCTTTAAAGGCGTGTCACAGGGACACTTGTAAAACCGATGTGTTCAGATTTACCTCGTTTCGGTCTAAAACAGCTTGTTTCGTTGGACTAAGCACGAATACATGCTTTTCGCGCAGCTATAAGAGAAAAAAAATTTGACGCGTATCAGAGGAACACTTGTAAAACCGATGTGTTGTGATTTAGCTCGTTTTGGTCTAAAACAGCTTGTTTCGCTGTATTAAGCAGGAATACATGCTTTTCGCGCAGTTATAAGAGAAAAAGTTTTAAAGGCATGTCACAAGGACACTTGTAAAACCGATGTGTTCAGATTTACCTTGTTTCGGTCTAAAACAGCTTGTTTCGTTGGACTAAGCAAGAATACATGCTTTTCGCGCAGTTATAAGAGAAAAAAGTTTTGACGCGTATCAGAGGAACACTTGTAAAACCGATGTGTTCAGATTTAGCTTGTTTCGGTAAAAAACAGCTTGTTTCGTTGTATTAAGCAAGAATACATGCTTTTCGCGCAGTTATAAGAGAAAAAGTTTTGACGCGTATTAGAGAGACACTTGTAAAACCGATGTGTTGTGATTTAGCTCGTTTCGGTCTAAAACAGCTTGTTTCGTTGTATTAAGCAAGAATACATGCTTTTCGCGCAGTTATAGGAGAAAAAGTTTTGACGAGTATCACGTGGATACTTGTAAAACCGATGTGTTCAGATTTAGCTCGTTTTGGTCTAAAACAGCTTGTTTCGTTGTATTAAGCACGAATACATGTTTTTCGCGCAGTTATAAGAGAAAAAGTTTTGACGAGTATCACGTGGAACACTTGTAATACCGATGTGTTGTGATTTAGCTCGTTTCGGTCTAAAACAGCTTGATTCGCTGTATTAAGCAAGAATACATGCTTTTCGCGCAGTTATAAAAGAAAAAGTTTTGACGAGTATCAGAGGAACACTTGTAAAACCGATGTGTAGTGATTTAGCTCATTTCGGTCTAAAACAGCTTGTTTCGCTGTATTAAGCAAGAATACATGCTTTTCGCGCAGTTATAAGAGAAAACGTTTTGACGAGTATCACGTGGATACTTGTAAAACCGATGTGTTCAGATTTAGCTCGTTTCGGTCTAAAACAGCTTGTTTCGTTGTATTAAGCACGAATACATGCTTTTCGCGCAGTTAAAAGAGAAAAAGTTTTGACGAGTATCACGTGGAACACTTGTAATACCGATGTGTTGTGATTTAGCTCGTTTCGGTCTAAAACAGCTTGTTTCGCTGTATTAAGCAAGAATACATGCTTTTCGCGCCGTTATAAAAGAATAAGTTTTGACGCGTATCAGAGGAACACTTGTAAAACCGATGTGTTGTGATTTAGCTCATTTCGGTCTAAAACAGCTTGTTTCGCTGTATTAAGCAAGAATACATGCTTTTCGCGCAGTTATAAGAGAAAACGTTTTGACGAGTATCACGTGGATACTTGTAAAACCGATGTGTTCAGATTTAGCTCGTTTCGGTCTAAAACAGCTTGTTTCGTTGTATTAAGCACGAATACATGCTTTTCGCGCAGTTAAAAGAGAAAAAGTTTTGACGAGTATCACGTGGAACACTTGTAATACCGATGTGTTGTGATTTAGCTCGTTTCGGTCTAAAACAGCTTGTTTCGCTGTATTAAGCAAGAATACATGCTTTTCGCGCCGTTATAAAAGAAAAAGTTTTGACGCGTATCAGAGGAACACTTGTAAAACCGATGTGTTGTGATTTAGCTCATTTCGGTCTAAAACAGCTTGTTTCGCTGTATTAGGCAAGAATACATGCTTTTCGCGCAGTTATAAGAGAAAAAGTTTTGACGCGTATCAGAGGAACACTTGTAAAACCGATGTGTTGTGATTTAGCTCGTTTCGGTCTAAAACAGGTTGTTTCGCTGTATTAAGAGAGAATACATGCTTTTCGCGCAGTTATAAGAGAAAAAGTTTTGACGCGTATCAGAGGAACACTTGTAAAACCGATGTGTTGTGATTTAGCTCGTTTCGGTCTAAAACAGCTTGTTTCGCTGTATTAAGCAAGAATACATGCTTTTCGCGCAGTTATAAGAGAAAAAGTTTTGACGCGTATCAGAGGAACACTTGTAAAACCGATGCGTTCAGATTTAGCTCGTTTCGGTCTAAAACAGCTTTTTTCGTTGTATTAAGCACGAATACATGCTTTACGCGCAGTTATAGAAGAAAAACTTTTGACGCGTATCAGAGACACTTGTAAAACCGATGTGTTGTGATTTTGCTCGTTTTGGTCTAAAACAGCTTGTTTCGTTGTATTAAGCAAGAATACATGCTTTTCGCGCAGTTATAAGAGAAAAAGTTTTGACGAGTATCACGTGGATACTTGTAAAACCGATGTGTTCAGATTTAGCTCGTTTCGGTCTAAAACAGCTTGTTTCGTTGTATTAAGCACGAATACATGCTTTTCGCGCAGTTATAAGAGAAAAATTTTTGACGAGTATCACGTGGAACACTTGTAATACCGATGTGTTGTGATTTGTCTCGTTTCGGTTTAAAACAGCTTGTTTCGCTGTATTAAGCAAGAATACATGCTTTTCGCGCAGTTATAGGAGAAAAAGTTTTGACGCGTATCCGAGGAACACTTGTAAAACCGATGTGTTCAGATTTAGCTCGTTTCGGTCTGAAACAGCTTGTTTCGTTGTATTAAGCACGAATACATGCTTTTCGCGCAGTTATAAGAGAAAAAGTTTAGACGCGTATCAGAGGAACACTTGTAAAACCTTTGTGTTGTGATTTAGCTCGTTTCGGTCTAAAACAGCTTGTTTCGCTGTATTAAGCAAGAATACATGCTTTTCGCGCAGTTATAAGAGAAAAAGTTTTGACGCGTGTCACAGGGACACTTGTAAAACCGATGTGTTCAGATTTAGCTCGTTTCGGTCTTTAACAACTTGTTTCGTTGTATTAAGCACGAATACATGCTTTACGCGCAGTTATAGAAGAAAAAGTTTTGACGCCTATTAGAGAGACACTTGTAAAACCGATGTGTTATGATTTAGCTCGTTTCGGTCTAAAACAGCTTGTTTCGTTGTATTAAGCAAGAATACATGCTTTTCGCGCTTTAGCTCGTTTCGGTCTAAAACAGCTTGTTTCGTTGTATTAAGCAAGAATACATGCTTTTCGCGCAGTTATAAGAGAGAAAGTTTTGACGAGTATCACGTGGATGCTTGTAAAACCGATGTGTTCAGATTTAGATCGTTTCGGTCTAAAACAGCTTGTTTCGTTGTATTAAGCAAGAATACATGCTTTACGCGCAGTTATAGAAGAAAAAGTTTTGACGCGTATCAGAGAGACACTTGTAAAACCGATGTGTTGTGATTTAGCTCGTTTCGGTCTAAAACAGCTTGTTTCGTTGTATTAAGCAAGAATACATGCTTTTCGCGCAGTTATAGGAGAAAAAGTTTTGACGAGTATCACGTGGATACTTGTAAAACCGATGTGTTCAGATTTAGCTCGTTTTGGTCTAAAACAGCTTGTTTCGTTGTATTAAGCACGAATACATGTTTTTCGCGCAGTTATAAGAGAAAAAAATTTGACGAGTATCACGTGGAACACTTGTAATACCGATGTGTTGTGATTTAGCTCGTTTCGGTCTAAAACAGCTTGATTCGCTGTATTAAGCAAGAATACATGCTTTTCGCGCCGTTATAAAAGAAAAAGTTTTGACGCGTATCAGAGGAACACTTGTAAAACCGATGTGTAGTGATTTAACTCATTTCGGTCTAAAACAGCTTGTTTCGCTGTATTAAGCAAGAATACATGCTTTTCGCGCAGTTATAAGAGAAAACGTTTTGACGAGTATCACGTGGATACTTGTAAAACCGATGTGTTCAGATTTAGCTCGTTTCGGTCTTTAACAACTTGTTTCGTTGTATTAAGCACGAATACATGCTTTACGCGCAGTTATAGAAGAAAAAGTTTTGACGCCTATTAGAGAGACACTTGTAAAACCGATGTGTTATGATTTAGCTCGTTTCGGTCTAAAACAGCTTGTTTCGTTGTATTAAGCAAGAATACATGCTTTTCGCGCTTTAGCTCGTTTCGGTCTAAGACAGCTTGTTTCGTTGTATTAAGCAAGAATACATGCTTTTCGCGCAGTTATAAGAGAGAAAGTTTTGACGAGTATCACGTGGATGCTTGTAAAACCGATGTGTTCAGATTTAGATCGTTTCGGTCTAAAACAGCTTGTTTCGTTGTATTAAGCAAGAATACATGCTTTACGCGCAGTTATAGAAGAAAAAGTTTTGACGCGTATCAGAGAGACACTTGTAAAACCGATGTGTTGTGATTTAGCTCGTTTCGGTCTAAAACAGCTTGTTTCGTTGTATTAAGCACGAATATATGCTTTTCGCGCAGTTATAAGAGAAAACGTTTTGACGAGTATCACGTGGAACACTTGTAATACCGATGTGTTGTGATTTAGCTCGTTTCGGTCTAAAACAGCTTGTTTCGCTGTATTAAGCAAGAATACATGCTTTTCGCGCAGTTATAAGAGAAAAAGTTTTGACGCGTATCAGAGGAACACTTGTAAAACCGATGTGTTCAGATTTAACTCTTTTCGGACTAAAACAGCTTGTTTCGTTGTATTAAGCACGAATACATGCTTTTTGCGCAGTTATAAGGGAAAAAGTTTTGACGCGTATCACATGGACACTTGGAAAACCGATGTGTTCAGATTTAGCTCGTTTTGGTCTAAAACAGCTTGTTTCTCTGTATTAAGCACGAATACATGCTTTTCGCGCAGTTATAAGAGAAAAAGTTTTGACGCGTATCAGAGGAACACTTGTAAAACCGATGTGTTGTGATTTAGCTCGTTTTGGTCTAAAACAGCTTGTTTCGCTGTATTAAGCAGGAATACATGCTTTTCGCGCAGTTATAAGAGAAAAAGTTTTGACGCGTATCAGAGGAACACTTGTAAAACCGATGTGTAGTGATTTAGCTCATTTCGGTCTAAAACAGCTTGTTTCGCTGTATTAAGCAAGAATACATGCTTTTCGCGCAGTTATAAGAGAAAACGTTTTGACGAGTATCACGTGGATACTTGTAAAACCGATGTGTTCAGATTTAGCTCGTTTCGGTCTAAAACAGCTTGTTTCGTTGTATTAAGCACGAATACATGCTTTTCGCGCAGTTAAAAGAGAAAAAGTTTTGACGAGTATCACGTGGAACACTTGTAATACCGATGTGTTGTGATTTAGCTCGTTTCGGTCTAAAACAGCTTGTTTCGCTGTATTAAGCAAGAATACATGCTTTTCCCGCCGTTATAAAAGAAAAAGTTTTGACGCGTATCAGAGGAACACTTGTAAAACCGATGTGTTGTGATTTAGCTCATTTCGGTCTAAAACAGCTTGTTTCGCTGTATTAGGCAAGAATACATGCTTTTCGCGCAGTTATAAGAGAAAAAGTTTTGACGCGTATCAGAGGAACACTTGTAAAACCGATGTGTTGTGATTTAGCTCGTTTCGGTCTAAAACAGGTTGTTTCGCTGTATTAAGAGAGAATACATGCTTTTCGCGCAGTTATAAGAGAAAAAAATTTGACGCGTATCAGAGGAACACTTGTAAAACCGATGTGTTGTGATTTAGCTCGTTTTGGTCTAAAACAGCTTGTTTCGTTGTATTAAGCAGGAATACATGCTTTTCGCGCAGTTATAAGAGAAAAAGTTTTAAAGGCATGTCACAAGGACACTTGTAAAACCGATGTGTTCAGATTTACCTCTTTTCGGTCTAAAACAGCTTGTTTCGTTGGACTAAGCAAGAATACATGCTTTTCGCGCAGTTATAAGAGAAAAAAGTTTTGACGCGTATCAGAGGAACACTTGTAAAACCGATGTGTTCAGATTTATCTCGTTTCGGTCTAAAACAGCTTGTTTCGTTGTATTAAGCAAGAATACATGCTTTTCGCGCAGTTATAAGAGAAAAAGTTTTGACGCGTATTAGAGAGACACTTGTAAAACCGATGTGTTGTGATTTAGCTCGTTTCGGTCTAAAACAGCTTGTTTCGTTGTATTAAGCAAGAATACAAGCTTTTCGCGCAGTTATAAGAGAAAAAGTTTTGACGAGTATCACGTGTATACTTGTAAAACCGATGTGTTCAGATTTAGCTCGTTTCGGTCTAAAACAGCTTGTTTCGTTGTATTAAGCACGAATACATGCTTTTCGCGCAGTTAAAAGAGAAAAAGTTTTGACGAGTATCACGTGGAACACTTGTAATACCGATGTGTTGTGATTTAGCTCGTTTCGGTCTAAAACAACTTGATTCACTGTATTAAGCAAGAATACATGCTTTTCGCGCAGTTATAAAAGAAAAAGTTTTGACGCGTATCAGAGGAACACTTGTAAAACCGATGTGTTCAGATTTACCTCGTTTCGGTCTAAAACAGCTTGTTTCGTTGGACTAAGCAAGAATACATGCTTTTCGCGCAGTTATAGAAGAAAAAGTTTTGACGCCTATTAGAGAGACACTTGTAAAACCGATGTGTTATGATTTAGCTCGTTTCGGTCTAAAACAGCTTGTTTCGTTGTATTAAGCAAGAATACATGCTTTTCGCGCAGTTATAAGAGAGAAAGTTTTGACGAGTATCACGTGGACGCTTGTAAAACCGATGTGTTCAGATTTAGATCGTTTCGGTCTAAAACAGCTTGTTTCGTTGTATTAAGCAAGAATACATGCTTTACGCGCAGTTATAGAAGAAAAAGTTTTGACGCGTATCAGAGAGACACTTGTAAAACCGATGTGTTGTGATTTAGCTCGTTTCGGTCTAAAACAGCTTGTTTCGTTGTATTAAGCAAGAATACATGCTTTTCGCGCAGTTATAAGAGAAAAAGTTTTGACGAGTATCACGTGGATACTTGTAAAACCGAAGTGTTCAGATTTAGCTCGTTTCGGTCTAAAACAGCTTGTTTCGTTGTATTAAGCACGAATACATGCTTTTCGCGCAGTTATAAGAGAAAACGTTTTGACGAGTATCACGTGGAACACTTGTAATACCGATGTGTTGTGATTTAGCTCGTTTCGGTCTAAAACAGCTTGTTTCGCTGTATTAAGCAAGAATACATGCTTTTCGCGCAGTTATAAGAGAAAAAGTTTAGACGCGTATCAGAGGAACACTTGTAAAACCGATGTGTTGTGATTTAGCTCGTTTCGGTCTAAAACAGCTTGTTTCGCTGTATTAAGCAAGAATACATGCTTTTCGCGCAGTTATAAGAGAAAAAGTTTTGACGCGTGTCACAGGGACACTTGTAAAACCGATGTGTTCAGATTTAACTCGTTTCGGTCTAAAACAGCTTGTTTCGTTGTATTAAGCACGAATAAATGTTGTTCGCGCAGTTATAAGAGGAAAAGTTTAGACGCGTATCAGAGGAACAATTGTAAAACCGATGTGTTGTGATTTAGCTCGTTTCGGTCTAAAACAGCTTGTTTCGCTGTATTAAGCAGAAATACATGCTTTTCGCGCAGTGATAAGAGAAAAAGCTTTAAAGGCGTGTCACAGGGACACTTGTAAAACCGATGTGTTCAGATTTACCTCGTTTCGGTCTAAAACAGCTTGTTTCGTTGGACTAAGCACGAATACATGCTTTTCGCGCAGCTATAAGAGAAAAAAAATTTGACGCGTATCAGAGGAACACTTGTAAAACCGATGTGTTGTGATTTAGCTCGTTTTGGTCTAAAACAGCTTGTTTCGCTGTATTAAGCAGGAATACATGCTTTTCGCGCAGTTATAAGAGAAAAAGTTTTAAAGGCATGTCACAAGGACACTTGTAAAACCGATGTGTTCAGATTTACCTTGTTTCGGTCTAAAACAGCTTGTTTCGTTGGACTAAGCAAGAATACATGCTTTTCGCGCAGTTATAAGAGAAAAAAGTTTTGACGCGTATCAGAGGAACACTTGTAAAACCGATGTGTTCAGATTTAGCTTGTTTCGGTAAAAAACAGCTTGTTTCGTTGTATTAAGCAAGAATACATGCTTTTCGCGCAGTTATAAGAGAAAAAGTTTTGACGCGTATTAGAGAGACACTTGTAAAACCGATGTGTTGTGATTTAGCTCGTTTCGGTCTAAAACAGCTTGTTTCGTTGTATTAAGCAAGAATACATGCTTTTCGCGCAGTTATAGGAGAAAAAGTTTTGACGAGTATCACGTGGATACTTGTAAAACCGATGTGTTCAGATTTAGCTCGTTTTGGTCTAAAACAGCTTGTTTCGTTGTATTAAGCACGAATACATGTTTTTCGCGCAGTTATAAGAGAAAAAGTTTTGACGAGTATCACGTGGAACACTTGTAATACCGATGTGTTGTGATTTAGCTCGTTTCGGTCTAAAACAGCTTGATTCGCTGTATTAAGCAAGAATACATGCTTTTCGCGCAGTTATAAAAGAAAAAGTTTTGACGAGTATCAGAGGAACACTTGTAAAACCGATGTGTAGTGATTTAGCTCATTTCGGTCTAAAACAGCTTGTTTCGCTGTATTAAGCAAGAATACATGCTTTTCGCGCAGTTATAAGAGAAAACGTTTTGACGAGTATCACGTGGATACTTGTAAAACCGATGTGTTCAGATTTAGCTCGTTTCGGTCTAAAACAGCTTGTTTCGTTGTATTAAGCACGAATACATGCTTTTCGCGCAGTTAAAAGAGAAAAAGTTTTGACGAGTATCACGTGGAACACTTGTAATACCGATGTGTTGTGATTTAGCTCGTTTCGGTCTAAAACAGCTTGTTTCGCTGTATTAAGCAAGAATACATGCTTTTCGCGCCGTTATAAAAGAATAAGTTTTGACGCGTATCAGAGGAACACTTGTAAAACCGATGTGTTGTGATTTAGCTCATTTCGGTCTAAAACAGCTTGTTTCGCTGTATTAAGCAAGAATACATGCTTTTCGCGCAGTTATAAGAGAAAACGTTTTGACGAGTATCACGTGGATACTTGTAAAACCGATGTGTTCAGATTTAGCTCGTTTCGGTCTAAAACAGCTTGTTTCGTTGTATTAAGCACGAATACATGCTTTTCGCGCAGTTAAAAGAGAAAAAGTTTTGACGAGTATCACGTGGAACACTTGTAATACCGATGTGTTGTGATTTAGCTCGTTTCGGTCTAAAACAGCTTGTTTCGCTGTATTAAGCAAGAATACATGCTTTTCGCGCCGTTATAAAAGAAAAAGTTTTGACGCGTATCAGAGGAACACTTGTAAAACCGATGTGTTGTGATTTAGCTCATTTCGGTCTAAAACAGCTTGTTTCGCTGTATTAGGCAAGAATACATGCTTTTCGCGCAGTTATAAGAGAAAAAGTTTTGACGCGTATCAGAGGAACACTTGTAAAACCGATGTGTTGTGATTTAGCTCGTTTCGGTCTAAAACAGGTTGTTTCGCTGTATTAAGAGAGAATACATGCTTTTCGCGCAGTTATAAGAGAAAAAGTTTTGACGCGTATCAGAGGAACACTTGTAAAACCGATGTGTTGTGATTTAGCTCGTTTCGGTCTAAAACAGCTTGTTTCGCTGTATTAAGCAAGAATACATGCTTTTCGCGCAGTTATAAGAGAAAAAGTTTTGACGCGTATCAGAGGAACACTTGTAAAACCGATGCGTTCAGATTTAGCTCGTTTCGGTCTAAAACAGCTTTTTTCGTTGTATTAAGCACGAATACATGCTTTACGCGCAGTTATAGAAGAAAAACTTTTGACGCGTATCAGAGACACTTGTAAAACCGATGTGTTGTGATTTTGCTCGTTTTGGTCTAAAACAGCTTGTTTCGTTGTATTAAGCAAGAATACATGCTTTTCGCGCAGTTATAAGAGAAAAAGTTTTGACGAGTATCACGTGGATACTTGTAAAACCGATGTGTTCAGATTTAGCTCGTTTCGGTCTAAAACAGCTTGTTTCGTTGTATTAAGCACGAATACATGCTTTTCGCGCAGTTATAAGAGAAAAATTTTTGACGAGTATCACGTGGAACACTTGTAATACCGATGTGTTGTGATTTGTCTCGTTTCGGTTTAAAACAGCTTGTTTCGCTGTATTAAGCAAGAATACATGCTTTTCGCGCAGTTATAGGAGAAAAAGTTTTGACGCGTATCCGAGGAACACTTGTAAAACCGATGTGTTCAGATTTAGCTCGTTTCGGTCTGAAACAGCTTGTTTCGTTGTATTAAGCACGAATACATGCTTTTCGCGCAGTTATAAGAGAAAAAGTTTAGACGCGTATCAGAGGAACACTTGTAAAACCTTTGTGTTGTGATTTAGCTCGTTTCGGTCTAAAACAGCTTGT
The DNA here is from genome assembly GCF_052857255.1 of Amblyomma americanum. Lineage (NCBI taxonomy): Eukaryota > Metazoa > Arthropoda > Arachnida > Ixodida > Ixodidae > Amblyomma > Amblyomma americanum. Next base: position 857,165 of record NW_027526489.1, on the reverse strand, counting down.
TTCGCTGTATTAAGCAAGAATACATGCTTTTCGCGCAGTTATAAGAGAAAAAGTTTTGACGCGTGTCACAGGGACACTTGTAAAACCGATGTGTTCAGATTTAGCTCGTTTCGGTCTTTAACAACTTGTTTCGTTGTATTAAGCACGAATACATGCTTTACGCGCAGTTATAGAAGAAAAAGTTTTGACGCCTATTAGAGAGACACTTGTAAAACCGATGTGTTATGATTTAGCTCGTTTCGGTCTAAAACAGCTTGTTTCGTTGTATTAAGCAAGAATACATGCTTTTCGCGCTTTAGCTCGTTTCGGTCTAAAACAGCTTGTTTCGTTGTATTAAGCAAGAATACATGCTTTTCGCGCAGTTATAAGAGAGAAAGTTTTGACGAGTATCACGTGGATGCTTGTAAAACCGATGTGTTCAGATTTAGATCGTTTCGGTCTAAAACAGCTTGTTTCGTTGTATTAAGCAAGAATACATGCTTTACGCGCAGTTATAGAAGAAAAAGTTTTGACGCGTATCAGAGAGACACTTGTAAAACCGATGTGTTGTGATTTAGCTCGTTTCGGTCTAAAACAGCTTGTTTCGTTGTATTAAGCAAGAATACATGCTTTTCGCGCAGTTATAGGAGAAAAAGTTTTGACGAGTATCACGTGGATACTTGTAAAACCGATGTGTTCAGATTTAGCTCGTTTTGGTCTAAAACAGCTTGTTTCGTTGTATTAAGCACGAATACATGTTTTTCGCGCAGTTATAAGAGAAAAAAATTTGACGAGTATCACGTGGAACACTTGTAATACCGATGTGTTGTGATTTAGCTCGTTTCGGTCTAAAACAGCTTGATTCGCTGTATTAAGCAAGAATACATGCTTTTCGCGCCGTTATAAAAGAAAAAGTTTTGACGCGTATCAGAGGAACACTTGTAAAACCGATGTGTAGTGATTTAACTCATTTCGGTCTAAAACAGCTTGTTTCGCTGTATTAAGCAAGAATACATGCTTTTCGCGCAGTTATAAGAGAAAACGTTTTGACGAGTATCACGTGGATACTTGTAAAACCGATGTGTTCAGATTTAGCTCGTTTCGGTCTTTAACAACTTGTTTCGTTGTATTAAGCACGAATACATGCTTTACGCGCAGTTATAGAAGAAAAAGTTTTGACGCCTATTAGAGAGACACTTGTAAAACCGATGTGTTATGATTTAGCTCGTTTCGGTCTAAAACAGCTTGTTTCGTTGTATTAAGCAAGAATACATGCTTTTCGCGCTTTAGCTCGTTTCGGTCTAAGACAGCTTGTTTCGTTGTATTAAGCAAGAATACATGCTTTTCGCGCAGTTATAAGAGAGAAAGTTTTGACGAGTATCACGTGGATGCTTGTAAAACCGATGTGTTCAGATTTAGATCGTTTCGGTCTAAAACAGCTTGTTTCGTTGTATTAAGCAAGAATACATGCTTTACGCGCAGTTATAGAAGAAAAAGTTTTGACGCGTATCAGAGAGACACTTGTAAAACCGATGTGTTGTGATTTAGCTCGTTTCGGTCTAAAACAGCTTGTTTCGTTGTATTAAGCACGAATATATGCTTTTCGCGCAGTTATAAGAGAAAACGTTTTGACGAGTATCACGTGGAACACTTGTAATACCGATGTGTTGTGATTTAGCTCGTTTCGGTCTAAAACAGCTTGTTTCGCTGTATTAAGCAAGAATACATGCTTTTCGCGCAGTTATAAGAGAAAAAGTTTTGACGCGTATCAGAGGAACACTTGTAAAACCGATGTGTTCAGATTTAACTCTTTTCGGACTAAAACAGCTTGTTTCGTTGTATTAAGCACGAATACATGCTTTTTGCGCAGTTATAAGGGAAAAAGTTTTGACGCGTATCACATGGACACTTGGAAAACCGATGTGTTCAGATTTAGCTCGTTTTGGTCTAAAACAGCTTGTTTCTCTGTATTAAGCACGAATACATGCTTTTCGCGCAGTTATAAGAGAAAAAGTTTTGACGCGTATCAGAGGAACACTTGTAAAACCGATGTGTTGTGATTTAGCTCGTTTTGGTCTAAAACAGCTTGTTTCGCTGTATTAAGCAGGAATACATGCTTTTCGCGCAGTTATAAGAGAAAAAGTTTTAAAGGCATGTCACAAGGACACTTGTAAAACCGATGTGTTCAGATTTAGCTCGTTTCGGTCTAAAACAGCTTGTTTCGTTGTATTAAGCACGAATACATGCTTTTCGCGCAGTTATAAGAGAAAAAGTTTTGACGAGTATCACGTGGAACACTTGTAATACCGATGTGTTGTGATTTAGCTCGTTTCGGTTTAAAACAACTTGATTCACTGTATTAAGCAAGAATACATGCTTTTCGCGCAGTTATAAAAGAAAAAGTTTTGACGCGTATCAGAGGAACACTTGTAAAACCGATGTGTTCAGATTTACCTCGTTTCGGTCTAAAACAGCTTGTTTCGTTGGACTAAGCAAGAATACATGCTTTTCGCGCAGTTATAGAAGAAAAAGTTTTGACGCCTATTAGAGAAACACTTGGAAAACCGATGTGTTATGATTTAGCTCGTTTCGGTCTAAAACAGCTTGTTTCGTTGTATTAAGCAAGAATACATGCTTTTCGCGCAGTTATAAGAGAGAAAGTTTTGACGAGTATCACGTGGATGCTTGTAAAACCGATGTGTTCAGATTTAGATCGTTTCGGTCTAAAACAGCTTGTTTCGTTGTATTAAGCAAGAATACATGCTTTACGCGCAGTTATAGAAGAAAACGTTTTGACGCGTATCAGAGAGACACTTGTAAAACCGATGTGTTGTGATTTAGCTCGTTTCGGTCTAAAACAGCTTGTTTCGTTGTATTAAGCAAGAATACATGCTTTTCGCGCAGTTATAAGAGAAAAAGTTTTGACGAGTATCACGTGGATACTTGTAAAACCGAAGTGTTCAGATTTAGCTCGTTTCGGTCTAAAACAGCTTGTTTCGTTGTATTAAGCACGAATACATGCTTTTCGCGCAGTTATAAGAGAAAACGTTTTGACGAGTATCACGTGGAACACTTGTAATACCGATGTGTTGTGATTTAGCTCGTTTCGGTCTAAAACAGCTTGTTTCGCTGTATTATGCAAGAATACATGCTTTTCGCGCAGTTATAAGAGAAAAAGTTTTGACGCGTATCAGAGGAACACTTGTAAAACCGATGTGTTCAGATTTAACTCTTTTCGGACTAAAACAGCTTGTTTCGTTGTATTAAGCACGAATACATGCTTTTCGCGCAGTTATAAGGGAAAAAGTTTTGACGCGTATCACATGGACACTTGGAAAACCGATGTGTTCAGATTTAGCTCGTTTTGGTCTAAAACAGCTTGTTTCGCTGTATTAAGCACGAATACATGCTTTTCGCGCAGTTATAAGAGAAAAAGTTTTGACGCGTATCAGAGGAACACTTGTAAAACCGATGTGTTGTGATTTAGCTCGTTTCGGTCTAAAACAGCTTGTTTCGCTGTATTAAGCAGAAATACATGCTTTTCGCGCAGTGATAAGAGAAAAAGCTTTAAAGGCGTGTCACAGGGACACTTGTAAAACCGATGTGTTCAGATTTACCTCGTTTCGGTCTAAAACAGCTTGTTTCGTTGGACTAAGCACGAATACATGCTTTTCGCGCAGCTATAAGAGAAAAAAGAGTTGACGCGTATCAGAGGAACACTTGTAAAACCGATGTGTTGTGATTTAGCTCGTTTCGGTCTAAAACAGCTTGTTTCGCTGTATTAAGCAAGAATACATGCTTTTCGCGCAGTTATAAGAGAAAAAAATTTGACGCGTATCAGAGGAACACTTGTAAAACCGATGTGTTGTGATTTAGATCGTTTTGGTCTAAAACAGCTTGTTTCGCTGTATTAAGCAGGAATACATGCTTTTCGCGCATTTATGAGAGAAAAAGTTTTAAAGGCATGTCACAAGGACACTTGTAAAACCGATGTGTTCAGATTTACCTCGTTTCGGTCTAAAACAGCTTGTTTCGTTGGACTAAGCAAGAATACATGCTTTTCGCGCAGTTATAAGAGAAAAAAGTTTTGACGCGTATCAGAGGAACACTTGTAAAACCGATGTGTTCAGATTTAGCTCGTTTCGGTCTAAAACAGCTTGTTTCGTTGTATTAAGCAAGAATACATGCTTTTCGCGCAGTTATAAGAGAAAAAGTTTTGACGCGTATTAGAGAGACACTTGTAAAACCGATGTGTTGTGATTTAGCTCGTTTCGGTCTAAAACAGCTTGTTTCATTGTATTAAGCAAGAATACATGCTTTTCGCGCAGTTATAAGAGAAAAAGATTTGACGAGTATCACGTGTATACTTGTAAAACCGATGTGTTCAGATTTAGCTCGTTTCGGTCTAAAACAGCTTGTTTCGTTGTATTAAGCACGAATACATGCTTTTCGCGCAGTTAAAAGAGAAAACGTTTTGACGAGTATCACTTGGAACACTTGTAATACCGATGTGTTGTGATTTAGCTCGTTTCGGTCTAAAACAGCTTGTTTCGCTGTATTAAGCAAGAATACATTCTTTTCGCGCCGTTATAAGAGAAAAAGTTTTGACGCGTATCAGAGGAACACTTGTAAAACCGATGTGTTGTGATTTAGCTCATTTCGGTCTAAAACAGCTTGTTTCGCTGTATTAAGCAAGAATACATGCTTTTCGCGCAGTTATAAGAGAAAAAGTTTAGACGCGTATCAGAGGAACACTTGTAAAACCGATGTGTTGTGATTTAGCTCGTTTCGGTGTAAAACAGCTTGTTTCGTAGTATTAAGGAAGAATACATGCTTTTCGCGCAGTTATAAGAGAAAAAGTTTTGACGCGTATTAGAAGAACACTTGTAAAACCTTTGTGTTGTGATTTAGCTCGTTTCGGTCTAAAACAGCTTGTTTCGCTGTATTAAGCAAGAATACATGCTTTTCGCGCAGTTATAAGAGAAAAAGTTTTGACGAGTATCAGAGGAACACTTGTAAAACCGATGTGTTCAGATTTAGATCGTTTCGGTCTAAAACAGCTTGTTTCGTTGTATTAAGCAAGAATACATGCTTTACGCGCAGTTATAGAAGAAAAAGTTTTGACGCGTATCAGAGAGACACTTGTAAAACCGATGTGTTTTGATTTGGCTCGTTTCGGTCTAAAACAGCTTGTTTCGTTGTATTAAGCAAGAATACATGCTTTTCGCGCAGTTATAAGAGAAAAAGTTTTGACGAGTATCACGTGGATACTTGTAAAACCGAAGTGTTCAGATTTAGCTCGTTTCGGTCTAAAACAGCTTGTTTCGTTGTATTAAGCACGAATATATGCTTTTCGCGCAGTTATAAGAGAAAACGTTTTGACGAGTATCACGTGGAACACTTTTAATACCGATGTGTTGTGATTAAGCTCGTTTCGGTCTAAAACAGCTTGTTTCGCTGTATTAAGCAAGAATACATGCTTTTCGCGCAGTTATAAGAGAAAAAGTTTTGACGCGTATCAGAGGAACACTTGTAAAACCGATGTGTTCAGATTTAACTCTTTTCGGACTAAAACAGCTTGTTTCGTTGTATTAAGCACGAATACATGCTTTTCGCGCAGTTATAAGGGAAAAAGTTTTGACGCGTATCACATGGACACTTGGAAAACCGATGTGTTCAGATTTAGCTCGTTTTGGTCTAAAACAGCTTGTTTCTCTGTATTAAGCACGAATACATGCTTTTCGCGCAGTTTTAAGAGAAAAAGTTTTGACGCGTATCAGAGGAACACTTGTGAAACCGATGTGTTGTGATTTAGCTCGTTTTGGTCTAAAACAGCTTGTTTCGCTGTATTAAGCAGGAATACATGCTTTTCGCGCAGTTATAAGAGAAAAAGTTTTAAAGGCGTGTCACAAGGACACTTGTAAAACCGATCTGTTCAGATTTATCTCGTTTCGGTCTAAAACAGCTTGTTTCGTTGGACTAAGCAAGAATACATGCTTTTCGCGCAGTTATAAGACAAAAAAGTTTTGACGCGTATCAGAGGAACACTTGTAAAACCGATGTGTTCAGATTTAGCTCGTTTCGGTCTAAAACAGCTTGTTTCGTTGTATTAAGCAAGAATACATGCTTTTCGCGCAGTTATAAGAGAAAAAGTTTTGACGCGTATTAGAGAGACACTTGTAAAACCGATGTGTTGTGATTTAGCTCGTTTCGGTCTAAAACAGCTTGTTTCGTTGTATTAAGCAAGAATACATGCTTTTCGCGCAGTTATAAGAGAAAAAGTTTTGACGAGTATCACGTGGATACTTGTAAAACCGATGTGTTCAGATTTAGCTCGTTTCGGTCTAAAACAGCTTGTTTCGTTGTATTAAGCACGAATACATGCTTTTCGCGCAGTTAAAAGAGAAAAAGTTTTGACGAGTATCACGTGGAACACTTGTAATACCGATGTGTTGTGATTTAGCTCGTTTCGGTCTAAAACAGCTTGTTTCGCTGTATTAAGCAAGAATACATGCTTTTCGCGCCGTTATAAGAGAAAAAGTTTTGACGCGTATCAGAGGAACACTTGTAAAACCGATGTGTTGTGATTTAGCTCATTTCGGTCTAAAACAACTTGTTTCGCTGTATTAAGCAAGAATACATGCTTTTCGCGCAGTTATAAGAGAAAAAGTTTAGACGCGTATTAGAGGAACACTTGTAAAACCGATGTGTTGTTATTTAGCTCGTTTCGGTGTAAAACAGCTTGTTTCGTAGTATTAAGCAAGAATACATGCTTTTCGCGCAGTTATAAGAGAAAAAGTTTTGACGCGTATTAGAGGAACACTTGTAAAACCTTTGTGTTGTGATTTAGCTCGTTTCGGTCTAAAACAGCTTGTTTCGCTGTATTAAGCAAGAATACATGCTTTTCGCGCAGTTATAAGAGAAAAAGTTTTGACGAGTATCACGTGGATACTTGTAAAACCGATGTGTTCAGATTTAGATCGTTTCGGTCTAAAACAGCTTGTTTCGTTGTATTAAGCAAGAATACATGCTTTACGCGCAGTTATAGAAGAAAAAGTTTTGACGCGTATCAGAGAGACACTTGTAAAACCGATGTGTTGTGATTTAGCTCGTTTCGGTCTAAAACAGCTTGTTTCGTTGTATGAAGCAAGAATACATGCTTTTCGCTCAGTTATAAGAGAAAAAGTTTTGACGAGTATCACGTGGACACTTGTAAAACCGAAGTGTTCAGATTTAGCTCGTTTCGGTCTAAAACAGCTTGTTTCGTTGTATTAAGCACGAATACATGCTTTTCGCGCAGTTATAAGAGAAAACGTTTTGACGAGTATCACGTGGAACACTTGTAATACCGATGTGTTGTGATTTAGCTCGTTTCGGTCTAAAACAGCTTGTTTCGCTGTATTAAGCAAGAATACATGCTTTTCGCGCAGTTATAAGAGAAAAAGTTTTGACGCGTATCAGAGGAACACTTGTAAAACCGATGTGTTCAGATTTAACTCTTTTCGGACTAAAACAGCTTGTTTCGTTGTATTAAGCAAGAATACATGCTTTTCGCGCCGTTATAAGAGAAAAAGTTTTGACGCGTATCAGAGGAAAACTTGTAAAACCGATGTGTTGTGATTTAGCTCGTTTCGGTCTAAAACAGCTTGTTTCGCTGTATTAAGCAAGAATACATGCTTTCCGCGCAGTTATAAGAGAAAAAGTTTTGACGCGTATCAGAGGAACACTTGTAAAACCGATGTGTTGTGATTTAGCTCGTTTCGGTCTAAAACAGCTTGTTTCGCTGTATTAAGCAAGAATACATGCTTTTCGCGCAGTTATAAGAGAAAAAAATTTGACGCGTATCAGAGGAACACTTGTAAAACCGATGTGTTGTGATTTAGCTCGTTTTGGTCTAAAACAGCTTGTTTCGCTGTATTAAGCAGGAATACATGCTTTTCGCGCATTTATAAGAGAAAAAGTTTTAAAGGCATGTCACAAGGACACTTGTAAAACCGATGTGTTCAGATTTACCTCGTTTCGGTCTAAAACAGCTTGTTTCGTTGGACTAAGCAAGAATACATGCTTTTCGCGCAGTTATAAGAGAAAAAAGTTTTGACGCGTATCAGAGGAACACTTGTAAAACCGATATGTTCAGATTTAGCTCGTTTCGGTCTAAAACAGCTTGTTTCGTTGTATTAAGCAAGAATACATGCTTTTCGCGCAGTTATAAGAGAAAAAGTTTTGACGCGTATTAGAGAGACACTTGTAAAACCGATGTGTTGTGATTTAGCTCGTTTCGGTCTAAAACAGCTTGTTTCGTTGTATTAAGCAAGAATACATGCTTTTCGCGCAGTTATAAGAGAAAAAGTTTTGACGAGTATCACGTGTATACTTGTAAAACCGATGTGTTCAGATTTAGCTCGTTTCGGTCTAAAACAGCTTGTTTCGTTGTATTAAGCACGAATACATGCTTTTCGCGCAGTTAAAAGAGAAAACGTTTTGACGAGTATCACGTGGAACACTTGTAATACCGATGTGTTGTGATTTAGCTCGTTTCGGTCTAAAACAGCTTGTTTCGCTGTATTAAGCAAGAATACATTCTTTTCGCGCCGTTATAAGAGAAAAAGTTTTGACGCGTATCAGAGGAACACTTGTAAAACCGATGTGTTGTGATTTAGCTCATTTCGGTCTAAAACAGCTTGTTTCGCTGTATTAAGCAAGAATACATGCTTTTCGCGCAGTTATAAGAGAAAAAGTTTAGACGCGTATCAGAGGAACACTTGTAAAACCGATGTGTTGTGATTTAGCTCGTTTCGGTGTAAAACAGCTTGTTTCGTAGTATTAAGCAAGAATACATGCTTTTCGCGCAGTTATAAGAGAAAAAGTTTTGACGCGTATTAGAGGAACACTTGTAAAACCTTTGTGTTGTGATTTAGCTCGTTTCGGTCTAAAACAGCTTGTTTCGCTGTATTAAGCAAGAATACATGCTTTTCGCGCAGTTATAAGAGAAAAAGTTTTGACGCGTATTAGAGAGACACTTGTAAAACCGATGTGTTGTGATTTAGCTCGTTTCGGTGTAAAACAGCTTGTTTCGTAGTATTAAGCAAGAATACATGCTTTTCGCGCAGTTGTAAGAGAAAAAAGTTTTGACGCGTATTAGAGGAACACTTGTAAAACCTTTGTGTTGTGATTTAGCTCGTTTCGGTCTAAAACAGCTTGTTTCGCTGTATTAAGCGAGAATACATGCTTTTCTCGCAGTTATAAGAGAAAAAGTTTTGACGAGTATCACGTGGATACTTGTAAAACCGATGTGTTCAGATTTAGCTCGTTTCGGTCAAAAACAGCTTGTTTCGTTGTATTAAGCACGAATACATGCTTTTCGCGCAGTTATAAGAGAAAAATTTTTGACGAGTATCACGTGGAACACTTGTAATACCGATGTGTTGTGATTTAGCTCGTTTCGGTTTAAAACAGCTTGTTTCGCTGTATTAAGCAAGAATACATGCTTTTCGCGCAGTTATAAGAGAAAAAGTTTTGACGCGTATCAGAGGAACACTTGTAAAACCGATGTGTTCAGATTTAGCTCGTTTCTCTCTGAAACAGCTTGTTTCGTTGTATTAAGCACGAATACATGCTTTTCGCGCAGTTATAAGAGAAAAAGTTTAGACGCGTATCAGAGGAACACTTGTAAAACCTTTGTGTTGTGATTTAGCTCGTTTCGGTCTAAAACAGCTTGTTTCGCTGTATTAAGCAAGAATACATGCTTTTCGCGCAGTTATAAGAGAAAAAGTTTTGACGCGTGTCACAGGGACACTTGTAAAACCGATGTGTTCAGATTTAGCTCGTTTCGGTCTAAAACAGCTTGTTTCGTTGTATTAAGCACGAATACATGCTTTTCGCGCAGTTATAAGAGAAAAAGTTTTGACGAGTATCACGTGGAACACTTGTAATACCGATGTGTTGTGATTTAGCTCGTTTCGGTTTAAAACAGCTTGTTTCGCTGTATTAAGCAAGAATACATGCTTTTCGCGCAGTTATAAGAGAAAAAGTTTTGACGCGTATCAGAGGAACACTTGTAAAACCGATGTGTTCAGATTTAGCTCGTTTCGGTCTGAAACAGCTTGTTTCGTTGTATTAAGCACGAATACATGCTTTTCGCGCAGTTATAAGAGAAAAAGTTTAGACGCGTATCAGAGGAACACTTGTAAAACCGATGTGTTGTGATTTAGCTCGTTTCGGTGTAAAACAGCTTGTTTCGTAGTATTAAGCAAGAATACATGCTTTTCGCGCAGGTATAAGAGAAAAAAGTTTTGACGCGTATCAGAGGAACACTTGTAAAACCGATGTGTTGTGATTTAGCTCGTTTCGGTCTAAAACAGCTTGTTTCGCTGTATTAAGCAGAAATACATGCTTTTCGCGCAGTGATAAGAGAAAAAGCTTTAAAGGCGTGTCACAGGGACACTTGTAAAACCGATGTGTTCAGATTTAGCTCGTTTCGGTCTGAAACAGCTTGTTTCGTTGTATTAGGCACGAATACATGCTTTTCGCGCAGTTATAAGAGAAAAAGTTTAGACGCGTATTAGAGGAACACTTGTAAAACCGATGTGTTGTGATTTAGCTCGTTTCGGTGTAAAACAGCTTGTTTCGTAGTATTAAGCAAGAATACATGCTTTTCGCGCAGTTATAAGAGAGAAAGTTTTGACGAGTATCACGTGGATACTTGTAAAACCGATGTGTTCAGATTTAGATCGTTTCGGTCTAAAACAGCTTGTTTCGTTGTATTAAGCAAGAATACATGCTTTACGCGCAGTTATAGAAGAAAAAGTTTTGACGCGTATCAGAGAGACACTTGTAAAACCTTTGTGTTCTGATTTAGCTCGTTTCGGTCTAAAACAGCTTGTTTCGTTGTATTAAGCAAGGATACATGCTTTTCGCGCAGTTATAAAAGAAAAAGTTTTGACGAGTATCACGTGGATACTTGTAAAACCGAAGTGTTCAGATTTAGCTCGTTTCGGTCTAAAACAGCTTGTTTCGCTGTATTAAGCACGAATACATGCTTTTCGCGCAGTTATAAGAGAAAACGTTTTGACGAGTATCACGTGGAACACTTGTAATACCGATGTGTTGTGATTTAGCTCGTTTCGGTCTAAAACAGCTTGTTTCGTTGTATTAAGCACGAATACATGCTTTTCGCGCAGTTATAAGAGAAAAAGTTTTGACGAGTATCACGTGGAACACTTGTAATACCGATGTGTTGTGATTTAGCTCGTTTCGGTTTAAAACAGCTTGTTTCGCTGTATTAAGCAAGAATACATGCTTTTCGCGCAGTTATAAGAGAAAAAGTTTTGACGCGTATCAGAGGAACACTTGTAAAACCGATGTGTTCAGATTTAGCTCGTTTCTGTCTGAAACAGCTTGTTTCGTTGTATTAAGCACGAATACATGCTTTTCGCGCAGTTATAAGAGAAAAAGTTTAGACGCGTACTAGAGGAACACTTGTAAAACCGATGTGTTGTGATTTAGCTCGTTTCGGTGTAAAACAGCTTGTTTCGTAGTATTAAGCAAGAATACATGCTTTTCGCGCAGTTGTAAGAGAAAAAAGTTTTGACGCGTATTAGAGGAACACTTGTAAAACCTTTGTGTTGTGATTTAGCTCGTTTCGGTCTAAAACAGCTTGTTTCGCTGTATTAAGCGAGAATACATGCTTTTCGCGCAGTTATAAGAGAAAAAGTTTTGACGAGTATCACGTGGATACTTGTAAAACCGATGTGTTCAGATTTAGCTCGTTTCGGTCAAAAACAGCTTGTTTCGTTGTATTAAGCACGAATACATGCTTTTCGCGCAGTTATAAGAGAAAAATTTTTGACGAGTATCACGTGGAACACTTGTAATACCGATGTGTTGTGATTTAGCTCGTTTCGGTTTAAAACAGCTTGTTTCGCTGTATTAAGCAAGAATACATGCTTTTCGCGCAGTTATAAGAGAAAAAGTTTTGACGCGTATCAGAGGAACACTTGTAAAACCGATGTGTTCAGATTTAGCTCGTTTCGGTCTGAAACAGCTTGTTTCGTTGTATTAAGCACGAATACATGCTTTTCGCGCAGTTATAAGAGAAAAAGTTTAGACGCGTATCAGAGGAACACTTGTAAAACCTTTGTGTTGTGATTTAGCTCGTTTCGGTCTAAAACAGCTTGTTTCGCTGTATTAAGCAAGAATACATGCTTTTCGCGCAGTTATAAGAGAAAAAGTTTTGACGCGTGTCACAGGGACACTTGTAAAACCGATGTGTTCAGATTTAGCTCGTTTCGGTCTAAAACAGCTTGTTTCGTTGTATTAAGCACGAATACATGCTTTTCGCGCAGTTATAAGAGAAAAAGTTTTGACGAGTATCACGTGGAACACTTGTAATACCGATGTGTTGTGATTTAGCTCGTTTCGGTTTAAAACAGCTTGTTTCGCTGTATTAAGCAAGAATACATGCTTTTCGCGCAGTTATAAGAGAAAAAGTTTTGACGCGTATCAGAGGAACACTTGTAAAACCGATGTGTTCAGATTTAGCTCGTTTCGGTCTGAAACAGCTTGTTTCGTTGTATTAAGCACGAATACATGCTTTTCGCGCAGTTATAAGAGAAAAAGTTTAGACGCGTATCAGAGGAACACTTGTAAAACCGATGTGTTGTGATTTAGCTCGTTTCGGTGTAAAACAGCTTGTTTCGTAGTATTAAGCAAGAATACATGCTTTTCGCGCAGGTATAAGAGAAAAAAGTTTTGACGCGTATCAGAGGAACACTTGTAAAACCGATGTGTTGTGATTTAGCTCGTTTCGGTCTAAAACAGCTTGTTTCGCTGTATTAAGCAGAAATACATGCTTTTCGCGCAGTGATAAGAGAAAAAGCTTTAAAGGCGTGTCACAGGGACACTTGTAAAACCGATGTGTTCAGATTTAGCTCGTTTCGGTCTGAAACAGCTTGTTTCGTTGTATTAGGCACGAATACATGCTTTTCGCGCAGTTATAAGAGAAAAAGTTTAGACGCGTATTAGAGGAACACTTGTAAAACCGATGTGTTGTGATTTAGCTCGTTTCGGTGTAAAACAGCTTGTTTCGTAGTATTAAGCAAGAATACATGCTTTTCGCGCAGTTATAAGAGAGAAAGTTTTGACGAGTATCACGTGGATACTTGTAAAACCGATGTGTTCAGATTTAGATCGTTTCGGTCTAAAACAGCTTGTTTCGTTGTATTAAGCAAGAATACATGCTTTACGCGCAGTTATAGAAGAAAAAGTTTTGACGCGTATCAGAGAGACACTTGTAAAACCTTTGTGTTGTGATTTAGCTCGTTTCGGTCTAAAACAGCTTGTTTCGTTGTATTAAGCAAGAATACATGCTTTTCGCGCAGTTATAAAAGAAAAAGTTTTGACGAGTATCACGTGGATACTTGTAAAACCGAAGTGTTCAGATTTAGCTCGTTTCGGTCTAAAACAGCTTGTTTCGCTGTATTAAGCACGAATACATGCTTTTCGCGCAGTTATAAGAGAAAACGTTTTGACGAGTATCACGTGGAACACTTGTAATACCGATGTGTTGTGATTTAGCTCGTTTCGGTCTAAAACAGCTTGTTTCGCTGTATTAAGCAAGAATACATGCTTTTCGCGCAGTTATAAGAGAAAAAGTTTTGACGCGTATCAGAGGAACACTTGTAAAACCGATGTGTTCAGATTTAACTCTTTTCGGACTAAAACAGCTTGTTTCGTTGTATTAAGCACGAATACATGCTTTTCGCGCAGTTATAAGGGAAAAAGTTTTGACGCGTATCACATGGACACTTGGAAAACCGATGTGTTCAGATTTAGCTCGTTTTGGTCTAAAACAGCTTGTTTCGCTGTATTAAGCATGAATACATGCTTTTCGCGCAGTTATAAGAGAAAAAGTTTTGACGCGTATCAGAGGAACACTTGTAAAACCGATGTGTTGTGATTTAGCTCGTTTCGGTCTAAAACAGCTTGTTTCGCTGTATTAAGCAGAAATACATGCTTTTCGCGCAGTGATAAGAGAAAAAGCTTTAAAGGCGTGTCACAGGGACACTTGTAAAACCGATGTGTTCAGATTTAGCTCGTTTCGGTCTGAAACAGCTTGTTTCGTTGTATTAGGCACGAATACATGCTTTTCGCGCAGTTATAAGAGAAAAAGTTTAGACGCGTATTAGAGGAACACTTGTAAAACCGATGTGTTGTGATTTAGCTCGTTTCGGTGTAAAACAGCTTGTTTCGTAGTATTAAGCAAGAATACATGCTTTTCGCGCAGTTGTAAGAGAAAAAAGTTTTGACGCGTATTAGAGGAACACTTGTAAAACCTTTGTGTTGTGATTTAGCTCGTTTCGGTCTAAAACAGCTTGTTTCGCTGTATTAAGCAAGAATACATGCTTTTCGCGCAGTTATAAGAGAAAAAGTTTTGACGAGTATCACGTGGATACTTGTAAAACCGATGTGTTCAGATTTAGCTCGTTTCGGTCAAAAACAGCTTGTTTCGTTGTATTAAGCACGAATACATGCTTTTCGCGCAGTTATAAGAGAAAAATTTTTGACGAGTATCAGGTGGAACACTTGTAATACCGATGTGTTGTGATTTAGCTCGTTTCGGTTTAAAACAGCTTGTTTCGCTGTATTAAGCAAGAATACATGCTTTTCGCGCAGTTATAAGAGAAAAAGTTTTGACGCGTATCAGAGGAACACTTGTAAAACCGATGTGTTCAGATTTAGCTCGTTTCAGTCTGAAACAGCTTGTTTCGTTGTATTAAGCACGAATACATGCTTTTCGCGCAGTTATAAGAGAAAAAGTTTTGACGAGTATCACGTGGAACACTTGTAATACCGATGTGTTGTGATTTAGCTCGTTTCGGTTTAAAACAGCTTGTTTCGCTGTATTAAGCAAGAATACATGCTTTTCGCGCAGTTATAAGAGAAAAAGTTTTGACGCGTATCAGAGGAACACTTGTAAAACCGATGTGTTCAGATTTAGCTCGTTTCGGTCTGAAACAGCTTGTTTCGTTGTATTAAGCACGAATACATGCTTTTCGCGCAGTCATAAGAGAAAAAGTTTAGACGCGTATCAGAGGAACACTTGTAAAACCGATGTGTTGTGATTTAGCTCGTTTCGGTGTAAAACAGCTTGTTTCGTAGTATAAAGCAAGAATACATGCTTTTCGCGCAGTTATAAGAGAAAAAAGTTTTCACGCGTATTAGAGGAACACTTGTAAAACCTTTGTGTTGTGATTTAGCTCGTTTTGGTCTAAAACAGCTTGTTTCGCTGTAATAAGCAAGAATACATGCTTTTCGCGCAGTTATAAGAGAAAAAGTTTTGACGCGTATCAGAGGAACACTTGTAAAACCAATGTGTTCAGATTTAGCTCGTTTCGGTCTGAAACAGCTTGTTTCGTTGTATTAAGCACGAATACATGCTTTTCGCGCAGTTATAAGAGAAAAAGTTTAGACGCGTATCAGAGGAACACTTGTAAAACCTTTGTGTTGTGATTTAGCTCGTTTCGGTCTAAAACAGCTTGTTTCGCTGTATTAAGCAAGAATACATGCTTTTCGCGCAGTTATAAGAGAAAAAGTTTTGACGCGTGTCACAGGGACACTTGTAAAACCGATGTGTTCAGATTTAGCTCGTTTCGGTCTTTAACAACTTGTTTCGTTGTATTAAGCACGAATACATGCTTTACGCGCAGTTATAGAAGAAAAAGTTTTGACGCCTATTAGAGAGACACTTGTAAAACCGATGTGTTATGATTTAGCTCGTTTCGGTCTAAAACAGCTTGTTTCGTTGTATTAAGCAAGAATACATGCTTTTCGCGCAGTTATAAGAGAGAAAGTTTTGACGAGTATCACGTGGATACTTGTAAAACCGATGTGTTCAGATTTAGATCGTTTCGGTCTAAAACAGCTTGTTTCGTTGTATTAAGCAAGAATACATGCTTTTCGCGCAGTTATAAAAGAAAAAGTTTTGACGAGTATCACGTGGATACTTGTAAAACCGAAGTGTTCAGATTTAGCTCGTTTCGGTCTAAAACAGCTTGTTTCGTTGTATTAAGCACGAATACATGCTTTTCGCGCAGTTATAAGAGAAAACGTTTTGACGAGTATCACGTGGAAAACTTGTAATACCGATGTGTTGTGATTTAGCTCGTTTCGGTTTAAAACAGCTTGTTTCGCTGTATTAAGCAAGAATACATGCTTTTCGCGCAGTTATAAGAGAAAAAGTTTTGACGCGTATCAGAGGAACACTTGTAAAACCGATGTGTTCAGATTTAGCTCGTTTCTGTCTGAAACAGCTTGTTTCGTTGTATTAAGCACGAATACATGCTTTTCGCGCAGTTATAAGAGAAAAAGTTTAGACGCGTACTAGAGGAACACTTGTAAAACCGATGTGTTGTGATTTAGCTCGTTTCGGTGTAAAACAGCTTGTTTCGTAGTATTAAGCAAGAATACATGCTTTTCGCGCAGTTGTAAGAGAAAAAAGTTTTGACGCGTATTAGAGGAACACTTGTAAAACCTTTGTGTTGTGATTTAGCTCGTTTCGGTCTAAAACAGCTTGTTTCGCTGTATTAAGCGAGAATACATGCTTTTCGCGCAGTTATAAGAGAAAAAGTTTTGACGAGTATCACGTGGATACTTGTAAAACCGATGTGTTCAGATTTAGCTCGTTTCGGTCAAAAACAGCTTGTTTCGTTGTATTAAGCACGAATACATGCTTTTCGCGCAGTTATAAGAGAAAAATTTTTGACGAGTATCACGTGGAACACTTGTAATACCGATGTGTTGTGATTTAGCTCGTTTCGGTTTAAAACAGCTTGTTTCGCTGTATTAAGCAAGAATACATGCTTTTCGCGCAGTTATAAGAGAAAAAGTTTTGACGCGTATCAGAGGAACACTTGTAAAACCGATGTGTTCAGATTTAGCTCGTTTCGGTCTGAAACAGCTTGTTTCGTTGTATTAAGCACGAATACATGCTTTTCGCGCAGTTATAAGAGAAAAAGTTTAGACGCGTATCAGAGGAACACTTGTAAAACCTTTGTGTTGTGATTTAGCTCGTTTCGGTCTAAAACAGCTTGTTTCGCTGTATTAAGCAAGAATACATGCTTTTCGCGCAGTTATAAGAGAAAAAGTTTTGACGCGTGTCACAGGGACACTTGTAAAACCGATGTGTTCAGATTTAGCTCGTTTCGGTCTAAAACAGCTTGTTTCGTTGTATTAAGCACGAATACATGCTTTTCGCGCAGTTATAAGAGAAAAAGTTTTGACGAGTATCACGTGGAACACTTGTAATACCGATGTGTTGTGATTTAGCTCGTTTCGGTTTAAAACAGCTTGTTTCGCTGTATTAAGCAAGAATACATGCTTTTCGCGCAGTTATAAGAGAAAAAGTTTTGACGCGTATCAGAGGAACACTTGTAAAACCGATGTGTTCAGATTTAGCTCGTTTCGGTCTGAAACAGCTTGTTTCGTTGTATTAAGCACGAATACATGCTTTTCGCGCAGTTATAAGAGAAAAAGTTTAGACGCGTATCAGAGGAACACTTGTAAAACCGATGTGTTGTGATTTAGCTCGTTTCGGTGTAAAACAGCTTGTTTCGTAGTATTAAGCAAGAATACATGCTTTTCGCGCAGGTATAAGAGAAAAAAGTTTTGACGCGTATCAGAGGAACACTTGTAAAACCGATGTGTTGTGATTTAGCTCGTTTCGGTCTAAAACAGCTTGTTTCGCTGTATTAAGCAGAAATACATGCTTTTCGCGCAGTGATAAGAGAAAAAGCTTTAAAGGCGTGTCACAGGGACACTTGTAAAACCGATGTGTTCAGATTTAGCTCGTTTCGGTCTGAAACAGCTTGTTTCGTTGTATTAGGCACGAATACATGCTTTTCGCGCAGTTATAAGAGAAAAAGTTTAGACGCGTATTAGAGGAACACTTGTAAAACCGATGTGTTGTGATTTAGCTCGTTTCGGTGTAAAACAGCTTGTTTCGTAGTATTAAGCAAGAATACATGCTTTTCGCGCAGTTATAAGAGAGAAAGTTTTGACGAGTATCACGTGGATACTTGTAAAACCGATGTGTTCAGATTTAGATCGTTTCGGTCTAAAACAGCTTGTTTCGTTGTATTAAGCA
This sequence comes from Amblyomma americanum, assembly GCF_052857255.1. NCBI lineage: Eukaryota > Metazoa > Arthropoda > Arachnida > Ixodida > Ixodidae > Amblyomma > Amblyomma americanum. The sequence continues at coordinate 839,044 of NW_027526489.1, read as the reverse complement.
AGAATACATGCTTTACGCGCAGTTATAGAAGAAAAAGTTTTGACGCGTATCAGAGAGACACTTGTAAAACCTTTGTGTTGTGATTTAGCTCGTTTCGGTCTAAAACAGCTTGTTTCGTTGTATTAAGCAAGAATACATGCTTTTCGCGCAGTTATAAAAGAAAAAGTTTTGACGAGTATCACGTGGATACTTGTAAAACCGAAGTGTTCAGATTTAGCTCGTTTCGGTCTAAAACAGCTTGTTTCGCTGTATTAAGCACGAATACATGCTTTTCGCGCAGTTATAAGAGAAAACGTTTTGACGAGTATCACGTGGAACACTTGTAATACCGATGTGTTGTGATTTAGCTCGTTTCGGTCTAAAACAGCTTGTTTCGCTGTATTAAGCAAGAATACATGCTTTTCGCGCAGTTATAAGAGAAAAAGTTTTGACGCGTATCAGAGGAACACTTGTAAAACCGATGTGTTCAGATTTAACTCTTTTCGGACTAAAACAGCTTGTTTCGTTGTATTAAGCACGAATACATGCTTTTCGCGCAGTTATAAGGGAAAAAGTTTTGACGCGTATCACATGGACACTTGGAAAACCGATGTGTTCAGATTTAGCTCGTTTTGGTCTAAAACAGCTTGTTTCGCTGTATTAAGCACGAATACATGCTTTTCGCGCAGTTATAAGAGAAAAAGTTTTGACGCGTATCAGAGGAACACTTGTAAAACCGATGTGTTGTGATTTAGCTCGTTTCGGTCTAAAACAGCTTGTTTCGCTGTATTAAGCAGAAATACATGCTTTTCGCGCAGTGATAAGAGAAAAAGCTTTAAAGGCGTGTCACAGGGACACTTGTAAAACCGATGTGTTCAGATTTAGCTCGTTTCGGTCTGAAACAGCTTGTTTCGTTGTATTAGGCACGAATACATGCTTTTCGCGCAGTTATAAGAGAAAAAGTTTAGACGCGTATTAGAGGAACACTTGTAAAACCGATGTGTTGTGATTTAGCTCGTTTCGGTGTAAAACAGCTTGTTTCGTAGTATTAAGCAAGAATACATGCTTTTCGCGCAGTTGTAAGAGAAAAAAGTTTTGACGCGTATTAGAGGAACACTTGTAAAACCTTTGTGTTGTGATTTAGCTCGTTTCGGTCTAAAACAGCTTGTTTCGCTGTATTAAGCAAGAATACATGCTTTTCGCGCAGTTATAAGAGAAAAAGTTTTGACGAGTATCACGTGGATACTTGTAAAACCGATGTGTTCAGATTTAGCTCGTTTCGGTCAAAAACAGCTTGTTTCGTTGTATTAAGCACGAATACATGCTTTTCGCGCAGTTATAAGAGAAAAATTTTTGACGAGTATCAGGTGGAACACTTGTAATACCGATGTGTTGTGATTTAGCTCGTTTCGGTTTAAAACAGCTTGTTTCGCTGTATTAAGCAAGAATACATGCTTTTCGCGCAGTTATAAGAGAAAAAGTTTTGACGCGTATCAGAGGAACACTTGTAAAACCGATGTGTTCAGATTTAGCTCGTTTCAGTCTGAAACAGCTTGTTTCGTTGTATTAAGCACGAATACATGCTTTTCGCGCAGTTATAAGAGAAAAAGTTTTGACGAGTATCACGTGGAACACTTGTAATACCGATGTGTTGTGATTTAGCTCGTTTCGGTTTAAAACAGCTTGTTTCGCTGTATTAAGCAAGAATACATGCTTTTCGCGCAGTTATAAGAGAAAAAGTTTTGACGCGTATCAGAGGAACACTTGTAAAACCGATGTGTTCAGATTTAGCTCGTTTCGGTCTGAAACAGCTTGTTTCGTTGTATTAAGCACGAATACATGCTTTTCGCGCAGTCATAAGAGAAAAAGTTTAGACGCGTATCAGAGGAACACTTGTAAAACCGATGTGTTGTGATTTAGCTCGTTTCGGTGTAAAACAGCTTGTTTCGTAGTATAAAGCAAGAATACATGCTTTTCGCGCAGTTATAAGAGAAAAAAGTTTTCACGCGTATTAGAGGAACACTTGTAAAACCTTTGTGTTGTGATTTAGCTCGTTTTGGTCTAAAACAGCTTGTTTCGCTGTAATAAGCAAGAATACATGCTTTTCGCGCAGTTATAAGAGAAAAAGTTTTGACGCGTATCAGAGGAACACTTGTAAAACCAATGTGTTCAGATTTAGCTCGTTTCGGTCTGAAACAGCTTGTTTCGTTGTATTAAGCACGAATACATGCTTTTCGCGCAGTTATAAGAGAAAAAGTTTAGACGCGTATCAGAGGAACACTTGTAAAACCTTTGTGTTGTGATTTAGCTCGTTTCGGTCTAAAACAGCTTGTTTCGCTGTATTAAGCAAGAATACATGCTTTTCGCGCAGTTATAAGAGAAAAAGTTTTGACGCGTGTCACAGGGACACTTGTAAAACCGATGTGTTCAGATTTAGCTCGTTTCGGTCTTTAACAACTTGTTTCGTTGTATTAAGCACGAATACATGCTTTACGCGCAGTTATAGAAGAAAAAGTTTTGACGCCTATTAGAGAGACACTTGTAAAACCGATGTGTTATGATTTAGCTCGTTTCGGTCTAAAACAGCTTGTTTCGTTGTATTAAGCAAGAATACATGCTTTTCGCGCAGTTATAAGAGAGAAAGTTTTGACGAGTATCACGTGGATACTTGTAAAACCGATGTGTTCAGATTTAGATCGTTTCGGTCTAAAACAGCTTGTTTCGTTGTATTAAGCAAGAATACATGCTTTTCGCGCAGTTATAAAAGAAAAAGTTTTGACGAGTATCACGTGGATACTTGTAAAACCGAAGTGTTCAGATTTAGCTCGTTTCGGTCTAAAACAGCTTGTTTCGTTGTATTAAGCACGAATACATGCTTTTCGCGCAGTTATAAGAGAAAACGTTTTGACGAGTATCACGTGGAAAACTTGTAATACCGATGTGTTGTGATTTAGCTCGTTTCGGTCTAAAACAGCTTGTTTCGCTGTATTAAGCAAGAATACATGCTTTTCGCGCAGTTATAAGAGAAAAAGTTTTGACGCGTATCAGAGGAACACTTGTAAAACCGATGTGTTCAGATTTAGCTCGTTTCAGTCTGAAACAGCTTGTTTCGTTGTATTAAGCACGAATACATGCTTTTCGCGCAGTTATAAGAGAAAAAGTTTAGACGCGTATCAGAGGAACACTTGTAAAACCTTTGTGTTGTGATTTAGCTCGTTTCGGTCTAAAACAGCTTGTTTCGGTGTATTAAGCAAGAATACATGCTTTTCGCGCAGTTATAAGAGAAAAAGTTTTGACGCGTGTCACAGGGACACTTGTAAAACCGATGTGTTCAGATTTAGCTCGTTTCGGTCTAAAACAGCTTGTTTCGTTGTATTAAGCACGAATACATGCTTTTCGCGCAGTTATAAGAGAAAAAGTTTTGACGCGTATCAGAGGAACACTTGTAAAACCGATGTGTTCAGATTTAGCTCGTTTCGGTCTGAAACAGCTTGTTTCGTTGTATTAAGCACGAATACATGCTTTTCGCGCAGTTATAAGAGAAAAAGTTTAGACGCGTATCAGAGGAACACTTGTAAAACCGATGTGTTGTGATTTAGCTCGTTTCGGTGTAAAACAGCTTGTTTCGTAGTATTAAGCAAGAATACATGCTTTTCGCGCAGTTATAAGAGAAAAAAGTTTTGACGCGTATTAGAGGAACACTTGTAAAACCTTTGTGTTGTGATTTAGCTCGTTTTGGTCTAAAACAGCTTGTCTCGCTGTAATAAGCAAGAATACATGCTTTTCGCGCAGTTATAAGAGAAAAAGTTTTGACGCGTATCAGAGGAACACTTGTAAAACCAATGTGTTCAGATTTAGCTCGTTTCGGTCTGAAACAGCTTGTTTCGTTGTATTAAGCACGAATACATGCTTTTCGCGCAGTTATAAGAGAAAAAGTTTAGACGCGTATCAGAGGAACACTTGTAAAACCTTTGTGTTGTGATTTAGCTCGTTTCGGTCTAAAACAGCTTGTTTCGCTGTATTAAGCAAGAATACATGCTTTTCGCGCAGTTATAAGAGAAAAAGTTTTGACGCGTGTCACAGGGACACTTGTAAAACCGATTTGTTCAGATTTAGCTCGTTTCGGTCTTTAACAACTTGTTTCGTTGTATTAAGCACGAATACATGCTTTACGCGCAGTTATAGAAGAAAAAGTTTTGACGCCTATTAGAGAGACACTTGTAAAACCGATGTGTTATGATTTAGCTCGTTTCGGTCTAAAACAGCTTGTTCCGTTGTATTAAGCTAGAATACATGCTTTTCGCGCAGTTATAAGAGAGAAAGTTTTGACGAGTATCACGTGGATACTTGTAAAACCGATGTGTTCAGATTTAGATCGTTTCGGTCTAAAACAGCTTGTTTCGTTGTATTAAGCAAGAATACATGCTTTACGCGCAGTTATAGAAGAAAAAGTTTTGACGCGTATCAGAGAGACACTTGTAAAACCGATGTGTTGTGATTTAGCTCGTTTCGGTCTAAAACAGCTTGTTTCGTTGTATTAAGCAAGAATACATGCTTTTCGCGCAGTTATAAAAGAAAAAGTTTTGACGAGTATCACGTGGATACTTGTAAAACCGAAGTGTTCAGATTTAACTCGTTTCGGTCTAAAACAGCTTGTTTCGTTGTATTAAGCACGAATACATGCTTTTCGCGCAGTTATAAGAGAAAACGTTTTGACGAGTATCACGTGGAACACTTGTAATACCGATGTGTTGTGATTTAGCTCGTTTCGGTCTAAAACAGCTTGTTTCGCTGTATTAAGCAAGAATACATGCTTTTCGCGCAGTTATAAGAGAAAAAGTTTTGACGCGTATCAGAGGAACACATGTAAAACCGATGTGTTCAGATTTAGCTCGTTTCACTCTGAAACAGCTTGTTTCGTTGTATTAAGCACGAATACATGCTTTTCGCGCAGTTATAAGAGAAAACGTTTTGACGAGTATCACGTGGAACACTTGTAATACCGATGTGTTGTGATTTAGCTCGTTTCGGTTTAAAACAGCTTGTTTCGCTGTATTAAGCAAGAATACATGCTTTTCGCGCAGTTATAAGAGAAAAAGTTTTGACGCGTATCAGAGGAACACTTGTAAAACCGATGTGTTCAGATTTAGCTCGTTTCGGTCTGAAACAGCTTGTTTCGTTGTATTAAGCACGAATACATGCTTTTCGCGCAGTTATAAGAGAAAAAGTTTAGACGCGTATCAGAGGAACACTTGTAAAACCGATGTGTTGTGATTTAGCTCGTTTCGGTGTAAAACAGCTTGTTTCGTAGTATTAAGCAAGAATACATGCTTTTCGCGCAGTTATAAGAGAAAAAAGTTTTGACGCGTATTAGAGGAACACTTGTAAAACCTTTGTGTTGTGATTTAGCTCGTTTTGGTCTAAAACAGCTTGTTTCGCTGTAATAAGCAAGAATACATGCTTTTCGCGCAGTAATAAGAGAAAAAGTTTTGACGCGTATCAGAGGAACACTTGTAAAACCAATGTGTTCAGATTTAGCTCGTTTCGGTCTGAAACAGCTTGTTTCGTTGTATTAAGCACGAATACATGCTTTTCGCGCAGTTATAAGAGAAAAAGTTTAGACGCGTATCAGACGAACACTTGTAAAACCTTTGTGTTGTGATTTAGCTCGTTTCGGTCTAAAACAGCTTGTTTCGCTGTATTAAGCAAGAATACATGCTTTTCGCGCAGTTATAAGAGAAAAAGTTTTGACGCGTGTCACAGGGACACTTGTAAAACCGATGTGTTCAGATTTAGCTCGTTTCGGTCTTTAACAACTTGTTTCGTTGTATTAAGCACGAATACATGCTTTACGCGCAGTTATAGAAGAAAAAGTTTTGACGCCTATTAGAGAGACACTTGTAAAACCGATGTGTTATGATTTAGCTCGTTTCGGTCTAAAACAGCTTGTTTCGTTGTATTAAGCAAGAATACATGCTTTTCGCGCAGTTATAAGAGAGAAAGTTTTGACGAGTATCACGTGGATACTTGTAAAACCGATGTGTTCAGATTTAGATCGTTTCGGTCTAAAACAGCTTGTTTCGTTGTATTAAGCAAGAATACATGCTTTACGCGCAGTTATAGAAGAAAAAGTTTTGACGCGTATCAGAGAGACACTTGTAAAACCGATGTGTTGTGATTTAGCTCGTTTCGGTGTAAAACAGCTTGTTTCGTAGTATTAAGCAAGAATACATGCTTTTCGCGCAGTTATAAGAGAAAAAAGTTTTGACACGTATTAGAGGAACACTTGTAAAACCTTTGTGTTGTGATTTAGCTCGTTTTGGTCTAAAACAGCTTGTTTCGCTGTATTAAGCAAGAATACATGCTTTTCGCGCAGTTATAAGAGAAAAAGTTTTGACGCGTATCAGAGGAACACTTGTAAAACCGATGTGTTCAGATATAACTCTTTTCGGACTAAAACAGCTTGTTTCGTTATATTAAGCACGAATACATGCTTTTCGCGCAATTATAAGGGAAAAAGTTTTGACGCGTATCACATGGACACTTGGAAAACCGATGTGTTCAGATTTAGCTCGTTTTGGTCTAAAACAGCTTGTTTCGCTGTATTAAGCACGAATACATGCTTTTCGCGCAGTTATAAGAGAAAAAGTTTTGACGCGTATCAGAGGAACACTTGTAAAACCGATGTGTTGTGATTTAGCTCGTTTCGGTCTAAAACAGCTTGTTTCGCTGTATTAAGCAGAAATACATGCTTTTCGCGCAGTGATGAGAGAAAAAGCTTTAAAGGCGTGTCACAGGGACACTTGGAAAACCGATGTGTTCAGAGTTAGCTCGTTTTGGTCTAAAACAGCTTGTTTCGCTGTATTAAGCACGAATACATGCTTTTCGCGCAGTTATAAGAGAAAAAGTTTTGACGCGTATCAGAGGAACACTTGTAAAACCGATGTGTTGTGATTTAGCTCGTTTCGGTCTAAAACAGCTTGTTTCGCTGTATTAAGCAGAAATACATGCTTTTCGCGCAGTGATAAGAGAAAAAGCTTTAAAGGCCTGTCACAGGGACACTTGTAAAACCGATGTGTTCAGATTTAGCTCGTTTCGGTCTGAAACAGCTTGTTTCGTTGTATTAAGCACGAATACATGCTTTTCGCGCAGTTATAAGAGAAAAAGTTTAGACGCGTATCAGAGGAAAACTTGTAAAACCGATGTGTTGTGATTTAGCTCGTTTCGGTGTAAAACAGCTTGTTTCGTAGTATTAAGCAAGAATACATGCTTTTCGCGCAGTTATAAGAGAAAAAAGTTTTGACGCGTATTAGAGGAACACTTGTAAAACCTTTGTGTTGTGATTTAGCTCGTTTCGGTCTAAAACAGCTTGTTTCGCTGTATTAAGCAAGAATACATGCTTTTCGCGCACTTATAAGAGAAAAAGTTTTGACGAGTATCACGTGGATACTTGTAAAACCGATGTGTTCAGATTTAGCTCGTTTCGGTCAAAAACAGCTTGTTTCGTTGTATTAAGCACGAATACATGCTTTTCGCGCAGTTATAAGAGAAAAATTTTTGACGAGTATCACGTGGAACACTTGTAATACCGATGTGTTGTGATTTAGCTCGTTTCGGTTTAAAACAGCTTGTTTCGTTGTATTAAGCAAGAATACATGCTTTTCGCGCAGTTATAAGAGAAAAAGTTTTGACGCGTATCAGAGGAACACTTGTAAAACCGATGTGTTCAGATTTAGCTCGTTTCGTCTGAAACAGCTTGTTTCGTTGTATTAAGCACGAATACATGCTTTTCGCGCAGTTATAAGAAAAAAAGTTTAGACGCGTATCAGAGGAACACTTGTAAAACCTTTGTGTTGTGGTTTAGCTCGTTTCGGTCTAAAACAGCTTGTTTCGCTGTATTAGGCAAGAATACATGCTTTTCGCGCAGTTATAAGAGAAAAAGTTTTGACGCGTGTCACAGGGACACTTGTAAAACCGATGTGTTCAGATTTAGCTCGTTTCGGTCTTTAACAACTTGTTTCGTTGTATTAAGCACGAATACATGCTTTACGCGCAGTTATAGAAGAAAAAGTTTTGACGCGTATCAGAGAGACACTTGTAAAACCGATGTGTTGTGATTTAGCTCGTTTCGGTCTAAAACAGCTTGTTTCGTTGTATTAAGCAAGAATACATGCTTTTCGCGCAGTTATAAAAGAAAAAGTTTTGACGAGTATCACGTGGATACTTGTAAAACCGAAGTGTTCAGATTTAACTCTTTTCGGACTAAAACAGCTTGTTTCGTTGTATTAAGCACGAATACATGCTTTTCGTGCAGTTATAAGAGAAAAAGTTTTGACGCGTATCAGAGGAACACTTGTAAAACCGATGTGTTCAGATTTAGCTCGTTTCGGTCTGAAACAGCTTGTTTCGTTGTATTAAGCACGAATACATGCTTTTCGCGCAGTTATAAGAGAAAAAGTTTAAACGCGTATCAGAGGAACACTTGTAAAACCGATGTGTTGTGATTTAGCTCGTTTCGGTCTAAAACAGCTTGTTTCGTTGTATTAAGCAAGAATACATGCTTTTCGCGCAGTTATAAGAGAAAAAGTTTTGACGAGTATCACGTGGATACTTGTAAAACCGATGTGTTCAGATTTAGCTCGTTTCGGTCTAAAACAGCTTGTTTCGTTGTATTAAGCATGAATACATGCTTTTCGCGCAGTTATAAGAGAAAAATTTTTGACGAGTATCACGTGGAACACTTGTAATACCGATGTGTGGTGATTTAGCTCGTTTCGGTTTAAAACAGCTTGTTTCGCTGTATTAAGCAAGAATACATGCTTTTCGCGCAGTTATAAGAGAAAAAGTTTTGACGCGTATCAGAGGAACACTTGTAAAACCGATGTGTTCAGATTTAGCTCGTTTCGGTCTGAAACAGCTTGTTTTGTTGTATTAAGCACGAATACATGCTTTTCGCGCAGTTATAAGAGAAAAAGTTTAGACGCGTATCAGAGGAACACTTGTAAAACGTTTGTGTTGTGATTTAGCTCGTTTCGGTCTAAAACAGCTTGTTTCGCTGTATTAAGCAAGAATACATGCTTTTCGCGCAGTTATAAGAGAAAAAGTTTTGACGCGTGTCACAGGGACACTTGTAAAACCGATGTGTTCCGATTTAGCTCGTTTCGGTCTAAAACAACTTTTTTCGTTGTATTAAGCACGAATACATGCTTTACGCGCAGTTATAGAAGAAAAAGTTTTGACGCCTATTAGAGAGACACTTGTAAAACCGATGTGTTATGATTTAGCTCGTTTCGGTCTAAAACAGCTTGTTTCGTTGTATTAAGCAAGAATACATGCTTTTCGCGCAGTTATAAGAGAAAAAGTTTTGACGCGTATCAGAGGAACACTTGTAAAACCGATGTGTTCAGATTTAGCTCGTTTCGGTCTAAAACAGCTTGTTTCGTTGTATTAAGCACGAATACATGCTTTTCGCGCAGTTATAAGAGAAAAAGTTTAGACGCGTATCAGAGGAACACTTGTAAAACCGATGTGTTGTGATTTAGCTCGTTTCGGTCTAAAACAGCTTGTTTCGCTGTATTAAGCAAGAATACATGCTTTTCGCGCAGTTATAAGAGAAAAAGTTTTGACGCGTATCAGAGGAACACTTGTAAAACCGATGTGTTCAGATTTAGCTCGTTTCGGTCTAAAACAGCTTGTTTCGTTGTATTAAGCACGAATACATGCTTTTCGCGCTGTTATAAGAGAAAACGTTTTGACGAGTATCACGTGGAACACTTGTAATACCGATGTGTTGTGATTTAGCTCGTTTCGGTCTAAAACAGCTTGTTTCGCTGTATTAAGCAAGAATACATGCTTTTCGCGCAGTTATAAGAGAAAAAGTTTTGACGCGTATCAGAGGAACACTTGTAAAACCGATGTGTTGTGATTTAGCTCATTTCGGTCTAAAACAGCTTGTTTCGTTGTATTAAGCAAGAATACATGCTTTTCGCGCAGTTATAGGAGAAAAAGTTTTGACGCGTGTCACAGGGACACTTGTAAAACCGGTGTGTTCAGATTTAGCTCGTTTCGGTCTAAAACAGCTTGTTTCGTTGTATTAAGCACGAATACATGCTTTTCGCGCAGTTATAAGAGAAAAAGTTTTGACGAGTATCACGTGGAACACTTGTAATACCGATGTGTTGTGATTTGGCTCGTTTCGGTCTAAAACAGCTTGTTTCGTTGTATTAAGCAAGAATACATGCTTTTCGCGCAGTTATAAGAGAAAAAGTATTGACGCGTATCAGACGAACACTTGTAAAACCGATGTGTTCAGATTTAACTCTTTTCGGACTAAAACAGCTTGTTTCGTTGTATTAAGCACGAATACATGCTTTTCGCGCAGTTATAAGGGAAAAAGTTTTGACGCGTATCACATGGACACTTGGAAAACCGATGTGTTCAGATTTAGCTCGTTTTGGTCTAAAACAGCTTGTTTCGCTGTATTAAGCACGAATACATGCTTTTCGCGCAGTTATAAGAGAAAAAGTTTTACGCGTATCAGAGGAACACTTGTAAAACCGATGTGTTGTGATTTAGCTCGTTTCGGTCTAAAACAGCTTGTTTGGCTGTATTAAGCAAGAATACATGCTTTTCGCGCAGTTATAAGAGAAAAAGCTTTAAAGGCGTGTCACAGGGACACTTGTAAAACCGATGTGTTCAGATTTACCTCGTTTCAGTCTAAAACAGCTTGTTTCGTTGGACTAAGCACGAATACATGCTTTTCGCGCAGCTATAAGAGAAAAAAGAGTTGACGCGTATCAGAGGAACACTTGTAAAACCGATGTGTTGTGATTTAGCTCGTTTCGGTCTAAAACAGCTTGTTTCGCTGTAATAAGCAAGAATACATGCTTTTCGCGCAGTTATGAGAAAAAAATTTGACGCGTATTAGAGGAACACTTGTAAAACCGATGTGTTGTGATTTAGCTCGTTTTGGTCTAAAACAGCTTGTTTCGCTGTATTAAGCAGGAATACATGCTTTTCGCGCAGTTATAAGAGAAAAAGTTTTAAAGGCATGTCACAAGGACACTTGTAAAACCGATGTGTTCAGATTTACCTCGTTTCGGTCTAAAACAGCTTGTTTCGTTGGACTAAGCAAGAATACATGCTTTTCGCGCAGTTATAAGAGAAAAAAGTTTTGACGCGTATCAGAGGAGCACTTGTAAAACCGATGTGTTCAGATTTAGCTCGTTTCGGTCTAAAACAGCTTGTTTCGTTGTATTAAGCAAGAATACATGCTTTTCGCGCAGTTATAAGAGAAAAAGTTTTGACGCGTATTAGAGAGACACTTGTAAAACCGATGTGTTGTGATTTAGCTCGTTTCGGTCTAAAACAGCTTGTTTCGTTGTATTAAGCAAAAATACATGCTTTTCGCGCAGTTATAAGAGAAAAAGTTTTGACGAGTATCACGTGTATACTTGTAAAACCGATGTGTTCAGATTTAGCTCGTTTCGGTCTAAAACAGCTTGTTTCGTTGTATTAAGCAAGAATACATGCTTTTCGCGCAGTTATAAAAGAAAAAGTTTTGACGCGTATAAGAGGAACACTTGTAAAACCGATGTGTTGTGATTTAGCTCATTTCGGTCTAAAACAGCTTGTTTCGCTGTATTAAGCAAGAATACATGCTTTTCGCGCAGTTATAAAAGAAAAAGTTTTGACGAGTATCACGTGGATACTTGTAAAACCGATGTGTTCAGATTTAGCTCGTTTCGGTCTAAAACAGCTTGTTTCGTTGTATTAAGCAAGAATACATGCTTTTCGCGCAGTTATAAGAGAAAAAGTTTTGACGCGTATTAGAGAGACACTTGTAAAACCGATGTGTTGTGATTTAGCTCGTTTCGGTCTAAAACAGCTTGTTTCGCTGTATTAAGCAGAAATACATGCTTTTCGCGCAGTGATAAGAGAAAAAGCTTTAAAGGCGTGTCACAGGGACACTTGTAAAACCGATGTGTTCAGATTTACCTCGTTTCAGTCTAAAACAGCTTGTTTCGTTGGACTAAGCACGAATACATGCTTTTCGCGCAGCTATAAGAGAAAAAAGAGTTGACGCGTATCAGAGGAACACTTGTAAAACCGATGTGTTGTGATTTAGCTCGTTTCGGTCTAAAACAGCTTGTTTCGCTGTATTAAGCAAGAATACATGCTTTTCGCGCAGTTATGAGAAAAAAATTTGACGCGTATCAGAGGAACACTTGTAAAACCGATGTGTTGTGATTTAGCTCGTTTTGGTCTAAAACAGCTTGTTTCGCTGTATTAAGCAGGAATACATGCTTTTCGCGCAGTTATAAGAGAAAAAGTTTTAAAGGCATGTCACAAGGACACTTGTAAAACCGATGTGTTCAGATTTACCTCGTTTCGGTCTAAAACAGCTTGTTTCGTTGGACTAAGCAAGAATACATGCTTTTCGCGCAGTTATAAGAGAAAAAAGTTTTGACGCGTATCAGAGGAGCACTTGTAAAACCGATGTGTTCAGATTTAGCTCGTTTCGGTCTAAAACAGCTTGTTTCGTTGTATTAAGCAAGAATACATGCTTTTCGCGCAGTTATAAAAGAAAAAGTTTTGACGCGTATCAGAGGAACACTTGTAAAACCGATGTGTTGTGATTTAGCTCATTTCGGTCTAAAACAGCTTGTTTCGCTGTATTAAGCAAGAATACATGCTTTTCGCGCAGTTATAAAAGAAAAAGTTTTGACGAGTATCACGTGGATACTTGTAAAACCGATGTGTTCAGATTTAGCTCGTTTCGGTCTAAAACAGCTTGTTTCGTTGTATTAAGCAAGAATACATGCTTTTCGCGCAGTTATAAGAGAAAAAGTTTTGACGCGTATTAGAGAGACACTTGTAAAACCGATGTGTTGTGATTTAGCTCGTTTCGGTCTAAAACAGCTTGTTTCGTTGTATTAAGCAAGAATACATGCTTTTCGCGCAGTTATAAGAGAAAAAGTATTGACGAGTATCACGTGGATACTTGTAAAACCGATGTGTTCAGATTTAGCTCGTTTCGGTCTAAAACAGCTTGTTTCGTTGTATTAAGCACGAATACATGCTTTTCGCGCAGTTAAAAGAGAAAAAGTTTTGACGAGTATTAGAGGAACACTTGTAAAACCGGTGTTGTGATTTAGCTCGTTTTGGTCTAAAACAGCTTGTTTCGCTGTATTAAGCAGGAATACATGCTTTTCGCGCAGTTATAAGAGAAAAAGTTTTAAAGGCATGTCACAAGGACACTTGTAAAACCGATGTGTTCAGATTTACCTCGTTTCGGTCTAAAACAGCTTGTTTCGTTGGACTAAGCAAGAATACATGCTTTTCGCGCAGTTATAAGAGAAAAAAGTTTTGACGCGTATCAGAGGAGCACTTGTAAAACCGATGTGTTCAGATTTAGCTCGTTTCGGTCTAAAACAGCTTGTTTCGTTGTATTAAGCAAGAATACATGCTTTTCGCGCAGTTATAAGAGAAAAAGTTTTGACGCGTATTAGAGAGACACTTGTAAAACCGATGTGTTTTGATTTAGCTCGTTTCGGTCTAAAACAGCTTGTTTCGTTGTATTAAGCAAGAATACATGCTTTTCGCGCAGTTATAAGAGAAAAAGTTTTGACGAGTATCACGTGTATACTTGTAAAACCGATGTGTTCAGATTTAGCTCGTTTCGGTCTAAAACAGCTTGTTTCGTTGTATTAAGCACGAATACATGCTTTTCGCGCAGTTATAAGAGAAAAAGTTTTGACGAGTATCACGTGGAACACTTGTAATACCGATGTGTTGTGATTTAGCTCGTTTCGGTCTAAAACAACTTGATTCGCTGTATTAAGCAAGAATACATGCTTTTCGCGCAGTTATAAAAGAAAAAGTTTTGACGCGTATCAGAGGAACACTTGTAAAACCGATGTGTTGTGATTTAGCTCATTTCGGTCTAAAACAGCTTGTTTCGCTGTATTAAGCAAGAATACATGCTTTTCGCGCAGTTATAAAAGAAAAAGTTTTGACGAGTATCACGTGGATACTTGTAAAACCGATGTGTTCAGATTTAGCTCGTTTCGGTCTAAAACAGCTTGTTTCGTTGTATTAAGCAAGAATACATGCTTTTCGCGCAGTTATAAGAGAAAAAGTTTTGACGCGTATTAGAGAGACACTTGTAACACCGATGTGTTGTGATTTAGCTCGTTTTGGTCTAAAACAGCTTGTTTCGCTGTATTAAGCAGGAATACATGCTTTTCGCGCAGTTATAAGAGAAAAAGTTTTAAAGGCATGTCACAAGGACACTTGTAAAACCGATGTGTTCAGATTTACCTCGTTTCGGTCTAAAACAGCTTGTTTCGTTGGACTAAGCAAGAATACATGCTTTTCGCGCAGTTATAAGAGAAAAAAGTTTTGACGCGTATCACAGGAGCACTTGTAAAACCGATGTGTTCAGATTTAGCTCGTTTCGGTCTAAAACAGCTTGTTTCGTTGTATTAAGCAAGAATACATGCTTTTCGCGCAGTTATAAGAGAAAAAGTTTTGACGCGTATTAGAGAGACACTTGTAAAACCGATGTGTTGTGATTTAGCTCGTTTCGGTCTAAAACAGCTTGTTTCGTTGTATTAAGCAAGAATACATGCTTTTCGCGCAGTTATAAGAGAAAAAGTTTTGACGAGTATCACGTGTATACTTGTAAAACCGATGTGTTCAGATTTAGCTCGTTTCGGTCTAAAACAGCTTGTTTCGCTGTATTAAGCACGAATACATGCTTTTCGCGCAGTTATAAGAGAAAAAGTTTTGACGAGTATCACGTGGAACACTTGTAATACCGATGTGTTGTGATTTAGCTCGTTTCGGTCTAAAACAACTTGATTCGCTGTATTAAGCAAGAATACATGCTTTTCGCGCAGTTATAAAAGAAAAAGTTTTGACGCGTATAAGAGGAACACTTGTAAAACCGATGTGTTGTGATTTAGCTCATTTCGGTCTAAAACAGCTTGTTTCGCTGTATTAAGCAAGAATACATGCTTTTCGCGCAGTTATAAAAGAAAAAGTTTTGACGAGTATCACGTGGATACTTGTAAAACCGATGTGTTCAGATTTAGCTCGTTTCGGTCTAAAACAGCTTGTTTCGTTGTATTAAGCAAGAATACATGCTTTTCGCGCAGTTATAAGAAAAAAAGTTTTGACGCGTATTAGAGAGACACTTGTAAAACCGATGTGTTGTGATTTAGCTCGTTTCGGTCTAAAACAGCTTGTTTCGTTGTATTAAGCAAGAATACATGCTTTTCGCGCAGTTATAAGAGAAAAAGTATTGACGAGTATCACGTGGATACTTGTAAAATCGATGTGTTCAGATTTAGCTCGTTTCGGTCTAAAACAGCTTGTTTCGTTGTATTAAGCACGAATACATGCTTTTCGCGCAGTTAAAAGAGAAAAAGTTTTGACGAGTATCACGTGGAACACTTGTAATACCGATGTGTTGTGATTTAGCTCGTTTCGGTCTAAAACAACTTGTTTCGCTGTATTAAGCAAGAATACATGCTTTTCGCGCCGTTATAAGAGAAAAAGTTTTGACGCGTATCAGAGGAACACTTGTAAAACCGATGTGTTGTGATTTAGCTCATTTCGGTCTAAAACAGCTTGTTTCGCTGTATTAAGCAAGAATACATGCTTTTCGCGCAGTTATAAGAGAAAAAGTTTTGAAGCGTATCAGAGGAACACTTGTAAAACCGATGTGTTGTGATTTAGCTCGTTTCGGTCTAAAACAGCTTGTTTCGCTGTATTAAGCAAGAATACATGCTTTTCGCGCAGTTATAAGAGAAAAAGTTTTGACGCGTATCAGAGGAACACTTGTAAATCCGATGTGTTGTGATTTAGCTCGTTTCGGTCTAAAACAGCTTGTTTCGCTGTATTAAGCAAGAATACATGCTTTTCGCGCAGTTATAAGAGAAAAAGTTTTGACGAGTATCACGTGGATACTTGTAAAACCGATGTGTTCAGATTTAGCTCGTTTCGGTCAAAAACAGCTTGTTTCGTTGTATTAAGCACGAATACATGCTTTTCGCGCAGTTAAAAGAGAAAAAGTTTTGACGAGTATCACGTGGAACACTTGGAAAACCGATGTGTTCAGATTTAGCTCGTTTTGGTCTAAAACAGCTTGTTTCGCTGTATTAAGCACGAATACATGCTTTTCGCGCAGTTATAAGAGAAAAAGTTTTGACGCGTATCAGAGGAACACTTGTAGAACCGATGTGTTGTGATTTAGCTCGTTTCGGTCTAAAACAGCTTGTTTCGCTGTATTAAGCAGAAATACATGCTTTTCGCGCAGTGATAAGAGAAAAAGCTTTAAAGGCGTGTCACAGGGACACTTGTAAAACCGATGTGTTCAGATTTACCTCGTTTCAGTCTAAAACAGCTTGTTTCGTTGGACTAAGCACGAATACATGCTTTTCGCGCAGCTATAAGAGAAAAAAGAGTTGACGCGTATCAGAGGAACACTTGTAAAACCGATGTGTTGTGATTTAGCTCGTTTCGGTCTAAAACAGCTTGTTTCGCTGTATTAAGCAAGAATACATTCTTTTCGCGCAGTTATAAGAGAAAAAAATTTGACGCGTATCAGAGGAACACTTGTAAAACCGATGTGTTGTGATTTAGCTCGTTTTGGTCTAAAACAGCTTGTTTCGCTGTATTAAGCAGGAATACATGCTTTTCGCGCAGTTATAAGAGAAAAAGATTTAAAGGCATGTCACAAGGACACTTGTAAAACCGATGTGTTCAGATTTACCTCGTTTCGGTCTAAAACAGCTTGTTTCGTTGGACTAAGCAAGAATACATGCTTTTCGCGCAGTTATAAGAGAAAAAAGTTTTGACGCGTATCAGAGGAGCACTTGTAAAACCAATGTGTTCAGATTTAGCTCGTTTCGGTCTAAAACAGCTTGTTTCGTTGTATTAAGCAAGAATACATGCTTTTCGCGCAGTTATAAGAGAAAAAGTTTTGACGCGTATTAGAGAGACACTTGTAAAACCGATGTGTTGTGATTTAGCTCGTTTCGGTCTAAAACAGCTTGTTTCGTTGTATTAAGCAAGAATACATGCTTTTCGCGCAGTTATAAGAGAAAAAGTTTTGACGAGTATCACGTGTATACTTGTAAAACCGATGTGTTCAGATTTAGCTCGTTTCGGTCTAAAACAGCTTGTTTCGCTGTATTAAGCACGAATACATGCTTTTCGCGCAGTTATAAGAGAAAAAGTTTTGACGAGTATCCCGTGGAACACTTGTAATACCGATGTGTTGTGATTTAGCTCGTTTCGGTCTAAAACAACTTGATTCGCTGTATTAAGCAAGAATACATGCTTTTCGCGCAGTTATAAAAGAAAAAGTTTTGACGCGTATCAGAGGAACACTTGTAAAACCGATGTGTTGTGATTTAGCTCATTTCGGTCTAAAACAGCTTGTTTCGCTGTATTAAGCAAGAATACATGCTTTTCGCGCAGTTATAAAAGAAAAAGTTTTGACGAGTATCACGTGGATACTTGTAAAACCGATGTGTTCAGATTTAGCTCGTTTCGGTCTAAAACAGCTTGTTTCGTTGTATTAAGCAAGAATACATGCTTTTCGCGCAGTTATAAGAGAAAAAGTTTTGACGCGTATTAGAGAGACACTTGTAAAACCGATGTGTTGTGATTTAGCTCGTTTTGGTCTAAAACAGCTTGTTTCGCTGTATTAAGCAGGAATACATGCTTTTCGCGCAGTTATAAGAGAAAAAGTTTTAAAGGCATGTCACAAGGACACTTGTAAAACCGATGTTTCAGATTTACCTCGTTTCGGTCTAAAACAGCTTGTTTCGTTGGACTAAGCAAGAATACATGCTTTTCGCGCAGTTATAAGAGAAAAAAGTTTTGACGCGTATCAGAGGAGCACTTGTAAAACCGATGTGTTCAGATTTAGCTCGTTTCGGTCTAAAACAGCTTGTTTCGTTGTATTAAGCAAGAATACATGCTTTTCGCGCAGTTATAAGAGAAAAAGTTTTGACGCGTATTAGAGAGACACTTGTAAAACCGATGTGTTGTGATTTAGCTCGTTTCGGTCTAAAACAGCTTGTTTCGTTGTATTAAGCAAGAATACATGCTTTTCGCGCAGTTATAAGAGAAAAAGTTTTGACGAGTATCACGTGTATACTTGTAAAACCGATGTGTTCAGATTTAGCTCGTTTTGGTCTAAAACAGCTTGTTTCGCTGTATTAAGCACGAATACATGCTTTTCGCGCAGTTATAAGAGAAAAAGTTTTGACGAGTATCACGTGGAACACTTGTAATACCGATGTGTTGTGATTTAGCTCGTTTCGGTCTAAAACAACTTGATTCGCTGTATTAAGCAAGAATACATGCTTTTCGCGCAGTTATAAAAGAAAAAGTTTTGACGCGTATAAGAGGAACACTTGTAAAACCGATGTGTTGTGATTTAGCTCATTTCGGTCTAAAACAGCTTGTTTCGCTGTATTAAGCAAGAATACATGCTTTTCGCGCAGTTATAAAAGAAAAAGTTTTGACGAGTATCACGTGGATACTTGTAAAACCGATGTGTTCAGATTTAGCTCGTTTCGGTCTAAAACAGCTTGTTTCGTTGTATTAAGCAAGAATACATGCT
The DNA here is from genome assembly GCF_052857255.1 of Amblyomma americanum. Lineage (NCBI taxonomy): Eukaryota > Metazoa > Arthropoda > Arachnida > Ixodida > Ixodidae > Amblyomma > Amblyomma americanum. The sequence goes on along the minus strand of NW_027526489.1, from coordinate 820,422 downwards.
TTTCGCGCAGTTATAAGAGAAAAAGTTTTGACGCGTATTAGAGAGACACTTGTAAAACCGATGTGTTGTGATTTAGCTCGTTTCGGTCTAAAACAGCTTGTTTCGTTGTATTAAGCAAGAATACATGCTTTTCGCGCAGTTATAAGAGAAAAAGTATTGACGAGTATCACGTGGATACTTGTAAAATCGATGTGTTCAGATTTAGCTCGTTTCGGTCTAAAACAGCTTGTTTCGTTGTATTAAGCACGAATACATGCTTTTCGCGCAGTTAAAAGAGAAAAAGTTTTGACGAGTATCACTTGGAACACTTGTAATACCGATGTGTTGTGATTTAGCTCGTTTCGGTCTAAAACAACTTGTTTCGCTGTATTAAGCAAGAATACATGCTTTTCGCGCCGTTATAAGAGAAAAAGTTTTGACGCGTATCAGAGGAACACTTGTAAAACCGATGTGTTGTGATTTAGCTCATTTCGGTCTAAAACAGCTTGTTTCGCTGTATTAAGCAAGAATACATGCTTTTCGCGCAGTTATAAGAGAAAAAGTTTTGAAGCGTATCAGAGGAACACTTGTAAAACCGATGTGTTGTGATTTAGCTCGTTTCGGTCTAAAACAGCTTGTTTCGCTGTATTAAGCAAGAATACATGCTTTTCGCGCAGTTATAAGAGAAAAAGTTTTGACGCGTATCAGAGGAACACTTGTAAATCCGATGTGTTGTGATTTAGCTCGTTTCGGTCTAAAACAGCTTGTTTCGCTGTATTAAGCAAGAATACATGCTTTTCGCGCAGTTATAAGAGAAAAAGTTTTGACGAGTATCACGTGGATACTTGTAAAACCGATGTGTTCAGATTTAGCTCGTTTCGGTCAAAAACAGCTTGTTTCGTTGTATTAAGCACGAATACATGCTTTTCGCGCAGTTAAAAGAGAAACAGTTTTGACGAGTATCACGTGGAACACTTGGAAAACCGATGTGTTCAGATTTAGCTCGTTTTGGTCTAAAACAGCTTGTTTCGCTGTATTAAGCACGAATACATGCTTTTCGCGCAGTTATAAGAGAAAAAGTTTTGACGCGTATCAGAGGAACACTTGTAGAACCGATGTGTTGTGATTTAGCTCGTTTCGGTCTAAAACAGCTTGTTTCGCTGTATTAAGCAGAAATACATGCTTTTCGCGCAGTGATAAGAGAAAAAGCTTTAAAGGCGTGTCACAGGGACACTTGTAAAACCGATGTGTTCAGATTTACCTCGTTTCAGTCTAAAACAGCTTGTTTCGTTGGACTAAGCACGAATACATGCTTTTCGCGCAGCTATAAGAGAAAAAAGAGTTGACGCGTATCAGAGGAACACTTGTAAAACCGATGTGTTGTGATTTAGCTCGTTTCGGTCTAAAACAGCTTGTTTCGCTGTATTAAGCAAGAATACATGCTTTTCGCGCAGTTATAAGAGAAAAAAATTTGACGCGTATCAGAGGAACACTTGTAAAACCGATGTGTTGTGATTTAGCTCGTTTTGGTCTAAAACAGCTTGTTTCGCTGTATTAAGCAGGAATACATGCTTTTCGCGCAGTTATAAGAGAAAAAGATTTAAAGGCATGTCACAAGGACACTTGTAAAACCGATGTGTTCAGATTTACCTCGTTTCGGTCTAAAACAGCTTGTTTCGTTGGACTAAGCAAGAATACATGCTTTTCGCGCAGGTATAAGAGAAAAAAGTTTTGACGCGTATCAGAGGAGCACTTGTAAAACCAATGTGTTCAGATTTAGCTCATTTCGGTCTAAAACAGCTTGTTTCGTTGTATTAAGCAAGAATACATGCTTTTCGCGCAGTTATAAGAGAAAAAGTTTTGACGCGTATTAGAGAGACACTTGTAAAACCGATATGTTGTGATTTAGCTCGTTTCGGTCTAAAACAGCTTGTTTCGTTGTATTAAGCAAGAATACATGCTTTTCGCGCAGTTATAAGAGAAAAAGTATTGACGAGTATCACGTGGATACTTGTAAAACCAATGTGTTCAGATTTAGCTCGTTTCGGTCTAAAACAGATTGTTTCGTTGTATTAAGCACGAATACATGCTTTTCGCGCAGTTAAAAGAGAAAAAGTTTTGACGAGTATCACGTGGAACACTTGTAATACCGATACGTTGTGATTTAGCTCGTTTCGGTCTAAAACAGCTTGTTTCGCTGTATTAAGCAAGAATACATGCTTTTCGCGCCGTTATAAGAGAAAAAGTTTTGACGCGTATCAGAGGAACACTTGTAAAACCGATGTGTTGTGATTTAGCTCATTTCGGTCTAAAACAGCTTGTTTCGCTGTATTAAGCAAGAATACATGCTTTTCGCGCAGTTATAAGAGAAAAAGTTTTGACGCGTATCAGAGGAACACTTGTAAAACCGATGTGTTGTGATTTAGCTCGTTTCGGTCTAAAACAGCTTGTTTCGCTGTATTAAGCAAGAATACATGCTTTTCGCGCAGTTATAAGAGAAAAAGTTTTGACGCGTATCAGAGGAACACTTGTAAAACCGATGTGTTGTGATTTAGCTCGTTTCGGTCTAAAACAGCTTGTTTCGCTGTATTAAGCAAGAATACATGCTTTTCGCGCAGTTATAAGAGAAAAAGTTTTGACGAGTATCACGTGGATACTTGTAAAACCGATGTGTTCAGATTTAGCTCGTTTCGGTCAAAAACAGCTTGTTTCGTTGTATTAAGCACGAATACATGCTTTTCGCGCAGTTAAAAGAGAAAAAGTTTTGACGAGTATCACGTGGAACACTTGTAATACCGATGTGTTGTGATTTAGCTCGTTTCGGTCTAAAACAGCTTGTTTCGCTGTATTAAGCAAGAATACATGCTTTTCGTGCCGTTATAAAAGAAAAAGTTTTGACGCGTATCAGAGGAACACTTGTAAAACCGATGTGTTGTGATTTAGCTCATTTCGGTCTAAAACAGCTTGTTTCGCTGTATTAAGCAAGAATACATGCTTTTCGCGCCGTTATAAGAGAAAAAGTTTTGACGCGTATCAGAGGAACACTTGTAAAACCGATGTGTTGTGATTTAGCTCATTTCGGTCTAAAACAGCTTGTTTCGCTGTATTAGGCAAGAATACATGCTTTTCGCGCAGTTATAAGAGAAAAAGTTTTGACGCGTATCAGAGAGACACTTGTAAAACCGATGTGTTGTGATTTAGCTCGTTGCGGTCTAAAACATCTTGTTTCGTTGTATTAAGCAAGAATACATGCTTTACGCGCAGTTATAGAAGAAAAAGTTTTGACGCGTATCAGAGAGACACTTGTAAAACCGATGTGTTGTGATTTAGCTCGTTTCGGTCTAAAACAGCTTGTTTCGCTGTATTAAGCAAGAATACATGCTTTTCGCGCAGTTATAAGAGAAAAAGTTTTGACGAGTATCACGTGGATACTTGTAAAACCGAAGTGTTCAGATTTAGCTCGTTTCGGTCTAAAACAGCTTGTTTCGTTGTATTAAGCAAGAATACATGCTTTTCGCGCAGTTATAAGAGAAAAAGTTTTGACGCGTGTCACAGGGACACTTGTAAAACCGATGTGTTCAGATTTAGCTCGTTTCGGTCTAAAACAGCTTGTTTCGTTGTATTAAGCACGAATACATGCTTTTCGCGCAGTTATAAGAGAAAAAGTTTTGACGAGTATCACGTGGAACACTTGTAATACCGATGTGTTGTGATTTGGCTCGTTTCGGTCTAAAACAGCTTGTTTCGTTGTATTAAGCAAGAATACATGCTTTTCGCGCAGTTATAAGAGAAAAAGTTTTGACGCGTATCAGACGAACACTTGTAAAACCGATGTGTTCAGATTTAACTCTTTTCGGACTAAAACAGCTTGTTTCGTTGTATTAAGCACGAATACATGCTTTTCGCGCAGTTATAAGGGAAAAAGTTTTGACGCGTATCACATGGACACTTGGAAAACCGATGTGTTCAGATTTAGCTCGTTTTGGTCTAAAACAGCTTGTTTCGCTGTAATAAGCACGAATACATGCTTTTCGCGCAGTTATAAGAGAAAAAGTTTTGACGCGTATCAGAGGAACACTTGTAAAACCGATGTGTTGTGATTTAGCTCGTTTCGGTCTAAAACAGCTTGTTTCGCTGTATTAAGCAGAAATACATGCTTTTCGCGCAGTGATAAGAGAAAAAGCTTTAAAGGCGTGTCACAGGGACACTTGTAAAACCGATGTGTTCAGATTTACCTCGTTTCAGTCTAAAACAGCTTGTTTCGTTGGACTAAGCACGAATACATGCTTTTCGCGCAGCTATAAGAGAAAAAAGAGTTGACGCGTATCAGAGGAACACTTGTAAAACCGATGTGTTGTGATTTAGCTCGTTTCGGTCTAAAACAGCTTGTTTCGCTGTATTAAGCAAGAATACATGCTTTTCGCGCAGTTATAAGAGAAAAAAATTTGACGCGTATCAGAGGAACACTTGTAAAACCGATGTGTTGTGATTTAGCTCGTTTTGGTCTAAAACAGCTTGTTTCGCTGTATTAAGCAGGAATACATGCTTTTCGCGCAGTTATAAGAGAAAAAGTTTTAAAGGCATGTCACAAGGACACTTGTAAAACTGATGTGTTCAGATTTACCTCGTTTCGGTCTAAAAGAGCTTGTTTCGTTGGACTAAGCAAGAATACATGCTTTTCGCGCAGTTATAAGAGAAAAAAGTTTTGACGCGTATCAGAGGAGCACTTGTAAAACCGATGTGTTCAGATTTAGCTCGTTTCGGTCTAAAACAGCTTGTTTCGTTGTATTAAGCAAGAATACATGCTTTTCGCGCAGTTATAAGAGAAAAAGGTTTGACGCGTATTAGAGAGACACTTGTAAAACCGATGTGTTGTGATTTAGCTCGTTTCGGTCTAAAACAGCTTGTTTCGTTGTATTAAGCAAGAATACATGCTTTTCGCGCAGTTATAAGAGAAAAAGTTTTGACGAGTATCACGTGTATACTTGTAAAACCGATGTGTTCAGATTTAGCTCGTTTCGGTCTAAAACAGCTTGTTTCGTTGTATTAAGCACGAATACATGCTTTTCGCGCAGTTATAAGAGAAAAAGTTTTGACGAGTATCACGTGGAACACTTGTAATACCGATGTGTTGTGATTTAGCTCGTTTCGGTCTTAAACAACTTGATTCGCTGTATTAAGCAAGAATACATGCTTTTCGCGCAGTTATAAAAGAAAAAGTTTTGACGCGTATCAGAGGAACACTTGTAAAACCGATGTGTTGTGATTTAGCTCATTTCTGTCTAAAACAGCTTGTTTCGCTGTAGTAAGCAAGAATACATGCTTTTCGCGCAGTTATAAAAGAAAAAGTTTTGACGAGTATCACGTGGATACTTGTAAAACCGATGTGTTCAGATTCAGCTCGTTTCGGTCTAAAACAGTTTGTTTCGTTGTATTAAGCAAGAATACATGCTTTTCGCGCAGTTATAAGAGAAAAAGTTTTGACGCGTATTAGAGAGACACTTGTAAAACCGATGTGTTGTGATTTAGCTCGTTTCGGTCTAAAACAGCTTGTTTCGTTGTATTAAGCACGAATACATGCTTTTCGCGCAGTTAAAAGAGAAAAAGTTTTGACGAGTATCACGTGGAACACTTGTAATACCGATGTGTTGTGATTTAGCTCGTTTCGGTCTAAAACAGCTTGTTTCGCTGTATTAAGCAAGAATACATGCTTTTCGCGCCGTTATAAGAGAAAAAGTTTTGACGCGTATCAGAGGAACACTTGTAAAACCGATGTGTTGTGATTTAGCTCATTTCGGTCTAAAACAGCTTGTTTCGCTGTATTAGGCAAGAATACATGCTTTTCGCGCAGTTATAAGAGAAAAAGTTTTGACGCGTATCAGAGGAACACTTGTAAAACCGATGTGTTGTGATTTAGCTCGTTTCGGTCTAAAACAGCTTGTTTCGCTGTATTAAGCAAGAATACATGCTTTTCGCGCAGTTATAAGAGAAAAAGTTTTGACGCGTATCAGAGGAACACTTGTAAAACCGATGTGTTGTGATTTAGCTCGTTTCGGTCTAAAACAGCTTGTTTCGCTGTATTAAGCAAGAATACATGCTTTTCGCGCAGTTATAAGAGAAAAAGTTTTGACGAGTATCACGTGGATACTTGTAAAACCGATGTGTTCAGATTTAGCTCGTTTCGGTCAAAAACAGCTTGTTTCGTTGTATTAAGCACGAATACATGCTTTTCGCGCAGTTAAAAGAGAAAAAGTTTTGACGAGTATCACGTGGAACACTTGTAATACCGATGTGTTGTCATTTAGCTCGTTTCGGTCTAAAACAGCTTGTTTCGCTGTATTAAGCAAGAATACATGCTTTTCGCGCCGTTATAAAAGAAAAAGTTTTGACGCGTATCAGAGGAACACTTGTAAAACCGATGTGTTGTGATTTAGCTCATTTCGGTCTAAAACAGCTTGTTTCGCTGTATTAAGCAAGAATACATGCTTTTCGCGCCGTTATAAGAGAAAAAGTTTTGACGCGTATCAGAGGAACACTTGTAAAACCGATGTGTTGTGATTTAGCTCATTTCGGTCTAAAACAGCTTGTTTCGCTGTATTAGGCAAGAATACATGCTTTTCGCGTAGTTATAAGAGAAAAAGTTTTGACGCGTATCAGAGGAACACTTGTAAAACCGATGTGTTGTGATTTAGCTCGTTTCGGTCTAAAACAGCTTGTTTCGCTGTATTAAGCAAGAATACATGCTTTTCGCGCAGTTATAAGAGAAAAAGTTTTGACGCGTATCAGAGGAACACTTGTAAAACCGATGTGTTGTGATTTAGCTCGTTTCGGTCTAAAACAGCTTGTTTCGCTGTATTAAGCAAGAATACATGCTTTTCGCGCAGTTATAAGAGAAAAAGTTTTGACGCGTATCAGAGGAAAACTTGTAAAACCGATGTGTTCAGATTTAGCTCGTTTCGGTCTAAAACAGCTTGTTTCGTTGTATTAAGCACGAATACATGCTTTACGCGCAGTTCTAGAAGAAAAAGTTTTGACGCGTATCAGAGACACTTGTAAAACCGATGTGTTGTGATTTAGCTCGTTTCGGTTAAAACAGCTTGTTTCGTTGTATTAAGCAAGAATACATGCTTTTCGCGCAGTTATAAGAGAAAAAGTTTTGACGAGTATCACGTGGATACCTGTAAAACCGATGTGTTCAGATTTAGCTCGTTTCGGTCTAAAACAGCTTGTTTCGTTGTATTAAGCACGAATACATGCTTTTCGCGCAGTTATAAGAGAAAAAGTTTTGACGAGTATCACGTGGAACACTTGTAATACCGATGTGTTGTGATTTAGCTCGTTTCGGTTTAAAACAGCTTGTTTCGTTGTATTAAGCACGAATACATGCTTTTCGCGCAGTTATAAGAGAAAAAGTTTTGACGCGTATCAGAGGAACACTTGTAAAACCGATGTGTTCAGATTTAGCTCGTTTCGGTCTAAAACAGCTTGTTTCGTTGTATTAAGCACGAATACATGCTTTACGCGCAGTTATAGAAGAAAAAGTTTTGACGCGTATCAGAGACACTTGTAAAACCGATGTGTTGTGATTTAGCTCGTTTCGGTCTAAAACAGCTTGTTTCGTTGTATTAAGCAAGAATACATGCTTTTCGCGCAGTTATAAGAGAAAAAGTTTTGACGAGTATCACGTGGATACTTGTAAAACTGATGTGTTCAGATTTCGCTCGTTTTGGTCTAAAACAACTTGTTTCGTTGTATTAAGCACGAATACATGCTTTTCGCGCAGTTATAAGAGAAAAAGTTTTGACGAGTATCATGTGGAACACTTGTAATACCGATGTGTTGTGATTTAGCTCGTTTCGGTTTAAAACAGCTTGTTTCGCTGTATTAAGCAAGAATACATGCTTTTCGCGCAGTTATAAGAGAAAAAGTTTTGACGCGTATCAGAGGAACACTTGTAAAACCGATGTGTTCAGATTTAGCTCGTTTCGGTCTGAAACAGCTTGTTTCGTTGTATTAAGCACGAATACATGCTTTTCGCGCAGTTATAAGAGAAAAAGTTTAGACGCGTATCAGAGGAACAGTTGTAAAACCGATGTGTTGTGATTTAGCTCGTTTCGTTCTAAAACAGCTTCTTTCGTTGTATTAAGCACGAATACATGCTTTTCGCGCAGTTATAAGAGAAAAAGTTTTGACGAGTATCACGTGGAACACTTGTAATACCGATGTGTTGTGATTTGGCTCGTTTCGGTCTAAAACAGCTTGTTTCGTTGTATTAAGCAAGAATACATGCTTTTCGCGCAGTTATAAGAGAAAAAGTTTTGACGCGTATCAGAGGAACACTTGTAAAACCGATGTGTTCAGATTTAACTCTTTTCGGACTAAAACAGCTTGTTTCGTTGTATTAAGCACGAATACATGCTTTTCGTGCAGTTATAAGAGAAAAAGTTTTGACGCGTATCAAAGGAACACTTGTAAAACCGATGTGTTGTGATTTAGCTCGTTTCGGTCTAAAACAGCTTGTTTCGCTGTATTAAGCAAGAATACATGCTTTTCGCGCAGTTATAAGAGAAAAAGTTTTGACGCGTATTAGAGGAACACTTGTAAAACCGATGTGTTGTGATTTAGCTCGTTTCGGTCTAAAACAGCTTGTTTCGCTGTATTAAGCAAGAATACATGCTTTTCGCGCAGTTAAAAGAGAAAAAGTTTTGACGAGTATCACGTGGATACTTGTAAAACCGATGTGTTCAGATTTAGCTCGTTTCGGTCAAAAACAGCTTGTTTCGTTGTATTAAGCACGAATACATGCTTTTCGCGCAGTTAAAAGAGAAAAAGTTTTGACGAGTATCACGTGGAACACTTGTAATACCGATGTGTTGTGATTTAGCTCGTTTCGGTCTAAAACAGCTTGTTTCGCTGTATTAAGCAAGAATACATGCTTTTCGCGCCGTTATAAAAGAAAAAGTTTTGACGCGTATCAGAGGAACACTTGTAAAACCGATGTGTTGTGATTTAGCTCATTTCGGTCTAAAACAGCTTGTTTCGCTGTATTAAGCAAGAATACATGCTTTTCGCGCCGTTATAAGAGAAAGAGTTTTGACGCGTATCAGAGGAACACTTGTAAAACCGATGTGTTGTGATTTAGCTCGTTTCGGTCTAAAACAGCTTGTTTCGCTGTATTAAGCAAGAATACATGCTTTTCGCGCAGTTATAAGAGAAAAAGTTTTGACGCGTATCAGAGGAACACTTGTAAAACCGATGTGTTCAGATTTAGCTCGTTTCGGTCTAAAACAGCTTGTTTCGTTGCATTAAGCACGAATACATGCTTTTCGCGCGGTTATAAGAGAAAAAGTTTTGACGCGTATCAGAGGAACACTTGTAAAACCGATGTGTTCAGATTTAGCTCGTTTCGGTCTAAAACAGCTTGTTTCGTTGTATTAAGCAAGAATACATGCTTTACGCGCAGTTATAGAAGAAAAAGTTTTGACGCGTATCAGAGACACTTGTAAAACCGATGTGTTGTGATTTAGCTCGTTTCGGTCTAAAACAGCTTGTTTCGTTGTATTAAGCAAGAATACATGCTTTTCGCGCAGTTATAAGAGAAAAAGTTTTGACGAGTATCACGTGGATACTTGTAAAACCGAAGTGTTCAGATTTAGCTCGTTTCGGTCTAAAACAGCTTGTTTCGTTGTATTAAGCAAGAATACATGCTTTTCGCGCCGTTATAAGAGAAAGAGTTTTGACGCGTATCAGAGGAACACTTGTAAAACCGATGTGTTGTGATTTAGCTCGTTTCGGTCTAAAACAGCTTGTTTCGTTGTATTAAGCAAGAATACATGCTTTTCGCGCCGTTATAAGAGAAAGAGTTTTGACGCGTATCAGAGGAACACTTGTAAAACCGATGTGTTGTGATTTAGCTCGTTTCGGTCTAAAACAGCTTGTTTCGCTGTATTAAGCAAGAATACATGCTTTTCGCGCCGTTATAAGAGAAAGAGTTTTGACGCGTATCAGAGGAACACTTGTAAAACCGATGTGTTGTGATTTAGCTCGTTTCGGTCTAAAACAGCTTGTTTCGCTGTATTAAGCAAGAATACATGCTTTTCGCGCAGTTATAAGAGAAAAAGTTTTGACGCGTATCAGAGGAACACTTGTAAAACCGATGTGTTCAGATTTAGCTCGTTTCGGTCTAAAACAGCTTGTTTCGTTGTATTAAGCACGAATACATGCTTTTCGCGCGGTTATAAGAGAAAAAGTTTTGACGCGTATCAGAGGAACACTTGTAAAACCGATGTGTTCAGATTTAGCTCGTTTCGGTCTAAAACAGCTTGTTTCGTTGTATTAAGCAAGAATACATGCTTTACGCGCAGTTATAGAAGAAAAAGTTTTGACGCGTATCAGAGACACTTGTAAAACCGATGTGTTGTGATTTAGCTCGTTTCGGTCTAAAACAGCTTGTTTCGTTGTATTAAGCAAGAATACATGCTTTTCGCGCAGTTATAAGAGAAAAAGTTTTGACGAGTATCACGTGGATGCTTGTAAAACCGATGTGTTCAGATTTAGCTCGTTTCGGTCTAAAACAGCTTGTTTCGTTGTATTAAGCAAGAATACATGCTTTACGCGCAGTTATAGAAGAAAAAGTTTTGACGCGTATCAGAGACACTTGTAAAACCGATGTGTTGTGATTTAGCTCGTTTCGGTCTAAAACAGCTTGTTTCGTTGTATTAAGCACGAATACATGCTTTTCGCGCAGTTAAAAGAGAAAACGTTTTGACGAGTATCACGTGGAACACTTGTAATACCGATGTGTTGTGATTTAGCTCGTTTCGGTCTAAAACAGCTTGTTTCGCTGTATTAAGCAAGAATACATGCTTTTCGCGCAGTTATAAGAGAAAAAGTTTTGACGCGTATCAGAGGAACACTTGTAAAACCGATGTGTTGTGATTTAGCTCATTTCGGTCTAAAACAGCTTGTTTCGTTGTATTAAGCACGAATACATGCTTTTCGCGCAGTTATAAGAGAAAAAGTTTTGACGAGTATCACGTGGAACACTTGTAATACCGATGTGTTGTGATTTGGCTCGTTTCGGTCTAAAACAGCTTGTTTCGTTGTATTAAGCAAGAATACATGCTTTTCGCGCAGTTATAAGAGAAAAAGTTTTGACGCGTATCAGACGAACACTTGTAAAACCGATGTGTTCAGATTTAACTCTTTTCGGACTAAAACAGCTTGTTTCGTTGTATTAAGCACGAATACATGCTTTTCGCGCAGTTATAAGGGAAAAAGTTTTGACGCGTATCACATGGACACTTGGAAAACCGATGTGTTCAGATTTAGCTCGTTTTGGTCTAAAACAGCTTGTTTCGCTGTATTAAGCACGAATACATGCTTTTCGCGCAGTTATAAGAGAAAAAGTTTTGACGCGTATCAGAGGAACACTTGTAAAACCGATGTGTTGTGATTTAGCTCGTTTCGGTCTAAAACAGCTTGTTTCGCTGTATTAAGCAGAAATACATGCTTTTCGCGCAGTGATAAGAGAAAAAGCTTTAAAGGCGTGTCACAGGGACACTTGTAAAACCGATGTGTTCAGATTTACCTCCTTTCAGTCTAAAACAGCTTGTTTCGTTGGACTAAGCACGAATACATGCTTTTCGCGCAGCTATAAGAGAAAAAAGAGTTGACGCGTATCAGAGGAACACTTGTAAAACCGATGTGTTGTGATTTAGCTCGTTTCGGTCTAAAACAGCTTGTTTCGCTGTATTAAGCAAGAATACATGCTTTTCGCGCAGTTATAAGAGAAAAAAATTTGACGCGTATCAGAGGAACACTTGTAAAACCGATGTGTTGTGATTTAGCTCGTTTCGGTCTAAAACAGCTTGTTTCGCTGTATTAAGCAAGAATACATGCTTTTCGCGCAGTTATAAGAGAAAAAGTTTTGACGCGTATCAGAGGAACACTTGTAAAACCGATGTGTTGTGATTTAGCTCGTTTCGGTCTAAAACAGCTTGTTTCGCTGTATTAAGCAAGAATACATGCTTTTCGCGCAGTTATAAGAGAAAAAGGTTTGACGCGTATCAGAGGAACACTTGTAAAACCGATGTGTTCAGATTTAGCTCGTTTCGGTCTAAAACAGCTTGTTTCGTTGTATTAAGCACGAATACATGCTTTACGCGCAGTTATAGAAGAAAAAGTTTTGACGCGTATCAGAGACACTTGTAAAACCGATGTGTTGTGATTTAGCTCGTTTCGGTCTAAAACAGCTTGTTTCGTTGTATTAAGCAAGAATACATGCTTTTCGCGCAGTTATAAGAGAAAAAGTTTTGACGAGTATCACGTGGATACTTGTAAAACCGATGTGTTCAGATTTAGCTCGTTTCGGTCTAAAACAGCTTGTTTCGTTGTATTAAGCACGAATACATGCTTTTCGCGCAGTTATAAGAGAAAAAGTTTTGACGAGTATCACGTGGAACACTTGTAATACCGATGTGTTGTGATTTAGCTCGTTTCGGTTTAAAACAGCTTGTTTCGTTGTATTAAGCACGAATACATGCTTTTCGCGCAGTTATAAGAGAAAAAGTTTTGACGCGTATCAGAGGAACACTTGTAAAACCGATGTGTTGTGATTTAGCTCGTTTCGGTCTAAAACAGCTTGTTTCGTTGTATTAAGCAAGAATACATGCTTTTCGCGCAGTTATAAGAGAAAAGGTTTTGACGAGTATCACGTGGATACTTGTAAAACCGATGTGTTCAGATTTCGCTCGTTTTGGTCTAAAACAACTTGTTTCGTTGTATTAAGCACGAATACATGCTTTTCGCGCAGTTATAAGAGAAAAAGTTTTGACGAGTATCATGTGGAACACTTGTAATACCGATGTGTTGTGATTTAGCTCGTTTCGGTTTAAAACAGCTTGTTTCGCTGTATTAAGCAAGAATACATGCTTTTCGCGCAGTTATAAGAGAAAAAGTTTTGACGCGTATCAGAGGAACACTTGTAAAACCGATGTGTTCAGATTTAGCTCGTTTCGGTCTGAAACAGCTTGTTTCGTTGTATTAAGCACGAATACATGCTTTTCGCGCAGTTATAAGAGAAAAAGTTTAGACGCGTATCAGAGGAACAGTTGTAAAACCGATGTGTTGTGATTTAGCTCGTTTCGGTCTAAAACAGCTTCTTTCGTTGTATTAAGCACGAATACATGCTTTTCGCGCAGTTATAAGAGAAAAAGTTTTGACGAGTATCACGTGGAACACTTGTAATACCGATGTGTTGTGATTTGGCTCGTTTCGGTCTAAAACAGCTTGTTTCGTTGTATTAAGCAAGAATACATGCTTTTCGCGCAGTTATAAGAGAAAAAGTTTTTACGCGTATCAGAGGAACACTTGTAAAACCGATGTGTTCAGATTTAACTCTCTTCGGACTAAAACAGCTTGTTTCGTTGTATTAAGCACGAATACATGCTTTTCGTGCAGTTATAAGAGAAAAAGTTTTGACGCGTATCAGAGGAACACTTGTAAAACCGATGTGTTGTGATTTAGCTCGTTTCGGTCTAAAACAGCTTGTTTCGCTGTATTAAGCAAGAATACATGCTTTTCGCGCAGTTATAAGAGAAAAAGTTTTGACGCGTATCAGAGGAACACTTGTAAAACCGATGTGTTGTGATTTAGCTCGTTTCGGTCTAAAACAGCTTGTTTCGCTGTATTAAGCAAGAATACATGCTTTTCGCGCAGTTAAAAGAGAAAAAGTTTTGACGAGTATCACGTGGATACTTGTAAAACCGATGTGTTCAGATTTAGCTCGTTTCGGTCAAAAACAGCTTGTTTCGTTGTATTAAGCACGAATACATGCTTTTCGCGCAGTTAAAAGAGAAAAAGTTTTGACGAGTATCACGTGGAACACTTGTAATACCGATGTGTTGTGATTTAGCTCGTTTCGGTCTAAAACAGCTTGTTTCGCTGTATTAAGCAAGAATACATGCTTTTCGCGCCGTTATAAATGAAAAAGTTTTGACGCGTATCAGAGGAACACTTGTAAAACCGATGTGTTGTGATTTAGCTCATTTCGGTCTAAAACAGCTTGTTTCGCTGTATTAAGCAAGAATACATGCTTTTCGCGCCGTTATAAGAGAAAAAGTTTTGACGCGTATCAGAGGAACACTTGTAAAACCGATGTGTTGTGATTTAGCTCGTTTCGGTCTAAAACAGCTTGTTTCGCTGTATTAAGCAAGAATACATGCTTTTCGCGCAGTTATTAGAGAAAAAGTTTTGACGCGTATCAGAGGAACACTTGTAAAACCGATGTGTTCAGATTTAGCTCGTTTCGGTCTAAAACAGCTTGTTTCGTTGTATTAAGCACGAATACATGCTTTTCGCGCGGTTATAAGAGAAAAAGTTTTGACGCGTATCAGAGGAACACTTGTAAAACCGATGTGTTCAGATTTAGCTCGTTTCGGTCTAAAACAGCTTGTTTCGTTGTATTAAGCAAGAATACATGCTTTACGCGCAGTTATAGAAGAAAAAGTTTTGACGCGTATCAGAGACACTTGTAAAACCGATGTGTTGTGATTTAGCTCGTTTCGGTCTAAAACAGCTTGTTTCGTTGTATTAAGCAAGAATACATGCTTTTCGCGCAGTTATAAGAGAAAAAGTTTTGACGAGTATCACGTGGATACTTGTAAAACCGAAGTGTTCAGATTTAGCTCGTTTCGGTCTAAAACAGCTTGTTTCGTTGTATTAAGCACGAATACATGCTTTTCGCGCAGTTATAAGAGAAAACGTTTTGACGAGTATCACGTGGAACACTTGTAATACCGATGTGTTGTGATTTAGCTCGTTTGGGTCTAAAACAGCTTGTTTCGCTGTATTAAGCAAGAATACATGCTTTTCGCGCAGTTATAAGAGAAAAAGTTTTGACGCGTATCAGAGGAACACTTGTAAAACCGATGTGTTGTGATTTAGCTCATTTCGGTCTAAAACAGCTTGTTTCGTTGTATTAAGCAAGAATACATGCTTTTCGCGCAGTTATAAGAGAAAAAGTTTTGACGCGTTTCACAGGGACACTTGTAAAACCGATGTGTTCAGATTTAGCTCGTTTCGGTCTAAAACAGCTTGTTTCGTTGTATTAAGCACGAATACATGCTTTTCGCGCAGTTATAAAAGAAAAAGTTTTGACGAGTATCACGTGGAACACTTGTAATACCGATGTGTTGTGATTTGGCTCGTTTCGGTCTAAAACAGCTTGTTTCGTTGTATTAAGCAAGAATACATGCTTTTCGCGCAGTTATAAGAGAAAAAGTTTTGACGCGTATCAGACGAACACTTGTAAAACCGATGTGTTCAGATTTAACTCTTTTCGGACTAAAACAGCTTGTTTCGTTGTATTAAGCACGAATACATGCTTTTCGCGCAGTTATAAGGGAAAAAGTTTTGACGCGTATCACATGGACACTTGGAAAACCGATGTGTTCAGATTTAGCTCGTTTTGGTCTAAAACAGCTTGTTTCGCTGTATTAAGCACGAATACATGCTTTTCGCGCAGTTATAAGAGAAAAAGTTTTGACGCGTATCAGAGGAACACTTGTAAAACCGATGTGTTGTGATTTAGCTCGTTTCGGTCTAAAACAGCTTGTTTCGTTGTATTAAGCACGAATACATGCTTTTCGCGCAGTTAAAAGAGAAAAAGTTTTGACGAGTATCACGTGGAACACTTGTAATACCGATGTGTTGTGATTTAGCTCGTTTCGGTCTAAAACAGCTTGTTTCGCTGTATTAAGCAAGAATACATGCTTTTCGCACCGTTATAAAAGAAAAAGTTTTGACGCGTATCAGAGGAACACTTGTAAAACCGATGTGTTGTGATTTAGCTCATTTCGGTCTAAAACAGCTTGTTTCGCTGTATTAAGCAAGAATACATGCTTTTCGCGCCGTTATAAGAGAAAAAGTTTTGACGCGTATCAGAGGAACACTTGTAAAACCGATGTGTTGTGATTTAGCTCGTTTCGGTCTAAAACAGCTTGTTTCGCTGTATTAAGCAAGAATACATGCTTTTCGCGCAGTTATAAGAGAAAAAGTTTTGACGCGTATCAGAGGAACACTTGTAAAACCGATGTGTTCAGATTTAGCTCGTTTCGGTCTAAAACAGCTTGTTTCGTTGTATTAAGCACGAATACATGCTTTTCGCGCGGTTATAAGAGAAAAAGTTTTGACGCGTATCAGAGGAACACTTGTAAAACCGATGTGTTCAGATTTAGCTCGTTTCGGTCTAAAACAGCTTGTTTCGTTGTATTAAGCAAGAATACATGCTTTACGCGCAGTTATAGAAGAAAAAGTTTTGACGCGTATCAGAGACACTTGTAAAACCGATGTGTTGTGATTTAGCTCGTTTCGGTCTAAAACAGCTTGTTTCGTTGTATTAAGCAAGAATACATGCTTTTCGCGCAGTTATAAGAGAAAAAGTTTTGACGAGTATCACGTGGATACTTGTAAAACCGAAGTGTTCAGATTTAGCTCGTTTCGGTCTAAAACAGCTTGTTTCGTTGTATTAAGCACGAATACATGCTTTTCGCGCAGTTATAAGAGAAAACGTTTTGACGAGTATCACGTGGAACACTTGTAATACCGATGTGTTGTGATTTAGCTCGTTTCGGTCTAAAACAGCTTGTTTCGCTGTATTAAGCAAGAATACATGCTTTTCGCGCAGTTATAAGAGAAAAAGTTTTGACGCGTATCAGAGGAACACTTGTAAAACCGATGTGTTGTGATTTAGCTCATTTCGGTCTAAAACAGCTTGTTTCGTTGTATTAAGCAAGAATACATGCTTTTCGCGCAGTTATAAGAGAAAAAGTTTTGACGCGTTTCACAGGGACACTTGTAAAACCGATGTGTTCAGATTTAGCTCGTTTCGGTCTAAAACAGCTTGTTTCGTTGTATTAAGCACGAATACATGCTTTTCGCGCAGTTATAAGAGAAAAAGTTTTGACGAGTATCACGTGGAACACTTGTAATACCGATGTGTTGTGATTTGGCTCGTTTCGGTCTAAAACAGCTTGTTTCGTTGTATTAAGCAAGAATACATACTTTTCGCGCAGTTATAAGAGAAAAAGTTTTGATGCGTATCAGACGAACACTTGTAAAACCGATGTGTTCAGATTTAACTCTTTTCGGACTAAAACAGCTTGTTTCGTTGTATTAAGCACGAATACATGCTTTTCGCGCAGTTATAAGGGAAAAAGTTTTGACGCGTATCACATGGACACTTGGAAAACCGATGTGTTCAGATTTAGCTCGTTTTGGTCTAAAACAGCTTGTTTCGCTGTATTAAGCACGAATACATGTTTTTCGCGCAGTTATAAGAGAAAAAGTTTTGACGCGTATCAGAGGAACACTTGTAAAACCGATGTGTTGTGATTTAGCTCGTTTCGGTCTAAAACAGCTTGTTTCGCTGTATTAAGCAGAAATACATGCTTTTCGCGCAGTGATAAGAGAAAAAGCTTTAAAGGCGTGTCACAGGGACACTTGTAAAACCGATGTGTTCAGATTTACCTCCTTTCAGTCTAAAACAGCTTGTTTCGTTGGACTAAGCACGAATACATGCTTTTCGCGCAGCTATAAGAGAAAAAAGAGTTGACGCGTATCAGAGGAACACTTGTAAAACCGATGTGTTGTGATTTAGCTCGTTTCGGTCTAAAACAGCTTGTTTCGCTGTATTAAGCAAGAATACATGCTTTTCGCGCAGTTATAAGAGAAAAAGTTTTGACGCGTATCAGAGGAACACTTGTAAAACCGATGTGTTGTGATTTAGCTCGTTTCGGTCTAAAACAGCTTGTTTCGCTGTATTAAGCAAGAATACATGCTTTTCGCGCAGTTATAAGAGAAAAAGTTTTGACGCGTATCAGAGGAACACTTGTAAAACCGATGTGTTCAGATTTAGCTCGTTTCGGTCTAAAACAGCTTGTTTCGTTGTATTAAGCACGAATACATGCTTTACGCGCAGTTATAGAAGAAAAAGTTTTGACGCGTATCAGAGACACTTGTAAAACCGATGTGTTGTGATTTAGCTCGTTTCGGTCTAAAACAGCTTGTTTCGTTGTATTAAGCAAGAATACATGCTTTTCGCGCAGTTATAGGAGAAAAAGTTTTGACGAGTATCACGTGGATACTTGTAAAACCGATGTGTTCAGATTTAGCTCGTTTCGGTCTAAAACAGCTTGTTTCGTTGTATTAAGCACGAATACATGCTTTTCGCGCAGTTATAAGAGAAAAAGTTTTGACGAGTATCACGTGGAACACTTGTAATACCGATGTGTTGTGATTTAGCTCGTTTCGGTTTAAAACAGCTTGTTTCGTTGTATTAAGCACGAATACATGCTTTTCGCGCAGTTATAAGAGAAAAAGTTTTGACGCGTATCAGAGGAACACTTGTAAAACCGATGTGTTGTGATTTAGCTCGTTTCGGTCTAAAACAGCTTGTTTCGTTGTATTAAGCAAGAATACATGCTTTTCGCGCAGTTATAAGAGAAAAAGTTTTGACGAGTATCACGTGGATACTTGTAAAACCGATGTGTTCAGATTTCGCTCGTTTTGGTCTAAAACAACTTGTTTCGTTGTATTAAGCACGAATACATGCTTTTCGCGCAGTTATAAGAGAAAAAGTTTTGACGAGTATCATGTGGAACACTTGTAATACCGATGTGTTGTGATTTAGCTCGTTTCGGTTTAAAACAGCTTGTTTCGCTGTATTAAGCAAGAATACATGCTTTTCGCGCAGTTATAAGAGAAAAAGTTTTGACGCGTATCAGAGGAACACTTGTAAAACCGATGTGTTCAGATTTAGCTCGTTTCGGTCTGAAACAGCTTGTTTCGTTGTATTAAGCACGAATACATGCTTTTCGCGCAGTTATAAGAGAAAAAGTTTAGACGCGTATCAGAGGAACAGTTGTAAAACCGATGTGTTGTGATTTAGCTCGTTTCGGTCTAAAACAGCTTCTTTCGTTGTATTAAGCACGAATACATGCTTTTCGCGCAGTTATAAGAGAAAAAGTTTTGACGAGTATCACGTGGAACACTTGTAATACCGATGTGTTGTGATTTGGCTCGTTTCGGTCTAAAACAGCTTGTTTCGTTGTATTAAGCAAGAATACATGCTTTTCGCGCAGTTATAAGAGAAAAAGTTTTGACGCGTATCAGAGGAACACTTGTAAAACCGATGTGTTCAGATTTAACTCTTTTCGGACTAAAACAGCTTGTTTCGTTGTATTAAGCACGAATACATGCTTTTCGTGCAGTTATAAGAGAAAAAGTTTTGACGCGTATCAGAGGAACACTTGTAAAACCGATGTGTTGTGATTTAGCTCGTTTCGGTCTAAAACAGCTTGTTTCGCTGTATTAAGCAAGAATACATGCTTTTCGCGCAGTTATAAGAGAAAAAGTTTTGACGCGTATCAGAGGAACACTTGTAAAACCGATGTGTTGTGATTTAGCTCGTTTCGGTCTAAAACAGCTTGTTTCGCTGTATTAAGCAAGAATACATGCTTTTCGCGCAGTTAAAAGAGAAAAAGTTTTGACGAGTATCACGTGGATACTTGTAAAACCGATGTGTTCAGATTTAGCTCGTTTCGGTCAAAAACAGCTTGTTTCGTTGTATTAAGCACGAATACATGCTTTTCGCGCAGTTAAAAGAGAAAAAGTTTTGACGAGTATCACGTGGAACACTTGTAATACCGATGTGTTGTGATTTAGCTCGTTTCGGTCTAAAACAGCTTGTTTCGCTGTATTAAGCAAGAATACATGCTTTTCGCGCCGTTATAAATGAAAAAGTTTTGACGCGTATCAGAGGAACACTTGTAAAACCGATGTGTTGTGATTTAGCTCATTTCGGTCTAAAACAGCTTGTTTCGCTGTATTAAGCAAGAATACATGCTTTTCGCGCCGTTATAAGAGAAAAAGTTTTGACGCGTATCAGAGGAACACTTGTAAAACCGATGTGTTGTGATTTAGCTCGTTTCGGTCTAAAACAGCTTGTTTCGCTGTATTAAGCAAGAATACATGCTTTTCGCGCAGTTATAAGAGAAAAAGTTTTGACGCGTATCAGAGGAACACTTGTAAAACCGATGTGTTCAGATTTAGCTCGTTTCGGTCTAAAACAGCTTGTTTCGTTGTATTAAGCACGAATACATGCTTTTCGCGCGGTTATAAGAGAAAAAGTTTTGAAGCGTATCAGAGGAACACTTGTAAAACCGATGTGTTCAGATTTAGCTCGTTTCGGTCTAAAACAGCTTGTTTCGTTGTATTAAGCAAGAATACATGCTTTACGCGCAGTTATAGAAGAAAAAGTTTTGACGCGTATCAGAGACACTTGTAAAACCGATGTGTTGTGATTTAGCTCGTTTCGGTCTAAAACAGCTTGTTTCGTTGTATTAAGCAAGAATACATGCTTTTCGCGCAGTTATAAGAGAAACAGTTTTGACGAGTATCACGTGGATACTTGTAAAACCGAAGTGTTCAGATTTAACTCTTTTCGGACTAAAACAGCTTGTTTCGTTGTATTAAGCACGAATACATGCTTTTCGTGCAGTTATAAGAGAAAAAGTTTTGACGCGTATCAGAGGAACACTTGTAAAACCGATGTGTTGTGATTTAGCTCGTTTCGGTCTAAAACAGCTTGTTTCGCTGTATTAAGCAAGAATACATGCTTTTCGCGCAGTTATAAGAGAAAAAGTTTTGACGCGTATCAGAGGAACACTTGTAAAACCGATGTGTTGTGATTTAGCTCGTTTCGGTCTAAAACAGCTTGTTTCGCTGTATTAAGCAAGAATACATGCTTTTCGCGCAGTTAAAAGAGAAAAAGTTTTGACGAGTATCACGTGGATACTTGTAAAACCGATGTGTTCAGATTTAGCTCGTTTCGGTCAAAAACAGCTTGTTTCGTTGTATTAAGCACGAATACATGCTTTTCGCGCAGTTAAAAGAGAAAAAGTTTTGACGAGTATCACGTGGAACACTTGTAATACCGATGTGTTGTGATTTAGCTCGTTTCGGTCTAAAACAGCTTGTTTCGCTGTATTAAGCAAGAATACATGCTTTTCGCGCCGTTATAAATGAAAAAGTTTTGACGCGTATCAGAGGAACACTTGTAAAACCGATGTGTTGTGATTTAGCTCATTTCGGTCTAAAACAGCTTGTTTCGCTGTATTAAGCAAGAATACATGCTTTTCGCGCCGTTATAAGAGAAAAAGTTTTGACGCGTATCAGAGGAACACTTGTAAAACCGATGTGTTGTGATTTAGCTCGTTTCGGTCTAAAACAGCTTGTTTCGCTGTATTAAGCAAGAATACATGCTTTTCGCGCAGTTATAAGAGAAAAAGTTTTGACGCGTATCAGAGGAACACTTGTAAAACCGATGTGTTCAGATTTAGCTCGTTTCGGTCTAAAACAGCTTGTTTCGTTGTATTAAGCACGAATACATGCTTTTCGCGCGGTTATAAGAGAAAAAGTTTTGAAGCGTATCAGAGGAACACTTGTAAAACCGATGTGTTCAGATTTAGCTCGTTTCGGTCTAAAACAGCTTGTTTCGTTGTATTAAGCAAGAATACATGCTTTACGCGCAGTTATAGAAGAAAAAGTTTTGACGCGTATCAGAGACACTTGTAAAACCGATGTGTTGTGATTTAGCTCGTTTCGGTCTAAAACAGCTTGTTTCGTTGTATTAAGCAAGAATACATGCTTTTCGCGCAGTTATAAGAGAAACAGTTTTGACGAGTATCACGTGGATACTTGTAAAACCGAAGTGTTCAGATTTAGCTCGTTTCGGTCTAAAACAGCTTGTTTCGTTGTATTAAGCACGAATACATGCTTTTCGCGCAGTTATAAGAGAAAACGTTTTGACGAGTATCACGTGGAACACTTGTAATACCGATGTGTTGTGATTTAGCCCGTTTCGGTCTAAAACAGCTTGTTTCGCTGTATTAAGCAAGAATACATGCTTTTCGCGCAGTTATAAGAGAAAAAGTTTTGACGCGTATCAGAGGAACACTTGTAAAACCGATGTGTTGTGATTTAGCTCATTTCGGTCTAAAACAGCTTGTTTCGTTGTATTAAGCAAGAATACATGCTTTTCGCGCAGTTATAAGAGAAAAAGTTTTGACGCGTTTCACAGGGACACTTGTAAAACCGATGTGTTCAGATTTAGCTCGTTTCGGTCTAAAACAGCTTGTTTCGTTGTATTAAGCACGAATACATGCTTTTCGCGCAGTTATAAGAGAAAAAGTTTTGACGAGTATCACGTGGAACACTTGTAATACCGATGTGTTGTGATTTGGCTCGTTTCGATCTAAAACAGCTTGTTTCGTTGTATTAAGCAAGAATACATGCTTTTCGCGCAGTTATAAGAGAAAAAGTTTTGACGCGTATCAGACGAACACTTGTAAAACCGATGTGTTCAGATTTAACTCTTTTCGGACTAAAACAGCTTGTTTCGTTGTATTAAGCACGAATACATGCTTTTCGCGCAGTTATAAGGGAAAAAGTTTTGACGCGTATCACATGGACACTTGGAAAACCGATGTGTTCAGATTTAGCTCGTTTTGGTCTAAAACAGCTTGTTTCGCTGTATTAAGCACGAATACATGCTTTTCGCGCAGTTATAAGAGAAAAAGTTTTGACGCGTATCAGAGGAACACTTGTAAAACCGATGTGTTGTGATTTAGCTCGTTTCGGTCTAAAACAGCTTGTTTCGCTGTATTAAGCAAGAATACATGCTTTTCGCGCAGTTATAAGAGAAAAAAATTTGACGCGTATCAGAGGAACACTTGTAAAACCGATGTGTTGTGATTTAGCTCGTTTTGGTCTAAAACAGCTTGTTTCGCTGTATTAAGCAGGAATACAGGCTTTTCGCGCAGTTATAAGAGAAAAAGTTTTAAAGGCATGTCACAAGGACACTTGTAAAACCGATGTGTTCAGATTTACCTCGTTTCGGTCTAAAACAGCTTGTTTCGTTGGACTAAGCAAGAATACATGCTTTTCGCGCAGTTATAAGTGAAAAAAGTTTTGACGCGTATCAGAGGAGCACTTGTAAAACCGATGTGTTCAGATTTAGCTAGTTTCGGTCTAAAACAGCTTGTTTCGTTGTATTAAGCAAGAATACATGCTTTTCGCGCAGTTATAAGAGAAAAAGTTTTGACGCGTATTAGAGAGACACTTGTAAAACCGATGTGTTGTGATTTAGCTCGTTTCGGTCTAAAACAGCTTGTTTCGTTGTATTAGGCAAGAATACATGCTTTTCGCGCAGTTATAAGAGAAAAAGTTTTGACGAGTATCACGTGTATACTTGTAAAACCGATGTGTTCAGATTTAGCTCGTTTCGGTCTAAAACAGCTTGTTTCGTTGTATTAAGCAAGAATACATGCTTTTCGCGCAGTTATAAGAGAAAAAGTTTTGACGCGTATCAGACGAACACTTGTAAAACCGATGTGTTCAGATTTAACTCTTTTCGGACTAAAACAGCTTGTTTCGTTGTATTAAGCACGAATACATGCTTTTCGCGCAGTTATAAGGGAAAAAGTTTTGACGCGTATCACATGGACACTTGGAAAACTGATGTGTTCAGATTTAGCTCGTTTTGGTCTAAAACAGCTTGTTTCGCTGTATTAAGCACGAATACATGCTTTTCGCGCAGTTATAAGAGAAAAAGTTTTGACGCGTATCAGAGGAACACTTGTAAAACCGATGTGTTGTGATTTAGCTCGTTTCGGTCTAAAACAGCTTGTTTCGCTGTATTAAGCAAGAATACATGCTTTTCGCGCAGTTAAAAGAGAAAAAGTTTTGACGAGTATCACGTGGATACTTGTAAAACCGATGTGTTCAGATTTAGCTCGTTTCGGTCAAAAACAGCTTGTTTCGTTGTATTAAGCACGAATACATGCTTTTCGCGCAGTTAAAAGAGAAAAAGTTTTGACGAGTATCACGTGGAACACTTGTAATACCGATGTGTTGTGATTTAGCTCGTTTCGGTCTAAAACAGCTTGTTTCGCTGTATTAAGCAAGAATACATGCTTTTCGCGCCGTTATAAAAGAAAAAGTTTTGACGCGTATCAGAGGAACACTTGTAAAACCGATGTGTTGTGGTTTAGCTCATTTCGGTCTAAAACAGCTTGTTTCGCTGTATTAAGCAAGAATACATGCTTTTCGCGCCGTTATAAGAGAAAAAGTTTTGACGCGTATCAGAGGAACACTTGTAAAACCGATGTGTTGTGATTTAGCTCGTTTTGGTCTAAAACAGCTTGTTTCGCTGTATTAAGCAAGAATACATGCTTTTCGCGCAGTTATAAGAGAAAAAGTTTTGACGCGTATCAGAGGAACACTTGTAAAACCGATGTGTTCAGATTTAGCTCGTTTCGGTCTAAAACAGCTTCTTTCGTTGTATTAAGCACGAATACATGCTTTTCGCGCGGTTATAAGAGAAAAAGTTTTGACGCGTATCAGAGGAACACTTGTAAAACCGATGTGTTCAGATTTAGCTCGTTTCGGTCTAAAACAGCTTGTTTCGTTGTATTAAGCAAGAATACATGCTTTACGCGCAGTTATAGAAGAAAAAGTTTTGACGCGTATCAGAGACACTTGTAAAACCGATGTGTTGTGATTTAGCTCGTTTCGGTCTAAAACAGCTTGTTTCGTTGTATTAAGCAAGAATACATGCTTTTCGCGCAGTTATAAGAGAAAAAGTTTTGACGAGTATCACGTGGATACTTGTAAAACCGAAGTGTTCAGATTTAGCTCGTTTCGGTCTAAAACAGCTTGTTTCGTTGTATTAAGCACGAATACATGCTTTTCGCGCAGTTATAAGAGAAAACGTTTTGACGAGTATCACGTGGAACACTTGTAATACCGATGTGTTGTGATTTAGCTCGTTTCGGTCTAAAACAGCTTGTTTCGCTGTATTAAGCAAGAATACATGCTTTTCGCGCAGTTATAAGAGAAAAAGTTTTGACGCGTATCAGAGGAACACTTGTAAAACCGATGTGTTGTGATTTAGCTCATTTCGGTCTAAAACAGCTTGTTTCGTTGTATTAAGCAAGAATACATGCTTTTCGCGCAGTTATAAGAGAAAAAGTTTTGACGCGTTTCACAGGGACACTTGTAAAACCGATGTGTTCAGATTTAGCTCGTTTCGGTCTAAAACAGCTTGTTTCGTTGTATTAAGCACGAATACATGCTTTTCGCGCAGTTATAAGAGAAAAAGTTTTGACGAGTATCACGTGGAACACTTGTAATACCGATGTGTTGTGATTTGGCTCGTTTCGGTCTAAAACAGCTTGTTTCGTTGTATTAAGCAAGAATACATGCTTTTCGCGCAGTTATAAGAGAAAAAGTTTTTACGCGTATCAGACGAACACTTGTAAAACCGATGTGTTCAGATTTAACTCTTTTCGGACTAAAACAGCTTGTTTCGTTGTATTAAGCACGAATACATGCTTTTCGCGCAGTTATAAGGGAAAAAGTTTTGACGCGTATCACATGGACACTTGGAAAACCGATGTGTTCAGATTTAGCTCGTTTTGGTCTAAAACAGCTTGTTTCGCTGTATTAAGCACGAACACATGCTTTTCGCGCAGTTATAAGAGAAAAAGTTTTGACGCGTATCAGAGGAACACTTGTAAAACCGATGTGTTGTGATTTAGCTCGTTTCGGTCTAAAACAGCTTGTTTCGCTGTATTAAGCAGAAATACATGCTTTTCGCGCAGTGATAAGAGAAAAAGCTTTAAAGGCGTGTCACAGGGACACTTGTAAAACCGATGTGTTCAGATTTACCTCCTTTCAGTCTAAAACAGCTTGTTTCGTTGGACTAAGCACGAATACATGCTTTTCGCGCAGCTATAAGAGAAAAAAGAGTTGACGCGTATCAGAGGAACACTTGTAAAACCGATGTGTTGTGATTTAGCTCGTTTCGGTCTAAAACAGCTTGTTTCGCTGTATTAAGCAAGAATACATGCTTTTCGCGCAGTTATAAGAGAAAAAAATTTGACGCGTATCAGAGGAACACTTGTAAAACCGATGTGTTGTGATTTAGCTCGTTTCGGTCTAAAACAGCTTGTTTCGCTGTATTAAGCAAGAATACATGCTTTTCGCGCAGTTATAAGAGAAAAAGTTTTGACGCGTATCAGAGGAACACTTGTAAAACCGATGTGTTGTGATTTAGCTCGTTTCGGTCTAAAACAGCTTGTTTCGCTGTATTAAGCAAGAATACATGCTTTTCGCGCAGTTATAAGAGAAAAAGTTTTGACGCGTATCAGAGGAACACTTGTAAAACCGATGTGTTCAGATTTAGCTCGTTTCGGTCTAAAACAGCTTGTTTCGTTGTATTAAGCACGAATACATGCTTTACGCGCAGTTATAGAAGAAAAAGTTTTGACGCGTATCAGAGACACTTGTAAAACCGATGTGTTGTGATTTAGCTCGTTTCGGTCTAAAACAGCTTGTTTCGTTGTATTAAGCAAGAATACATGCTTTTCGCGTAGTTATAAGAGAAAAAGTTTTGACGAGTATCACGTGGATACTTGTAAAACCGATGTGTTCAGATTTAGCTCGTTTCGGTCTAAAACAGCTTGTTTCGTTGTATTAAGCACGAATACATGCTTTTCGCGCAGTTATAAGAGAAAAAGTTTTGACGAGTATCACGTGGAACACTTGTAATACCGATGTGTTGTGATTTAGCTCGTTTCGGTTTAAAACAGCTTGTTTCGTTGTATTAAGCACGAATACATGCTTTTCGCGCAGTTATAAGAGAAAAAGTTTTGACGCGTATCAGAGGAACACTTGTAAAACCGATGTGTTGTGATTTAGCTCGTTTCGGTCTAAAACAGCTTGTTTCGTTGTATTAAGCAAGAATACATGCTTTTCGCGCAGTTATAAGAGAAAAAGTTTTGACGAGTATCACGTGGATACTTGTAAAACCGATGTGTTCAGATTTCGCTCGTTTTGGTCTAAAACAACTTGTTTCGTTGTATTAAGCACGAATACATGCTTTTCGCGCAGTTATAAGAGAAAAAGTTTTGACGAGTATCATGTGGAACACTTGTAATACCGATGTGTTGTGATTTAGCTCGTTTCGGTTTAAAACAGCTTGTTTCGCTGTATTAAGCAAGAATACATGCTTTTCGCGCAGTTATAAGAGAAAAAGTTTTGACGCGTATCAGAGGAACACTTGTAAAACCGATGTGTTCAGATTTAGCTCGTTTCGGTCTGAAACAGCTTGTTTCGTTGTATTAAGCACGAATACATGCTTTTCGCGCAGTTATAAGAGAAAAAGTTTAGACGCGTATCAGAGGAACAGTTGTAAAACCGATGTGTTGTGATTTAGCTCGTTTCGGTCTAAAGCAGCTTCTTTCGTTGTATTAAGCACGAATACATGCTTTTCGCGCAGTTATAAGAGAAAAAGTTTTGACGAGTATCACGTGGAACACTTGTAATACCGATGTGTTGTGATTTGGCTCGTTTCGGTCTAAAACAGCTTGTTTCGTTGTATTAAGCAAGAATACATGCTTTTCGCGCAGTTATAAGAGAAAAAGTTTTGACGCGTATCAGAGGAACACTTGTAAAACCGATGTGTTCAGATTTAACTCTTTTCGGACTAAAACAGCTTGTTTTGTTGTATTAAGCACGAATACATGCTTTTCGTGCCGTTATAAGAGAAAAAGTTTTGACGCGTATCAGAGGAACACTTGTAAAACCGATGTGTTGTGATTTAGCTCGTTTCGGTCTAAAACAGCTTGTTTCGCTGTATTAAGCAAGAATACATGCTTTTCGCGCAGTTATAAGAGAAAAAGTTTTGACGCGTATCAGAGGAACACTTGTAAAACCGATGTGTTGTGATTTAGCTCGTTTCGGTCTAAAACAGCTTGTTTCGCTGTATTAAGCAAGAATACATGCTTTTCGCGCAGTTAAAAGAGAAAAAGTTTTGACGAGTATCACGTGGATACTTGTAAAACCGATGTGTTCAGATTTAGCTCGTTTCGGTCTAAAACAGCTTGTTTCGCTGTATTAAGCAAGAATACATGCTTTTCGCGCAGTTATAAGAGAAAAAGTTTTGACGCGTATCAGAGGAACACTTGTAAAACCGATGTGTTCAGATTTAGCTCGTTTCGGTCTAAAACAGCTTGTTTCGTTGTATTAAGCACGAATACATGCTTTTCGCGCGGTTATAAGAGAAAAAGTTTTGAAGCGTATCAGAGGAACACTTGTAAAACCGATGTGTTCAGATTTAGCTCGTTTCGGTCTAAAACAGCTTGTTTCGTTGTATTAAGCAAGAATACATGCTTTACGCGCAGTTATAGAAGAAAAAGTTTTGACGCGTATCAGAGACACTTGTAAAACCGATGTGTTGTGATTTAGCTCGTTTCGGTCTAAAACAGCTTGTTTCGTTGTATTAAGCAAGAATACATGCTTTTCGCGCAGTTATAAGAGAAAAAGTTTTGACGAGTATCACGTGGATACTTGTAAAACCGAAGTGTTCAGATTTAGCTCGTTTCGGTCTAAAACAGCTTGTTTCGTTGTATTAAGCACGAATACATGCTTTTCGCGCAGTTATAAGAGAAAACGTTTTGACGAGTATCACGTGGAACACTTGTAATACCGATGTGTTGTGATTTAGCTCGTTTCGGTCTAAAACAGCTTGTTTCGCTGTATTAAGCAAGAATACATGCTTTTCGCGCAGTTATAAGAGAAAAAGTTTTGACGCGTATCAGAGGAACACTTGTAAAACCGATGTGTTGTGATTTAGCTCATTTCGGTCTAAAACAGCTTGTTTCGTTGTATTAAGCAAGAATACATGCTTTTCGCGCAGTTATAAGAGAAAAAGTTTTGACGCGTTTCACAGGGACACTTGTAAAACCGATGTGTTCAGATTTAGCTCGTTTCGGTCTAAAACAGCTTGTTTCGTTGTATTAAGCACGAATACATGCTTTTCGCGCAGTTATAAGAGAAAAAGTTTTGACGAGTATCACGTGGAACACTTGTAATACCGATGTGTTGTGATTTGGCTCGTTTCGGTCTAAAACAGCTTGTTTCGTTGTATTAAGCAAGAATACATGCTTTTCGCGCAGTTATAAGAGAAAAAGTTTTGACGCCTATCAGACGAACACTTGTAAAACCGATGTGTTCAGATTTAACTCTTTTCGGACTAAAACAGCTTGTTTCGTTGTATTAGGCACGAATACATGCTTTTCGCGCAGTTATAAGGGAAAAAGTTTTGACGCGTATCACATGGACACTTGGAAAACCGATGTGTTCAGATTTAGCTCGTTTTGGTCTAAAACAGCTTGTTTCGCTGTATTAAGCACGAATACATGCTTTTCGCGCAGTTATAAGAGAAAAAGTTTTGACGCGTATCAGAGGAACACTTGTAAAACCGATGTGTTGTGATTTAGCTCGTTTCGGTCTAAAACAGCTTGTTTCGCTGTATTAAGCAGAAATACATGCTTTTCGCGCAGTGATAAGAGAAAAAGCTTTAAAGGCGTGTCACAGGGACACTTGTAAAACCGATGTGTTCAGATTTACCTCCTTTCAGTCTAAAACAGCTTGTTTCGTTGGACTAAGCACGAATACATGCTTTTCGCGCAGCTATAAGAGAAAAAAGAGTTGACGCGTATCAGAGGAACACTTGTAAAACCGATGTGTTGTGATTTAGCTCGTTTCGGTCTAAAACAGCTTGTTTCGCTGTATTAAGCAAGAATACATGCTTTTCGCGCTGTTATAAGAGAAAAAAATTTGACGCGTATCAGAGGAACACTTGTAAAACCGATGTGTTGTGATTTAGCTCGTTTTGGTCTAAAACAGCTTGTTTCGCTGTATTAAGCAGGAATACATGCTTTTCGCGCAGTTATAAGAGAAAAAGTTTTAAAGGCATGTCACAAGGACACTTGTAAAACCGATGTGTTCAGATTTACCTCGTTTCGGTCTAAAACAGCTTGTTTCGTTGGACTAAGCACGAATACATGCTTTTCGCGCAGTTATAAGTGAAAAAAGTTTTGACGCGTATCAGAGGAGCACTTGTAAAACCGATGTGTTCAGATTTAGCTAGTTTCGGTCTAAAACAGCTTGTTTCGTTGTATTAAGCAAGAATACATGCTTTTCGCGCAGTTATAAGAGAAAAAGTTTTGACGCGTATTAGAGAGACACTTGTAAAACCGATGTGTTGTGATTTAGCTCGTTTCGGTCTAAAACAGCTTGTTTCGTTGTATTAAGCAAGAATACATGCTTTTCGCGCAGTTATAAGAGAAAAAGTTTTGACGAGTATCACGTGTATACTTGTAAAACCGATGTGTTCAGATTTAGCTCGTTTAGGTCTAAAACAGCTTGTTTCGTTGTATTAAGCACGAATACATGCTTTTCGCGCAGTTATAAGAGAAAAAGTTTTGACGAGTATCACGTGGAACACTTGTAATACCGATGTGTTGTGATTTAGCTCGTTTCGGTCTAAAACAACTTGATTCGCTGTATTAAGCAAGAATACATGCTTTTCGCGCAGTTATAAAAGAAAAAGTTTTGACGCGTATCAGAGGAACACTTGTAAAACCGATGTGTTGTGATTTAGCTCGTTTCGGTCTAAAACAGCTTGTTTCGTTGTATTAAGCACGAATACATGCTTTTCGCGCGGTTATAAGAGAAAAAGGTTTGACGCGTATCACGTGGATACTTGTAAAACCGATGTGTTCAGATTTAGCTCGTTTCGGTCTAAAACAGCTTGTTTCGTTGTATTAAGCAAGAATACATGCTTTTCGCGCAGTTATAAGAGAAAAAGTTTTGACGCGTATTAGAGAGACACTTGTAAAACCGATGTGTTGTGATTTAGCTCGTTTCGGTCTAAAACAGCTTGTTTCGTTGTATTAAGCAAGAATACATGCTTTTCGCGCAGTTATAAGAGAAAAAGTATTGACGAGTATCACGTGGATACTTGTAAAACCGATGTGTTCAGATTTAGCTCGTTTCGGTCTAAAACAGCTTGTTTCGTTGTATTAAGCACGAATACATGCTTTTCGCGCAGTTAAAAGAGAAAAAGTTTTGACGAGTATCACGTGGAACACTTGTAATACCGATGTGTTGTGATTTAGCTCGTTTCGGTCTAAAACAGCTTGTTTCGCTGTATTAAGCAAGAATACATGCTTTTCGCGCCGTTATAAGAGAAAAAGTTTTGACGCGTATCAGAGGAACACTTGTAAAACCGATGTGTTGTGATTTAGCTCATTTCGGTCTAAAACAGCTTGTTTCGCTGTATTAAGCAAGAATACATGCTTTTCGCGCAGTTATAAGAGAAAAAGTTTTGACGCGTATCAGAGGAACACTTGTAAAACCGATGTGTTCAGATTTAGCTCGTTTCGGTCTAAAACAGCTTGTTTCGTTGTATTAAGCACGAATACATGCTTTTCGCGCGGTTATAAGAGAAAAAGTTTTGACGCGTATCAGAGGAACACTTGTAAAACCGATGTGTTCAGATTTAGCTCGTTTCGGTCTAAAACAGCTTGTTTCGTTGTATTAAGCAAGAATACATGCTTTACGCGCAGTTATAGAAGAAAAAGTTTTGACGCGTATCAGAGACACTTGTAAAACCGATGTGTTGTGATTTAGCTCGTTTCGGTCTAAAACAGCTTGTTTCGTTGTATTAAGCAAGAATACATGCTTTTCGCGCAGTTATAAGAGAAAAAGTTTTGACGAGTATCACGTGGATACTTGTAAAACCGGTGTTCAGATTTAGCTCGTTTCGGTCTAAAACAGCTTGTTTCGTTGTATTAAGCACGAATACATGCTTTTCGCGCAGTTATAAGAGAAAACGTTTTGACGAGTATCACGTGGAACACTTGTAATACCGATGTGTTGTGATTTAGCTCGTTTCGGTCTAAAACAGCTTGTTTCGCTGTATTAAGCAAGAATACATGCT
This sequence comes from Amblyomma americanum, assembly GCF_052857255.1. Classification (NCBI taxonomy): domain Eukaryota; kingdom Metazoa; phylum Arthropoda; class Arachnida; order Ixodida; family Ixodidae; genus Amblyomma; species Amblyomma americanum. The sequence continues at coordinate 788,531 of NW_027526489.1, read as the reverse complement.
TTTCGCGCAGTTATAAGAGAAAAAGTTTTGACGCGTATCAGAGGAACACTTGTAAAACCGATGTGTTGTGATTTAGCTCATTTCGGTCTAAAACAGCTTGTTTCGTTGTATTAAGCAAGAATACATGCTTTTCGCGCAGATATAAGAGAAAAAGTTTTGACGCGTTTCACAGGGACACTTGTAAAACCGATGTGTTCAGATTTAGCTCGTTTAAGTCTAAAACAGCTTGTTTCGTTGTATTAAGCACGAATACATGCTTTTCGCGCAGTTATAAGAGAAAAAGTTTTGACGAGTATCACGTGGAACACTTGTAATACCGATGTGTTGTGATTTGGCTCGTTTCGGTCTAAAACAGCTTGTTTCGTTGTATTAAGCAAGAATACATGCTTTTCGCGCAGTTATAAGAGAAAAAGTTTTGACGCGTATCAGACGAACACTTGTAAAACCGATGTGTTCAGATTTAACTCTTTTCGGACTAAAACAGCTTGTTTCGTTGTATTAAGCACGAATACATGCTTTTCGCGCAGTTATAAGGGAAAAAGTATTGACGCGTATCACATGGACACTTGGAAAACCGATGTGTTCAGATTTAGCTCGTTTTGGTCTAAAACAGCTTGTTTCGCTGTATTAAGCACGAATACATGCTTTTCGCGCAGTTATAAGAGAAAAAGCTTTAAAGGCGTGTCACAGGGACACTTGTAAAACCGATGTGTTCAGATTTACCTCCTTTCAGTCTAAAACAGCTTGTTTCGTTGGACTAAGCACGAATACATGCTTTTCGCGCAGCTATAAGAGAAAAAAGAGTTGACGCGTATCAGAGGAACACTTGTAAAACCGATGTGTTGTGATTTAGCTCGTTTCGGTCTAAAACAGCTTGTTTCGCTGTATTAAGCAAGAATACATGCTTTTCGCGCAGTTATAAGAGAAAAAATTTGACGCGTATCAGAGGAACACTTGTAAAACCGATGTGTTGTGATTTAGCTCGTTTTGGTCTAAAACAGCTTGTTTCGCTGTATTAAGCAGGAATACATGCTTTTCGCGCAGTTATAAGAGAAAAAGTTTTAAAGGCATGTCACAAGGACACTTGTAAAACCGATGTGTTCAGATTTACCTCGTTTCGGTCTAAAACAGCTTGTTTCGTTGGACTAAGCAAGAATACATGCTTTTCGCGCAGTTATAAGAGAAAAAAGTTTTGACGCGTATCAGAGGAGCACTTGTAAAACCGATGTGTTCAGATTTAGCTCGTTTCGGTCTAAAACAGCTTGTTTCGTTGTATTAAGCAAGAATACATGCTTTTCGCGCAGTTATAAGAGAAAAAGTTTTGACGCGTATTAGAGAGACACTTGTAAAACCGATGTGTTGTGATTTAGCTCGTTTCGGTCTAAAACAGCTTGTTTCGTTGTATTAAGCAAGAATACATGCTTTTCGCGCAGTTATAAGAGAAAAAGTTTTGACGAGTATCACGTGTATACTTGTAAAACCGATGTGTTCAGATTTAGCTCGTTTCGGTCTAAAACAGCTTGTTTCGTTGTATTAAGCACGAATACATGCTTTTCGCGCAGTTATAAGAGAAAAAGTTTTGACGAGTATCACGTGGAACACTTGTAATACCGATGTGTTGTGATTTAGCTCGTTTCGGTCTAAAACAACTTGATTCGCTGTATTAAGCAAGAATACATGCTTTTCGCGCAGTTATAAAAGAAAAGGTTTTGACGCGTATCAGAGGAACACTTGTAAAACCGATGTGTTGTGATTTAGCTCATTTCAGTCTAAAACAGCTTGTTTCGCTGTATTAAGCAAGAATACATGCTTTTCGCGCAGTTATAAAAGAAAAAGTTTTGACGAGTATCACGTGGATACTTGTAAAACCGATGTGTTCAGATTTAGCTCGTTTCGGTCTAAAACAGCTTGTTTCGTTGTATTAAGCAAGAATACATGCTTTTCGCGCAGTTATAAGAGAAAAAGTTTTGACGCGTATTAGAGAGACACTTGTAAAACTGATGTGTTGTGATTTAGCTCGTTTCGGTCTAAAACAGCTTGTTTCGTTGTATTAAGCAAGAATACATGCTTTTCGCGCAGTTATAAGAGAAAAAGTATTGACGAGTATCACGTGGATACTTGTAAAACCGATGTGTTCAGATTTAGCTCGTTTCGGTCTAAAACAGCTTGTTTCGTTGTATTAAGCACGAATACATGCTTTTCGCGCAGTTAAAAGAGAAAAAGTTTTGACGAGTATCACGTGGAACACTTGTAATACCGATGTGTTGTGATTTAGCTCGTTTCGGTCTAAAACAGCTTGTTTCGCTGTATTAAGCAAGAATACATGCTTTTCGCGCCGTTATAAGAGAAAAAGTTTTGACGCGTATCAGAGGAACACTTGTAAAACCGATGTGTTGTGATTTAGCTCATTTCGGTCTAAAACAGCTTGTTTCGCTGTATTAAGCAAGAATACATGCTTTTCGCGCAGTTATAAGAGAAACAGTTTTGACGCGATTCAGAGGAACATTTGTAAAACCGATGTGTTGTGATTTAGCTCGTTTCGGTCTAAAACAGCTTGTTTCGCTGTATTAAGCAAGAATACATGCTTTTCGCGCAGTTATAAGAGAAAAAGTTTTGACGCGTATCAGAGGAACACTTGTAAAACCGATGTGTTGTGATTTAGCTCGTTTCGGTCTAAAACTGCTTGTTTCGCTGTATTAAGCAAGAATACATGCTTTTCGCGCAGTTATAAGAGAAAAAGTTTTGACGCGTATCAGACGAACACTTGTAAAACCGATGTGTTCAGATTTAACTCTTTTCGGACTAAAACAGCTTGTTTCGTTGTATTAAGCACGAATACATGCTTTTCGCGCAGTTATAAGGGAAAAAGTTTTGACGCGTATCACATGGACACTTGGAAAACCGATGTGTTCAGATTTAGCTCGTTTTGGTCTAAAACAGCTTGTTTCGCTGTATTAAGCACGAATACATGCTTTTCGCGCAGTCATAAGAGAAAAAGTTTTGACGCGTATCAGAGGAACACTTGTAAAACCGATGTGTTGTGATTTAGCTCGTTTCGGTCTAAAACAGCTTGTTTCGCTGTATTAAGCAGAAATACATGCTTTTCGCGCAGTGATAAGAGAAAAAGCTTTAAAGGCGTGTCACAGGGACACTTGTAAAACCGATGTGTTCAGATTTACCTCCTTTCAGTCTAAAACAGCTTGTTTCGTTGGACTAAGCACGAATACATGCTTTTCGCGCAGCTATAAGAGAAAAAAGAGTTGACGCGTATCAGAGGAACACTTGTAAAACCGATGTGTTGTGATTTAGCTCGTTTCGGTCTAAAACAGCTTGTTTCGCTGTATTAAGCAAGAATACATGCTTTTCGCGCAGTTATAAGAGAAAAAAATTTGACGCGTATCAGAGGAACACTTGTAAAACCGATGTGTTGTGATTTAGCTCGTTTTGGTCTAAAACAGCTTGTTTCGCTGTATTAAGCAGGAATACATGCTTTTCGCGCAGTTATAAGAGAAAAAGTTTTAAAGGCATGTCACAAGGACACTTGTAAAACCGATGTGTTGTGATTTAGCTCGTTTCGGTCTAAAACAGCTTGTTTCGTTGTATTAAGCAAGAATACATGCTTTTCGCGCAGTTATAAGAGAAAAAGTTTTGACGAGTATCACGTGGATACTTGTAAAACCGAAGTGTTCAGATTTAGCTCGTTTCGGTCTAAAACAGCTTGTTTCGTTGTATTAAGCACGAATACATGCTTTTCGCGCAGTTATAAGAGAAAACGTTTTGACGAGTATCACGTGGAACACTTGTAATACCGATGTGTTGTGATTTAGCTCGTTTCGGTCTAAAACAGCTTGTTTCGCTGTATTAAGCAAGAATACATGCTTTTCGCGCAGTTATAAGAGAAAAAGTTTTGACGCGTATCAGAGGAACACTTGTAAAACCGATGTGTTGTGATTTAGCTCATTTCGGTCTAAAACAGCTTGTTTCGTTGTATTAAGCAAGAATACATGCTTTTCGCGCAGATATAAGAGAAAAAGTTTTGACGCGTTTCACAGGGACACTTGTAAAACCGATGTGTTCAGATTTAGCTCGTTTCGGTCTAAAACAGCTTGTTTCGTTGTATTAAGCATGAATACATGCTTTTCGCGCAGTTATAAGAGAAAAAGTTTTGACGAGTATCACGTGGAACACTTGTAATACCGATGTGTTGTGATTTGGCTCGTTTCGGTCTAAAACAGCTTGTTTCGTTGTATTAAGCAAGAATACATGCTTTTCGCGCAGTTATAAGAGAAAAAGTTTTGACGCGTATCAGACGAACACTTGTAAAACCGATGTGTTCAGATTTAACTCTTTTCGGACTAAAACAGCTTGTTTCGTTGTATTAAGCACGAATACATGCTTTTCGCGCAGTTATAAGGGAAAAAGTTTTGACGCGTATCACATGGACACTTGGAAAACCGATGTGTTCAGATTTAGCTCGTTTTGGTCTAAAACAGCTTGTTTCGCTGTATTAAGCACGAATACATGCTTTTCGCGCAGTCATAAGAGAAAAAGTTTTGACGCGTATCAGAGGAACACTTGTAAAACCGATGTGTTGTGATTTAGCTCGTTTCGGTCTAAAACAGCTTGTTTCGCTGTATTAAGCAGAAATACATGCTTTTCGCGCAGTGATAAGAGAAAAAGCTTTAAAGGCGTGTCACAGGGACATTTGTAAAACCGATGTGTTCAGATTTACCTCCTTTCAGTCTAAAACAGCTTGTTTCGTTGGACTAAGCACGAATACATGCTTTTCGCGCAGCTATAAGAGAAAAAAGAGTTGACGCGTATCAGAGGAACACTTGTAAAACCGATGTGTTGTGATTTAGCTCGTTTCGGTCTAAAACAGCTTGTTTCGCTGTATTAAGCAAGAATACATGCTTTTCGCGCAGTTATAAGAGAAAAAAATTTGACGCGTATCAGAGGAACACTTGTAAAACCGATGTGTTGTGATTTAGCTCGTTTTGGTCTAAAACAGCTTGTTTCGCTGTATTAAGCAGGAATACATGCTTTTCGCGCAGTTATAAGAGAAAAAGTTTTAAAGGCATGTCACAAGGACACTTGTAAAACCGATGTGTTCAGATTTACCTCGTTTCGGTCTAAAACAGCTTGTTTCGTTGGACTAAGCAAGAATACATGCTTTTCGCGCAGTTATAAGAGAAAAAAGTTTTGACGCGTATCAGAGGAGCACTTGTAAAACCGATGTGTTCAGATTTAGCTCGTTTCGGTCTAAAACAGCTTGTTTCGTTGTATTAAGCAAGAATACATGCTTTTCGCGCAGTTATAAGAGAAAAAGTTTTGACGCGTATTAGAGACTCTTGTAAAACCGATGTGTTGTGATTTAGCTCGTTTCGGTCTAAAACAGCTTGTTTCGTTGTATTAAGCAAGAATACATGCTTTTCGCGCAGTTATAAGAGAAAAAGTTTTGACGAGTATCACGTGTATACTTGTAAAACCGATGTGTTCAGATTTAGCTCGTTTCGGTCTAAAACAGCTTGTTTCGTTGTATTAAGCACGAATACATGCTTTTCGCGCAGTTATAAGAGAAAACGTTTTGACGAGTATCACGTGGAACACTTGTAATACCGATGTGTTGTGATTTAGCTCGTTTCGGTCTAAAACAACTTGATTCGCTGTATTAAGCAAGAATACATGCTTTTCGCGCAGTTATAAAAGAAAAAGTTTTGACGCGTATCAGAGGAACACTTGTAAAACCGATGTGTTGTGATTTAGCTCATTTCAGTCTAAAACAGCTTGTTTCGCTGTATTAAGCAAGAATACATGCTTTTCGCGCAGTAATAAAAGAAAAAGTTTTGACGAGTATCACGTGGATACTTGTAAAACCGATGTGTTCAGATTTAGCTCGTTTCGGTCTAAAACAGCTTGTTTCGTTGTATTAAGCAAGAATAGATGCTTTTCGCGCGGTTATAAGAGAAAAAGTTTTGACGCGTATCAGAGGAACACTTGTAAAACCGATGTGTTCAGATTTAGCTCGTTTCGGTCTAAAACAGCTTGTTTCGTTGTATTAAGCAAGAATACATGCTTTACGCGCAGTTATAGAAGAAAAAGTTTTGACGCGTATCAGAGACACTTGTAAAACCGATGTGTTGTGATTTAGCTCGTTTCGGTCTAAAACAGCTTGTTTCGTTGTATTAAGCAAGAATACATGCTTTTCGCGCAGTTATAAGAGAAAAAGTTTTGACGAGTATCACGTGGATACTTGTAAAACCGGTGTTCAGATTTAGCTCGTTTCGGTCTAAAACAGCTTGTTTCGTTGTATTAAGCACGAATACATGCTTTTCGCGCAGTTATAAGAGAAAACGTTTTGACGAGTATCACGTGGAACACTTGTAATACCGATGTGTTGTGATTTAGCTCGTTTCGGTCTAAAACAGCTTGTTTCGCTGTATTAAGCAAGAATACATGCTTTTCGCGCAGTTATAAGATAAAAAGTTTTGACGCGTATCAGAGGAACACTTGTAAAACCGATGTGTTGTGATTTAGCTCATTTCGGTCTAAAACAGCTTGTTTCGTTGTATTAAGCAAGAATACATGCTTTTCGCGCAGATATAAGAGAAAAAGTTTTGACGCGTTTCACAGGGACACTTGTAAAACCGATGTGTTCAGATTTAGCTCGTTTCGGTCTAAAACAGCTTGTTTCGTTGTATTAAGCACGAATACATGCTTTTCGCGCAGTTATAAGAGAAAAAGTTTTGACGAGTATCACGTGGAACACTTGTAATACCGATGTGTTGTGATTTGGCTCGTTTCGGTCTAAAACAGCTTGTTTCGTTGTATTAAGCAAGAATACATGCTTTTCGCGCAGTTATAAGAGAAAAAGTTTTGACGCGTATCAGACGAACACTTGTAAAACCGATGTGTTCAGATTTAACTCTTTTCGGACTAAAACAGCTTGTTTCGTTGTATTAAGCACGAATACATGCTTTTCGCGCAGTTATAAGGGAAAAAGTATTGACGCGTATCACATGGACACTTGGAAAACCGATGTGTTCAGATTTAGCTCGTTTTGGTCTAAAACAGCTTGTTTCGCTGTATTAAGCACGAATACATGCTTTTCGCGCAGTTATAAGAGAAAAAGCTTTAAAGGCGTGTCACAGGGACACTTGTAAAACCGATGTGTTCAGATTTACCTCCTTTCAGTCTAAAACAGCTTGTTTCGTTGGACTAAGCACGAATACATGCTTTTCGCGCAGCTATAGGAGAAAAAAGAGTTGACGCGTATCAGAGGAACACTTGTAAAACCGATGTGTTGTGATTTAGCTCGTTTCGGTCTAAAACAGCTTGTTTCGCTGTATTAAGCAAGAATACATGCTTTTCGCGCAGTTATAAGAGAAAAAATTTGACGCGTATCAGAGGAACACTTGTAAAACCGATGTGTTGTGATTTAGCTCGTTTTGGTCTAAAACAGCTTGTTTCGCTGTATTAAGCAGGAATACATGCTTTTCGCGCAGTTATAAGAGAAAAAGTTTTAAAGGCATGTCACCAGGACACTTGTAAAACCGATGTGTTCAGATTTACCTCGTTTCGGTCTAAAACAGCTTGTTTCGTTGGACTAAGCAAGAATACATGCTTTTCGCGCAGTTATAAGAGAAAAAAGTTTTGACGCGTATCAGAGGAGCACTTGTAAAACCGATGTGTTCAGATTTAGCTCGTTTCGGTCTAAAACAGCTTGTTTCGTTGTATTAAGCAAGAATACATGCTTTTCGCGCAGTTATAAGAGAAAAAGTTTTGACGCGTATTAGAGAGACACTTGTAAAACCGATGTGTTGTGATTTAGCTCGTTTCGGTCTAAAACAGCTTGTTTCGTTGTATTAAGCAAGAATACATGCTTTTCGCGCAGTTATAAGAGAAAAAGTTTTGACGAGTATCACGTGTATACTTGTAAAATCGATGTGTTCAGATTTAGCTCGTTTCGGTCTAAAACAGCTTGTTTCGTTGTATTAAGCACGAATACATGCTTTTCGCGCAGTTATAAGAGAAAAAGTTTTGACGAGTATCACGTGGAACACTTGTAATACCGATGTGTTGTGATTTAGCTCGTTTCGGTCTAAAACAACTTGATTCGCTGTATTAAGCAAGAATACATGCTTTTCGCGCAGTTATAAAAGAAAAAGTTTTGACGCGTATCAGAGGAACACTTGTAAAACCGATGTGTTGTGATTTAGCTCATTTCAGTCTAAAACAGCTTGTTTCGCTGTATTAAGCAAGAATACATGCTTTTCGCGCAGTTATAAAAGAAAAAGTTTTGACGAGTATCACGTGGATACTTGTAAAACCGATGTGTTCAGATTTAGCTCGTTTCGGTCTAAAACAGCTTGTTTCGTTGTATTAAGCAAGAATACATGCTTTTCGCGCAGTTATAAGAGAAAAAGTTTTGACGCGTATTAGAGAGACACTTGTAAAACCGATGTGTTGTGATTTAGCTCGTTTCGGTCTAAAACAGCTTGTTTCGTTGTATTAAGCAAGAATACATGCTTTTCGCGCAGTTATAAGAGAAAAAGTATTGACGAGTATCACGTGGATACTTGTAAAACCGATGTGTTCAGATTTAGCTCGTTTCGGTCTAAAACAGCTTGTTTCGTTGTATTAAGCACGAATACATGCTTTTCGCGCAGTTAAAAGAGAAAAAGTTTTGACGAGTATCACGTGGAACACTTGTAATACCGATGTGTTGTGATTTAGCTCGTTTCGGTCTAAAACAGCTTGTTTCGCTGTATTAAGCAAGAATACATGCTTTTCGCGCCGTTATAAGAGAAAAAGTTTTGACGCGTATCAGAGGAACACTTGTAAAACCGATGTGTTGTGATTTAGCTCATTTCGGTCTAAAACAGCTTGTTTCGCTGTATTAAGCAAGAATACATGCTTTTCGCGCAGTTATAAGAGAAAACGTTTTGACGAGTATCACGTGGAACACTTGTAATACCGATGTGTTGTGATTTAGCTCGTTTCGGTCTAAAACAGCTTGTTTCGCTGTATTAAGCAAGAATACATGCTTTTCGCGCAGTTATAAGAGAAAAAGTTTTGACGCGTATCAGAGGAACACTTGTAAAACCGATGTGTTGTGATTTAGCTCATTTCGGTCTAAAACAGCTTGTTTCGTTGTATTAAGCAAGAATACATGCTTTTCGCGCAGATATAAGAGAAAAAGTTTTGACGCGTTTCACAGGGACACTTGTAAAACCGATGTGTTCAGATTTAGCTCGTTTCGGTCTAAAACAGCTTGTTTCGTTGTATTAAGCATGAATACATGCTTTTCGCGCAGTTATAAGAGAAAAAGTTTTGACGAGTATCACGTGGAACACTTGTAATACCGATGTGTTGTGATTTGGCTCGTTTCGGTCTAAAACAGCTTGTTTCGTTGTATTAAGCAAGAATACATGCTTTTCGCGCAGTTATAAGAGAAAAAGTTTTGACGCGTATCAGACGAACACTTGTAAAACCGATGTGTTCAGATTTAACTCTTTTCGGACTAAAACAGCTTGTTTCGTTGTATTAAGCACGAATACATGCTTTTCGCGCAGTTATAAGGGAAAAAGTTTTGACGCGTATCACATGGACACTTGGAAAACCGATGTGTTCAGATTTAGCTCGTTTTGGTCTAAAACAGCTTGTTTCGCTGTATTAAGCACGAATACATGCTTTTCGCGCAGTCATAAGAGAAAAAGTTTTGACGCGTATCAGAGGAACACTTGTAAAACCGATGTGTTGTGATTTAGCTCGTTTCGGTCTAAAACAGCTTGTTTCGCTGTATTAAGCAGAAATACATGCTTTTCGCGCAGTGATAAGAGAAAAAGCTTTAAAGGCGTGTCACAGGGACACTTGTAAAACCGATGTGTTCAGATTTACCTCCTTTCGGTCTAAAACAGCTTGTTTCGTTGGACTAAGCACGAATACATGCTTTTCGCGCAGCTATAAGAGAAAAAAGAGTTGACGCGTATCAGAGGAACACTTGTAAAACCGATGTGTTGTCATTTAGCTCGTTTCGGTCTAAAACAGCTTGTTTCGCTGTATTAAGCAAGAATACATGCTTTTCGCGCAGTTATAAGAGAAAAAAATTTGACGCGTATCAGAGGAACACTTGTAAAACCGATGTGTTGTGATTAAGCTCGTTTTGGTCTAAAACAGCTTGTTTCGCTGTATTAAGCAGGAATACATGCTTTTCGCGCAGTTATAAGAGAAAAAGTTTTAAAGGCATGTCACAAGGACACTTGTAAAACCGATGTGTTCAGATTTACCTCGTTTCGGTCTAAAACAGCTTGTTTCGTTGGACTAAGCAAGAATACATGCTTTTCGCGCAGTTATAAGAGAAAAAAGTTTTGACGCGTATCAGAGGAGCACTTGTAAAACCGATGTGTTCAGATTTAGCTCGTTTCGGTCTAAAACAGCTTGTTTCGTTGTATTAAGCAAGAATACATGCTTTTCGCGCAGTTATAAGAGAAAAAGTTTTGACGCGTATTAGAGAGACACTTGTAAAACCGATGTGTTGTGATTTAGCTCGTTTCGGTCTAAAACAGCTTGTTTCGTTGTATTAAGCAAGAATACATGCTTTTCGCGCAGTTATAAGAGAAAAAGTTTTGACGAGTATCACGTGTATACTTGTAAAACCGATGTGTTCAGATTTAGCTCGTTTCGGTCTAAAACAGCTTGTTTCGTTGTATTAAGCACGAATACATGCTTTTCGCGCAGTTATAAGAGAAAAAGTTTTGACGAGTATCACGTGGAACACTTGTAATACCGATGTGTTGTGATTTAGCTCGTTTCGGTCTAAAACAACTTGATTCGCTGTATTAAGCAAGAATACATGCTTTTCGCGCAGTTATAAAAGAAAAAGTTTTGACGCGTATCAGAGGAACACTTGTAAAACCGATGTGTTGTGATTTAGCTCATTTCAGTCTAAAACAGCTTGTTTCGCTGTATTAAGCAAGAATACATGCTTTTCGCGCAGTTATAAAAGAAAAAGTTTTGACGAGTATCACGTGGATACTTGTAAAACCGATGTGTTCAGATTTAGCTCGTTTCGGTCTAAAACAGCTTGTTTCGTTGTATTAAGCAAGAATAGATGCTTTTCGCGCGGTTATAAGAGAAAAAGTTTTGACGCGTATCAGAGGAACACTTGTAAAACCGATGTGTTCAGATTTAGCTCGTTTCGGTCTAAAACAGCTTGTTTCGTTGTATTAAGCAAGAATACATGCTTTACGCGCAGTTATAGAAGAAAAAGTTTTGACGCGTATCAGAGACACTTGTAAAACCGATGTGTTGTGATTTAGCTCGTTTCGGTCTAAAACAGCTTGTTTCGTTGTATTAAGCAAGAATACATGCTTTTCGCGCAGTTATAAGAGAAAAAGTTTTGACGAGTATCACGTGGATACTTGTAAAACCGGTGTTCAGATTTAGCTCGTTTCGGTCTAAAACAGCTTGTTTCGTTGTATTAAGCACGAATACATGCTTTTCGCGCAGTTATAAGAGAAAACGTTTTGACGAGTATCACGTGGAACACTTGTAATACCGATGTGTTGTGATTTAGCTCGTTTCGGTCTAAAACAGCTTGTTTCGCTGTATTAAGCAAGAATACATGCTTTTCGCGCAGTTATAAGATAAAAAGTTTTGACGCGTATCAGAGGAACACTTGTAAAACCGATGTGTTGTGATTTAGCTCATTTCGGTCTAAAACAGCTTGTTTCGTTGTATTAAGCAAGAATACATGCTTTTCGCGCAGATATAAGAGAAAAAGTTTTGACGCGTTTCACAGGGACACTTGTAAAACCGATGTGTTCAGATTTAGCTCGTTTCGGTCTAAAACAGCTTGTTTCGTTGTATTAAGCACGAATACATGCTTTTCGCGCAGTTATAAGAGAAAAAGTTTTGACGAGTATCACGTGGAACACTTGTAATACCGATGTGTTGTGATTTGGCTCGTTTCGGTCTAAAACAGCTTGTTTCGTTGTATTAAGCAAGAATACATGCTTTTCGCGCAGTTATAAGAGAAAAAGTTTTGACGCGTATCAGACGAACACTTGTAAAACCGATGTGTTCAGATTTAACTCTTTTCGGACTAAAACAGCTTGTTTCGTTGTATTAAGCACGAATACATGCTTTTCGCGCAGTTATAAGGGAAAAAGTATTGACGCGTATCACATGGACACTTGGAAAACCGATGTGTTCAGATTTAGCTCGTTTTGGTCTAAAACAGCTTGTTTCGCTGTATTAAGCACGAATACATGCTTTTCGCGCAGTTATAAGAGAAAAAGCTTTAAAGGCGTGTCACAGGGACACTTGTAAAACCGATGTGTTCAGATTTACCTCCTTTCAGTCTAAAACAGCTTGTTTCGTTGGACTAAGCACGAATACATGCTTTTCGCGCAGCTATAAGAGAAAAAAGAGTTGACGCGTATCAGAGGAACACTTGTAAAACCGATGTGTTGTGATTTAGCTCGTTTCGGTCTAAAACAGCTTGTTTCGCTGTATTAAGCAAGAATACATGCTTTTCGCGCAGTTATAAGAGAAAAAATTTGACGCGTATCAGAGGAACACTTGTAAAACCGATGTGTTGTGATTTAGCTCGTTTTGTTCTAAAACAGCTTGTTTCGCTGTATTAAGCAGGAATACATGCTTTTCGCGCAGTTATAAGAGAAAAAGTTTTAAAGGCATGTCACAAGGACACTTGTAAAACCGATGTGCTCAGATTTACCTCGTTTCGGTCTAAAACAGCTTGTTTCGTTGGACTAAGCAAGAATACATGCTTTTCGCGCAGTTATAAGAGAAAAAAGTTTTGACGCGTATCAGAGGAGCACTTGTAAAACCGATGTGTTCAGATTTAGCTCGTTTCGGTCTAAAACAGCTTGTTTCGTTGTATTAAGCAAGAATACATGCTTTTCGCGCAGTTATAAGAGAAAAAGGTTTTAACGCGTATTAGAGAGATACTTGTAAAACCGATGTGTTGTGATTTAGCTCGTTTCGGTCTAAAACAGCTTGTTTCGTTGTATTAAGCAAGAATACATGCTTTTCGCGCAGTTATAAGAGAAAAAGTTTTGACGAGTATCACGTGTATACTTGAAAAATCGATGTGTTCAGATTTAGCTCGTTTCGGTCTAAAACAGCTTGTTTCGTTGTATTAAGCACGAATACATGCTTTTCGCGCAGTTATAAGAGAAAAAGTTTTGACGAGTATCACGTGGAACACTTGTAATACCGATGTGTTGTGATTTAGCTCGTTTCGGTCTAAAACAACTTGATTCGCTGTATTAAGCAAGAATACATGCTTTTCGCGCAGTTATAAAAGAAAAAGTTTTGACGCGTATCAGAGGAACACTTGTAAAACCGATGTGTTGTGATTTAGCTCATTTCAGTCTAAAACAGCTTGTTTCGCTGTATTAAGCAAGAATACATGCTTTTCGCGCAGTTATAAAAGAAAAAGTTTTGACGAGTATCACGTGGATACTTGTAAAACCGATGTGTTCAGATTAAGCTCGTTTCGGTCTAAAACAGCTTGTTTCGTTGTATTAAGCAAGAATACATGCTTTTCGCGCAGTTATAAGAGAAAAAGTTTTGACGCGTATTAGAGAGACACTTGTAAAACCGATGTGTTGTGATTTAGCTCGTTTCGGTCTAAAACAGCTTGTTTCGTTGTATTGAGCAAGAATACATGCTTTTCGCGCAGTTATAAGAGAAAAAGTATTGACGAGTATCACGTGGATACTTGTAAAACCGATGTGTTCAGATTTAGCTCGTTTCGGTCTAAAACAGCTTGTTTCGTTGTATTAAGCACGAATACATGCTTTTCGCGCAGTTAAAAGAGAAAAAGTTTTGACGAGTATCACGTGGAACACTTGTAATACCGATGTGTTGTGATTTAGCTCGTTTCGGTCTAAAACAGCTTGTTTCGCTGTATTAAGCAAGAATACATGCTTTTCGCGCCGTTATAAGAGAAAAAGTTTTGACGCGTATCAGAGGAACACTTGTAAAACCGATGTGTTGTGATTTAGCTCATTTCGGTCTAAAACAGCTTGTTTCGCTGTATTAAGCAAGAATACATGCTTTTCGCGCAGTTATAAGAGAAACAGTTTTGACGCGATTCAGAGGAACATTTGTAAAACCGATGTGTTGTGATTTAGCTCGTTTCGGTCTAAAACAGCTTGTTTCGCTGTATTAAGCAAGAATACATGCTTTTCGCGCAGTTATAAGAGAAAAAGTTTTGACGCGTATCAGAGGAACACTTGTAAAACCGATGTGTTGTGATTTAGCTCGTTTCGGTCTAAAACAGCTTGTTTCGCTGTATTAAGCAAGAATACATGCTTTTCGCGCAGTTATAAGAGAAAAAGTTTTGACGCGTATCAGACGAACACTTGTAAAACCGATGTGTTCAGATTTAACTCTTTTCGGACTAAAACAGCTTGTTTCGTTGTATTAAGCACGAATACATGCTTTTCGCGCAGTTATAAGGGAAAAAGTTTTGACGCGTATCACATGGACACTTGGAAAACCGATGTGTTCAGATTTAGCTCGTTTTGGTCTAAAACAGCTTGTTTCGCTGTATTAAGCACGAATACATGCTTTTCGCGCAGTCATAAGAGAAAAAGTTTTGACGCGTATCAGAGGAACACTTGTAAAACCGATGTGTTGTGATTTAGCTCGTTTCGGTCTAAAACAGCTTGTTTCGCTGTATTAAGCAGAAATACATGCTTTTCGCGCAGTGATAAGAGAAAAAGCTTTAAAGGCGTGTCACAGGGACACTTGTAAAACCGATGTGTTCAGATTTACCTCCTTTCAGTCTAAAACAGCTTGTTTCGTTGGACTAAGCACGAATACATGCTTTTCGCGCAGCTATAAGAGAAAAAAGAGTTGACGCGTATCAGAGGAACACTTGTAAAACCGATGTGTTGTGATTTAGCTCGTTTCGGTCTAAAACAGCTTGTTTCGCTGTATTAAGCAAGAATACATGCTTTTCGCGCAGTTATAAGAGAAAAAAATTTGACGCGTATCAGAGGAACACTTGTAAAACCGATGTGTTGTGATTTAGCTCGTTTTGGTCTAAAACAGCTTGTTTCGCTGTATTAAGCAGGAATACATGCTTTTCGCGCAGTTATAAGAGAAAAAGTTTTAAAGGCATGTCACAAGGACACTTGTAAAACCGATGTGTTGTGATTTAGCTCGTTTCGGTCTAAAACAGCTTGTTTCGTTGTATTAAGCAAGAATACATGCTTTTCGCGCAGTTATAAGAGAAAAAGTTTTGACGAGTATCACGTGGATACTTGTAAAACCGAAGTGTTCAGATTTAGCTCGTTTCGGTCTAAAACAGCTTGTTTCGTTGTATTAAGCACGAATACATGCTTTTCGCGCAGTTATAAGAGAAAACGTTTTGACGAGTATCACGTGGAACACTTGTAATACCGATGTGTTGTGATTTAGCTCGTTTCGGTCTAAAACAGCTTGTTTCGCTGTATTAAGCAAGAATACATGCTTTTCGCGCAGTTATAAGAGAAAAAGTTTTGACGCGTATCAGAGGAACACTTGTAAAACCGATGTGTTGTGATTTAGCTCATTTCGGTCTAAAACAGCTTGTTTCGTTGTATTAAGCAAGAATACATGCTTTTCGCGCAGATATAAGAGAAAAAGTTTTGACGCGTTTCACAGGGACACTTGTAAAACCGATGTGTTCAGATTTAGCTCGTTTCGGTCTAAAACAGCTTGTTTCGTTGTATTAAGCATGAATACATGCTTTTCGCGCAGTTATAAGAGAAAAAGTTTTGACGAGTATCACGTGGAACACTTGTAATACCGATGTGTTGTGATTTGGCTCGTTTCGGTCTAAAACAGCTTGTTTCGTTGTATTAAGCAAGAATACATGCTTTTCGCGCAGTTATAAGAGAAAAAGTTTTGACGCGTATCAGACGAACACTTGTAAAACCGATGTGTTCAGATTTAACTCTTTTCGGACTAAAACAGCTTGTTTCGTTGTATAAGGCACGAATACATGCTTTTCGCGCAGTTATAAGGGAAAAAGTTTTGACGCGTATCACATGGACACTTGGAAAACCGATGTGTTCAGATTTAGCTCGTTTTGGTCTAAAACAGCTTGTTTCGCTGTATTAAGCACGAATACATGCTTTTCGCGCAGTCATAAGAGAAAAAGTTTTGACGCGTATCAGAGGAACACTTGTAAAACCGATGTGTTGTGATTTAGCTCGTTTCGGTCTAAAACAGCTTGTTTCGCTGTATTAAGCAGAAATACATGCTTTTCGCGCAGTGATAAGAGAAAAAGCTTTAAAGGCGTGTCACAGGGACACTTGTAAAACCGATGTGTTCAGATTTACCTCCTTTCAGTCTAAAACAGCTTGTTTCGTTGGACTAAGCACGAATACATGCTTTTCGCGCAGCTATAAGAGAAAAAAGAGGACGCGTATCAGAGGAACACTTGTAAAATCGATGTGTTGTGATTTAGCTCGTTTCGGTCTAAAACAGCTTGTTTCGCTGTATTAAGCAAGAATACATGCTTTTCGCGCAGTTATAAGAGAAAAAAATTTGACGCGTATCAGAGGAACACTTGTAAAACCGATGTGTTGTGATTTAGCTCGTTTTGGTCTAAAACAGCTTGTTTCGCTGTATTAAGCAGGAATACATGCTTTTCGCGCAGTTATAAGAGAAAAAGTTTTAAAGGCATGTCACAAGGACACTTGTAAAACCGATGTGTTCAGATTTACCTCGTTTCGGTCTAAAACAGCTTGTTTCGTTGGACTAAGCAAGAATACATGCTTTTCGCGCAGTTATAAGAGAAAAAAGTTTTGACGCGTATCAGAGGAGCACTTGTAAAACCGATGTGTTCAGATTTAGCTCGTTTCGGTCTAAAACAGCTTGTTTCGTTGTATTAAGCAAGAATACATGCTTTTCGCGCAGTTATAAGAGAAAAAGTTTTGACGCGTATTAGAGAGGCACTTGTAAAACCGATATGTTGTGATTTAGCTCGTTTCGGTCTAAAACAGCTTGTTTCGTTGTATTAAGCAAGAATACATGCTTTTCGCGCAGTTATAAGAGAAAAAGTTTTGACGAGTATCACGTGTATACTTGTAAAACCGATGTGTTCAGATTTAGCTCGTTTCGGTCTAAAACAGCTTGTTTCGTTGTATTAAGCACGAATACATGCTTTTCGCGCAGTTATAAGAGAAAAAGTTTTGACGAGTATCACGTGGAACACTTGTAATACCGATGTGTTGTGATTTAGCTCGTTTCGGTCTAAAACAACTTGATTCGCTGTATTAAGCAAGAATACATGCTTTTCGCGCAGTTATAAAAGAAAAAGTTTTGACGCGTATCAGAGGAACACTTGTAAAACCGATGTGTTGTGATTTAGCTCATTTCAGTCTAAAACAGCTTGTTTCGCTGTATTAAGCAAGAATACATGCTTTTCGCGCAGTTATAAGAGAAAAAGTTTTGACGCGTATCAGACGAACACTTGTAAAACCGATGTGTTCAGATTTAACTCTTTTCGGACTAAAACAGCTTGTTTCGTTGTATTAAGCACGAATACATGCTTTTCGCGCAGTTATAAGGGAAAAAGTTTTGACGCGTATCACATGGACACTTGGAAAACCGATGTGTTCAGATTTAGCTCGTTTTGGTCTAAAACAGCTTGTTTCGCTGTATTAAGCACGAATACATGCTTTTCGCGCAGTCATAAGAGAAAAAGTTTTGACGCGTATCAGAGGAACACTTGTAAAACCGATGTGTTGTGATTTAGCTCGTTTCGGTCTAAAACAGCTTGTTTCGCTGTATTAAGCAGAAATACATGCTTTTCGCGCAGTGATAAGAGAAAAAGCTTTAAAGGCGTGTCACAGGGACACTTGTAAAACCGATGTGTTCAGATTTACCTCCTTTCAGTCTAAAACAGCTTGTTTCGTTGGACTAAGCACGAATACATGCTTTTCGCGCAGCTATAAGAGAAAAAAGAGGACGCGTATCAGAGGAACACTTGTAAAATCGATGTGTTGTGATTTAGCTCGTTTCGGTCTAAAACAGCTTGTTTCGCTGTATTAAGCAAGAATACATGCTTTTCGCGCAGTTATAAGAGAAAAAAATTTGACGCGTATCAGAGGAACACTTGTAAAACCGATGTGTTGTGATTTAGCTCGTTTTGGTCTAAAACAGCTTGTTTCGCTGTATTAAGCAGGAATACATGCTTTTCGCGCAGTTATAAGAGAAAAAGTTTTAAAGGCATGTCACAAGGACACTTGTAAAACCGATGTGTTCAGATTTACCTCGTTTCGGTCTAAAACAGCTTGTTTCGTTGGACTAAGCAAGAATACATGCTTTTCGCGCAGTTATAAGAGAAAAAAGTTTTGACGCGTATCAGAGGAGCACTTGTAAAACCGATGTGTTCAGATTTAGCTCGTTTCGGTCTAAAACAGCTTGTTTCGTTGTATTAAGCAAGAATACATGCTTTTCGCGCAGTTATAAGAGAAAAAGTTTTGACGCGTATTAGAGAGACACTTGTAAAACCGATGTGTTGTGATTTAGCTCGTTTCGGTCTAAAACAGCTTGTTTCGTTGTATTAAGCAAGAATACATGCTTTTCGCGCAGTTATAAGAGAAAAAGTTTTGACGAGTATCACGTGTATACTTGTAAAACCGATGTGTTCAGATTTAGCTCGTTTCGGTCTAAAACAGCTTGTTTCGTTGTATTAAGCACGAATACATGCTTTTCGCGCAGTTATAAGAGAAAAAGTTTTGACGAGTATCACGTGGAACACTTGTAATACCGATGTGTTGTGATTTAGCTCGTTTCGGTCTAAAACAACTTGATTCGCTGTATTAAGCAAGAATACATGCTTTTCGCGCAGTTATAAAAGAAAAAGTTTTGACGCGTATCAGAGGAACACTTGTAAAACCGATGTGTTGTGATTTAGCTCATTTCAGTCTAAAACAGCTTGTTTCGCTGTATTAAGCAAGAATACATGCTTTTCGCGCAGTTATAAAAGAAAAAGTTTTGACGAGTATCACGTGGATACTTGTAAAACCGATGTGTTCAGATTTAGCTCGTTTCGGTCTAAAACAGCTTGTTTCGTTGTATTAAGCAAGAATACATGCTTTTCGCGCAGTTATAAGAGAAAAAGTTTTGACGCGTATTAGAGAGACACTTGTAAAACCGATGTGTTGTGATTTAGCTCGTTTCGGTCTAAAACAGCTTGTTTCGTTGTATTAAGC
The DNA here is from genome assembly GCF_052857255.1 of Amblyomma americanum. NCBI lineage: Eukaryota > Metazoa > Arthropoda > Arachnida > Ixodida > Ixodidae > Amblyomma > Amblyomma americanum. Next base: position 769,284 of record NW_027526489.1, on the reverse strand, counting down.
AAGAATACATGCTTTTCGCGCAGTTATAAGAGAAAAAGTATTGACGAGTATCACGTGGATACTTGTAAAACCGATGTGTTCAGATTTAGCTCGTTTCGGTCTAAAACAGCTTGTTTCGTTGTATTAAGCACGAATACATGCTTTTCGCGCAGTTAAAAGAGAAAAAGTTTTGACGAGTATCACGTGGAACACTTGTAATACCGATGTGTTGTGATTTAGCTCGTTTCGGTCTAAAACAGCTTGTTTCGCTGTATTAAGCAAGAATACATGCTTTTCGCGCCGTTATAAGAGAAAAAGTTTTGACGCGTATCAGAGGAACACTTGTAAAACCGATGTGTTGTGATTTAGCTCATTTCGGTCTAAAACAGCTTGTTTCGCTGTATTAAGCAAGAATACATGCTTTTCGCGCAGTTATAAGAGAAAAAGTTTTGACGCGATTCAGAGGAACACTTGTAAAACCGATGTGTTGTGATTTAGCTCGTTTCGGTCTAAAACAGCTTGTTTCGCTGTATTAAGCAAGAATACATGCTTTTCGCGCAGTTATAAGAGAAAAAGTTTTGACGCGTATCAGAGGAACACTTGTAAAACCGATGTGTTGTGATTTAGCTCGTTTCGGTCTAAAACAGCTTGTTTCGCTGTATTAAGCAAGAATACATGCTTTTCGCGCAGTTATAAGAGAAAAAGTTTTGACAAGTATCACGTGGATACTTGTAAAACCGATGTGTTCAGATTTAGCTCGTTTCGGTCAAAAACAGCTTGTTTCGTTGTATTAAGCACGAATACATGCTTTTCGCGCAGTTAAAAGAGAAAAAGTTTTGACGAGTATCACGTGGAACACTTGTAATACCGATGTGTTGTGATTTAGCTCGTTTCGGTCTAAAACAGCTTGTTTCGCTGTATTAAGCAAGAATACATGCTTTTCGCGCCGTTATAAGAGAAAAAGTTTTGACGCGTATCAGAGGAACACTTGTAAAACCGATGTGTTGTGATTTAGCTCGTTTCGGTCTAAAACAGCTTGTTTCGCTGTATTAAGCAAGAATACATGCTTTTCGCGCAGTTATAAGAGAAAACGTTTTGACGCGTATCAGAGGAACACTTGTAAAACCGGTGTGTTGTGGTTTAGCTCGTTTCGGTCTAAAACAGCTTGTTTCGCTGTATTAAGCAAGAATACATGCTTTTCGCGCAGTTATAAGAGAAAAAGTTTTGACGCGTATCAGAGGAACACTTGTAAAACCGATGTGTTCAGATTTAGCTCGTTTCGGTCTAAAACAGCTTGTTTCGTTGTATTAATCAAGAATACATGCTTTACGCGCAGTTATAGAAGAAAAAGTTTTGACGCGTATCAGAGACACTTGTAAAACCGATGTGTTGTGATTTAGCTCGTTTCGGTCTAAAACAGCTTGTTTCGTTGTATTAAGCAAGAATACATGCTTTTCGCGCAGTTATAAGAGAAAAAGTTTTGACGAGTATCACGTGGATACTTGTAAAACCGATGTGTTCAGATTTAGCTCGTTTCGGTCTAAAACAGCTTGTTTCGTTGTATTAAGCACGAATACATGCTTTTCGCGCAGTTATAAGAGAAAAAGTTTTGACGAGTATCACGTGGAACACTTGTAATACCGATGTGTTGTGATTTAGCTCGTTTCGGTTTAAAACAACTTGTTTCGTTGTATTAAGCACGAGTACATGCTTTACGCGCAGTTATAGAAGAAAAAGTTTTGACGCGTATCAGAGACACTTGTAAAACCGATGTGTTGTGATTTAGCTCGTTTCGGTCTAAAACAGCTTGTTTCGTTGTATTAAGCAAGAATACATGCTTTTCGCGCAGTTATAAGAGAAAAAGTTTTGACGAGTATCACGTGGATACTTGTAAAACCGAAGTGTTCAGATTTAGCTCGTTTCGGTCTAAAACAGCTTGTTTCGTTGTATTAAGCAAGAAAACATGCTTTTCGCGCAGTTATAAGAGAAAAAGTTTTGACGAGTATCACGTGGATACTTGTAAAACCGATGTGTTCAGATTTAGCTCGTTTCGGTCTAAAACAGCTTGTTTCGTTGTATTAAGCACGAATACATGCTTTTCGCGCAGTTATAAGAGAAAAAGTTTTGACGAGTATCACGTGGAACACTTGTAATACCGATGTGTTGTGATTTAGCTCGTTTCGGTTTAAAACAGCTTGTTTCGTTGTATTAAGCACGAATACATGCTTTTCGCGCAGTTATAAGAGAAAAAGTTTTGACGCGTATCAGAGGAACACTTGTAAAACCGATGTGTTCAGATTTAGCTCGTTTCGGTCTAAAACAGCTTGTTTCGTTGTATTAAGCAAGAATACATGCTTTACGCGCAGTTATAGAAGAAAAAGTTTTGGCGCGTATCAGAGACACTTGTAAAACCGATGTGTTGTGATTTAGCTCGTTTCGGTTTAAAACAGCTTGTTTCGTTGTATTAAGCACGAATACATGCTTTTCGCGCAGTTATAAGAGAAAAAGTTTTGACGCGTATCAGAGGAACACTTGTAAAACCGATGTGTTGTGATTTAGCTCGTTTCGGTCTAAAACAGCTTGTTTCGCTGTATTAAGCAAGAATACATGCTTTTCGCGCAGTTATAAGAGAAAAAGTTTTGACGCGTATCAGAGGAACACTTGTAAAACCGATGTGTTGTGATTTAGCTCGTTTCGGTCTAAAACAGCTTGTTTCGCTGTATTAAGCAAGAATACATGCTTTTCGCGCAGTTATAAGAGAAAAAGTTTTGACGAGTATCACGTGGATACTTGTAAAACCGATGTGTTCAGATTTAGCTCGTTTCGGTCTAAAACAGCTTGTTTCGTTGTATTAAGCACGAATACATGCTTTTCGCGCAGTTATAAGAGAAAAAGTTTTGACGAGTATCACGTGGATACTTGTAAAACCGATGTGTTCAGATTTAGCTCGTTTCGGTCTAAAACAGCTTGTTTCGTTGTATTAAGCACGAATACATGCTTTTCGCGCAGTTATAAGAGAAAAAGTTTTGACGAGTATCACGTGGAACACTTGTAATACCGATGTGTTGTGATTTAGCTTGTTTCGTTGTATTAAGCACGAATACATGCTTTTCGCGCAGTTATAAGAGAAAAAGTTTTGACGCGTATCAGAGGAACACTTGTAAAACCGATGTGTTCAGATTTAGCTCGTTTCGGTCTAAAACAGCTTGTTTCGTTGTATTAAGCAAGAATACATGCCTTACGCGCAGTTATAGAAGAAAAAGTTTTGACGCTTATCAGAGACACTTGTAAAACCGATGTGTTGTGATTTAGCTCGTTTCGGTCTAAAACAGCTTGTTTCGTTGTATTAAGCAAGAATACATGCTTTTCGCGCAGTTATAAGAGAAAAAGTTTTGACGAGTATCACGTGGATACTTGTAAAACCGATGTGTTCAGATTTAGCTCGTTTTGGTCTAAAACAGCTTGTTTCGTTGTATTAAGCACGAATACATGCTTTTCGCGCAGTTATAAGAGAAAAAGTTTTGACGAGTATCACGTGGAACACTTGTAATACCGATGTGTTGTGATTTAGCTCGTTTCGGTTTAAAACAGCTTGTTTCGTTGTATTAAGCACGAATACATGCTTTTCGCGCAGTTATAAGAGAAAAAGTTTTGACGCGTATCAGAGGAACATTTGTAAAACCGATGTGTTCAGATTTAGCTCATTTCGGTCTAAAACAGCTTGTTTCGTTGTATTAAGCACGAATACATGTTTTACGCGCAGTTATAGAAGAAAAAGTTTTGACGCGTATCAGAGACACTTGTAAAACCGATGTGTTGTGATTTAGCTCGTTTCGGTCTAAAACAGTTTGTTTCGTTGTATTAAGCATGAATACATGCTTTTCGCGCAGTTATAAGAGAAAAAGTTTTGACGAGTATCACGTGGATACTTGTAAAACCGATGTGTTCAGATTTAGCTCGTTTTGGTCTAAAACAGCTTGTTTCGTTGTATTAAGCACGAATACATGCTTTTCGCGCAGTTATAAGAGAAAAAGTTTTGACGAGTATCACGTGGAACACTTGTAATACCAATGTGTTGTGATTTAGCTCGTTTCGGTTTAAAACAGCTTGTTTCGCTGTATTAAGCAAGAATACATGCTTTTCGCGCAGTTATAAGAGAAAAAGTTTTGACGCGTATCAGAGGAACACTTGTAAAACCGATGTGTTCAGATTTAGCTCGTTTCGGTCTGAAACAGCTTGTTTCGTTGTATTAAGCACGAATACATGCTTTTCGCGCAGTTATAAGAGAAAAAGTTTAGACGCGTATCAGAGGAACACTTGTAAAACCGATGTGTTGTGATTTAGCTCGTTTCGGTCTAAAACAGCTTGTTTCGTTGTATTAAGCACGAATACATGCTTTTCGCGCAGTTATAAGAGAAAAAGTTTTGACGAGTATCACGTGGAACACTTGTAATACCGATGTGTTGTGATTTGGCTCGTTTCGGTCTAAAACAGCTTGTTTCGTTGTATTAAGCAAGAATACATGCTTTTCGCGCAGTTATAGGAGAAAAAGTTTTGACGCGTATCAGAGGAACACTTGTAAAACCGATGTGTTCAGATTTAACTCTTTTCGGACTAAAACAGCTTGTTTCGTTGTATTAAGCACGAGTACATGCTTTTCGCGCAGTTATAAGAGAAAAAGTTTTGACGCGTATCAGAGGAACACTTGTAAAACCGATGTGTTCAGATTTAGCTCGTTTCGGTCTAAAACAGCTTGTTTCGTTGTATTAAGCACGAATACATGCTTTACGCGCAGTTATAGAAGAAAAAGTTTTGACGCGTATCAGAGACACTTGTAAAACCGATGTGTTGTGATTTAGCTCGTTTCGGTCTAAAACAGCTTGTTTCGTTGTATTAAGCAAGAATACATGCTTTTCCCGCAGTTATAAGAGAAAAAGTTTTGACGAGTATCACGTGGATACTTGTAAAACCGATGTGTTCAGATTTAGCTCGTTTTGGTCTAAAACAGCTTGTTTCGTTGTATTAGGCACGAATACATGCTTTTCGCGCAGTTATAAGAGAAAAAGTTTTGACGAGTATCACGTGGAACACTTGTAATACCAATGTGTTGTGATTTAGCTCGTTTCGGTTTAAAACAGCTTGTTTCGTGTTTTTAAGCACGAATACATGCTTTTCGCGCAGTTAAAAGAGAAAAAGTTTTGACGAGTATCACGTGGAACACTTGTAATACCGATGTGTTGTGATTTAGCTCGTTTCGGTCTAAAACAGCTTGTTTCGCTGTATTAAGCAAGAATACATGCTTTTCGCGCCGTTATAAAAGAAAAAGTTTTGACGCGTATCAGAGGAACACTTGTAAAACCGATGTATTGTGATTTAGCTCATTTCGGTCTAAAACAGCTTGTTTCGCTGTATTAAGCAAGAATACATGCTTTTCGCGCCGTTATAAGAGAAAAAGTTTTGACGCGTATCAGAGGAACACTTGTAAAACCGATGTGTTGTGATTTAGCTCGTTTCGGTCTAAAACAGCTTGTTTCGCTGTATTAAGCAAGAATACATGCTTTTCGCGCAGTTATAAGAGAAAAAGTTTTGACGCGTATCAGAGGAACACTTGTAAAACCGATGTGTTCAGATTTAGCTCGTTTCGGTCTAAAACAGCTTGTTTCGTTGTATTAAGCACGAATACATGCTTTACGCGCGCGGAGACACTTGTAAAACCGATGTGTTGTGATTTAGCTCGTTTCGGTCTAAAACAGCTTGTTTCGTTGTATTAAGCAAGAATACATGCTTTTCGCGCAGTTATAAGAGAAAAAGTTTTGACGAGTATCACGTGGATACTTGTAAAACCGATGTGTTCAGATTTAGCTCGTTTCGGTCTAAAACAGCTTGTTTCGTTGTATTAAGCACGAATACATGCTTTTCGCGCAGTTATAAGAGAAAAAGTTTTGACGAGTATCACGTGGAACACTTGTAATACCGATGTGTTGTGATTTAGCTCGTTTCGGTTTAAAACAGCTTGTTTCGTTGTATTAAGCACGAATACATGCTTTTCGCGCAGTTATAAGAGAAAAAGTTTTGACGCGTATCAGAGGAACACTTGTAAAACCGATGTGTTCAGATTTAGCTCGTTTCGGTCTAAAACAGCTTGTTTCGTTGTATTAAGCACGAATACATGCTTTACGCGCAGTTATAGAAGAAAAAGTTTTGACGCGTATCAGAGACACTTGTAAAACCCATGTGTTGTGATTTAGCTCGTTTCGGTCTAAAACAGCTTGTTTCGTTGTATTAAGCACGAATACATGCTTTTCGCGCAGTTATAAGAGAAAAAGTTTTGACGAGTATCACGTGGAACACTTGTAATACCGATGTGTTGTGTTTTGGCTCGTTTCGGTCTAAAACAGCTTGTTTCGTTGTATTAAGCAAGAATACATGCTTTTCGCGCAGTTATAAGAGAAAAAGTTTTGACGCGTATCAGAGGAACACTTGTAAAACCGATGTGTTCAGATTTAACTCTTTTCGGACTAGAACAGCTTGTTTCGTTGTATTAAGCACGAATACATGCTTTTCGTGCAGTTATAAGAGAAAAAGTTTTGACGCGTATCAGAGGAACACTTGTAAAACCGATGTGTTCAGATTTAGCTCGTTTCGGTCTGAAACAGCTTGTTTCGTTGTATTAAGCACGAATACATGCTTTTCGCGCAGTTATAAGAGAAAAAGTTTAAACGCGTATCGGAGGAACACTTGTAAAACCGATGTGTTGTGATTTAGCTCGTTTCGGTGTAAAACAGCTTGTTTCGTAGTATTAAGCAAGAATACATGCTTTTCGCGCAGTTATAAGAGAAAAAGTTTTGACGCGTATTAGAGGAACACTTGTAAAACCTTTGTGTTGTGATTTAGCTCGTTTCGGTCTAAAACAGCTTGTTTCGCTGTATTAAGCAAGAATACATGCTTTTCGCGCAGTTATAAGAGAAAAATTTTTGACGCCTGTCACAGGGACACTTGTAAAACCGATGTGTTGAGATTTAGCTCGTTTCGGTCTAAAACAACTTGTTTCGTTGTATTAAGGAAGAATACATGCTTTACGCGCAGTTATAGAAGAAAAAGTTTTGACGCGTATCAGAGAGACACTTGTAAAACCGATGTGTTGTGATTTAGCTCGTTTCGGTTTAAAACAGCTTGTTTCGTTGTATTAAGCAAGAATACATGCTTTTCGCGCAGTTATAAGAGAAAAAGTTTTGACGAGTATCACGTGGAACACTTGTAATACCGATGTGTTGTGATTTAGCTCGTTTCGGTTTAAAACAGCTTGTTTCGTTGTATTAAGCACGAATACATGCTTTTCGCGCAGTTATAGGAGAAAAAGTTTTGACGCGTATCAGAGGAACACTTGTAAAACCGATGTGTTCAGATTTAGCTCGTTTCGGTCTAAAACAGCTTGTTTCGTTGTATTAAGCAAGAATACATGCTTTACGCGCAGTTATAGAAGAAAAAGTTTTGACGCGTATCAGAGACACTTGTAAAACCGATGTGTTGTGATTTAGCTCGTTTCGGTCTAAAACAGCTTGTTTCGTTGTATTAAGCAAGAATACATGCTTTTCGCGCAGTTATAAGAGAAAAAGTTTTGACGAGTATCACGTGGATACTTGTAAAACCGATGTGTTCAGATTTAGCTCGTTTTGGTCTAAAACAGCTTGTTTCGTTGTATTAAGCAAGAATACATGCTTTTCGCGCAGTTATAAGAGAAAAAGTTTTGACGAGTATCACGTGGAACACTTGTAATACCGATGTGTTGTGATTTAGCTCGTTTCGGTTTAAAACAGCTTGTTTCGTTGTATTAAGCACGAATATATGCTTTTCGCGCAGTTATAAGAGAAAAAGTTTTGACGCGTATCAGAGGAACACTTGTAAAACCGATGTGTTGTGATTTAGCTCGTTTCGGTCTAAAACAGCTTGTTTCGCTGTATTCAGCAAGAATACATGCTTTTCGCGCAGTTATAAGAGAAAAAGTTTTGACGCGTATCAGAGGAACACTTGTAAAACCGATGTGTTGTGATTTAGCTCGTTTCGGTCTAAAACAGCTTGTTTCGCTGTATTAAGCAAGAATACATGCTTTTCGCGCAGTTATAAGAGAAAAAGTTTTGACGAGTATCACGTGGATACTTGTAAAACCGATGTGTTCAGATTTAGCTCGTTTCGGTCAAAAACAGCTTGTTTCGTTGTATTAAGCACGAATACATGCTTTTCGCGCAGTTAAAAGAGAAAAAGTTTTGACGAGTATCACGTGGAACACTTGTAATACCGATGTGTTGTGATTTAGCTCGTTTCGGTCTAAAACAGCTTGTTTCGCTGTATTAAGCAAGAATACATGCTTTTCGCGCCGTTATAAAAGAAAAAGTTTTGACGCGTATCAGAGGAACACTTGTAAAACCGATGTGTTGTGATTTAGCTCATTTCGGTCTAAAACAGCTTGTTTCGCTGTATTAAGCAAGAATACATGCTTTTCGCGCCGTTATAAGAGAAAAAGTTTTGACGCGTATCAGAGGAACACTTGTAAAACCGATGTGTTGTGATTTAGCTCGTTTCGGTCTAAAACAGCTTGTTTCGCTGTATTAAGCAAGAATACATGCTTTTCGCGCAGTTATAAGAGAAAAAGTTTTGACGCGTATCAGAGGAAGACTTGTAAAACCGATGTGTTCAGATTTAGCTCGTTTCGGTCTAAAACAGCTTGTTTCGTTGTATTAAGCACGAATACATGCTTTACGCGCAGTTATAGAAGAAAAAGTTTTGACGCGTATCGGAGACACTTGTAAAACCGATGTGTTGTGATTTAGCTCGTTTCGGTCTAAAACAGCTTGTTTCGTTGTATTAAGCAAGAATACATGCTTTTCGCGCAGTTATAAGAGAAAAAGTTTTGAGTATCACGTGGATACTTGTAAAACCGATGTGTTCAGATTTAGCTCGTTTCGGTCTAAAACAGCTTGTTTCGTTGTATTAAGCACGAATACATGCTTTTCGCGCAGTTATAAGAGAAAAAGTTTTGACGAGTATCACGTGGAACACTTGTAATACCGATGTGTTGTGATTTAGCTCGTTTCGGTTTAAAACAGCTTGTTTCGTTGTATTAAGCATGAATACATGCTTTTCGCGCAGTTATAAGAGAAAAAGTTTTGACGCGTATCAGAGGAACACTTGTAAAACCGATGTGTTCAGATTTAGCTCGTTTCGGTCTAAAACAGCTTGTTTCGTTGTATTAAGCAAGAATACATGCTTTACGCGCAGTTATAGAAGAAAAAGTTTTGACGCTTATCAGAGACACTTGTAAAACCGATGTGTTGTGATTTAGCTCGTTTCGGTCTAAAACAGCTTGTTTCGTTGTATTAAGCAAGAATACATGCTTTTCGCGCAGTTATAAGAGAAAAAGTTTTGACGAGTATCACGTGGATACTTGTAAAACCGATGTGTTCAGATTTAGCTCGTTTGGTCTAAAACAGCTTGTTTCGTTGTATTAAGCATGAATACATGCTTTTCGCGCAGTTATAAGAGAAAAAGTTTTGACGAGTATCACGTGGAACACTTGTAATACCGATGTGTTGTGATTTAGCTCGTTTCGGTTTAAAACAGCTTGTTTCGTTGTATTAAGCACGAATACATGCTTTACGCGCAGTGATAGAAGAAAAAGTTTTGACGCGTATCAGAGACACTTGTAAAACCGATGTGTTGTGATTTAGCTCGTTTCGGTCTAAAACAGCTTGTTTCGTTGTATTAAGCAAGAATACATGCTTTTCGCGCAGTTATAAGAGAAAAAGTTTTGAGTATCACGTGGATACTTGTAAAACCGATGTGTTCAGATTTAGCTCGTTTCGGTCTAAAACAGCTTGTTTCGTTGTATTAAGCACGAATACATGCTTTTCGCGCAGTTATAAGAGAAAAAGTTTTGACGAGTATCACGTGGAACACTTGTAATACCGATGTGTTGTGATTTAGCTCGTTTCGGTTTAAAACAGCTTGTTTCGTTGTATTAAGCACGAATACATGCTTTTCGCGCAGTTATAAGAGAAAAAGTTTTGACGCGTATCAGAGGAACACTTGTAAAACCGATGTGTTCAGATTTAGCTCGTTTCGGTCTAAAACAGCTTGTTTCGTTGTATTAAGCAAGAATACATGCTTTACGCGCAGTTATAGAAGAAAAAGTTTTGACGCTTATCAGAGACACTTGTAAAACCGATGTGTTGTGATTTAGCTCGTTTCGGTCTAAAACAGCTTGTTTCGTTGTATTAAGCAAGAATACATGCTTTTCGCGCAGTTATAAGAGAAAAAGTTTTGACGAGTATCACGTGGATACTTGTAAAACCGATGTGTTCAGATTTAGCTCGTTTTGGTCTAAAACAGCTTGTTTCGTTGTATTAAGCATGAATACATGCTTTTCGCGCAGTTATAAGAGAAAAAGTTTTGACGAGTATCACGTGGAACACTTGTAATACCGATGTGTTGTGATTTAGCTCGTTTCGGTTTAAAACAGCTTGTTTCGTTGTATTAAGCACGAATACATGCTTTACGCGCAGTGATAGAAGAAAAAGTTTTGACGCGTATCAGAGGAACACTTGTAAAACCGATGTGTTGTGATTTAGCTCGTTTCGGTCTAAAACAGCTTGTTTCGCTGTATTAAGCAAGAATACATGCTTTTCGCGCAGTTATAAGAGAAAAAGTTTTGACGCGTATCAGAGGAACACTTGTAAAACCGATGTGTTGTGATTTAGCTCGTTTCGGTCTAAAACAGCTTGTTTCGCTGTATTAAGCAAGAATACATGCTTTTCGCGCAGTTATAAGAGAAAAAGTTTTGACGAGTATCACGTGGATACTTGTAAAACCGATGTGTTCAGATTTAGCTCGTTTCGGTCAAAAACAGCTTGTTTCGTTGTATTAAGCACGAATACATGCTTTTCGCGCAGTTAAAAGAGAAAAAGTTTTGACGAGTATCACGTGGAACACTTGTAATACCGATGTGTTGTGATTTAGCTCGTTTCGGTTTAAAACAGCTTGTTTCGTTGTATTAAGCACGAATACATGCTTTTCGCGCAGTTATAAGAGAAAAAGTTTTGACGCGTATCAGAGGAACACTTGTAAAACCGATGTGTTCAGATTTAGCTCGTTTCGGTCTAAAACAGCTTGTTTCGTTGTATTAAGCAAGAATACATGCTTTACGCGCAGTTATAGAAGAAAAAGTTTTGACGCGTATCAGAGAGACACTTGTAAAACCGATGTGTTGTGATTTAGCTCGTTTCGGTTTAAAACAGCTTGTTTCGTTGTATTAAGCAAGAATACATGCTTTTCGCGCAGTTATAAGAGAAAAAGTTTTGACGAGTATCACGTGGAACACTTGTAATACCGATGTGTTGTGATTTAGCTCGTTTCGGTTTAAAACAGCTTGTTTCGTTGTATTAAGCACGAATACATGCTTTTCGCGCAGTTATAGGAGAAAAAGTTTTGACGCGTATCAGAGGAACACTTGTAAAACCGATGTGTTCAGATTTAGCTCGTTTCGGTCTAAAACAGCTTGTTTCGTTGTATTAAGCAAGAATACATGCTTTACGCGCAGTTATAGAAGAAAAAGTTTTGACGCGTATCAGAGAGACACTTGTAAAACCGATGTGTTGTGATTTAGCTCGTTTCGGTTTAAAACAGCTTGTTTCGTTGTATTAAGCAAGAATACATGCTTTTCGCGCAGTTATAAGAGAAAAAGTTTTGACGAGTATCACGTGGAACACTTGTAATACCGATGTGTTGTGATTTAGCTCGTTTCGGTTTAAAACAGCTTGTTTCGTTGTATTAAGCACGAATACATGCTTTTCGCGCAGTTATAGGAGAAAAAGTTTTGACGCGTATCAGAGGAACACTTGTAAAACCGATGTGTTCAGATTTAGCTCGTTTCGGTCTAAAACAGCTTGTTTCGTTGTATTAAGCAAGAATACATGCTTTACGCGCAGTTATAGAAGAAAAAGTTTTGACGCGTATCAGAGACACTTGTAAAACCGATGTGTTGTGATTTAGCTCGTTTCGGTCTAAAACAGCTTGTTTCGTTGTATTAAGCAAGAATACATGCTTTTCGCGCAGTTATAAGAGAAAAAGTTTTGACGAGTATCACGTGGATACTTGTAAAACCGATGTGTTCAGATTTAGCTCGTTTTGGTCTAAAACAGCTTGTTTCGTTGTATTAAGCACGAATACATGCTTTTCGCGCAGTTATAAGAGAAAAAGTTTTGACGAGTATCACGTGGAACACTTGTAATACCGATGTGTTGTGATTTAGCTCGTTTCGGTTTAAAACAGCTTGTTTCGTTGTATTAAGCACGAATACATGCTTTTCGCGCAGTTAAAAGAGAAAAAGTTTTGACGAGTATCACGTGGAACACTTGTAATACCGATGTGTTGTGATTTAGCTCGTTTCGGTCTAAAACAGCTTGTTTCGCTGTATTAAGCAAGAATACATGCTTTTCGCGCCGTTATAAAGGAAAAAGTTTTGACGCGTATCAGAGGAACACTTGTAAAACCGATGTGTTGTGATTTAGCTCATTTCGGTCTAAAACAGCTTGTTTCGCTGTATTAAGCAAGAATACATGCTTTTCGCGCAGTTATAAGAGAAAAAGTTTTGACGAGTATCACGTGGATACTTGTAAAACCGATGTGTTCAGATTTAGCTCGTTTCGGTCAAAAACAGCTTGTTTCGTTGTATTAAGCACGAATACATGCTTTTCGCGCAGTTAAAAGAGAAAAAGTTTTGACGAGTATCACGTGGAACACTTGTAATACCGATGTGTTGTGATTTAGCTCGTTTCGGTCTAAAACAGCTTGTTTCGCTGTATTAAGCAAGAATACATGCTTTTCGCGCCGTTATAAAGGAAAAAGTTTTGACGCGTATCAGAGGAACACTTGTAAAACCGATGTGTTGTGATTTAGCTCATTTCGGTCTAAAACAGCTTGTTTCGCTGTATTAAGCAAGAATACATGCTTTTCGCGCCGTTATAAGAGAAAAAGTTTTGACGCGTATCAGAGGAACACTTGTAAAACCGATGTGTTGTGATTTAGCTCGTTTCGGTCTAAAACAGCTTGTTTCGCTGTATTAAGCAAGAATACATGCTTTTCGCGCAGTTATAAGAGAAAAAGTTTTGACGCGTATCAGAGGAAGACTTGTAAAACCGATGTGTTCAGATTTAGCTCGTTTCGGTCTAAAACAGCTTGTTTCGTTGTATTAAGCACGAATACATGCTTTACGCGCAGTTATAGAAGAAAAAGTTTTGACGCGTATCGGAGACACTTGTAAAACCGATGTGTTGTGATTTAGCTCGTTTCGGTCTAAAACAGCTTGTTTCGTTGTATTAAGCAAGAATACATGCTTTTCGCGCAGTTATAAGAGAAAAAGTTTTGAGTATCACGTGGATACTTGTAAAACCGATGTGTTCAGATTTAGCTCGTTTCGGTCTAAAACAGCTTGTTTCGTTGTATTAAGCAAGAATACATGCTTTTCGCGCAGTTATAAGAGAAAAAGTTTTGACGAGTATCACGTGGATACTTGTAAAACCGATGTGTTCAGATTTAGCTCGTTTTGGTCTAAAACAGCTTGTTTCGTTGTATTAAGCATGAATACATGCTTTTCGCGCAGTTATAAGAAAAAAAGTTTTGACGAGTATCACGTGGAACACTTGTAATACCGATGTGTTGTGATTTAGCTCGTTTCGGTTTAAAACAGCTTGTTTCGTTGTATTAAGCACGAATACATGCTTTACGCGCAGTGATAGAAGAAAAAGTTTTGACGCGTATCAGAGACACTTGTAAAACCGATGTGTTGTGATTTAGCTCGTTTCGGTCTAAAACAGCTTGTTTCGTTGTATTAAGCAAGAATACATGCTTTTCGCGCAGTTATAAGAGAAAAAGTTTTGACGAGTATCACGTGGATACTTGTAAAACCGATGTGTTCAGATTTAGCTCGTTTTGGTCTAAAACAGCTTGTTTCGTTGTATTAAGCACGAATACATGCTTTTCGCGCAGTTATAAGAGAAAAAGTATTGACGAGTATCACGTGGAACACTTGTAATACCGATGTGTTGTGATTTAGCTCGTTTCGGTTTAAAACAGCTTGTTTCGTTGTATTAAGCACGAATACATGCTTTTCGCGCAGTTATAAGAGAAAAAGTTTTGACGCGTATCAGAGGAACACTTGTAAAACCGATGTGTTGTGATTTAGCTCGTTTCGGTCTAAAACAGCTTGTTTCGCTGTATTAAGCAAGAATACATGCTTTTCGCGCAGTTATAAGAGAAAAAGTTTTGACGCGTATCAGAGGAACACTTGTAAAACCGATGTGTTGTGATTTAGCTCGTTTCGGTCTAAAACAGCTTGTTTCGCTGTATTAAGCAAGAATACATGCTTTTCGCGCAGTTATAAGAGAAAAAGTTTTGACGAGTATCACGTGGATACTTGTAAAACCGATGTGTTCAGATTTAGCTCGTTTCGGTCAAAAACAGCTTGTTTCGTTGTATTAAGCACGAATACATGCTTTTCGCGCAGTTAAAAGAGAAAAAGTTTTGACGAGTATCACGTGGAACACTTGTAATACCGATGTGTTGTGATTTAGCTCGTTTCGGTTTAAAACAGCTTGTTTCGTTGTATTAAGCACGAATACATGCTTTTCGCGCAGTTATAAGAGAAAAAGTTTTGACGCGTATCAGAGGAACACTTGTAAAACCGATGTGTTCAGATTTAGCTCGTTTCGGTCTAAAACAGCTTGTTTCGTTGTATTAAGCAAGAATACATGCTTTACGCGCAGTTATAGAAGAAAAAGTTTTGACGCGTATCAGAGAGACACTTGTAAAACCGATGTGTTGTGATTTAGCTCGTTTCGGTTTAAAACAGCTTGTTTCGTTGTATTAAGCAAGAATACATGCTTTTCGCGCAGTTATAAGAGAAAAAGTTTTGACGAGTATCACGTGGAACACTTGTAATACCGATGTGTTGTGATTTAGCTCGTTTCGGTTTAAAACAGCTTGTTTCGTTGTATTAAGCACGAATACATGCTTTTCGCGCAGTTATAGGAGAAAAAGTTTTGACGCGTATCAGAGGAACACTTGTAAAACCGATGTGTTCAGATTTAGCTCGTTTCGGTCTAAAACAGCTTGTTTCGTTGTATTAAGCAAGAATACATGCTTTACGCGCAGTTATAGAAGAAAAAGTTTTGACGCGTATCAGAGACACTTGTAAAACCGATGTGTTGTGATTTAGCTCGTTTCGGTCTAAAACAGCTTGTTTCGTTGTATTAAGCAAGAATACATGCTTTTCGCGCAGTTATAAGAGAAAAAGTTTTGACGAGTATCACGTGGATACTTGTAAAACCGATGTGTTCAGATTTAGCTCGTTTTGGTCTAAAACAGCTTGTTTCGTTGTATTAAGCACGAATACATGCTTTTCGCGCAGTTATAAGAGAAAAAGTTTTGACGAGTATCACGTGGAACACTTGTAATACCGATGTGTTGTGATTTAGCTCGTTTCGGTTTAAAACAGCTTGTTTCGTTGTATTAAGCACGAATATATGCTTTTCGCGCAGTTATAAGAGAAAAAGTTTTGACGCGTATCAGAGGAACACTTGTAAAACCGATGTGTTGTGATTTAGCTCGTTTCGGTCTAAAACAGCTTGTTTCGCTGTATTAAGCAAGAATACATGCTTTTCGCGCAGTTATAAGAGAAAAAGTTTTGACGCGTATCAGAGGAACACTTGTAAAACCGATGTGTTGTGATTTAGCTCGTTTCGGTCTAAAACAGCTTGTTTCGCTGTATTAAGCAAGAATACATGCTTTTCGCGCAGTTATAAGAGAAAAAGTTTTGACGAGTATCACGTGGATACTTGTAAAACCGATGTGTTCAGATTTAGCTCGTTTCGGTCAAAAACAGCTTGTTTCGTTGTATTAAGCACGAATACATGCTTTTCGCGCAGTTAAAAGAGAAAAAGTTTTGACGAGTATCACGTGGAACACTTGTAATACCGATGTGTTGTGATTTAGCTCGTTTCGGTCTAAAACAGCTTGTTTCGCTGTATTAAGCAAGAATACATGCTTTTCGCGCCGTTATAAAGGAAAAAGTTTTGACGCGTATCAGAGGAACACTTGTAAAACCGATGTGTTGTGATTTAGCTCATTTCGGTCTAAAACAGCTTGTTTCGCTGTATTAAGCAAGAATACATGCTTTTCGCGCCGTTATAAGAGAAAAAGTTTTGACGCGTATCAGAGGAACACTTGTAAAACCGATGTGTTGTGATTTAGCTCGTTTCGGTCTAAAACAGCTTGTTTCGCTGTATTAAGCAAGAATACATGCTTTTCGCGCAGTTATAAGAGAAAAAGTTTTGACGCGTATCAGAGGAAGACTTGTAAAACCGATGTGTTCAGATTTAGCTCGTTTCGGTCTAAAACAGCTTGTTTCGTTGTATTAAGCACGAATACATGCTTTACGCGCAGTTATAGAAGAAAAAGTTTTGACGCGTATCGGAGACACTTGTAAAACCGATGTGTTGTGATTTAGCTCGTTTCGGTCTAAAACAGCTTGTTTCGTTGTATTAAGCAAGAATACATGCTTTTCGCGCAGTTATAAGAGAAAAAGTTTTGAGTATCACGTGGATACTTGTAAAACCGATGTGTTCAGATTTAGCTCGTTTCGGTCTAAAACAGCTTGTTTCGTTGTATTAAGCACGAATACATGCTTTTCGCGCAGTTATAAGAGAAAAAGTTTTGACGAGTATCACGTGGAACACTTGTAATACCGATGTGTTGTGATTTAGCTCGTTTCGGTTTAAAACAGCTTGTTTCGTTGTATTAAGCACGAATACATGCTTTTCGCGCAGTTATAAGAGAAAAAGTTTTGACGCGTATCAGAGGAACACTTGTAAAACCGATGTGTTCAGATTTAGCTCGTTTCGGTCTAAAACAGCTTGTTTCGTTGTATTAAGCAATAATACATGCTTTACGCGCAGTTATAGAAGAAAAAGTTTTGACGCTTATCAGAGACACTTGTAAAACCGATGTGTTTTGATTTAGCTCGTTTCGGTCTAAAACAGCTTGTTTCGTTGTATTAAGCAAGAATACATGCTTTTCGCGCAGTTATAAGAGAAAAAGTTTTGACGAGTATCACGTGGATACTTGTAAAACCGATGTGTTCAGATTTAGCTCGTTTTGGTCTAAAACAGCTTGTTTCGTTGTATTAAGCATGAATACATGCTTTTCGCGCAGTTATAAGAGAAAAAGTTTTGACGAGTATCACGTGGAACACTTGTAATACCGATGTGTTGTGATTTAGCTCGTTTCGGTTTAAAACAGCTTGTTTCGTTGTATTAAGCACGAATACATGCTTTACGCGCAGTGATAGAAGAAAAAGTTTTGACGCGTATCAGAGACACTTGTAAAACCGATGTGTTGTGATTTAGCTCGTTTCGGTCTAAAACAGCTTGTTTCGTTGTATAAGGCAAGAATACATGCTTTTCGCGCAGTTATAAGAGAAAACGTTTTGAGTATCACGTGGATACTTGTAAAACCGATGTGTTCAGATTTAGCTCGTTTCGGTCTAAAACAGCTTGTTTCGTTGTATTAAGCCCGAATACATGCTTTTCGCGCAGTTATAAGAGAAAAAGTTTTGACGAGTATCACGTGGAACACTTGTAATACCGATGTGTTGTGATTTAGCTCGTTTCGGTTTAAAACAGCTTGTTTCGTTGTATTAAGCACGAATACATGCTTTTCGCGCAGTTATAAGAGAAAAAGTTTTGACGCGTATCAGAGGAACACTTGTAAAACCGATGTGTTCAGATTTAGCTCGTTTCGGTCTAAAACAGCTTGTTTCGTTGTATTAAGCAAGAATACATGCTTTACG
Organism: Amblyomma americanum; assembly: GCF_052857255.1. Taxonomy (NCBI): domain Eukaryota; kingdom Metazoa; phylum Arthropoda; class Arachnida; order Ixodida; family Ixodidae; genus Amblyomma; species Amblyomma americanum. Next base: position 751,406 of record NW_027526489.1, on the reverse strand, counting down.
CGCAGTTATAGAAGAAAAAGTTTTGACGCTTATCAGAGACACTTGTAAAACCGATGTGTTGTGATTTAGCTCGTTTCGGTCTAAAACAGCTTGTTTCGTTGTATTAAGCAAGAATACATGCTTTTCGCGCAGTTATAAGAGAAAAAGTTTTGACGAGTATCACGTGGATACTTGTAAAACCGATGTGTTCAGATTTAGCTCGTTTTGGTCTAAAACAGCTTGTTTCGTTGTATTAAGCATGAATACATGCTTTTCGCGCAGTTATAAGAGAAAAAGTTTTGACGAGTATCACGTGGAACACTTGTAATACCGATGTGTTGTGATTTAGCTCGTTTCGGTTTAAAACAGCTTGTTTCGTTGTATTAAGCACGAATACATGCTTTACGCGCAGTGATAGAAGAAAAAGTTTTGACGCGTATCAGAGACACTTGTAAAACCGATGTGTTGTGATTTAGCTCGTTTCGGTCTAAAACAGCTTGTTTCGTTGTATTAAGCAAGAATACATTCTTTTCGCGCAGTTATAAGAGAAAAAGTTTTGACGAGTATCACGTGGATACTTGTAAAACCGATGTGTTCAGATTTAGCTCGTTTTGGTCTAAAACAGCTTGTTTCGTTGTATTAAGCACGAATACATGCTTTTCGCGCAGTTATAAGAGAAAAAGTATTGACGAGTATCACGTGGAACACTTGTAATACCGATGTGTTGTGATTTAGCTCGTTTCGGTTTAAAACAGCTTGTTTCGTTGTATTAAGCACGAATACATGCTTTTCGCGCAGTTATAAGAGAAAAAGTTTTGACGCGTATCAGAGGAACACTTGTAAAACCGATGTGTTGTGATTTAGCTCGTTTCGGTCTAAAACAGCTTGTTTCGCTGTATTAAGCAAGAATACATGCTTTTCGCGCAGTTATAAGAGAAAAAGTTTTGACGCGTATCAGAGGAACACTTGTAAAACCGATGTGTTGTGATTTAGCTCGTTTCGGTCTAAAACAGCTTGTTTCGCTGTATTAAGCAAGAATACATGCTTTTCGCGCAGTTATAAGAGAAAAAGTTTTGACGAGTATCACGTGGATACTTGTAAAACCGATGTGTTCAGATTTAGCTCGTTTCGGTCAAAAACAGCTTGTTTCGTTGTATTAAGCACGAATACATGCTTTTCGCGCAGTTAAAAGAGAAAAAGTTTTGACGAGTATCACGTGGAACACTTGTAATACCGATGTGTTGTGATTTAGCTCGTTTCGGTTTAAAACAGCTTGTTTCGTTGTATTAAGCACGAATACATGCTTTTCGCGCAGTTATAAGAGAAAAAGTTTTGACGCGTATCAGAGGAACACTTGTAAAACCGATGTGTTCAGATTTAGCTCGTTTCGGTCTAAAACAGCTTGTTTCGTTGTATTAAGCAAGAATACATGCTTTACGCGCAGTTATAGAAGAAAAAGTTTTGACGCTTATCAGAGACACTTGTAAAACCGATGTGTTGTGATTTAGCTCGTTTCGGTCTAAAACAGCTTGTTTCGTTGTATTAAGCAAGAATACATGCTTTTCGCGCAGTTATAAGAGAAAAAGTTTTGACGAGTATCACGTGGATACTTGTAAAACCGATGTGTTCAGATTTAGCTCGTTTTGGTCTAAAACAGCTTGTTTCGTTGTATTAAGCATGAATACATGCTTTTCGCGCAGTTATAAGAGAAAAAGTTTTGACGAGTATCACGTGGAACACTTGTAATACCGATGTGTTGTGATTTAGCTCGTTTCGGTTTAAAACAGCTTGTTTCGTTGTATTAAGCACGAATACATGCTTTTCGCGCAGTTATAAGAGAAAAAGTTTTGACGCGTATCAGAGGAACACTTGTAAAACCGATGTGTTCAGATTTAGCTCGTTTCGGTCTAAAACAGCTTGTTTCGTTGTATTAAGCACGAATACATGCTTTACGCGCAGTTATAGAAGAAAAAGTTTTGACGCGTATCAGAGACACTTGTAAAACCGATGTGTTGTGATTTAGCTCGTTTCGGTCTAAAACAGCTTGTTTCGTTGTATTAAGCAAGAATACATGCTTTTCGCGCAGTTATAAGAGAAAAAGTTTTGACGAGTATCACGTGGATACTTGTAAAACCGATGTGTTCAGATTTAGCTCGTTTTGGTCTAAAACAGCTTGTTTCGTTGTATTAAGCACGAATACATGCTTTTCGCGCAGTTATAAGAGAAAAAGTTTTGACGAGTATCACGTGGAACACTTGTAATACCAATGTGTTGTGATTTAGCTCGTTTCGGTTTAAAACAGCTTGTTTCGCTGTATTAAGCAAGAATACATGCTTTTCGCGCAGTTATAAGAGAAAAAGTTTTGACGCGTATCAGAGGAACACTTGTAAAACCGATGTGTTCAGATTTAGCTCGTTTCGGTCTGAAACAGCTTGTTTCGTTGTATTAAGCACGAATACATGCTTTTCGCGCAGTTATAAGAGAAAACGTTTAGACGCGTGTTGTGATTTAGCTCGTTTCGGTCTAAAACAGCTTGTTTCGTTGTATTAAGCACGAATACATGCTTTTCGCGCAGTTATAAGAGAAAAAGTTTTGACGAGTATCACGTGGAACACTTGTAATACCGATGTGTTGTGATTTGGCTCGTTTCGGTCTAAAACAGCTTGTTTCGTTGTATTAAGCAAGAATACATGCTTTTCGCGCAGTTATAAGAGAAAAAGTTTTGACGAGTATCACGTGGATACTTGTAAAACCGATGTGTTCAGATTTAGCTCGTTTTAGTCTAAAACAGCTTGTTTCGTTGTATTAAGCACGAATACATGCTTTTCGCGCAGTTATAAGAGAAAAAGTTTTGACGCGTATCAGAGGAACACTTGTAAAACCGATGTGTTCAGATTTAGCTCGTTTCGGTCTAAAACAGCTTGTTTCGTTGTATTAAGCAAGAATACATGCCTTACGCGCAGTTATAGAAGAAAAAGTTTTGACGCTTATCAGAGACACTTGTAAAACCGATGTGTTGTGATTTAGCTCGTTTCGGTCTAAAACAGCTTGTTTCGTTGTATTAAGCACGAATACATGCTTTTCGCGCAGTTATAAGAGAAAAAGTTTTGACGAGTATCACGTGGAACACTTGTAATACCGATGTGTTGTGATTTGGCTCGTTTCAGTCTAAAACAGCTTGTTTCGTTGTATTAAGCAAGAATACATGCTTTTCGCGCAGTTATAAGAGAAAAAGTTTTGACGAGTATCACGTGGATACTTGTAAAACCGATGTGTTCAGATTTAGCTCGTTTTAGTCTAAAACAGCTTGTTTCGTTGTATTAAGCACGAATACATGCTTTTCGCGCAGTTATAAGAGAAAAAGTTTTGACGCGTATCAGAGGAACACTTGTAAAACCGATGTGTTCAGATTTAGCTCGTTTCGGTCTAAAACAGCTTGTTTCGTTGTATTAAGCAAGAATACATGCCTTACGCGCAGTTATAGAAGAAAAAGTTTTGACGCTTATCAGAGACACTTGTAAAACCGATGTGTTGTGATTTAGCTCGTTTCGGTCTGAAACAGCTTGTTTCGTTGTATTAAGCAAGAATACATGCTTTTCGCGCAGTTATAAGAGAAAAAGTTTTGACGAGTATCACGTGGATACTTGTAAAACCGATGTGTTCAGATTTAGCTCGTTTTGGTCTAAAACAGCTTGTTTCGTTGTATTAAGCACGAATACATGCTTTTCGCGCAGTTATAAGAGAAAAAGTTTTGACGAGTATCACGTGGAACACTTGTAATACCGATGTGTTGTGATTTAGCTCGTTTCGGTTTAAAACAGCTTGTTTCGTTGTATTAAGCACGAATACATGCTTTTCGCGCAGTTATAAGAGAAAAAGTTTTGACGCGTATCAGAGGAACACTTGTAAAACCGATGTGTTCAGATTTAGCTCGTTTCGGTCTAAAACAGCTTGTTTCGTTGTATTAAGCAAGAATACATGCCTTACGCGCAGTTATAGAAGAAAAAGTTTTGACGCTTATCAGAGACACTTGTAAAACCGATGTGTTGTGATTTAGCTCGTTTCGGTCTAAAACAGCTTGTTTCGTTGTATTAAGCAAGAATACATGCTTTTCGCGCAGTTATAAGAGAAAAAGTTTTGACGAGTATCACGTGGATACTTGTAAAACCGATGTGTTCAGATTTAGCTCGTTTTGGTCTAAAACAGCTTGTTTCGTTGTATTAAGCACGAATACATGCTTTTCGCGCAGTTATAAGAGAAAAAGTTTTGACGAGTATCACGTGGAACACTTGTAATACCGATGTGTTGTGATTTAGCTCGTTTCGGTTTAAAACAGCTTGTTTCGTTGTATTAAGCACGAATACATGCTTTTCGCGCAGTTATAAGAGAAAAAGTTTTGACGCGTATCAGAGGAACATTTGTAAAACCGATGTGTTCAGATTTAGCTCATTTCGGTCTAAAACAGCTTGTTTCGTTGTATTAAGCACGAATACATGTTTTACGCGCAGTTATAGAAGAAAAAGTTTTGACGCGTATCAGAGACACTTGTAAAACCGATGTGTTGTGATTTAGCTCGTTTCGGTCTAAAACAGTTTGTTTCGTTGTATTAAGCAAGAATACATGCTTTTCGCGCAGTTATAAGAGAAAAAGTTTTGACGAGTATCACGTGGATACTTGTAAAACCGATGTGTTCAGATTTAGCTCGTTTTGGTCTAAAACAGCTTGTTTCGTTGTATTAAGCACGAATACATGCTTTTCGCGCAGTTATAAGAGAAAAAGTATTGACGAGTATCACGTGGAACACTTGTAATACCGATGTGTTGTGATTTAGCTCGTTTCGGTTTAAAACAGCTTGTTTCGTTGTATTAAGCACGAATACATGCTTTACGCGCAGTGATAGAAGAAAAAGTTTTGACGCGTATCAGAGACACTTGTAAAACCGATGTGTTGTGATTTAGCTCGTTTCGGTCTAAAACAGCTTGTTTCGTTGTATTAAGCAAGAATACATGCTTTTCGCGCAGTTATAAGAGAAAAAGTTTTGACGAGTATCACGTGGATACTTGTAAAACCGATGTGTTCAGATTTAGCTCGTTTTGGTCTAAAACAGCTTGTTTCGTTGTATTAAGCACGAATACATGCTTTTCGCGCAGTTATAAGAGAAAAAGTATTGACGAGTATCACGTGGAACACTTGTAATACCGATGTGTTGTGATTTAGCTCGTTTCGGTTTAAAACAGCTTGTTTCGTTGTATTAAGCACGAATACATGCTTTTCGCGCAGTTATAAGAGAAAAAGTTTTGACGCGTATCAGAGGAACACTTGTAAAACCGATGTGTTGTGATTTAGCTCGTTTCGGTCTAAAACAGCTTGTTTCGCTGTATTAAGCAAGAATACATGCTTTTCGCGCAGTTATAAGAGAAAAAGTTTTGACGCGTATCAGAGGAACACTTGTAAAACCGATGTGTTGTGATTTAGCTCGTTTCGGTCTAAAACAGCTTGTTTCGCTGTATTAAGCAAGAATACATGCTTTTCGCGCAGTTATAAGAGAAAAAGTTTTGACGAGTATCACGTGGATACTTGTAAAACCGATGTGTTCAGATTTAGCTCGTTTCGGTCAAAAACAGCTTGTTTCGTTGTATTAAGCACGAATACATGCTTTTCGCGCAGTTAAAAGAGAAAAAGTTTTGACGAGTATCACGTGGAACACTTGTAATACCGATGTGTTGTGATTTAGCTCGTTTCGGTTTAAAACAGCTTGTTTCGTTGTATTAAGCACGAATACATGCTTTTCGCGCAGTTATAAGAGAAAAAGTTTTGACGCGTATCAGAGGAACACTTGTAAAACCGATGTGTTCAGATTTAGCTCGTTTCGGTCTAAAACAGCTTGTTTCGTTGTATTAAGCAAGAATACATGCTTTACGCGCAGTTATAGAAGAAAAAGTTTTGACGCTTATCAGAGACACTTGTAAAACCGATGTGTTGTGATTTAGCTCGTTTCGGTCTAAAACAGCTTGTTTCGTTGTATTAAGCAAGAATACATGCTTTTCGCGCAGTTAAAAGAGAAAAAGTTTTGACGAGTATCACGTGGATACTTGTAAAACCGATGTGTTCAGATTTAGCTCGTTTTGGTCTAAAACAGCTTGTTTCGTTGTATTAAGCATGAATACATGCTTTTCGCGCAGTTATAAGAGAAAAAGTTTTGACGAGTATCACGTGGAACACTTGTAATACCGATGTGTTGTGATTTAGCTCGTTTCGGTTTAAAACAGCTTGTTTCGTTGTATTAAGCACGAATACATGCTTTTCGCGCAGTTATAAGAGAAAAAGTTTTGACGCGTATCAGAGGAACACTTGTAAAACCGATGTGTTCAGATTTAGCTCGTTTCGGTCTAAAACAGCTTGTTTCGTTGTATTAAGCACGAATACATGCTTTACGCGCAGTTATAGAAGAAAAAGTTTTGACGCGTATCAGAGACACTTGTAAAACCGATGTGTTGTGATTTAGCTCGTTTCGGTCTAAAACAGCTTGTTTCGTTGTATTAAGCAAGAATACATGCTTTTCGCGCAGTTATAAGAGAAAAAGTTTTGACGAGTATCACGTGGATACTTGTAAAACCGATGTGTTCAGATTTAGCTCGTTTTGGTCTAAAACAGCTTGTTTCGTTGTATTAAGCACGAATACATGCTTTTCGCGCAGTTATAAGAGAAAAAGTTTTGACGAGTATCACGTGGAACACTTGTAATACCAATGTGTTGTGATTTAGCTCGTTTCGGTTTAAAACAGCTTGTTTCGCTGTATTAAGCAAGAATACATGCTTTTCGCGCAGTTATAAGAGAAAAAGTTTTGACGCGTATCAGAGGAACACTTGTAAAACCGATGTGTTCAGATTTAGCTCGTTTCGGTCTGAAACAGCTTGTTTCGTTGTATTAAGCACGAATACATGCTTTTCGCGCAGTTATAAGAGAAAACGTTTAGACGCGTATCAGAGGAACACTTGTAAAACCGATGTGTTGTGATTTAGCTCGTTTCGGTCTAAAACAGCTTGTTTCGTTGTATTAAGCACGAATACATGCTTTTCGCGCAGTTATAAGAGAAAAAGTTTTGACGAGTATCACGTGGAACACTTGTAATACCGATGTGTTGTGATTTGGCTCGTTTCGGTCTAAAACAGCTTGTTTCGTTGTATTAAGCAAGAATACATGATTTTCGCGCAGTTATAAGAGAAAAAGTTTTGACGAGTATCACGTGGATACTTGTAAAACCGATGTGTTCAGATTTAGCTCGTTTTAGTCTAAAACAGCTTGTTTCGTTGTATTAAGCACGAATACATGCTTTTCGCGCAGTTATAAGAGAAAAAGTTTTGACGCGTATCAGAGGAACACTTGTAAAACCGATGTGTTCAGATTTAGCTCGTTTCGGTCTAAAACAGCTTGTTTCGTTGTATTAAGCAAGAATACATGCCTTACGCGCAGTTAAAGAAGAAAAAGTTTTGACGCTTATCAGAGACACTTGTAAAACCGATGTGTTGTGATTTAGCTCGTTTCGGTCTAAAACAGCTTGTTTCGTTGTATTAAGCAAGAATACATGCTTTTCGCGCAGTTATAAGAGAAAAAGTTTTGACGAGTATCACGTGGATACTTGTAAAACCGATGTGTTCAGATTTAGCTCGTTTTGGTCTAAAACAGCTTGTTTCGTTGTATTAAGCACGAATACATGCTTTTCGCGCAGTTATAAGAGAAAAAGTTTTGACGAGTATCACGTGGAACACTTGTAATACCGATGTGTTGTGATTTAGCTCGTTTCGGTTTAAAACAGCTTGTTTCGTTGTATTAAGCACGAATACATGCTTTTCGCGCAGTTATAAGAGAAAAAGTTTTGACGCGTATCAGAGGAACACTTGTAAAACCGATGTGTTCAGATTTAGCTCGTTTCGGTCTAAAACAGCTTGTTTCGTTGTATTAAGCAAGAATACATGCCTTACGCGCAGTTATAGAAGAAAAAGTTTTGACGCTTATCAGAGACACTTGTAAAACCGATGTGTTGTGATTTAGCTCGTTTCGGTCTAAAACAGCTTGTTTCGTTGTATTAAGCAAGAATACATGCTTTTCGCGCAGTTATAAGAGAAAAAGTTTTGACGAGTATCACGTGGATACTTGTAAAACCGATGTGTTCAGATTTAGCTCGTTTTGGTCTAAAACAGCTTGTTTCGTTGTATTAAGCACGAATACATGCTTTTCGCGCAGTTATAAGAGAAAAAGTTTTGACGAGTATCACGTGGAACACTTGTAATACCGATGTGTTGTGATTTAGCTCGTTTCGGTTTAAAACAGCTTGTTTCGTTGTATTAAGCACGAATACATGCTTTTCGCGCAGTTATAAGAGAAAAAGTTTTGACGCGTATCAGAGGAACATTTGTAAAACCGATGTGTTCAGATTTAGCTCATTTCGGTCTAAAACAGCTTGTTTCGTTGTATTAAGCACGAATACATGTTTTACGCGCAGTTATAGAAGAAAAAGTTTTGACGCGTATCAGAGACACTTGTAAAACCGATGTGTTGTGATTTAGCTCGTTTCGGTCTAAAACAGTTTGTTTCGTTGTATTAAGCAAGAATACATGCTTTTCGCGCAGTTATAAGAGAAAAAGTTTTGACGAGTATCACGTGGATACTTGTAAAACCGATGTGTTCAGATTTAGCTCGTTTTGGTCTAAAACAGCTTGTTTCGTTGTATTAAGCACGAATACATGCTTTTCGCGCAGTTATAAGAGAAAAAGTTTTGACGAGTATCACGTGGAACACTTGTAATACCAATGTGTTGTGATTTAGCTCGTTTCGGTTTAAAACAGCTTGTTTCGCTGTATTAAGCAAGAATACATGCTTTTCGCGCAGTTATAAGAGAAAAAGTTTTGACGCGTATCAGAGGAACACTTGTAAAACCGATGTGTTCAGATTTAGCTCGTTTCGGTCTGAAACAGCTTGTTTCGTTGTATTAAGCACGAATACATGCTTTTCGCGCAGTTATAAGAGAAAAAGTTTAGACGCGTATCAGAGGAACACTTGTAAAACCGATGTGTTGTGATTTAGCTCGTTTCGGTCTAAAACAGCTTGTTTCGTTGTATTAAGCACGAATACATGCTTTTCGCGCAGTTATAAGAGAAAAAGTTTTGACGAGTATCACGTGGAACACTTGTAATACCGATGTGTTGTGATTTGGCTCGTTTCGGTCTAAAACAGCTTGTTTCGTTGTATTAAGCAAGAATACATGCTTTTCGCGCAGTTATAAGAGAAAAAGTTTTGACGCGTATCAGAGGAACACTTGTAAAACCGATGTGTTCAGATTTAACTCTTTTCGGACTAAAACAGCTTGTTTCGTTGTATTAAGCACGAATACATGCTTTTCGCGCAGTTATAAGAGAAAAAGTTTTGACGCGTATCAGAGGAACACTTGTAAAACCGATGTGTTCAGATTTAGCTCGCTTCGGTCTAAAACAGCTTGTTTCGTTGTATTAAGCACGAATACATGCTTTACGCGCAGTTATAGAAGAAAAAGTTTTGACGCGTATCAGAGACACTTGTAAAACCGATGTGTTGTGATTTAGCTCGTTTCGGTCTAAAACAGCTTGTTTCGTTGTATTAAGCAAGAATACATGCTTTTCGCGCAGTTATAAGAGAAAAAGTTTTGACGAGTATCACGTGGATACTTGTAAAACCGATGTGTTCAGATTTAGCTCGTTTTGGTCTAAAACAGCTTGTTTCGTTGTATTAGGCACGAATACATGCTTTTCGCGCAGTTATAAGAGAAAAAGTTTTGACGAGTATCACGTGGAACACTTGTAATACCAATGTGTTGTGATTTAGCTCGTTTCGGTTTAAAACAGCTTGTTTCGCTGTATTAAGCAAGAATACATGCTTTTCGGCAGTTATAAGAGAAAAAGTTTTGACGCGTATCAGAGGAACACTTGTAAAACCGATGTGTTCAGATTTAGCTCGTTTCGGTCTGAAACAGCTTGTTTCGTTGTATTAAGCACGAATACATGCTTTTCGCGCAGTTATAAGAGAAAAAGTTTAGACGCGTATCAGAGGAACACTTGTAAAACCGATGTGTTGTGATTTAGCTCGTTTCGGTCTAAAACAGCTTGTTTCGTTGTATTAAGCACGAATACATGCTTTTCGCGCAGTTAAAAGAGAAAAAGTTTTGACGAGTATCACGTGGAACACTTGTAATACCGATGTGTTGTGATTTAGCTCGTTTCGGTCTAAAACAGCTTGTTTCGCTGTATTAAGCAAGAATACATGCTTTTCGCGCCGTTATAAAAGAAAAAGTTTTGACGCGTATCAGAGGAACACTTGTAAAACCGATGTGTTGTGATTTGGCTCATTTCGGTCTAAAACAGCTTGTTTCGCTGTATTAAGCAAGAATACATGCTTTTCGCGCCGTTATAAGAGAAAAAGTTTTGACGCGTATCAGAGGAACACTTGTAAAACCGATGTGTTGTGATTTAGCTCGTTTCGGTCTAAAACAGCTTGTTTCGCTGTATTAAGCAAGAATACATGCTTTTCGCGCAGTTATAAGAGAAAAAGTTTTGACGCGTATCAGAGGAACACTTGTAAAACCGATGTGTTCAGATTTAGCTCGTTTCGGTCTAAAACAGCTTGTTTCGTTGTATTAAGCACGAATACATGCTTTACGCGCGCGGAGACACTTGTAAAACCGATGTGTTGTGATTTAGCTCGTTTCGGTCTAAAACAGCTTGTTTCGTTGTATTAAGCAAGAATACATGCTTTTCGCGCAGTTATAAGAGAAAAAGTTTTGACGAGTATCACGTGGATACTTGTAAAACCGATGTGTTCAGATTTAGCTCGTTTCGGTCTAAAACAGCTTGTTTCGTTGTATTAAGCACGAATACATGCTTTTCGCGCAGTTATAAGAGAAAAAGTTTTGACGAGTATCACGTGGAACACTTGTAATACCGATGTGTTGTGATTTAGCTCGTTTCGGTTTAAAACAGCTTGTTTCGTTGTATTAAGCACGAATACATGCTTTTCGCGCAGTTATAAGAGAAAAAGTTTTGACGCGTATCAGAGGAACACTTGTAAAACCGATGTGTTCAGATTTAGCTCGTTTCGGTCTAAAACAGCTTGTTTCGTTGTATTAAGCACGAATACATGCTTTACGCGCAGTTATAGAAGAAAAAGTTTTGACGCGTATCAGAGACACTTGTAAAACCCATGTGTTGTGATTTAGCTCGTTTCGGTCTAAAACAGCTTGTTTCGTTGTATTAAGCACGAATACATGCTTTTCGCGCAGTTATAAGAGAAAAAGTTTTGACGAGTATCACGTGGAACACTTGTAATACCGATGTGTTGTGTTTTGGCTCGTTTCGGTCTAAAACAGCTTGTTTCGTTGTATTAAGCAAGAATACATGCTTTTCGCGCAGTTATAAGAGAAAAAGTTTTGACGCGTATCAGAGGAACACTTGTAAAACCGATGTGTTCAGATTTAACTCTTTTCGGACTAGAACAGCTTGTTTCGTTGTATTAAGCACGAATACATGCTTTTCGTGCAGTTATAAGAGAAAAAGTTTTGACGCGTATCAGAGGAACACTTGTAAAACCGATGTGTTCAGATTTAGCTCGTTTCGGTCTGAAACAGCTTGTTTCGTTGTATTAAGCACGAATACATGCTTTTCGCGCAGTTATAAGAGAAAAAGTTTAAACGCGTATCGGAGGAACACTTGTAAAACCGATGTGTTGTGATTTAGCTCGTTTCGGTGTAAAACAGCTTGTTTCGTAGTATTAAGCAAGAATACATGCTTTTCGCGCAGTTATAAGAGAAAAAGTTTTGACGCGTATTAGAGGAACACTTGTAAAACCTTTGTGTTGTGATTTAGCTCGTTTCGGTCTAAAACAGCTTGTTTCGCTGTATTAAGCAAGAATACATGCTTTTCGCGCAGTTATAAGAGAAAAATTTTTGACGCCTGTCACAGGGACACTTGTAAAACCGATGTGTTCAGATTTAGCTCGTTTCGGTCTAAAACAACTTGTTTCGTTGTATTAAGCAAGAATACATGCTTTACGCGCAGTTATAGAAGAAAAAGTTTTGACGCGTATCAGAGAGACACTTGTAAAACCGATGTGTTGTGATTTAGCTCGTTTCGGTTTAAAACAGCTTGTTTCGTTGTATTAAGCAAGAATACATGCTTTTCGCGCAGTTATAAGAGAAAAAGTTTTGACGAGTATCACGTGGAACACTTGTAATACCGATGTGTTGTGATTTAGCTCGTTTCGGTTTAAAACAGCTTGTTTCGTTGTATTAAGCACGAATACATGCTTTTCGCGCAGTTATAGGAGAAAAAGTTTTGACGCGTATCAGAGACACTTGTAAAACCGATGTGTTGTGATTTAGCTCGTTTCGGTCTAAAACAGCTTGTTTCGTTGTATTAAGCAAGAATACATGCTTTTCGCGCAGTTATAAGAGAAAACGTTTTGACGAGTATCACGTGGATACTTGTAAAACCGATGTGTTCAGATTTAGCTCGTTTTGGTCTAAAACAGCTTGTTTCGTTGTATTAAGCACGAATACATGCTTTTCGCGCAGTTATAAGAGAAAAAGTTTTGACGAGTATCACGTGGAACACTTGTAATACCGATGTGTTGTGATTTAGCTCGTTTCGGTTTAAAACAGCTTGTTTCGTTGTATTAAGCACGAATATATGCTTTTCGCGCAGTTATAAGAGAAAAAGTTTTGACGCGTATCAGAGGAACACTTGTAAAACCGATGTGTTGTGATTTAGCTCGTTTCGGTCTAAAACAGCTTGTTTCGCTGTATTAAGCAAGAATACATGCTTTTCGCGCAGTTATAAGAGAAAAAGTTTTGACGCGTATCAGAGGAACACTTGTAAAACCGATGTGTTGTGATTTAGCTCGTTTCGGTCTAAAACAGCTTGTTTCGCTGTATTAAGCAAGAATACATGCTTTTCGCGCAGTTATAAGAGAAAAAGTTTTGACGAGTATCACGTGGATACTTGTAAAACCGATGTGTTCAGATTTAGCTCGTTTCGGTCAAAAACAGCTTGTTTCGTTGTATTAAGCACGAATACATGCTTTTCGCGCAGTTAAAAGAGAAAAAGTTTTGACGAGTATCACGTGGAACACTTGTAATACCGATGTGTTGTGATTTAGCTCGTTTCGGTCTAAAACAGCTTGTTTCGCTGTATTAAGCAAGAATACATGCTTTTCGCGCCGTTATAAAAGAAAAAGTTTTGACGCGTATCAGAGGAACACTTGTAAAACCGATGTGTTGTGATTTAGCTCATTTCGGTCTAAAACAGCTTGTTTCGCTGTATTAAGCAAGAATACATGCTTTTCGCGCCGTTATAAGAGAAAAAGTTTTGACGCGTATCAGAGGAACACTTGTAAAACCGATGTGTTGTGATTTAGCTCGTTTCGGTCTAAAACAGCTTGTTTCGCTGTATTAAGCAAGAATACATGCTTTTCGCGCAGTTATAAGAGAAAAAGTTTTGACGCGTATCAGAGGAAGACTTGTAAAACCGATGTGTTCAGATTTAGCTCGTTTCGGTCTAAAACAGCTTGTTTCGTTGTACTAAGCACGAATACATGCTTTACGCGCAGTTATAGAAGAAAAAGTTTTGACGCGTATCGGAGACACTTGTAAAACCGATGTGTTGTGATTTAGCTCGTTTCGGTCTAAAACAGCTTGTTTCGTTGTATTAAGCAAGAATACATGCTTTTCGCGCAGTTATCAGAGAAAAAGTTTTGAGTATCACGTGGAACACTTGTAATACCGATGTGTTGTGATTTAGCTCGTTTCGGTTTAAAACAGCTTGTTTCGTTGTATTAAGCACGAATACATGCTTTTCGCGCAGTTATAAGAGAAAAAGTTTTGACGCGTATCAGAGGAACACTTGTAAAACCGATGTGTTCAGATTTTGCTCGTTTCGGTCTAAAACAGCTTGTTTCGTTGTATTAAGCAAGAATACATGCTTTACGCGCAGTTATAGAAGAAAAAGTTTTGACGCTTATCAGAGACACTTGTAAAACCGATGTGTTGTGATTTAGCTCGTTTCGGTCTAAAACAGCTTGTTTCGTTGTATTAAGCAAGAATACATGCTTTTCGCGCAGTTATAAGAGAAAAAGTTTTGACGAGTATCACGTGGATACTTGTAAAACCGATGTGTTCAGATTTAGCTCGTTTTGGTCTAAAACAGCTTGTTTCGTTGTATTAAGCATGAATACATGCTTTTCGCGCAGTTATAAGAGAAAAAGTTTTGACGAGTATCACGTGGAACACTTGTAATACCGATGTGTTGTGATTTAGCTCGTTTCGGTTTAAAACAGCTTGTTTCGTTGTATTAAGCACGAATACATGCTTTACGCGCAGTGATAGAAGAAAAAGTTTTGACGCGTATCAGAGACACTTGTAAAACCGATGTGTTGTGATTTAGCTCGTTTCGGTCTAAAACAGCTTGTTTCGTTGTATTAAGCAAGAATACATGCTTTTCGCGCAGTTATAAGAGAAAAAGTTTTGAGTATCACGTGGATACTTGTAAAACCGATGTGTTCAGATTTAGCTCGTTTCGGTCTAAAACAGCTTGTTTTGTTGTATTAAGCACGAATACATGCTTTTCGCGCAGTTATAAGAGAAAAAGTTTTGACGAGTATCACGTGGAACACTTGTAATACCGATGTGTTGTGATTTAGCTCGTTTCGGTTTAAAACAGCTTGTTTCGTTGTATTAAGCACGAATACATGCTTTTCGCGCAGTTATAAGAGAAAAAGTTTTGACGCGTATCAGAGGAACACTTGTAAAACCGATGTGTTCAGATTTAGCTCGTTTCGGTCTAAAACAGCTTGTTTCGTTGTATTAAGCAAGAATACATGCTTTACGCGCAGTTATAGAAGAAAAAGTTTTGACGCTTATCAGAGACACTTGTAAAACCGATGTGTTGTGATTTAGCTCGTTTCGGTCTAAAACAGCTTGTTTCGTTGTATTAAGCAAGAATACATGCTTTTCGCGCAGTTATAAGAGAAAAAGTTTTGACGAGTATCACGTGGATACTTGTAAAACCGATGTGTTCAGATTTAGCTCGTTTTGGTCTAAAACAGCTTGTTTCGTTGTATTAAGCATGAATACATGCTTTTCGCGCAGTTATAAGAGAAAAAGTTTTGACGAGTATCACGTGGAACACTTGTAATACCGATGTGTTGTGATTTAGCTCGTTTCGGTTTAAAACAGCTTGTTTCGTTGTATTAAGCACGAATACATGCTTTACGCGCAGTGATAGAAGAAAAAGTTTTGACGCGTATCAGAGACACTTGTAAAACCGATGTGTTGTGATTTAGCTCGTTTCGGTCTAAAACAGCTTGTTTCGTTGTATTAAGCAAGAATACATGCTTTTCGCGCAGTTATAAGAGAAAAAGTTTTGACGAGTATCACGTGGATACTTGTAAAACCGATGTGTTCAGATTTAGCTCGTTTTGGTCTAAAACAGCTTGTTTCGTTGTATTAAGCACGAATACATGCTTTTCGCGCAGTTATAAGAGAAAAAGTATTGACGAGTATCACGTGGAACACTTGTAATACCGATGTGTTGTGATTTAGCTCGTTTCGGTTTAAAACAGCTTGTTTCTTTGTATTAAGCACGAATACATGCTTTTCGCGCATTTATAAGAGAAAAAGTTTTGACGCGTATCAGAGGAACACTTGTAAAACCGATGTGTTGTGATTTAGCTCGTTTCGGTCTAAAACAGCTTGTTTCGCTGTATTAAGCAAGAATACATGCTTTTCGCGCAGTTATAAGAGAAAAAGTTTTGACGCGTATCAGAGGAACACTTGTAAAACCGATGTGTTGTGATTTAGCTCTTTTCGGTCTAAAACAGCTTGTTTCGCTGTATTAAGCAAGAATACATGCTTTTCGCGCAGTTATAAGAGAAAAAGTTTTGACGAGTATCACGTGGATACTTGTAAAACCGATGTGTTCAGATTTAGCTCGTTTCGGTCAAAAACAGCTTGTTTCGTTGTATTAAGCACGAATACATGCTTTTCGCGCAGTTAAAAGAGAAAAAGTTTTGACGAGTATCACGTGGAACACTTGTAATACCGATGTGTTGTGATTTAGCTCGTTTCGGTTTAAAACAGCTTGTTTCGTTGTATTAAGCACGAATACATGCTTTTCGCGCAGTTATAAGAGAAAAAGTTTTGACGCGTATCAGAGGAACACTTGTAAAACCGATGTGTTCAGATTTAGCTCGTTTCGGTCTAAAACAGCTTGTTTCGTTGTATTAAGCAAGAATACATGCTTTACGCGCAGTTATAGAAGAAAAAGTTTTGACGCTTATCAGAGACACTTGTAAAACCGATGTGTTGTGATTTAGCTCGTTTCGGTCTAAAACAGCTTGTTTCGTTGTATTAAGCAAGAATACATGCTTTTCGCGCAGTTATAAGAGAAAAAGTTTTGACGAGTATCACGTGGATACTTGTAAAACCGATGTGTTCAGATTTAGCTCGTTTTGGTCTAAAACAGCTTGTTTCGTTGTATTAAGCATGAATACATGCTTTTCGCGCAGTTATAAGAGAAAAAGTTTTGACGAGTATCACGTGGAACACTTGTAATACCGATGTGTTGTGATTTAGCTCGTTTCGGTTTAAAACAGCTTGTTTCGTTGTATTAAGCACGAATACATGCTTTTCGCGCAGTTATAAGAGAAAAAGTTTTGACGCGTATCAGAGGAACACTTGTAAAACCGATGTGTTCAGATTTAGCTCGTTTCGGTCTAAAACAGCTTGTTTCGTTGTATTAAGCACGAATACATGCTTTACGCGCAGTTATAGAAGAAAAAGTTTTGACGCGTATCAGAGACACTTGTAAAACCGATGTGTTGTGATTTAGCTCGTTTCGGTCTAAAACAGCTTGTTTCGTTGTATTTAGCAAGAATACATGCTTTTCGCGCAGTTATAAGAGAAAAAGTTTTGACGAGTATCACGTGGATACTTGTAAAACCGATGTGTTCAGATTTAGCTCGTTTTGGTCTAAAACAGCTTGTTTCGTTGTATTAAGCACGAATACATGCTTTTCGCGCAGTTATAAGAGAAAAAGTTTTGACGAGTATCACGTGGAACACTTGTAATACCAATGTGTTGTGATTTAGCTCGTTTCGGTTTAAAACAGCTTGTTTCGCTGTATTAAGCAAGAATACATGCTTTTCGCGCAGTTATAAGAAAAAGTTTTGACGCGTATCAGAGGAACACTTGTAAAACCGATGTGTTCAGATTTAGCTCGTTTCGGTCTGAAACAGCTTGTTTCGTTGTATTAAGCACGAATACATGCTTTTCGCGCAGTTATAAGAGAAAACGTTTAGACGCGTATCAGAGGAACACTTGTAAAACCGATGTGTTGTGATTTAGCTCGTTTCGGTCTAAAACAGCTTGTTTCGTTGTATTAAGCACGAATACATGCTTTTCGCGCAGTTATAAGAGAAAAAGTTTTGACGAGTATCACGTGGAACACTTGTAATACCGATGTGTTGTGATTTGGCTCGTTTCGGTCTAAAACAGCTTGTTTCGTTGTATTAAGCAAGAATACATGCTTTTCGCGCAGTTATAAGAGAAAAAGTTTTGACGCGTATCAGAGGAACACTTGTAAAACCGATATGTTCAGATTTAACTCTTTTCGGACTAAAACAGCTTGTTTCGTTGTATTAAGCACGAATACATGTTTTTCGTGCAGTTATAAGAGAAAAAGTTTTGACGCGTATCAGAGGAACACTTGTAAAACCGATGTGTTCAGATTTAGCTCGTTTCGGTCTGAAACAGCTTGTTTCGTTGTATTAAGCACGAATACATGCTTTTCGCGCAGTTATAAGAGAAAAAGTTTTAACGCGTATCGGAGGAACACTTGCAAAACCGATGTGTTGTGATTTAGCTCGTTTCGGTGTAAAACAGCTTGTTTCGTAGTATTAAGCAAGAATACATGCTTTTCGCGCAGTTATAAGAGAAAAAGTTTTGACGCGTATTAGAGGAACACTTGTAAAACCTTTGTGTTGTGATTTAGCTCGTTTCGGTCTAAAACAGCTTGTTTCGCTGTATTAAGCAAGAATACATGCTTTTCGCGCAGTTATAAGAGAAAAATTTTTGACGCGTGTCACAGGGACACTTGTAAAACCGATGTGTTCAGATTTAGCTCGTTTCGGTCTAAAACAGCTTGTTTCGTTGTATTAAGCACGAATACATGCTTTTCGCGCAGTTAAAAGAGAAAAAGTTTTGAGTATCACGTGGAACACTTGTAATACCGATGTGTTGTGATTTGGCACGTTTCGGTCTAAAACAGCTTGTTTCGTTGTATTAAGCAAGAATACAAGCTTTTCGCGCAGTTATAGGAGAAAAAGTTTTGACGCGTATCAGAGGAACACTTGTAAAACCGATGTGTTCAGATTTAACTCTTTTCGGACTAAAACAGCTTGTTTCGTTGTATTAAGCACGAATACATGCTTTTCGCGCAGTTATAAGGGAAAAAGTTTTGACGCGTATCACATGGACACTTGGAAAACCGATGTGTTCAGATTTAGCTCGTTTTGGTCTAAAACAGCTTGTTTCGTTGTATTAAGCACGAATACATGCTTTTCGCGCAGTTATAAGAGAAAAAGTTTTGACGCGTATCAGAGGAACACTTGTAAAACCGATGTGTTGTGATTTAGCTCGTTTCGGTCTAAAACAGCTTGTTTCGCTGTATTACGCACGAATACAGGCTTTTCGCGCAGTTATAAGAGAAAAAGTTTAGACGCGTATCAGAGGAACAATTGTAAAACAGATGTGTTGTGATTTAGCTCGTTTCGGTCTAAAACAGCTTGTTTCGCTGTATTAAGCAGAAATACATGCTTTTCGCGCAGTGATAAGAGAAAAAGCTTTAAAGGCGTGTCACAGGGACACTTGTAAAACCGATGTGTTCAAATTTACCTCGTTTCGGTCTAAAACAGCTTGTTTCGTTGAACTAAGCACGAATACATCCTTTTCGCGCAGCTATAAGAGAAAAAAGAGTTGACGCGTATCAGAGGAACACTTGTAAAACCGATGTGTTGTGATTTAGCTCGTTTCGGTCTAAAACAGCTTGTTTCGCTGTATTAAGCAAGAATACATGCTTTTCGCGCAGTTATAAGAGAAAAAAATTTGACGCGTATCAGAGGAACACTTGTAAAACCGATGTGTTGTGATTTAGCTCGTTTTGGTCTAAAACAGCTTGTTTCGCTGTATTAAGCAGGAATACATGCTTTTCGCGCAGTTATAAGAGAAAAAGATTTAAAGGCATGTCACAAGGACACTTGTAAAACCGATGTGTTCAGATTTACCTCGTTTCAGTCTAAAACAGCTTGTTTCGTTGGACTAAGCAAGAATACATGCTTTTCGCGCAGTTATAAGAGAAAAAAAGTTTTGATGCGTATCAGAGGAACACTTGTAAAACCGATGTGTTCAGATTTAGCTCGTTTCGGTCTAAAACAGCTTGTTTCGTTGTATTAAGCAAGAATACATGCTTTTCGCGCAGTTATAAGAGAAAAAGTTTTGACGCGTATTAGAGAGACACTTGTAAAACCGATGTGTTGTGATTTAGCTCGTTTCGGTCTAAAACAGCTTGTTTCGTTGTATTAAGCAAGAATACATGCTTTTCGCGCAGTTATAAGAGAAAAAGTTTTGACGAGTATCACGTGGATACTTGTAAAACCGATGTGTTCAGATTTAGCTCGTTTTGGTCTAAAACAGCTTGTTTCGTTGTATTAAGCACGAATACATGCTTTTCGCGCAGTTATAAGAGAAGAAGTTTTGACGAGTATCACGTGGAACACTTGTAATACCGATGTGTTGTGATTTAGCTCGTTTCGGTTTAAAACAGCTTGTTTCGCTGTATTAAGCAAGAATACATGCTTTTCGCGCAGTTATAAGAGAAAAAGTTTTGACGCGTATCAGAGGAACACTTGTAAAACCGATGTGTTCAGATTTAGCTCGTTTCGGTCTGAAACAGCTTGTTTCGTTGTATTAAGCACGAATACATGCTTTTCGCGCAGTTATAAGAGAAAAAGTTTAGACGCGTATCAGAGGAACACTTGTAAAACCGATGTGTTGTGATTTAGCTCGTTTCGGTCTAAAACAGCTTGTTTCGTTGTATTAAGCACGAATACATGCTTTTCGCGCAGTTATAAGAGAAAAAGTTTTGACGAGTATCACGTGGAACACATGTAATACCGATGTGTTGTGATTTGGCTCGTTTCGGTCTAAAACAGCTTGTTTCGTTGTATTAAGCAAGAATACATGCTTTTCGCGCAGTTATAAGAGAAAAAGTTTTGACGCGTATCAGAGGAACACTTGTAAAACCGATGTGTTCAGATTTCTCTTTTCGGACTAAAACAGCTTGTTTCGTTGTATTAAGCACGAATACATGCTTTTCGTGCAGTTATAAGAGAAAAAGTTTTGACGCGTATCAGAGGAACACTTGTAAAACCGATGTGTTCAGATTTAGCTCGTTTCGGTCTGAAACAGCTTGTTTGGTTGTATTAAGCACGAATACATGCTTTTCGCGCAGTTATAAGAGAAAAAGTTTAAACGCGTATCAGAGGAACACTTGTAAAACCGATGTGTTGTGATTTAGCTCGTTTCGGTGTAAAACAGCTTGTTTCGTAGTATTAAGCAAGAATACATGCTTTTCGCGCAGTTATAAGAGAAAAAGTTTTGACGCGTATTAGAGGAACACTTGTAAAACCTTTGTGTTGTGATTTAGCTCGTTTCGGTCTAAAACAACTTGTTTCGCTGTATTAAGCACGAATACATGCTTTACGCGCAGTTATAGAAGAAAAAGTTTTGACGCCTATTAGAGACACTTGTAAAACCGATGTGTTATGATTTAGCTCGTTTCGGTCTAAAACAGCTTGTTTCGTTGTATTAAGCAAGAATACATGCTTTTCGCGCAGTTATAAGAGAGAAAGTTTTGACGAGTATCACGTGGATACTTGTAAAACCGATATGTTCCGATTTAGCTCGTTTCGGTCTAAAACAGCTTGTTTCGTTGTATTAAGCAAGAATACATGCTTTTCGCGCAGTTATAAGAGAAAAAGTTTAGACGAGTATCACGTGGATACTTGTAAAACCGAAGTGTCCAGATTTAGCTCGTTTCGGTCTAAAACAGCTTGTTTCGTTGTATTAAGCACGAATACATGCTTTTCGCGCAGTTATAAGAGAAAAAGTTTTGACGCGTATCAGAGGAACACTTGTAAAACCGATGTGTTGTGATTTAGCTCATTTCGGTCTAAAACAGCTTGTTTCGTTGTACTAAGCAAGAATACATGCTTTTCCGCAGTTATAAGAGAAAAAGTTTTGACGCGTGTCAGAGGAACAGTTGTAAAACCGATGTGTTCAGATTTAGCTCGTTTCGGTCTAAAACAGCTTGTTTCGTTGTATTAAGCACGAATACATGCTTTTCGCGCAGTTATAAGAGAAAAAGTTTGGACGAGTATCACGTGGAACACTTTTAATACCGATGTGTTGTGATTTGGCACGTTTCGGTCTAAAACAGCTTGTTTCGTTGTATTAAGCAAGAATACATGCTTTTCGCGCAGTTATAGGAGAAAAAGTTTTGACGCGTATCAGAGGAACACTTGTAAAACCGATGTGTTCAGATTTAACTCTTTTCGGACTAAAACAGCTTGTTTCGTTGTATTAAGCACGAATACATGCTTTTCGCGCAGTTATAAGGGAAAAAGTTTTGACGCGTATCACATGGACACTTGGAAAACCGATGTGTTCAGATTTAGCTCGTTTTGGTCTAAAGCAGCTTGTTTCGTTGTATTAAGCACGAATACATGCTTTTCGCGCAGTTATAAGAGAAAAAGTTTTGACGCGTATCAGAGGAACACTTGTAAAACCGATGTGTTGTGATTTAGCTCGTTTCGGTCTAAAACAGCTTGTTTCGCTGTATTAAGCACGAATACATGCTTTTCGCGCAGTTATAAGAGAAAAAGTTTAGACGCGTATCAGAGGAACAATTGTAAAACAGATGTGTTGTGATTTAGCTCGTTTCGGTCTAAAACGGCTTGTTTCGCTGTAATAAGCAGAAATACATGCTTTTCGCGCAGTGATAAGAGAAAAACCTTTAAAGGCGTGTCACAGGGACACTTGTAAAACCGATGTGTTCAGATTTACCTCGTTTCGGTCTAAAACAGCTTGTTTCGTTGGACTAAGCACGAATACATGCTTTTCGCGCAGTTATAAGAGAAAAAAATTTGACGCGTATCAGAGGAACACTTGTAAAATCGATGTGTTGTGATTTAGCTCGTTTTGGTCTAAAACAGCTTGTTTCGCTGTATTAAGCAGGAATACATGCTTTTCGCGCAGTTATAAGAGAAAAAGATTTAAAGGCATGTCACAAGGACACTTGTAAAACCGATGTGTTCAGATTTACCTCGTTTCAGTCTAAAACAGCTTGTTTCGTTGGACTAAGCAAGAATACATGCTTTTCGCGCAGTTATAAGAGAAAAAAGTTTTGATGCGTATCAGAGGAACACTTGTAAAACCGATGTGTTCAGATTTAGCTCGTTTCGGTCTAAAACAGCTTGTTTCGTTGTATAAAGCAAGAATACATGCTTTTCGCGCAGTTATAAGAGAAAAAGTTTTGACGCGTATTAGAGAGACACTTGTAAAACCGATGTGTTGTGATTTAGCTCGTTTCGGTCTAAAACAGCTTGTTTCGTTGTATTAAGCAAGAATACATGCTTTTCGCGCAGTTATAAGAGAAAAAGTTTTGACGAGTATCACGTGGATACTTGTAAAACCGATGTGTTCAGATTTAGCTCGTTTCGATCAAAAACGGCTTGTTTCGTTGTATTAAGCACGAATACATGCTTTTCGCGCAGTTAAAAGAGAAAAAGTTTTGACGAGTATCACGTGGAACACTTGTAATACCGATGTGTTGTGATTTAGCTCGTTTCGGTCTAAAACAGCTTGTTTCGCTGTAATAAGCAAGAATACATGCTTTTCGCGCCGTTATAAGAGAAAAAGTTTTGACGCGTATCAGAGGAACACTTGTAAAACCGATGTGTTGTGATTTAGCTCATTTCGGTCTAAAACAGCTTGTTTCGCTGTATTAAGCAAGAATACATGCTTTTCGCGCAGTTATAAGAGAAAAAGTTTTGACGCGTATCAGAGGAACACTTGTAAAACCGATGTGTTGTGATTTAGCTCGTTTCGGTCTAAAACAGCTTGTTTCGCTGTATTAAGCAAGAATACATGCTTTTCGCGCAGTTATAAGAGAAAAAGTTTTGACGCGTATCAGAGGAACACTTGTAAAACCGATGTGTTGTGATTTAGCTCGTTTCGGTCTAAAACAGCTTGTTTCGCTGTATTAAGCAAGAATACATGCTTTTCGCGCAGTTATAAGAGAAAAAGTTTTGACGCGTATCAGAGGAACACTTGTAAAACCGATGTGTTGTGATTTAGCTCGTTTCGGTCTAAAACAGCTTGTTTCGCTGTATTAAGCAAGAATACATGCTTTTCGCGCAGTTATAAGAGAAAAAGTTTTGACGCGTATCAGAAGAACACTTGTAAAACCGATGTGTTGTGATTTAGCTCGTTTCGGTCTAAAACAGCTTGTTTCGTTGTATTAAGCACGAATACATGCTTTTCGCGCAGTTATAAGGGAAAAAGTTTTGACGCGTATCACATGGACACTTGGAAAACCGATGTGTTCAGATTTAGCTCGTTTTGGTCTAAAACAGCTTGTTTCGCTGTATTAAGCACGAATACATGCTTTTCGCGCGGTTATAAGAGAAAAAGTTTTGACGCGTATCAGAGGAACACTTGTAAAACCGATGTGTTGTGATTTAGCTCGTTTCGGTCTAAAACAGCTTGTTTCGCTGTATTAAGCAGAAATACATGCTTTTCGCGCAGTGATAAGAGAAAAAGCTTTAAAGGCGTGTCACAGGGACACTTGTAAAACCGATGTGTTCAGATTTACCTCGTTTCGGTCTAAAACAGCTTGTTTCGTTGGACTAAGCACGAATACATGCTTTTCGCGCAGCTATAAGAGAAAAAAGAGTTGACGCGTATCAGAGGAACACTTGTAAAACCGATGTGTTGTGATTTAGCTCGTTTCGGTCTAAAACAGCTTGTTTCGCTGTATTAAGAAGGAATACATGCTTTTCGCGCAGTTATAAGAGAAAAATATTTGACTCGTATCAGAGGAACACTTGTAAAACCGATGTGTTGTGATTTAGCTCGTTTTGGTCAAAAACAGCTTGTTTCGCTGTATTAAGCAGGAATACATGCTTTTCGCGCAGTTATAAGAGAAAAAGTTTTAAAGGCATGTCACAAGGACACTTGTAAAACCGATGTGTTCAGATTTACCTCGTTTCGGTCTAAAACAGCTTGTTTCGTTGGACTAAGCAAGAATACATGCTTTTCGCGCAGTTATAAGAGAAAAAAGTTTTGACGCGTATCAGAGGAACACTTGTAAAACCGATGTGTTCAGATTTAGCTCGTTTCGGTCTAAAACAGCTTGTTTCGTTGTATTAAGCAAGAATACATGCTTTTCGCGCAGTTATAAGAGAAAAAGTTTTGACGCGTATTAGAGAGAAACTTGTAAAACCGATGTGTTCTGATTTAGCTCGTTTCGGTCTAAAACAGCTTGTTTCGTTGTATTAAGCAAGAATACATGCTTTTCGCGCAGTTATAAGAGAAAAAGTTTTGACGAGTATCACGTGGATACTTGTAAAACCGATGTGTTCAGATTTAGCTCGTTTCGATCAAAAACGGCTTGTTTCGTTGTATTAAGCACGAATACATGCTTTTCGCGCAGTTAAAAGAGAAAAAGTTTTGACGAGTATCACGTGGAACACTTGTAATACCGATGTGTTGTGATTTAGCTCGTTTCGGTCTAAAACAGCTTGTTTCGCTGTATTAAGCAAGAATACATGCTTTTCGCGCCGTTATAAGAGAAAAAGTTTTGACGCGTATCAGAGGAACACTTGTAAAACCGATGTGTTGTGATTTAGCTCATTTCGGTCTAAAACAGCTTGTTTCGCTGTATTAAGCAAGAATACATGCTTTTCGCGCAGTTATAGAGAAAAAGTTTTGACGCGTATCAGAGGAACACTTGTAAAACCGATGTGTTGTGATTTAGCTCGTTTCGGTCTAAAACAGCTTGTTTCGCTGTATTAAGCAAGAATACATGCTTTTCGCGCAGTTATAAGAGAAAAAGTTTTGACGCGTATCAGAGGAACACTTGTAAAACCGATGTGTTGTGATTTAGCTCGTTTCGGTCTAAAACAGCTTGTTTCGCTGTATTAAGCAAGAATACATGCTTTTCGCGCAGTTATAAGAGAAAAAGTTTTGACGCGTATCAGAGGAACACTTGTAAAACCGATGTGTTGTGATTTAGCTCGTTTCGGTCTAAAACAGCTTGTTTCGCTGTATTAAGCAAGAATACATGCTTTTCGCGCAGTTATAAGAGAAAAAGTTTTGACGCGTATCAGAAGAACACTTGTAAAACCGATGTGTTGTGATTTAGCTCGTTTCGGTCTAAAACAGCTTGTTTCGTTGTATTAAGCACGAATACATGCTTTTCGCGCAGTTATAAGGGAAAAGTTTTGACGCGTATCACATGGACACTTGGAAAACCGATGTGTTCAGATTTAGCTCGTTTTGGTCTAAAACAGCTTGTTTCGCTGTATTAAGCACGAATACATGCTTTTCGCGCGGTTATAAGAGAAAAAGTTTTGACGCGTATCAGAGGAACACTTGTAAAACCGATGTGTTGTGATTTAGCTCGTTTCGGTCTAAAACAGCTTGTTTCGCTGTATTAAGCAGAAATACATGCTTTTCGCGCAGTGATAAGAGAAAAAGCTTTAAAGGCGTGTCACAGGGACACTTGTAAAACCGATGTGTTCAGATTTACCTCGTTTCGGTCTAAAACAGCTTGTTTCGTTGGACTAAGCACGAATACATGCTTTTCGCGCAGCTATAAGAGAAAAAAGAGTTGACGCGTATCAGAGGAACACTTGTAAAACCGATGTGTTGTGATTTAGCTCGTTTCGTCTAAAACAGCTTGTTTCGCTGTATTAAGAAGGAATACATGCTTTTCGCGCAGTTATAAGAGAAAAATATTTGACTCGTATCAGAGGAACACTTGTAAAACCGATGTGTTGTGATTTAGCTCGTTTTGGTATAAAACAGCTTGTTTCGCTGTATTAAGCAGGAATACATGCTTTTCGCGCAGTTATAAGAGAAAAAGTTTTAAAGGCATGTCACAAGGACACTTGTAAAACCGATGTGTTCAGATTTACCTCGTTTCGGTCTAAAACAGCTTGTTTCGTTGGACTAAGCAAGAATACATGCTTTTCGCGCAGTTATAAGAGAAAAAAGTTTTGACGCGTATCAGAGGAACACTTGTAAAACCGATGTGTTCAGATTTAGCTCGTTTCGGTCTAAAACAGCTTGTTTCGTTGTATTAAGCAAGAATACATGCTTTTCGCGCAGTTATAAGAGAAAAAGTTTTGACGCGTATTAGAGAGAAACTTGTAAAACCGATGTGTTCTGATTTAGCTCGTTTCGGTCTAAAACAGCTTGTTTCGTTGTATTAAGCAAGAATACATGCTTTTCGCGCAGTTATAAGAGAAAAAGTTTTGACGAGTATCACGTGGATACTTGTAAAACCGATGTGTTCAGATTTAGCTCGTTTCTCTCTAAAACAGCTTGTTTCGTTGTATTAAGCACGAATACATGCTTTTCGCGCAGTTATATGAGAAAAAGTTTTGACGAGTATCACGTGGAACACTTGTAATACCGATGTGTTGTGATTTAGCTCGTTTCGGTCTAAAACAACTTGATTCGCTGTATTAAGCAAGAATACATGCTTTTCGCGCAGTTATAAAAGAAAACGTTTTGACGCGTATCAGAGGAACACTTGTAAAACCGATGTGTTGTGATTTACCTCATTTCGGTCTAAAACAGCTTGTTTCGCTGTATTAAGCAAGAATACATGCTTTTCGCGCAGTTATAAAAGAAAAAGTTTTGACGAGTATCACGTGGATACTTGTAAAACCGATGTGTTCAGATTTAGCTCGTTTCGGTCTAAAACAGCTTGTTTCGTTGTATTAAGCAAGAATACATGCTTTTCGCGCAGTTATAAGAGAAAAAGTTTTGACGCGTATTAGGAGACACTTGTAAAACCGATGTGTTCAGATTTAGCTCGTTTCGGTCTAAAACAGCTTGTTTCGTTGTATTAAGCACGAATACATGCTTTACGCGCAGTTATAGAAGAAAAAGTTTTGACGCGTATCAGAGACACTTGTAAAACCGATGTGTTGTGATTTAGCTCGTTTCGGTCTAAAACAGCTTGTTTCGTTGTATTAAGCAAGAATACATGCTTTTCGCGCAGTTATAAGAGAAAAAGTTTTGACGAGTATCACGTGGATACTTGTAAAACCGATGTGTTCAAATTTAGCTCGTTTCGGTCTAAAACAGCTTGTTTCGTTGTATTAAGCACGAATACATGCTTTTGGCGCAGTTATAAGAGAAAAAGTTTTGACGAGTATCACGTGGAACACTTGTAATACCGATGTGTTGTGATTTAGCTCGTTTCGGTTTAAAACAGCTTGTTTCGCTGTATTAAGCAAGAATACATGCTTTTCGCGCAGTTATAAGAGAAAAAGTTTTGACGCGTATCAGAGGAACACTTGTAAAACCGATGTGTTCAGATTTAGCTCGTTTCGGTCTGAAACAGCTTGTTTCGTTGTATTAGGCACGAATACATGCTTTTCGCGCAGTTATAAGAGAAAAAATTTAGACGCGTATTAGAGGAACACTTGTAAAACCTTTGTGTTGTGATTTAGCTCGTTTCGGTCAAAAACAACTTGTTTCGTTGTATTAAGCACGAATACATGCTTTACGCGCAGTTATAGAAGAAAAAGTTTTGACGCCTATTAGAGAGACACTTGTAAAACCGATGCGTTATGATTTAGCTCGTTTGGGTCTAAAACAGCTTGTTTCGTTGTATTAAGCACGAATACATGCTTTTCGCGCAGTTATAAGAGAAAAAGTTTTGACGCGTATCAGAGGAACACTTGTAAAACCGATGTGTTGTGATTTAGCTCGTTTCGGTCTAAAACAGCTTGTTTCGTTGTATTAAGCAAGAATACATGCTTTTCGCGCAGTTATAAGAGAAAAAGTTTTGACGAGTATCACGTGGATACTTGTAAAACCGATGTGTTCAGATTTAGCTCGTTTTGGTCTAAAACAGCTTGTTTCGTTGTATTAAGCACGAATACATGCTTTTCGCGCAGTTATAAGAGAAAAAGTTTTGACGAGTATCACGTGGAACACTTGTAATACCGATGTGTTGTGATTTGGCTCGTTTCGGTCTAAAACAGCTTGTTTCGTTGTATTAAGCAAGAATACATGCTTTTCGCGCAGTTATAAGAGAAAAAGTTTTGACGCGTATCAGAGGAACACTTGTAAAACCGATGTGTTCAGATTTAACTCTTTTCGGACTAAAACAGCTTGTTTCGTTGTATTAAGCACGAATACATGCTTTTCGTGCAGTTATAAGAGAAAAAGTTTTGACGCGTATCAGAGGAACACTTGTAAAACCGATGTGTTCAGATTTAGCTCGTTTCGGTCTAAAACAGCTTGTTTCGTTGTATTAAGCACGAATACATGCTTTTCGCGCAGTTATAAGAGAAAAAGTTTTGACGAGTATCACGTGGAACACTTGTAATACCGATGTGTTGTGATTTAGCTCGTTTCGGTTTAAAACAGCTTGTTTCGCTGTATTAAGCAAGAATACATGCTTTTCGCGCAGTTATAAGAGAAAAAGTTTTGACGCGTATCAGAGGAACACTTGTAAAACTGATGTGTTCAGATTTAGCTCGTTTCGGTCTGAAACAGCTTGTTTCGTTGTATTAAGCACGAATACATGCTTTTCGCGCAGTTATAAGAGAAAAAGTTTAGACGCGTATCAGAGGAACACTTGTAAAACCGATGTGTTGTGATTTAGCTCGTTTCGGTCTAAAACAGCTTGTTTCGTTGTATTAAGCACGAATACATGCTTTTCGCGCCGTTATAAGAGAAAAAGTTTTGACGAGTATCACGTGGAACACATGTAATACCGATGTGTTGTGATTTGGCTCGTTTCGGTCTAAAACAGCTTGTTTCGTTGTATTAAGCAAGAATACATGCTTTTCGCGCAGTTATAAGAGAAAAAGTTTTGACGCGTATCAGAGGAACACTTGTAAAACCGATGTGTTCAGATTTCTCTTTTCGGACTAAAACAGCTTGTTTCGTTGTATTAAGCACGAATACATGCTTTTCGTGCAGTTATAAGAGAAAAAGTTTTGACGCGTATCAGAGGAACACTTGTAAAACCGATGTGTTCAGATTTAGCTCGTTTCGGTCTGAAACAGCTTGTTTGGTTGTATTAAGCACGAATACATGCTTTTCGCGCAGTTATAAGAGAAAAAGTTTAAACGCGTATCAGAGGAACACTTGTAAAACCGATGTGTTGTGATTTAGCTCGTTTCGGTGTAAAACAGCTTGTTTCGTAGTATTAAGCAAGAATACATGCTTTTCGCGCAGTTATAAGAGAAAAAGTTTTGACGCGTATTAGAGGAACACTTGTAAAACCTTTGTGTTGTGATTTAGCTCGTTTCGGTCTAAAACAACTTGTTTCGCTGTATTAAGCAAGAATACATGCTTTTCGCGCAGTTATAAGAGAAAAAGTTTTGACGCGTGTCACAGGGACACTTGTAAAACCGATGTGTTCTGATTTAGCTCGTTTCGGTCTAAAACAGCTTGTTTCGTTGTATTAAGCAGGAATACATGCTTGTCGCGCAGTTATAAGAGAAAAAGTTTTGACGCGTATCAGAGGAACACTTGTAAAACCGATGTGTTGTGATTTAGCTCGTTTCGGTCTAAAACAGCTTGTTTCGCTGTATTAAGCAAGAATACATGCTTTTCGCGCAGTTATAAGAGAAAAAGTTTAGACGCGTATCAGAGGAACACTTGTAAAACCGATGTGTTGTGATTTAGCTCGTTTCGGTCTAAAACAACTTGTTTCGCTGTATTAAGCACGAATACATGCTTTACGCGCAGTTATAGAAGAAAAAGTTTTGACGCCTATTAGAGACACTTGTAAAACCGATGTGTTATGATTTAGCTCGTTTCGGTCTAAAACAGCTTGTTTCGTTGTATTAAGCAAGAATACATGCTTTTCGCGCAGTTATAAGAGAGAAAGTTTTGACGAGTATCACGTGGATACTTGTAAAACCGATGTGTTCAGATTTAGCTCGTTTCGGTCTAAAACAGCTTGTTTCGTTGTATTAAGCAAGAATACATGCTTTTCGCGCAGTTATAAGAGAAAAAGTTTTGACGAGTATCACGTGGATACTTGTAAAACCGAAGTGTCCAGATTTAGCTCGTTTCGGTCTAAAACAGCTTGTTTCGTTGTATTAAGCACGAATACATGCTTTTCGCGCAGTTATAAGAGAAAAAGTTTTGACGCGTATCAGAGGAACACTTGTAAAACCGATGTGTTGTGATTTAGCTCATTTCGGTCTAAAACAGCTTGTTTCGTTGTATTAAGCAAGAATACATGCTTTTCGCGCAGTTATAAGAGAAAAAGTTTTGACGCGTGTCACAGGGACACTTGTAAAACCGATGTGTTCAGATTTAGCTCGTTTCGGTCTAAAACAGCTTGTTTCGTTGTATTAAGCACGAATACATGCTTTTCGCGCAGTTATAAGAGAAAAAGTTTTGACGAGTATCACGTGGATACTTGTAAAACCGATGTGTTCAGATTTAGCTCGTTTCAGTCTAAAACAGCTTGTTTCGTTGTATTAAGCACGAATACATGCTTTTCGCGCAGTTATAAGAGAAAAAGTTTTGACGAGTATCACGTGGAACACTTGTAATACCGATGTGTTGTGATTTAGCTCGTTTCGGTTTAAAACAGCTTGTTTCGTTGTATTAAGCACGAATACATGCTTTTCGCGCAGTTATAAGAGAAAAAGTTTTGACGCGTATCAGAGGAACACTTGTAAAACCGATGTGTTCAGATTTAGCTCGTTTCGGTCTAAAACAGCTTGTTTCGTTGTATTAAGCACGAATACATGCTTTACGCGCAGTTATAGACGAAAAAGTTTTGACGCGTATCAGAGACACTTGTAAAACCGATGTGTTGTGATTTAGCTCGTTTCGGTCTAAAACAGCTTGTTTCGTTGTATTAAGCAAGAATACATGCTTTTCGCGCAGTTATAAGAGAAAAAGTTTTGACGAGTATCACGTGGATACTTGTAAAACCGATGTGTTCAGATTTAGCTCGTTTTGGTCTAAAACAGCTTGTTTCGTTGTATTAAGCACGAATACATGCTTTTCGCGCAGTTATAAGAGAAAAAGTTTTGACGAGTATCACGTGGAACACTTGTAATACCGATGTGTTGTGATTTGGCTCGTTTCGGTCTAAAACAGCTTGTTTCGTTGTATTAAGCAAGAATACATGCTTTTCGCGCAGTTATAAGAGAAAAAGTTTTGACGCGTATCAGAGGAACACTTGTAAAACCGATGTGTTCAGATTTAACTCTTTTCGGACTAAAACAGCTTGTTTCGTTGTATTAAGCACGAATACATGCTTTTCGTGCAGTTATAAGAGAAAAAGTTTTGACGCGTATCAGAGGAACACTTGTAAAACCGATGTGTTCAGATTTAGCTCGTTTCGGTCTAAAACAGCTTGTTTCGTTGTATTAAGCACGAATACATGCTTTTCGCGCAGTTATAAGAGAAAAAGTTTTGACGAGTATCACGTGGAACACTTGTAATACCGATGTGTTGTGATTTAGCTCGTTTCGGTTTAAAACAGCTTGTTTCGCTGTATTAAGCAAGAATACATGCTTTTCGCGCAGTTATAAGAGAAAAAGTTTTGACGCGTATCAGAGGAACACTTGTAAAACCGATGTGTTCAGATTTAGCTCGTTTCGGTCTGAAACAGCTTGTTTCGTTGTATTAAGCACGAATACATGCTTTTCGCGCAGTTATAAGAGAAAAAGTTTAGACGCGTTTTAGAGGAACACTTGTAAAACCGATGTGTTGTGATTTAGCTCGTTTCGGTCTAAAACAGCTTGTTTCGTTGTATTAAGCACGAATACATGCTTTTCGCGCCGTTATAAGAGAAAAAGTTTTGACGAGTATCACGTGGAACACATGTAATACCGATGTGTTGTGATTTGGCTCGTTTCGGTCTAAAACAGCTTGTTTCGTTGTATTAAGCAAGAATACATGCTTTTCGCGCAGTTATAAGAGAAAAAGTTTTGACGCGTATCAGAGGAACACTTGTAAAACCGATGTGTTCAGATTTCTCTTTTCGGACTAAAACAGCTTGTTTCGTTGTATTAAGCACGAATACATGCTTTTCGTGCAGTTATAAGAGAAAAAGTTTTGACGCGTATCAGAGGAACACTTGTAAAACCGATGTGTTCAGATTTAGCTCGTTTCGGTCTGAAACAGCTTGTTTGGTTGTATTAAGCACGAATACATGCTTTTCGCGCAGTTATAAGAGAAAAAGTTTAAACGCGTATCAGAGGAACACTTGTAAAACCGATGTGTTGTGATTTAGCTCGTTTCGGTGTAAAACAGCTTGTTTCGTAGTATTAAGCAAGAATACATGCTTTTCGCGCAGTTATAAGAGAAAAAGTTTTGACGCGTATTAGAGGAACACTTGTAAAACCTTTGTGTTGTGATTTAGCTCGTTTCGGTCTAAAACAACTTGTTTCGCTGTATTAAGCACGAATACATGCTTTACGCGCAGTTATAGAAGAAAAAGTTTTGACGCCTATTAGAGACACTTGTAAAACCGATGTGTTGTGATTTAGCTCATTTCGGTCTAAAACAGCTTGTTTCGCTGTATTAAGCAAGAATACATGCTTTTCGCGCCGTTATAAGAGAAAAAGTTTTGACGCGTATCAGAGGAACACTTGTAAAACCGATGTGTTGTGATTTAGCTCGTTTCGGTCTAAAACAGCTTGTTTCGCTGTATTAAGCAAGAATACATGCTTTTCGCGCAGTTATAAGAGAAAAAGTTTTGACGCGTATCACGTGGATACTTGTAAAACCGAAGTGTCCAGATTTAGCTCGTTTCGGTCTAAAACAGCTTGTTTCGTTGTATTAAGCACGAATACATGCTTTTCGCGCAGTTATAAGAGAAAAAGTTTTGACGCGTATCAGAGGAACACTTGTAAAACCGATGTGTTGTGATTTAGCTCATTTCGGTCTAAAACAGCTTGTTTCGTTGTATTAAGCAAGAATACATGCTTTTCGCGCAGTTATAAGAGAAAAAGATTTGACGCGTGTCACAGGGACACTTGTAAAACCGATGTGTTCAGATTTAGCTCGTTTCGGTCTAAAACAGCTTGTTTCGTTGTATTAAGCACGAATACATGCTTTTCGCGCAGTTATAAGAGAAAAAGTTTGGACGAGTATCACGTGGAACACTTGTAATACCGATGTGTTGTGATTTGGCACGTTTCGGTCTAAAACAGCTTGTTTCGTTGTATTAAGCAAGAATACATGCTTTTCGCGCAGTTATAGGTGAAAAAGTTTTGACGCGTATCAGAGGAACACTTGTAAAACCGATGTGTTCAGATTTAACTCTTTTCGGACTAAAACAGCTTGTTTCGTTGTATTAAGCACGAATACATGCTTTTCGCGCAGTTATAAGGGAAAAAGTTTTGACGCGTATCACATGGACACTTGGAAAACCGATGTGTTCAGATTTAGCTCGTTTTGGTCTAAAACAGCTTGTTTCGTTGTATTAAGCACGAATACATGCTTTTCGCGCAGTTATAAGAGAAAAGGTTTTGACGCGTATCAGAGGAACACTTGTAAAACCGATGTGTTGTGATTTAGCTCGTTTCGGTCTAAAACAGCTTGTTTCGCTGTATTAAGCACGAATACATGCTTTTCGCGCAGTTATAAGAGAAAAAGTTTAGACGCGTATCAGAGGAACAATTGTAAAACAGATGTGTTGTGATTTAGCTCGTTTCGGTCTAAAACGGCTTGTTTCGCTGTAATAAGCAGAAATACATGCTTTTCGCGCAGTGATAAGAGAAAAACCTTTAAAGGCGTGTCACAGGGACACTTGTAAAACCGATGTGTTCAGATTTACCTCGTTTCGGTCTAAAACAGCTTGTTTCGTTGGACTAAGCACGAATACATGCTTTTCGCACAGTTATAAGAGAAAAAAATTTGACGCGTATCAGAGGAACACTTGTAAAATCGATGTGTTGTGATTTAGCTCGTTTTGGTCTAAAACAGCTTGTTTCGCTGTATTAAGCAGGAATACATGCTTTTCGCGCAGTTATAAGAGAAAAAGATTTAAAGGCATGTCACAAGGACACTTGTAAAACCGATGTGTTCAGATTTACCTCGTTTCAGTCTAAAACAGCTTGTTTCGTTGGACTAAGCAAGAATACATGCTTTTCGCGCAGTTATAAGAGAAAAAAGTTTTGATGCGTATCAGAGGAACACTTGTAAAACCGATGTGTTCAGATTTAGCTCGTTTCGGTCTAAAACAGCTTGTTTCGTTGTATAAAGCAAGAATACATGCTTTTCGCGCAGTTATAAGAGAAAAAGTTTTGACGCGTATTAGAGAGACACTTGTAAAACCGATGTGTTGTGATTTAGCTCGTTTCGGTCTAAAACAGCTTGTTTCATTGTATTAAGCAAGAATACATGCTTTTCGCGCAGTTATAAGAGAAAAAGTTTTGACGAGTATCACGTGGATACTTGTAAAACCGATGTGTTCAGATTTAGCTCGTTTCGATCAAAAACGGCTTGTTTCGTTGTATTAAGCACGAATACATGCTTTTCGCGCAATTAAAAGAGAAAAAGTTTTACCGAGTATCACGTGGAACACTTGTAATACCGATGTGTTGTGATTTAGCTCGTTTCGGTCTAAAACAGCTTGTTTCGCTGTATTAAGCAAGAATACATGCTTTTCGCGCCGTTATAAGAGAAAAAGTTTTGACGCGTATCAGAGGAACACTTGTAAAACCGATGTGTTGTGATTTAGCTCATTTCGGTCTAAAACAGCTTGTTTCGCTGTATTAAGCAAGAATACATGCTTTTCGCGCAGTTATAAGAGAAAAAGTTTTGACGCGTATCAGAGGAACACTTTTAAAACCGATGTGTTGTGATTTAGCTTGTTTCGGTCTAAAACAGCTTGTTTCGCTGTATTAAGCAAGAATACATGCTTTTCGCGCAGTTATAAGAGAAAAAGTTTTGACGCGTATCAGAGGAACACTTGTAAAACCGATGTGTTGTGATTTAGCTCGTTTCGGTCTAAAACAGCTTGTTTCGCTGTATTAAGCAAGAATACATGCTTTTCGCGCAGTTATAAGAGAAAAAGTTTTGACGCGTATCACAGGAACACTTGTAAAACCGATGTGTTGTGATTTAGCTCGTTTCGGTCTAAAACAGCTTGTTTCGCTGTATTAAGCAAGAATACATGCTTTTCGCGCAGTTATAAGAGAAAAAGTTTTGACGCGTATCAGAGGAACACTTGTAAAACCGATGTGTTGTGATTTAGCTCGTTTCGGTCTAAAACAGCTTGTTTCGTTGTATTAAGCAAGAATACATGCTTTTCGCGCAGTTATAAGAGAAAAAGTTTTGACGAGTATCACGTGGATACTTGTAAAACCGATGTGTTCAGATTTAGCTCGTTTCGGTCTAAAACAGCTTGTTTCGTTGTATTAAGCACGAATACATGCTTTTCGCGCAGTTATAAGAGAAAAAGTTTTGACGAGTATCACGTGGAACACTTGTAATACCGATGTGTTGTGATTTAGCTCATTTCGGTCTAAAACAGCTTGTTTCGCTGTATTAGGCAAGAATACATGCTTTTCGCGCAGTTATAAGAGAAAAAGTTTTGACGCGTATCAGAGGAACACTTGTAAAACCGATGTGTTCAGATTTAGCTCGTTTCGGTCTGAAACAACTTGTTTCGTTGTATTAAGCACGAATACATGCTTTTCGCGCAGTTATAAGGGAAAAAGTTTTGACCCGTATCACATGGACACTTGGAAAACCGATGTGTTCAGATTTAGCTCGTTTTGGTCTAAAACAGCTTGTTTCGCTGTATTAAGCACGAATACATGCTTTTCGCGCAGATATAAGAGAAAAAGTTTTGACGCGTATCAGAGGAACACTTGTAAAACCGATGTGTTGTGATTTAGCTCGTTTCGGTCTAAAACAGCTTGTTTCGCTGTATTAAGCAGAAATACATGCTTTTCGCGCAGTGATAAGAGAAAAAGCTTTAAAGGCGTGTCACAGGGACACTTGTAAAACCGATGTGTTCAGATTTACCTCGTTTCGGTCTAAAACAGCTTGTTTCGTTGGACTAAGCACGAATACATGCTTTTCGCGCAGCTATAAGAGAAAAAAGAGTTGACGCGTATCAGAGGAACACTTGTAAAACCGATGTGTTGTGATTTAGCTCGTTTCGGTCTAAAACAGCTTGTTTCGCTGTATTAAGAAGGAATACATGCTTTTCGCGCAGTTATAAGAGAAAAAAATTTGACTCGTATCAGAGGAACACTTGTAAAACCGATGTGTTGTGATTTAGCTCGTTTTGGTCTAAAACAGCTTGTTTCGCTGTATTAAGCAGGAATACATGCTTTTCGCGCAGTTATAAGAGAAAACGTTTTAAAGGCATGTCACAAGGACACTTGTAAAACCGATGTGTTCAGATTTACCTCGTTTCGGTCTAAAACAGCTTGTTTCGTTGGACTAAGCAAGAATACATGCTTTTCGCGCAGTTATAAGAGAAAAAAGTTTTGACGCGTATCAGAGGAACACTTGTAAAACCGATGTGTTCAGATTTAGCTCGTTTCGGTCTAAAACAGCTTGTTTCGTTGTATTAAGCAAGAATACATGCTTTTCGCGCAGTTATAAGAGAAAAAGTTTTGACGCGTATTAGAGAGAAACTTGTAAAA
The DNA here is from genome assembly GCF_052857255.1 of Amblyomma americanum. Lineage (NCBI taxonomy): Eukaryota > Metazoa > Arthropoda > Arachnida > Ixodida > Ixodidae > Amblyomma > Amblyomma americanum. The sequence goes on along the minus strand of NW_027526489.1, from coordinate 714,395 downwards.
CCGATGTGTTGTGATTTAGCTCGTTTCGGTCTAAAACAGCTTGTTTCGTTGTATTAAGCAAGAATACATGCTTTTCGCGCAGTTATAAGAGAAAAAGTTTTGACGAGATCACGTGGATACTTGTAAAACCGATGTGTTCAGATTTAGCTCGTTTCGGTCTAAAACAGCTTGTTTCGTTGTATTAAGCACGAATACATGCTTTTCGCGCAGTTATAGGAGAAAAAGTTTTGACGAGTATCACGTGGAACACTTGTAATACCGATGTGTTGTGATTTAGCTCGTTTCGGTCTAAAACAACTTGATTCGCTGTATTAAGCAAGAATACATGCTTTTCGCGCAGTTTATAAAAGAAAACGTTTTGACGCGTATCAGAGGAACACTTGTAAAACCGATGTGTTGTGATTTACCTCATTTCGGTCTAAAACAGCTTGTTTCGCTGTATTAAGCAAGAATACATGCTTTTCGCGCAGTTATAAAAGAAAAAGTTTTGACGAGTATCCCGTGGATACTTGTAAAACCGATGTGTTCAGATTTAGCTCGTTTCGGTCTAAAACAGCTTGTTTCGTTGTATTAAGCAAGAATACATGCTTTTCGCGCAGTTATAAGAGAAAAAGTTTTGACGCGTATTAGGAGACACTTGTAAAACCGATGTGTTCAGATTTAGCTCGTTTCGGTCTAAAACAGCTTGTTTCGTTGTATTAAGCACGAATACATGCTTTACGCGCAGTTATAGAAGAAAAAGTTTTGACGCGTATCAGAGACACTTGTAAAACCGATGTGTTGTGATTTAGCTCGTTTCGGTCTAAAACAGCTTGTTTCGTTGTATTAGGCAAGAATACATGCTTTTCGCGCAGTTATAAGAGAAAAAGTTTTGACGAGTATCACGTGGATACTTGTAAAACCGATGTGTTCAAATTTAGCTCGTTTCGGTCTAAAACAGCTTGTTTCGTTGTATTAAGCACGAATACATGCTTTTCGCGCAGTTATAAGAGAAAAAGTTTTGACGAGTATCACGTGGAACACTTGTAATACCGATGTGTTGTGATTTAGCTCGTTTCGGTCTAAAACAGCTTGTTTCGTTGTATTAAGCAAGAATACATGCTTTTCGCGCAGTTATAAGAGAAAAAGTTTTGACGAGTATCACGTGGATACTTGTAAAACCGATGTGTTCAGATTTAGCTCGTTTCGGTCTAAAACAGCTTGTTTCGTTGTATTAAGCACGAATACATGCTTTTCGCGCAGTTATAGGAGAAAAAGTTTTGACGAGTATCACGTGGAACACTTGTAATACCGATGTGTTGTGATTTGGCACGTTTCGGTCTAAAACAGCTTGTTTCGTTGTATTAAGCAAGAATACATGCTTTTCGCGCAGTTATAGGAGAAAAAGTTTTGACGCGTATCAGAGGAACACTTGTAAAACCGATGTGTTGTGATTTAGCTCATTTCGGTCTAAAACAGCTTGTTTCGTTGTATTAAGCACGAATACATGCTTTTCGCGCAGTTATAAGAGAAAAAGTTTTGACGAGTATCACGTGGAACACTTGTAATACCGATGTGTTGTGATTTAGCTCGTTTCGGTCTAAAACAGCTTGTTTCGTTGTATTAAGCAAGAATACATGCTTTTCGCGCAGTTATAAGAGAAAAAGTTTTGACGAGTATCACGTGGATACTTGTAAAACCGATGTGTTCAGATTTAGCTCGTTTCGGTCTAAAACAGCTTGTTTCGTTGTATTAAGCACGAATACATGCTTTTCGCGCAGTTATAGGAGAAAAAGTTTTGACGAGTATCACGTGGAACACTTGTAATACCGATGTGTTGTGATTTGGCACGTTTCGGTCTAAAACAGCTTGTTTCGTTGTATTAAGCAAGAATACATGCTTTTCGCGCAGTTATAGGAGAAAAAGTTTTGACGCGTATCAGAGGAACACTTGTAAAACCGATGTGTTGTGATTTAGCTCATTTCGGTCTAAAACAGCTTGTTTCGTTGCATTAAGCAAGAATACATGCTTTTCGCGCAGTTATAAGAGAAAAAGTTTTGACGCGTATCACATGGACACTTGGAAAACCGATGTGTTCAGATTTAGCTCGTTTTGGTCTAAAACAGCTTGTTTCGTTGTATTAAGCACGAATACATGCTTTTCGCGCAGTTATAAGAGAAAAAGTTTTGACGCGTATCAGAGGAACACTTGTAAAACCGATGTGTTGTGATTTAGCTCGTTTCGGTCTAAAACAGCGTGTTTCGCTGTATTAAGCACGAATACAGGCTTTTCGCGCAGTTATAAGAGAAAAAGTTTAGACGCGTATCAGAGGAACAATTGTAAAACATGTGTGTTGTGATTTAGCTCGTTTCGGTCTAAAACAGCTTGTTTCGCTGTATTAAGCAGAAATACATGCTTTTCGCGCAGTGATAAGAGAAAAAGCTTTAAAGGCGTGTCACAGGGACACTTGTAAAACCGATGTGTTCAGATTTACCTCGTTTCGGTCTAAAACAGCTTGTTTGGTTGGACTAAGCACGAATACATGCTTTTCGCGCAGCTATAAGAGAAAAAAGAGTTGACGCGTATCAGAGGAACACTTGTAAAACCGATATGTTGTGATTTAGCTCGTTTCGGTCTAAAACAGCTTGTTTCGCTGTATTAAGAAGGAATACATGCTTTTCGCGCAGTTATAAGAGAAAAAAATTTGACTCGTATCAGAGGAACACTTGTAAAACCGATGTGTTGTGATTTAGCTCGTTTTGGTCTAAAACAGCTTGTTTCGCTGTATTAAGCAGGAATACATGCTTTTCGCGCAGTTATAAGAGAAAACGTTTTAAAGGCATGTCACAAGGACACTTGTAAAACCGATGTGTTCAGATTTACCTCGTTTCGGTCTAAAACAGCTTGTTTCGTTGGACTAAGCAAGAATACATGCTTTTCGCGCAGTTATAAGAGAAAAAAGTTTTGACGCGTATCAGAGGAACACTTGTAAAACCGATGTGTTCAGATTTAGCTCGTTTCGGTCTAAAACAGCTTGTTTCGTTGTATTAAGCAAGAATACATGCTTTTCGCGCAGTTATAAGAGAAAAAGTTTTGAGCGTATTAGAGAGAAACTTGTAAAACCGATGTGTTGTGATTTAGCTCGTTTCGGTCTAAAACAGCTTGTTTCGTTGTATTAAGCAAGAATACATGCTTTTCGCGCAGTTATAAGAGAAAAAGTTTTGACGAGTATCACGTGGATACTTGTAAAACCGATGTGTTCAGATTTAGCTCGTTTCGGTCTAAAACAGCTTGTTTCGTTGTATTAAGCACGAATACATGCTTTTCGCGCAGTTATAGGAGAAAAAGTTTTGACGAGTATCACGTGGAACACTTGTAATACCGATGTGTTGTGATTTAGCTCGTTTCGGTCTAAAACAACTTGATTCGCTGTATTAAGCAAGAATACATGCTTTTCGCGCAGTTATAAAAGAAAACGTTTTGACGCGTATCAGAGGAACACTTGTAAAACCGATGTGTTGTGATTTACCTCATTTCGGTCTAAAACAGCTTGTTTCGCTGTATTAAGCAAGAATACATGCTTTTCGCGCAGTTATAAAAGAAAAAGTTTTGACGAGTATCACGTGGATACTTGTAAAACCGATGTGTTCAGATTTAGCTCGTTTCGGTCTAAAACAGCTTGTTTCGTTGTATTAAGCAAGAATACATGCTTTTCGCGCAGTTATAAGAGAAAAAGTTTTGACGCGTATTAGGAGACACTTGTAAAACCGATGTGTTCAGATTTAGCTCGTTTCGGTCTAAAACAGCTTGTTTCGTTGTATTAAGCACGAATACATGCTTTACGCGCAGTTATAGAAGAAAAAGTTTTGACGCGTATCAGAGACACTTGTAAAACCGATGTGTTGTGATTTAGCTCGTTTCGGTCTAAAACAGCTTGTTTCGTTGTATTAGGCAAGAATACATGCTTTTCGCGCAGTTATAAGAGAAAAAGTTTTGACGAGTATCACGTGGATACTTGTAAAACCGATGTGTTCAAATTTAGCTCGTTTCGGTCTAAAACAGCTTGTTTCGTTGTATTAAGCACGAATACATGCTTTTCGCGCAGTTATAAGAGAAAAAGTTTTGACGAGTATCACGTGGAACACTTGTAATACCGATGTGTTGTGATTTAGCTCGTTTCGGTCTAAAACAGCTTGTTTCGTTGTATTAAGCAAGAATACATGCTTTTCGCGCAGTTATAAGAGAAAAAGTTTTGACGAGTATCACGTGGATACTTGTAAAACCGATGTGTTCAGATTTAGCTCGTTTCGGTCTAAAACAGCTTGTTTCGTTGTATTAAGCACGAATACATGCTTTTCGCGCAGTTATATGAGAAAAAGTTTTGACGAGTATCACGTGGAACACTTGTAATACCGATGTGTTGTGATTTGGCACGTTTCGGTCTAAAACAGCTTGTTTCGTTGTATTAAGCAAGAATACATGCTTTTCGCGCAGTTATAGGAGAAAAAGTTTTGACGCGTATCAGAGGAACACTTGTAAAACCGATGTGTTGTGATTTAGCTCATTTCGGTCTAAAACAGCTTGTTTCGTTGTATTAAGCACGAATACATGCTTTTCGCGCAGTTATAAGAGAAAAAGTTTTGACGAGTATCACGTGGAACACTTGTAATACCGATGTGTTGTGATTTAGCTCGTTTCGGTCTAAAACAGCTTGTTTCGTTGTATTAAGCAAGAATACATGCTTTTCGCGCAGTTATAAGAGAAAAAGTTTTGACGAGTATCACGTGGATACTTGTAAAACCGATGTGTTCAGATTTAGCTCGTTTCGGTCTAAAACAGCTTGTTTCGTTGTATTAAGCACGAATACATGCTTTTCGCGCAGTTATAGGAGAAAAAGTTTTGACGAGTATCACGTGGAACACTTGTAATACCGATGTGTTGTGATTTGGCACGTTTCGGTCTAAAACAGCTTGTTTCGTTGTATTAAGCAAGAATACATGCTTTTCGCGCAGTTATAGGAGAAAAAGTTTTGACGCGTATCAGAGGAACACTTGTAAAACCGATGTGTTGTGATTTAGCTCATTTCGGTCTAAAACAGCTTGTTTCGTTGCATTAAGCAAGAATACATGCTTTTCGCGCAGTTATAAGAGAAAAAGTTTTGACGCGTATCACATGGACACTTGGAAAACCGATGTGTTCAGATTTAGCTCGTTTTGGTCTAAAACAGCTTGTTTCGTTGTATTAAGCACGAATACATGCTTTTCGCGCAGTTATAAGAGAAAAAGTTTTGACGCGTATCAGAAGAACACTTGTAAAACCGATGTGTTGTGATTTAGCTCGTTTCGGTCTAAAACAGCGTGTTTCGCTGTATTAAGCACGAATACAGGCTTTTCGCGCAGTTATAAGAGAAAAAGTTTAGACGCGTATCAGAGGAACAATTGTAAAACAGATGTGTTGTGATTTAGCTCGTTTCGGTCTAAAACAGCTTGTTTCGCTGTATTAAGCAAGAATACATGCTTTTCGCGCAGTTATAAGAGAAAAAAATTTGACGCGTATCAGAGGAACACTTGTAAAACCGATGTGTTGTGATTTAGCTCGTTTTGGTCTAAAACAGCTTGTTTCGCTGTATTAAGCAGGAATACATGCTTTTCGCGCAGGTATAAGAGAAAAAGATTTAAAGGCATGTCACAAGGACACTTGTAAAACCGATGTGTTCAGATTTACCTCGTTTCAGTCTAAAACAGCTTGTTTCGTTGGACTAAGCAAGAATACATGCTTTTCGCGCAGTTATAAGAGAAAAAAGTTTTGATGCGTATCAGAGGAACACTTGTAAAACCGATGTGTTCAGATTTAGCTCGTTTCGGTCTAAAACAGCTTGTTTCGTTGTATTAAGCAAGAATACATGCTTTTCGCGCAGTTATAAGAGAAAAAGTTTTGACGCGTATTAGAGAGACACTTGTAAAACCGATGTGTTGTGATTTAGCTCGTTTCGGTCTAAAACAGCTTGTTTCGTTGTATTAAGCAAGAATACATGCTTTTCGCGCAGTTACAAGAGAAAAAGTTTTGACGAGTATCACGTGGATACTTGTAAAACCGATGTGTTCAGATTTAGCTCGTTTTGGTCTAAAACAGCTTGTTTCGTTGTATTAAGCACGAATACATGCTTTTCGCGCAGTTATAAGAGAAAAAGTTTTGACGAGTATCACGTGGAACACTTGTAATACCGATGTGTTGTGATTTAGCTCGTTTCGGTTTAAAACAGCTTGTTTCGCTGTATTAAGCAAGAATACATGCTTTTCGCGCAGTTATAAGAGAAAAAGTTTAGACGCGTATCAGAGGAACACTTGTAAAACCGATGTGTTGTGATTTAGCTCGTTTCGGTCTAAAACAGCTTGTTTCGTTGTATTAAGCACGAATACATGCTTTTCGCGCAGTTATAAGAGAAAAAGTTTTGACGAGTATCACGTGGAACACTTGTAATACCGATGTGTTGTGATTTAGCTCGTTTCGGTCTAAAACAGCTTGTTTCGTTGTATTAAGCAAGAATACATGCTTTTCGCGCAGTTATAAGAGAAAAAGTTTTGACGACTATCACGTGGATACTTGTAAAACCGATGTGTTCAGATTTAGCTCGTTTCGGTCTAAAACAGCTTGTTTCGTTGTATTAAGCACGAATACATGCTTTTCGCGCAGTTATAGGAGAAAAAGTTTTGACGAGTATCACGTGGAACACTTGTAATACCGATGTGTTGTGATTTGGCACGTTTCGGTCTAAAACAGCTTGTTTCGTTGTATTAAGCAAGAATACATGCTTTTCGCGCAGTTATAGGAGAAAAAGTTTTGACGCGTATCAGAGGAACACTTGTAAAACCGATGTGTTGTGATTTAGCTCATTTCGGTCTAAAACAGCTTGTTTCGTTGCATTAAGCAAGAATACATGCTTTTCGCGCAGTTATAAGAGAAAAAGTTTTGACGCGTATCACATGGACACTTGGAAAACCGATGTGTTCAGATTTAGCTCGTTTTGGTCTAAAACAGCTTGTTTCGTTGTATTAAGCACGAATACATGCTTTTCGCGCAGTTATAAGAGAAAAAGTTTTGACGCGTATCAGAGGAACACTTGTAAAACCGATGTGTTGTGATTTAGCTCGTTTCGGTCTAAAACAGCGTGTTTCGCTGTATTAAGCACGAATACAGGCTTTTCGCGCAGTTATAAGAGAAAAAGTTTAGACGCGTATCAGAGGAACAATTGTAAAACAGATGTGTTGTGATTTAGCTCGTTTCGGTCTAAAACAGCTTGTTTCGCTGTATTAAGCAGAAATACATGCTTTTCGCGCAGTGATAAGAGAAAAAGCTTTAAAGGCGTGTCACAGGGACACTTGTAAAACCGATGTGTTCAAATTTACCTCGTTTCGGTCTAAAACAGCTTGTTTCGTTGAACTAAGCACGAATACATCCTTTTCGCGCAGCTATAAGAGAAAAAAGAGTTGACGCGTATCAGAGGAACACTTGTAAAACCGATGTGTTGTGATTTAGCTCGTTTCGGTCTAAAACAGCTTGTTTCGCTGTATTAAGCAAGAATACATGCTTTTCGCGCAGTTATAAGAGAAAAAAATTTGACGCGTATCAGAGGAACACTTGTAAAACCGATGTGTTGTGATTTAGCTCGTTTTGGTCTAAAACAGCTTGTTTCGCTGTATTAAGCAGGAATACATGCTTTTCGCGCAGTTATAAGAGAAAAAGATTTAAAGGCATGTCACAAGGACACTTGTAAAACCGATGTGTTCAGATTTACCTCGTTTCAGTCTAAAACAGCTTGTTTCGTTGGACTAAGCAAGAATACATGCTTTTCGCGCAGTTATAAGAGAAAAAAGTTTTGATGCGTATCAGAGGAACACTTGTAAAACCGATGTGTTCAGATTTAGCTCGTTTCGGTCTAAAACAGCTTGTTTCGTTGTATTAAGCAAGAATACATGCTTTTCGCGCAGTTATAAGAGAAAAAGTTTTGACGCGTATTAGAGAGACACTTGTAAAACCGATGTGTTGTGATTTAGCTCGTTTCGGTCTAAAACAGCTTGTTTCGTTGTATTAAGCAAGAATACATGCTTTTCGCGCAGTTATAAGAGAAAAAGTTTTGACGAGTATCACGTGGATACTTGTAAAACCGATGTGTTCAGATTTAGCTCGTTTTGGTCTAAAACAGCTTGTTTCGTTGTATTAAGCACGAATACATGCTTTTCGCGCAGTTATAAGAGAAAAAGTTTTGACGAGTATCACGTGGAACACTTGTAATACCGATGTGTTGTGATTTAGCTCGTTTCGGTTTAAAACAGCTTGTTTCGCTGTATTAAGCAAGAATACATGCTTTTCGCGCAGTTATAAGAGAAAAAGTTTTGACGCGTATCAGAGGAACACTTGTAAAACCGATGTGTTCAGATTTAGCTCGTTTCGGTCTGAAACAGCTTGTTTCGTTGTATTAAGCACGAATACATGCTTTTCGCGCAGTTATAAGAGAAAAAGTTTAGACGCGTATCAGAGGAACACTTGTAAAACCGATGTGTTGTGATTTAGCTCGTTTCGGTCTAAAACAGCTTGTTTCGTTGTATTAAGCACGAATACATGCTTTTCGCGCAGTTATAAGAGAAAAAGTTTTGACGAGTATCACGTGGAACACATGTAATACCGATGTGTTGTGATTTGGCTCGTTTCGGTCTAAAACAGCTTGTTTCGTTGTATTAAGCAAGAATACATGCTTTTCGCGCAGTTATAAGAGAAAAAGTTTTGACGCGTATCAGAGGAACACTTGTAAAACCGATGTGTTCAGATTTCTCTTTTCGGACTAAAACAGCTTGTTTCGTTGTATTAAGCACGAATACATGCTTTTCGTGCAGTTATAAGAGAAAAAGTTTTGACGCGTATCAGAGGAACACTTGTAAAACCGATGTGTTCAGATTTAGCTCGTTTCGGTCTGAAACAGCTTGTTTGGTTGTATTAAGTACGAATACATGCTTTTCGCGCAGTTATAAGAGAAAAAGTTTAAACGCGTATCAGAGGAACACTTGTAAAACCGATGTGTTGTGATTTAGCTCGTTTCGGTGTAAAACAGCTTGTTTCGTAGTATTAAGCAAGAATACATGCTTTTCGCGCAGTTATAAGAGAAAAAGTTTTGACGCGTATTAGAGGAACACTTGTAAAACCTTTGTGTTGTGATTTAGCTCGTTTCGGTCTAAAACAACTTGTTTCGCTGTATTAAGCACGAATACATGCTTTACGCGCAGTTATAGAAGAAAAAGTTTTGACGCCTATTAGAGACACTTGTAAAACCGATGTGTTATGATTTAGCTCGTTTCGGTCTAAAACAGCTTGTTTCGTTGTATTAAGCAAGAATACATGCTTTTCGCGCAGTTATAAGAGAGAAAGTTTTGACGAGTATCACGTGGATACTTGTAAAACCGATGTGTTCAGATTTAGCTCGTTTCGGTCTAAAACAGCTTGTTTCGTTGTATTAAGCAAGAATACATGCTTTTCGCGCAGTTATAAGAGAAAAAGTTTTGACGAGTATCACGTGGATACTTGTAAACCGAAGTGTCCAGATTTAGCTCGTTTCGGTCTAAAACAGCTTGTTTCGTTGTATTAAGCACGAATACATGCTTTTCGCGCAGTTATAAGAGAAAAAGTTTTGACGCGTATCAGAGGAACACTTGTAAAACCGATGTGTTGTGATTTAGCTCATTTCGGTCTAAAACAGCTTGTTTCGTTGTATTAAGCAAGAATACATGCTTTTCGCGCAGTTATAAGAGAAAAAGTTTTGACGCGTGTCACAGGGACACTTGTAAAACCGATGTGTTCAGATTTAGCTCGTTTCGGTCTAAAACAGCTTGTTTCGTTGTATTAAGCACGAATACATGCTTTTCGCGCAGTTATAAGGGAAAAAGTTTTGACGCGTATCACATGGACACTTGGAAAACCGATGTGTTCAGATTTAGCTCGTTTTGGTCTAAAACAGCTTGTTTCGTTGTATTAAGCACGAATACATGCTTTTCGCGCAGTTATAAGAGAAAAAGTTTAGACGCGTATCAGAGGAACAATTGTAAAACAGATGTGTTGTGATTTAGCTCGTTTCGGTCTAAAACGGCTTGTTTCGCTGTAATAAGCAGAAATACATGCTTTTCGCGCAGTGATAAGAGAAAAACCTTTAAAGGCGTGTCACAGGGACACTTGTAAAACCGATGTGTTCAGATTTACCTCGTTTCGGTCTAAAACAGCTTGTTTCGTTGGACTAAGCACGAATACATGCTTTTCGCGCAGTTATAAGAGAAAAAAATTTGACGCGTATCAGAGGAACACTTGTAAAATCGATGTGTTGTGATTTAGCTCGTTTTGGTCTAAAACAGCTTGTTTCGCTGTATTAAGCAGGAATACATGCTTTTCGCGCAGTTATAAGAGAAAAAGATTTAAAGGCATGTCACAAGGACACTTGTAAAACCGATGTGTTCAGATTTACCTCGTTTCAGTCTAAAACAGCTTGTTTCGTTGGACTAAGCAAGAATACATGCTTTTCGCGCAGTTATAAGAGAAAAAAGTTTTGATGCGTATCAGAGGAACACTTGTAAAACCGATGTGTTCAGATTTAGCTGGTTTCGGTCTAAAACAGCTTGTTTCGTTGTATAAAGCAAGAATACATGCTTTTCGCGCAGTTATAAGAGAAAAAGTTTTGACGCGTATTAGAGAGACACTTGTAAAACCGATGTGTTGTGATTTAGCTCGTTTCGGTCTAAAACAGCTTGTTTCGTTGTATTAAGCAAGAATACATGCTTTTCGCGCAGTTATAAGAGAAAAAGTTTTGACGAGTATCACGTGGATACTTGTAAAACCGATGTGTTCAGATTTAGCTCGTTTCGATCAAAAACGGCTTGTTTCGTTGTATTAAGCACGAATACATGCTTTTCGCGCAGTTAAAAGAGAAAAAGTTTTGACGAGTATCACGTGGAACACTTGTAATACCGATGTGTTGTGATTTAGCTCGTTTCGGTCTAAAACAGCTTGTTTCGCTGTATTAAGCAAGAATACATGCTTTTCGCGCCGTTATAAGAGAAAAAGTTTTGACGCGTATCAGAGGAACACTTGTAAAACCGATGTGTTGTGATTTAGCTCATTTCGGTCTAAAACAGCTTGTTTCGCTGTATTAAGCAAGAATACATGCTTTTCGCGCAGTTATAAGAGAAAAAGTTTTGACGCGTATCAGAGGAACACTTGTAAAACCGATGTGTTGTGATTTAGCTCGTTTCGGTCTAAAACAGCTTGTTTCGTTGTATTAAGCACGAATACATGCTTTTCGCGCAGTTATAAGAGAAAAAGTTTAGACGCGTATCAGAGGAACAATTGTAAAACAGATGTGTTGTGATTTAGCTCGTTTCGGTCTAAAACGGCTTGTTTCGCTGTAATAAGCAGAAATACATGCTTTTCGCGCAGTGATAAGAGAAAAACCTTTAAAGGCGTGTCACAGGGGCACTTGTAAAACCGATGTGTTCAGATTTACCTCGTTTCGGTCTAAAACAGCTTGTTTCGTTGGACTAAGCACGAATACATGCTTTTCGCGCAGTTATAAGAGAAAAAAATTTGACGCGTATCAGAGGAACACTTGTAAAATCGATGTGTTGTGATTTAGCTCGTTTTGGTCTAAAACAGCTTGTTTCGCTGTATTAAGCAGGAATACATGCTTTTCGCGCAGTTATAAGAGAAAAAGATTTAAAGGCATGTCACAAGGACACTTGTAAAACCGATGTGTTCAGATTTACCTCGTTTCAGTCTAAAACAGCTTGTTTCGTTGGACTAAGCAAGAATACATGCTTTTCGCGCAGTTATAAGAGAAAAAAGTTTTGATGCGTATCAGAGGAACACTTGTAAAACCGATGTGTTCAGATTTAGCTCGTTTCGGTCTAAAACAGCTTGTTTCGTTGTATAAAGCAAGAATACATGCTTTTCGCGCAGTTATAAGAGAAAAGTTTTGACGCGTATTAGAGAGACACTTGTAAAACCGATGTGTTGTGATTTAGCTCGTTTCGGTCTAAAACAGCTTGTTTCGTTGTATTAAGCAAGAATACATGCTTTTCGCGCAGTTATAAGAGAAAAAGTTTTGAGTATCACGTGGATACTTGTAAAACCGATGTGTTCAGATTTAGCTCGTTTCGATCAAAAACGGCTTGTTTCGTTGTATTAAGCACGAATACATGCTTTTCGCGCAGTTAAGAGAGAAAAAGTTTTGACGAGTATCACGTGGAACACTTGTAATACCGATGTGTTGTGATTTAGCTCGTTTCGGTCTAAAACAGCTTGTTTCGCTGTATTAAGCAAGAATACATGCTTTTCGCGCCGTTATAAGAGAAAAAGTTTTGACGCGTATCAGAGGAACACTTGTAAAACCGATGTGTTGTGATTTAGCTCATTTCGGTCTAAAACAGCTTGTTTCGCTGTATTAAGCAAGAATACATGCTTTTCGCGCAGTTATAAGAGAAAAAGTTTTGACGCGTATCAGAGGAACACTTGTAAAACCGATGTGTTGTGATTTAGCTCGTTTCGGTCTAAAACAGCTTGTTTCGCTGTATTAAGCAAGAATACATGCTTTTCGCGCAGTTATAAGAGAAAAAGTTTTGACGCGTATCAGAGGAACACTTGTAAAACCGATGTGTTGTGATTTAGCTCGTTTCGGTCTAAAACAGCTTGTTTCGCTGTATTAAGCAAGAATACATGCTTTTCGCGCAGTTATAAGAGAAAAAGTTTTGACGCGTATCAGAGGAACACTTGTAAAACCGATGTGTTGTGATTTAGCTCGTTTCGGTCTAAAACAGCTTGTTTCGCTGTATTAAGCAAGAATACATGCTTTTCGCGCAGTTATAAGAGAGAAAGTTTTGACGCGTATCAGAGGAACACTTGTAAAACCGATGTGTTGTGATTTAGCTCGTTTCGGTCTAAAACAGCTTGTTTCGTTGTATTAAGCAAGAATACATGCTTTTCGCGCAGTTATAAGAGAAAAAGTTTTGACGAGTATCACGTGGATACTTGTAAAACCGATGTGTTCAGATTTAGCTCGTTTCGGTCTAAAACAACTTGTTTCGTTGTATTAAGCACGAATACATGCTTTTCGCGCAGTTATAAGAGAAAAAGTTTTGACGAGTATCACGTGGAACACTTGTAATACCGATGTGTTGTGATTTAGCTCATTTCGGTCTAAAACAGCTTGTTTCGCTGTATTAGGCAAGAATACATGCTTTTCGCGCAGTTATAAGAGAAAAAGTTTTGACGCGTATCAGAGGAACACTTGTAAAACCGATGTGTTCAGATTTAGCTCGTTTCGGTCTGAAACAACTTGTTTCGTTGTATTAAGCACGAATACATGCTTTTCGCGCAGTTATAAGGGAAAAAGTTTTGACGCGTATCACATGGACACTTGGAAAACCGATGTGTTCAGATTTAGCTCGTTTTGGTCTAAAACAGCTTGTTTCGCTGTATTAAGCACGAATACATGCTTTTCGCGCAGTTATAAGAGAAAAAGTTTTGACGCGTATCAGAGGAACACTTGTAAAAACCGATGTGTTGTGATTTAGCTCGTTTCGGTCTAAAACAGCTTGTTTCGCTGTATTAAGCAGAAATACATGCTTTTCGCGCAGTGATAAGAGAAAAAGCTTTAAAGGCGTGTCACAGGGACACTTGTAAAACCGATGTGTTCAGATTTACCTCGTTTCGGTCTAAAACAGCTTGTTTCGTTGGACTAAGCACGAATACATGCTTTTCGCGCAGCTATAAGAGAAAAAAGAGTTGACGCGTATCAGAGGAACACTTGTAAAACTGATGTGTTGTGATTTCGCTCGTTTCGGTCTAAAACAGCTTGTTTCGCTGTATTAAGAAGGAATACATGCTTTTCGCGCAGTTATAAGAGAAAAAAATTTGACTCGTATCAGAGGAACACTTGTAAAACCGATGTGTTGTGATTTAGCTCGTTTTGGTCTAAAACAGCTTGTTTCGCTGTATTAAGCAGGAATACATGCTTTTCGCGCAGTTATAAGAGAAAAAGTTTTAAAGGCATGTCACAAGGACACTTGTAAAACCGATGTGTTCAGATTTACCTCGTTTCGGTCTAAAACAGCTTGTTTCGTTGGACTAAGCAAGAATACATGCTTTTCGCGCAGTTATAAGAGAAAAAAGTTTTGACGCGTATCAGAGGAACACTTGTAAAACCGATGTGTTCAGATTTAGCTCGTTTCGGTCTAAAACAGCTTGTTTCGTTGTATTAAGCAAGAATACATGCTTTTCGCGCAGTTATAAGAGAAAAAGTTTTGACGCGTATTAGAGAGAAACTTGTAAAACCGATGTGTTGTGATTTAGCTCGTTTCGGTCTAAAACAGCTTGTTTCGTTGTATTAAGCAAGAATACATGCTTTTCGCGCAGTTATAAGAGAAAAAGTTTTGACGAGTATCACGTGGATACTTGTAAAACCGATGTGTTCAGATTTAGCTCGTTTCGGTCTAAAACAGCTTGTTTCGTTGTATTAAGCACGAATACATGCTTTTCGCGCAGTTATAGGAGAAAAAGTTTTGACGAGTATCACGTGGAACACTTGTAATACCGATGTGTTGTGATTTAGCTCGTTTCGGTCTAAAACAACTTGATTCGCTGTATTAAGCAAGAATACATGCTTTTCGCGCAGTTATAAAAGAAAACGTTTTGACGCGTATCAGAGGAACACTTGTAAAACCGATGTGTTGTGATTTACCTCATTTCGGTCTAAAACAGCTTGTTTCGCTGTATTGAGCAAGAATACATGCTTTTCGCGCAGTTATAAAAGAAAAAGTTTTGAGTATCACGTGGATACTTGTAAAACCGATGTGTTCAGATTTAGCTCGTTTCGGTCTAAAACAGCTTGTTTCGTTGTATTAAGCAAGAATACATGCTTTTCGCGCAGTTATAAGAGAAAAAGTTTTGACGCGTATTAGGAGACACTTGTAAAACCGATGTGTTCAGATTTAGCTCGTTTCGGTCTAAAACAGCTTGTTTCGTTGTATTAAGCACGAATACATGCTTTACGCGCAGTTATAGAAGAAAAAGTTTTGACGCGTATCAGAGACACTTGTAAAACCGATGTGTTGTGATTTAGCTCGTTTCGGTCTAAAACAGCTTGTTTCGTTGTATTAAGCAAGAATACATGCTTTTCGCGCAGTTATAAGAGAAAAAGTTTTGACGAGTATCACGTGGATACTTGTAAAACCGATGTGTTCAAATTTAGCTCGTTTCGGTCTAAAACAGCTTGTTTCGTTGTATTAAGCACGAATACATGCTTTTCGCGCAGTTATAAGAGAAAAAGTTTTGACGAGTATCACGTGGAACACGTGTAATACCGATGTGTTGTGATGTAGCTCGTTTCGGTCTAAAACAGCTTGTTTCGTTGTATTAAGCAAGAATACATGCTTTTCGCGCAGTTATAAGAGAAAAAGTTTTGACGAGTATCACGTGGATACTTGTAAAACCGATGTGTTCAGATTTAGCTCGTTTCGGTCTAAAACAGCTTGTTTCGTTGTATTAAGCACGAATACATGCTTTTCGCGCAGTTATAGGAGAAAAAGTTTTGACGAGTATCACGTGGAACACTTGTAATACCGATGTGTTGTGATTTGGCACGTTTCGGTCTAAAACAGCTTGTTTCGTTGTATTAAGCAAGAATACATGCTTTTCGCGCAGTTATAGGAGAAAAAGTTTTGACGCGTATCAGAGGAACACTTGTAAAACCGATGTGTTGTGATTTAGCTCGTTTCGGTCTAAAACAGCTTGTTTCGCTGTATTAAGCACGAATACATGCTTTTCGCGCAGTTATAAGAGAAAAAGTTTAGACGCGTATCAGAGGAACAATTGTAAAACAGATGTGTTGTGATTTAGCTCGTTTCGGTCTAAAACGGCTTGTTTCGCTGTAATAAGCAGAAATACATGCTTTTCGCGCAGTGATAAGAGAAAAACCTTTAAAGGCGTGTCACAGGGACACTTGTAAAACCGATGTTTTGAGATTTACCTCGTTTCGGTCTAAAACAGCTTGTTTCGTTGGACTAAGCACGAATACATGCTTTTCGCGCAGTTATAAGAGAAAAACATTTGACGCGTATCAGAGGAACACTTGTAAAATCGATGTGTTGTGATTTGGCTCGTTTTGGTCTAAAACAGCTTGTTTCGCTGTATTAAGCAGGAATACATGCTTTTCGCGCAGTTATAAGAGAAAAAGATTTAAAGGCATGTCACAAGGACACTTGTAAAACCGATGTGTTCAGCTTTACCTCGTTTCAGTCTAAAACAGCTTGTTTCGTTGGACTAAGCAAGAATACATGCTTTTCGCGCAGTTATAAGAGAAAAAAGTTTTGATGCGTATCAGAGGAACACTTGTAAAACCGATGTGTTCAGATTTAGCTCGTTTCGGTCTAAAACAGCTTGTTTCGTTGTATTATGCAAGAATACATGCTTTTCGCGCAGTTATAAGAGAAAAAGTTTTGACGAGTATCACGTGGATACTTGTAAAACCGATGTGTTCAGATTTAGCTCGTTTCGATCAAAAACGCCTTGTTTCGTTGTATTAAGCACGAATACATGCTTTTCGCGCAGTTATAAGAGAAAAAGTTTTGACGCGTATCAGAGGAACACTTGTAAAACCGATGTGTTGTGATTTAGCTCGTTTCGGTCTAAAACAGCTTGTTTCGCTGTATTAAGCAAGAATACATGCTTTTCGCGCAGTTATAAGAGAAAAAGTTTTGACGCGTATCAGAGGAACACTTGTAAAACCGATGTGTTGTGATTTAGCTCGTTTCAGTCTAAAACAGCTTGTTTCGTTGTATTAAGCAAGAATACATGCTTTTCGCGCAGTTATAAGAGAAAAAGTTTTGACGAGTATCACGTGGATACTTGTAAACCCGATGTGTTCAGATTTAGCTCGTTTCGGTCTAAAACAGCTTGTTTCGTTGTATTAAGCACGAATACGTGCTTTTCGCGCAGTTATAGGAGAAAAAGTTTTGACGAGTATCACGTGGAACACTTGTAATACCGCTGTGTTGTGATTTGGCACGTTTCGGTCTAAAACAGCTTGTTTCGTTGTATTAAGCAAGAATACATGCTTTTCGCGCAGTTATAGGAGAAAAAGTTTTGACGCGTATCAGAGGAACACTTGTAAAACCGATGTGTTCAGATTTAACTCTTTTCGGACTAAAACAGCTTGTTTCGTTGTATTAAGCACGAATACATGCTTTTCGCGCAGTTATAAGGGAAAAAGTTTTGACGCGTATCACATGGACACTTGGAAAACCGATGTGTTCAGATTTAGCTCGTTTTGGTCTAAAACAGCTTGTTTCGTTGTATTAAGCACGAATACATGCTTTTCGCGCAGTTATAAGAGAAAAAGTTTTGACGCGTATCAGAGGAACACTTGTAAAACCGATGTGTTGTGATTTAGCTCGTTTCGGTCTAAAACAGCTTGTTTCGCTGTATTAAGCACGAATACATGCTTTTCGCGCAGTTATAAGAGAAAAAGTTTAGACGCGTATCAGAGGAACAATTGTAAAACAGATGTGTTGTGATTTAGCTCGTTTCGGTCTCAAACGGCTTGTTTCGCTGTAATAAGCAGAAATACATGCTTTTCGCGCAGTGATAAGAGAAAAACCTTTAAAGGCGTGTCACAGGGACACTTGTAAAACCGATGTGTTCAGATTTACCTCGTTTCGGTCTAAAACAGCTTGTTTCGTTGGACTAAGCACGAATACATGCTTTTCGCGCAGTTATAAGAGAAAAAAATTTGACGCGTATCAGAGGAACACTTGTAAAATCGATGTGTTGTGATTTAGCTCGTTTTGGTCTAAAACAGCTTGTTTCGCTGTATTAAGCAGGAATACATGCTTTTCGCGCAGTTATAAGAGAAAAAGATTTAAAGGCATGTCACAAGGACACTTGTAAAACCGATGTGTTCAGATTTACCTCGTTTCAGTCTAAAACAGCTTGTTTCGTTGGACTAAGCAAGAATACATGCTTTTCGCGCAGTTATAAGAGAAAAAAGTTTTGATGCGTATCAGAGGAACACTTGTAAAACCGATGTGTTCAGATTTAGCTCGTTTCGGTCTAAAACAGCTTGTTTCGTTGTATAAAGCAAGAATACATGCTTTTCGCGCAGTTATAAGAGAAAAAGTTTTGACGCGTATTAGAGAGACACTTGTAAAACCGATGTGTTGTGATTTAGCTCGTTTCGGTCTAAAACAGCTTGTTTCGTTGTATTAAGCAAGAATACATGCTTTTCGCGCAGTTATAAGAGAAAAAGTTTTGACGAGTATCACGTGGATACTTGTAAAACCGATGTGTTCAGATTTAGCTCGTTTCGATCAAAAACGGCTTGTTTCGTTGTATTAAGCACGAATACATGCTTTTCGCGCAGTTAAAAGAGAAAACGTTTTGACGAGTATCACGTGGAACACTTGTAATACCGATGTGTTGTGATTTAGCTCGTTTCGGTCTAAAACAGCTTGTTTCGCTGTATTAAGCAAGAATACATGCTTTTCGCGCCGTTATAAGAGAAAAAGTTTTGACGCGTATCAGAGGAACACTTGTAAAACCGATGTGTTGTGATTTAGCTCATTTCGGTCTAAAACAGCTTGTTTCGCTGTATTAAGCAAGAATACATGCTTTTCGCGCAGTTATAAGAGAAAAAGTTTTGACGCGTATCAGAGGAACACTTGTAAAACCGATGTGTTGTGATTTAGCTCGTTTCGGTCTAAAACAGCTTGTTTCGCTGTATTAAGCAAGAATACATGCTTTTCGCGCAGTTATAAGAGAAAAAGTTTTGACGCGTATCAGAGGAACACTTGTAAAACCGATGTGTTGTGATTTAGCTCGTTTCGGTCTAAAACAGCTTGTTTCGCTGTATTAAGCAAGAATACATGCTTTTCGCGCAGTTATAAGAGAAAAAGTTTTGACGCGTATCAGAGGAACACTTGTAAAACCGATGTGTTGTGATTTAGCTCTTTTCGGTCTAAAACAGCTTGTTTCGTTGTATTAAGCAAGAATACATGCTTTTCGCTCAGTTATAAGAGAAAAAGTTTTGACGAGTATCACGTGGATACTTGTAAAACCGATGTGTTCAGATTTAGCTCGTTTCGGTCTAAAACAGCTTGTTTCGTTGTATTAAGCACGAATACATGCTTTTCGCGCAGTTATAAGAGAAAAAGTTTTGACGAGTATCACGTGGAACACTTGTAATACCGATGTGTTGTGATTTAGCTCATTTCGGTCTAAAACAGCTTGTTTCGCTGTATTAGGCAAGAATACATGCTTTTCGCGCAGTTATAAGAGAAAAAGTTTTGACGCGTATCAGAGGAACACTTGTAAAACCGATGTGTTCAGATTTAGCTCGTTTCGGTCTGAAACAACTTGTTTCGTTGTATTAAGCACGAATACATGCTTTTCGCGCAGTTATAAGGGAAAAAGTTTTGACGCGTATCACATGGACACTTGGAAAACCGATGTGTTCAGATTTAGCTCGTTTTGGTCTAAAACAGCTTGTTTCGCTGTATTAAGCACGAATACATGCTTTTCGCGCAGTTATAAGAGAAAAAGTTTTGACGCGTATCAGAGGAACACTTGTAAAACCGATGTGTTGTGATTTAGCTCGTTTCGGTCTAAAACAGCTTGTTTCGCTGTATTAAGCAGAAATACATGCTTTTCGCGCAGTGATAAGAGAAAAAGCTTTAAAGGCGTGTCACAGGGACACTTGTAAAACCGATGTGTTCAGATTTACCTCGTTTCGGTCTAAAACAGCTTGTTTCGTTGGACTAAGCACGAATACATGCTTTTCGCGCAGCTATAAGAGAAAAAAGAGTTGACGCGTATCAGAGGAACACTTGTAAAACCGATGTGTTGTGATTTAGCTCGTTTCGGTCTAAAACTGCTTGTTTCGCTGTATTAAGAAGGAATACATGCTTTTCGCGCAGTTATAAGAGAAAAAAATTTGACTCGTATCAGAGGAACACTTGTAAAACCGATGTGTTGTGATTTAGCTCGTTTTGGTCTAAAACAGCTTGTTTCGCTGTATTAAGCAGGAATACATGCTTTTCGCGCAGTTATAAGAGAAAAAGTTTTAAAGGCATGTCACAAGGACACTTGTAAAACCGATGTGTTCAGATTTACCTCGTTTCGGTCTAAAACAGCTTGTTTCGTTGGACTAAGCAAGAATACATGCTTTTCGCGCAGTTATAAGAGAAAAAAGTTTTGACGCGTATCAGAGGAACACTTGTAAAACCGATGTGTTCAGATTTAGCTCGTTTCGGTCTAAAACAGCTTGTTTCGTTGTATTAAGCAAGAATACATGCTTTTCGCGCAGTTATAAGAGAAAAAGTTTTGACGCGTATTAGAGAGAAACTTGTAAAACCGATGTGTTGTGATTTAGCTCGTTTCGGTCTAAAACAGCTTGTTTCGTTGTATTAAGCAAGAATACATGCTTTTCGCGCAGTTATAGGAGAAAAAGTTTTGACGAGTATCACGTGGAACACTTGTAATACCGATGTGTTGTGATTTAGCTCGTTTCGGTCTAAAACAACTTGATTCGCTGTATTAAGCAAGAATACATGCTTTTCGCGCAGTTATAAAAGAAAACGTTTTGACGCGTATCAGAGGAACACTTGTAAAACCGATGTGTTGTGATTTACCTCATTTCGGTCTAAAACAGCTTGTTTCGCTGTATTAAGCAAGAATACATGCTTTTCGCGCAGTTATAAAAGAAAAAGTTTTGACGAGTATCACGTGGATACTTGTAAAACCGATGTGTTCAGATTTAGCTCGTTTCGGTCTAAAACAGCTTGTTTCGTTGTATTAAGCAAGAATACATGCTTTTCGCGCAGTTATAAGAGAAAAAGTTTTGACGCGTATTAGGAGACACTTGTAAAACCGATGTGTTCAGATTTAGCTCGTTTCGGTCTAAAACAGCTTGTTTCGTTGTATTAAGCACGAATACATGCTTTACGCGCAGTTATAGAAGAAAAAGTTTTGACGCGTATCAGAGACACTTGTAAAACCGATGTGTTGTGATTTAGCTCGTTTCGGTTTAAAACAGCTTGTTTCGTTGTATTAAGCAAGAATACATGCTTTTCGCGCAGTTATAAGAGAAAAAGTTTTGACGAGTATCACGTGGATACTTGTAAAACCGATGTGTTCAAATTTAGCTCGTTTCGGTCTAAAACAGCTTGTTTCGTTGTATTAAGCACGAATACATGCTTTTCGCGCAGTTATAAGAGAAAAAGTTTTGACGAGTATCACGTGGAACACTTGTAATACCGATGTGTTGTGATTTAGCTCGTTTCGGTTTAAAACAGCTTGTTTCGCTGTATTAAGCAAGAATACATGCTTTTCGCGCAGTTATAAGAGAAAAAGTTTTGACGCGTATCAGAGGAACACTTGTAAAACCGATGTGTTCAGATTTAGCTCGTTTCGGTCTGAAACAGCTTGTTTCGTTGTATTAGGCACGAATACATGCTTTTCGCGCAGTTATAAGAGAAAAAATTTAGACGCGTATTAGAGGAACACTTGTAAAACCTTTGTGTTGTGATTTAGCTCGTTTCGGTCTAAAACAACTTGTTTCGTTGTATTAAGCACGAATACATGCTTTACGCGCAGTTATAGAAGAAAAAGTTTTGACGCCTATTAGAGAGACACTTGTAAAACCGATGCGTTATGATTTAGCTCGTTTGGGTCTAAAACAGCTTGTTTCGTTGCATTAAGCAAGAATACATGCTTTTCGCGCAGTTATAAGAGAAAAAGTTTTGACGAGTATCACGTGGATACTTGTAAAACCGAAGTGTTCAGATTTAGCTCGTTTCGGTCTCAAAACAGCTTGTTTCGTTGTATTAAGCACGAATACATGCTTTTCGCGCAGTTATAAGAGAAAACGTTTTGACGAGTATCACGTGGAACACTTGTAATACCGATGTGTTGTGATTTAGCTCGTTTAGGTCTAAAACAGCTTGTTTCGCTGTATTAAGCAAGAATACATGCTTTTCGCGCAGTTATAAGAGAAAAAGTTTTGACGCGTATCAGAGGAACACTTGTAAAACCGATGTGTTGTGATTTAGCTCATTTCGGTCTAAAACAGCTTGTTTCCCTGTATTAAGCAAGAATACATGCTTTTCGCGCAGTTATAAGAGAAAAAGTTTTGACGCGTGACAGAGGGACACTTGTAAAACCGATGTGTTCAGATTTAGCTCGTTTCGGTCTAAAACAGCTTGTTTCGTTGTATTAAGCACGAATACATGCTTTTCGCGCAGTTATAAGAGAAAAAGTTTAGACGCGTATCAGAGGAACACTTGTAAAACCGATGTTTTGTGATTTAGCTCGTTTCGGTCTAAAACAGCTTGTTTCGTTGTATTAAGCAAGAATACATGCTTTTCGCGCAGTTATAAGAGAAAAAGTTTTGACGCGTATCAGAGGAACACTTGTAAAACCTTTGTGTTGTGATTTAGCTCGTTTCGGTCTAAAACAGCTTGTTTCGTTGTATTAAGCAAGAATACATGCTTTTCACGCAGTTATAGGAGAAAAAGATTTGACGCGTATTAGAGAGACACTTGTAAAACCGATGTGTTGTGATTTAGCTCGTTTCGGTCTAAAACAGCTTGTTTCGCTGTATTAAGCAAGAATACATGCTTTTCGCGCAGTTATAAGAGAAAAAGTTTTGACGCGTGTCACAGGGACACTTGTAAAACCGATGTGTTCAGATTTAGCTCGTTTCGGTCTAAAACAGCTTGTTTCGTTGTATTAAGCAGGAATACATGCTTGTCGCGCAGTTATAAGAGAAAAAGTTTTGACGCGTATCAGAGGAACACTTGTAAAACCGATGTGTTGTGATTTAGCTCGTTTCGGTCTAAAACAGCTTGTTTCGCTGTATTAAGCAAGAATACATGCTTTTCGCGCAGTTATAAGAGAAAAAGTTTAGACGCGTATCAGAGGAACACTTGTAAAACCGATGTGTTGTGATTTAGCTCGTTTCGGTCTAAAACAACTTGTTTCGCTGTATTAAGCACGAATACATATATTACGCGCAGTTATAGAAGAAAAAGTTTTGACGCCTATTAGAGACACTTGTAAAACCGATGTGTTATGATTTAGCTCGTTTCGGTCTAAAACAGCTTGTTTCGTTGTATTAAGCAAGAATACATGCTTTTCGCGCAGTTATAAGAGAGAAAGTTTTGACGAGTATCACGTGGATACTTGTAAAACCGATGTGTTCAGATTTAGCTCGTTTCGGTCTAAAACAGCTTGTTTCGTTGTATTAAGCAAGAATACATGCTTTTCGCGCAGTTATAAGAGAAAAAGTTTTGACGAGTATCACGTGGATACTTGTAAAACCGGTGTCCAGATTTAGCTCGTTTCGGTCTAAAACAGCTTGTTTCGTTGTATTAAGCACGAATACATGCTTTTCGCGCAGTTATAAGAGAAAAAGTTTTGACGCGTATCAGAGGAACACTTGTAAAACCGATGTGTTGTGATTTAGCTCATTTCGGTCTAAAACAGCTTGTTTCGTTGTATTAAGCACGAATACATGCTTTTCGCGCAGTTATAAGAGAAAAAGTTTGGACGAGTATCACGTGGAACACTTGTAATACCGATGTGTTGTGATTTGGCACGTTTCGGTCTAAAACAGCTTGTTTCGTTGTATTAAGCAAGAATACATGCTTTTCGCGCAGTTATAGGAGAAAAAGTTTTGACGCGTATCAGAGGAACACTTGTAAAACCGATGTGTTCAGATTTAACTCTTTTCGGACTAAAACAGCTTGTTTCGTTGTATTAAGCACGAATACATGCTTTTCGCGCAGTTATAAGGGAAAAAGTTTTGACGCGTATCACATGGACACTTGGAAAACCGATGTGTTCAGATTTAGCTCGTTTTGGTCTAAAACAGCTTGTTTCGTTGTATTAAGCACGAATACATGCTTTTCGCGCAGTTATAAGAGAAAAAGTTTTGACGCGTATCAGAGGAACACTTGTAAAACCGATGTGTTGTGATTTAGCTCGTTTCGGTCTAAAACAGCTTGTTTCGCTGTATTAAGCACGAATACATGCTTTTCGCGCAGTTATAAGAGAAAAAGTTTAGACGTGTATCAGAGGAACAATTGTAAAACAGATGTGTTGTGATTTAGCTCGTTTCGGTCTAAAACAGCTTGTTTCGTTGGACTAAGCACGAATACATGCTTTTCGCGCAGTTATAAGAGAAAAAAATTTGACGCGTATCAGAGGAACACTTGTAAAATCGATGTGTTGTGATTTAGCTCGTTTTGGTCTAAAACAGCTTGTTTCGCTGTATTAAGCAGGAATACATGCTTTTCGCGCAGTTATAAGAGAAAAAGATTTAAAGGCATGTCACAAGGACACTTGTAAAACCGATGTGTTCAGATTTACCTCGTTTCAGTCTAAAACAGCTTGTTTCGTTGGACTAAGCAAGAATACATGCTTTTCGCGCAGTTATAAGAGAAAAAAGTTTTGATGCGTATCAGAGGAACACTTGTAAAACCGATGTGTTCAGATTTAGCTCGTTTCGGTCTAAACAGCTTGTTTCGTTGTATAAAGCAAGAATACATGCTTTTCGCGCAGTTATAAGAGAAAAAGTTTTGACGCGTATTAGAGAGACACTTGTAAAACCGATGTGTTGTGATTTAGCTCGTTTCGGTCTAAAACAGCTTGTTTCGTTGTATTAGGCAAGAATACATGCTTTTCGCGCAGTTATAAGAGAAAAAGTTTTGACGAGTATCACGTGGATACTTGTAAAACCGATGTGTTCAGATTTAGCTCGTTTCGATCAAAAACGGCTTGTTTCGTTGTATTAAGCACGAATACATGCTTTTCGCGCAGTTAAAAGAGAAAAAGTTTTGACGAGTATCACGTGGAACACTTGTAATACCGATGTGTTGTGATTTAGCTCGTTTCGGTCTAAAACAGCTTGTTTCGCTGTATTAAGCAAGAATACATGCTTTTCGCGCAGTTATAAGAGAAAAAGTTTTGACGCGTATCAGAGGAACACTTGTAAAACCGATGTGTTCAGATTTAGCTCGTTTCGGTCTGAAACAACTTGTTTCGTTGTATTAAGCACGAATACATGCTTTTCGCGCAGTTATAAGGGAAAAAGTTTTGACGCGTATCACATGGACACTTGGAAAACCGATGTGTTCAGATTTAGCTCGTTTTGGTCTAAAACAGCTTGTTTCGCTGTATTAAGCACGAATACATGCTTTTCGCGCAGTTATAAGAGAAAAAGTTTTGACGCGTATCAGAGGAACACTTGTAAAACCGATGTGTTGTGATTTAGCTCGTTTCGGTCTAAAACAGCTTGTTTCGCTGTATTAAGCAGAAATACATGCTTTTCGCGCAGTGATAAGAGAAAAAGCTTTAAAGGCGTGTCACAGGGACACTTGTAAAACCGATGAGTTCAGATTTACCTCGTTTCGGTCTAAAACAGCTTGTTTCGTTGGACTAAGCACGAATACATGCTTTTCGCGCAGCTATAAGAGAAAAAAGAGTTGACGCGTATCAGAGGAACACTTGTAAAACCGATGTGTTGTGATTTAGCTCGTTTCGGTCTAAAACAGCTTGTTTCGCTGTATTAAGAAGGAATACATGCTTTTCGCGCAGTTATAAGAGAAAAAAATTTGACTCGTATCAGAGGAACACTTGTAAAACCGATGTGTTGTGATTTAGCTCGTTTTGGTCTAAAACAGCTTGTTTCGCTGTATTAAGCAGGAATACATGCTTTTCGCGCAGTTATAAGAGAAAAAGTGTTAAAGGCATGTCACAAGGACACTTGTAAAACCGATGTGTTCAGATTTACCTCGTTTCGGTCTAAAACAGCTTGTTTCGTTGGACTAAGCAAGAATACATGCTTTTCGCGCAGTTATAAGAGAAAAAGTTTGGACGAGTATCACGTGGAACACTTGTAATACCGATGTGTTGTGATTTGGCACGTTTCGGTCTAAAACAGCTTGTTTCGTTGTATTAAGCAAGAATACATGCTTTTCGCGCAGTTATAGGAGAAAAAGTTTTGACGCGTATCAGAGGAACACTTGTAAAACCGATGTGTTCAGATTTAACTCTTTTCGGACTAAAACAGCTTGTTTCGTTGTATTAAGCATGAATACATGCTTTTCGCGCAGTTATAAGGGAAAAAGTTTTGACGCGTATCACATGGACACTTGGAAAACCGATGTGTTCAGATTTAGCTCGTTTTGGTCTAAAACAGCTTGTTTCGTTGTATTAAGCACGAATACATGCTTTTCGCGCAGTTATAAGAGAAAAAGTTTTGACGCGTATCAGAGGAACACTTGTAAAACCGATGTGTTGTGATTTAGCTCGTTTCGGTCTAAAACAGCTTGTTTCGCTGTATTAAGCACGAATACATGCTTTTCGCGCAGTTATAAGAGAAAAAGTTTAGACGTGTATCAGAGGAACAATTGTAAAACAGATGTGTTGTGATTTAGCTCGTTTCGGTCTAAAACGGCTTGTTTCGCTGTAATAAGCAGAAATACATGCTTTTCGCGCAGTGATAAGAGAAAAACCTTTAAAGGCGTGTCACAGGGACACTTGTAAAACCGATGTGTTCAGATTTACCTCGTTTCGGTCTAAAACAGCTTGTTTCGTTGGACTAAGCACGAATACATGCTTTTCGCGCAGTTATAAGAGAAAAAAATTTGACGCGTATCAGAGGAACACTTGTAAAATCGATGTGTTGTGATTTAGCTCGTTTTGGTCTAAAACAGCTTGTTTCGCTGTATTAAGCAGGAATACATGCTTTTCGCGCAGTTATAAGAGAAAAAGATTTAAAGGCATGTCACAAGGACACTTGTAAAACCGATGTGTTCAGATTTACCTCGTTTCAGTCTAAAACAGCTTGTTTCGTTGGACTAAGCAAGAATACATGCTTTTCGCGCAGTTAAAAGAGAAAAAGTTTTGACGAGTATCACGTGGAACACTTGTAATACCGATGTGTTGTGATTTAGCTCGTTTCGGTCTAAAACAGCTTGTTTCGCTGTATTAAGCAAGAATACATGCTTTTCGCGCAGTTATAAGAGAAAAAGTTTTGACGCGTATCAGAGGAACACTTGTAAAACCGATGTGTTCAGATTTAGCTCGTTTCGGTCTGAAACAACTTGTTTCGTTGTATTAAGCACGAATACATGCTTTTCGCGCAGTTATAAGGGAAAAAGTTTTGACGCGTATCACATGGACACTTGGAAAACCGATGTGTTCAGATTTAGCTCGTTTTGGTCTAAAACAGCTTGTTTCGCTGTATTAAGCACGAATACATGCTTTTCGCGCAGTTATAAGAGAAAAAGTTTTGACGCGTATCAGAGGAACACTTGTAAAACCGATGTGTTGTGATTTAGCTCGTTTCGGTTTAAAACAGCTTGTTTCGCTGTATTAAGCAGAAATACATGCTTTTCGCGCAGTGATAAGAGAAAAAGCTTTAAAGGCGTGTCACAGGGACACTTGTAAAACCGATGAGTTCAGATTTACCTCGTTTCGGTCTAAAACAGCTTGTTTCGTTGGACTAAGCACGAATACATGCTTTTCGCGCAGCTATAAGAGAAAAAAGAGTTGACGCGTATCAGAGGAACACTTGTAAAACCGATGTGTTGTGATTTAGCTCGTTTCGGTCTAAAACAGCTTGTTTCGCTGTATTAAGAAGGAATACATGCTTTTCGCGCAGTTATAAGAGAAAAAAATTTGACTCGTATCAGAGGAACACTTGTAAAACCGATGTGTTGTGATTTAGCTCGTTTTGGTCTAAAACAGCTTGTTTCGCTGTATTAAGCAGGAATACATGCTTTTCGCGCAGTTATAAGAGAAAAAGTGTTAAAGGCATGTCACAAGGACACTTGTAAAACCGATGTGTTCAGATTTACCTCGTTTCGGTCTAAAACAGCTTGTTTCGTTGGACTAAGCAAGAATACATGCTTTTCGCGCAGTTATAAGAGAAAAAAGTTTTGACGCGTATCAGAGGAACACTTGTAAAACCGATGTGTTCAGATTTAGCTCGTTTCGGTCTAAAACAGCTTGTTTCGTTGTATTAAGCAAGAATACATGCTTTTCGCGCAGTTATAAGAGAAAAAGTTTTGACGCGTATTAGAGAGAAACTTGTAAAACCGATGTGTTGTGATTTAGCTCGTTTCGGTCTAAAACAGCTTGTTTCGTTGTATTAAGCAAGAATACATGCTTTTCGCGCAGTTATAAGAGAAAAAGTTTTGACGAGTATCACGTGGATACTTGTAAAACCGATGTGTTCAGATTTAGCTCGTTTCGGTCTAAAACAGCTTGTTTCGTTGTATTAAGCACGAATACATGCTTTTCGCGCAGTTATAGGAGAAAAAGTTTTGACGAGTATCACGTGGAACACTTGTAATACCGATGTGTTGTGATTTAGCTCGTTTCGGTCTAAAACAACTTGATTCGCTGTATTAAGCAAGAATCCATGCTTTTCGCGCAGTTATAAAAGAAAACGTTTTGACGCGTATCAGAGGAACACTTGTAAAACCGATGTGTTGTGATTTACCTCATTTCGGTCTAAAACAGCTTGTTTCGCTGTATTAAGCAAGAATACATGCTTTTCGCGCAGTTATAAAAGAAAAAGTTTTGACGAGTATCACGTAGATACTTGTAAAACCGATGTGTTCAGATTTAGCTCGTTTCGGTCTAAAACAGCTTGTTTCGTTGTATTAAGCAAGAATACATGCTTTTCGCGCAGTTATAAGAGAAAAAGTTTTGACGCGTATTAGGAGACACTTGTAAAACCGATGTGTTCAGATTTAGCTCGTTTCGGTCTAAAACAGCTTGTTTCGTTGTATTAAGCACGAATACATGCTTTACGCGCAGTTATA
Source organism: Amblyomma americanum (assembly GCF_052857255.1). Classification (NCBI taxonomy): domain Eukaryota; kingdom Metazoa; phylum Arthropoda; class Arachnida; order Ixodida; family Ixodidae; genus Amblyomma; species Amblyomma americanum. The sequence continues at coordinate 685,497 of NW_027526489.1, read as the reverse complement.
GAAGAAAAAGTTTTGACGCGTATCAGAGACACTTGTAAAACCGATGTGTTGTGATTTAGCTCGTTTCGGTCTAAAACAGCTTATTTCGTTGTATTAAGCAAGAATACATGCTTTTCGCGCAGTTATAAGAGAAAAAGTTTTGACGAGTATCACGTGGATACTTGTAAAACCGATGTGTTCAAATTTAGCTCGTTTCGGTCTAAAACAGCTTGTTTCGTTGTATTAAGCACGAATACATGCTTTTCGCGCAGTTATAAGAGAAAAAGTTTTGACGAGTATCACGTGGAACACTTGTAATACCGATGTGTTGTGATTTAGCTCGTTTCGGTTTAAAACAGCTTGTTTCGCTGTATTAAGCAAGAATACATGCTTTTCGCGCAGTTATAAGAGAAAAAGTTTTGACGCGTATCAGAGGAACACTTGTAAAACCGATGTGTTCAGATTTAGCTCGTTTCGGTCTGAAACAGCTTGTTTCGTTGTATTAGGCACGAATACATGCTTTTCTCGCAGTTATAAGAGAAAAAATTTAGACGCGTATTAGAGGAACACTTGTAAAACCTTTGTGTTGTGATTTAGCTCGTTTCGGTCTAAAACAACTTGTTTCGTTGTATTAAGCACGAATACATGCTTTACGCGCAGTTATAGAAGAAAAAGTTTTGACGCCTATTAGAGAGACACTTGTAAAACCGATGCGTTATGATTTAGCTCGTTTGGGTCTAAAACAGCTTGTTTCGTTGTATTAAGCAAGAATACATGCTTTTCGCGCAGTTATAAGAGAGAAAGTTTTGACGAGTATCACGTGGATACTTGTAAAACCGATGTGTTGTGATTTAGCTCGTTTCGGTCTCAAAACAGCTTGTTTCGTTGTATTAAGCACGAATACATGCTTTTCGCGCAGTTATAAGAGAAAACGTTTTGACGAGTATCACGTGGAACACTTGTAATACCGATGTTTTGTGATTTAGCTCGTTTCGGTCTAAAACAGCTTGTTTCGCTGTATTAAGCAAGAATACATGCTTTTCGCGCAGTTATAAGAGAAAAAGTTTTGACGCGTATCAGAGGAACACTTGTAAAACCGATGTGTTGTGATTTAGCTCATTTCGGTCTAAAACAGCTTGTTTCGCTGTATTAAGCAAGAATACATGCTTTTCGCGCAGTTATAAGAGAAAAAGTTTTGACGCGTGACAGAGGGACACTTGTAAAACCGATGTGTTCAGATTTAGCTCGTTTCGGTCTAAAACAGCTTGTTTCGTTGTATTAAGCACGAATACATGCTTTTCGCGCAGTTGTAAGAGAAAAAGTTTAGACGCGTATCAGAGGAACACTTGTAAAACCGATGTTTTGTGATTTAGCTCGTTTCGGTCTAAAACAGCTTGTTTCGTTGTATTAAGCAAGAATACATGCTTTTCGCGCAGTTATAAGAGAAAAAGTTTTGACGCGTATCAGAGGAACACTTGTAAAACCTTTGTGTTGTGATTTAGCTCGTTTCGGTCTAAAACAGCTTGTTTCGTTGTATTAAGCAAGAATACATGCTTTTCGCGCAGTTATAAGAGAAAAAGATTTGACGCGTATTAGAGAGACACTTGTAAAACCGATGTGTTGTGATTTAGCTCGTTTCGGTCTAAAACAGCTTGTTTCGCTGTATTAAGCAAGAATACATGCTTTTCGCGCAGTTATAAGAGAAAAAGTTTTGACGCGTGTCACAGGGACACTTGTAAAACCGATGTGTTCAGATTTAGCTCGTTTCGGTCTAAAACAGCTTGTTTCGTTGTATTAAGCAGGAATACATGCTTGTCGCGCAGTTATAAGAGAAAAAGTTTTGACGCGTATCAGAGGAACACTTGTAAAACCGATGTGTTGTGATTTAGCTCGTTTCGGTCTAAAACAGCTTGTTTCGCTGTATTAAGCAAGAATACATGCTTTTCGCGCAGTTATAAGAGAAAAAGTTTAGACGCGTATCAGAGGAACACTTGTAAAACCGATGTGTTGTGATTTAGCTCGTTTCGGTCTAAAACAGCTTGTTTCGCTGTATTAAGCAGAAATACATGCTTTTCGCGCAGTTATAAGAGAAAAAAGAGTTGACGCGTATCAGAGGAACACTTGTAAAACCGATGTGTTGTGATTTAGCTCGTTTCGGTCTAAAACAGCTTGTTTCGCTGTATTAAGCAAGAATACATGCTTTTCGCGCAGTTATAAGAGAAAAAGTTTTGACGCGTATTAGAGAGACACTTGTAAAACCGATGTGTTCAGATTTACCTCGTTTCGGTCTAAAACAGCTTGTTTCGTTGGACTAAGCACGAATACATGCTTTTCGCGCAGCTATAAGAGAAAAAAGAGTTGACGCGTATCAGAGGAACACTTGTAAAACCGATGTGTTGTGATTTAGCTCGTTTCGGTCTAAAACAGCTTGTTTCGCTGTATTAAGCAAGAATACATGCTTTTCGCGCAGTTATAAGAGAAAAAAATTTAACAGCTTGTTTCGCTGTATTAAGCAGGAATACATGCTTTTCGCGCAGTTATAAGAGAAAAAGTTTTGACGCGTATTAGAGAGACACTTGTAAAACCGATGTGTTGTGATTTAGCTCGTTTCGGTCTAAAACAGCTTGTTTCGTTGGACTAAGCAAGAATACATGCTTTTCGCGCAGTTATAAGAGAAAAAAGTTTTGACGCGTATCAGAGGAACACTTGTAAAACCGATGTGTTGTGATTTAGCTCATTTCGGTCTAAAACAGCTTGTTTCGCTGTATTAAGCAAGAATACATGCTTTTCGCGCAGTTATAAGAGAAAAAGTTTTGACGCGTGTCAGAGGGACACTTGTAAAACCGATGTGTTCAAATTTAGCTCGTTTCGGTCTAAAACAGCTCGTTTCGTTGTATTAAGCAAGAATACATGCTTTTCGCGCAGTTATAAGAGAAAAAGTTTTGACGAGTATCACGTGGATACTTGTAAAACCGATATGTTCAGATTTAGCTCGTTTCGGTCTTAAACAGCTTGTTTCGTTGTATTTAGCACGAATACATGCTTTTCGTGCAGTCATAAGAGAAAAAGTTTTGACGCGTATTAGAGAGACACTTGTAAAACCGATGTGTTGTGATTTAGCTCGTTTCGGTCTAAAACAGCTTGTTTCGTTGGACTAAGCAAGAATACATGCTTTTCGCGCAGTTATAAGAGAAAAAAGTTTTGACGCGTATCAGAGGAACACTTGTAAAACCTTTGTGTTGTGATTTAGCTCGTTTCTGTCTAAAACAGCTTGTTTCGCTGTATTAAGCAAGAATAGATGCTTTTCGCGCAGTTATAAGAGAAAAAGTTTTGACGCGTATTAGAGAGACACTTGTAAAACCGATGTGTTGTGATTTAGCTCGTTTCGGTCTAAAACAGCTTGTTTCGTTGTATTAAGCAAGAATACATGCTTTTCGCGCAGTTATAAGAGAAAAAGTTTTGACGAGTATCACGTGGATACTTGTAAAACCGATATGTTCAGATTTAGCTCGTTTCGGTCTTAAACAGCTTGTTTCGTTGTATTAAGCAAGAATACATGCTTTTCGCGCAGTTATAAGAGAAAAAGTTTTGACGAGTATCACGTGGAACACTTGTAATACCGATGTGTTGTGATATAGCTCGTTTCGGTTTAAAACAGCTTGTTTCGCTGTATTAAGCAAGAATACATGCTTTTCGCGCAGTTATAAGAGAAAAAGTTTTGACGCGTATCAGAGGAACACTTGTAAAACCGATGTGTTGTGATTTAGCTCATTTCGGTCTAAAACAGCTTGTTTCGCTGTATTAAGCAAGAATACATGCTTTTCGCGCAGTTATAAGAGAAAAAGTTTTGACGTGTATCAGAGGAACACTTGTAAAACCGATGTGTTGTGATTTAGCTCGTTTCGGTCTAAAACAGCTTGTTTCGCTGTATTAAGCAAGAATACATGATTTTCGCGCAGTTATAAAAGAAAAAGTTTTGACGCGTATCAGAGGAACACTTGTGAAACCGATGTGTTGTGATTTAGCTCGTTTCGGTCTAAAACAGGATGTTTCGCTGTATTAAGCACGAATACATGCTTTACGCACAGTTATAGAAGAAAAAGTTTTGACGCGTATCAGAGACACTTGTAAAACCGATGTGTTGTGATTTAGCTCGTTTCGGTCTAAAACAGCTTGTTTCGTTGTATTAAGCAAGAATACATGCTTTTCGCGCAGTTATAAGAGAAAAAGTTTTGACGAGTATCACGTGGATACTTGTAAAACCGATGTGTTCAGATTTAGCTCGTTTCGGTCTAAAACAGCTTGTTTCGTTGTATTAAGCACGAATACATGCTTTTCGCGCAGTTATAAGAGAAAAATTTTTGACGAGTATCACGTGGAACACTTGTAATACCGATGTGTTGTGATTTAGCTCGTTTCGGTGTAAAACAGCTTGTTTCGTAGTATTAAGCAAGAATACATGCCTTTCGCGCAGTTATAAGAGAAAAAGTTTTGACGCGTATTAGAGGAACACTTGTAAAACCTTTGTGTTGTGATTTAGCTCGTTTCGGTCTAAAACAGCTTGTTTCGCTGTATTAAGCAAGAATACATGCTTTTCGCGCAGTTATAAGAGAAAAAGTTTTGACGCGTGTCACAGGGACACTTGTAAAACCGATGTGTTCAGATTTAGCTCGTTTCGGTCTAAAACAACTTGTTTCGTTGTATTAAGCACGAATACATGCTTTACGCGCAGTTATAGAAGAAAAAGTTTTGACGCCTATTAGAGAGACACTTGTAAAACCGATGTGTTATGATTTAGCTCGTTTCGGTCTAAAACAGCTTGTTTCGTTGTATTAAGCAAGAATACATGCTTTTCGCGCAGTTATAAGAGAGAAAGTTTTGACGAGTATCACGTGGATACTTGTAAACCGATGTGTTCAGATTTAGATCGTTTCGGTCTAAAACAGCTTGTTTCGTTGTATTAAGCAAGAATACATGCTTTACGCGCAGTTATAGAAGAAAAAGTTTTGACGCGTATCAGAGAGACACTTGTAAAACCGATGTGTTGTGATTTAGCTCGTTTCGGTCTAAAACAACTTGTTTCGTTGTATTAAGCAAGAATACATGCTTTTCGCGCAGTTATAAGAGAAAAAGTTTAGACGCGTATCAGAGGAACACTTGTAAAACCGATGTGTTGTGATTTAGCTCGTTTCGGTCTAAAACATCTTGTTTCGCTGTATTAAGCAAGAATACATGCTTTTCGCGCAGTTATAAGAGAAAAAGTTTTGACGCGTGTCACAGGGACACTTGTAAAACCGATGTGTTCAGATTTAGCTCGTTTCGGTCTAAAACAGCTTGTTTCGTTGTATTAAGCACGAATACATGCTTTTCGCGCAGTTATAAGAGAAAATGTTTAGACGCGTATCAGAGGAACACTTGTAAAACCGATGTGTTGTGATTTACCTCGTTTCGGTCTAAAACAGCTTGTTTCGCTGTATTAAGCAGAAATACATGCTTTTCGCGCAGTTATAAGAGAAAAAAGAGTTGACGCGTATCAGAGGAACACTTGTAAAACCGATGTATTGTGATTTAGCTCGTTTCGGTCTAAAACAGCTTGTTTCGCTGTATTAAGCAAGAATACATGCTTTTCGCGCCGTTATAAGAGAAAAAGTTTTGACGTGTATCAGAGGAACACTTCTAAAACCGATGTGTTGTGATTTAGCTCATTTCGGTCTAAAACAGCTTGTTTCGCTGTATTAAGCAAGAATACATGCTTTTCGCGCAGTTATAAGAGAAAAAGTTTTGACGCGTATCAGAGGAACACTTGAAAAACCGATGTGTTGTGATTTAGCTCGTTTCGGTCTAAAACAGCTTGTTTCGCTGTATTAAGCAAGAATACATGCTTTTCGCGCAGTTATAAGAGAAAAAGTTTTGATGCGTATTAGAGAGACACTTGTAAAACCGATGTGTTCAGATTTACCTCGTTTCGGTCTAAAACAGCTTGTTTCGTTGGACTAAGCACGAATACATGCTTTTCGCGCAACTATAAGAGAAAAAGTTTTGACGCGTATCAGAGGAACACTTGTAAAACCTTTGTGTTGTGATTTAGCTCGTTTCGGTCTAAAACAGCTTGTTTCGTTGTATTAAGCAAGAATACATGCTTTTCGCGCAGTTATAAGAGAAAAAGATTTGACGCGTATCAGAGGAACACTTGTAAAACCGATGTGTTGTGATTTAGCTCGTTTCGGTCTAAAACAGCTTGTTTCGCTGTATTAAGCAGAAATACATGCTTTTCGCGCAGTTATAAGAGAAAAAAGAGTTGACGCGTATCAGAGGAACACTTGTAAAACCGATGTGTTGTGATTTAGCTCGTTTCGGTCTAAAACAGCTTGTTTCGCTGTATTAAGCAAGAATACATGCTTTTCGCGCAGTTATAAGAGAAAAAGTTTTGACGCGTATTAGAGAGACACTTGTAAAACCGATGTGTTCAGATTTACCTCGTTTCGGTCTAAAACAGCTTGTTTCGTTGGACTAAGCACGAATACATGCTTTTCGCGCAGCTATAAGAGAAAAAAGAGTTGACGCGTATCAGAGGAACACTTGTAAAACCGATGTGTTGTGATTTAGCTCGTTTCGGTCTAAAACAGCTTGTTTCGCTGTATTAAGCAAGAATACATGCTTTTCGCGCAGTTATAAGAGAAAAAAATTTAACAGCTTGTTTCGCTGTATTAAGCAGGAATACATGCTTTTCGCGCAGTTATAAGAGAAAAAGTTTTGACGCGTATTAGAGAGACACTTGTAAAACCGATGTGTTGTGATTTAGCTCGTTTCGGTCTAAAACAGCTTGTTTCGTTGGACTAAGCAAGAATACATGCTTTTCGCGCAGTTATAAGAGAAAAAAGTTTTGACGCGTATCAGAGGAACACTTGTAAAACCGATGTGTTGTGATTTAGCTCATTTCGGTCTAAAACAGCTTGTTTCGCTGTATTAAGCAAGAATACATGCTTTTCGCGCAGTTATAAGAGAAAAAGTTTTGACGCGTGTCAGAGGGACACTTGTAAAACCGATGTGTTCAAATTTAGCTCGTTTCGGTCTAAAACAGCTTGTTTCGTTGTATTAAGCAAGAATACATGCTTTTCGCGCAGTTATAAGAGAAAAAGTTTTGACGAGTATCACGTGGATACTTGTAAAACCGATATGTTCAGATTTAGCTCGTTTCGGTCTTAAACAGCTTGTTTCGTTGTATTTAGCACGAATACATGCTTTTCGTGCAGTTATAAGAGAAAAAGTTTTGACGCGTATTAGAGAGACACTTGTAAAACCGATGTGTTGTGATTTAGCTCGTTTCGGTCTAAAACAGCTTGTTTCGTTGGACTAAGCAAGAATACATGCTTTTCGCGCAGTTATAAGAGAAAAAAGTTTTGACGCGTATCAGAGGAACACTTGTAAAACCTTTGTGTTGTGATTTAGCTCGTTTCTGTCTAAAACAGCTTGTTTCGCTGTATTAAGCAAGAATACATGCTTTTCGCGCAGTTATAAGAGAAAAAGTTTTGACGCGTATTAGAGAGACACTTGTAAAACCGATGTGTTGTGATTTAGCTCGTTTCGGTCTAAAACAGCTTGTTTCGTTGTATTAAGCAAGAATACATGCTTTTCGCGCAGTTATAAGAGAAAAAGTTTTGACGAGTATCACGTGGATACTTGTAAAACCGATATGTTCAGATTTAGCTCGTTTCGGTCTTAAACAGCTTGTTTCGTTGTATTAAGCAAGAATACATGCTTTTCGCGCAGTTATAAGAGAAAAAGTTTTGACGAGTATCACGTGGAACACTTGTAATACCGATGTGTTGTGATATAGCTCGTTTCGGTTTAAAACAGCTTGTTTCGCTGTATTAAGCAAGAATACATGCTTTTCGCGCAGTTATAAGAGAAAAAGTTTTGACGCGTATCAGAGGAACACTTGTAAAACCGATGTGTTGTGATTTAGCTCATTTCGGTCTAAAACAGCTTGTTTCGCTGTATTAAGCAAGAATACATGCTTTTCGCGCAGTTATAAGAGAAAAAGTTTTGACGTGTATCAGAGGAACACTTGTAAAACCGATGTGTTGTGATTTAGCTCGTTTCGGTCTAAAACAGCTTGTTTCGCTGTATTAAGCAAGAATACATGATTTTCGCGCAGTTATAAAAGAAAAAGTTTTGACGCGTATCAGAGGAACACTTGTGAAACCGATGTGTTGTGATTTAGCTCGTTTCGGTCTAAAACAGCTTGTTTCGCTGTATTAAGCACGAATACATGCTTTACGCACAGTTATAGAAGAAAAAGTTTTGACGCGTATCAGAGACACTTGTAAAACCGATGTGTTGTGATTTAGCTCGTTTCGGTCTAAAACAGCTTGTTTCGTTGTATTAAGCAAGAATACATGCTTTTCGCGCAGTTATAAGAGAAAAAGTTTTGACGAGTATCACGTGGATACTTGTAAAACCGATGTGTTCAGATTTAGCTCGTTTCGGTCTAAAACAGCTTGTTTCGTTGTATTAAGCACGAATACATGCTTTTCGCGCAGTTATAAGAGAAAAATGTTTGACGAGTATCACGTGGAACACTTGTAATACCGATGTGTTGTGATTTAGCTCGTTTCGGTGTAAAACAGCTTGTTTCGTAGTATTAAGCAAGAATACATGCCTTTCGCGCAGTTATAAGAGAAAAAGTTTTGACGCGTATTAGAGGAACACTTGTAAAACCTTTGTGTTGTGATTTAGCTCGTTTCGGTCTAAAACAGCTTGTTTCGCTGTATTAAGCAAGAATACATGCTTTTCGCGCAGTTATAAGAGAAAACGTTTTGACGCGTGTCACAGGGACACTTGTAAAACCGATGTGTTCAGATTTAGCTCGTTTCGGTCTGAAACAACTTGTTTCGTTGTATTAAGCACGAATACATGCTTTACGCGCAGTTATAGAAGAAAAAGTTTTGACGCCTATTAGAGAGACACTTGTAAAACCGATGTGTTATGATTTAGCTCGTTTCGGTCTAAAACAGCTTGTTTCGTTGTATTAAGCAAGAATACATGCTTTTCGCGCAGTTATAAGAGAGAAAGTTTTGACGAGTATCACGTGGATACTTGTAAACCGATGTGTTCAGATTTAGATCGTTTCGGTCTAAAACAGCTTGTTTCGTTGTATTAAGCAAGAATACATGCTTTACGCGCAGTTATAGAAGAAAAAGTTTTGACGCGTATCAGAGAGACACTTGTAAAACCGATGTGTTGTGATTTAGCTCGTTTCGGTCTAAAACAACTTGTTTCGTTGTATTAAGCAAGAATACATGCTTTTCGCGCAGTTATAAGAGAAAAAGTTTAGACGCGTATCAGAGGAACACTTGTAAAACCGATGTGTTGTGATTTAGCTCGTTTCGGTCTAAAACAACTTGTTTCGCTGTATTAAGCAAGAATACATGCTTTTCGCGCAGTTATAAGAGAAAAAGTTTTGACGCGTGTCACAGGGACACTTGTAAAACCGATGTGTTCAGATTTAGCTCGTTTCGGTCTAAAACAGCTTGTTTCGTTGTATTAAGCACGAATACATGCTTTTCGCGCAGTTATAAGAGAAAATGTTTAGACGCGTATCAGAGGAACACTTGTAAAACCGATGTGTTGTGATTTACCTCGTTTCGGTCTAAAACAGCTTGTTTCGCTGTATTAAGCAGAAATACATGCTTTTCGCGCAGTTATAAGAGAAAAAAGAGTTGACGCGTATCAGAGGAACACTTGTAAAACCGATGTATTGTGATTTAGCTCGTTTCGGTCTAAAACAGCTTGTTTCGCTGTATTAAGCAAGAATACATGCTTTTCGCGCCGTTATAAGAGAAAAAGTTTTGACGTGTATCAGAGGAACACTTCTAAAACCGATGTGTTGTGATTTAGCTCATTTCGGTCTAAAACAGCTTGTTTCGCTGTATTAAGCAAGAATACATGCTTTTCGCGCAGTTATAAGAGAAAAAGTTTTGACGCGTATCAGAGGAACACTTGAAAAACCGATGTGTTGTGATTTAGCTCGTTTCGGTCTAAAACAGCTTGTTTCGCTGTATTAAGCAAGAATACATGCTTTTCGCGCAGTTATAAGAGAAAAAGTTTTGATGCGTAATAGAGAGACACTTGTAAAACCGATGTGTTCAGATTTACCTCGTTTCGGTCTAAAACAGCTTGTTTCGTTGGACTAAGCACGAATACATGCTTTTCGCGCAGCTATAAGAGAAAAAAGAGTTGACGCGTATCAGAGGAACACTTGTAAAACCGATGTGTTGTGATTTAGCTCGTTTCGGTCTAAAACAGCTTGTTTCGCTGTATTAAGCAAGAATACATGCTTTTCGCGCAGTTATAAGAGAAAAAAATTTAACAGCTTGTTTCGCTGTATTAAGCAGGAATACATGCTTTTCGCGCAGTTATAAGAGAAAAAGTTTTGACGCGTATTAGAGAGACACTTGTAAAACCGATGTGTTGTGATTTAGCTCGTTTCGGTCTAAAACAGCTTGTTTCGTTGGACTAAGCAAGAATACATGCTTTTCGCGCAGTTATAAGAGAAAAAAGTTTTGACGCGTATCAGAGGAACACTTGTAAAACCGATGTGTTGTGATTTAGCTCATTTCGGTCTAAAACAGCTTGTTTCGCTGTATTAAGCAAGAATACATGCTTTTCGCGCAGTTATAAGAGAAAAAGTTTTGACGCGTGTCAGAGTGACACTTGTAAAACCGATGTGTTCAGATTTAGCTCGTTTCGGTCTAAAACAGCTTGTTTCGTTGTATTAAGCACGAATACATGCTTTTCGCGCAGTTATAAGAGAAAAAGTTTAGACGCGTATCAGAGGAACACTTGTAAAACCGATGTTTTGTGATTTAGCTCGTTTCGGTCTAAAACAGCTTGTTTCGTTGTATTAAGCAAGAAAACATGCTTTTCGCGCAGTTATAAGAGAAAAAGTTTTGACGCGTATCAGAGGAACACTTGTAAAACCTTTGTGTTGTGATTTAGCTCGTTTCGGTCTAAAACAGCTTGTTTCGCTGTATTAAGCAAGAATACATGCAAGAATACACATCGGTTTTACAAGTGTTCCTCTGATACGCGTCTAAACTTTTTCTCTTATAACTGTGCGAAAAGCATGTATTCTTGCTTATTACAACGAAACAAGTTGTTTTAGACCGAAACGAGCTAAATCACAACACATCGGTTTTACAAGTGTCTCTCTGATACGCGTCAAAACTTTTTCTTCTATAACTGCGCGTAAAGCATGTATTCTTGCTTAATACAACGAAACAAGCTGTTTTAGACCGAAACGATCTAAATCTGAACACATCGGTTTTACAAGTATCCACGTGATACTCGTCAAAACTTTCTCTCTTATAACTGCGCGAAAAGCATGTATTCGTGCTTAATACAACGAAACAAGCTGTTTTAGACCGAAACGAGCTAAATCTGAACACATCGGTTTTACAAGTATCCACGTGATACTCGTCAAAACTTTTTCTCTTATAACTGCGCGAAAAGCATGTATTCTTGCTTAATACAACGAAACAAGCTGTTTTAGACCGAAACGAGCTAAATCACAACACATCGGTTTTACAAGTGTCTCTGATACGCGTCAAAACTTTTTCTTCTCTAACTGCGCGTAAAGCATGTATTCGTGCTTAATACAGCGAAACAAGCTGTTTTAGACCGAAACGAGCTAAATCACAACACATCGGTTTCACAAGTGTTCCTCTGATACGCGTCAAAACTTTTTCTTTTATAACTGCGCGAAAAGCATGTATTCTTGCTTAATACAGCGAAACAAGCTGTTTTAGACCGAAACGAGCTAAATCACAACACATCGGTTTTACAAGTGTTCCTCTGATACACGTCAAAACTTTTTCTCTTATAACTGCGCGAAAAGCATGTATTCTTGCTTAATACAGCGAAACGAGCTGTTTTAGACCGAAATGAGCTAAATCACAACACATCGGTTTTACAAGTGTTCCTCTGATACGCGTCAAAACTTTTTCTCTTATAACTGCGCGAAAAGCATGTATTCTTGCTTAATACAGCGAAACAAGCTGTTTTAAACCGAAACGAGCTAAATCACAACACATCGGTATTACAAGTGTTCCACGTGATACTCGTCAAAACTTTTTCTCTTATAACTGCGCGAAAAGCATGTATTCGTGCTTAATACAACGAAACAAGCTGTTTAAGACCGAAACGAGCTAAATCTGAACATATCGGTTTTACAAGTATCCACGTGATACTCGTCAAAACTTTTTCTCTTATAACTGCGCGAAAAGCATGTATTCTTGCTTAATACAACGAAACAAGCTGTTTTAGACCGAAACGAGCTAAATCACAACACATCGGTTTTACAAGTGTCTCTCTAATACGCGTCAAAACTTTTTCTCTTATAACTGCGCGAAAAGCATGTATTCTTGCTTAATACAGCGAAACAAGCTGTTTTAGACCGAAACGAGCTAAATCACAACACAAAGGTTTTACAAGTGTTCCTCTGATACGCGTCAAAACTTTTTTCTCTTATAACTGCGCGAAAAGCATGTATTCTTGCTTAGTCCAACGAAACAAGCTGTTTTAGACCGAAACGAGCTAAATCACAACACATCGGTTTTACAAGTGTCTCTCTAATACGCGTCAAAACTTTTTCTCTTATAACTGCACGAAAAGCATGTATTCGTGCTAAATACAACGAAACAAGCTGTTTAAGACCGAAACGAGCTAAATCTGAACATATCGGTTTTACAAGTATCCACGTGATACTCGTCAAAACTTTTTCTCTTATAACTGCGCGAAAAGCATGTATTCTTGCTTAATACAACGAAACAAGCTGTTTTAGACCGAAACGAGCTAAATCTGAACACATCGGTTTTACAAGTGTTCCTCTGATACGCGTCAAAACTTTTTTCTCTTATAACTGCGCGAAAAGCATGTATTCTTGCTTAGTCCAACGAAACAAGCTGTTTTAGACCGAAACGAGCTAAATCACAACACATCGGTTTTACAAGTGTCTCTCTAATACGCGTCAAAACTTTTTCTCTTATAACTGCGCGAAAAGCATGTATTCCTGCTTAATACAGCAAAACAAGCTGTTAAATTTTTTTCTCTTATAACTGCGCGAAAAGCATGTATTCTTGCTTAATACAGCGAAACAAGCTGTTTTAGACCGAAACGAGCTAAATCACAACACATCGGTTTTACAAGTGTTCCTCTGATACGCGTCAACTCTTTTTTCTCTTATAGCTGCGCGAAAAGCATGTATTCGTGCTTAGTCCAACGAAACAAGCTGTTTTAGACCGAAACGAGGTAAATCTGAACACATCGGTTTTACAAGTGTCTCTCTAATACGCGTCAAAACTTTTTCTCTTATAACTGCGCGAAAAGCATGTATTCTTGCTTAATACAGCGAAACAAGCTGTTTTAGACCGAAACGAGCTAAATCACAACACATCGGTTTTACAAGTGTTCCTCTGATACGCGTCAACTCTTTTTTCTCTTATAACTGCGCGAAAAGCATGTATTTCTGCTTAATACAGCGAAACAAGCTGTTTTAGACCGAAACGAGCTAAATCACAACACATCGGTTTTACAAGTGTTCCTCTGATACGCGTCTAAACTTTTTCTCTTATAACTTTCCGAAAAGCATGTATTCTTGCTTAATACAGCGAAACAAGCTGTTTTAGACCGAAACGAGCTAAATCACAACACATCGGTTTTACAAGTGTTCCTCTGATACGCGTCAAAACTTTTTCTCTTATAACTGCGCGAAAAGCATGTATTCTTGCTTAATACAGCGAAACAAGCTGTTTTAGACCGAAAGGAGCTAAATCACAACACATCGGTTTTACAAGTGTTCCTCTGATACGCGTCAAAACTTTTTCTCTTATAACGGCGCGAAAAGCATGTATTCTTGCTTAATACAGCGACACAAGCTGTTTTAGACCGAAACGAGCTAAATCACAACACATCGGTTTTACAAGTGTTCCACGTGATACTCGTCAAAACTTTTTCTCTTATAACTGCGCGAAAAGCATGTATTCTTGCTTAATACAACGAAACAAGCTGTTTTAGACCGAAACGAGCTAAATCACAACACATCGGTTTTACAAGTGTCTCTCTAATACGCGTCAAAACTTTTTCTCTTATAACTGCGCGAAAAGCATGTATTCTTGCTTAATACAACGAAACAAGCTGTTTTAGACCGAAACGAGCTAAATCTGAACACATCGGTTTTACACGTATCCACGTGATACTCGTCAAAACTTTTTCTCTTATAACTGCGCGAAAAGCATGTATTCTTGCTTAATACAGCGAAACAAGCTGTTTTAGACCGAAATGAGCTAAATCACAACACATCGGTTTTACAAGTGTTCCTCTGATACGCGTCAAAACTTTTTTTTTTATAACTGCGCGAAAAGCATGTATTCTTGCTTAATACAGCGAATCAAGCTGTTTTAGACCGAAACGAGCTAAATCACAACACATCGGTTTTACAAGTGTCTCTGATACGCGTCAAAACTTTTTCTTCTATAACTGCGCGAAAAGCATGTATTCGTGCTTAATACAACGAAACAAGCTGTTTTAGACCGAAACGAGCTAAATCTGAACACATCGGTTTTACAAGTATCCACGTGATACTCGTCAAAACTTTTTCTCTTATAACTGCGCGAAAAGCATGTATTCTTGCTTAATACAACGAAATAAGCTGTTTTAGACCGAAACGAGCTAAATCACAACACATCGGATTTACAAGTGTCTCTCTAATACGCGTCAAAACTTTTTCTCTTATAACTGCGCGAAAAGCATGTATTCTTGCTTTATACAACGAAACAAGCTGTTTTAGACCGAAACGAGCTAAATCTGAACACATCGGTTTTACAAGTGTTCCTCTGATACGCATCAAAACTTTTTTCTCTTATAACTGCGCGAAAAGCATGTATTCGTGCTTAGTCCAACGAAACAAGGTGTTTTAGACCGAAACGAGGTAAATCTGAACACATCGATTTTACAAGTGTCCCTGTGACACGCCTTTAAAGGTTTTTCTCTTATTACTGCGCGAAAAGCATGTATTTCTGCTTATTACAGCGAAACAAGCCGTTTTAGACCGAAACGAGCTAAATCACAACACATCTGTTTTACAATTGTTCCTCTGATACGCGTCTAAACTTTTTCTCTTATAACTGCGCGAAAAGCATGTATTCGTGCTTAATACAGCGAAACAAGCTGTTTTAGACCGAAACGAGCTAAATCACAACACATCGGTTTTACAAGTGTTCCTCTGATACGCGTCAAAACATTTTCTCTTATAACTGCGCGAAAAGCATGTAGTCGTGCCTAATACAACGAAACAAGCTGTTTTAGACCAAAACGAGCTAAATCTGAACACATCGGTTTTCCAAGTGTCCATGTGATACGCGTCAAAACTTTTTCCCTTATAACTGCGCGAAAAGCATGTATTCGTGCTTAATACAACGAAACAAGCTGTTTTAGTCCGAAAAGAGTTAAATCTGAACACATCGGTTTTACAAGTGTTCCTCTGATACGCGTCAAAACTTTTTCTCCTATAACTGCGCGAAAAGCATGTATTCTTGCTTAATACAACGAAACAAGCTGTTTTAGACCGAAACGTGCCAAATCACAACACATCGGTATTACAAGTGTTCCACGTGATACTCGTCCAAACTTTTTCTCTTATAACTGCGCGAAAAGCATGTATTCGTGCTTAATACAACGAAACAAGCTGTTTTAGACCGAAACGAGCTAAATCTGAAAACATCGGTTTTACAAGTGTCCCTGTGACACCCGTCAAAACTTTTTCTCTTATAACGGCGCGAAAAGCATGTATTCTTGCCTAATACAACGAAACAAGCTGTTTTAGACCGAAATGAGCTAAATCACAACACATCGGTTTTACAAGTGTTCCTCTGATACGCGTCAAAACTTTTTCTCTTATAACTGCGCGAAAAGCATGTATTCGTGCTTAATACAACGAAACAAGCTGTTTTAGACCGA
Source organism: Amblyomma americanum (assembly GCF_052857255.1). Lineage (NCBI taxonomy): Eukaryota > Metazoa > Arthropoda > Arachnida > Ixodida > Ixodidae > Amblyomma > Amblyomma americanum. Next base: position 669,501 of record NW_027526489.1, on the reverse strand, counting down.
AACGAGCTAAATCTGGACACTTCGGTTTTACAAGTATCCACGTGATACTCGTCAAAACTTTTTCTCTTATAACTGCGCGAAAAGCATGTATTCTTGCTTAATACAACGAAACAAGCTGTTTTAGACCGAAACGAGCTAAATCTGAACACATCGGTTTTACAAGTATCCACGTGATACTCGTCAAAACTTTCTCTCTTATAACTGCGCGAAAAGCATGTATTCTTGCTTAATACAACGAAACAAGCTGTTTTAGACCGAAAAGAGCTAAATCATAACACATCGGTTTTACAAGTGTCTCTAATAGGCGTCAAAACTTTTTCTTCTATAACTGCGCGTAAAGCATGTATTCGTGCTTAATACAGCGAAACAAGTTGTTTTAGACCGAAACGAGCTAAATCACAACACAAAGGTTTTACAAGTGTTCCTCTAATACGCGTCAAAACTTTTTCTCTTATAACTGCGCGAAAAGCATGTATTCTTGCTTAATACTACGAAACAAGCTGTTTTACACCGAAACGAGCTAAATCACAACACATCGGTTTTACAAGTGTTCCTCTGATACGCGTTTAAACTTTTTCTCCTATAACTGCGCGAAAAGCATGTATTCGTGCTTAATACAACCAAACAAGCTGTTTCAGACCGAAACGAGCTAAATCTGAACACATCGGTTTTACAAGTGTTCCTCTGATACGCGTCAAAACTTTTTCTCTTATAACTGCACGAAAAGCATGTATTCGTGCTTAATACAACGAAACAAGCTGTTTTAGTCCGAAAAGAGAAATCTGAACACATCGGTTTTACAAGTGTTCCTCTGATACGCGTCAAAACTTTTTCTCTTATAACTGCGCGAAAAGCATGTATTCTTGCTTAATACAACGAAACAAGCTGTTTTAGACCGAAACGAGCCAAATCACAACACATCGGTATTACAAGTGTTCCACGTGATACTCGTCAAAACTTTTTCTCTTATAACTGCGCGAAAAGCATGTATTCGTGCTTAATACAACGAAACAAGCTGTTTTAGACCGAAACGAGCTAAATCACAACACATCGGTTTTACAAGTGTTCCTCTGATACGCGTCTAAACTTTTTCTCTTATAACTGCGCGAAAAGCATGTATTCGTGCTTAATACAACGAAACAAGCTGTTTCAGACCGAAACGAGCTAAATCTGAACACATCGGTTTTACAAGTGTTCCTCTGATACGCGTCAAAACTTTTTCTCTTATAACTGCGCGAAAAGCATGTATTCTTGCTTAATACAGCGAAACAAGCTGTTTTAAACCGAAACGAGCTAAATCACAACACATCGGTATTACAAGTGTTCCACGTGATACTCGTCAAAACTTTTTCTCTTATAACTGCGCGAAAAGCATGTATTCGTGCTTAATACAACGAAACAAGCTGTTTTAGACCAAAACGAGCTAAATCTGAACACATCGGTTTTACAAGTATCCACGTGATACTCGTCAAAACTTTTTCTCTTATAACTGCGCGAAAAGCATGTATTCTTGCTTAATACAACGAAACAAGCTGTTTTAGACCGAAACGAGCTAAATCACAACACATCGGTTTTACAAGTGTCTCTCTAATACGCGTCAAAACTTTTTCTCTTATAACTGCGCGAAAAGCATGTATTCTTGCTTAATACAACGAAACAAGCTGTTTTAGACCGAAACGAGCTAAATCTGAACACATCGGTTTTACAAGTGTTCCTCTGATACGCGTCAACTCTTTTTTCTCTTATAGCTGCGCGAAAAGGATGTATTCGTGCTTAGTTCAACGAAACAAGCTGTTTTAGACCGAAACGAGGTAAATTTGAACACATCGGTTTTACAAGTGTCCCTGTGACACGCCTTTAAAGCTTTTTTTCTTATCACTGCGCGAAAAGCATGTATTTCTGCTTAATACAGCGAAACAAGCTGTTTTAGACCGAAACGAGCTACATCACAACACATCTGTTTTACAATTGTTCCTCTGATACGCGTCTAAACTTTTTCTCTTATAACTGCGCGAAAAGCCTGTATTCGTGCTTAATACAGCGAAACAAGCTGTTTTAGACCGAAACGAGCTAAATCACAACACATCGGTTTTACAAGTGTTCCTCTGATACGCGTCAAAACTTTTTCTCTTATAACTGCGCGAAAAGCATGTATTCGTGCTTAATACAACGAAACAAGCTGTTTTAGACCAAAACGAGCTAAATCTGAACACATCGGTTTTCCAAGTGTCCATGTGATACGCGTCAAAACTTTTTCCCTTATAACTGCGCGAAAAGCATGTATTCGTGCTTAATACAACGAAACAAGCTGTTTTAGTCCGAAAAGAGTTAAATCTGAACACATCGGTTTTACAAGTGTTCCTCTGATACGCGTCAAAACTTTTTCTCCTATAACTGCGCGAAAAGCTTGTATTCTTGCTTAATACAACGAAACAAGCTGTTTTAGACCGAAACGTGCCAAATCACAACACATCGGTATTACAAGTGTTCCACGTGATACTCAAAACTTTTTCTCTTTTAACTGCGCGAAAAGCATGTATTCGTGCTTAATACAACGAAACAAGCTGTTTTAGACCGAAACGAGCTAAATCTGAACACATCGGTTTTACAAGTGTCCCTGTGACACGCGTCAAAACTTTTTCTCTTATAACTGCGCGAAAAGCATGTATTCTTGCTTAATGCAACGAAACAAGCTGTTTTAGATCGAAATGAGCTAAATCACAACACATCGGTTTTACAAGTGTTCCTCTGATACGCGTCAAAACTTTTTCTCTTAACTGCGCGAAAAGCATGTATTCTTGCTTAATACAGCGAAACAAGCTGTTTTAGACCGAAACGAGCTAAATCACAACACATCGGTATTACACGTGTTCCACGTGATACTCGTCAAAACGTTTTCTCTTATAACTGCGCGAAAAGCATGTATTCGTGCTTAATACAACGAAACAAGCTGTTTTAGACCGAAACGAGCTAAATCTGAACACTTCGGTTTTACAAGTATCCACGTGATACTCGTCAAAACTTTTTCTCTTATAACTGCGCGAAAAGCATGTATTCTTGCTTAATACAACGAATCAAGCTGTTTTAGACCGAAACGAGCTAAATCAAAACACATCGGTTTTACAAGTGTCTCTGATACGCGTCAAAACGTTTTCTTCTATAACTGCGCGTAAAGCATGTATTCTTGCTTAATACAACGAAACAAGTTGTTTTAGACCGAAACGAGCTAAATCTGAACACATCGGTTTTACAAGTGTCCCTGTGACACGCGTCAAAAATTTTTCTCTTATAACTGCGCGAAAAGCATGTATTCTTGCTTAATACAGCGAAACAAGCTGTTTTAGACCGAAACGAGCTAAATCACAACACAAAGGTTTTACAAGTGTTCCTCTAATACGCGTCAAAACTTTTTCTCTTATAACTGCGCGAAAAGCATGTATTCTTGTTTAATACTACGAAACAAGCTGTTTTACACCGAAACGAGCTAAATCACAACACATCGGTTTTACAAGTGTTCCTCCGATACGCGTTTAAACTTTTTCTCTTATAACTGCGCGAAAAGCAGGTATTCGTGCTTAATACAACGAAACAAGCTGTTTCAGACCGAAACGAGCTAAATCTGAACACATCGGTTTTACAAGTGTTCCTCTGATACGCGTCAAAACTTTTTCTCTTATAACTGCACGAAAAGCATGTATTCGTGCTTAATACAACGAAACAAGCTGTTTTAGTCCGAAAAGAGTTAAATCTGAACACATCGGTTTTACAAGTGTTCCTCTGATACGCGTCAAAACTTTTTCTCTTATAACTGCGCGAAAAGCATGTATTCTTGCTTAATACAACGAAACAAGCTGTTTTAGACCGAGACGAGCCAAATCACAACACATCGGAATTACAAGTGTTCCACGTGATACTCGTCAAAACTTTTTCTCTTATAACTGCGCGAAAAGCATGTATTCGTGTTAATACAACGAAACAAGCTGTTTTAGACCAAAACGAGCTAAATCTGAACACATCGGTTTTACAAGTATCCACGTGATACTCGTCAAAACTTTTTCTCTTATAACTGCGCGAAAAGCATGTATTCTTGCTTAATACAACGAAACAAGCTGTTTTAGACCGAAACGAGCTAAATCACAACACATCGGTTTTACAAGTGTCTCTGATACGCGTCAAAACTTTTTCTTCTATAACTGCGCGTAAAGCATGTATTTGTGCTTAATACAACGAAACAAGCTGTTTTAGACCGAAACGAGCTAAATCTGAACACATCGGTTTTACAAGTGTTCCTCTGATACGCGTCAAAACTTTTTCTCTTATAACTGCGCGAAAAGCATGTATTCGTGCTTAATACAACGAAACAAGCTGTTTTAAACCGAAACGAGCTAAATCACAACACATCGGTATTACAAGTGTTCCACGTGATACTCGTCAAAACTTTTTCTCTTATAACTGCGCGAAAAGCATGTATTCTTGCTTAATACAACGAAACAAGCTGTTTTAGACCAAAACGAGCTAAATCTGAACACATCGGTTTTACAAGTATCCACGTGATACTCGTCAAAACTTTTTCTCTTATAACTGCGCGAAAAGCATGTATTCTTGCTTAATACAACGAAACAAGCTGTTTTAGACCGAAACGAGCTAAATCACAACACATCGGTTTTACAAGTGTCTCTGATAAGACCTTAATACAACGAAACAAGCTGTTTTAGACCGAAACGAGCTAAATCTGAACACATCGGTTTTACAAGTGTTCCTCTGATACGCGTCAAAACTTTTTCTCTTATAACTGCGCGAAAAGCATGTATTCGTGCTTAATACAACGAAACAAGCTGTTTTAAACCGAAACGAGCTAAATCACAACACATCGGTATTACAAGTGTTCCACGTGATACTCGTCAAAACTTTTTCTCTTATAACTGCGCGAAAAGCATGTATTCGTGCTTAATACAACGAAACAAGCTGTTTTAGACCGAAACGAGCTAAATCTGAACACATCGGTTTTACAAGTATCCACGTGATACTCGTCAAAACTTTTTCTCTTATAACTGCGCGAAAAGCATGTATTCTTGCTTAATACAACGAAACAAGCTGTTTTAGACCGAAACGAGCTAAATCACAACACATCGGTTTTACAAGTGTCTCCGATACGCGTCAAAACTTTTTCTTCTATAACTGCGCGTAAAGCATGTATTCGTGCTTAATACAACGAAACAAGCTGTTTTAGACCGAAACGAGCTAAATCTGAACACATCGGTTTTACAAGTGTTCCTCTGATACGCGTCAAAACTTTTTCTCTTATAACTGCGCGAAAAGCATGTATTCTTGCTTAATACAGCGAAACAAGCTGTTTTAGACCGAAACGAGCTAAATCACAACACATCGGTTTTACAAGTGTTCCTCTGATACGCGTCAAAACTTTTTCTCTTATAACGGCGCGAAAAGCATGTATTCTTGCTTAATACAGCGAAACAAGCTGTTTTAGACCGAAATGAGCTAAATCACAACACATCGGTTTTACAAGTGTTCCTCTGATACGCGTCAAAACTTTTTCTTTTATAACGGCGCGAAAAGCATGTATTCTTGCTTAATACAGCGAAACAAGCTGTTTTAGACCGAAACGAGCTAAATCACAACACATCGGTATTACAAGTGTTCCACGTGATACTCGTCAAAACTTTTTCTCTTATAACTGCGCGAAAAGCATGTATTCTTGCTTAATACAACGAAACAAGCTGTTTTAGACCGAAACGAGCTAAATCACAACACATCGGTTTTACAAGTGTCTCTGATAAGACCTTAATACAACGAAACAAGCTGTTTTAGACCGAAACGAGCTAAATCTGAACACATCGGTTTTACAAGTGTTCCTCTGATACGCGTCAAAACTTTTTCTCTTATAACTGCGCGAAAAGCATGTATTCGTGCTTAATACAACGAAACAAGCTGTTTTAAACCGAAACGAGCTAAATCACAACACATCGGTATTACAAGTGTTCCACGTGATACTCGTCAAAACTTTTTCTCTTATAACTGCGCGAAAAGCATGTATTCGTGCTTAATACAACGAAACAAGCTGTTTTAGACCGAAACGAGCTAAATCTGAACACATCGGTTTTACAAGTATCCACGTGATACTCGTCAAAACTTTTTCTCTTATGACTGCGCGAAAAGCATGTATTCTTGCTTAATACAACGAAACAAGCTGTTTTAGACCGAAACGAGCTAAATCACAACACATCGGTTTTACAAGTGTCTCCGATACGCGTCAAAACTTTTTCTTCTATAACTGCGCGTAAAGCATGTATTCGTGCTTAATACAACGAAACAAGCTGTTTTAGACCGAAACGAGCTAAATCTGAACACATCGGTTTTACAAGTGTTCCTCTGATACGCGTCAAAACTTTTTCTCTTATAACTGCGCGAAAAGCATGTATTCTTGCTTAATACAGCGAAACAAGCTGTTTTAGACCGAAACGAGCTAAATCACAACACATCGGTTTTACAAGTGTTCCTCTGATACGCGTCAAAACTTTTTCTCTTATAACGGCGCGAAAAGCATGTATTCTTGCTTAATACAGCGAAACAAGCTGTTTTAGACCGAAATGAGCTAAATCACAACACATCGGTTTTACAAGTGTTCCTCTGATACGCGTCAAAACTTTTTCTTTTATAACGGCGCGAAAAGCATGTATTCTTGCTTAATACAGCGAAACAAGCTGTTTTAGACCGAAACGAGCTAAATCACAACACATCGGTATTACAAGTGTTCCACGTGATACCCGTCAAAACTTTTTCTCTTTTAACTGCGCGAAAAGCATGTATTCGTGCTTAATACAACGAAACAAGCTGTTTTTGACCGAAACGAGCTAAATCTGAACACATCGGTTTTACAAGTATCCACGTGATACTCGTCAAAACTTTTTCTCTTATAACTGCGCGAAAAGCATGTATTCTTGCTTAATACAGCGAAACAAGCTGTTTTAGAACGAAACGAGCTAAATCACAACACATCGGTTTTACAAGTGTTCCTCTGATACGCGTCAAAACTTTTTCTCTTATAACTGCGCGAAAAGCATGTATTCTTGCTTAATACAGCGAAACAAGCTGTTTCAGACCGAAACGAGCTAAATCACAACACATCGGTTTTACAAGTGTTCCTCTGATACGCGTCAAAACTTTTTCTCTTATAACTGCGCGAAAAGCATGTATTCGTGCTTAATACAACGAAACAAGCTGTTTTAAACCGTAACGAGCTAAATCACAACACATCGGTATTACAAGTGTTCCACGTGATACTCGTCAAAACTTTTTCTCTTATAACTGCGCGAAAAGCATGTATTCGTGCTTAATACAACGAAACAAGCTGTTTTAGACCAAAACGAGCTAAATCTGAACACATCGGTTTTACAAGTATCCACGTGATACTCGTCAAAACTTTTTCTCTTATAACTGCGCGAAAAGCATGTATTCTTGCTTAATACAACGAAACAAGCTGTTTTAGACCGAAACGAGCTAAATCACAACACATCGGTTTTACAAGTGTCTCTGATACGCGTCAAAACTTTTTCTTCTATAACTGCGCGTAAAGCATGTATTCTTGCTTAATACAACGAAACAAGCTGTTTTAGACCGAAACGAGCTAAATCTGAACACATCGGTTTTACAAGTGTTCCTCTGATACGCGTCAAAACTTTTTCTCTTATAACTGCGCGAAAAGCATGTATTCGTGCTTAATACAACGAAACAAGCTGTTTTAAACCGAAACGAGCTAAATCACAACACATCGGTATTACAAGTGTTCCACGTGATACTCGTCAAAACTTTTTCTCTTATAACTGCGCGAAAAGCATTTATTCTTGCTTAATACAACGAAACAAGCTGTTTTAGACCGAAACGAGCTAAATCACAACACATCGGTTTTACAAGTGTCTCTCTGATACGCGTCAAAACTTTTTCTTCTATAACTGCGCGTAAAGCATGTATTCTTGCCTAATACAACGAAACAAGTTGTTTTAGACCGAAACGAGCTAAATCTGAACACATCGGTTTTACAAGTGTCCCTGTGACACGCGTCAAAAATTTTTCTCTTATAACTGCGCGAAAAGCATGTATTCTTGCTTAATACAACGAAACAAGCTGTTTTAGACCGAAACGAGCTAAATCACAACACATCGGTTTTACAAGTGTCTCTCTGATACGCGTCAAAACTTTTTCTTCTATAACTGCGCGTAAAGCATGTATTCTTGCCTAATACAACGAAACAAGTTGTTTTAGACCGAAACGAGCTAAATCTGAACACATCGGTTTTACAAGTGTCCCTGTGACACGCGTCAAAAATTTTTCTCTTATAACTGCGCGAAAAGCATGTATTCTTGCTTAATACAGCGAAACAAGCTGTTTTAGACCGAAACGAGCTAAATCACAACACAAAGGTTTTACAAGTGTTCCTCTAATACGCGTCAAAACGTTTTCTCTTATAACTGCGCGAAAAGCATGTATTCTTGCTTAATACTACGAAACAAGCTGTTTTACACCGAAACGAGCTAAATCACAACACATCGGTTTTACAAGTGTTCCTCTGATACGCGTTTAAACTTTTTCTCTTATAACTGCGCGAAAAGCATGTATTCGTGCTTAATACAACCAAACAAGCTGTTTCAGACCAAAACGAGCTAAATCTGAACACATCGGTTTTACAAGTGTTCCTCTGATACGCGTCAAAACTTTTTCTCTTATAACTGCACGAAAAGCATGTATTCGTGCTTAATACAACGAAACAAGCTGTTTTAGTCCGAAAAGAGAAATCTGAACACATCGGTTTTACAAGTGTTCCTCTGATACGCGTCAAAACTTTTTCTCTTATAACTGCGCGAAAAGCATGTATTCTTGCTTAATACAACGAAACAAGCTGTTTTAGACCGAAACGAGCCAAATCACAACACATCGGTATTACAAGTGTTCCACGTGATACTCGTCAAAACTTTTTCTCTTATAACTGCGCGAAAAGCATGTATTCGTGCTTAATACAACGAAACAAGCTGTTTTAGACCGAAACGAGCTAAATCACAACACATCGGTTTTACAAGTGTTCCTCTGATACGCGTCTAAACTTTTTCTCTTATAACTGCGCGAAAAGCATGTATTCGTGCTTAATGCAACGAAACAAGCTGTTTCAGACCGAAACGAGCTAAATCTGAACACATCGGTTTTACAAGTGTTCCTCTGATACGCGTCAAAACTTTTTCTCTTATAACTGCGCGAAAAGCATGTATTCTTGCTTAATACAGCGAAACAAGCTGTTTTAAACCGAAACGAGCTAAATCACAACACATCGGTATTACAAGTGTTCCACGTGATACTCGTCAAAACTTTTTCTCTTATAAATGCGCGAAAAGCATGTATTCGTGCTTAATACAACGAAACAAGCTGTTTTAGACCAAAACGAGCTAAATCTGAACACATCGGTTTTACAAGTATCCACGTGATACTCGTCAAAACTTTTTCTCTTATAACTGCGCGAAAAGCATGTATTCTTGCTTAATACAACGAAACAAGCTGTTTTAGACCGAAACGAGCTAAATCACAACACATCGGTTTTACAAGTGTCTCTCTAATACGCGTCAAAACTTTTTCTCTTATAACTGCGCGAAAAGCATGTATTCTTGCTTAATACAACGAAACAAGCTGTTTTAGACCGAAACGAGCTAAATCTGAACACATCGGTTTTACAAGTGTTCCTCTGATACGCGTCAACTCTTTTTTCTCTTATAGCTGCGCGAAAAGGATGTATTCGTGCTTAGTTCAACGAAACAAGCTGTTTTAGACCGAAACGAGGTAAATTTGAACACATCGGTTTTACAAGTGTCCCTGTGACACGCCTTTAAAGCTTTTTCTCTTATCACTGCGCGAAAAGCATGTATTTCTGCTTAATACAGCGAAACAAGCTGTTTTAGACCGAAACGAGCTAAATCACAACACATCTGTTTTACAATTGTTCCTCTGATACGCGTCTAAACTTTTTCTCTTATAACTGCGCGAAAAGCCTGTATTCGTGCCTAATACAGCGAAACAAGCTGTTTTAGACCGAAACGAGCTAAATCACAACACATCGGTTTTACAAGTGTTCCTCTGATACGCGTCAAACCTTTTTCTCTTATAACTGCGCGAAAAGCATGTATTCGTGCTTAATACAACGAAACAAGCTGTTTTAGACCAAAACGAGCTAAATCTGAACACATCGGTTTTCCAAGTGTCCATGTGATACGCGTCAAAACTTTTTCCCTTATAACTGCGCGAAAAGCATGTATTCGTGCTTAATACAACGAAACAAGCTGTTTTAGTCCGAAAAGAGTTAAATCTGAACACATCGGTTTTACAAGTGTTCCTCTGATACGCGTCAAAACTTTTTCTCCTATAACTGCGCGAAAAGCTTGTATTCTTGCTTAATACAACGAAACAAGCTGTTTTAGACCGAAACGTGCCAAATCACAACACATCGGTATTACAAGTGTTCCACGTAATACTCAAAACTTTTTCTCTTTTAACTGCGCGAAAAGCATGTATTCGTGCTTAATACAACGAAACAAGCTGTTTTAGACCGAAACGAGCTAAATCTGAACACATCGGTTTTACAAGTGTCCCTGTGACACGCGTCAAAAATTTTTCTCTTATAACTGCGCGAAAAGCATGTATTCTTGCTTAATACAGCGAAACAAGCTGTTTTAGACCGAAACGAGCTAAATCACAACACAAAGGTTTTACAAGTGTTCCTCTAATACGCGTCAAAACGTTTTCTCTTATAACTGCGCGAAAAGCATGTATTCTTGCTTAATACTACGAAACAAGCTGTTTTACACCGAAACGAGCTAAATCACAACACATCGGTTTTACAAGTGGTCCTCTGATACGCGTTTAAACTTTTTCTCTTATAACTGCGCGAAAAGCATGTATTCGTGCTGAATACAACCAAACAAGCTGTTTCAGACCAAAACGAGCTAAATCTGAACACATCGGTTTTACAAGTGTTCCTCTGATACGCGTCAAAACTTTTTCTCTTATAACTGCACGAAAAGCATGTATTCGTGCTTAATACAACGAAACAAGCTGTTTTAGTCCGAAAAGAGAAATCTGAACACATCGGTTTTACAAGTGTTCCTCTGATACGCGTCAAAACTTTTTCTCTTATAACTGCGCGAAAAGCATGTATTCTTGCTTAATACAACGAAACAAGCTGTTTTAGACCGAAACGAGCCAAATCACAACACATCGGTATTACAAGTGTTCCACGTGATACTCGTCAAAACTTTTTCTCTTATAACTGCGCGAAAAGCATGTATTCGTGCTTAATACAACGAAACAAGCTGTTTTAGACCGAAACGAGCTAAATCACAACACATCGGTTTTACAAGTGTTCCTCTGATACGCGTCTAAACTTTTTCTCTTATAACTGCGCGAAAAGCATGTATTCGTGCTTAATACAACGAAACAAGCTGTTTCAGACCGAAACGAGCTAAATCTGAACACATCGGTTTTACAAGTGTTCCTCTGATACGCGTCAAAACTTTTTCTCTTATAACTGCGCGAAAAGCATGTATTCTTGCTTAATACAGCGAAACAAGCTGTTTTAAACCGAAACGAGCTAAATCACAACACATCGGTATTACAAGTGTTCCACGTGATACTCGTCAAAACTTTTTCTCTTATAAATGCGCGAAAAGCATGTATTCGTGCTTAATACAACGAAACAAGCTGTTTTAGACCAAAACGAGCTAAATCTGAACACATCGGTTTTACAAGTATCCACGTGATACTCGTCAAAACTTTTTCTCTTATAACTGCGCGAAAAGCATGTATTCTTGCTTAATACAACGAAACAAGCTGTTTTAGACCGAAACGAGCTAAATCACAACACATCGGTTTTACAAGTGTCTCTCTAATACGCGTCAAAACTTTTTCTCTTATAACTGCGCGAAAAGCATGTATTCTTGCTTAATACAACGAAACAAGCTGTTTTAGACCGAAACGAGCTAAATCTGAACACATCGGTTTTACAAGTGTTCCTCTGATACGCGTCAACTCTTTTTCTCTTATAGCTGCGCGAAAAGGATGTATTCGTGCTTAGTTCAACGAAACAAGCTGTTTTAGACCGAAACGAGGTAAATTTGAACACATCGGTTTTACAAGTGTCCCTGTGACACGCCTTTAAAGCTTTTTCTCTTATCACTGCGCGAAAAGCATGTATTTCTGCTTAATACAGCGAAACAAGCTGTTTTAGACCGAAACGAGCTAAATCACAACACATCTGTTTTACAATTGTTCCTCTGATACGCGTCTAAACTTTTTCTCTTATAACTGCGCGAAAAGCCTGTATTCGTGCTTAATACAGCGAAACAAGCTGTTTTAGACCGAAACGAGCTAAATCACAACACATCGGTTTTACAAGTGTTCCTCTGATACGCGTCAAACCTTTTTCTCTTATAACTGCGCGAAAAGCATGTATTCGTGCTTAATACAACGAAACAAGCTGTTTTAGACCAAAACGAGCTAAATCTGAACACATCGGTTTTCCAAGTGTCCATGTGATACGCGTCAAAACTTTTTCCCTTATAACTGCGCGAAAAGCATGTATTCGTGCTTAATACAACGAAACAAGCTGTTTTAGTCCGAAAAGAGTTAAATCTGAACACATCGGTTTTACAAGTGTTCCTCTGATACGCGTCAAAACTTTTTCTCCTATAACTGCGCGAAAAGCTTGTATTCTTGCTTAATACAACGAAACAAGCTGTTTTAGACCGAAACGTGCCAAATCACAACACATCGGTATTACAAGTGTTCCACGTGATACTCAAAACTTTTTCTCTTTTAACTGCGCGAAAAGCATGTATTCGTGCTTAATACAACGAAACAAGCTGTTTTAGACCGAAACGAGCTAAATCTGAACACATCGGTTTTACAAGTGTCCCTGTGACACGCGTCAAAACTTTGTCTCTTATAACTGCGCGAAAAGCATGTATTCTTGCTTAATGCAACGAAACAAGCTGTTTTAGACCGAAATGAGCTAAATCACAACACATCGGTTTTACAAGTGTTCCTCTGATACGCGTCAAAACTTTTTCTCTTATAACTGCGCGAAAAGCATGTATTCTTGCTTAATACAGCGAAACAAGCTGTTTTAGACCGAAACGAGCTAAATCACAACACATCGGTATTACACGTGTTCCACGTGATACTCGTCAAAACGTTTTCTCTTATAACTGCGCGAAAAGCATGTATTCGTGCCTAATACAACGAAACAAGCTGTTTTAGACCGAAACGAGCTAAATCTGAACACTTCGGTTTTACAAGTATCCACGTGATACTCGTCAAAACTTTTTCTCTTATAACTGCGCGAAAAGCATGTATTCTTGCTTAATACAACGAAACAAGCTGTTTTAGACCGAAACGAGCTAAATCACAACACATCGGTTTTACAAGTGTCTCTCTGATACGCGTCAAAACTTTTTCTTCTATAACTGCGCGTAAAGGATGTATTCTTGCTTAATACAACGAAACAAGTTGTTTTAGACCGAAACGAGCTAAATCTGAACACATCGGTTTTACAAGTGTCCCTGTGACACGCGTCAAAAATTTTTCTCTTATAACTGCGCGAAAAGCATGTATTCTTGCTTAATACAGCGAAACAAGCTGTTTTAGACCGAAACGAGCTAAATCACAACACAAAGGTTTTACAAGTGTTCCTCTAATATGCGTCAAAACTTTTTCTCTTATAACTGCGCGAAAAGCATGTATTCTTGCTTAATACTACGAAACAAGCTGTTTTACACCGAAACGAGCTAAATCACAACACATCGGTTTTACAAGTGTTCCTCCGATACGCGTTTAAACTTTTTCTCTTATAACTGCGCGAAAAGCAAGTATTCGTGCTTAATACAACGAAACAAGCTGTTTCAGACCGAAACGAGCTAAATCTGAACACATCGGTTTTACAAGTGTTCCTCTGATACGCGTCAAAACTTTTTCTCTTATAACTGCACGAAAAGCATGTATTCGTGCTTAATACAACGAAACAAGCTGTTTTAGTCCGAAAAGAGTTAAATCTGAACACATCGGTTTTACAAGTGTTCCTCTGATACGCGTAAAAACTTTTTCTCTTATAACTGCGCGAAAAGCATGTATTCTTGCTTAATACAACGAAACAAGCTGTTTTAGACCGAAACGAGCCAAATCACAACACATCGGTATTACAAGTGTTCCACGTGATACTCGTCAAAACTTTTTCTCTTATAACTGCGCGAAAAGCATGTATTCGTGCTTAATACAACGAAACAAGCTGTTTTAGACCGAAACGAGCTAAATCACAACACATCGGTTTTACAAGTGTTCCTCTGATACGCGTCTAAACTTTTTCTCTTATAACTGCGCGAAAAGCATGTATTCTTGCTTAATACAGCGAAACAAGCTGTTTTAAACCGAAACGAGCTAAATCACAACACATTGGTATTACAAGTGTTCCACGTGATACTCGTCAAAACTTTTTCTCTTATAACTGCGCGAAAAGCATGTATTCGTGCTTAATACAACGAAACAAGCTGTTTTAGACCAAAACGAGCTAAATCTGAACACATCGGTTTTACAAGTATCCACGTGATACTCGTCAAAACTTTTTCTCTTATAACTGCGCGAAAAGCATGTATTCTTGCTTAATACAACGAAACAAGCTGTTTTAGACCGAAACGAGCTAAATCACAACACATCGGTTTTACAAGTGTCTCTGATACGCGTCAAAACTTTTTCTTCTATAACTGCGCGTAAAGCATGTATTCGTGCTTAATACAACGAAACAAGCTGTTTTAGACCGAAACGAGCTAAATCTGAACACATCGGTTTTACAAGTGTTCCTCTGATACGCGTCAAAACTTTTTCTCTTATAACTGCGCGAAAAGCATGTATTCGTGCTTAATACAACGAAACAAGCTGTTTTAAACCGAAACGAGCTAAATCACAACACATCGGTATTACAAGTGTTCCACGTGATACTCGTCAAAACTTTTTCTCTTATAACTGCGCGAAAAGCATGTATTCGTGCTTAATACAACGAAACAAGCTGTTTTAGACCGAAACGAGCTAAATCACAACACATCGGTTTTACAAGTGTCTCTGATAAGCGTCAAAACTTTTTCTTCTATAACTGCGCGTAAAGCATGTATTCTTGCTTAATACAACGAAACAAGCTGTTTTAGACCGAAACGAGCTAAATCTGAACACATCGGTTTTACAAGTGTTCCTCTGATACGCGTCAAAACTTTTTCTCTTATAACTGCGCGAAAAGCATGTATTCGTGCTTAATACAACGAAACAAGCTGTTTTAAACCGAAACGAGCTAAATCACAACACATCGGTATTACAAGTGTTCCACGTGATACTCGTCAAAACGTTTTCTCTTATAACTGCGCGAAAAGCATGTATTCGTGCTTAATACAACGAAACAAGCTGTTTTAGACCGAAACGAGCTAAATCTGAACACTTCGGTTTTACAAGTATCCACGTGATACTCGTCAAAACTTTTTCTCTTATAACTGCGCGAAAAGCATGTATTCTTGCTTAATACAACGAAACAAGCTGTTTTAGACCGAAACGAGCTAAATCACAACACATCGGTTTTACAAGTGTTCCTCCGATACGCGTTTAAACTTTTTCTCTTATAACTGCGCGAAAAGCAAGTATTCGTGCTTAATACAACGAAACAAGCTGTTTCAGACCGAAACGAGCTAAATCTGAACACATCGGTTTTACAAGTGTTCCTCTGATACGCGTCAAAACTTTTTCTCTTAAAACTGCACGAAAAGCATGTATTCGTGCTTAATACAACGAAACAAGCTGTTTTAGTCCGAAAAGAGTTAAATCTGAACACATCGGTTTTACAAGTGTTCCTCTGATACGCGTCAAAACTTTTTCTCTTATAACTGCGCGAAAAGCATGTATTCTTGCTTAATACAACGAAACAAGCTGTTTTAGACCGAAACGAGCCAAATCACAACACATCGGTATTACAAGTGTTCCACGTGATACTCGTCAAAACTTTTTCTCTTATAACTGCGCGAAAAGCATGTATTCGTGCTTAATACAACGAAACAAGCTGTTTTAGACCGAAACGAGCTAAATCACAACACATCGGTTTTACAAGTGTTCCTCTGATACGCGTCTAAACTTTTTCTCTTATAACTGCGCGAAAAGCATGTATTCTTGCTTAATACAGCGAAACAAGCTGTTTTAAACCGAAACGAGCTAAATCACAACACATTGGTATTACAAGTGTTCCACGTGATACTCGTCAAAACTTTTTCTCTTATAACTGCGCGAAAAGCATGTATTCGTGCTTAATACAACGAAACAAGCTGTTTTAGACCAAAACGAGCTAAATCTGAACACATCGGTTTTACAAGTATCCACGTGATACTCGTCAAAACTTTTTCTCTTATAACTGCGCGAAAAGCATGTATTCTTGCTTAATACAACGAAACAAGCTGTTTTAGACCGAAACGAGCTAAATCACAACACATCGGTTTTACAAGTGTCTCTGATACGCGTCAAAACTTTTTCTTCTATAACTGCGCGTAAAGCATGTATTCGTGCTTAATACAACGAAACAAGCTGTTTTAGACCGAAACGAGCTAAATCTGAACACATCGGTTTTACAAGTGTTCCTCTGATACGCGTCAAAACTTTTTCTCTTATAACTGCGCGAAAAGCATGTATTCGTGCTTAATACAACGAAACAAGCTGTTTAAAACCGAAACGAGCTAAATCACAACACATCGGTATTACACGTGTTCCACGTGATACTCGTCAAAACTTTTTCTCTTATAACTGCGCGAAAAGCATGTATTCGTGCTTAATACAACGAAACAAGCTGTTTTAGACCAAAACGAGCTAA
Organism: Amblyomma americanum; assembly: GCF_052857255.1. Classification (NCBI taxonomy): domain Eukaryota; kingdom Metazoa; phylum Arthropoda; class Arachnida; order Ixodida; family Ixodidae; genus Amblyomma; species Amblyomma americanum. The sequence goes on along the minus strand of NW_027526489.1, from coordinate 652,562 downwards.
ATCTGAACACATCGGTTTTACAAGTATCCACGTGATACTCGTCAAAACTTTTTCTCTTATAACTGCGCGAAAAGCATGTATTCTTGCTTAATACAACGAAACAAGCTGTTTTAGACCGAAACGAGCTAAATCACAACACATCGGTTTTACAAGTGTCTCTGATAAGCGTCAAAACTTTTTCTTCTATAACTGCGCGTAAAGCATGTATTCTTGCTTAATACAACGAAACAAGCTGTTTTAGACCGAAACGAGCTAAATCTGAACACATCGGTTTTACAAGTGTTCCTCTGATACGCGTCAAAACTTTTTCTCTTATAACTGCGCGAAAAGCATGTATTCGTGCTTAATACAACGAAACAAGCTGTTTTAAACCGAAACGAGCTAAATCACAACACATCGGTATTACAAGTGTTCCACGTGATACTCGTCAAAACTTTTTCTCTTATAACTGCGCGAAAAGCATGTATTCGTGCTTAATACAACGAAACAAGCTGTTTTAGACCGAAACGAGCTAAATCTGAACACATCGGTTTTACAAGTATCCACGTGATACTCGTCAAAACTTTTTCTCTTATAACTGCGCGAAAAGCATGTATTCTTGCTTAATACAACGAAACAAGCTGTTTTAGACCGAAACGAGCTAAATCACAACACATCGGTTTTACAAGTGTCTCCGATACGCGTCAAAACTTTTTCTTCTATAACTGCGCGTAAAGCATGTATTCGTGCTTAATACAACGAAACAAGCTGTTTTAGACCGAAACGAGCTAAATCTGAACACATCGGTTTTACAAGTGTTCCTCTGATACGCGTCAAAACGTTTTCTCTTATAACTGCGCGAAAAGCATGTATTCTTGCCTAATACAGCGAAACAAGCTGTTTTAGACCGAAACGAGCTAAATCACAACACATCGGTTTTACAAGTGTTCCTCTGATACGCGTCAAAACTTTTTCTCTTATAACGGCGCGAAAAGCATGTATTCTTGCTTAATACAGCGAAACAAGCTGTTTTAGACCGCAATGAGCTAAATCACAACACATCGGTTTTACAAGTGTTCCTCAGATACGCGTCAAAACTTTTTCTTTTATAACGGCGCGAAAAGCATGTATTCTTGCTTAATACAGCGAAACAAGCTGTTTTAGACCGAAACGAGCTAAATCACAACACATCGGTATTACAAGTGTTCCACGTGATACTCGTCAAAACTCTTTCTCTTTTAACTGCGCGAAAAGCATGTATTCGTGCTTAATACAACGAAACAAGCTGTTTTTGACCGAAACGAGCTAAATCTGAACACATCGGTTTTACAAGTATCCACGTGATACTCGTCAAAACTTTTTCTCTTATAACTGCGCGAAAAGCATGTATTCTTGCTTAATACAGCGAAACAAGCTGTTTTAGACCGAAACGAGCTAAATCACAACACATCGGTTTTACAAGTGTTCCTCTGATACGCGTCAAAACTTTTTCTCTTATAACTGCGCGAAAAGCATGTATTCTTGCTTAATACAGCGAAACAAGCTGTTTTAGACCGAAACGAGCTAAATCACAACACATCGGTTTTACAAGTGTTCCTCTGATACGCGTCAAAACTTTTTCTCTTATAACTGCGCGAAAAGCATGTATTCGTGCTTAATACAACGAAACAAGCTGTTTTAGACCGAAACGAGCTAAATCACAACACATCGGTATTACAAGTGTTCCACGTGATACTCGTCAAAACTTTTTCTCTTATAACTGCACGAAAAGCATGTATTCGTGCTTAATACAACGAAACAAGCTGTTTTAGTCCGAAAAGAGTTAAATCTGAACACATCGGTTTTACAAGTGTTCCTCTGATACGCGTCAAAACTTTTTCTCTTATAACTGCGCGAAAAGCATGTATTCTTGCTTAATACAACGAAACAAGCTGTTTTAGACCGAGACGAGCCAAATCACAACACATCGGTATTACAAGTGTTCCACGTGATACTCGTCAAAACTTTTTCTCTTATAACTGCGCGAAAAGCATGTATTCGTGCTTAATACAATGAAACAAGCTGTTTTAGACCAAAACGAGCTAAATCTGAACACATCGGTTTTACAAGTATCCACGTGATACTCGTCAAAACTTTTTCTCTTATAACTGCGCGAAAAGCATGTATTCTTGCTTAATACAACGAAACAAGCTGTTTTAGACCGAAACGAGCTAAATCACAACACATCGGTTTTACAAGTGTCTCTGATACGCGTCAAAACTTTTTCTTCTATAACTGCGCGTAAAGCATGTATTCGTGCTTAATACAACGAAACAAGCTGTTTTAGACCGAAACGAGCTAAATCTGAACACATCGGTTTTACAAGTGTTCCTCTGATACGCGTCAAAACTTTTTTCTCTTATAACTGCGCGAAAAGCATGTATTCGTGCTTAATACAACGAAACAAGCTGTTTTAAACCGAAACGAGCTAAATCACAACACATCGGTATTACAAGTGTTCCACGTGATACTCGTCAAAACTTTTTCTCTTATAACTGCGCGAAAAGCATGTATTCGTGCTTAATACAACGAAACAAGCTGTTTTAGACCAAAACGAGCTAAATCTGAACACATCGGTTTTACAAGTATCCACGTGATACTCGTCAAAACTTGTTCTCTTATAACTGCGCGAAAAGCATGTATTCTTGCTTAATACAACGAAACAAGCTGTTTTAGACCGAAACGAGCTAAATCACAACACATCGGTTTTACAAGTGTCTCTGATAAGACCTTAATACAACGAAACAAGCTGTTTTAGACCGAAACGAGCTAAATCTGAACACATCGGTTTTACAAGTGTTCCTCTGATACGCGTCAAAACTTTTTCTCTTATAACTGCGCGAAAAGCATGTATTCGTGCTTAATACAACGAAACAAGCTGTTTTAAACCGAAACGAGCTAAATCACAACACATCGGTATTACAAGTGTTCCACGTGATACTCGTCAAAACTTTTTCTCTTATAACTGCGCGAAAAGCATGTATTCGTGCTTAATACAACGAAACAAGCTGTTTTAGACCGAAACGAGCTAAATCTGAACACATCGGTTTTACAAGTATCCACGTGATACTCGTCAAAACTTTTTCTCTTATAACTGCGCGAAAAGCATGTATTCTTGCTTAATACAACGAAACAAGCTGTTTTAGACCGAAACGAGCTAAATCACAACACATCGGTTTTACAAGTGTCTCCGATACGCGTCAAAACTTTTTCTTCTATAACTGCGCGTAAAGCATGTATTCGTGCTTAATACAACGAAACAAGCTGTTTTAGACCGAAACGAGCTAAATCTGAACACATCGGTTTTACAAGTGTTCCTCTGATACGCGTCAAAACTTTTTCTCTTATAACTGCGCGAAAAGCATGTATTCTTGCTTAATACAGCGAAACAAGCTGTTTTAGACCGAAACAAGCTAAATCACAACACATCGGTTTTACAAGTGTTCCTCTGATACGCGTCAAAACTTTTTCTCTTATAACGGCGCGAAAAGCATGTATTCTTGCTTAATACAGCGAAACAAGCTGTTTTAGACCGAAATGAGCTAAATCACAACACATCGGTTTTACAAGTGTTCCTCTGATACGCGTCAAAACTTTTTCTTTTATAACGGCGCGAAAAGCATGTATTCTTGCTTAATACAGCGAAACAAGCTGTTTTAGACCGAAACGAGCTAAATCACAACACATCGGTATTACAAGTGTTCCACGTGATACTCGTCAAAACTTTTTCTCTTTTAACTGCGCGAAAAGCATGTATTCGTGCTTAATACAACGAAACAAGCTGTTTTTGACCGAAACGAGCTAAATCTGAACACATCGGTTTTACAAGTATCCACGTGATACTCGTCAAAACTTTTTCTCTTATAACTGCGCGAAAAGCATGTATTCTTGCTTAATACAGCGAAACAAGCTGTTTTAGAACGAAACGAGCTAAATCACAACACATCGGTTTTACAAGTGTTCCTCTGATACGCGTCAAAACTTTTTCTCTTATAACTGCGCGAAAAGCATGTATTCTTGCTTAATACAGCGAAACAAGCTGTTTTAGACCGAAACGAGCTAAATCACAACACATCGGTTTTACAAGTGTTCCTCTGATACGCGTCAAAACTTTTTCTCTTATAACTGCGCGAAAAGCATGTATTCGTGCTTAATACAACGAAACAAGCTGTTTTAAACCGAAACGAGCTAAATCACAACACATCGGTAATACAAGTGTTCCACGTGATACTCGTCAAAACTTTTTCTCTTATAACTGCGCGAAAAGCATGTATTCGTGCTTAATACAACGAAACAAGCTGTTTTAGACCAAAACGAGCTAAATCTGAACACATCGGTTTTACAAGTATCCACGTGATACTCGTCAAAACTTTTTCTCTTATAACTGCGCGAAAAGCATGTATTCTTGCTTAATACAACGAAACAAGCTGTTTTAGACCGAAACGAGCTAAATCACAACACATCGGTTTTACAAGTGTCTCTGATACGCGTCAAAACTTTTTCTTCTATAACTGCGCGTAAAGCATGTATTCTTGCTTAATACAACGAAACAAGCTGTTTTAGACCGAAACGAGCTAAATCTGAACACATCGGTTTTACAAGTGTTCCTCTGATACGCGTCAAAACTTTTTCTCTTATAACTGCGCGAAAAGCATGTATTCGTGCTTAATACAACGAAACAAGCTGTTTTAAACCGAAACGAGCTAAATCACAACACATCGGTATTACAAGTGTTCCACGTGATACTCGTCAAAACTTTTTCTCTTATAACTGCGCGAAAAGCATGTATTCTTGCTTAATACAACGAAACAAGCTGTTTTAGACCGAAGCGAGCTAAATCACAACACATCGGTTTTACAAGTGTCTCTCTGATACGCGTCAAAACTTTTTCTTCTATAACTGCGCGTAAAGCATGTATTCTTGCCTAATACAACGAAACAAGTTGTTTTAGACCGAAACGAGCTAAATCTGAACACATCGGTTTTACAAGTGTCCCTGTGACACGCGTCAAAAATTTTTCTCTTATAACTGCGCGAAAAGCATGTATTCTTGCCTAATACAACGAAACAAGCTGTTTTAGACCGAAACGAGCTAAATCACAACACATCGGTTTTACAAGTGTCTCTCTGATACGCGTCAAAACTTTTTCTTCTATAACTGCGCGTAAAGCATGTATTCTTGCCTAATACAACGAAACAAGTTGTTTTAGACCGAAACGAGCTAAATCTGAACACATCGGTTTTACAAGTGTCCCTGTGACACGCGTCAAAAATTTTTCTATTATAACTGCGCGAAAAGCATGTATTCTTGCTTAATACAGCGAAACAAGCTGTTTTAGACCGAAACGAGCTAAATCACAACACAAAGGTTTTACAAGTGTTCCTCTAATACGCGTCAAAACTTTTTCTCTTATAACTGCGCGAAAAGCATGTATTCTTGCTTAATACTACGAAACAAGCTGTTTTACACCGAAACGAGCTAAATCACAACACATCGGTTTTACAAGTGTTCCTCTGATACGCGTTTAAACTTTTTCTCTTATAACTGCGCGAAAAGCATGTATTCGTGCTTAATACAACCAAACAAGCTGTTTCAGACCAAAACGAGCTAAATCTGAACACATCGGTTTTACAAGTGTTCCTCTGATACGCGTCAAAACTTTTTCTCTTATAACTGCACGAAAAGCATGTATTCGTGCTTAATAAAACGAAACAAGCTGTTTTAGTCCGAAAAGAGAAATCTGAACACATCGGTTTTACAAGTGTTCCTCTGATACGCGTCAAAACTTTTTCTCTTACAACTGCGCGAAAAGCATGTATTCTTGCTTAATACAACGAAACAAGCTGTTTTAGACCGAAACGAGCCAAATCACAACACATCGGTATTACAAGTGTTCCACGTGATACTCGTCAAAACTTTTTCTCTTATAACTGCGCGAAAAGCATGTATTCGTGCTTAATACAACGAAACAAGCTGTTTTAGACCGAAACGAGCTAAATCACAACACATCGGTTTTACAAGTGTTCCTCTGATACGCGTCTAAACTTTTTCTCTTATAACTGCGCGAAAAGCATGTATTCGTGCTTAATACAACGAAACAAGCTGTTTCAGACCGAAACGAGCTAAATCTGAACACATCGGTTTTACAAGTGTTCCTCTGATACGCGTCAAAACTTTTTCTCTTATAACTGCGCGAAAAGCATGTATTCTTGCTTAATACAGCGAAACAAGCTGTTTTAAACCGAAACGAGCTAAATCACAACACATCGATATTACAAGTGTTCCACGTGATACTCGTCAAAACTTTTTCTCTTATAAATGCGCGAAAAGCATGTATTCGTGCTTAATACAACGAAACAAGCTGTTTTAGACCAAAACGAGCTAAATCTGAACACATCGGTTTTACAAGTATCCACGTGATACTCGTCAAAACTTTTTCTCTTATAACTGCGCGAAAAGCATGTATTCTTGCTTAATACAACGAAACAAGCTGTTTTAGACCGACACGAGCTAAATCACAACACATCTGTTTTACAATTGTTCCTCTGATACGCGTCTAAACTTTTTCTCTTATAACTGCGCGAAAAGCCTGTATTCGTGCTTAATACAGCGAAACAAGCTGTTTTAGACCGAAACGAGCTAAATCACAACACATCGGTTTTACAAGTGTTCCTCTGATACGCGTCAAAACTTTTTCTCTTATAACTGCGCGAAAAGCATGTATTCGTGCTTAATACAACGAAACAAGCTGTTTTAGACCAAAACGAGCTAAATATGAACACATCGGTTTTCCAAGTGTCCATGTGATACGCGTCAAAACTTTTTCCCTTATAACTGCGCGAAAAGCATGTATTCGTGCTTAATACAACGAAACAAGCTGTTTTAGTCCGAAAAGAGTTAAATCTGAACACATCGGTTTTACAAGTGTTCCTCTGATACGCGTCAAAACTTTTTCTCCTATAACTGCGCGAAAAGCTTGTATTCTTGCTTAATACAACGAAACAAGCTGTTTTAGACCGAAACGTGCCAAATCACAACACATCGGTATTACAAGTGTTCCACGTGATACTCAAAACTTTTTCTCTTTTAACTGCGCGAAAAGCATGTATTCGTGCTTAATACAACGAAACAAGCTGTTTTAGACCGAAAGGAGCTAAATCTGAACACATCGGTTTTACAAGTGTCCCTGTGACACGCGTCAAAACTTTGTCTCTTATAACTGCGCGAAAAGCATGTATTCTTGCTTAATGCAACGAAACAAGCTGTTTTAGACCGAAATGAGCTAAATCACAACACATCGGTTTTACAAGTGTTCCTCTGATACGCGTCAAAACTTTTTCTCTTATAACTGCGCGAAAAGCATGTATTCTTGCTTAATACAGCGAAACAAGCTGTTTTAGACCGAAACGAGCTAAATCACAACACATCGGTATTACACGTGTTCCACGTGATACTCGTCAAAACGTTTTCTCTTATAACTGCGCGAAAAGCATGTATTCGTGCTTAATACAACGAAACAAGCTGTTTTAGACCGAAACGAGCTAAATCTGAACACTTCGGTTTTACAAGTATCCACGTGATACTCGTCAAAACTTTTTCTCTTATAACTGCGCGAAAAGCATGTATTCTTGCTTAATACAACGAAACAAGCTGTTTTAGACCGAAACGAGCTAAATCACAACACATCGGTTTTACAAGTGTCTCTCTGATACGCGTCAAAACTTTTTCTTCTATAACTGCGCGTAAAGCATGTATTCTTGCTTAATACAACGAAACAAGTTGTTTTAGACCGAAACGAGCTAAATCTGAACACATCGGTTTTACAAGTGTCCCTGTGACACGCGTCAAAAATTTTTCTCTTATAACTGCGCGAAAAGCATGTATTCTTGCTTAATACAGCGAAACAAGCTGTTTTAGACCGAAACGAGCTAAATCACAACACAAAGGTTTTACAAGTGTTCCTCTAAGACGCGTAAAAACTTTTTCTCTTATAACTGCGCGAAAAGCATGTATTCTTGCTTAATACTACGAAACAAGCTGTTTTACACCGAAACGAGCTAAATCACAACACATCGGTTTTACAAGTGTTCCTCCGATACGCGTTTAAACTTTTTCTCTTATAACTGCGCGAAAAGCAAGTATTCGTGCTTAATACAACGAAACAAGCTGTTTCAGACCGAAACGAGCTAAATCTGAACACATCGGTTTTACAAGTGTTCCTCTGATACGCGTCAAAACTTTTTCTCTTATAACTGCACGAAAAGCTAGTATTCGTGCTTAATACAACGAAACAAGCTGTTTTAGTCCGAAAAGAGTTAAATCTGAACACATCGGTTTTACAAGTGTTCCTCTGATACGCGTCAAAACTTTTTCTCTTATAACTGCGCGAAAAGCATGTATTCTTGCTTAATACAACGAAACAAGCTGTTTTAGACCGAAACGAGCCAAATCACAACACATCGGTATTACAAGTGTTCCACGTGATACTCGTCAAAACTTTTTCTCTTATAACTGCGCGAAAAGCATGTATTCGTGCTTAATACAACGAACAAGCTGTTTTAGACCGAAACGAGCTAAATCACAACACATCGGTTTTACAAGTGTTCCTCTGATACGCGTCTAAACTTTTTCTCTTATAACTGCGCGAAAAGCATGTATTCTTGCTTAATACAGCGAAACAAGCTGTTTTAAACCGAAACGAGCTAAATCACAACACATTGGTATTACAAGTGTTCCACGTGATACTCGTCAAAACTTTTTCTCTTATAACTGCGCGAAAAGCATGTATTCGTGCTTAATACAACGAAACAAGCTGTTTTAGACCAAAACGAGCTAAATCTGAACACATCGGTTTTACAAGTATCCACGTGATACTCGTCAAAACTTTTTCTCTTATAACTGCGCGAAAAGCATGTATTCTTGCTTAATACAACGAAACAAGCTGTTTTAGACCGAAACGAGCTAAATCACAACACATCGGTTTTACAAGTGTCTCTGATACGCGTCAAAACTTTTTCTTCTATAACTGCGCGTAAAGCATGTATTCGTGCTTAATACAACGAAACAAGCTGTTTTAGACCGAAACGAGCTAAATCTGAACACATCGGTTTTACAAGTGTTCCTCTGATACGCGTCAAAACTTTTTCTCTTATAACTGCGCGAAAAGCATGTATTCGTGCTTAATACAACGAAACAAGCTGTTTTAAACCGAAACGAGCTAAATCACAACACATCGGTATTACAAGTGTTCCACGTGATACTCGTCAAAACTTTTTCTCTTATAACTGCGCGAAAAGCATGTATTCGTGCTTAATACAACGAAACAAGCTGTTTTAGACCAAAACGAGCTAAATCTGAACACATCGGTTTTACAAGTATCCACGTGATACTCGTCAAAACTTTTTCTCTTATAACTGCGCGAAAAGCATGTATTCTTGCTTAATACAACGAAACAAGCTGTTTTAGACCGAAACGAGCTAAATCACAACACATCGGTTTTACAAGTGTCTCTGATAAGCGTCAAAACTTTTTCTTCTATAACTGCGCGTAAAGCATGTATTCTTGCTTAATACAACGAAACAAGCTGTTTTAGACCGAAACGAGCTAAATCTGAACACATCGGTTTTACAAGTGTTCCTCTGATACGCGTCTAAACTTTTTCTCTTATAACTGCGCGAAAAGCCTGTATTCGTGCTTAATACAGCGAAACAAGCTGTTTTAGACCGAAACGAGCTAAATCACAACACATCGGTTTTCCAAGTGTCCATGTGATACGCGTCAAAACTTTTTCCCTTATAACTGCGCGAAAAGCATGTATTCGTGCTTAATACAACGAAACAAGCTGTTTTAGTCCGAAAAGAGTTAAATCTGAACACATCGGTTTTACAAGTGTTCCTCTGATACGCGTCAAAACTTTTTCTCCTATAACTGCGCGAAAAGCTTGTATTCTTGCTTAATACAACGAAACAAGCTGTTTTAGACCGAAACGTGCCAAATCACAACACATCGGTATTACAAGTGTTCCACGTGATACTCAAAACTTTTTCTCTTATAACTGCGCGAAAAGCATGTATTCGTGCTTAATACAACGAAACAAGCTGTTTTAGTCCGAAAAGAGTTAAATCTGAACACATCGGTTTTACAAGTGTTCCTCTGATACGCGTCAAAACTTTTTCTCCTATAACTGCGCGAAAAGCTTGTATTCTTGCTTAATACAACGAAACAAGCTGTTTTAGACCGAAACGTGCCAAATCACAACACATCGGTATTACAAGTGTTCCACGTGATACTCAAAACTTTTTCTCTTATAACTGCGCGAAAAGCATGTATTCTTGCTTAATGCAACGAAACAAGCTGTTTTAGACCGAAATGAGCTAAATCACAACACATCGGTTTTACAAGTGTTCCTCTGATACGCGTCAAAACTTTTTCTCTTATAACTGCGCGAAAAGCATGTATTCTTGCTTAATACAGCGAAACAAGCTGTTTTAGACCGAAACGAGCTAAATCACAACACATCGGTATTACACGTGTTCCACGTGATACTCGTCAAAACGTTTTCTCTTATAACTGCGCGAAAAGCATGTATTCGTGCTTAATACAACGAAACAAGCTGTTTTAGACCGAAACGAGCTAAATCTGAACACTTCGGTTTTACAAGTATCCACGTGATACTCGTCAAAACTTTTTCTCTTATAACTGCGCGAAAAGCATGTATTCTTGCTTAATACAACGAAACAAGCTGTTTTAGACCGAAACGAGCTAAATCACAACACATCGGTTTTACAAGTGTCTCTCTGATACGCGTCAAAACTTTTTCTTCTATAACTGCGCGTAAAGCATGTATTCTTGCTAAATACAACGAAACAAGTTGTTTTAGACCGAAACGAGCTAAATCTGAACACATCGGTTTTACAAGTGTCCCTGTGACACGCGTCAAAAATTTTTCTCTTATAACTGCGCGAAAAGCATGTATTCTTGCTTAATACAGCGAAACAAGCTGTTTTAGACCGAAACGAGCTAAGTCACAACACAAAGGTTTTACAAGTGTTCCTCTAATACGCGTCAAAACTTTTTCTCTTATAACTGCGCGAAAAGCATGTATTCTTGCTTAATACTACGAAACAAGCTGTTTTACACCGAAACGAGCTAAATCACAACACATCGGTTTTACAAGTGTTCCTCCGATACGCGTTTAAACTTTTTCTCTTATAACTGCGCGAAAAGCAAGTATTCGTGCTTAATACAACGAAACAAGCTGTTTCAGACCGAAACGAGCTAAATCTGAACACATCGGTTTTACAAGTGTTCCTCTGATACGCGTCAAAACTTTTTCTCTTATAACTGCACGAAAAGCTTGTATTCGTGCTTAATACAACGAAACAAGCTGTTTTAGTCCGAAAAGAGTTAAATCTGAACACATCGGTTTTACAAGTGTTCCTCTGATACGCGTCTAAACTTTTTCTCTTATAACTGCGCGAAAAGCATGTATTCTTGCTTAATACAGCGAAACAAGCTGTTTTAAACCGAAACGAGCTAAATCACAACACATTGGTATTACAAGTGTTCCACGTGATACTCGTCAAAACTTTTTCTCTTATAACTGCGCGAAAAGCATGTATTCGTGCTTAATACAACGAAACAAGCTGTTTTAGACCAAAACGAGCTAAATCTGAACACATCGGTTTTACAAGTATCCACGTGATACTCGTCAAAACTTTTTCTCTTATAACTGCGCGAAAAGCATGTATTCTTGCTTAATACAACGAAACAAGCTGTTTTAGACCGAAACGAGCTAAATCACAACACATCGGTTTTACAAGTGTCTCTGATACGCGTCAAAACTTTTTCTTCTATAACTGCGCGTAAAGCATGTATTCGTGCTTAATACAACGAAACAAGCTGTTTTAGACCGAAACGAGCTAAATCTGAACACATCGGTTTTACAAGTGTTCCTCTGATACGCGTCAAAACTTTTTCTCTTATAACTGCGCGAAAAGCATGTATTCGTGCTTAATACAACGAAACAAGCTGTTTTAAACCGAAACGAGCTAAATCACAACACATCGGTATTACAAGTGTTCCACGTGATACTCGTCAAAACTTTTTCTCTTATAACTGCGCGAAAAGCATGTATTCGTGCTTAATACAACGAAACAAGCTGTTTTAGACCAAAACGAGCTAAATCTGAACACATCGGTTTTACAAGTATCCACGTGATACTCGTCAAAACTTTTTCTCTTATAACTGCGCGAAAAGCATGTATTCTTGCTTAATACAACGAAACAAGCTGTTTTAGACCGAAACGAGCTAAATCACAACACATCGGTTTTACAAGTGTCTCTGATAAGCGTCAAAACTTTTTCTTCTATAACTGCGCGTAAAGCATGTATTCTTGCTTAATACAACGAAACAAGCTGTTTTAGACCGAAACGAGCTAAATCTGAACACATCGGTTTTACAAGTGTTCCTCTGATACGCGTCAAAACTTTTTCTCTTATAACTGCGCGAAAAGCATGTATTCGTGCTTAATACAACGAAACAAGCTGTTTTAAACCGAAACGAGCTAAATCACAACACATCGGTATTACAAGTGTTCCACGTGATACTCGTCAAAACGTTTTCTCTTATAACTGCGCGAAAGCATGTATTCGTGCTTAATACAACGAAACAAGCTGTTTTAGACCGAAACGAGCTAAATCTGAACACTTCGGTTTTACAAGTATCCACGTGATACTCGTCAAAACTTTTTCTCTTATAACTGCGCGAAAAGCATGTATTCTTGCTTAATACAACGAAACAAGCTGTTTTAGACCGAAACGAGCTAAATCACAACACATCGGTTTTACAAGTGTCTCTCTGATACGCGTCGAAACTTTTTCTTCTATAACTGCGCGTAAAGCATGTATTCTTGCTTAATACAACGAAACAAGTTGTTTTAGACCGAAACGAGCTAAATCTGAACACATCGGTTTTACAAGTGTCCCTGTGACACGCGTCAAAAATTTTTCTCTTATAACTGCGCGAAAAGCATGTATTCTTGCTTAATACAGCGAAACAAGCTGTTTTAGACCGAAACGAGCTAAATCACAACACAAAGGTTTTACAAGTGTTCCTCTAATACGCGTCAAAACTTTTTCTCTTATAACTGCGCGAAAAGCATGTATTCTTGCTTAATACTACGAAACAAGCTGTTTTACACCGAAACGAGCTAAATCACAACACATCGGTTTTACAAGTGTTCCTCCGATACGCGTTTAAACTTTTTCTCTTATAACTGCGCGAAAAGCAAGTATTCGTGCTTAATACAACGAAACAAGCTGTTTCAGACCGAAACGAGCTAAATCTGAACACATCGGTTTTACAAGTGTTCCTCTGATACGCGTCAAAACTTTTTCTCTTATAACTGCACGAAAAGCATGTATTCGTGCTTAATACAACGAAACAAGCTGTTTTAGTCCGAAAAGAGTTAAATCTGAACACATCGGTTTTACAAGTGTTCCTCTGATACGCGTCAAAACTTTTTCTCTTATAACTGCGCGAAAAGCATGTATTCTTGCTTAATACAACGAAACAAGCTGTTTTAGACCGAAACGAGCCAAATCACAACACATCGGTATTACAAGTGTTCCACGTGATACTCGTCAAAACTTTTTCTCTTATAACTGCGCGAAAAGCATGTATTCGTGCTTAATACAACGAAACAAGCTGTTTTAGACCGAAACGAGCTAAATCACAACACATCGGTTTTACAAGTGTTCCTCTGATACGCGTCTAAACTTTTTCTCTTATAACTGCGCGAAAAGCATGTATTCTTGCTTAATACAGCGAAACAAGCTGTTTTAAACCGAAACGAGCTAAATCACAACACATTGGTATTACAAGTGTTCCACGTGATACTCGTCAAAACTTTTTCTCTTATAACTGCGCGAAAAGCATGTATTCGTGCTTAATACAACGAAACAAGCTGTTTTAGACCAAAACGAGCTAAATCTGAACACATCGGTTTTACAAGTATCCACGTGATACTCGTCAAAACTTTTTCTCTTATAACTGCGCGAAAAGCATGTATTCTTGCTTAATACAACGAAACAAGCTGTTTTAGACCGAAACGAGCTAAATCACAACACATCGGTTTTACAAGTGTCTCTGATACGCGTCAAAACTTTTTCTTCTATAACTGCGCGTAAAGCATGTATTCGTGCTTAATACAACGAAACAAGCTGTTTCAGACCGAAACGAGCTAAATCTGAACACATCGGTTTTACAAGTGTTCCTCTGATACGCGTCAAAACTTTTTCTCTTATAACTGCGCGAAAAGCATGTATTCGTGCTTAATACAACGAAACAAGCTGTTTTAAACCGAAACGAGCTAAATCACAACACATCGGTATTACAAGTGTTCCACGTGATACTCGTCAAAACTTTTTCTCTTATAACTGCGCGAAAAGCATGTATTCGTGCTTAATACAACGAAACAAGCTGTTTTAGATCAAAACGAGCTAAATCTGAACACATCGGTTTTACAAGTATCCACGTGATACTCGTCAAAACGTTTTCTCTTATAACTGCGCGAAAAGCATGTATTCTTGCTTAATACAACGAAACAAGCTGTTTTAGACCGAAACGAGCTAAATCACAACACATCGGTTTTACAAGTGTCTCTGATAAGCGTCAAAACTTTTTCTTCTATAACTGCGCGTAAAGCATGTATTCTTGCTTAATACAACGAAACAAGCTGTTTTAGACCGAAACGAGCTAAATCTGAACACATCGGTTTTACAAGTGTTCCTCTGATACGCGTCAAAACGTTTTCTCTTATAACTGCGCGAAAAGCATGTATTCGTGCTTAATACAACGAAACAAGCTGTTTTAAACCGAAACGAGCTAAATCACAACACATCGGTATTACAAGTGTTCCACGTGATACTCGTCAAAACTTTTTCTCTTATAACTGCGCGAAAAGCATGTATTCGTGCTTAATACAACGAAACAAGCTGTTTTAGACCGAAACGAGCTAAATCTGAACACATCGGTTTTACAAGTATCCACGTGATATTCGTCAAAACTTTTTCTCTTATAACTGCGCGAAAAGCATGTATTCTTGCTTAATACAACGAAACAAGCTGTTTTAGACCGAAACGAGCTAAATCACAACACATCGGTTTTACAAGTGTCTCCGATACGCGTCAAAACTTTTTCTTCTATAACTGCGCGTAAAGCATGTATTCGTGCTTAATACAACGAAACAAGCTGTTTTAGACCGAAACGAGCTAAATCTGAACACATCGGTTTTACAAGTGTTCCTCTGATACGCGTCAAAACTTTTTCTCTTATAACTGCGCGAAAAGCATGTATTCTTGCCTAATACAGCGAAACAAGCTGTTTTAGACCGAAACGAGCTAAATCACAACACATCGGTTTTACAAGTGTTCCTCTGATACGCGTCAAAACTTTTTCTCTTATAACGGCGCGAAAAGCATGTATTCTTGCTTAATACAGCGAAACAAGCTGTTTTAGACCGCAATGAGCTAAATCACAACACATCGGTTTTACAAGTGTTCCTCTGATACGCGTCAAAACTTTTTCTTTTATAACGGCGCGAAAAGCATGTATTCTTGCTTAATACAGCGAAACAAGCTGTTTTAGACCGAAACGACCTAAATCACAACACATCGGTATTACAAGTGTTCCACGTGATACTCGTCAAAACACTTTCTCTTTTAACTGCGCGAAAAGCATGTATTCGTGCTTAATACAACGAAACAAGCTGTTTTTGACCGAAACGAGCTAAATCTGAACACATCGGTTTTACAAGTATCCACGTGATACTCGTCAAAACTTTTTCTCTTATAACTGCGCGAAAAGCATGTATTCTTGCTTAATACAGCGAAACAAGCTGTTTTAGACCGAAACGAGCTAAATCACAACACATCGGTTTTACAAGTGTTCCTCTGATACGCGTCAAAACTTTTTCTCTTATAACTGCGCGAAAAGCATGTATTCTTGCTTAATACAGCGAAACAAGCTGTTTCAGACCGAAACGAGCTAAATCACAACACATCGGTTTTACAAGTGTTCCTCTGATACGCGTCTAAACTTTTTCTCTTATAACTGCGCGAAAAGCATGTATTCTTGCTTAATACAGCGAAACAAGCTGTTTTAAACCGAAACGAGCTAAATCACAACACATTGGTATTACAAGTGTTCCACGTGATACTCGTCAAAACTTTTTCTCTTATAACTGCGCGAAAAGCATGTATTCGTGCTTAATACAACGAAACAAGCTGTTTTAGACCAAAACGAGCTAAATCTGAACACATCGGTTTTACAAGTATCCACGTGATACTCGTCAAAACTTTTTCTCTTATAACTGCGCGAAAAGCATGTATTCTTGCTTAATACAACGAAACAAGCTGTTTTAGACCGAAACGAGCTAAATCACAACACATCGGTTTTACAAGTGTCTCTGATACGCGTCAAAACTTTTTCTTCTATAACTGCGCGTAAAGCATGTATTCGTGCTTAATACAACGAAACAAGCTGTTTCAGACCGAAACGAGCTAAATCTGAACACATCGGTTTTACAAGTGTTCCTCTGACACGCGTCAAAACTTTTTCTCTTATAACTGCGCGAAAAGCATGTATTCGTGCTTAATACAACGAAACAAGCTGTTTTAAACCGAAACGAGCTAAATCACAACACATCGGTATTACAAGTGTTCCACGTGATACTCGTCAAAACTTTTTCTCTTATAACTGCGCGAAAAGCATGTATTCGTGCTTAATACAACGAAACAAGCTGTTTTAGATCAAAACGAGCTAAATCTGAACACATCGGTTTTACAAGTATCCACGTGATACTCGTCAAAACTTTTTCTCTTATAACTGCGCGAAAAGCATGTATTCTTGCTTAATACAACGAAACAAGCTGTTTTAGACCGAAACGAGCTAAATCACAACACATCGGTTTTACAAGTGTCTCTGATAAGCGTCAAAACTTTTTCTTCTATAACTGCGCGTAAAGCATGTATTCTTGCTTAATACAACGAAACAAGCTGTTTTAGACCGAAACGAGCTAAATCTGAACACATCGGTTTTACAAGTGTTCCTCTGATACGCGTCAAAACGTTTTCTCTTATAACTGCGCGAAAAGCATGTATTCGTGCTTAATACAACGAAACAAGCTGTTTTAAACCGAAACGAGCTAAATCACAACACATCGGTATTACAAGTGTTCCACGTGATACTCGTCAAAACTTTTTCTCTTATAACTGCGCGAAAAGCATGTATTCGTGCTTAATACAACGAAACAAGCTGTTTTAGACCGAAACGAGCTAAATCTGAACACATCGGTTTTACAAGTATCCACGTGATATTCGTCAAAACTTTTTCTCTTATAACTGCGCGAAAAGCATGTATTCTTGCTTAATACAACGAAACAAGCTGTTTTAGACCGAAACGAGCTAAATCACAACACATCGGTTTTACAAGTGTCTCCGATACGCGTCAAAACTTTTTCTTCTATAACTGCGCGTAAAGCATGTATTCGTGCTTAATACAACGAAACAAGCTGTTTTAGACCGAAACGAGCTAAATCTGAACACATCGGTTTTACAAGTGTTCCTCTGATACGCGTCAAAACTTTTTATCTTATAACTGCGCGAAAAGCATGTATTCTTGCCTAATACAGCGAAACAAGCTGTTTTAGACCGAAACGAGCTAAATCACAACACATCGGTTTTACAAGTGTTCCTCTGATACGCGTCAAAACTTTTTCTCTTATAACGGCGCGAAAAGCATGTATTCTTGCTTAATACAGCGAAACAAGCTGTTTTAGACCGCAATGAGCTAAATCACAACACATCGGTTTTACAAGTGTTCCTCTGATACGCGTCAAAACTTTTTCTTTTATAACGGCGCGAAAAGCATGTATTCTTGCTTAATACAGCGAAACAAGCTGTTTTAGACCGAAACGACCTAAATCACAACACATCGGTATTACAAGTGTTCCACGTGATACTCGTCAAAACACTTTCTCTTTTAACTGCGCGAAAAGCATGTATTCGTGCTTAATACAACGAAACAAGCTGTTTTTGACCGAAACGAGCTAAATCTGAACACATCGGTTTTACAAGTATCCACGTGATACTCGTCAAAACTTTTTCTCTTATAACTGCGCGAAAAGCATGTATTCTTGCTTAATACAGCGAAACAAGCTGTTTTAGACCGAAACGAGCTAAATCACAACACATCGGTTTTACAAGTGTTCCTCTGATACGCGTCAAAACTTTTTCTCTTATAACTGCGCGAAAAGCATGTATTCTTGCTTAATACAGCGAAACAAGCTGTTTCAGACCGAAACGAGCTAAATCACAACACATCGGTTTTACAAGTGTTCCTCTGATACGCGTCAAAACTTTTTCTCTTATAACTGCGCGAAAAGCATGTATTCGTGCTTAATACAACGAAACAAGCTGTTTTAAACCGAAACGAGCTAAATCACAACACATCGGTATTACAAGTGTTCCACGTGATACTCGTCAAAACTTTTTCTCTTATAACTGCGCGAAAAGCATGTATTCGTGCTTAATACAACGAAACAAGCTGTTTTAGACCAAAACGAGCTAAATCTGAACACATCGGTTTTACAAGTATCCACGTGATACTCGTCAAAACTTTTTCTCTTATAACTGCGCGAAAAGCATGTATTCTTGCTTAATACAACGAAACAAGCTGTTTTAGACCGAAACGAGCTAAATCACAACACATCGGTTTTACAAGTGTCTCTGATACGCGTCAAAACTTTTTCTTCTATAACTGCGCGTAAAGCATGTATTCTTGCTTAATACAACGAAACAAGCTGTTTTAGACCGAAACGAGCTAAATCTGAACACATCGGTTTTACAAGTGTTCCTCTGATACGCGTCAAAACTTTTTCTCTTATAACTGCGCGAAAAGCATGTATTCGTGCTTAATACAACGAAACAAGCTGTTTTAAACCGAAACGAGCTAAATCACAACACATCGGTATTACAAGTGTTCCACGTGATACTCGTCAAAACTTTTTCTCTTATAACTGCGCGAAAAGCATGTATTCTTGCTTAATACAACGAAACAAGCTGTTTTAGACCGAAACGAGCTAAATCACAACACATCGGTTTTACAAGTGTCTCTCTGATACGCGTCAAAACTTTTTCTTCTATAACTGCGCGTAAAGCATGTATTCTTGCCTAATACAACGAAACAAGTTGTTTTAGACCGAAACGAGCTAAATCTGAACACATCGGTTTTACAAGTGTCCCTGTGACACGCGTCAAAAATTTTTCTCTTATAACTGCGCGAAAAGCATGTATTCTTGCTTAATACAGCGAAACAAGCTGTTTTAGACCGAAACGAGCTAAATCACAACACAAAGGTTTTACAAGTGTTCCTCTAATACGCGTCAAAACTTTTTCTCTTATAACTGCGCGAAAAGCATGTATTCTTGCTTAATACTACGAAACAAGCTGTTTTACACCGAACCGAGCTAAATCACAACACATCGGTTTTACAAGTGTTCCTCCGATACGCGTTTAAACTTTTTCTCTTATAACTGCGCGAAAAGCATGTATTCGTGCTTAATACAACGAAACAAGCTGTTTCAGACCGAAACGAGCTAAATCTGAACACATCGGTTTTACAAGTGTTCCTCTGATACGCGTCAAAACTTTTTCTCTTATAACTGCACGAAAAGCATGTATTCGTGCTTAATACAACGAAACAAGCTGTTTTAGTCCGAAAAGAGTTAAATCTGAACACATCGGTTTTACAAGTGTTCCTCTGATACGCGTCAAAACTTTTTCTCTTATAACTGCGCGAAAAGCATGTATTCTTGCTTAATACAACGAAACAAGCTGTTTTAGACCGAAACGAGCCAAATCACAACACATCGGTATTACAAGTGTTCCACGTGATACTCGTCAAAACTTTTTCTCCTATAACTGCGCGAAAAGCATGTATTCGTGCTTAATACAACGAAACAAGCTGTTTTAGACCGAAACGAGCTAAATCACCACATCGGTTTTACAAGTGTTCCTCTGGTACGCGTCTAAACTTTTTCTCTTATAACTGCGCGAAAAGCATGTATTCGTGCTTAATACAACGAAACAAGCTGTTTCAGACCGAAACGAGCTAAATCTGAACACATCGGTTTTACAAGTGTTCCTCTGATACGCGTCAAAACTTTTTCTCTTATAACTGCACGAGAAGCATGTATTCGTGCTTAATACAACGAAACAAGCTGTTTTAGTCCGAAAAGAGTTAAATCTGAACACATCGGTTTTACAAGTGTTCCTCTGATACGCGTCAAAACTTTTTCTCTTATAACTGCGCGAAAAGCATGTATTCTTGCTTAATACAACGAAACAAGCTGTTTTAGACCGAAACGAGCCAAATCACAACACATCGGTATTACAAGTGTTCCACGTGATACTCGTCAAAACTTTTTCTCTTATAACTGCGCGAAAAGCATGTATTCGTGCTTAATACAACGAAACAAGCTGTTTTAGACCGAAACGAGCTAAATCACCACATCGGTTTTACAAGTGTTCCTCTGGTACGCGTCTAAACTTTTTCTCTTATAACTGCGCGAAAAGCATGTATTCGTGCTTAATACAACGAAACAAGCTGTTTCAGACCGAAACGAGCTAAATCTGAACACATCGGTTTTACAAGTGTTCCTCTGATACGCGTCAAAACTTTTTCTCTTATAACGGCGCGAAAAGCATGTATTCTTGCTTAATACAGCGAAACAAGCTGTTTTAGACCGCAATGAGGTTAATCACAACACATCGGTTTTACAAGTGTTCCTCTGATACGCGTCAAAACTTTTTCTTTTATAACGGCGCGAAAAGCATGTATTCTTGCTTAATACAGCGAAACAAGCTGTTTTAGACCGAAACGACCTAAATCACAACACATCGGTATTACAAGTGTTCCACGTGATACTCGTCAAAACACTTTCTCTTTTAACTGCGCGAAAAGCATGTATTCGTGCTTAATACAACGAAACAAGCTGTTTTTGACCGAAACGAGCTAAATCTGAACACATCGGTTTTACAAGTATCCACGTGATACTCGTCAAAACTTTTTCTCTTATAACTGCGCGAAAAGCATGTATTCTTGCTTAATACAGCGAAACAAGCTGTTTTAGACCGAAACGAGCTAAATCACAACACATCGGTTTTACAAGTGTTCCTCTGATACGCGTCAAAACTTTTTCTCTTATAACTGCGCGAAAAGCATGTATTCTTGCTTGATACAGCGAAACAAGCTGTTTTAGACCGAAACGAGCTAAATCACAACACATCGGTTTTACAAGTGTTCCTCTGATACGCGTCAAAACTTTTTCTCTTATAACTGCGCGAAAAGCATGTATTCGTGCTTAATACAACGAAACAAGCTGTTTTAAACCGAAACGAGCTAAATCACAACACATCGGTATTACAAGTGTTCCACGTGATACTCGTCAAAACTTTTTCTCTTATAACTGCGCGAAAAGCATGTATTCGTGCTTAATACAACGAAACAAGCTGTTTTAGACCAAAACGAGCTAAATCTGAACACATCGGTTTTACAAGTATCCACGTGATACTCGTCAAAACTTTTTCTCTTATAACTGCGCGAAAAGCATGTATTCTTGCTTAATACAACGAAACAAGCTGTTTTAGACCGAAACGAGCTAAATCACAACACATCGGTTTTACAAGTGTCTCTGATACGCGTCAAAACTTTTTCTTCTATAACTGCGCGTAAAGCATGTATTCTTGCTTAATACAACGAAACAAGCTGTTTTAGACCGAAACGAGCTAAATCTGAACACATCGGTTTTACAAGTGTTCCTCTGATACGCGTCAAAACTTTTTCTCTTATAACTGCGCGAAAAGCATGTATTCGTGCTTATTACAACGAAACAAGCTGTTTTAAACCGAAACGAGCTAAATCACAACACATCGGTATTACAAGTGTTCCACGTGATACTCGTCAAAACTTTTTCTCTTATAACTGCGCGAAAAGCATGTATTCTTGCTTAATACAACGAAACAAGCTGTTTTAGACCGAAACGAGCTAAATCACAACACATCGGTTTTACAAGTGTCTCTCTGATACGCGTCAAAACTTTTTCTTCTATAACTGCGCGTAAAGCATGTATTCTTGCCTAATACAACGAAACAAGTTGTTTTAGACCGAAACGAGCTAAATCTGAACACATCGGTTTTACAAGTGTCCCTGTGACACGCGTCAAAAATTTTTCTCTTATAACTGCGCGAAAAGCATGTATTCTTGCTTAATACAGCGAAACAAGCTGTTTTAGACCGAAACGAGCTAAATCACAACACAAAGGTTTTACAAGTGTTCCTCTAATACGCGTCAAAACTTTTTCTCTTATAACTGCGCGAAAAGCATGTATTCTTGCTTAATACTACGAAACAAGCTGTTTTACACCGAAACGAGCTAAATCACAACACATCGGTTTTACAAGTGTTCCTCCGATACGCGTTTAAACTTTTTCTCTTATAACTGCGCGAAAAGCATGTATTCGTGCTTAATACAACGAAACAAGCTGTTTCAGACCGAAACGAGCTAAATCTGAACACATCGGTTTTACAAGTGTTCCTCTGATACGCGTCAAAACTTTTTCTCTTATAACTGCACGAAAAGCATGTATTCGTGCTTAATACAACGAAACAAGCTGTTTTAGTCCGAAAAGAGTTAAATCTGAACACATCGGTTTTACAAGTGTTCCTCTGATACGCGTCAAAACTTTTTCTCTTATAACTGCGCGAAAAGCATGTATTCTTGCTTAATACAACGAAACAAGCTGTTTTAGACCGAAACGAGCCAAATCACAACACATCGGTATTACAAGTGTTCCACGTGATACTCGTCAAAACTTTTTCTCTTATAACTGCGCGAAAAGCATGTATTCGTGCTTAATACAACGAAACAAGCTGTTTTAGACCGAAACGAGCTAAATCACCACATCGGTTTTACAAGTGTTCCTCTGGTACGCGTCTAAACTTTTTCTCTTATAACTGCGCGAAAAGCATGTATTCGTGCTTAATACAACGAAACAAGCTGTTTCAGACCGAAACGAGCTAAATCTGAACACATCGGTTTTACAAGTGTTCCTCTGATACGCGTCAAAACTTTTTCTCTTATAACTGCGCGAAAAGCATGTATTCTTGCTTAATACAGCGAAACAAGCTGTTTTAAACCGAAACGAGCTAAATCACAACACATTGGTATTACAAGTGTTCCACGTGATACTCGTCAAAAGTTTTTCTCTTATAACTGCGCGAAAAGCATGTATTCGTGCTTAATACAACGAAACAAGCTGTTTTAGACCAAAACGAGCTAAATCTGAACACATCGGTTTTACAAGTATCCACGTGATACTCGTCAAAACTTTTTCTCTTATAACTGCGCGAAAAGCATGTATTCTTGCTTAATACAACGAAACAAGCTGTTTTAGACCGAAACGAGCTAAATCACAACACATCGGTTTTACAAGTGTCTCTGATACGCGTCAAAACTTTTTCTTCTATAACTGCGCGTAAAGCATGTATTCGTGCTTAATACAACGAAACAAGCTGTTTTAGACCGAAACGAGCTAAATCTGAACACATCGGTTTTACAAGTGTTCCTCTGATACGCGTCAAAACTTTTTCTCTTATAACTGCGCGAAAAGCATGTATTCGTGCTTAATACAACGAAACAAGCTGTTTCAAACCGAAACGAGCTAAATCACAACACATCGGTATTACAAGTGTTCCACGTGATACTCGTCAAAACTTTTTCTCTTATAACTGCGCGAAAAGCATGTATTCGTGCTTAATACAACGAAACTAGCTGTTTTAGACCAAAACGAGCTAAATCTGAACACATCGGTTTTACAAGTATCCACGTGATACTCGTCAAAACTTTTTCTCTTATAACTGCGCGAAAAGCATGTATTCTTGCTTAATACAACGAAACAAGCTGTTTTAGACCGAAACGAGCTAAATCACAACACATCGGTTTTACAAGTGTCTCTGATAAGCGTCAAAACTTTTTCTTCTATAACTGCGCGTAAAGCATGTATTCTTGCTTAATACAACGAAACAAGCTGTTTTAGACCGAAACGAGCTAAATCTGAACACATCGGTTTTACAAGTGTTCCTCTGATACGCGTCAAAACTTTTTCTCTTATAACTGCGCGAAAAGCATGTATTCGTGCTTAATACAACGAAACAAGCTGTTTTAAACCGAAACGAGCTAAATCACAACACATCGGTATTACAAGTGTTCCACGTGATACTCGTCAAAACTTTTTCTCTTATAACTGCGCGAAAAGCATGTATTCTTGCTTAATACAGCGAAACAAGCTGTTTTAGACCGAAACGAGCTAAATCACAACACATCGGTTTTACAAGTGTTCCTCTGATACGCGTCAAAACTTTTTCTCTTATAACTGCGCGAAAAGCATGTATTCTTGCTTAATACAGCGAAACAAGCTGTTTTAGACCGAAACGAGCTAAATCACAACACATCGGTTTTACAAGTGTTCCTCTGATACGCGTCAAAACTTTTTCTCTTATAACTGCGCGAAAAGCATGTATTCGTGCTTAATACAACGAAACAAGCTGTTTTAAACCGAAACGAGCTAAATCACAACACATCGGTATTACAAGTGTTCCACGTGATACTCGTCAAAACTTTTTCTCTTATAACTGCGCGAAAAGCATGTATTCGTGCTTAATACAACGAAACAAGCTGTTTTAGACCAAAACGAGCTAAATCTGAACACATCGGTTTTACAAGTATCCACGTGATACTCGTCAAAACTTTTTCTCTTATAACTGCGCGAAAAGCATGTATTCTTGCTTAATACAACGAAACAAGCTGTTTTAGACCGAAACGAGCTAAATCACAACACATCGGTTTTACAAGTGTCTCTGATACGCGTCAAAACTTTTTCTTCTATAACTGCGCGTAAAGCATGTATTCTTGCTTAATACAACGAAACAAGCTGTTTTAGACCGAAACGAGCTAAATCTGAACACATCGGTTTTACAAGTGTTCCTCTGATACGCGTCAAAACTTTTTCTCTTATAACTGCGCGAAAAGCATGTATTCGTGCTTATTACAACGAAACAAGCTGTTTTAAACCGAAACGAGCTAAATCACAACACATCGGTATTACAAGTGTTCCACGTGATACTCGTCAAAACTTTTTCTCTTATAACTGCGCGAAAAGCATGTATTCTTGCTTAATACAACGAAACAAGCTGTTTTAGACCGAAACGAGCTAAATCACAACACATCGGTTTTACAAGTGTCTCTCTGATACGCGTCAAAACTTTTTCTTCTATAACTGCGCGTAAAGCATGTATTCTTGCCTAATACAACGAAACAAGTTGTTTTAGACCGAAACGAGCTAAATCTGAACACATCGGTTTTACAAGTGTCCCTGTGACACGCGTCAAAAATTTTTCTCTTATAACTGCGCGAAAAGCATGTATTCTTGCTTAATACAGCGAAACAAGCTGTTTTAGACCGAAACGAGCTAAATCACAACACAAAGGTTTTACAAGTGTTCCTCTAATACGCGTCAAAACTTTTTCTCTTATAACTGCGCGAAAAGCATGTATTCTTGCTTAATACTACGAAACAAGCTGTTTTACACCGAAACGAGCTAAATCACAACACATCGGTTTTACAAGTGTTCCTCCGATACGCGTTTAAACTTTTTCTCTTATAACTGCGCGAAAAGCATGTATTCGTGCTTAATACAACGAAACAAGCTGTTTCAGACCGAAACGAGCTAAATCTGAACACATCGGTTTTACAAGTGTTCCTCTGATACGCGTCAAAACTTTTTCTCTTATAACTGCACGAAAAGCATGTATTCGTGCTTAATACAACGAAACAAGCTGTTTTAGTCCGAAAAGAGTTAAATCTGAACACATCGGTTTTACAAGTGTTCCTCTGATACGCGTCAAAACTTTTTCTCTTATAACTGCGCGAAAAGCATGTATTCTTGCTTAATACAACGAAACAAGCTGTTTTAGACCGAAACGAGCCAAATCACAACACATCGGTATTACAAGTGTTCCACGTGATACTCGTCAAAACTTTTTCTCTTATAACTGCGCGAAAAGCATGTATTCGTGCTTAATACAACGAAACAAGCTGTTTTAGACCGAAACGAGCTAAATCACCACATCGGTTTTACAAGTGTTCCTCTGGTACGCGTCTAAACTTTTTCTCTTATAACTGCGCGAAAAGCATGTATTCGTGCTTAATACAACGAAACAAGCTGTTTCAGACCGAAACGAGCTAAATCTGAACACATCGGTTTTACAAGTGTTCCTCTGATACGCGTCAAAACTTTTTCTCTTATAACTGCGCGAAAAGCATGTATTCTTGCTTAATACAGCGAAACAAGCTGTTTTAAACCGAAACGAGCTAAATCACAACACATTGGTATTACAAGTGTTCCACGTGATACTCGTCAAAAGTTTTTCTCTTATAACTGCGCGAAAAGCATGTATTCGTGCTTAATACAACGAAACAAGCTGTTTTAGACCAAAACGAGCTAAATCTGAACACATCGGTTTTACAAGTATCCACGTGATACTCGTCAAAACTTTTTCTCTTATAACTGCGCGAAAAGCATGTATTCTTGCTTAATACAACGAAACAAGCTGTTTTAGACCGAAACGAGCTAAATCACAACACATCGGTTTTACAAGTGTCTCTGATACGCGTCAAAACTTTTTCTTCTATAACTGCGCGTAAAGCATGTATTCGTGCTTAATACAACGAAACAAGCTGTTTTAGACCGAAACGAGCTAAATCTGAACACATCGGTTTTACAAGTGTTCCTCTGATACGCGTCAAAACTTTTTCTCTTATAACTGCGCGAAAAGCATGTATTCGTGCTTAATACAACGAAACAAGCTGTTTCAAACCGAAACGAGCTAAATCACAACACATCGGTATTACAAGTGTTCCACGTGATACTCGTCAAAACTTTTTCTCTTATAACTGCGCGAAAAGCATGTATTCGTGCTTAATACAACGAAACTAGCTGTTTTAGACCAAAACGAGCTAAATCTGAACACATCGGTTTTACAAGTATCCACGTGATACTCGTCAAAACTTTTTCTCTTATAACTGCGCGAAAAGCATGTATTCTTGCTTAATACAACGAAACAAGCTGTTTTAGACCGAAACGAGCTAAATCACAACACATCGGTTTTACAAGTGTCTCTGATAAGCGTCAAAACTTTTTCTTCTATAACTGCGCGTAAAGCATGTATTCTTGCTTAATACAACGAAACAAGCTGTTTTAGACCGAAACGAGCTAAATCTGAACACATCGGTTTTACAAGTGTTCCTCTGATACGCGTCAAAACTTTTTCTCTTATAACTGCGCGAAAAGCATGTATTCGTGCTTAATACAACGAAACAAGCTGTTTTAAACCGAAACGAGCTAAATCACAACACATCGGTATTACAAGTGTTCCACGTGATACTCGTCAAAACTTTTTCTCTTATAACTGCGCGAAAAGCATGTATTCGTGCTTAATACAACGAAACAAGCTGTTTTAGACCAAAACGAGCTAAATCTGAACACATCGGTTTTACAAGTATCCACGTGATACTCGTCAAAACTTTTTCTCTTATAACTGCGGTAAAAGCATGTATTCTTGCTTAATACAACGAAACAAGCTGTTTTAGACCGAAACGAGCTAAATCACAACACATCGGTTTTACAAGTGTCTCTGATAAGCGTCAAAACTTTTTCTTCTATAACTGCGCGTAAAGCATGTATTCTTGCTTAATACAACGAAACAAGCTGTTTTAGACCGAAACGAGCTAAATCTGAACACATCGGTTTTACAAGTGTTCCTCTGATACGCGTCAAAACTTTTTCTCTTATAACTGCGCGAAAAGCATGTATTCGTGCTTAATACAACGAAACAAGCTGTTTTAAACCGAAACGAGCTAAATCACAACACATCGGTATTACAAGTGTTCCACGTGATACTCGTCAAAACTTTTTCTCTTATAACTGCGCGAAAAGCATGTATTCGTGCTTAATACAACGAAACAAGCTGTTTCAGACAGAAACGAGCTAAATCTGAACACATCGGTTTTACAAGTGTTCCTCTGATACGCGTCAAAACTTTTTCTCTTATAACTGCACGAAAAGCATGTATTCGTGCTTAATACAACGAAACAAGCTGTTTTAGTCCGAAAAGAGTTAAATCTGAACACATCGGTTTTACAAGTGTTCCTCTGATACGCGTCAAAACTTTTTCTCTTATAACTGCGCGAAAAGCATGTATTCTTGCTTAATACAACGAAACAAGCTGTTTTAGACCGAAACGAGCCAAATCACAACACATCGGTATTACAAGTGTTCCACGTGATACTCGTCAAAACTTTTTCTCTTATAACTGCGCGAAAAGCATGTATTCGTGCTTAATACAACGAAACAAGCTGTTTTAGACCGAAACGAGCTAAATCACCACATCGGTTTTACAAGTGTTCCTCTGGTACGCGTCTAAACTTTTTCTCTTATAACTGCGCGAAAAGCATGTATTCGTGCTTAATACAACGAAACAAGCTGTTTCAGACCGAAACGAGCTAAATCTGAACACATCGGTTTTACAAGTGTTCCTCTGATACGCGTCAAAACTTTTTCTCTTATAACTGCACGAGAAGCATGTATTCGTGCTTAATACAACGAAACAAGCTGTTTTAGTCCGAAAAGAGTTAAATCTGAACACATCGGTTTTACAAGTGTTCCTCTGATACGCGTCAAAACTTTTTCTCTTATAACTGCGCGAAAAGCATGTATTCTTGCTTAATACAACGAAACAAGCTGTTTTAGACCGAAACGAGCCAAATCACAACACATCGGTATTACAAGTGTTCCACGTGATACTCGTCAAAACTTTTTCTCTTATAACTGCGCGAAAAGCATGTATTCGTGCTTAATACAACGAAACAAGCTGTTTTAGACCGAAACGAGCTAAATCACCACATCGGTTTTACAAGTGTTCCTCTGGTACGCGTCTAAACTTTTTCTCTTATAACTGCGCGAAAAGCATGTATTCGTGCTTAATACAACGAAACAAGCTGTTTCAGACCGAAACGAGCTAAATCTGAACACATCGGTTTTACAAGTGTTCCTCTGATACGCGTCAAAACTTTTTCTCTTATAACGGCGCGAAAAGCATGTATTATTGCTTAATACAGCGAA
Source organism: Amblyomma americanum (assembly GCF_052857255.1). Lineage (NCBI taxonomy): Eukaryota > Metazoa > Arthropoda > Arachnida > Ixodida > Ixodidae > Amblyomma > Amblyomma americanum. The sequence goes on along the minus strand of NW_027526489.1, from coordinate 623,245 downwards.
ACAAGCTGTTTTAGACCGCAATGAGCTAAATCACAACACATCGGTTTTACAAGTGTTCCTCTGATACGCGTCAAAACTTTTTCTTTTATAACGGCGCGAAAAGCATGTATTCTTGCTTAATACAGCGAAACAAGCTGTTTTAGACCGAAACGACCTAAATCACAACACATCGGTATTACAAGTGTTCCACGTGATACTCGTCAAAACACTTTCTCTTTTAACTGCGCGAAAAGCATGTATTCGTGCTTAATACAACGAAACAAGCTGTTTTTGACCGAAACGAGCTAAATCTGAACACATCGGTTTTACAAGTATCCACGTGATACTCGTCAAAACTTTTTCTCTTATAACTGCGCGAAAAGCTTGTATTCTTGCTTAATACAGCGAAACAAGCTGTTTTAGACCGAAACGAGCTAAATCACAACACATCGGTTTTACAAGTGTTCCTCTGATACGCGTCAAAACTTTTTCTCTTATAACTGCGCGAAAAGCATGTATTCTTGCTTAATACAGCGAAACAAGCTGTTTTAGACCGAAACGAGCTAAATCACAACACATCGGTTTTACAAGTGTTCCTCTGATACGCGTCAAAACTTTTTCTCTTATAACTGCGCGAAAAGCATGTATTCGTGCTTAATACAACGAAACAAGCTGTTTTAAACCGAAACGAGCTAAATCACAACACATCGGTATTACAAGTGTTCCACGTGATACTCGTCAAAACTTTTTCTCTTATAACTGCGCGAAAAGCATGTATTCGTGCTTAATACAACGAAACAAGCTGTTTTAGACCAAAACGAGCTAAATCTGAACACATCGGTTTTACAAGTATCCACGTGATACTCGTCAAAACTTTTTCTCTTATAACTGCGCGAAAAGCATGTATTCTTGCTTAATACAACGAAACAAGCTGTTTTAGACCGAAACGAGCTAAATCACAACACATCGGTTTTACAAGTGTCTCTGATACGCGTCAAAACTTTTTCTTCTATAACTGCGCGTAAAGCATGTATTCTTGCTTAATACAACGAAACAAGCTGTTTTAGACCGAAACGAGCTAAATCTGAACACATCGGTTTTACAAGTGTTCCTCTGATACGCGTCAAAACTTTTTCTCTTATAACTGCGCGAAAAGCATGTATTCGTGCTTATTACAACGAAACAAGCTGTTTTAAACCGAAACGAGCTAAATCACAACACATCGGTATTACAAGTGTTCCACGTGATACTCGTCAAAACTTTTTCTCTTATTACTGCGCGAAAAGCATGTATTCTTGCTTAATACAACGAAACAAGCTGTTTTAGACCGAAACGAGCTAAATCACAACACATCGGTTTTACAAGTGTCTCTCTGATACGCGTCAAAACTTTTTCTTCTATAACTGCGCGTAAAGCATGTATTCTTGCCTAATACAACGAAACAAGTTGTTTTAGACCGAAACGAGCTAAATCTGAACACATCGGTTTTACAAGTGTCCCTGTGACACGCGTCAAAAATTTTTCTCTTATAACTGCGCGAAAAGCATGTATTCTTGCTTAATACAGCGAAACAAGCTGTTTTAGACCGAAACGAGCTAAATCACAACACAAAGGTTTTACAAGTGTTCCTCTAATACGCGTCAAAACTTTTTCTCTTATAACTGCGCGAAAAGCATGTATTCTTGCTTAATACTACGAAACAAGCTGTTTTACACCGAAACGAGCTAAATCACAACACATCGGTTTTACAAGTGTTCCTCTGATACGCGTCAAAACTTTTTCTCTTATAACTGCGCGAAAAGCATGTATTCTTGCTTAATACAACGAAACAAGCTGTTTTAGACCGAAACGAGCCAAATCACAACAAATCGGTATTACAAGTGTTCCACGTGATACTCGTCAAAACTTTTTCTCTTATAACTGCGCGAAAAGCATGTATTCGTGCTTAATACAACGAAACAAGCTGTTTTAGACCGAAACGAGCTAAATCACCACATCGGTTTTACAAGTGTTCCTCTGGTACGCGTCTAAACTTTTTCTCTTATAACTGCGCGAAAAGCATGTATTCGTGCTTAATACAACGAAACAAGCTGTTTCAGACCGAAACGAGCTAAATCTGAACACATCGGTTTTACAAGTGTTCCTCTGATACGCGTCAAAACTTTTTCTCTTATAACGGCGCGAAAAGCATGTATTCTTGCTTAATACAGCGAAACAAGCTGTTTTAGACCGCAATGAGCTAAATCACAACACATCGGTTTTACAAGTGTTCCTCTGATACGCGTCAAAACTTTTTCTTTTATAACGGCGCGAAAAGCATGTATTCTTGCTTAATACAGCGAAACAAGCTGTTTTAGACCGAAACGACCTAAATCACAACACATCGGTATTACAAGTGTTCCACGTGATACTCGTCAAAACACTTTCTCTTTTAACTGCGCGAAAAGCATGTATTCGTGCTTAATACAACGAAACAAGCTGTTTTTGACCGAAACGAGCTAAATCTGAACACATCGGTTTTACAAGTATCCACGTGATACTCGTCAAAACTTTTTCTCTTATAACTGCGCGAAACGCTTGTATTCTTGCTTAATACAGCGAAACAAGCTGTTTTAGACCGAAACGAGCTAAATCACAACACATCGGTTTTACAAGTGTTCCTCTGATACGCGTCAAAACTTTTTCTCTTATAACTGCGCGAAAAGCATGTATTCTTGCTTAATACAGCGAAACAAGCTGTTTTAGACCGAAACGAGCTAAATCACAACACATCGGTTTTACAAGTGTTCCTCTGATACGCGTCAAAACTTTTTCTCTTATAACTGCGCGAGAAGCATGTATTCGTGCTTAATACAACGAAACAAGCTGTTTTAAACCGAAACGAGCTAAATCACAACACATCGGTATTACAAGTGTTCCACGTGATACTCGTCAAAACTTTTTCTCTTATAACTGCGCGAAAAGCATGTATTCGTGCTTAATACAACGAAACAAGCTGTTTTAGACCAAAACGAGCTAAATCTGAACACATCGGTTTTACAAGTATCCACGTGATACTCGTCAAAACTTTTTCTCTTATAACTGCGCGAAAAGCATGTATTCTTGCTTAATACAACGAAACAAGCTGTTTTAGACCGAAACGAGCTAAATCACAACACATCGGTTTTACAAGTGTCTCTGATACGCGTCAAAACTTTTTCTTCTATAACTGCGCGTAAAGCATGTATTCTTGCTTAATACAACGAAACAAGCTGTTTTAGACCGAAACGAGCTAAATCTGAACACATCGGTTTTACAAGTGTTCCTCTGATACGCGTCAAAACTTTTTCTCTTATAACTGCGCGAAAAGCATGTATTCGTGCTTATTACAACGAAACAAGCTGTTTTAAACCGAAACGAGCTAAATCACAACACATCGGTATTACAAGTGTTCCACGTGATACTCGTCAAAACTTTTTCTCTTATAACTGCGCGAAAAGCATGTATTCTTGCTTAATACAACGAAACAAGCTGTTTTAGACCGAAACGAGCTAAATCACAACACATCGGTTTTACAAGTGTCTCTCTGATACGCGTCAAAACTTTTTCTTCTATAACTGCGCGTAAAGCATGTATTCTTGCCTAATACAACGAAACAAGTTGTTTTAGACCGAAACGAGCTAAATCTGAACACATCGGTTTTACAAGTGTCCCTGTGACACGCGTCAAAAATTTTTCTCTTATAACTGCGCGAAAAGCATGTATTCTTGCTTAATACAGCGAAACAAGCTGTTTTAGACCGAAACGAGCTAAATCACAACACAAAGGTTTTACAAGTGTTCCTCTAATACGCGTCAAAACTTTTTCTCTTATAACTGCGCGAAAAGCATGTATTCTTGCTTAATACTACGAAACAAGCTGTTTTACACCGAAACGAGCTAAATCACAACACATCGGTTTTACAAGTGTTCCTCCGATACGCGTTTAAACTTTTTCTCTTATAACTGCGCGAAAAGCATGTATTCGTGCTTAATACAACGAAACAAGCTGTTTCAGACCGAAACGAGCTAAATCTGAAAACATCGGTTTTACAAGTGTTCCTCTGATACGCGTCAAAACTTTTTCTCTTATAACTGCACGAAAAGCATGTATTCGTGCTTAATACAACAAAACAAGCTGTTTTAGTCCGAAAAGAGTTAAATCTGAACACATCGGTTTTACAAGTGTTCCTCTGATACGCGTCAAAACTTTTTCTCTTATAACTGCGCGAAAAGCATGTATTCTTGCTTAATACAACGAAACAAGCTGTTTTAGACCGAAACGAGCCAAATCACAACACATCGGTATTACAAGTGTTCCACGTGATACTCGTCAAAACGTTTTCTCTTATAACTGCGCGAAAAGCATGTATTCGTGCTTAATACAACGAAACAAGCTGTTTTAGACCGAAACGAGCTAAATCACCACATCGGTTTTACAAGTGTTCCTCTGGTACGCGTCTAAACTTTTTCTCTTATAACTGCGCGAAAAGCATGTATTCGTGCTTAATACAACGAAACAAGCTGTTTCAGACCGAAACGAGCTAAATCTGAACACATCGGTTTTACAAGTGTTCCTCTGATACGCGTCAAAACTTTTTCTCTTATAACTGCGCGAAAAGCATGTATTCTTGCTTAATACAGCGAAACAAGCTGTTTTAAACCGAAACGAGCTAAATCACAACACATTGGTATTACAAGTGTTCCACGTGATACTCGTCAAAAGTTTTTCTCTTATAACTGCGCGAAAAGCATGTATTCGTGCTTAATACAACGAAACAAGCTGTTTTAGACCAAAACGAGCTAAATCTGAACACATCGGTTTTACAAGTATCCACGTGATACTCGTCAAAACTTTTTCTCTTATAACTGCGCGAAAAGCATGTATTCTTGCTTAATACAACGAAACAAGCTGTTTTAGACCGAAACGAGCTAAATCACAACACATCGGTTTTACAAGTGTCTCTGATACGCGTCAAAACTTTTTCTTCTATAACTGCGCGTAAAGCATGTATTCGTGCTTAATACAACGAAACAAGCTGTTTTAGACCGAAACGAGCTAAATCTGAACACATCGGTTTTACAAGTGTTCCTCTGATACGCGTCAAAACTTTTTCTCTTATAACTGCGCGAAAAGCATGTATTCGTGCTTAATACAACGAAACAAGCTGTTTCAAACCGAAACGAGCTAAATCACAACACATCGGTATTACAAGTGTTCCACGTGATACTCGTCAAAACTTTTTCTCTTATAACTGCGCGAAAAGCATGTATTCGTGCTTAATACAACGAAACAAGCTGTTTTAGACCAAAACGAGCTAAATCTGAACACATCGGTTTTACAAGTATCCACGTGATACTCGTCAAAACTTTTTCTCTTATAACTGCGCGAAAAGCATGTATTCTTGCTTAATACAACGAAACAAGCTGTTTTAGACCGAAACGAGCTAAATCACAACACATCGGTTTTACAAGTGTCTCTGATAAGCGTCAAAACTTTTTCTTCTATAACTGCGCGTAAAGCATGTATTCTTGCTTAATACAACGAAACAAGCTGTTTTAGACCGAAACGAGCTAAATCTGAACACATCGGTTTTACAAGTGTTCCTCTGATACGCGTCAAAACTTTTTCTCTTATAACTGCGCGAAAAGCATGTATTCGTGCTTAATACAACGAAACAAGCTGTTTTAAACCGAAACGAGCTAAATCACAACACATCGGTATTACAAGTGTTCCACGTGATACTCGTCAAAACTTTTTCTCTTATAACTGCGCGAAAAGCATGTATTCGTGCTTAATACAACGAAACAAGCTGTTTTAGACCAAAACGAGCTAAATCTGAACACATCGGTTTTACAAGTATCCACGTGATACTCGTCAAAACTTTTTCTCTTATAACTGCGGGAAAAGCATGTATGCTTGCTTAATACAACGAAACAAGCTGTTTTAGACCGAAACGAGCTAAATCACAACACATCGGTTTTACAAGTGTCTCTGATAAGCGTCAAAACTTTTTCTTCTATAACTGCGCGTAAAGCATGTATTCTTGCTTAATACAACGAAACAAGCTGTTTTAGACCGAAACGAGCTAAATCTGAACACATCGGTTTTACAAGTGTTCCTCTGATACGCGTCAAAACTTTTTCTCTTATAACTGCGCGAAAAGCATGTATTCGTGCTTAATACAACGAAACAAGCTGTTTTAAACCGAAACGAGCTAAATCACAACACATCGGTATTACAAGTGTTCCACGTGATACTCGTCAAAACTTTTTCTCTTATAACTGCGCGAAAAGCATGTATTCGTGCTTAATACAACGAAACAAGCTGTTTTAGACCGAAACGAGCTAAATCTGAACACATCGGTTTTACAAGTATCCACGTGATACTCGTCAAAACTTTTTCTCTTATAACTGCGCGAAAAGCATGTATTCTTGCTTAATACAACGAAACAAGCTGTTTTAGACCGAAACGAGCTAAATCACAACACATCGGTTTTACAAGTGTCTCCGATACGCGTCAAAACTTTTTCTTCTATAACTGCGCGTAAAGCATGTATTCGTGCTTAATACAACGAAACAAGCTGTTTTGGACCGAAACGAGCTAAATCTGAACACATCGGTTTTACAAGTGTTCCTCTGATACGCGTCAAAACTTTTTCTCCTATAACTGCGCGAAAAGCATGTATTCTTGCCTAATACAGCGAAACAAGCTGTTTTAGACCGAAACGAGCTAAATCACAACACATCGGTTTTACAAGTGTTCCTCTGATACGCGTCAAAACTTTTTCTCTTATAACGGCGCGAAAAGCATGTATTCTTGCTTAATACAGCGAAACAATCTGTTTTAGACCGCAATGAGCTAAATCACAACACATCGGTTTTACAAGTGTTCCTCTGATACGCGTCAAAACTTTTTCTTTTATAACGGCGCGAAAAGCATGTATTCTTGCTTAATACAGCGAAACAAGCTGTTTTAGACCGAAACGAGCTAAATCACAACACATCGGTATTACAAGTGTTCCACGTGATACTCGTCAAAACACTTTCTCTTTTAACTGCGCGAAAAGCATGTATTCGTGCTTAATACAACGAAACAAGCTGTTTTTGACCGAAACGAGCTAAATCTGAACACATCGGTTTTACAAGTATCCACGTGATACTCGTCAAAACTTTTTCTCTTATAACTGCGCGAAAAGCATGTATTCTTGCTTAATACAGCGAAACAAGCTGTTTTAGACCGAAACGAGCTAAATCACAACACATCGGTTTTACAAGTGTTCCTCTGATACGCGTCAAAACTTTTTCTCTTATAACTGCGCGAAAAGCATGTATTCTTGCTTAATACAGCGAAACAAGCTGTTTTAGACCGAAACGAGCTAAATCACAACACATCGGTTTTACAAGTGTTCCTCTGATACGCGTCAAAACTTTTTCTCTTATAACTGCGCGAAAAGCATGTATTCGTGCTTAATACAACGAAACAAGCTGTTTTAAACCGAAACGAGCTAAATCACAACACATCGGTATTACAAGTGTTCCACGTGATACTCGTCAAAACTTTTTCTCTTATAACTGCGCGAAAAGCATGTATTCGTGCTTAATACAACGAAACAAGCTGTTTTAGACCAAAACGAGCTAAATCTGAACACATCGGTTTTACAAGTATCCACGTGATACTCGTCAAAACTTTTTCTCTTATAACTGCGCGAAAAGCATGTATTCTTGCTTAATACAACGAAACAAGCTGTTTTAGACCGAAACGAGCTAAATCACAACACATCGGTTTTACAAGTGTCTCTGATACGCGTCAAAACTTTTTCTTCTATAACTGCGCGTAAAGCATGTATTCTTGCTTAATACAACGAAACAAGCTGTTTTAGACCGAAACGAGCTAAATCTGAACACATCGGTTTTACAAGTGTTCCTCTGATACGCGTCAAAACTTTTTCTCTTATAACTGCGCGAAAAGCATGTATTCGTGCTTAATACAACGAAACAAGCTGTTTTAAACCGAAACGAGCTAAATCACAACACATCGGTATTACAAGTGTTCCACGTGATACTCGTCAAAACTTTTTCTCTTATAACTGCGCGAAAAGCATGTATTCTTGCTTAATACAACGAAACAAGCTGTTTTAGACCGAAACGAGCTAAATCACAACACATCGGTTTTACAAGTGTCTCTCTGATACGCGTCAAAACTTTTTCTTCTATAACTGCGCGTAAAGCATGTATTCTTGCCTAATACAACGAAACAAGTTGTTTTAGACCGAAACGAGCTAAATCTGAACACATCGGTTTTACAAGTGTCCCTGTGACACGCGTCAAAAATTTTTCTCTTATAACTGCGCGAAAAGCATGTATTCTTGCTTAATACAGCGAAACAAGCTGTTTTAGACCGAAACGAGCTAAATCACAACACAAAGGTTTTACAAGTGTTCCTCTAATACGCGTCAAAACTTTTTCTCTTATAACTGCGCGAAAAGCATGTATTCTTGCTTAATACTACGAAACAAGCTGTTTTACACCGAAACGAGCTAAATCACAACACATCGGTTTTACAAGTGTTCCTCCGATACGCGTTTAAACTTTTTCTCTTATAACTGCGCGAAAAGCATGTATTCGTGCTTAATACAACGAAACAAGCTGTTTCAGACCGAAACGAGCTAAATCTGAACACATCGGTTTTACAAGTGTTCCTCTGATACGCGTCAAAACTTTTTCTCTTATAACTGCACGAAAAGCATGTATTCGTGCTTAATACAACGAAACAAGCTGTTTTAGTCCGAAAAGAGTTAAATCTGAACACATCGGTTTTACAAGTGTTCCTCTGATACGCGTCAAAACTTTTTCTCTTATAACTGCGCGAAAAGCATGTATTCTTGCTTAATACAACGAAACAAGCTGTTTTAGACCGAAACGAGCCAAATCACAACACATCGGTATTACAAGTGTTCCACGTGATACTCGTCAAAACTTTTTCTCTTATAACTGCGCGAAAAGCATGTATTCGTGCTTAATACAACGAAACAAGCTGTTTTAGACCGAAACGAGCTAAATCACCACATCGGTTTTACAAGTGTTCCTCTGGTACGCGCCTAAACTTTTTCTCTTATAACTGCGCGAAAAGCATGTATTCGTGCTTAATACAACGAAACAAGCTGTTTCAGACCGAAACGAGCTAAATCTGAACACATCGGTTTTACAAGTGTTCCTCTGATACGCGTCAAAACTTTTTCTCTTATAACTGCGCGAAAAGCATGTATTCTTGCTTAATACAGCGAAACAAGCTGTTTTAAACCGAAACGAGCTTAATCACAACACATTGGTATTACAAGTGTTCCACGTGATACTCGTCAAAAGTTTTTCTCTTATAACTGCGCGAAAAGCATGTATTCGTGCTTAATACAACGAAACAAGCTGTTTTAGACCAAAACGAGCTAAATCTGAACACATCGGTTTTACAAGTATCCACGTGATACTCGTCAAAACTTTTTCTCTTATAACTGCGCGAAAAGCATGTATTCTTGCTTAATACAACGAAACAAGCTGTTTTAGACCGAAACGAGCTAAATCACAACACATCGGTTTTACAAGTGTCTCTGATACGCGTCAAAACTTTTTCTCTTATAACTGCGCGAAAAGCATGTATTCTTGCTTAATACAGCGAAACAAGCTGTTTTAGACCGAAACGAGCTAAATCACAACACATCGGTTTTACAAGTGTTCCTCTGATACGCGTCAAAACTTTTTCTCTTATAACTGCGCGAAAAGCATGTATTCGTGCTTAATACAACGAAACAAGCTGTTTTAAACCGAAACGAGCTAAATCACAACACATCGGTATTACAAGTGTTCCACGTGATACTCGTCAAAACTTTTTCTCTTATAACTGCGCGAAAAGCATGTATTCGTGCTTAATACAACGAAACAAGCTGTTTTAGACCAAAACGAGCTAAATCTGAACACATCGGTTTTACAAGTATCCACGTGATACTCGTCAAAACTTTTTCTCTTATAACTGCGCGAAAAGCATGTATTCTTGCTTAATACAACGAAACAAGCTGTTTTAGACCGAAACGAGCTAAATCACAACACATCGGTTTTACAAGTGTCTCTCTGATACGCGTCAAAACTTTTTCTTCTATAACTGCGCGTAAAGCATGTATTCTTGCCTAATACAACGAAACAAGTTGTTTTAGACCGAAACGAGCTAAATCTGAACACATCGGTTTTACAAGTGTCCCTGTGACACGCGTCAAAAATTTTTCTCTTATAACTGCGCGAAAAGCATGTATTCTTGCTTAATACAGCGAAACAAGCTGTTTTAGAGCGAAACGAGCTAAATCACAACACAAAGGTTTTACAAGTGTTCCTCTAATACGCGTCAAAACTTTTTCTCTTATAACTGCGCGAAAAGCATGTATTCTTGCTTAATACTACGAAACAAGCTGTTTTACACCGAAACGAGCTAAATCACAACACATCGGTTTTACAAGTGTTCCTCCGATACGCGTTTAAACTTTTTCTCTTATAACTGCGCGAAAAGCATGTATTCGTGCTTAATACAACGAAACAAGCTGTTTCAGACCGAAACGAGCTAAATCTGAACACATCGGTTTTACAAGTGTTCCTCTGATACGCGTCAAAACTTTTTCTCTTATAACTGCACGAAAAGCATGTATTCGTGCTTAATACAACGAAACAAGCTGTTTTAGTCCGAAAAGAGTTAAATCTGAACACATCGGTTTTACAAGTGTTCCTCTGATACGCGTCAAAACTTTTTCTCTTATAACTGCGCGAAAAGCATGTATTCTTGCTTAATACAACGAAACAAGCTGTTTTAGACCGAAACGAGCCAAATCACAACACATCGGTATTACAAGTGTTCCACGTGATACTCGTCAAAACTTTTTCTCTTATAACTGCGCGAAAAGCATGTATTCGTGCTTAATACAACGAAACAAGCTGTTTTAGACCGAAACGAGCTAAATCACCACATCGGTTTTACAAGTGTTCCTCTGGTACGCGCCTAAACTTTTTCTCTTATAACTGCGCGAAAAGCATGTATTCGTGCTTAATACAACGAAACAAGCTGTTTCAGACCGAAACGAGCTAAATCTGAACACATCGGTTTTACAAGTGTTCCTCTGATACGCGTCAAAACTTTTTCTCTTATAACTGCGCGAAAAGCATGTATTCTTGCTTAATACAGCGAAACAAGCTGTTTTAAACCGAAACGAGCTTAATCACAACACATTGGTATTACAAGTGTTCCACGTGATACTCGTCAAAAGTTTTTCTCTTATAACTGCGCGAAAAGCATGTATTCGTGCTTAATACAACGAAACAAGCTGTTTTAGACCAAAACGAGCTAAATCTGAACACATCGGTTTTACAAGTATCCACGTGATACTCGTCAAAACTTTTTCTCTTATAACTGCGCGAAAAGCATGTATTCTTGCTTAATACAACGAAACAAGCTGTTTTAGACCGAAACGAGCTAAATCACAACACATCGGTTTTACAAGTGTCTCTGATACGCGTCAAAACTTTTTCTTCTATAACTGCGCGTAAAGCATGTATTCGTGCTTAATACAACGAAACAAGCTGTTTTAGACCGAAACGAGCTAAATCTGAACACATCGGTTTTACAAGTGTTCCTCTGATACGCGTCAAAACTTTTTCTCTTATAACTGCGCGAAAAGCATGTATTCGTGCTTAATACAACGAAACAAGCTGTTTTAAACCGAAACGAGCTAAATCACAACACATCGGTATTACAAGTGTTCCACGTGATACTCGTCAAAACTTTTTCTCTTATAACTGCGCGAAAAGCATGTATTCGTGCTTAATACAACGAAACAAGCTGTTTTAGACCAAAATGAGCTAAATCTGAACACATCGGTTTTACAAGTATCCACGTGATACTCGTCAAAACTTTTTCTCTTATAACTGCGCGAAAAGCATGTATTCTTGCTTAATACAACGAAACAAGCTGTTTTAGAATGAAACGAGCTAAATCACAACACATCGGTTTTACAAGTGTCTCTGATAAGCGTCAAAACTTTTTCTTCTATAACTGCGCGTAAAGCATGTATTCTTGCTTAATACAACGAAACAAGCTGTTTTAGACCGAAACGAGCTAAATCTGAACACATCGGTTTTACAAGTGTTCCTCTGATACGCGTCAAAACTTTTTCTCTTATAACTGCGCGAAAAGCATGTATTCGTGCTTAATACAACGAAACAAGCTGTTTTAAACCGAAACGAGCTAAATCACAACACATCGGTATTACAAGTGTTCCACGTGATACTCGTCAAAACTTTTTCTCTTATAACTGCGCGAAAAGCATGTATTCTTGCTTAATACAACGAAACAAGCTGTTTTAGACCGAAACGAGCTAAATCACAACACATCGGTTTTACAAGTGTCTCTGATACGCGTCAAAACTTTTTCTTCTATAACTGCGCGTAAAGCATGTATTCGTGCTTAATACAACGAAACAAGCTGTTTTAGACCGAAACGAGCTAAATCTGAACACATCGGTTTTACAAGTGTTCCTCTGATACGCGTCAAAACTTTTTCTCTTATAACTGCGCGAAAAGCATGTATTCGTGCTTAATACAACGAAACAAGCTGTTTTAAACCGAAACGAGCTAAATCACAACACATCGGTATTACAAGTGTTCCACGTGATACTCGTCAAAACTTTTTCTCTTATAACTGCGCGAAAAGCATGTATTCGTGCTTAATACAACGAAACAAGCTGTTTTAGACCAAAATGAGCTAAATCTGAACACATCGGTTTTACAAGTATCCACGTGATACTCGTCAAAACTTTTTCTCTTATAACTGCGCGAAAAGCATGTATTCTTGCTTAATACAACGAAACAAGCTGTTTTAGAATGAAACGAGCTAAATCACAACACATCGGTTTTACAAGTGTCTCTGATAAGCGTCAAAACTTTTTCTTCTATAACTGCGCGTAAAGCATGTATTCTTGCTTAATACAACGAAACAAGCTGTTTTAGACCGAAACGAGCTAAATCTGAACACATCGGTTTTACAAGTGTTCCTCTGATACGCGTCAAAACTTTTTCTCTTATAACTGCGCGAAAAGCATGTATTCGTGCTTAATACAACGAAACAAGCTGTTTTAAACCGAAACGAGCTAAATCACAACACATCGGTATTACAAGTGTTCCACGTGATACTCGTCAAAACTTTTTCTCTTATAACTGCGCGAAAAGCATGTATTCGTGCTTAATACAACGAAACAAGCTGTTTTAGACCGAAACGAGCTAAATCTGAACACATCGGTTTTACAAGTATCCACGTGATACTCGTCAAAACTTTTTCTCTTATAACTGCGCGAAAAGCATGTATTCTTGCTTAATACAACGAAACAAGCTGTTTTAGACCGAAACGAGCTAAATCACAACACATCGGTTTTACAAGTGTCTCCGATACGCGTCAAAACTTTTTCTTCTATAACTGCGCGTAAAGCATGTATTCGTGCTTAATACAACGAAACAAGCTGTTTTAGACCGAAACGAGCTAAATCTGAACACATCGGTTTTACAAGTGTTCCTCTGATACGCGTCAAAACTTTTTCTCTTATAACTGCGCGAAAAGCATGTATTCTTGCTTAATACAGCGAAACAAGCTGTTTTAGACCGAAACGAGCTAAATCACAACACATCGGTTTTACAAGTGTTCCTCTGATACGCGTCAAAACTTTTTCTCTTATAACGGCGCGAAAAGCATGTATTCTTGCTTAATACAGCGAAACAAGCTGTTTTAGACCGAAATGAGCTAAATCACAACACATCGGTTTTACAAGTGTTCCTCTGATACGCGTCAAAACTTTTTCTTTTATAACGGCGCGAAAAGCATGTATTCTTGCTTAATACAGCGAAACAAGCTGTTTTAGACCGAAACGAGCTAAATCACAACACATCGGTATTACAAGTGTTCCACGTGATACTCGTCAAAACTTTTTCTCTTTTAACTGCGCGAAAAGCATGTATTCGTGCTTAATACAACGAAACAAGCTGTTTTAGACCGAAACGAGCTAAATCACAACACATCGGTTTTACAAGTGTTCCTCTGATACGCGTCTAAACTTTTTCTCTTATAACTGCGCGAAAAGCATGTATTCGTGCTTAATACAACGAAACAAGCTGTTTCAGACCGAAACGAGCTAAATCTGAACACATCGGTTTTACAAGTGTTCCTCTGATACGCGTCAAAACTTTTTCTCTTATAACTGCGCGAAAAGCATGTATTCTTGCTTAATACAGCGAAACAAGCTGTTTTAAACCGAAACGAGCTAAATCACAACACATTGGTATTACAAGTGTTCCACGTGATACTCGTCAAAACTTTTTCTCTTATAACTGCGCGAAAAGCATGTATTCGTGCTTAATACAACGAAACAAGCTGTTTTAGACCAAAACGAGCTAAATCTGAACACATCGGTTTTACAAGTATCCACGTGATACTCGTCAAAACTTTTTCTCTTATAACTGCGCGAAAAGCATGTATTCTTGCTTAATACAACGAAACAAGCTGTTTTAGACCGAAACGAGCTAAATCACAACACATCGGTTTTACAAGTGTCTCTGATACGCGTCACAACTTTTTCTTCTATAACTGCGCGTAAAGCATGTATTCGTGCTTAATACAACGAAACAAGCTGTTTTAGACCGAAACGAGCTAAATCTGAACACATCGGTTTTACAAGTGTTCCTCTGATACGCGTCAAAACTTTTTCTCTTATAACTGCGCGAAAAGCATGTATTCGTGCTTAATACAACGAAACAAGCTGTTTTAGTCCGAAAAGAGTTAAATCTGAACACATCGGTTTTACAAGTGTTCCTCTGATACGCGTCAAAACTTTTTCTCTTATAACTGCGCGAAAAGCATGTATTCTTGCTTAATACAACGAAACAAGCTGTTTTAGACCGAAACGAGCCAAATCACAACACATCGGTATTACAAGTGTTCCACGTGATACTCGTCAAAACTTTTTCTCTTATAACTGCGCGAAAAGCATGTATTCGTGCTTAATACAACGAAACAAGCTGTTTTAGACCGAAACGAGCTAAATCACAACACATCGGTTTTACAAGTGTTCCTCTGATACGCGTCTAAACTTTTTCTCTTATAACTGCGCGAAAAGCATGTATTCGTGCTTAATACAACGAAACAAGCTGTTTCAAACCGAAACGAGCTAAATCTGAACACATCGGTTTTACAAGTGTTCCTCTGATACGCGTCAAAACTTTTTCTCTTATAACTGCGCGAAAAGCATGTATTCTTGCTTAATACAGCGAAACAAGCTGTTTTAAACCGAAACGAGCTAAATCACAACACATTGGTATTACAAGTGTTCCACGTGATACTCGTCAAAACTTTTTCTCTTATAACTGCGCGAAAAGCATGTATTCGTGCTTAATACAACGAAACAAGCTGTTTTAGACCGAAACGAGCTAAATCTGAACACATCGGTTTTACAAGTATCCACGTGATACTCGTCAAAACTTTTTCTCTTATAACTGCGCGAAAAGCATGTATTCTTGCTTAATACAACGAAACAAGCTGTTTTAGACCGAAACGAGCTAAATCACAACACATCGGTTTTACAAGTGTCTCCGATACGCGTCAAAACTTTTTCTTCTATAACTGCGCGTAAAGCATGTATTCGTGCTTAATACAACGAAACAAGCTGTTTTAGACCGAAACGAGCTAAATCTGAACACATCGGTTTTACAAGTGTTCCTCTGATACGCGTCAAAACTTTTTCTCTTATAACTGCGCGAAAAGCATGTATTCTTGCTTAATACAGCGAAACAAGCTGTTTTAGACCGAAACGAGCTAAATCACAACACATCGGTTTTACAAGTGTTCCTCTGATACGCGTCAAAACTTTTTCTCTTATAACGGCGCGAAAAGCATGTATTCTTGCTTAATACAGCGAAACAAGCTGTTTTAGACCGAAATGAGCTAAATCACAACACATCGGTTTTACAAGTGTTCCTCTGATACGCGTCAAAACTTTTTCTTTTATAACGGCGCGAAAAGCATGTATTCTTGCTTAATACAGCGAAACAAGCTGTTTTACACCGAAACGAGCTAAATCACAACACATCGGTATTACAAGTGTTCCACGTGATACTCGTCAAAACTTTTTCTCTTTTAACTGCGCGAAAAGCATGTATTCGTGCTTAATACAACGAAACAAGCTGTTTTTGACCGAAACGAGCTAAATCTGAACACATCGGTTTTACAAGTATCCACGTGATACTCGTCAAAACTTTTTCTCTTATAACTGCGCGAAAAGCATGTATTCTTGCTTAATACAGCGAAACAAGCTGTTTTAGACCGAAACGAGCTAAATCACAACACATCGGTTTTACAAGTGTTCCTCTGATACGCGTCAAAACTTTTTCTCTTATAACTGCGCGAAAAGCATGTATTCTTGCTTAATACAGCGAAACAAGCTGTTTTAGACCGAAACGAGCTAAATCACAACACATCGGTTTTACAAGTGTTCCTCTGATACGCGTCAAAACTTTTTCTCTTATAACTGCACGAAAAGCATGTATTCGTGCTTAATACAACGAAACAAGCTGTTTTAGTCCGAAAAGAGTTAAATCTGAACACATCGGTTTTACAAGTGTTCCTCTGATACGCGTCAAAACTTCTTCTCTTATAACTGCGCGAAAAGCATGTATTCTTGCTTAATACAACGAAACAAGCTGTTTTTGACCGAAACGAGCTAAATCTGAACACATCGGTTTTACAAGTATCCACGTGATACTCGTCAAAACTTTTTCTCTTTTAACTGCGCGAAAAGCATGTATTCTTGCTTAATACAGCGAAACAAGCTGTTTTAGACCGAAACGAGCTAAATCACAACACATCGGTTTTACAAGTGTCTCTGATACGCGTCAAAACTTTTTCTTCTATAACTGCGCGTAAAGCATGTATTCGTGCTTAATACAACGAAACAAGCTGTTTTAGACCGAAACGAGCTAAATCTGAACACATCGGTTTTACAAGTGTTCCTCTGATACGCGTCAAAACTTTTTCTCTTATAACTGCGCGAAAAGCATGTATTCGTGCTTAATACAACGAAACAAGCTGTTTTAAACCGAAACGAGCTAAATCACAACACATCGGTATTACAAGTGTTCCACGTGATACTCGTCAAAACTTTTTCTCTTATAACTGCGCGAAAAGCATGTATTCGTGCTTAATACAACGAAACAAGCTGTTTTAGACCGAAACGAGCTAAATCTGAACACATCGGTTTTACAAGTATCCATGTGATACTCGTCAAAACTTTTTCTCTTATAACTGCGCGAAAAGCATGTATTCTTGCTTAATACAACGAAACAAGCTGTTTTAGACCGAAACGAGCTAAATCACAACACATCGGTTTTACAAGTGTCTCTGATACGCGTCAAAACTTTTTCTTCTATAACTGCGCGTAAAGCATGTATTCGTGCTTAATACAACGAAACAAGCTTTTTTAGACCGAAACGAGCTAAATCTGAACACATCGGTTTTACAAGTGTTCCTCTGATACGCGTCAAAACTTTTTCTCTTATAACTGCGCGAAAAGCATGTATTCTTGCTTAATACAGCGAAACAAGCTGTTTTAGACCGAAACGAGCTAAATCACAACACATCGGTTTTACAAGTGTTCCTCTGATACGCGTCAAAACTTTTTCTCTTATAACTGCGCGAAAAGCATGTATTCTTGCTTAATACAGCGAAACAAGCTGTTTTAGACCGAAACGAGCTAAATCACAACACATCGGTTTTACAAGTGTTCCTCTGATACGCGTCAAAACTTTTTCTCTTATAACTGCGCGAAAAGCATGTATTCTTGCCTAATACAGCGAAACAAGCTGTTTTAGACCGAAATGAGCTAAATCACAACACATCGGTTTTACAAGTGTTCCACGTGATACTCGTCAAAACTTTTTCTCTTATAACTGCGCGAAAAGCATGTATTCGTGCTTAATACAACGAAACAAGTTGTTTTAGACCAAAACGAGCGAAATCTGAACACATCGGTTTTACAAGTATCCACGTGATACTCGTCAAAACTTTTTCTCTTATAACTGCGCGAAAAGCATGTATTCTTGCTTAATACAACGAAACAAGCTGTTTTAGACCGAAACGAGCTAAATCACAACACATCGGTTTTACAAGTGTCTCTGATACGCGTCAAAACTTTTTCTTCTATAACTGCGCGTAAAGCATGTATTCGTGCTTAATACAACGAAACAAGCTGTTTTAGACCGAAACGAGCTAAATCACAACACATCGGTTTTACAAGTGTCTCTGATACGCGTCAAAACTTTTTCTTCTATAACTGCGCGTAAAGCATGTATTCGTGCTTAATACAACGAAACAAGTTGTTTTAAACCGAAACGAGCTAAATCACAACACATCGGTATTACAAGTGTTCCACGTAATACTCGTCAAAACTTTTTCTCTTTTAACTGCGCGAAAAGCATGTATTCGTGCCTAATACAACGAAACAAGCTGTTTTTGACCGAAACGAGCTAAATCTGAACACATCGGTTTTACAAGTATCCACGTGATACTCGTCAAAACTTTTTCTCTTATAACTGCGCGAAAAGCATGTATTCTGTCTTAATACAGCGAAACAAGCTGTTTTAGACCGAAACGAGCTAAATCACAACACATCGGTTTTACAAGTGTTCCTCTGATACGCGTCAAAACATTTTCTCTTATACCTGCGCGAAAAGCATGTATTCTTGCTTAATACAGCGAAACAAGCTGTTTTAGACCGAAACGAGCTAAATCACAACACATCGGTTTTACAAGTGTTCCTCTGAATCGCGTCAAAACTTTTTCTCTTATAACTGCGCGAAAAGCATGTATTCTTGCTTAATACAGCGAAACAAGCTGTTTTAGACCGAAATGAGCTAAATCACAACACATCGGTTTTACAAGTGTTCCTCTGATACGCGTCAAAACTTTTTCTCTTATAACGGCGCGAAAAGCATGTATTCTTGCTTAATACAGCGAAACAAGCTGTTTTAGACCGAAACGAGCTAAATCACAACACATCGGTATTACAAGTGTTCCACGTGATACTCGTCAAAACTTTTTCTCTTTTAACTGCGCGAAAAGCATGTATTCGTGCTTAATACAGCGAAACAAGCTGTTTTAGACCAAAACGAGCTAAATCTGAACACATCGGTTTTCCAAGTGTCCATGTGATACGCGTCAAAACTTTTTCCCTTATAACTGCGCGAAAAGCATGTATTCGTGCTTAATACAACGAAACAAGCTGTTTTAGTCCGAAAAGAGTTAAATCTGAACACATCGGTTTTACAAGTGTTCGTCTGATACGCGTCAAAACTTTTTCTTCTATAACTGCGCGTAAAGCATGTATTCGTGCTTAATACAACGAAACAAGTTGTTTTAAACCGAAACGAGCTAAATCACAACACATCGGTATTACAAGTGTTCCACGTAATACTCGTCAAAACTTTTTCTCTTTTAACTGCGCGAAAAGCATGTATTCGTGCCTAATACAACGAAACAAGCTGTTTTTGACCGAAACGAGCTAAATCTGAACACATCGGTTTTACAAGTATCCACGTGATACTCGTCAAAACTTTTTCTCTTATAACTGCGCGAAAAGCATGTATTCTGTCTTAATACAGCGAAACAAGCTGTTTTAGACCGAAACGAGCTAAATCACAACACATCGGTTTTACAAGTGTTCCTCTGATACGCGTCAAAACATTTTCTCTTATACCTGCGCGAAAAGCATGTATTCTTGCTTAATACAGCGAAACAAGCTGTTTTAGACCGAAACGAGCTAAATCACAACACATCGGTTTTACAAGTGTTCCACGTGATACTCGTCAAAACGTTTTCTCTTATAACTACGCGAAAAGCATGTATTCGTGCTTAATACAACGAAACAAGCTGTTTTAGACCGAAACGAGCTAAATCTGAACACTTCGGTTTTACAAGTATCCACGTGATACTCGTCAAAACTTTTTCTCTTATGACTGCGCGAAAAGCATGTATTCTTGCTTAATACAACGAAACAAGCTGTTTTAGACCGAAACGAGCTAAATCACAACACATCGGTTTTACAAGTGTCTCTGATACGCGTCAAAACTTTTTCTTCTATATCTGCGCGTAAAGCATGTATTCTACTTAATACAACGAAACAAGCTGTTTTAGACCGAAACGAGCTAAATCTGAACACATCGGTTTTACAAGTGTTCCTCTGATACGCGTCAAAACTTTTTCTCCTATAACTGCGCGAAAAGCATGTATTCGTGCTTAATACAACGAAACAAGCTGTTTTAAACCGAAACGAGCTAAATCACAACACATCGGTATTACAAGTGTTCCACGTGATACTCGTCAAAACTTTTTCTCTTATAACCGCGCGAAAAGCATGTATTCGTGCTTAATACAACGAAACAAGCTGTTTTAGACCGAAACGAGCTAAATCTGAACACATCGGTTTTACAAGTGTTCCTCTGATACGCGTCAAAACTTTTTCTCTTATAACTGCGCGAAAAGCATGTATTCTTGCTTAATACAGCGAAACAAGCTGTTTTAGACCGAAACGAGCTAAATCACAACACATCGGTTTTACAAGTGTTCCTCTGATACGCGTCAAAACTTTTTCTCTTATAACGGCGCGAAAAGCATGTATTCTTGCTTAATACAGCGAAACAAGCTGTTTTAGACCGAAATGAGCTAAATCACAACACATCGGTTTTACAAGTGTTCCTCTGATACGCGTCAAAACTTTTTCTTTTATAACGGCGCGAAAAGCATGTATTCTTGCTTAATACAGCGAAACAAGCTGTTTTAGACCGAAACGAGCTAAATCACAACACATCGGTATTACAAGTGTTCCACGTGATACTCGTCAAAACTTTTTCTCTTTTAACTGCGCGAAAAGCATGTATTCGTGCTTAATACAACGAAACAAGCTGTTTTTGACCGAAACGAGCTAAATCTGAACACATCGGTTTTACAAGTATCCACGTGATACTCGTCAAAACTTTTTCTCTTTTAACTGCGCGAAAAGCATGTATTCTTGCTTAATACAGCGAAACAAGCTGTTTTAGACCGAAACGAGCTAAATCACAACACATCGGTTTTACAAGTGTTCCTCTGATACGCGTCAAAACTTTTTCTCTTATAACTGCGCGAAAAGCATGTATTCTTGCTTAATACAGCGAAACAAGCTGTTTTAGACCGAAACGAGCTAAATCACAACACATCGGTTTTACAAGTGTTCCTCTGATACGCGTCAAAACTTTTTCTCTTATAACTGCACGAAAAGCATGTATTCGTGCTTAATACAACGAAACAAGCTGTTTTAGTCCGAAAAGAGTTAAATCTGAGCACATCGGTTTTACAAGTGTTCCTCTGATACGCGTCAAAACTTCTTCTCTTATAACTGCGCGAAAAGCATGTATTCTTGCTTAATACAACGAAACAAGCTGTTTTTGACCGAAACGAGCTAAATCTGAACACATCGGTTTTACAAGTATCCACGTGATACTCGTCAAAACTTTTTCTCTTTTAACTGCGCGAAAAGCATGTATTCTTGCTTAATACAGCGAAACAAGCTGTTTTAGACCGAAACGAGCTAAATCACAACACATCGGTTTTACAAGTGTCTCTGATACGCGTCAAAACTTTTTCTTCTATAACTGCGCGAAAAGCATGTATTCGTGCTTAATACAACGAAACAAGCTGTTTTAGACCGAAACGAGCTAAATCACAACACATCGGTTTTACAAGTGTCTCTGATACGCGTCAAAACTTTTTCTTCTATAACTGCGCGTAAAGCATGTATTCGTGCTTAATACAACGAAACAAGCTGTTTTAGACCGAAACGAGCTAAATCACAACACATCGGTTTTACAAGTGTCTCTGATACGCGTCAAAACTTTTTCTTCTATAACTGCGCGTAAAGCATGTATTCGTGCTTAATACAACGAAACAAGTTGTTTTAAACCGAAACGAGCTAAATCACAACACATCGGTATTACAAGTGTTCCACGTAATACTCGTCAAAACTTTTTCTCTTTTAACTGCGCGAAAAGCATGTATTCGTGCCTAATACAACGAAACAAGCTGTTTTTGACCGAAACGAGCTAAATCTGAACACATCGGTTTTACAAGTATCCACGTGATACTCGTCAAAACTTTTTCTCTTATAACTGCGCGAAAAGCATGTATTCTGTCTTAATACAGCGAAACAAGCTGTTTTAGACCGAAACGAGCTAAATCACAACACATCGGTTTTACAAGTGTTCCTCTGATACGCGTCAAAACATTTTCTCTTATACCTGCGCGAAAAGCATGTATTCTTGCTTAATACAGCGAAACAAGCTGTTTTAGACCGAAACGAGCTAAATCACAACACATCGGTTTTACAAGTGTTCCTCTGAATCGCGTCAAAACTTTTTCTCTTATAACTGCGCGAAAAGCATGTATTCTTGCTTAATACAGCGAAACAAGCTGTTTTAGACCGAAATGAGCTAAATCACAACACATCGGTTTTACAAGTGTTCCTCTGATACGCGTCAAAACTTTTTCTCTTATAACGGCGCGAAAAGCATGTATTCTTGCTTAATACAGCGAAACAAGCTGTTTTAGACCGAAACGAGCTAAATCACAACACATCGGTATTACAAGTGTTCCACGTGATACTCGTCAAAACTTTTTCTCTTTTAACTGCGCGAAAAGCATGTATTCGTGCTTAATACAGCGAAACAAGCTGTTTTAGACCAAAACGAGCTAAATCTGAACACATCGGTTTTCCAAGTGTCCATGTGATACGCGTCAAAACTTTTTCCCTTATAACTGCGCGAAAAGCATGTATTCGTGCTTAATACAACGAAACAAGCTGTTTTAGTCCGAAAAGAGTTAAATCTGAACACATCGGTTTTACAAGTGTTCGTCTGATACGCGTCAAAACTTTTTCTTCTATAACTGCGCGTAAAGCATGTATTCGTGCTTAATACAACGAAACAAGTTGTTTTAAACCGAAACGAGCTAAATCACAACACATCGGTATTACAAGTGTTCCACGTAATACTCGTCAAAACTTTTTCTCTTTTAACTGCGCGAAAAGCATGTATTCGTGCCTAATACAACGAAACAAGCTGTTTTTGACCGAAACGAGCTAAATCTGAACACATCGGTTTTACAAGTATCCACGTGATACTCGTCAAAACTTTTTCTCTTATAACTGCGCGAAAAGCATGTATTCTGTCTTAATACAGCGAAACAAGCTGTTTTAGACCGAAACGAGCTAAATCACAACACATCGGTTTTACAAGTGTTCCTCTGATACGCGTCAAAACATTTTCTCTTATACCTGCGCGAAAAGCATGTATTCTTGCTTAATACAGCGAAACAAGCTGTTTTAGACCGAAACGAGCTAAATCACAACACATCGGTTTTACAAGTGTTCCACGTGATACTCGTCAAAACGTTTTCTCTTATAACTACGCGAAAAGCATGTATTCGTGCTTAATACAACGAAACAAGCTGTTTTAGACCGAAACGAGCTAAATCTGAACACTTCGGTTTTACAAGTATCCACGTGATACTCGTCAAAACTTTTTCTCTTATGACTGCGCGAAAAGCATGTATTCTTGCTTAATACAACGAAACAAGCTGTTTTAGACCGAAACGAGCTAAATCACAACACATCGGTTTTACAAGTGTCTCTGATACGCGTCAAAACTTTTTCTTCTATATCTGCGCGTAAAGCATGTATTCTACTTAATACAACGAAACAAGCTGTTTTAGACCGAAACGAGCTAAATCTGAACACATCGGTTTTACAAGTGTTCCTCTGATACGCGTCAAAACTTTTTCTCCTATAACTGCGCGAAAAGCATGTATTCGTGCTTAATACAACGAAACAAGCTGTTTTAAACCGAAACGAGCTAAATCACAACACATCGGTATTACAAGTGTTCCACGTGATACTCGTCAAAACTTTTTCTCTTATAACCGCGCGAAAAGCATGTATTCGTGCTTAATACAACGAAACAAGCTGTTTTAGACCGAAACGAGCTAAATCTGAACACATCGGTTTTACAAGTGTTCCTCTGATACGCGTCAAAACTTTTTCTCTTATAACTGCGCGAAAAGCATGTATTCTTGCTTAATACAGCGAAACAAGCTGTTTTAGACCGAAACGAGCTAAATCACAACACATCGGTTTTACAAGTGTTCCTCTGATACGCGTCAAAACTTTTTCTCTTATAACGGCGCGAAAAGCATGTATTCTTGCTTAATACAGCGAAACAAGCTGTTTTAGACCGAAATGAGCTAAATCACAACACATCGGTTTTACAAGTGTTCCTCTGATACGCGTCAAAACTTTTTCTTTTATAACGGCGCGAAAAGCATGTATTCTTGCTTAATACAGCGAAACAAGCTGTTTTAGACCGAAACGAGCTAAATCACAACACATCGGTATTACAAGTGTTCCACGTGATACTCGTCAAAACTTTTTCTCTTTTAACTGCGCGAAAAGCATGTATTCGTGCTTAATACAACGAAACAAGCTGTTTTTGACCGAAACGAGCTAAATCTGAACACATCGGTTTTACAAGTATCCACGTGATACTCGTCAAAACTTTTTCTCTTTTAACTGCGCGAAAAGCATGTATTCTTGCTTAATACAGCGAAACAAGCTGTTTTAGACCGAAACGAGCTAAATCACAACACATCGGTTTTACAAGTGTTCCTCTGATACGCGTCAAAACTTTTTCTCTTATAACTGCGCGAAAAGCATGTATTCTTGCTTAATACAGCGAAACAAGCTGTTTTAGACCGAAACGAGCTAAATCACAACACATCGGTTTTACAAGTGTTCCTCTGATACGCGTCAAAACTTTTTCTCTTATAACTGCACGAAAAGCATGTATTCGTGCTTAATACAACGAAACAAGCTGTTTTAGTCCGAAAAGAGTTAAATCTGAGCACATCGGTTTTACAAGTGTTCCTCTGATACGCGTCAAAACTTCTTCTCTTATAACTGCGCGAAAAGCATGTATTCTTGCTTAATACAACGAAACAAGCTGTTTTTGACCGAAACGAGCTAAATCTGAACACATCGGTTTTACAAGTATCCACGTGATACTCGTCAAAACTTTTTCTCTTTTAACTGCGCGAAAAGCATGTATTCTTGCTTAATACAGCGAAACAAGCTGTTTTAGACCGAAACGAGCTAAATCACAACACATCGGTTTTACAAGTGTCTCTGATACGCGTCAAAACTTTTTCTTCTATAACTGCGCGAAAAGCATGTATTCGTGCTTAATACAACGAAACAAGCTGTTTTAAACCGAAACGAGCTAAATCACAACACATCGGTATTACAAGTGTTCCACGTGATACTCGTCAAAACTTTTTCTCTTATAACTGCGCGAAAAGCATGTATTCGTGCTTAATACAACGAAACAAGCTGTTTTAGACCGAAACGAGCTAAATCTGAACACATCGGTTTTACAAGTATCCATGTGATACTCGTCAAAACTTTTTCTCTTATAACTGCGCGAAAAGCATGTATTCTTGCTTAATACAACGAAACAAGCTGTTTGAGACCGAAACGAGCTAAATCACAACACATCGGTTTTACAAGTGTCTCTGATACGCGTCAAAACTTTTTCTTCTATAACTGCGCGTAAAGCATGTATTCGTGCTTAATACAACGAAACAAGCTGTTTTAGACCGAAACGAGCTAAATCTGAACACATCGGTTTTACAAGTGTTCCTCTGATACGCGTCAAAACTTTTTCTCTTATAACTGCGCGAAAAGCATGTATTCTTGCTTAATACAGCGAAACAAGCTGTTTTAGACCGAAACGAGCTAAATCACAACACATCGGTTTTACAAGTGTTCCTCTGATACGCGTCAAAACTTTTTCTCTTATAACTGCGCGAAAAGCATGTATTCTTGCTTAATACAGCGAAACAAGCTGTTTTAGACCGAAACGAGCTAAATCACAACACATCGGTTTTACAAGTGTTCCTCTGATACGCGTCAAAACTTTTTCTCTTATAACTGCGCGAAAAGCATGTATTCTTGCCTAATACAGCGAAACAAGCTGTTTTAGACCGAAATGAGCTAAATCACAACACATCGGTTTTACAAGTGTTCCACGTGATACTCGTCAAAACTTTTTCTCTTATAACTGCGCGAAAAGCATGTATTCGTGCTTAATACAACGAAACAAGTTGTTTTAGACCAAAACGAGCGAAATCTGAACACATCGGTTTTACAAGTATCCACGTGATACTCGTCAAAACTTTTTCTCTTATAACTGCGCGAAAAGCATGTATTCTTGCTTAATACAACGAAACAAGCTGTTTTAGACCGAAACGAGCTAAATCACAACACATCGGTTTTACAAGTGTCTCTGATACGCGTCAAAACTTTTTCTTCTATAACTGCGCGTAAAGCATGTATTCGTGCTTAATACAACGAAACAAGCTGTTTTAGACCGAAACGAGCTAAATCACAACACATCGGTTTTACAAGTGTCTCTGATACGCGTCAAAACTTTTTCTTCTATAACTGCGCGTAAAGCATGTATTCGTGCTTAATACAACGAAACAAGTTGTTTTAAACCGAAACGAGCTAAATCACAACACATCGGTATTACAAGTGTTCCACGTAATACTCGTCAAAACTTTTTCTCTTTTAACTGCGCGAAAAGCATGTATTCGTGCCTAATACAACGAAACAAGCTGTTTTTGACCGAAACGAGCTAAATCTGAACACATCGGTTTTACAAGTATCCACGTGATACTCGTCAAAACTTTTTCTCTTATAACTGCGCGAAAAGCATGTATTCTGTCTTAATACAGCGAAACAAGCTGTTTTAGACCGAAACGAGCTAAATCACAACACATCGGTTTTACAAGTGTTCCTCTGATACGCGTCAAAACATTTTCTCTTATACCTGCGCGAAAAGCATGTATTCTTGCTTAATACAGCGAAACAAGCTGTTTTAGACCGAAACGAGCTAAATCACAACACATCGGTTTTACAAGTGTTCCTCTGAATCGCGTCAAAACTTTTTCTCTTATAACTGCGCGAAAAGCATGTATTCTTGCTTAATACAGCGAAACAAGCTGTTTTAGACCGAAATGAGCTAAATCACAACACATCGGTTTTACAAGTGTTCCTCTGATACGCGTCAAAACTTTTTCTCTTATAACGGCGCGAAAAGCATGTATTCTTGCTTAATACAGAGAAACAAGCTGTTTTAGACCGAAACGAGCTAAATCACAACACATCGGTATTACAAGTGTTCCACGTGATACTCGTCAAAACTTTTTCTCTTTTAACTGCGCGAAAAGCATGTATTCGTGCTTAATACAGCGAAACAAGCTGTTTTAGACCAAAACGAGCTAAATCTGAACACATCGGTTTTCCAAGTGTCCATGTGATACGCGTCAAAACTTTTTCCCTTATAACTGCGCGAAAAGCATGTATTCGTGCTTAATACAACGAAACAAGCTGTTTTAGTCCGAAAAGAGTTAAATCTGAACACATCGGTTTTACAAGTGTTCGTCTGATACGCGTCAAAACTTTTTCTTCTATAACTGCGCGTAAAGCATGTATTCGTGCTTAATACAACGAAACAAGTTGTTTTAAACCGAAACGAGCTAAATCACAACACATCGGTATTACAAGTGTTCCACGTAATACTCGTCAAAACTTTTTCTCTTTTAACTGCGCGAAAAGCATGTATTCGTGCCTAATACAACGAAACAAGCTGTTTTTGACCGAAACGAGCTAAATCTGAACACATCGGTTTTACAAGTATCCACGTGATACTCGTCAAAACTTTTTCTCTTATAACTGCGCGAAAAGCATGTATTCTGTCTTAATACAGCGAAACAAGCTGTTTTAGACCGAAACGAGCTAAATCACAACACATCGGTTTTACAAGTGTTCCTCTGATACGCGTCAAAACATTTTCTCTTATACCTGCGCGAAAAGCATGTATTCTTGCTTAATACAGCGAAACAAGCTGTTTTAGACCGAAACGAGCTAAATCACAACACATCGGTTTTACAAGTGTTCCACGTGATACTCGTCAAAACGTTTTCTCTTATAACTACGCGAAAAGCATGTATTCGTGCTTAATACAACGAAACAAGCTGTTTTAGACCGAAACGAGCTAAATCTGAACACTTCGGTTTTACAAGTATCCACGTGATACTCGTCAAAACTTTTTCTCTTATGACTGCGCGAAAAGCATGTATTCTTGCTTAATACAACGAAACAAGCTGTTTTAGACCGAAACGAGCTAAATCACAACACATCGGTTTTACAAGTGTCTCTGATACGCGTCAAAACTTTTTCTTCTATATCTGCGCGTAAAGCATGTATTCTACTTAATACAACGAAACAAGCTGTTTTAGACCGAAACGAGCTAAATCTGAACACATCGGTTTTACAAGTGTTCCTCTGATACGCGTCAAAACTTTTTCTCCTATAACTGCGCGAAAAGCATGTATTCGTGCTTAATACAACGAAACAAGCTGTTTTAAACCGAAACGAGCTAAATCACAACACATCGGTATTACAAGTGTTCCACGTGATACTCGTCAAAACTTTTTCTCTTATAACCGCGCGAAAAGCATGTATTCGTGCTTAATACAACGAAACAAGCTGTTTTAGACCGAAACGAGCTAAATCTGAACACATCGGTTTTACAAGTGTTCCTCTGATACGCGTCAAAACTTTTTCTCTTATAACTGCGCGAAAAGCATGTATTCTTGCTTAATACAGCGAAACAAGCTGTTTTAGACCGAAACGAGCTAAATCACAACACATCGGTTTTACAAGTGTTCCTCTGATACGCGTCAAAACTTTTTCTCTTATAACGGCGCGAAAAGCATGTATTCTTGCTTAATACAGCGAAACAAGCTGTTTTAGACCGAAATGAGCTAAATCACAACACATCGGTTTTACAAGTGTTCCTCTGATACGCGTCAAAACTTTTTCTTTTATAACGGCGCGAAAAGCATGTATTCTTGCTTAATACAGCGAAACAAGCTGTTTTAGACCGAAACGAGCTAAATCACAACACATCGGTATTACAAGTGTTCCACGTGATACTCGTCAAAACTTTTTCTCTTTTAACTGCGCGAAAAGCATGTATTCGTGCTTAATACAACGAAACAAGCTGTTTTTGACCGAAACGAGCTAAATCTGAACACATCGGTTTTACAAGTATCCACGTGATACTCGTCAAAACTTTTTCTCTTTTAACTGCGCGAAAAGCATGTATTCTTGCTTAATACAGCGAAACAAGCTGTTTTAGACCGAAACGAGCTAAATCACAACACATCGGTTTTACAAGTGTTCCTCTGATACGCGTCAAAACTTTTTCTCTTATAACTGCGCGAAAAGCATGTATTCTTGCTTAATACAGCGAAACAAGCTGTTTTAGACCGAAACGAGCTAAATCACAACACATCGGTTTTACAAGTGTTCCTCTGATACGCGTCAAAACTTTTTCTCTTATAACTGCACGAAAAGCATGTATTCGTGCTTAATACAACGAAACAAGCTGTTTTAGTCCGAAAAGAGTTAAATCTGAGCACATCGGTTTTACAAGTGTTCCTCTGATACGCGTCAAAACTTCTTCTCTTATAACTGCGCGAAAAGCATGTATTCTTGCTTAATAAACGAAGCAAGCTGTTTTTGACCGAAACGAGCTAAATCTGAACACATCGGTTTTACAAGTATCCACGTGATACTCGTCAAAACTTTTTCTCTTTTAACTGCGCGAAAAGCATGTATTCTTGCTTAATACAGCGAAACAAGCTGTTTTAGACCGAAACGAGCTAAATCACAACACATCGGTTTTACAAGTGTCTCTGATACGCGTCAAAACTTTTTCTTCTATAACTGCGCGTAAAGCATGTATTCGTGCTTAATACAACGAAACAAGCTGTTTTAGACCGAAACGAGCTAAATCTGAACACATCGGTTTTACAAGTGTTCCTCTGATACGCGTCAAAACTTTTTCTCTTATAACTGCGCGAAAAGCATGTATTCGTGCTTAATACAACGAAACAAGCTGTTTTAAACCGAAACGAGCTAAATCACAACACATCGGTATTACAAGTGTTCCACGTGATACTCGTCAAAACTTTTTCTCTTATAACTGCGCGAAAAGCATGTATTCGTGCTTAATACAACGAAACAAGCTGTTTTAGACCGAAACGAGCTAAATCTGAACACATCGGTTTTACAAGTATCCATGTGATACTCGTCAAAACTTTTTCTCTTATAACTGCGCGAAAAGCATGTATTCTTGCTTAATACAACGAAACAAGCTGTTTTAGACCGAAACGAGCTAAATCACAACACATCGGTTTTACAAGTGTCTCTGATACGCGTCAAAACTTTTTCTTCTATAACTGCGCGTAAAGCATGTATTCGTGCTTAATACAACGAAACAAGCTGTTTTAGACCGAAACGAGCTAAATCTGAACACATCGGTTTTACAAGTGTTCCTCTGATACGCGTCAAAACTTTTTCTCTTATAACTGCGCGAAAAGCATGTATTCTTGCTTAATACAGCGAAACAAGCTGTTTTAGACCGAAACGAGCTAAATCACAACACATCGGTTTTACAAGTGTTCCTCTGATACGCGTCAAAACTTTTTCTCTTATAACTGCGCGAAAAGCATGTATTCTTGCTTAATACAGCGAAACAAGCTGTTTTAGACCGAAACGAGCTAAATCACAACACATCGGTTTTACAAGTGTTCCTCTGATACGCGTCAAAACTTTTTCTCTTATAACTGCGCGAAAAGCATGTATTCTTGCCTAATACAGCGAAACAAGCTGTTTTAGACCGAAATGAGCTAAATCACAACACATCGGTTTTACAAGTGTTCCTCTGATACGCGTCAAAACTTTTTCTCTTATAACGGCGCAAAAAGCATGTATTCTTGCTTAATACAGCGAAACAAGCTGTTTTAGACCGAAATGAGCTAAATCACAACACATCGGTTTTACAAGTGTTCCTCTGATACGCGTCAAAACTTTTTCTTTTATAACGGCGCGAAAAGCATGTATTCTTGCTTAATACAGCGAAACAAGCTGTTTTAGACCGAAACGAGCTAAATGACAACACATCGGTATTACAAGTGTTCCACGTGATACTCGTCAAAACTTTTTCTCTTTTAACTGCGCGAAAAGCATGTATTCGTGCTTAATACAACGAAACAAGCTGTTTTTGACCGAAACGAGCTAAATCTGAACACATCGGTTTTACAAGTATCCACGTGATACTCGTCAAAACTTTTTCTCTTATAACTGCGCGAAAAGCATGTATTCTTGCTTAATACAGCGAAACAAGCTGTTTTAGAACGAAACGAGCTAAATCACAACACATCGGTTTTACAAGTGTTCCTCTGATACGCGTCAAAACTTTTTCTCTTATAACTGCGCGAAAAGCATGTATTCTTGCTTAATACAGCGAAACAAGCTGTTTTAGACCGAAACGAGCTAAATCACAACACATCGGTTTTACAAGTGTTCCTCAGATACGCGTCAAAACTTTTTCTCTTATAACTGCGCGAAAAGCATGTATTCTTGCTTAATACAGCGAAACAAGCTGTTTTAGACCGAAATGAGCTAAATCACAACACATCGGTTTTACAAGTGTTCCTCTGATACGCGTCAAAACTTTTTCTCTTATAACGGCGCGAAAAGCATGTATTCTTGCTTAATACAGCGAAACAAGCTGTTTTAGACCGAAACGAGCTAAATCACAACACATCGGTATTACAAGTGTTCCACGTGATACTCGTCAAAACTTTTTCTCTTTTAACTGCGCGAAAAGCATGTATTCGTGCTTAATACAACGAAACAAGCTGTTTTAGACCGAAACGAGTTAAATCTGAACACATCGGTTTTACAAGTATCCACGTGATACTCGTCAATACTTTTTCTCTTATAACTGCGCGAAAAGCATGTATTCTTGCTTAATACAACGAAACAAGCTGTTTTAGACCGAAACGAGCTAAATCACAACACATCGGTTTTACAAGTGTCTCTCTAATACGCGTCAAAACTTTTTCTCTTATAACTGCGCGAAAAGCATGTATTCTTGCTTAATACAACGAAACAAGCTGTTTTAGACCGAAACGAGCTAAATCTGAACACATCGGTTTTACAAGTATCCACGTGATACTCGTCAAAACTTTTTCTTTTATAACTGCGCGAAAAGCATGTATTCTTGCTTAATACAGCGAAACAAGCTGTTTTAGACCGAAATGAGCTAAATCACAACACATCGGTTTTACAAGTGTTCCTCTGATACGCGTCAAAACTTTTTCTTTTATAACTGCGCGAAAAGCATGTATTCTTGCCTAATACAGCGAATCAAGTTGTTTTAGACCGAAACGAGCTAAATCACAACACATCGGTATTACAAGTGTTCCACGTGATACTCGTCAAAACTTTTTCTCTTATAACTGCGCGAAAAGCATGTATTCGTGCTTAATACAACGAAACAAGCTGTTTTAGACCGAAACGAGCTAAATCTGAACACATCGGTTTTACAAGTATACACGTGATACTCGTGAAAACTTTTTCTCTTATAACTGCGCGAAAAGCATGTATTCTTGCTTAATACAACGAAACAAGCTGTTTTAGACCGAAACGAGCTAAATCACAACACATCGGTTTTACAAGTGTCTCTCTAATACGCGTCAAAACTTTTTCTCTTATAACTGCGCGAAAAGCATGTATTCTTGCTTAATACAACGAAACAAGCTGTTTTAGACCGAAACGAGCTAAATCTGAACACATCGGTTTTACAAGTGCTCCTCTGATACGCGTCAAAACTTTTTTCTCTTATAACTGCGCGAAAAGCATGTATTCTTGCTTAGACCAACGAAACAAGCTGTTTTAGACCGAAATGAGGTAAATCTGAACACATCGGTTTTACAAGTGTCCTTGTGACATGCCTTTAAAACTTTTTCTCTTATAACTGCGCGAAAAGCATGTATTCCTGCTTAATACAGCGAAACAAGCTGTTTTAGACCAAAACGAGCTAAATCACAACACATCGGGTTTACAAGTGTTCCTCTGATACGCGTCAAATTTTTTTCTCTTATAACTGCGCGAAAAGCATGTATTCTTGCTTAATACAGCGAAACAAGCTGTTTTAGACCAAAGCGAGCTAAATCACAACACATCGGTTTTACAAGTGTTCCTCTGATACGCGTCAACTCTTTTTTCTCTTATAGCTGCGCGAAAAGCATGTATTCGTGCTTAGTCCAACGAAACAAGCTGTTTTAGACAGAAACGAGGTAAATCTGAACACATCGGTTTACAAGTGTCCCTGTGACACGCCTTTAAAGCTTTTTCTCTTATCACTGCGCGAAAAGCATGTATTTCTGCTTAATACAGCGAAACAAGCTGTTTTAGACCGAAACGAGCTAAATCACAACACATCGGTTTTACAAGTGTTCCTCTGATACGCGTCAAAACTTTTTCCCTTATAACTGCGCGAAAAGCATGTATTCGTGCTTAATACAACGAAACAAGCTGTTTTAGTCCGAAAAGAGTTAAATCTGAACACATCGGTTTTACAAGTGTTCGTCTGATACGCGTCAAAACTTTTTCTCTTATAACTGCGCGAAAAGCATGTATTCTTGCTTAATACAACGAAACAAGCTGTTTTAGACCGAAACGAGCCAAATCACAACACATCGGTATTACAAGTGTTCCACGTGATACTCGTCAAAACTTTTTCTCTTATAACTGCGCGAAAAGCATGTATTCGTGCTTAATACAACGAAACAAGCTGTTTTAGACCGAAACGAGCTAAATCTGAACACATCGGTTTTACAAGTGTCCCTGTGACACGCGTCAAAACTTTTTCTCTTATAACTGCGCGAAAAGCATGTATTCTTGCTTAATACAACGAAACAAGTTGTTTTAGACCGAAATGAGCTAAATCACAACACATCGGTTTTACAAGTGTTCCTCTGATACGCGTCAAAACTTTTTCTCTTATAACTGCGCGAAAAGCATGTATTCTTGCTTAATACAGCGAAACAAGCTGTTTTAGACCGAAACGAGCTAAATCACAACACATCGGTAATACAAGTGTTCCACGTGATACTCGTCAAAACGTTTTCTCTTATAACTGCGCGAAAAGCATGTATTCGTGCTTAATACAACGAAACAAGCTGTTTTAGACCGAAACGAGCTAAATCTGAACACTTCGGTTTTACAAGTATCCACGTGATACTCGTCAAAACTTTTCTCTTATAACTGCGCGAAAAGCATGTATTCTTGCTTAATACAGCGAAACAAGCTGTTTTAGACCGAAACGAGCTAAATCACAACACATCGGTTTTACAAGTGTCTCTCTGATACGCGTCAAAACTTTTTCTTCTATAACTGCGCGTAAAGCATGTATTCTTGCTTAAAACAACGAAACAAGCTGTTTTAGACCGCAACGAGCTAAATCACAACACATCGGTTTTACAAGTGTCTCTCTGATACGCGTCAAAACTTTTTCTCTTATAACTGCGCGAAAAGCATGTATTCTTGCCTAATACAGCGAAACAAGCTGTTTTAGACCGAAATGAGCTAAATCACAACACATCGGTTTTACAAGTGTTCCTCTGATACGCGTCAAAACTTTTTCTCTTATAACGGCGCGAAAAGCATGTATTCTTGCTTAATACAGCGAAACAAGCTGTTTTAGACCGAAATGAGCTAAATCACAACACATCGGTTTTACAAGTGTTCCTCTGATACGCGTCAAAACTTTTTCTTTTATAACGGCGCGAAAAGCATGTATTCTTGCTTAATACAGCGAAACAAGCTGTTTTAGACCGAAACGAGCTAAATCACAACACATCGGTATTACAAGTGTTCCACGTGATACCCGTCAAAACTTTTTCTCTTTTAACTGCGCGAAAAGCATGTATTCGTGCTTAATACAACGAAACAAGCTGTTTTTGACCGAAACGAGCTAAATCTGAACACATCGGTTTTACAAGTATCCACGTGATACTCGTCAAAACTTTTTCTCTTATAACTGCGCGAAAAGCATGTATTCTTGCTTAATACAGCGAAACAAGCTGTTTTAGACCGAAACGAGCTAAATCACAACACATCGGTTTTACAAGTGTTCCTCTGATACGCGTCAAAACTTTTTCTCTTATAACTGCGCGAAAAGCATGTATTCTTGCTTAATACAGCGAAACAAGCTGTTTTAGACCGAAACGAGCTAAATCACAACACATCGGTTTTACAAGTGTTCTTCTGATACGCGTCAAAACTTTTTCTCTTATAACTGCGCGAAAAGCATGTATTCTTGCTTAATACAGCGAAACAAGCTGTTTTAGACCGAAATGAGCTAAATCACAACACATCGGTTTTACAAGTGTTCCTCTGATACGCGTCAAAACTTTTTCTCTTATAACGGCGCGAAAAGCATGTATTCTTGCTTAATACAGCGAAACAAGCTGTTTTAGACCGAAACGAGCTAAATCACAACACATCGGTATTACAAGTGTTCCACGTGATACTCGTCAAAACTTTTTCTCTTTTAACTGCGCGAAAAGCATGTATTCGTGCTTAATACAACGAAACAAGCTGTTTTAGACCGAAACGAGCTAAATCTGAACACATCGGTTTTACAAGTATCCACGTGATACTCGTCAATACTTTTTCTCTTATAACTGCGCGAAAAGCATGTATTCTTGCTTAATACAACGAAACAAGCTGTTTTAGACCGAAACGAGCTAAATCACAACACATCGGTTTTACAAGTGTCTCTCTAATACGCGTCAAAACTTTTTCTCTTATAACTGCGCGAAAAGCATGTATTCTTGCTTAATACAACGAAACAAGCTGTTTTAGACCGAAACGAGCTAAATCTGAACACATCGGTTTTACAAGTATCCACGTGATACTCGTCAAAACTTTTTCTTTTATAACTGCGCGAAAAGCATGTATTCTTGCTTAATACAGCGAAACAAGCTGTTTTAGACCGAAATGAGCTAAATCACAACACATCGGTTTTACAAGTGTTCCTCTGATACGCGTCAAAACTTTTTCTTTTATAACTGCGCGAAAAGCATGTATTCTTGCTTAATACAGCGAATCAAGTTGTTTTAGACCGAAACGAGCTAAATCACAACACATCGGTATTACAAGTGTTCCACGTGATACTCGTCAAAACTTTTTCTCTTATAACTGCGCGAAAAGCATGTATTCGTGCTTAATACAGCGAAACAAGCTGTTTTAGACCGAAACGAGCTAAATCTGAACACATCGTTTTACAAGTATACACGTGATACTCGTCAAAACTTTTTCTCTTATAACTGCGCGAAAAGCATGTATTCTTGCTTAATACAACGAAACAAGCTGTTTTAGACCGAAACGAGCTAAATCACAACACATCGGTTTTACAAGTGTCTCTCTAATACGCGTCAAAACTTTTTCTCTTATAACTGCGCGAAAAGCATGTATTCTTGCTTAATACAACGAAACAAGCTGTTTTAGACCGAAACGAGCTAAATCTGAACACATCGGTTTTACAAGTGCTCCTCTGATACGCGTCAAAACTTTTTTCTCTTATAACTGCGCGAAAAGCATGTATTCTTGCTTAGTCCAACGAAACAAGCTGTTTTAGACCGAAACGAGGTAAATCTGAACACATCGGTTTTACAAGTGTCCTTGTGACATGCCTTTAAAACTTTTTCTCTTATAACTGCGCGAAAAGCATGTATTCCTGCTTAATACAGCGAAACAAGCTGTTTTAGACCAAAACGAGCTAAATCACAACACATCGGTTTTACAAGTGTTCCTCTGATACGCGTCAAATTTTTTTCTCTTATAACTGCGCGAAAAGCATGTATTCTTGCTTAATACAGCGAAACAAGCTGTTTTAGACCGAAACGAGCTAAATCACAACACATCGGTTTTACAAGTGTTCCTCTGATACGCGTCAACTCTTTTTTCTCTTATAGCTGCGCGAAAAGCATGTATTCGTGCTTAGTCCAACGAAACAAGCTGTTTTAGACTGAAACGAGGTAAATCTGAACACATCGGTTTTACAAGTGTCCCTGTGACACGCCTTTAAAGCTTTTTCTCTTATCACTGCGCGAAAAGCATGTATTTCTGCTTAATACCCGAAACAAGCTGTTTTAGACCGAAACGAGCTAAATCACAACACATCGGTTTTACAAGTGTTCCTCTGATACGCGTCAAAACTTTTTCTCTTTTAACTGCGCGAAAAGCATGTATTCGTGCTTAATACAACGAAACAAGCTGTTTTTGACCGAAACGAGCTAAATCTGAACACATCGGTTTTACAAGTGTTCCTCTGATACGCGTCAAAACTTTTTCTCTTATAACTGCGCGAAAAGCATGTATTCTTGCTTAAT
The DNA here is from genome assembly GCF_052857255.1 of Amblyomma americanum. Lineage (NCBI taxonomy): Eukaryota > Metazoa > Arthropoda > Arachnida > Ixodida > Ixodidae > Amblyomma > Amblyomma americanum. Next base: position 585,724 of record NW_027526489.1, on the reverse strand, counting down.
ACAGCGAAACAAGCTGTTTTAGACCGAAACGAGCTAAATCACAACACATAGGTTTTACAAGTGTTCCTCTGATACGCGTCAAAACTTTTTCTCTTATAACTGCGCGAAAAGCATGTATTCTTGCTTAATACAGCGAAACAAGCTGTTTTAGACCGAAATGAGCTAAATCACAACACATCGGTTTTACAAGTGTTCCTCTGATACGCGTCAAAACGTTTTCTCTTATAACGGCGCGAAAAGCATGTATTCTTGCTTAATACAGCGAAACAAGCTGTTTTAGACCGAAACGAGCTAAATCACAACACATCGGTATTACAAGTGTTCCACGTGATACTCGTCAAAACTTTTTCTCTTTTAACTGCGCGAAAAGCATGTATTCGTGCTTAATACAACGAAACAAGCTGTTTTAGACCGAAACGAGCTAAATCTGAACACATCGGTTTTACAAGTATCCACGTGATACTCGTCAATACTTTTTCTCTTATAACTGCGCGAAAAGCATGTATTCTTGCTTAGTACAACGAAACAAGCTGTTTTAGACCGAAACGAGCTAAATCACAACACATCGGTTTTACAAGTGTCTCTCTAATACGCGTCAAAACTTTTTCTCTTATAACTGCGCGAAAAGCATGTATTCTTGCTTAATACAACGAAACAAGCTGTTTTAGACCGAAACGAGCTAAATCTGAACACATCGGTTTTACAAGTATCCACGTGATACTCGTCAAAACTTTTTCTTTTATAACTGCGCGAAAAGCATGTATTCTTGCTTAATACAGCGAAACAAGCTGTTTTAGACCGAAATGAGCTAAATCACAACACATCGGTTTTACAAGTGTTCCTCTTATACGCGTCAAAACTTTTTCTTTTATAACTGCGCGAAAAGCATGTATTCTTGCCTAATACAGCGAATCAAGTTGTTTTAGACCGAAACGAGCTAAATCACAACACATCGGTTTTACAAGTGCTCCTCTGATACGCGTCAAAACTTTTTTCTCTTATAACTGCGCGAAAAGCATGTATTCTTGCTTAGTCCAACGAAACAAGCTGTTTTAGACCGAAACGAGGTAAATCTGAACACATCGGTTTTACAAGTGTCCTTGTGACATGCCTTTAAATCTTTTTCTCTTATAACTGCGCGAAAAGCATGTATTCCTGCTTAATACAGCGAAACAAGCTGTTTTAGACCAAAACGAGCTAAATCACAACACATCGGTTTTACAAGTGTTCCTCTGATACGCGTCAAATTTTTTTCTCTTATAACTGCGCGAAAAGCATCTATTCTTGCTTAATACAGCGAAACAAGCTGTTTTAGACCGAAACGAGCTAAATCACAACACATCGGTTTTACAAGTGTTCCTCTGATACGCGTCAACTCTTTTTTCTCTTATAGCTGCGCGAAAAGCATGTATTCGTGCTTAGTCCAACGAAACAAGCTGTTTTAGACTGAAACGAGGTAAATCTGAACACATCGGTTTTACAAGTGTCCCTGTGACACGCCTTTAAAGCTTTTTCTCTTATCACTGCGCGAAAAGCATGTATTTCTGCTTAATACAGCGAAACAAGCTGTTTTAGACCGAAACGAGCTAAATCACAACACATCGGTTTTACAAGTGTTCCTCTGATACGCGTCAAAACTTTTTCTCTTATAACTGCGCGAAAAGCATGTATTCGTGCTTAATACAGCGAAACAAGCTGTTTTAGACCAAAACGAGCTAAATCTGAACACATCGGTTTTGCAAGTGCCCATGTGATACGCGTCAAAACTTTTTCCCTTATAACTGCGCGAAAAGCATGTATTCGTGCTTAATACAACGAAACAAGCTGTTTTAGTCCGAAAAGAGTTAAATCTGAACACATCGGTTTTACAAGTGTTCGTCTGATACGCGTCAAAACTTTTTCTCTTATAACTGCGCGAAAAGAATGTATTCTTGCTTAATACAACGAAACAAGCTGTTTTAGACCGAAACGAGCCAAATCACAACACATCGGTATTACAAGTGTTCCACGTGATACTCGTCAAAACTTTTTCTCTTATAACTGCGCGAAAAGCATGTATTCGTGCCTAATACAACGAAACAAGCTGTTTTAGACCGAAACGAGCTAAATCTGAACACATCGGTTTTACAAGTGTCCCTGTGACACGCGTCAAAACTTTTTCTCTTATAACTGCGCGAAAAGCATGTATTCTTGCTTAATACAACGAAACAAGCTGTTTTAGACCGAAATGAGCTAAATCACAACACATCGGTTTTACAAGTGTTCCTCTGATACGCGTCAAAACTTTTTCTCTTATAACTGCGCGAAAAGCATGTATTCTTGCTTAATACAGCGAAACAAGCTGTTTTAGACCGAAACGAGCTAAATCACAACACATCGGTATTACAAGTGTTCCACGTGATACTCGTCAAAACGTTTTCTCTTATAACTGCGCGAAAAGCATGTATTCTTGCTTAATACAACGAAACAAGCTGTTTTAGACCGAAACGAGCTAAATCACAATACATCGGTTTTACAAGTGTCTCTCTGATACGCGTCAAAACTTTTTCTTCTATAACTGCGCGTAAAGCATGTATTCTTGCTTAATACAACGAAACAAGCTGTTTTAGACCGAAACGAGCTAAATCACAACACATCGGTTTTACAAGTGTCTCTCTGATACGCGTCAAAACTTTTTCTCTTATAACTGCGCGAAAAGCATGTATTCTTGCTTAATACAGCGAAACAAGCTGTTTTAGACCGAAATGAGCTAAATCACAACACATCGGTTTTACAAGTGTTCCTCTGATACGCGTCAAAACTTTTTCTCTTATAACGGCGCGAAAAGCATGTATTCTTGCTTAATACAGCGAAACAAGCTGTTTTAGACCGAAACGAGCTAAATCACAACACATCGGTATTACAAGTGTTCCACGTGATACTCGTCAAAACTTTTTCTCTTTTAACTGCGCGAAAAGCATGTATTCGTGCTTAATACAACGAAACAAGCTGTTTTAGACCGAAACGAGCTAAATCTGAACACATCGGTTTTACAAGTATCCACGTGATACTCGTCAATACTTTTTCTCTTATAACTGCGCGAAAAGCATGTATTCTTGCTTAATACAACGAAACAAGCTGTTTTAGACCGAAACGAGCTAAATCACTACACATCGGTTTTACAAGTGTCTCTCTAATACGCGTCAAAACTTTGTCTCTTATAACTGCGCGAAAAGCATGTATTCTTGCTTAATACAACGAAACAAGCTGTTTTAGACCGAAACGAGCTAAATCTGAACACATCGGTTTTACAAGTATCCACGTGATACTCGTCAAAACTTTTTCTTTTATAACTGCGCGAAAAGCATGTATTCTTGCTTAATACAGCGAAACAAGCTGTTTTAGACCGAAATGAGCTAAATCACAACACATCGGTTTTACAAGTGTTCCTCTGATACGCGTCAAAACTTTTTCTTTTATAACTGCGCGAAAAGCATGTATTCTTGCTTAATACAGCGAATCAAGTTGTTTTAGACCGAAACGAGCTAAATCACAACACATCGGTATTACAAGTGTTCCACGTGATACTCGTCAAAACTTTTTCTCTTATAACTGCGCGAAAAGCATGTATTCGTGCTTAATACAACGAAACAAGCTGTTTTAGACCGAAACGAGCTAAATCTGAACACATCGGTTTTACAAGTATACACGTGATACTCGTCAAAACTTTTTCTCTTATAACTGCGCGAAAAGCATGTATTCTTGCTTAATACAACGAAACAAGCTGTTTTAGACCGAAACGAGCTAAATCTGAACACATCGGTTTTACAAGTGCTCCTCTGATACGCGTCAAAACTTTTTTCTCTTATAACTGCGCGAAAAGCATGTATTCTTGCTTAGTCCAACGAAACAAGCTGTTTTAGACCGAAACGAGGTAAATCTGAACACATCGGTTTTACAAGTGTCCTTGTGACATGCCTTTAAAACTTTTTCTCCTATAACTGCGCGAAAGGCATGTATTCCTGCTTAATACAGCGAAACAAGCTGTTTTAGACCAAAACGAGCTAAATCACAACACATCGGTTTTACAAGTGTTCCTCTGATACGCGTCAAATTTTTTTATCTTATAACTGCGCGAAAAGCATGTATGCTTGCTTAATACAGCGAAACAAGCTGTTTTAGACCGAAACGAGCTAAATCACAACACATCGGTTTTACAAGTGTTCCTCTGATACGCGTCAACTCTTTTTTCTCTTATAGCTGCGCGAAAAGCATGTATTCGTGCTTAGTCCAACGAAACAAGCTGTTTTAGACTGAAACGAGGTAAATCTGAACACATCGGTTTTACAAGTGTCCCTGTGACACGCCTTTAAAGCTTTTTCTCTTATCACTGCGCGAAAAGCATGTATTTCTGCTTAATACAGCGAAACAAGCTGTTTTAGACCGAAACGAGCTAAATCACAACACATCGGTTTTACAAGTGTTCCTCTGATACGCGTCAAAACTTTTTCTCTTATAACTGCGCGAAAAGCATGTATTCGTGCTTAATACAGCGAAACAAGCTGTTTTAGACCAAAACGAGCTAAATCTGAACACATCGGTTTTCCAAGTGCCCATGTGATACGCGTCAAAACTTTTTCCCTTATAACTGCGCGAAAAGCATGTATTCGTGCTTAATACAACGAAACAAGCTGTTTTAGTCCGAAAAGAGATAAATCTGAACACATCGGTTTTACAAGTGTTCGTCTGATACGCGTCAAAACTTTTTCTCTTATAACTGCGCGAAAAGCATGTATTCTTGCTTAATACAACGAAACAAGCTGTTTTAGACCGAAATGAGCTAAATCACAACACATCGGTTTTACAAGTGTTCCTCTGATACGCGTCAAAACTTTTTCTCTTATAACTGCGCGAAAAGCATGTATTCTTGCTTAATACAGCGAAACAAGCTGTTTTAGACCGAAACGAGCTAAATCACAACACATCGGTATTACAAGTGTTCCACGTGATACTCGTCAAAACGTTTTCTCTTATAACTGCGCGAAAAGCATGTATTCGTGCTTAATACAACGAAACAAGCTGTTTTAGACCGAAACGAGCTAAATCTGAACACTTCGGTTTTACAAGTATCCACGTGATACTCGTCAAAACTTTTTCTCTTATAACTGCGCGAAAAGCATGTATTCTTGCTTAATACAACGAAACAAGCTGTTTTAGACCGAAACGAGCTAAATCACAATACATCGGTTTTACAAGTGTCTCTGATACGCGTCAAAACTTTTTCTTCTATAACTGCGCGTAAAGCATGTATTCTTGCTTAATACAACGAAACAAGCTGTTTTAGACCGAAACGAGCTAAATCACAACACATCGGTTTTACAAGTGTCTCTCTGATACGCGTCAAAACTTTTTCTCTTATAACTGCGCGAAAAGCATGTATTCTTGCTTAATACAGCGAAACAAGCTGTTTTAGACCGAAACGAGCTAAATCACAACACATCGGTTTTACAAGTGTTCCTCTGATACGCGTCAAAACTTTTTCTCTTATAACGGCGCGAAAAGCATGTATTCTTGCTTAATACAGCGAAACAAGCTGTTTTAGACCGAAACGAGCTAAATCACAACACATCGGTATTACAAGTGTTCCACGTGATACTCGTCAAAACTTTTTCTCTTTTAACTGCGCGAAAAGCATGTATTCGTGCTTAATACAACGAAACAAGCTGTTTTAGACCGAAACGAGCTAAATCTGAACACATCGGTTTTACAAGTATCCACGTGATACTCGTCAATACTTTTTCTCTTATAACTGCGCGAAAAGCATGTATTCTTGCTTAATACAACGAAACAAGCTGTTTTAGACCGAAACGAGCTAAATCACAACACATCGGTTTTACAAGTGTCTCTCTAATACGCGTCAAAACTTTGTCTCTTATAACTGCGCGAAAAGCATGTATTCTTGCTTAATACAACGAAACAAGCTGTTTTAGACCGAAACGAGCTAAATCTGAACACATCGGTTTTACAAGTATCCACGTGATACTCGTCAAAACTTTTTCTCTTATAACTGCGCGAAAAGCATGTATTCTTGCTTAATACAACGAAACAAGCTGTTTTAGACCGAAACGAGCTAAATCTGAACACATCGGTTTTACAAGTGCTCCTCTGATACGCGTCAAAACTTTTTTCTCTTATAACTGCGCGAAAAGCATGTATTCTTGCTTAGTCCAACGAAACAAGCTGTTTTAGACCGAAACGAGGTAAATCTGAACACATCGGTTTTACAAGTGTCCTTGTGACATGCCTTTAAAACTTTTTCTCCTATAACTGCGCGAAAGGCATGTATTCCTGCTTAATACAGCGAAACAAGCTGTTTTAGACCAAAACGAGCTAAATCACAACACATCGGTTTTACAAGTGTTCCTCTGATACGCGTCAAATTTTTTTATCTTATAACTGCGCGAAAAGCATGTATGCTTGCTTAATACAGCGAAACAAGCTGTTTTAGACCGAAACGAGCTAAATCACAACACATCGGTTTTACAAGTGTTCCTCTGATACGCGTCAACTCTTTTTTCTCTTATAGCTGCGCGAAAAGCATGTATTCGTGCTTAGTCCAACGAAACAAGCTGTTTTAGACTGAAACGAGGTAAATCTGAACACATCGGTTTTACAAGTGTCCCTGTGACACGCCTTTAAAGCTTTTTCTCTTATCACTGCGCGAAAAGCATGTATTTCTGCTTAATACAGCGAAACAAGCTGTTTTAGACCGAAACGAGCTAAATCACAACACATCGGTTTTACAAGTGTTCCTCTGATACGCGTCAAAACTTTTTCTCTTATAACTGCGCGAAAAGCATGTATTCGTGCTTAATACAGCGAAACAAGCTGTTTTAGACCAAAACGAGCTAAATCTGAACACATCGGTTTTCCAAGTGCCCATGTGATACGCGTCAAAACTTTTTCCCTTATAACTGCGCGAAAAGCATGTATTCGTGCTTAATACAACGAAACAAGCTGTTTTAGTCCGAAAAGAGATAAATCTGAACACATCGGTTTTACAAGTGTTCGTCTGATACGCGTCAAAACTTTTTCTCTTATAACTGCGCGAAAAGCATGTATTCTTGCTTAATACAACGAAACAAGCTGTTTTAGACCGAAATGAGCTAAATCACAACACATCGGTTTTACAAGTGTTCCTCTGATACGCGTCAAAACTTTTTCTCTTATAACTGCGCGAAAAGCATGTATTCTTGCTTAATACAGCGAAACAAGCTGTTTTAGACCGAAACGAGCTAAATCACAACACATCGGTATTACAAGTGTTCCACGTGATACTCGTCAAAACGTTTTCTCTTATAACTGCGCGAAAAGCATGTATTCGTGCTTAATACAACGAAACAAGCTGTTTTAGACCGAAACGAGCTAAATCTGAACACTTCGGTTTTACAAGTATCCACGTGATACTCGTCAAAACTTTTTCTCTTATAACTGCGCGAAAAGCATGTATTCTTGCTTAATACAACGAAACAAGCTGTTTTAGACCGAAACGAGCTAAATCACAATACATCGGTTTTACAAGTGTCTCTGATACGCGTCAAAACTTTTTCTTCTATAACTGCGCGTAAAGCATGTATTCTTGCTTAATACAACGAAACAAGCTGTTTTAGACCGAAACGAGCTAAATCACAACACATCGGTTTTACAAGTGTCTCTCTGATACGCGTCAAAACTTTTTCTCTTATAACTGCGCGAAAAGCATGTATTCTTGCTTAATACAGCGAAACAAGCTGTTTTAGACCGAAACGAGCTAAATCACAACACATCGGTTTTACAAGTGTTCCTCTGATACGCGTCTAAACTTTTTCTCTTATAACTGCGCGAAAAGCATGTATTCTTGCTTAATACAACGAAACAAGCTGTTTTAGACCGAAATGAGCTAAATCACAACACATCGGTTTTACAAGTGTTCCTCTGATACGCGTCAAAACTTTTTCTCTTATAACTGCGCGAAAAGCATGTATTCTTGCTTAATACAGCGAAACAAGCTGTTTTAGACCGAAACGAGCTAAATCACAACACATCGGTATTACAAGTGTTCCACGTGATACTCGTCAAAACGTTTTCTCTTATAACTGCGCGAAAAGCATGTATTCGTGCTTAATACAACGAAACAAGCTGTTTTAGACCGAAACGAGCTAAATCTGAACACTTCGGTTTTACAAGTATCCACGTGATACTCGTCAAAACTTTTTCTCTTATAACTGCGCGAAAAGCATGTATTCTTGCTTAATACAACGAAACAAGCTGTTTTAGACCGAAACGAGCTAAATCACAATACATCGGTTTTACAAGTGTCTCTGATACGCGTCAAAACTTTTTCTTCTATAACTGCGCGTAAAGCATGTATTCTTGCTTAATACAACGAAACAAGCTGTTTTAGACCGAAACGAGCTAAATCACAACACATCGGTTTTACAAGTGTCTCTCTAATACGCGTCAAAACTTTTTCTCTTATAACTGCGCGAAAAGCATGTATTCTTGCTTAATACAGCGAAACAAGCTGTTTTAGACCGAAACGAGCTAAATCACAACACATCGGTTTTACAAGTGTTCCTCTGATACGCGTCAAAACTTTTTCTCTTATAACGGCGCGAAAAGCATGTATTCTTGCTTAATACAGCGAAACAAGCTGTTTTAGACCGAAACGAGCTAAATCACAACACATCGGTATTACAAGTGTTCCACGTGATACTCGTCAAAACTTTTTCTCTTTTAACTGCGCGAAAAGCATGTATTCGTGCTTAATACAACGAAACAAGCTGTTTTAGACCGAAACGAGCTAAATCTGAACACATCGGTTTTACAAGTATCCACGTGATACTCGTCAATACTTTTTCTCTTATAACTGCGCGAAAAGCATGTATTCTTGCTTAATACAACGAAACAAGCTGTTTTAGACCGAAACGAGCTAAATCACAACACATCGGTTTTACAAGTGTCTCTCTAATACGCGTCAAAACTTTGTCTCTTATAACTGCGCGAAAAGCATGTATTCTTGCTTAATACAACGAAACAAGCTGTTTTAGACCGAAACGAGCTAAATCTGAACACATCGGTTTTACAAGTATCCACGTGATACTCGTCAAAACTTTTTCTTTTATAACTGCGCGAAAAGCATGTATTCTTGCTTAATACAGCGAAACAAGCTGTTTTAGACCGAAATGAGCTAAATCACAACACATCGGTTTTACAAGTGTTCCTCTGATACGCGTCAAAACTTTTTCTTTTATAACTGCGCGAAAAGCATGTATTCTTGCTTAATACAGCGAATCAAGTTGTTTTAGACCGAAACGAGCTAAATCACAACACATCGGTATTACAAGTGTTCCACGTGATACTCGTCAAAACTTTTTCTCTTATAACTGCGCGAAAAGCATGTATTCGTGCTTAATACAACGAAACAAGCTGTTTTAGACCGAAACGAGCTAAATCTGAACACATCGGTTTTACAAGTATACACGTGATACTCGTCAAAACTTTTTCTCTTATAACTGCGCGAAAAGCATGTATTCTTGCTTAATACAACGAAACAAGCTGTTTTAGACCGAAACGAGCTAAATCTGAACACATCGGTTTTACAAGTGCTCCTCTGATACGCGTCAAAACTTTTTTCTCTTATAACTGCGCGAAAAGCATGTATTCTTGCTTAGTCCAACGAAACAAGCTGTTTTAGACCGAAACGAGGTAAATCTGAACACATCGGTTTTACAAGTGTCCTTGTGACATGCCTTTAAAACTTTTTCTCTTATAACTGCGCGAAAGGCATGTATTCCTGCTTAATACAGCGAAACAAGCTGTTTTAGACCAAAACGAGCTAAATCACAACACATCGGTTTTACAAGTGTTCCTCTGATACGCGTCAAATTTTTTTATCTTATAACTGCGCGAAAAGCATGTATGCTTGCTTAATACAGCGAAACAAGCTGTTTTAGACCGAAACGAGCTAAATCACAACACATCGGTTTTACAAGTGTTCCTCTGATACGCGTCAACTCTTTTTTCTCTTATAGCTGCGCGAAAAGCATGTATTCGTGCTTAGTCCAACGAAACAAGCTGTTTTAGACTGAAACGAGGTAAATCTGAACACATCGGTTTTACAAGTGTCCCTGTGACACGCCTTTAAAGCTTTTTCTCTTATCACTGCGCGAAAAGCATGTATTTCTGCTTAATACAGCGAAACAAGCTGTTTTAGACCGAAACGAGCTAAATCACAACACATCGGTTTTACAAGTGTTCCTCTGATACGCGTCAAAACTTTTTCTCTTATAACTGCGCGAAAAGCATGTATTCGTGCTTAATACAGCGAAACAAGCTGTTTTAGACCAAAACGAGCTAAATCTGAACACATCGGTTTTCCAAGTGCCCATGTGATACGCGTCAAAACTTTTTCCCTTTTAACTGCGCGAAAAGCATGTATTCGTGCTTAATACAACGAAACAAGCTGTTTTAGTCCGAAAAGAGATAAATCTGAACACATCGGTTTTACAAGTGTTCGTCTGATACGCGTCAAAACTTTTTCTCTTATAACTGCGCGAAAAGCATGTATTCTTGCTTAATACAACGAAACAAGCTGTTTTAGACCGAAACGAGCCAAATCACAACACATCGGTATTACAAGTGTTCCACGTGATACTCGTCAAAACTTTTTCTCTTATAACTGCGCGAAAAGCATGTATTCGTGCCTAATACAACGAAACAAGCTGTTTTAGACCGAAACGAGCTAAATCTGAACACATCGGTTTTACAAGTGTCCCTGTGACACGCGTCAAAACTTTTTCTCTTATAACTGCGCGAAAAGCATGTATTCTTGCTTAATACAACGAAACAAGCTGTTTTAGACCGAAATGAGCTAAATCACAACACATCGGTTTTACAAGTGTTCCTCTGATACGCGTCAAAACTTTTTCTCTTATAACTGCGCGAAAAGCATGTATTCTTGCTTAATACAGCGAAACAAGCTGTTTTAGACCGAAACGAGCTAAATCACAACACATCGGTATTACAAGTGTTCCACGTGATACTCGTCAAAACGTTTTCTCTTATAACTGCGCGAAAAGCATGTATTCGTGCCTAATACAACGAAACAAGCTGTTTTAGACCGAAACGAGCTAAATCTGAACACTTCGGTTTTACAAGTATCCACGTGATACTCGTCAAAACTTTTTCTCTTATAACTGCGCGAAAAGCATGTATTCTTGCTTAATACAACGAAACAAGCTGTTTTAGACCGAAACGAGCTAAATCACAATACATCGGTTTTACAAGTGTCTCTGATACGCGTCAAAACTTTTTCTTCTATAACTGCGCGTAAAGCATGTATTCTTGCTTAATACAACGAAACAAGCTGTTTTAGACCGAAACGAGCTAAATCACAACACATCGGTTTTACAAGTGTCTCTCTGATACGCGTCAAAACTTTTTCTCTTATAACTGCGCGAAAAGCATGTATTCTTGCTTAATACAGCGAAACAAGCTGTTTTAGACCGAAACGAGCTAAATCACAACACATCGGTTTTACAAGTGTTCCTCTGATACGCGTCAAAACTTTTTCTCTTATAACTGCGCGAAAAGCATGTATTCTTGCTTAATACAGCGAAACAAGCTGTTTTAGACCGAAATGAGCTAAATCACAACACATCGGTTTTACAAGTGTTCCTCTGATACGCGTCAAAACTTTTTCTCTTATAACGGCGCGAAAAGCATGTATTCTTGCTTAATACAGCGAAACAAGCTGTTTTAGACCGAAATGAGCTAAATCACAACACATCGGTTTTACAAGTGTTCCTCTGATACGCGTCAAAACTTTTTCTCTTATAACGGCGCGAAAAGCATGTATTCTTGCTTAATACAGCGAAACAAGCTGTTTTAGACCGAAACGAGCTAAATCACAACACATCGGTATTACAAGTGTTCCACGTGATACTCGTCAAAACTTTTTCTCTTTTAACTGCGCGAAAAGCATGTATTCGTGCTTAATACAACGAAACAAGCTGTTTTAGACCGAAACGAGCTAAATCTGAACACATCGGTTTTACAAGTATCCACGTGATACTCGTCAATACTTTTTCTCTTATAACTGCGCGAAATGAATGTATTCTTGCTTAATACAACGAAACAAGCTGTTTTAGACCGAAACGAGCCAAATCACAACACATCGGTATTACAAGTGTTCCACGTGATACTCGTCAAAACTTTTTCTCTTATAACTGCGCGAAAAGCATGTATTCGTGCCTAATACAACGAAACAAGCTGTTTTAGACCGAAACGAGCTAAATCTGAACACATCGGTTTTACAAGTGTCCCTGTGACACGCGTCAAAACTTTTTCTCTTATAACTGCGCGAAAAGCATGTATTCTTGCTTAATACAACGAAACAAGCTGTTTTAGACCGAAATGAGCTAAATCACAACACATCGGTTTTACAAGTGTTCCTCTGATACGCGTCAAAACTTTTTCTCTTATAACTGCGCGAAAAGCATGTATTCTTGCTTAATACAGCGAAACAAGCTGTTTTAGACCGAAACGAGCTAAATCACAACACATCGGTATTACAAGTGTTCCACGTGATACTCGTCAAAACGTTTTCTCTTATAACTGCGCGAAAAGCATGTATTCGTGCTTAATACAACGAAACAAGCTGTTTTAGACCGAAACGAGCTAAATCTGAACACCGGTTTTACAAGTATCCACGTGATACTCGTCAAAACTTTTTCTCTTATAACTGCGCGAAAAGCATGTATTCTTGCTTAATACAACGAAACAAGCTGTTTTAGACCGAAACGAGCTAAATCACAATACATCGTTTTACAAGTGTCTCTCTGATACGAGTCAAAACTTTTTCTTCTATAACTGCGCGTAAAGCATGTATTCTTGCTTAATACAACGAAACAAGCTGTTTTAGACCGAAACGAGCTAAATCACAACACATCGGTTTTACAAGTGTCTCTCTGATACGCGTCAAAACTTTTTCTCTTATAACTGCGCGAAAAGCATGTATTCTTGCTTAATACAGCGAAACAAGCTGTTTTAGACCGAAATGAGCTAAATCACAACACATCGGTTTTACAAGTGTTCCTCTGATACGCGTCAAAACTTTTTCTCTTATAACGGCGCGAAAAGCATGTATTCTTGCTTAATACAGCGAAACAAGCTGTTTTAGACCGAAACGAGCTAAATCACAACACATCGGTATTACAAGTGTTCCACGTGATACTCGTCAAAACTTTTTCTCTTTTAACTGCGCGAAAAGCATGTATTCGTGCTTAATACAACGAAACAAGCTGTTTTAGACCGAAACGAGCTAAATCTGAACACATCGGTTTTACAAGTATCCACGTGATACTCGTCAATACTTTTTCTCTTACAACTGCGCGAAAAGCATGTATTCTTGCTTAATACAACGAAACAAGCTGTTTTAGACCGAAACGAGCTAAATCACAACACATCGGTTTTACAAGTGTCTCTCTATTACGCGTCAAAACTTTTTCTCTTATAACTGCGCGAAAAGCATGTATTCTTGCTTAATACAACGAAACAAGCTGTTTTAGACCGAAACGAGCTAAATCTGAACACATCGGTTTTACAAGTATCCACGTGATACTCGTCAAAACTTTTTCTTTTATAACTGCGCGAAAAGCATGTATTCTTGCTTAATACAGCGAAACAAGCTGTTTTAGACCGAAATGAGCTAAATCACAACACATCGGTTTTACAAGTGTTCCTCTGATACGCGTCAAAACTTTTTCTTTTATAACTGCGCGAAAAGCATGTATTCTTGCTTAATACAGCGAATCAAGTTGTTTTAGACCGAAACGAGCTAAATCACAACACATCGGTATTACAAGTGTTCCACGTGATACTCGTCAAAACTTTTTCTCTTATAACTGCGCGAAAAGCATGTATTCGTGCTTAATACAACGAAACAAGCTGTTTTAGACCGAAACGAGCTAAATCTGAACACATCGGTTTTACAAGTATACACGTGATACTCGTCAAAACTTTTTCTCTTATAACTGCGCGAAAAGCATGTATTCTTGCTTAGTCCAACGAAACAAGCTGTTTTAGACCGAAACGAGGTAAATCTGAACACATCGGTTTTACAAGTGTCCTTGTGACATGCCTTTAAAACTTTTTCTCTTATAACTGCGCGAAAGGCATGTATTCCTGCTTAATACAGCGAAACAAGCTGTTTTAGACCAAAACGAGCTAAATCACAACACATCGGTTTTACAAGTGTTCCTCTGATACGCGTCAAATTTTTTTATCTTATAACTGCGCGAAAAGCATGTATGCTTGCTTAATACAGCGAAACAAGCTGTTTTAGACCGAAACGAGCTAAATCACAACACATCGGTTTTACAAGTGTTCCTCTGATACGCGTCAACTCTTTTTTCTCTTATAGCTGCGCGAAAAGCATGTATTCGTGCTTAGTCCAACGAAACAAGCTGTTTTAGACTGAAACGAGGTAAATCTGAACACATCGGTTTTACAAGTGTCCCTGTGACACGCCTTTAAAGCTTTTTCTCTTATCACTGCGCGAAAAGCATGTATTTCTGCTTAATACAGCGAAACAAGCTGTTTTAGACCGAAACGAGCTAAATCACAACACATCGGTTTTACAAGTGTTCCTCTGATACGCGTCAAAACTTTTTCTCTTATAACTGCGCGAAAAGCATGTATTCGTGCTTAATACAGCGAAACAAGCTGTTTTAGACCAAAACGAGCTAAATCTGAACACATCGGTTTTCCAAGTGCCCATGTGATACGCGTCAAAACTTTTTCCCTTATAACTGCGCGAAAAGCATGTATTCGTGCTTAATACAACGAAACAAGCTGTTTTAGTCCGAAAAGAGTTAAATCTGAACACATCGGTTTTACAAGTGTTCGTCTGATACGCGTCAAAACTTTTTCTCTTATAACTGCGCGAAAAGCATGTATTCTTGCTTAATACAACGAAACAAGCTGTTTTAGACCGAAACGAGCCAAATCACAACACATCGGTATTACAAGTGTTCCACGTGATACTCGTCAAAACTTTTTCTCTTATAACTGCGCGAAAAGCATGTATTCGTGCCTAATACAACGAAACAAGCTGTTTTAGACCGAAACGAGCTAAATCTGAACACATCGGTTTTACAAGTGTCCCTGTGACACGCGTCAAAACTTTTTCTCTTATAACTGCGCGAAAAGCATGTATTCTTGCTTAATACAACGAAACAAGCTGTTTTAGACCGAAATGAGCTAAATCACAACACATCGGTTTTACAAGTGTTCCTCTGATACGCGTCAAAACTTTTTCTCTTATAACTGCGCGAAAAGCATGTATTCTTGCTTAATACAGTTTAACAAGCTGTTTTAGACCGAAACGAGCTAAATCACAACACATCGGTATTACAAGTGTTCCACGTGATACTCGTCAAAACGTTTTCTCTTATAACTGCGCGAAAAGCATGTATTCGTGCTTAATACAACGAAACAAGCTGTTTTAGACCGAAACGAGCTAAATCTGAACACATCGGTTTTACAAGTATCCACGTGATACTCGTCAATACTTTTTCTCTTATAACTGCGCGAAAAGAATGTATTCTTGCTTAATACAACGAAACAAGCTGTTTTAGACCGAAACGAGCCAAATCACAACACATCGGTATTACAAGTGTTCCACGTGATACTCGTCAAAACTTTTTCTCTTATAACTGCGCGAAAAGCATGTATTCGTGCCTAATACAACGAAACAAGCTGTTTTAGACCGAAACGAGCTAAATCTGAACACATCGGTTTTACAAGTGTCCCTGTGACACGCGTCAAAACTTTTTCTCTTATAACTGCGCGAAAAGCATGTATTCTTGCTTAATACAACGAAACAAGCTGTTTTAGACCGAAATGAGCTAAATCACAACACATCGGTTTTACAAGTGTTCCTCTGATACGCGTCAAAACTTTTTCTCTTATAACTGCGCGAAAAGCATGTATTCTTGCTTAATACAGCGAAACAAGCTGTTTTAGACCGAAACGAGCTAAATCACAACACATCGGTATTACAAGTGTTCCACGTGATACTCGTCAAAACGTTTTCTCTTATAACTGCGCGAAAAGCATGTATTCGTGCTTAATACAACGAAACAAGCTGTTTTAGACCGAAACGAGCTAAATCTGAACACTTCGGTTTTACAAGTATCCACGTGATACTCGTCAAAACTTTTTCTCTTATAACTGCGCGAAAAGCATGTATTCTTGCTTAATACAACGAAACAAGCTGTTTTAGACCGAAACGAGCTAAATCACAATACATCGGTTTTACAAGTGTCTCTCTGATACGCGTCAAAACTTTTTCTTCTATAACTGCGCGTAAAGCATGTATTCTTGCTTAATACAACGAAACAAGCTGTTTTAGACCGAAACGAGCTAAATCACAACACATCGGTTTTACAAGTGTCTCTCTGATACGCGTCAAAACTTTTTCTCTTATAACTGCGCGAAAAGCATGTATTCTTGCTTAATACAGCGAAACAAGCTGTTTTAGACCGAAATGAGCTAAATCACAACACATCGGTTTTACAAGTGTTCCTCTGATACGCGTCAAAACTTTTTCTCTTATAACGGCGCGAAAAGCATGTATTCTTGCTTAATACAGCGAAACAAGCTGTTTTAGACCGAAACGAGCTAAATCACAACACATCGGTATTACAAGTGTTCCACGTGATACTCGTCAAAACTTTTTCTCTTTTAACTGCGCGAAAAGCATGTATTCGTGCTTAATACAACGAAACAAGCTGTTTTAGACCGAAACGAGCTAAATCTGAACACATCGGTTTTACAAGTATCCACGTGATACTCGTCAATACTTTTTCTCTTATAACTGCGCGAAAAGCATGTATTCTTGCTTAATACAACGAAACAAGCTGTTTTAGACCGAAACGAGCTAAATCACAACACATCGGTTTTACAAGTGTCTCTCTATTACGCGTCAAAACTTTTTCTCTTATAACTGCGCGAAAAGCATGTATTCTTGCTTAATACAACGAAACAAGCTGTTTTAGACCGAAACGAGCTAAATCTGAACACATCGGTTTTACAAGTATCCACGTGATACTCGTCAAAACTTTTTCTTTTATAACTGCGCGAAAAGCATGTATTCTTGCTTAATACAGCGAAACAAGCTGTTTTAGACCGAAATGAGCTAAATCACAACACATCGGTTTTACAAGTGTTCCTCTGATACGCGTCAAAACTTTTTCTTTTATAACTGCGCGAAAAGCATGTATTCTTGCTTAATACAGCGAATCAAGTTGTTTTAGACCGAAACGAGCTAAATCACAACACATCGGTATTACAAGTGTTCCACGTGATACTCGTCAAAACTTTTTCTCTTATAACTGCGCGAAAAGCATGTATTCGTGCTTAATACAACGAAACAAGCTGTTTTAGACCGAAACGAGCTAAATCTGAACACATCGGTTTTACAAGTATACACGTGATACTCGTCAAAACTTTTTCTCTTATAACTGCGCGAAAAGCATGTATTCTTGCTTAGTCCAACGAAACAAGCTGTTTTAGACCGAAACGAGGTAAATCTGAACACATCGGTTTTACAAGTGTCCTTGTGACATGCCTTTAAAACTTTTTCTCTTATAACTGCGCGAAAGGCATGTATTCCTGCTTAATACAGCGAAACAAGCTGTTTAAGACCAAAACGAGCTAAATCACAACACATCGGTTTTACAAGTGTTCCTCTGATACGCGTCAAATTTTTTTATCTTATAACTGCGCGAAAAGCATGTATGCTTGCTTAATACAGCGAAACAAGCTGTTTTAGACCGAAACGAGCTAAATCACAACACATCGGTTTTACAAGTGTTCCTCTGATACGCGTCAACTCTTTTTTCTCTTATAGCTGCGCGAAAAGCATGTATTCGTGCTTAGTCCAACGAAACAAGCTGTTTTAGACTGAAACGAGGTAAATCTGAACACATCGGTTTTACAAGTGTCCCTGTGACACGCCTTTAAAGCTTTTTCTCTTATCACTGCGCGAAAAGCATGTATTTCTGCTTAATACAGCGAAACAAGCTGTTTTAGACCGAAACGAGCTAAATCACAACACATCGGTTTTACAAGTGTTCCTCTGATACGCGTCAAAACTTTTTCTCTTATAACTGCGCGAAAAGCATGTATTCGTGCTTAATACAGCGAAACAAGCTGTTTTAGACCAAAACGAGCTAAATCTGAACACATCGGTTTTCCAAGTGCCCATGTGATACGCGTCAAAACTTTTTCCCTTATAACTGCGCGAAAAGCATGTATTCGTGCTTAATACAACGAAACAAGCTGTTTTAGTCCGAAAAGAGTTAAATCTGAACACATCGGTTTTACAAGTGTTCGTCTGATACGCGTCAAAACTTTTTCTCTTATAACTGCGCGAAAAGCATGTATTCTTGCTTAATACAACGAAACAAGCTGTTTTAGACCGAAACGAGCCAAATCACAACACATCGGTATTACAAGTGTTCCACGTGATACTCGTCAAAACTTTTTCTCTTATAACTGCGCGAAAAGCATGTATTCGTGCCTAATACAACGAAACAAGCTGTTTTAGACCGAAACGAGCTAAATCTGAACACATCGGTTTTACAAGTGTCCCTGTGACACGCGTCAAAACTTTTTCTCTTATAACTGCGCGAAAAGCATGTATTCTTGCTTAATACAACGAAACAAGCTGTTTTAGACCGAAATGAGCTAAATCACAACACATCGGTTTTACAAGTGTTCCTCTGATACGCGTCAAAACTTTTTCTCTTATAACTGCGCGAAAAGCATGTATTCTTGCTTAATACAGCGAAACAAGCTGTTTTAGACCGAAACGAGCTAAATCACAACACATCGGTATTACAAGTGTTCCACGTGATACTCGTCAAAACGTTTTCTCTTATAACTGCGCGAAAAGCATGTATTCGTGCTTAATACAACGAAACAAGCTGTTTTAGACCGAAACGAGCTAAATCTGAACACTTCGGTTTTACAAGTATCCACGTGATACTCGTCAAAACTTTTTCTCTTATAACTGCGCGAAAAGCATGTATTCTTGCTTAATACAACGAAACAAGCTGTTTTAGACCGAAACGAGCTAAATCACAATACATCGGTTTTACAAGTGTCTCTCTGATACGCGTCAAAACTTTTTCTTCTATAACTGCGCGTAAAGCATGTATTCTTGCTTAATACAACGAAACAAGCTGTTTTAGACCGAAACGAGCTAAATCACAACACATCGGTTTTACAAGTGTCTCTCTGATACGCGTCAAAACTTTTTCTCTTATAACTGCGCGAAAAGCATGTATTCTTGCTTAATACAGCGAAACAAGCTGTTTTAGACCGAAACGAGCTAAATCACAACACATCGGTTTTACAAGTGTTCCTCTGATACGCGTCAAAACTTTTTCTCTTATAACTGCGCGAAAAGCATGTATTCTTGCTTAATACAGCGAAACAAGCTGTTTTAGACCGAAATGAGCTAAATCACAACACATCGGTTTTACAAGTGTTCCTCTGATACGCGTCAAAACTTTTTCTCTTATAACGGCGCGAAAAGCATGTATTCTTGCTTAATACAGCGAAACAAGCTGTTTTAGACCGAAACGAGCTAAATCACAACACATCGGTATTACAAGTGTTCCACGTGATACTCGTCAAAACTTTTTCTCTTTTAACTGCGCGAAAAGCATGTATTCGTGCTTAATACAACGAAACAAGCTGTTTTAGACCGAAACGAGCTAAATCTGAACACATCGGTTTTACAAGTATCCACGTGATACTCGTCAATACTTTTTCTCTTATAACTGCGCGAAAAGCATGTATTCTTGCTTAATACAACGAAACAAGCTGTTTTAGACCGAAACGAGCTAAATCACAACACATCGGTTTTACAAGTGTCTCTCTAATACGCGTCAAAACTTTTTCTCTTATAACTGCGCGAAAAGCATGTATTCTTGCTTAATACAACGAAACAAGCTGTTTTAGACCGAAACGAGCTAAATCTGAACACATCGGTTTTACAAGTATCCACGTGATACTCGTCAAAACTTTTTCTTTTATAACTGCGCGAAAAGCATGTATTCTTGCTTAATACAGCGAAACAAGCTGTTTTAGACCGAAATGAGCTAAATCACAACACATCGGTTTTACAAGTGTTCCTCTGATACGCGTCAAAACTTTTTCTTTTATAACTGCGCGAAAAGCATGTATTCTTGCTTAATACAGCGAATCAAGTTGTTTTAGACCGAAACGAGCTAAATCACAACACATCGGTATTACAAGTGTTCCACGTGATACTCGTCAAAACTTTTTCTCTTATAACTGCGCGAAAAGCATGTATTCGTGCTTAATACAACGAAACAAGCTGTTTTAGACCGAAACGAGGTAAATCTGAACACATCGGTTTTAGAAGTATACACGTGATACTCGTCAAAACTTTTTCTCTTATAACTGCGCGAAAAGCATGTATTCTTGCTTAATACAACGAAACAAGCTGTTTTAGACCGAAACGAGCTAAATCTGAACACATCGGTTTTACAAGTGCTCCTCTGATACGCGTCAAAACTTTTTTCTCTTATAACTGCGCGAAAAGCATGTATTCTTGCTTAGTCCAACGAAACAAGCTGTTTTAGACCGAAACGAGGTAAATCTGAACACATCGGTTTTACAAGTGTCCTTGTGACATGCCTTTAAAACTTTTTCTCTTATAACTGCGCGAAAGGCATGTATTCCTGCTTAATACAGCGAAACAAGCTGTTTAAGACCAAAACGAGCTAAATCACAACACATCGGTTTTACAAGTGTTCCTCTGATACGCGTCAAATTTTTTTGTCTTATAACTGCGCGAAAAGCATGTATGCTTGCTTAATACAGCGAAACAAGCTGTTTTAGACCGAAACGAGCTAAATCACAACACATCGGTTTTACAAGTGTTCCTCTGATACGCGTCAACTCTTTTTTCTCTTATAGCTGCGCGAAAAGCATGTATTCGTGCTTAGTCCAACGAAACAAGCTGTTTTAGACTGAAACGAGGTAAATCTGAACACATCGGTTTTACAAGTGTCCCTGTGACACGCCTTTAAAGCTTTTTCTCTTATCACTGCGCGAAAAGCATGTATTTCTGCTTAATACAGCGAAACAAGCTGTTTTAGACCGAAACGAGCTAAATCACAACACATCGGTTTTACAAGTGTTCCTCTGATACGCGTCAAAACTTTTTCTCTTATAACTGCGCGAAAAGCATGTATTCGTGCTTAATACAGCGAAACAAGCTGTTTTAGACCAAAACGAGCTAAATCTGAACACATCGGTTTTCCAAGTGTCCATGTGATACGCGTCAAAACTTTTTCCCTTATAACTGCGCGAAAAGCATGTATTCGTGCTTAATACAACAAAACAAGCTGTTTTAGTCCGAAAAGAGTTAAATCTGAACACATCGGTTTTACAAGTGTTCGTCTGATACGCGTCAAAACTTTTTCTCTTATAACTGCGCGAAAAGCATGTATTCTTGCTTAATACAACGAAACAAGCTGTTTTAGACCGAAACGAGCCAAATCACAACACATCGGTATTACAAGTGTTCCACGTGATACTCGTCAAAACTTTTTCTCTTATAACTGCGCGAAAAGCATGTATTCGTGCTTAATACAACGAAACAAGCTGTTTTAGACCGAAACGAGCTAAATCTGAACACATCGGTTTTACAAGTGTCCCTGTGACACGCGTCAAAACTTTTTCTCCTATAACTGCGCGAAAAGCATGTATTCTTGCTTAATACAACGAAACAAGCTGTTTTAGACCGAAATGAGCTAAATCACAACACATCGGTTTTACAAGTGTTCCTCTGATACGCGTCAAAACTTTTTCTCTTATAACTGCGCGAAAAGCATGTATTCTTGCTTAATACAGCGAAACAAGCTGTTTTAGACCGAAACGAGCTAAATCACAACACATCGGTATTACATGTGTTCCACGTGATACTCGTCAAAACGTTTTCTCTTATAACTGCGCGAAAAGCATGTATTCGTGCTTAATACAACGAAACAAGCTGTTTTAGACCGAAACGAGCTAAATCTGAACACTTCGGTTTTACAAGTATCCACGTGATACTCGTCAAAACTTTTTCTCTTATAACTGCGCGAAAAGCATGTATTCTTGCTTAATACAACGAAACAAGCTGTTTTAGACGAAAAGAGCTAAATCACAACACATCGGTTTTACAAGTGTCTCTCTGATACGCGTCAAAACTTTTTCTTCTATAACTGCGCGTAAAGCATGTATTCTTGCTTAATACAACGAAACAAGCTGTTTTAGACCGAAACGATCTAAATCTGAACACATCGGTTTTACAAGTATCCACGTGATACTCAAAACTTTCTCTCTTATAACTGCGCGAAAAGCATGTATTCTTGCTTAATACAACGTAACAAGCTGTTTTAGACCGAAACGAGCTAAATCATAACACATCGGTTTTACAAGTGTCTCTCTAATAGGCGTCAAAACTTTTTCTTCTATAACTGCGCGTAAAGCATGTATTCGTGCTTAATACAACGAAACAAGTTGTTTTAGACCGAAACAAGCTAAATCGGAACACATCGGTTTTACAAGTGTCCCTGTGACACGCGTCAAAACTTTTTCTCTTATAACTGCGCGAAAAGCATGTATTCTTGCTTAATACAGCGAAACAAGCTGTTTTAGACCGAAACGAGCTAAATCACAACACAAAGGTTTTACAAGTGTTCCTCTGATACGCGTCAAAACTTTTTCTCTTATAACTGCGCGAAAAGCATGTATTCGTGCTTAATACAACAAAACAAGCTGTTTCAGACCGAAACGAGCTAAATCTGAACACATCGGTTTTACAAGTGTTCCTCTGATACGCGTCAAAACTTTTTCTCTTATAACTGCGCGAAAAGCATGTATTCTTGCTTAATACAGCGAAACAAGCTGTTTTAAACCGAAACGAGCTAAATCACCACACATCGGTATTACAAGTGTTCCACGTGATACTCGTCAAAAATTTTTCTCTTATAACTGCGCGAAAAGCATGTATTCATGCTTAATACAACGAAACAAGCTGTTTTAGACCGAAACGAGCTAAATCTGAACACATCGGTTTTACAAGTATCCACGTGATACTCGTCAAAACTTTTTCTCTTATAACTGCGCGAAAAGCATGTATTCTTGCTTAATACAACGAAACAAGCTGTTTTAGACCGAAACGAGCTAAATCACAACACATCGGTTTTACAAGTGTTCCTCTGATACGCGTTTAAACTTTTTCTCTTATAACTGCGCGAAAAGCATGTATTCGTGCTTAATACAACGAAACAAGCTGTTTCAGACCGAAACGAGCTAAATCTGAACACATCGGTTTTACAAGTGTTCCTCTGATACGCGTCAAAACTTTTTCTCTTATAACTGCACGAAAAGCATGTATTCGTGCTTAATACAACGAAACAAGCTGTTTTAGTCCGAAAAGAGTTAAAGCTGAACACATCGGTTTTACAAGTGTTCCTCTGATACGCGTCAAAACTTTTTCTCTTATAACTGCGCGAAAAGCATGTATTCTTGCTTAATACAACGAAACAAGCTGTTTTAGACCGAAACGAGCCAAATCACAACACATCGGTATTACAAGTGTTCCACGTGATACTCGTCAAAACTTTTTCTCTTATAACTGCGCGAAAAGCATGTATTCGTGCTTAATACAACGAAACAAGCTGTTTTAGACCGAAACGAGCTAAATCACAACACATCGGTTTTACACGTGTTCCTCTGATACGCGTCTAAACTTTTTCTCTTATAACTGCGCGAAAAGCATGTCCTCGTGCTTAATACAACGAAACAAGCTGTTTTAGACCGAAACGAGCTAAATCTGAACACATCGGTTTTACAAGTGTTCCTCTGATACGCGTCAAAACTTTTTCTCTTATAACTGCGCGAAAAGCATGTATTCTTGCTTAATACAGCGAAACAAGCTGTTTTAGACCGAAACGAGCTAAATCACAACACATCGGTTTTACAAGTGTTCCTCTGATACGCGTCTAAACTTTTTCTCTTATAACTGCGCGAAAAGCATGTATTCGTGCTTAATACAACGAAACAAGCTGTTTTAGACCGAAACAAGCTAAATCTGAACACATCGGTTTTACAAGTCTTCCTCTGATACGCGTCAAAACTTTTTCTCTTATAACTGCGCGAAAAGCATGTATTCTTGCTTAATACAGCGAAACAAGCTGTTTTAAACCGAAACGAGCTAAATCACAACACATCGGTATTACAAGTGTTCCACGTGATACTCGTCAAAACTTTTTCTCTTATAACTGCGCGAAAAGCATGTATTCGTGCTTAATACAACGAAACAAGCTGTTTTAGACCGAAACGAGCTAAATCTGAACACATCGTTTTACAAGTATCCACGTGATACTCGTCAAAACTTTTTCTCTTATAACTGCGCGAAAAGCATGTATTCTTGCTTAATACAATGAAACAAGCTGTTTTAGACCGAAACGAGCTAAATCACAACACATCGGTTTTACAAGTGTTCCTCTGATACGCGTCAACTCTTTTTTCTCTTATAGCTGCGCGAAAAGCATGTATTCGTGCTTAGTCCAACGAAACAAGATGTTTCAGACCGAAACGAGGTAAATCTGAACACATCGGTTTTACAAGTGTCCCTGTGACACGCCTTTAAAGCTTTTTCTCTTATCACTGCGCGAAAAGCATGTATTTCTGCTTAATACAGCGAAACAAGCTGTTTTAGACCGAAACGAGCTAAATCACAACACATCGGTTTTACAAGTGTTCCTCTGATACGCGTCAAAACTTTTTCTCTTATAACTGCGCGAAAAGCATGTATTCGTGCTTAATACAGCGAAACAAGCTGTTTTAGACCAAAACGAGCTAAATCTGAACACATCGGTTTTCCAAGTGTCCATGTGATACGCGTCAAAACTTTTTCCCTTATAACTGCGCGAAAAGCATGTAATAAGCTTAATACAACGAAACAAGCTGTTTTAGTCCGAAAAGAGTTAAATCTGAACACATCGGTTTTACAAGTGTTCCTCTGATACGCGTCAAAACTTTTTCTCTTATAACTGCGCGAAAAGCATGTATTCTTGCTTAATACAGCGAAACAAGCTGTTTTAGACCGAAACGAGCTAAATCACAACACATCGGTATTACAAGTGTTCCACGTGATACTCGTCAAAACGTTTTCTCTTATAACTGCGCGAAAAGCATGTATTCGTGCTTAATACAACGAAACAAGCTGTTTTAGACCGAAACGAGCTAAATCTGAACACTTCGGTTTTACAAGTATCCACGTGATACTCGTCAAAACTTTTTCTTTTATAACTGCGCGAAAAGCATGTATTCTTGCTTAATACAACGAAACAAGCTGTTTTAGACCGAAACGAGCTAAATCACAACACATCGGTTTTACAAGTGTCTCTCTGATACGCGTCAAAACTTTTTCTTCTATAACTGCGCGTAAAGCATGTATTCTTGCTTAATACAACGAAACAAGCTGTTTTAGACCGAAACGATCTAAATCTGAACACATCGGTTTTACAAGTATCCACGTGATACTCGTCAAAACTTTCTCTCTTATAACTGCGCGAAAAGCATGTATTCTTGCTTAATACAACGAAACAAGCTGTTTTAGACCGAAACGAGCTAAATCATAACACATCGGTTTTACAAGTGTCTCTCTAATAGGCGTCAAAACTTTTTCTTCTATAACTGCGCGTAAAGCATGCATTCGTGCTTAATACAACGAAACAAGTTGATAAAGACCGAAACGAGCTAAATCTGAACACATCGGTTTTACAAGTGTCCCTGTGACACGCGTCAAAACTTTTTCTCTTATAACTGCGCGAAAAGCATGTATTCTTGCCTAATACAGCGAAACAAGCTGTTTTAGACCGAAACGAGCTAAACCACAACACATAGGTTTTACAAGTGTTCCTCTGATACGCGTCTAAACTTTTTTTCTTATAACTGCGCGAAAAGCATGTATTCGTGCTTAATACAACGAAACAAGCTGTTTCAGACGAAACGAGCTAAATCTGAACACATCGGTTTTACAAGTGTTCCTCTGATACGCGTCAAAACTTTTTCTCTTATAACTGCGCGAAAAGCATGTATTCTTGCTTAATACAGCGAAACAAGCTGTTTTAAACCGAAACGAGCTAAATCACAACACATCGGTATTACAAGTGTTCCACGTGATACTCGTCAAAAATTTTTCTCTTATAACGGCGCGAAAAGCATGTATTCGTGCTTAATACAACGAAACAAGCTGTTTTTGACCGAAACGAGCTAAATCTGAACACATCGGTTTTACAAGTATCCACGTGATACTCGTCAAAACTTTTTCTCTTATAACTGCGCGAAAAGCATGTATTCTTGCTTAATACAGCGAAACAAGCTGTTTTAGACCGAAACGAGCTAAATCACAACACAAAGGTTTTACAAGTGTTCCTCTAATACGCGTCAAAACTTTTTTCTCTTATAACTGCGCGAAAAGCATGTATTCTTACTTAATACTACGAAACAAGCTGTTTTACACCGAAACGAGCTAAATCACAACACATCGGTTTTACAAGTGTTCCTCTGATACGCGTCTAAACTTTTTCTCTTATAACTGCGCGAAAAGCATGTATTCGTGCTTAATACAACGAAACAAGCTGTTTCAGACCGAAACGAGCTAAATCTGAACACATCGGTTTTACAAGTGTCCCTGTGACACGCCTTTAAAGCTTTTTCTCTTATCACTGCGCGAAAAGCATGTATTTCTGCTTAATACAGCGAAACAAGCTGTTTTAGACCGAAACGAGCTAAATCACAACACATCGGTTTTACAAGTGTTCCTCTGATACGCGTCAAAACTTTTTCTCTTATAACTGCGCGAAAAGCATGTATTCGTGCTTAATACAGCGAAACAAGCTGTTTTAGACCAAAACGAGCTAAATCTGAACACATCGGTTTTCCAAGTGTCCATGTGATACGCGTCAAAACTTTTTCTCTTATAACTGCGCGAAAAGCATGTATTCTTACTTAATACTACGAAACAAGCTGTCTTACACCGAAACGAGCTAAATCACAACACATCGGTTTTACAAGTGTTCCTCTGATACGCGTCTAAACTTTTTCTCTTATAACTGCGCGAAAAGCATGTATTCGTGCTTAATACAACGAAACAAGCTGTTTCAGACCAAAACGAGCTAAATCTGAACACATCGGTTTTCCAAGTGTCCCTGTGACACGCCTTTAAAGCTTTTTCTCTTATCACTGCGCGAAAAGCATGTATTTCTGCTTAATACAGCGAAACAAGCTGTTTTAGACCGAAACGAGCTAAATCACAACACATCGGTTTTACAAGTGTTCCTCTGATACGCGTCAAAACTTTTTCTCTTATAACTGCGCGAAAAGCATGTATTCGTGCTTAATACAGCGAAACAAGCTGTTTTAAACCAAAACGAGCTAAATCTGAACACATCGGTTTTCCAAGTGTCCATGTGATACGCGTCAAAACTTTTTCCCTTATAACTGCGCGAAAAGCATGTATTCGTGCTTATTACAACGAAACAAGCTGTTTTAGTCCGAAAAAGTTAAATCTGAACACATTGGTTTTACAAGTGTTCCTCTGATACGCGTCAAAACTTTTTCTCTTATAACTGCGCGAAAAGCATGTATTCTTGCCTAATACAGCGAAACAAGTTGTTTTAGACCGAAACGAGCTAAATCACAACACATCGGTATTACAAGTGTTCCACGTGATACTCGTCAAAACGTTTTCTCTTATAACTGCGCGAAAAGCATGTATTCGTGCTTAATACAACGAAACAAGCTGTTTTAGACCGAAACGAGCTAAATCTGAACACTTCGGTTTTACAAGTATCCACGTGATACTCGTCAAAACTTTTTCTTTTATAACTGCGCGAAAAGCATGTATTCTTGCTTAATACAACGAAACAAGCTGTTTTAGACCGAAACGAGCTAAATCACAACACATCGGTTTTACAAGTGTCTCTCTGATACGCGTCAAAACTTTTTCTTCTATAACTGCGCGTAAAGCATGTATTCTTGCTTAATACAACGAAACAAGCTGTTTTAGACCGAAACGATCTAAATCTGAACACATCGGTTTTACAAGTATCCACGTGATACTCGTCAAAACTTTCTCTCTTATAACTGCGCGAAAAGCATGTATTCTTGCTTAATACAACGAAACAAGCTGTTTTAGACCGAAACGAGCTAAATCATAACACATCGGTTTTACAAGTGTCTCTCTAATAGGCGTCAAAACTTTTTCTTCTATAACTGCGCGTAAAGCATGTATTCGTGCTTAATACAACGAAACAAGTTGTTAAAGACCGAAACGAGCTAAATCTGAACACATCGGTTTTACAAGTGTCCCTGTGACACGCGTCAAAACTTTTTCTCTTATAACTGCGCGAAAAGCATGTATTCTTGCTTAATACAGCGAAACAAGCTGTTTTAGACCGAAACGAGCTAAATCACAACACAAAGGTTTTACAAGTGTTCCTCTGATACGCGTCTAAACTTTTTCTCTTATAACTGCGCGAAAAGCATGTATTCGTGCTTAATACAACGAAACAAGCTGTTTCAGACCGAAACGAGCTAAATCTGAACACATCGGTTTTACAAGTGTTCCTCTGATACGCGTCAAAACTTTTTCTCTTATAACTGCGCGAAAAGCATGTATTCTTGCTTATTACAGCGAAACAAGCTGTTTTAGACCAAAACGAGCTAAATCACAACACAAAGGTTTTACAAGTGTTCCTCTAATACGTGTCAAAACTTTTTTCTCTTATAACTGCGCGAAAAGCATGTATTCTTGCTTAATACTACGAAACAAGCTGTTTTACACCGAAACGAGCTAAATCACAACACATCGGTTTTACAAGTGTTCCTCTGATACGCGTCTAAACTTTTTCTCTTATAACTGCGCGAAAAGCATGTATTTCTGCTTAATACAGCGAAACAAGCTGTTTTAGACCGAAACGAGCTAAATCACAACACATCGGTTTTACAAGTGTTCCTCTGATACGCGTCAAAACTTTTTCTCTTATAACTGCGCGAAAAGCATGTATTCGTGCTTAATACAGCGAAACAAGCTGTTTTAGACCAAAACGAGCTAAATCTGAACACATCGGTTTTCCAAGTGTCCATGTGATACGCGTCAAAACTTTTTCCCTTATAACTGCGCGAAAAGCATGTATTCGTGCTTAATACAACGAAACAAGCTGTTTTAGTCCCAAAAGAGTTAAATCTGAACACATCGGTTTTACAAGTGTTCCTCTGATACGCGTCAAAACTTTTTCTCTTATAACTGCGCGAAAAGCATGTATTCTTGCTTAATACAGCGAAACAAGCTTTTTTGGACCGAAACGAGCTAAATCACAACACATCGGTATTACAAGTGTTCCACGTAATACTCGTCCAAACGTTTTCTCTTATAACTGCGCGAAAAGCATGTATTCGTGCTTACTACAACGAAACAAGGTGTTTTAGACCGAAACGAGCTAAATCACAACACATCGGTTTTACAAGTGTCTCTCTGATACGCGTCAAAACTTTTTCTTTTATAACTGCGCGAAAAGCATGTATTCTTGCTTAATACAACGAAACAAGCTGTTTTAGACCGAAACGAGCTAAATCACAACACATCGGTTTTACAAGTGTCCCTGTGACACGCGTCAAAACTTTTTCTCTTATAACTGCGCGAAAAGCATGTATTCTTGCTTAATACAGCGAAACAAGCTGTTTTAGACCGAAACGAGCTAAATCACAACACAAAGGTTTTACAAGTGTTCCTCTGATACGCGTCTAAACTTTTTCTCTTATAACTGCGCGAAAAGCATGTATTCGTGCTTAATACAACGAAACAATCTGTTTCAGACTGAAACGAGCTAAATCTGAACACATCGGTTTTACAAGTGTTCCTCTGATACGCGTCAAAACTTTTTCTCTTATAACTGCGCGAAAAGCATGTATTCTTGCTTAATACAGCGAAACAAGCTGTTTTAAACCGAAACGAGCTAAATCACAACACATCGGTATTACAAGTGTTCCACCTGATACTGGTCAAAAATTTTTCTCTTATAACTGCGCGAAAAGCATGTATTCGTGCTTAATACAACGAAACAAGCTGTTTTTGACCGAAACGAGCTAAATCTGAACACATCGGTTTTACAAGTATCCACGTGATACTCGTCAAAACTTTTTCTCTTATAACTGCGCGAAAAGCATGTATTCTCGCTTAATACAGCGAAACAAGCTGTTTTAGACCGAAACGAGCTAAATCACAACACAAAGGTTTTACAAGTGTTCCTCTAATACGCGTCAAAACTTTTTTCTCTTACAACTGCGCGAAAAGCATGTATTCTTGCTTAATACTACGAAACAAGCTGTTTTACACCGAAACGAGCTAAATCACAACACATCGGTTTTACAAGTGTTCCTCTAATACGCGTCTAAACTTTTTCTCTTATAACTGCGCGAAAAGCATGTATTCGTGCCTAATACAACGAAACAAGCTGTTTCAGACCGAAACGAGCTAAATCTGAACACATCGGTTTTACAAGTGTCCCTGTGACACGCCTTTAAAGCTTTTTCTCTTATCACTGCGCGAAAAGCATGTATTTCTGCTTAATACAGCGAAACAAGCTGTTTTAGACCGAAACGAGCTAAATCACAACACATCGGTTTTACAAGTGTTCCTCTGATACGCGTCAAAACTTTTTCTCTTATAACTGCGCGAAAAGCATGTATTCGTGCTTAATACAGCGAAACAAGCTGTTTTAGACCAAAACGAGCTAAATCTGAACACATCGGTTTTCCAAGTGTCCTTGTGATACGCGTCAAAACTTTTTCCCTTATAACTGCGCGAAAAGCATGTATTCGTGCTTAATACAACGAAACAAGCTGTTTTAGTCCGAAAAGAGTTAAATCTGAACACATCGGTTTTACAAGTGTTCCTCTGATACGCGTCAAAACTTTATTCTTATAACTGCGCGAAAAGCATGTATTCTTGCTTAATACAGCGAAACAAGCTGTTTTAGACCGAAACGAGCTAAATCACAACACATCGGTATTACAAGTGTTCCACGTGATACTCGTCAAAACGTTTTCTCTTATAACTGCGCGAAAAGCATGTATTCGTGCTTAATACAGCGAAACAAGCTGTTTTAGACCGAAACGAG
Organism: Amblyomma americanum; assembly: GCF_052857255.1. Taxonomy (NCBI): domain Eukaryota; kingdom Metazoa; phylum Arthropoda; class Arachnida; order Ixodida; family Ixodidae; genus Amblyomma; species Amblyomma americanum. The sequence goes on along the minus strand of NW_027526489.1, from coordinate 554,420 downwards.
CTAAATCTGAACAGTTCGGTTTTACAAGTATCCACGTGATACTCGTCAAAACTTTTTCTTTTATAACTGCGCGAAAAGCATGTATTCTTGCTTAATACAACGAAACAAGCTGTTTTAGACCGAAACGAGCTAAATAACAACACATCGGTTTTACAAGTGTCTCTCTGATACGCGTCAAAACTTTTTCTTCTATAACTGCGCGTAAAGCATGTATTCTTGCTTAATACAACGAAACAAGCTGTTTTAGACTGAAACGATCTAAATCTGAACACATCGGTTTTACAAGTATCCACGTGATACTCGTCAAAACTTTCTCTCTTATAACTGCGCGAAAAGCATGTATTCTTGCTTAATACAACGAAACAAGCTGTTTTAGACCGAAACGAGCTAAATCATAACACATCGGTTTTACAAGTGTCTCTCTAATAGGCGTCAAAACTTTTTCTTCTATAACTGCGCGTAAAGCATGTATTCGTGCTTAATACAACGAAACAAGTTGTTAAAGACCGAAACGAGCTAAATCTGAACACATCGGTTTTACAAGTGTCCCTGTGACACGCGTCAAAACTTTTTCTCTTATAACTGCGCGAAAAGCATGTATTCTTGCTTAATACAGCGAAACAAGCTGTTTTAGACCGAAACGAGCTAAATCACAACACAAAGGTTTTACAAGTGTTCCTCTGATACGCGTCTAAACTTTTTCTCTTATAACTGCGCGAAAAGCATGTATTCGTGCTTAATACAACGAAACAAGCTGTTTCAGACCGAAACGAGCTAAATCTGAACACATCGGTTTTACAAGTGTTCCTCTGATACGCGTCAAAACTTTTTCTCTTATAACTGCGCGAAAAGCATGTATTCTTGCTTAATACAGCGAAACAAGCTGTTTTAGACCAAAACGAGCTAAATCACAACACAAAGGTTTTACAAGTGTTCCTCTAATACGTGTCAAAACTTTTTTCTCTTATAACTGCGCGAAAAGCATGTATTCTTGCTTAATACTACGAAACAAGCTGTTTTACACCGAAACGAGCTAAATCACAACACATCGGTTTTACAAGTGTTCCTCTGATACGCGTCTAAACTTTTTCTCTTATAACTGCGCGAAAAGCATGTATTTCTGCTTAATACAGCGAAACAAGCTGTTTTAGACCGAAACGAGCTAAATCACAACACATCGGTTTTACAAGTGTTCCTCTGATACGCGTCAAAACTTTTTCTCTTATAACTGCGCGAAAAGCATGTATTTCTGCTTAATACAGCGAAACAAGCTGTTTTAGACCGAAACGAGCTAAATCACAACACATCGGTTTTACAAGTGTTCCTCTGATACGCGTCAAAACTTTTTCTCTTATAACTGCGCGAAAAGCATGTATTCGTGCTTAATACAGCGAAACAAGCTGTTTTAGACCAAAACGAGCTAAATCTGAACACATCGGTTTTCCAAGTGTCCATGTGATACGCGTCAAAACTTTTTCCCTTATAACTGCGCGAAAAGCATGTATTCGTGCTTAATACAACGAAACAAGCTGTTTTAGTCCGAAAAGAGTTAAATCTGAACACATCGGTTTTACAAGTGTTCCTCTGATACGCGTCAAAACTTTTTCTCTTATAACTGCGCGAAAAGCATGTATTCTTGCTTAATACAGCGAAACAAGCTGTTTTAGACCGAAACGAGCTAAATCACAACACATCGGTATTACAAGTGTTCCACGTAATACTCGTCCAAACGTTTTCTCTTATAACTGCGCGAAAAGCATGTATTCGTGCTTACTACAACGAAACAAGGTGTTTTAGACCGAAACGAGCTAAATCACAACACATCGGTTTTACAAGTGTCTCTCTGATACGCGTCAAAACTTTTTCTTTTATAACTGCGCGAAAAGCATGTATTCTTGCTTAATACAACGAAACAAGCTGTTTTAGACCGAAACGAGCTAAATCACAACACATCGGTTTTACAAGTGTCCCTGTGACACGCGTCAAAACTTTTTCTCTTATAACTGCGCGAAAAGCATGTATTCTTGCTTAATACAGCGAAACAAGCTGTTTTAGACCGAAACGAGCTAAATCACAACACAAAGGTTTTACAAGTGTTCCTCTGATACGCGTCTAAACTTTTTCTCTTATAACTGCGCGAAAAGCATGTATTCGTGCTTAATACAACGAAACAAGCTGTTTCAGACTGAAACGAGCTAAATCTGAACACATCGGTTTTACAAGTGTTCCTCTGATACGCGTCAAAACTTTTTCTCTTATAACTGCGCGAAAAGCATGTATTCTTGCTTAATACAGCGAAACAAGCTGTTTTAAACCGAAACGAGCTAAATCACAACACATCGGTATTACAAGTGTTCCACCTGATACTCGTCAAAAATTTTTCTCTTATAACTGCGCGAAAAGCATGTATTCTTGCTTAATACAGCGAAACAAGCTGTTTTAAACCGAAACGAGCTAAATCACAACACATCGGTATTACAAGTGTTCCACGTGATACTCGTCAAAACTTTTTCTCTTATGACTGCGCGAAAAGCATGTATTCTCGATAATACAGCGAAACAAGCTGTTTTAGACCGAAACGAGCTAAATCACAACACAAAGGTTTTACAAGTGTTCCTCTAATACGCGTCAAAACTTTTTTCTCTTACAACTGCGCGAAAAGCATGTATTCTTGCTTAATACTACGAAACAAGCTGTTTTACACCGAAACGAGCTAAATCACAACACATCGGTTTTACAAGTGTTCCTCTAATACGCGTCTAAACTTTTTCTCTTATAACTGCGCGAAAAGCATGTATTCGTGCTTAATACAACGAAACAAGCTGTTTCAGACCGAAACGAGCTAAATCTGAACACATCGGTTTTACAAGTGTCCCTGTGACACGCCTTTAAAGCTTTTTCTCTTATCACTGCGCGAAAAGCATGTATTTCTGCTTAATACAGCGAAACAAGCTGTTTTAGACCGAAACGAGCTAAATCACAACACATCGGTTTTACAAGTGTTCCTCTGATACGCGTCAAAACTTTTTCTCTTATAACTGCGCGAAAAGCATGTATTCGTGCTTAATACAGCGAAACAAGCTGTTTTAGACCAAAACGAGCTAAATCTGAACACATCGGTTTTCCAAGTGTCCTTGTGATACGCGTCAAAACTTTTTCCCTTATAACTGCGCGAAAAGCATGTATTCGTGCTTAATACAACGAAACAAGCTGTTTTAGTCCGAAAAGAGTTAAATCTGAACACATCGGTTTTACAAGTGTTCCTCTGATACGCGTCAAAACTTTTTCTCTTATAACTGCGCGAAAAGCATGTATTCTTGCTTAATACAGCGAAACAAGCTGTTTTAGACCGAAACGAGCTAAATCACAACACATCGGTATTACAAGTGTTCCACGTGATACTCGTCAAAACGTTTTCTCTTATAACTGCGCGAAAAGCATGTATTCGTGCTTAATACAGCGAAACAAGCTGTTTTAGACCGAAACGAGCTAAATCTGAACACTTCGGTTTTACAAGTATCCACGTGATACTCGTCAAAACTTTTTCTTTTATAACTGCGCGAAAAGCATGTATTCTTGCTTAATACAACGAAACAAGCTGTTTTAGACCGAAACGAACTAAATCACAACACATCGGTTTTACAAGTGTCTCTCTGATACGCGTCAAAACTTTTTCTTCTATAACTGCGCGTAAAGCATGTATTCTTGCTTAATACAACGAAACAAGCTGTTTTAGACCGAAACGATCTAAATCTGAACACATCGGTTTTACAAGTATCCACGTGATACTCGTCAAAACTTTCTCTCTTATAACTGCGCGAAAAGCATGTATTCTTGCTTAATACAACGAAACAAGCTGTTTTAGACCGAAACGAGCTAAATCATAACACATCGGTTTTACAAGTGTCTCTCTAATAGGCGTCAAAACTTTTTCTTCTATAACTGCGCGTAAAGCATGTATTCGTGCTTAATACAACGAAACAAGTTGTTAAAGACCGAAACGAGCTAAATCTGAACACATCGGTTTTACAAGTGTCCCTGTGACACGCGTCAAAACTTTTTCTCTTATAACTGCGCGAAAAGCATGTATTCTTGCTTAATACAGCGAAACAAGCTGTTTTAGACCGAAACGAGCTAAATCACAACACAAAGGTTTTACAAGTGTTCCTCTGATACGCGTGTAAACTTTTTCTCTTATAACTGCGCGAAAAGCATCTATTCGTGCTTAATACAACGAAACAAGCTGTTTCAGACCGAAACGAGCTAAATCTGAACACATCGGTTTTACAAGTGTTCCTCTGATACGCGTCAAAACTTTTTCTCTTATAACTGCGCGAAAAGCATGTATTCTTGCTTAATACAGCGAAACAAGCTGTTTTAGACCGAAACGAGCTAAATCACAACACAAAGGTTTACAAGTGTTCCTCTAATAAGCGTCAAAACTTTTTTCTCTTATACCTGCGCGAAAAGCATGTATTCTTGCTTAATACTACGAAACAAGCTGTTTTACACCGAAACGAGCTAAATCACAAACACATCGGTTTTACAAGTGTTCCTCTGATACGCGTCTAAACTTTTTCTCTTATAACTGCGCGAAAAGCATGTATTCGTGCTTAATACAACGAAACAAGCTGTTTCAGACCGAAACGAGCTAAATCTGAACACATCGGTTTTACAAGTGTTCCTCTGATACGCGTCAAAACTTTTTCTCTTAACACTGCGCGAAAAGCATGTATTCTTGCTTAATACAGCGAAACAAGCTGTTTTAAACCGAAACGAGCTAAATCACAACACATCGGTATTACAAGTGTTCCACGTGATACTCGTCAAAACTTTTTCTCTTATAACTGCGCGAAAAGCATGTATTCGTGCTTAATACAACGAAACAAGCTGTTTTAGACCGAAACGAGCTAAATCTGAACACATCGGTTTTACAAGTGTCCCTGTGACACGCGTCAAAACTTTTTCTCTTATAACTGCGCGAAAAGCATGTATTCTTGCTTAATACAGCGAAACAAGCTGTTTTAGACCGAAACGAGCTAAATCACAACACAAAGGTTTTACAAGTGTTCCTTTGATACGCGTCTAAACTTTTTCTCTTATAACTGCGCGAAAAGCATGTATTCGTGCTTAATACAACGAAACAAGCTGTTTCAGACCGAAACGAGCTAAATCTGAACACATCGGTTTTACAAGTGTTCCTCTGATACGCGTCAAAACTTTTTCTCTTATAACTGCGCGAAAAGCATGTATTCTTGCTTAATACAGCGAAACAAGCTGTTTTAAACCGAAACGAGCTAAATCACAACACATCGGTATTACAAGTGTTCCACGTGATACTCGTCAAAAATTTTTCTCTTATAACTGCGCGAAAAGCATGTATTCGTGCTTAATACAACGAAACAAGCTGTTTTTGACCGAAACGAGCTAAATCTGAACACATCGGTTTTACAAGTATCCACGTGATACTCGTCAAAACTTTTTCTCTTATAACTGCGCGAAAAGCATGTATTCTCGCTTAATACAGCGAAACAAGCTGTTTTAGACCGAAACGAGCTAAATCACAACACAAAGGTTTTACAAGTGTTCCTCTGATACGCGTCTAAACTTTTTCTCTTATAACTGCGCGAAAAGCATGTATTCGTGCTTAATACAACGAAACAAGCTGTTTCAGACTGAAACGATCTAAATCTGAACACATCGGTTTTACAAGTGTTCCTCTGATACTCGTCAAAACTTTTTCTCTTATAACTGCGCGAAAAGCATGTATTCTTGCTTAATACAGCGAAACAAGCTGTTTTAAACCGAAACGAGCTAAATCACAACACAAAGGTTTTACAAGTGTTCCTCTAATACGCGTCAAAACTTTTTCTCTTATAACTGCGCGAAAAGCATGTATTCTTGCTTAATACTACGAAACAAGCTGTTTTACACCGAAACGAGCTAAATCACAACACATCTGTTTTACAAGTGTTCCTCTGATACGCGTCTAAACTTTTTCTCTTATAACTGCGCGAAAAGCATGTATTCTTGCTTAATACAGCGAAACAAGCTGTTTTAGACCGAAACGAGCTAAATCACAACACATCGGTATTACAAGTGTTCCACGTGATACTCGTCAAAACGTTTTCTCTTTTAACTGCGCGAAAAGCATGTATTCGTGCTTAATACAACGAAACAAGCTGTTTTAGACCGAAACGAGCTAAATCTGAACACATCGGTTTTACAAGTATACACGTGATACTCGTCAAAACTTTTTCTCTTATAACTGCGCGAAAAGCATGTATTCTTGCTTAATACAACGAAACAAGCTGTTTTAGACCGAAACGAGCTAAATCACAACACATCGGTTTTACAAGTGTCTCTCTAATACGCGTCAAAACTTTTTCTTCTATAACTGCGCGTAAAGCATGTATTCTTGCTTAATACAACGAAACAAGCTGTTTTAAACCGAAACGAGCTAAATCACAACACATCGGTATTACAAGTGTTCCACGTGATACTCGTCAAAAATTTTTCTCTTATAACTGCGCGAAAAGCATGTATTCGTGCTTAATACAACGAAACAAGCTGTTTTTGACCGAAACGAGCTAAATCTGAACACATCGGTTTTACAAGTATCCACGTGATACTCGTCAAAACTTTTTCTCTTATAAATGCGCGAAAAGCATGTATTCGTGCTTAATACAACGAAACGAGCTGTGTTAGACCGAAACGAGCTAAATCTGAACACATCGGTTTTACAAGTGTTCCTCTGATACGCGTCAAAACTTTTTCTCTTATAACTGCGCGAAAAGCATGTATTCTTGCTTAATACAGCGAAACAAGCTGTTTTAGACCGAAACGAGCTAAATCACAACACATCGGTATTACAAGTGTTCCACGTGATACTCGTCAAAACGTTTTCTCTTATAACTGCGCGAAAAGCATGTATTCGTGCTTAATACAGCGAAACAAGCTGTTTTAGACCGAAACGAGCTAAATCTGAACACTTCGGTTTTACAAGTATCCACGTGATACTCGTCAAAACTTTTTCTTTTATAACTGCGCGAAAAGCATGTATTCTTGCTTAATACAACGAAACAAGCTGTTTTAGACCGAAACGAGCTAAATCACAACACATCGGTTTTACAAGTGTCTCTCTGATACGCGTCAAAACTTTTTCTTCTATAACTGCGCGTAAAGCATGTATTCTTGCTTAATACAACGAAACAAGCTGTTTTAGACCGAAACGATCTAAATCTGAACACATCGGTTTTACAAGTATCCACGTGATACTCGTCAAAACTTTCTCTCTTATAACTGCGCGAAAAGCATGTATTCTTGCTTAATACAACGAAACAAGCTGTTTTAGACCGAAACGAGCTAAATCATAACACATCGGTTTTACAAGTGTCTCTCTAATAGGCGTCAAAACTTTTTCTTCTATAACTGCGCGTAAAGCATGTATTCGTGCTTAATACAACGAAACAAGTTGTTAAAGACCGAAACGAGCTAAATCTGAACACATCGGTTTTACAAGTGTCCCTGTGACACGCGTCAAAACTTTTTCTCTTATAACTGCGCGAAAAGCATGTATTCTTGCTTAATACAGCGAAACAAGCTGTTTTAGACCGAAACGAGCTAAATCACAACACAAAGGTTTTACAAGTGTTCCTCTGATACGCGTGTAAACTTTTTCTCTTATAACTGCGCGAAAAGCATCTATTCGTGCTTAATACAACGAAACAAGCTGTTTCAGACCGAAACGAGCTAAATCTGAACACATCGGTTTTACAAGTGTTCCTCTGATACGCGTCAAAACTTTTTCTCTTATAACTGCGCGAAAAGCATGTATTCTTGCTTAATACAGCGAAACAAGCTGTTTTAGACCGAAACGAGCTAAATCACAACACAAAGGTTTTACAAGTGTTCCTCTAATAAGCGTCAAAACTTTTTTCTCTTATACCTGCGCGAAAAGCATGTATTCTTGCTTAATACTACGAAACAAGCTGTTTTACACCGAAACGAGCTAAATCACAACACATCGGTTTTACAAGTGTTCCTCTGATACGCGTCTAAACTTTTTCTCTTATAACTGCGCGAAAAGCATGTATTCGTGCTTAATACAACGAAACAAGCTGTTTCAGACCGAAACGAGCTAAATCTGAACACATCGGTTTTACAAGTGTTCCTCTGATACGCGTCAAAACTTTTTCTCTTAACACTGCGCGAAAAGCATGTATTCTTGCTTAATACAGCGAAACAAGCTGTTTTAAACCGAAACGAGCTAAATCACAACACATCGGTATTACAAGTGTTCCACGTGATACTCGTCAAAACTTTTTCTCTTATAACTGCGCGAAAAGCATGTATTCGTGCTTAATACAACGAAACAAGCTGTTTTAGACCGAAACGAGCTAAATCTGAACACATCGGTTTTACAAGTGTCCCTGTGACACGCGTCAAAACTTTTTCTCTTATAACTGCGCGAAAAGCATGTATTCTTGCTTAATACAGCGAAACAAGCTGTTTTAGACCGAAACGAGCTAAATCACAACACAAAGGTTTTACAAGTGTTCCTTTGATACGCGTCTAAACTTTTTCTCTTATAACTGCGCGAAAAGCATGTATTCGTGCTTAATACAACGAAACAAGCTGTTTCAGACCGAAACGAGCTAAATCTGAACACATCGGTTTTACAAGTGTTCCTCTGATACGCGTCAAAACTTTTTCTCTTATAACTGCGCGAAAAGCATGTATTCTTGCTTAATACAGCGAAACAAGCTGTTTTAAACCGAAACGAGCTAAATCACAACACATCGGTATTACAAGTGTTCCACGTGATACTCGTCAAAAATTTTTCTCTTATAACTGCGCGAAAAGCATGTATTCGTGCTTAATACAACGAAACAAGCTGTTTTTGACCGAAACGAGCTAAATCTGAACACATCGGTTTTACAAGTATCCACGTGATACTCGTCAAAACTTTTTCTCTTATAACTGCGCGAAAAGCATGTATTCTCGCTTAATACAGCGAAACAAGCTGTTTTAGACCGAAACGAGCTAAATCACAACACAAAGGTTTTACAAGTGTTCCTCTGATACGCGTCTAAACTTTTTCTCTTATAACTGCGCGAAAAGCATGTATTCGTGCTTAATACAACGAAACAAGCTGTTTCAGACTGAAACGATCTAAATCTGAACACATCGGTTTTACAAGTGTTCCTCTGATACTCGTCAAAACTTTTTCTCTTATAACTGCGCGAAAAGCATGTATTCTTGCTTAATACAGCGAAACAAGCTGTTTTAAACCGAAACGAGCTAAATCACAACACAAAGGTTTTACAAGTGTTCCTCTAATACGCGTCAAAACTTTTTCTCTTATAACTGCGCGAAAAGCATGTATTCTTGCTTAATACTACGAAACAAGCTGTTTTACACCGAAACGAGCTAAATCACAACACATCTGTTTTACAAGTGTTCCTCTGATACGCGTCTAAACTTTTTCTCTTATAACTGCGCGAAAAGCATGTATTCTTGCTTAATACAGCGAAACAAGCTGTTTTAGACCGAAACGAGCTAAATCACAACACATCGGTATTACAAGTGTTCCACGTGATACTCGTCAAAACGTTTTCTCTTTTAACTGCGCGAAAAGCATGTATTCGTGCTTAATACAACGAAACAAGCTGTTTTAGACCGAAACGAGCTAAATCTGAACACATCGGTTTTACAAGTATACACGTGATACTCGTCAAAACTTTTTCTCTTATAACTGCGCGAAAAGCATGTATTCTTGCTTAATACAACGAAACAAGCTGTTTTAGACCGAAACGAGCTAAATCACAACACATCGGTTTTACAAGTGTCTCTCTAATACGCGTCAAAACTTTTTCTTCTATAACTGCGCGTAAAGCATGTATTCTTGCTTAATACAACGAAACAAGCTGTTTTAAACCGAAACGAGCTAAATCACAACACATCGGTATTACAAGTGTTCCTTTGATACGCGTCTAAACTTTTTCTCTTATAACTGCGCGAAAAGCATGTATTCGTGCTTAATACAACGAAACAAGCTGTTTCAGACCGAAACGAGCTAAATCTGAACACATCGGTTTTACAAGTGTTCCTCTGATACGCGTCAAAACTTTTTCTCTTATAACTGCGCGAAAAGCATGTATTCTTGCTTAATACAGCGAAACAAGCTGTTTTAAACCGAAACGAGCTAAATCACAACACATCGGTATTACAAGTGTTCCACGTGATACTCGTCAAAAATTTTTCTCTTATAACTGCGCGAAAAGCATGTATTCGTGCTTAATACAACGAAACAAGCTGTTTTTGACCGAAACGAGCTAAATCTGAACACATCGGTTTTACAAGTATCCACGTGATACTCGTCAAAACTTTTTCTCTTATAACTGCGCGAAAAGCATGTATTCTCGCTTAATACAGCGAAACAAGCTGTTTTAGACCGAAACGAGCTAAATCACAACACAAAGGTTTTACAAGTGTTCCTCTGATACGCGTCTAAACTTTTTCTCTTATAACTGCGCGAAAAGCATGTATTCGTGCTTAATACAACGAAACAAGCTGTTTCAGACTGAAACGATCTAAATCTGAACACATCGGTTTTACAAGTGTTCCTCTGATACTCGTCAAAACTTTTTCTCTTATAACTGCGCGAAAAGCATGTATTCTTGCTTAATACAGCGAAACAAGCTGTTTTAAACCGAAACGAGCTAAATCACAACACAAAGGTTTTACAAGTGTTCCTCTAATACGCGTCAAAACTTTTTCTCTTATAACTGCGCGAAAAGCATGTATTCTTGCTTAATACTACGAAACAAGCTGTTTTACACCGAAACGAGCTAAATCACAACACATCTGTTTTACAAGTGTTCCTCTGATACGCGTCTAAACTTTTTCTCTTATAACTGCGCGAAAAGCATGTATTCTTGCTTAATACAGCGAAACAAGCTGTTTTAGACCGAAACGAGCTAAATCACAACACATCGGTATTACAAGTGTTCCACGTGATACTCGTCAAAACGTTTTCTCTTTTAACTGCGCGAAAAGCATGTATTCGTGCTTAATACAACGAAACAAGCTGTTTTAGACCGAAACGAGCTAAATCTGAACACATCGGTTTTACAAGTATACACGTGATACTCGTCAAAACTTTTTCTCTTATAACTGCGCGAAAAGCATGTATTCTTGCTTAATACAACGAAACAAGCTGTTTTAGACCGAAACGAGCTAAATCACAACACATCGGTTTTACAAGTGTCTCTCTAATACGCGTCAAAACTTTTTCTTCTATAACTGCGCGTAAAGCATGTATTCTTGCTTAATACAACGAAACAAGCTGTTTTAGACCGAAACGATCTAAATCTGAACACATCGGTTTTACAAGTATCCACGTGATACTCGTCAAAACTTTTTCTCTTATAACTGCGCGAAAAGCATGTATTCTTGCTTAATACAGCGAAACAAGCTGTTTTAGACCGAAACGAGCTAAATCACAACACAAAGGTTTTACAAGTGTTCCTCTAATACGCGTCAAAACTTTTTCTCTTATAACTGCGCGAAAAGCATGTATTCTTGCTTAATACTACGAAACAAGCTGTTTTACACCGAAACGAGCTAAATCTGAACACATCGGTTTTACAAGTGTTCCTCTGATACGCGTCAAAATTTTTTTCTCTTATAACTGCGCGAAAAGCATGTATTCTTGCTTAATACAGCGAAACAAGCTGTTTTAGACCGAAACGAGCTAAATCACAACACATCGGTTTTACAAGTGTTCCTCTGATACGCGTCAAAACTTTTTCTCTTATAACTGCGCGAAAAGCATGTATTCTTGCTTAATACAGCGAAACAAGCTGTTTTAGACCGAAACGAGCTAAATCACAACACATCGGTTTTACAAGTGTTCCTCTGATACGCGTCAAAACTTTTTCTCTTATAACGGCGCGAAAAGCATGTATTCTTGCTTAATACAACGAAACTAGCTGTTTTAGTCCGAAAAGAGTTAAATCTGAACACATCGGTTTTACAAGTGTTCCTCTGATACGCGTCAAAACTTTTTCTCTTATAACTGCGCGAAAAGCATGTATTCTTGCTTAATACAGCGAAACAAGCTGTTTTAGACCGAAACGAGCTAAATCACAACACATCGGTATTACAAGTGTTCCACGTGATACTCGTCAAAACGTTTTCTCTTATAACTGCGCGAAAAGCATGTATTCGTGCTTAATACAACGAAACAAGCTGTTTTAGACCGAAACGAGCTAAATCTGAACACTTCGGTTTTACAAGTGTCCACGTGATACTCGTCAAAACTTTTTCTCTTATAACTGAGCGAAAAGCATGTATTCTTGCTTCATACAACGAAACAAGCTGTTTTAGACCGAAACGAGCTAAATCACAACACATCGGTTTTACAAGTGTCTCTCTGATACGCGTCAAAACTTTTTCTTCTATAACTGCGCGTAAAGCATGTATTCTTGCTTAATACAACGAAACAAGCTGTTTTAGACCGAAACGATCTAAATCTGAACACATCGGTTTTACAAGTATCCACGTGATACTCGTCAAAACTTTTTCTCTTATAACTGCGCGAAAAGCATGTATTCTTGCTTAATACAGCGAAACAAGCTGTTTTAGACCGAAACGAGCTAAATCACAACACAAAGGTTTTACAACTGTTCCTCTAATACGCGTCAAAACTTTTTCTCTTATAACTGCGCGAAAAGCATGTATTCTTGCTTAATACTACGAAACAAGCTGTTTTACACCGAAACGAGCTAAATAACAACACATCGGTTTTACAAGTGTTCCTCTGATACGCGTCTAAACTTTTTCTCTTATAACTGCGCGAAAAGCATGTATTCTTGCTTAATACAGCGAAACAAGTTGTTTTAGACCGAAATGAGCTAAATCACAACACATCGGTTTTACAAGTGTTCCTCTGATACGCGTCAAAACTTTTTCTCTTATAACGGCGCGAAAAGCATCTATTCTTGCTTAATACAGCGAAACAAGCTGTTTTAGACCGAAACGAGCTAAATCACAACACATCGGTATTACAAGTGTTCCTCTGATACGCGTCAAAACTTTTTCTCTTATAACTGCGCGAAAAGCATGTATTCTTGCTTAATACAGCGAAACAAGCTGTTTTAGACCGAAATGAGCTAAATCACAACACATCGATTTTAAAAGTGTTCCTCTGATACGCGTCAAAACTTTTTCTCTTTTAACTGCGCGAAAAGCATGTATTCGTGCTTAATACAACGAAACAAGCTGTTTTAGACCGAAACGAGCTAAATCTGAACACATCGGTTTTACAAGTATCCGCGTGATACTCGTCAAAACTTTTTCTCTTATAACTGCGCGAAAAGCATGTATTCTTGCTTAATACAACGAAACAAGCTGTTTTAGACCGAAACGAGCTAAATCACAACACATCGGTTTTACAAGTGTCTCTCTAATACGCGTCAAAACTTTTTCTCGTATAACTGCGCGAAAAGCATGTATTCTTGCTTAATACAACGAAACAAGCTGTTTTAGACCGAAACGAGCTAAATCTGAACACATCGGTTTTACAAGTGTTCCTCTGATACGCGTCAAAACTTTTTTGTCTTATAACTGCGCGAAAAGCATGTATTCTTGCTTAGTCCAACGAAACAAGCTGTTTTAGACCGAAACGAGGTAAATCTGAACAGATCGGTTTTACAAGTGTCCCTGTGACACGCCTTTAAAGCTTTTTCTCTTATAACTGCGCGAAAAGCATGTATTCCTGCTTAATACAGCGAAACAAGCTGTTTTAGACCAAAACGAGCTAAATCACAACACATCGGTTTCACAAGTGTTCCTCTGATACGCGTCAAAACTTTTTCTCTTATAACTGCGCGAAAAGCATGTATTCGTGCTTAATACAGAGAAACAAGCTGTTTTAGACCAAAACGAGCTAAATCTGAACACATCGGTTTTCCAAGTGTCCATATGATACGCGTCAAAACTTTTTCCCTTATAACTGCGCGAAAAGCATGTATTCGTGCTTAATACAACGAAACAAGCTGTTTTAGTCCGAAAAGAGTTAAGTCTGAACACATCGGTTTTACAAGTGTTCCTCTGATACGCGTCAAAACTTTTTCTCTTATAACTGCGCGAAAAGCATGTATTCTTGCTTAATACAGCGAAACAAGCTGTTTTAGACCGAAACGAGCTAAATCACAACACATCGGTTTTACAAGTATCCACGTGATACTCGTCAAAACTTTTTCTCTTATAACTGCGCGAAAAGCATGTATTCTTGCTTAATACAGCGAAACAAGCTGTTTTAGACCGAAACGAGCTAAATCACAACACAAAGGTTTTACAAGTGTTCCTCTAATACGCGTCAAAACTTTTTCTCTTATAACTGCGCGAAAAGCATGTATTCTTGCTTAATACTACGAAACAAGCTGTTTTACACCGAAACGAGCTAAATCACAACACATCGGTTTTACAAGTGTTCCTCTGATACGCGTCTAAACTTTTTCTCTTATAACTGCGCGAAAAGCATGTATTCTTGCTTAATACAGCGAAACAAGCTGTTTTAGGCCGAAATGAGCTAAATCACAACACATCGGTTTTACAAGTGTTCCTCTGATACGCGTCAAAACTTTTTCTCTTATAACGGCGCGAAAAGAATGTATTCTTGCTTAATACAGCGAAACAAGCTGTTTTAGACCGAAACGAGCTAAATCACAACACATCGGTATTACAAGTGTTCCACGTGATACTCGTCAAAACGTTTTCTCTTTTAACTGCGCGAAAAGCATGTATTCGTGCTTAATACAACGAAACAAGCTGTTTTAGACCGAAACGAGCTAAATCTGAACACATCGGTTTTACAAGTATACACGTGATACTCGTCAAAACTTTTTCTCTTATAACTGCGCGAAAAGCATGTATTCTTGCTTAATACAACGAAACAAGCTGTTTTAGACCGAAACGAGCTAAATCACAACACATCGGTTTTACAAGTGTCTCTCTAATACGCGTCAAAACTTTTTCTCTTATAACTGCGCGAAAAGCATGTATTCTTGCTTAATACAACGAAACAAGCTGTTTTAGACCGAAACGAGCTAAATCTGAACACATCGGTTTTACAAGTGTTCCTCTGATACGCGTCAAAACTTTTTTCTCTTATAACTGCGCGAAAAGCATGTATTCTTGCTTAGTCCAACGAAACAAGCTGTTTTAGACCGAAACGAGGTAAATCTGAACACATCGGTTTTACAAGTGTCCTTGTGACATGCCTTTAAAACTTTTTCTCTTATAAATGCGCGAAAAGCATGTATTCCTGCTTAATACAGCGAAACAAGCTGTTTTAGACCAAAACGATCTAAATCACAACACATCGGTTTTACAAGTGTTCCTCTGATACGCGTCAAATTTTTTTCTCTTATAACTGCGCGAAAAGCATGTATTCTTGCTTAATACAGCGAAACAAGCTGTTTTAGACCGAAACGAGGTAAATCTGAACACATAGGTTTTACAAGTGTCCCTGTGACACGCCTTTAAAGCTTTTTCTCTTATCACTGCGCGAAAAGCATGTATTTCTGCTTAATACAGCGAAACAAGCTGTTTTAGACCGAAACGAGCTAAATCACAACACATCGGTTTTACAAGTGTCTCTCTGATACGCGTCAAAACTTTTTCTTCTATAACTGCGCGTAAAGCATGTATTCTTGCTTAATACAACGAAACAAGCTGTTTTAGACCGAAACGATCTAAATCTGAACACATCGGTTTTATAAGTATCCACGTGATACTCGTCAAAACTTTTTCTCTTATAACTGCGCGAAAAGCATGTATTCTTGCTTAATACAGCGAAACAAGCTGTTTTAGACCGAAACGAGCTAAATCACAACACAAAGGTTTTACAAGTGTTCCTCTAATACGCGTCAAAACTTTTTCTCTTATAACTGCGCGAAAAGCATGTATTCTTGCTTAATACTACGAAACAAGCTGTTTTACACCGAAACGAGCTAAATCACAACACATCGGTTTTACAAGTGTTCCTCTGATACGCGTCTAAACTTTTTCTCTTATAACTGCGCGAAAAGCATGTATTCTTGCTTAATACAGCGAAACAAGCTGTTTTAGACCGAAATGAGCTAAATCACAACACATCGGTTTTACAAGTGTTCCTCTGATACGCGTCAAAACTTTTTCTCTTATAACGGCGCGAAAAGAATGTATTCTTGCTTAATACAGCGAAACAAGCTGTTTTAGACCGAAACGAGCTAAATCACAACACATCGGTATTACAAGTGTTCCACCTGATACTCGTCAAAACTTTTTCTCTTTTAACTGCGCGAAAAGCATGTATTCGTGCTTAATACAACGAAACAAGCTGTTTTAGACCGAAACGAGCTAAATCTGAACACATCGGTTTTACAAGTATACACGTGATACTCGTCAAAACTTTTTCTCTTATAACTGCGCGAAAAGCATGTATTCTTGCTTAATACAACGAAACAAGCTGTTTTAGACCGAAACGAGCTAAATCACAACACATCGGTTTTACAAGTGTCTCTCTAATACGCGTCAAAACTTTTTCTCTTATAACTGCGCGAAAAGCATGTATTCTTGCTTAATACAACGAAACAAGCTGTTTTAGACCGAAACGAGCTAAATCTGAACACATCGGTTTTACAAGTGTTCCTCTGATACGCGTCAAAACTTTTTTCTCTTATAACTGCGCGAAAAGCATGTATTCTTGCTTAGTCCAACGAAACAAGCTGTTTTAGACCGAAACGAGGTAAATCTGAACAGATCGGTTTTACAAGTGTCCTTGTGACACGCCTTTAAAACTTTTTCTCTTATAACTGCGCGAAAAGCATGTATTCCTGCTTAATACAGCGAAACAAGCTGTTTTAGACCAAAACGAGCTAAATCACAACACATCGGTTTCACAAGTGTTCCTCTGATACGCGTCAAAACTTTTTCTCTTATAACTGCGCGAAAAGCATGTATTCGTGCTTAATACAGAGAAACAAGCTGTTTTAGACCAAAACGAGCTAAATCTGAACACATCGGTTTTCCAAGTGTCCATGTGATACGCGTCAAAACTTTTTCCCTTATAACTGCGCGAAAAGCATGTATTCGTGCTTAATACAACGAAACAAGCTGTTTTAGTCCGAAAAGAGTTAAATCTGAACACATCGGTTTTACAAGTGTTCCTCTGATACGCGTCAAAACTTTTTCTCTTATAACTGCGCGAAAAGCATGTATTCTTGCTTAATACAGCGAAACAAGCTGTTTTAGACCGAAACGAGCTAAATCACAACACATCGGTTTTACAAGTATCCACGTGATACTCGTCAAAACTTTTTCTCTTATAACTGCGCGAAAAGCATGTATTCTTGCTTAATACAGCGAAACAAGCTGTTTTAGACCGAAACGAGCTAAATCACAACACAAAGGTTTTACAAGTGTTCCTCTAATACGCGTCAAAACTTTTTCTCTTATAACTGCGCGAAAAGCATGTATTCTTGCTTAATACTACGAAACAAGCTGTTTTACACCGAAACGAGCTAAATCACAACACATCGGTTTTACAAGTGTTCCTCTGATACGCGTCTAAACTTTTTCTCTTATAACTGCGCGAAAAGCATGTATTCTTGCTTAATACAGCGAAACAAGCTGTTTTAGGCCGAAATGAGCTAAATCACAACACATCGGTTTTACAAGTGTTCCTCTGATACGCGTCAAAACGTTTTCTCTTATAACGGCGCGAAAAGAATGTATTCTTGCTTAATACAGCGAAACAAGCTGTTTTAGACCGAAACGAGCTAAATCACAACACATCGGTATTACATGTGTTCCACGTGATACTCGTCAAAACGTTTTCTCTTTTAACTGCGCGAAAAGCATGTATTCGTGCTTAATACAACGAAACAAGCTGTTTTAGACCGAAACGAGCTAAATCTGAACACATCGGTTTTACAAGTATACACGTGATACTCGTCAAAACTTTTTCTCTTATAACTGCGCGAAAAGCATGTATTCTTGCTTAATACAACGAAACAAGCTGTTTTAGACCGAAACGAGCTAAATCACAACACATCGGTTTTACAAGTGTCTCTCTAATACGCGTCAAAACTTTTTCTCTTATAACTGCGCGAAAAGCATGTATTCTTGCTTAATACAACGAAACAAGCTGTTTTAGACCGAAACGAGCTAAATCTGAACACATCGGTTTTACAAGTGTTCCTCTGATACGCGTCAAAACTTTTTTCTCTTATAACTGCGCGAAAAGCATGTATTCTTGCTTAGTCCAACGAAACAAGCTGTTTTAGACCGAAACGAGGTAAATCTGAACACATCGGTTTTACAAGTGTCCTTGTGACATGCCTTTAAAACTTTTTCTCTTATAAATGCGCGAAAAGCATGTATTCCTGCTTAATACAGCGAAACAAGCTGTTTTAGACCAAAACGATCTAAATCACAACACATCGGTTTTACAAGTGTTCCTCTGATACGCGTCAAATTTTTTTCTCTTATAACTGCGCGAAAAGCATGTATTCTTGCTTAATACAGCGAAACAAGCTGTTTTAGACCGAAACGAGCTAAATCACAACACATCGATTTACAAGTGTTCCTCTGATACGCGTCAACTCTTTTTTCTCTTATAGCTGCGCGAAAAGCATGTATTCGTGCTTAGTCCAACGAAACAAGCTGTTTTAGACCGAAAGGAGGTAAATCTGAACACATCGGTTTTACAAGTGTCCCTGTGACACGCCTTTAAAGCTTTTTCTCTTATCACTGCGCGAAAAGCATGTATTTCTGCTTAATACAGCGCAACAAGCTGTTTTAGACCGAAACGAGCTAAATCACAACACATCGGTTTTACAAGTGTTCCTCTGATACGCGTCAAAACTTTTTCTCTTATAACTGCGCGAAAAGCATGTATTCGTGCTTAATACAGCGAAACAAGCTGTTTTAGACCAAAACGAGCTAAATCTGAACACATCGGTTTTCCAAGTGTCCATGTGATACGCGTCAAAACTTTTTCCCTTATAACTGCGCGAAAAGCATGTATTCGTGCTTAATACAACGAAACAAGCTGTTTTAGTCCGAAAAGAGTTAAATCTGAACACATCGGTTTTACAAGTGTTCCTCTGATACGCGTCAAAACTTTTTCTCTTATAACTGCGCGAAAAGCATGTATTCTTGCTTAATACAGCGAAACAAGCTGTTTTAGACCGAAACGAGCTAAATCACAACACATCGGTATTACAAGTGTTCCACGTGATACTCGTCAAAACGTTTTCTCTTATAACTGCGCGAAAAGCATGTATTCGTGCTTAATACAACGAAACAAGCTGTTTTACACCGAAACGAGGTAAATCTGAACACTTCGGTTTTACAAGTATCCACGTGATACTCGTCAAAACTTTTTCTCTTATAACTGCGCGAAAAGCATGTATTCTTGCTTAATACAACGAAACAAGCTGTTTTAGACCGAAACGAGCTAAATCACAACACATCGGTTTTACAAGTGTCTCTCTGATACGCGTCAAAACTTTTTCTTCTATAACTGCGCGTAAAGCATGTATTCTTGCTTAATACAACGAAACAAGCTGTTTTAGACCGAAACGAGCTAAATCATAACACATCGGTTTTACAAGTGTCTCTCTAATAGGCGTCAAAACTTTTTCTTCTATAACTGCGCGAAAAGCATGTATTCTTGCTTAATACAGTGAATCAAGTTGTTTTAGACCGAAACGAGCTAAATCACAACACATCGGTATTACAAGTGTTCCACGTGATACTCGTCAAAACGTTTTCTCTTATAACTGCGCGAAAAGCATGCATTCGTGCCTAATACAACGAAACAAGCTGTTTTAGACCGAAACGAGCTAAATCTGAACACATCGGTTTTACAAGTATACACGTGATACTCGTCAAAACTTTTTCTCTTATAACTGCGCGAAAAGCTTGTATTCTTGCTTATTACAACGAAACAAGCTGTTTTAGACCGAAACGAGCTAAATCACAACACATCGGTTTTACAAGTGTCTCTCTAATACGCGTCAAAACTTTTTCTCTTATAACTGCGCGAAAAGCATGTATTCTTGCTTAATACAACGAAACAAGCTGTTTTAGACCGAAACGAGATAAATCTGAACACATCGGTTTTACAAGTGTTCCTCTGATACGCGTCAAAACTTTTTTCTCTTATAACTGCGCGAAAAGCATGTATTCTTGCTTAGTCCAACGAAACAAGCTGTTTTAGACCGAAACGATGTAAATCTGAACACATCGGTTTTACAAGTGTCCTTGTGACATGCCTTTAAAACTTTTTCTCTTATAACTGCGCGAAAAGCATGTATTCCTGCTTAATACAGCGAAACAAGCTGTTTTAGACCAAAACGAGCTAAATCACAACACATCGGTTTTACAAGTGTTCCTCTGATACGCGTCAACTCTTTTTTCTCTTATAGCTGCGCGAAAAGCATGTATTCGTGCTTAGTCCAACGAAACAAGCTGTTTTAGACCGAAACGAGGTAAATCTGAACACATCGGTTTTACAAGTGTCCCTGTGACACGCCTTTAAAGCTTTTTCTCTTATCACTGCGCGAAAAGCATGTATTTTTGCTTAATACAGCGAAACAAGCTGTTTTAGACCGAAACGAGCTAAATCACAAACACATCGGTTTTACAAGTGTTCCTCTGATACGCGTCAAAACTTTTTCTCTTATAACTGCGCGAAAAGCATGTATTCGTGCTTAATACAGAGAAACAAGCTGTTTTAGACCAAAACGAGCTAAATCTGAACACATCGGTTTTCCAAGTGTCCATGTGATACGCGTCAAAACTTTTTCCCTTATAACTGCGCGAAAAGCATGTATTCGTGCTTAATACAACGAAACAAGCTGTTTTAGTCCGAAGAGAGTTAAATCTGAACACATCGGTTTTACAAGTGTTCCTCTGATACGCGTCAAAACTTTTTCTCTTATAACTGCGCGAAAAGCATGTATTCTTGCTTAATACAGCGAAACAAGCTGTTTTAGACCGAAACGAGCTAAATCACAACACATCGGTATTACAAGTGTTCCACGTGATACTCGTCAAAACGTTTTCTCTTATAACTGCGCGAAAAGCATGTATTCGTGCTTAATACAACGAAACAAGCTGTTTTAGACCGAAACGAGCTAAATCTGAACACTTCGGTTTTACAAGTATCCACGTGATACTCGTCAAAACTTTTTCTGTTATAACTGCGCGAAAAGCATGTATTCTTGCTTAATACAACGAAACAAGCTGTTTTAGACCGAAACGAGCTAAATCACAACACATCGGTTTTACAAGTGTCTCTCTGATACGCGTCAAAACTTTTTCTTCTATAACTGCGCGTAAAGCATGTATTCTTGCTTAATACAACGAAACAAGCTGTTTTAGACCGAAACGATCTAAATCTGAACACATCGGTTTTACAAGCATCCACGTGATACTCGTCAAAACTTTCTCTCTTATAACTGCGCGAAAAGCATGTATTCTTGCTTAATACAACGAAACAAGCTGTTTTAGACCGAAACGAGCTAAATCATAACACATAACACATCGGTTTTACAAGTGTCTCTCTAATAGGCGTCAAAACTTTTTCTTCTATAACTGCGCGAAAAGCATGTATTCTTGCTTAGTCCAACGAAACAAGCTGTTTTAGACCGAAACGAGGTAAATCTGAACACATCGGTTTTACAAGTGTTCCTCTGATACGCGTCAAAACTTTTTCTTTTATAACTGCGCGAAAAGCATGTATTCTTGCTTAATACAGTGAATCAAGTTGTTTTAGACCGAAACGAGCTAAATCACAACACATCGGTATTACAAGTGTTCCACGTGATACTCGTCAAAACGTTTTCTCTTATAACTGCGCGAAAAGCATGCATTCGTGCCTAATACAACGAAACAAGCTGTTTTAGACCGAAACGAGCTAAATCTGAACACATCGGTTTTACAAGTATACACGTGATACTCGTCAAAACTTTTTCTCTTATAACTGCGCGAAAAGCTTGTATTCTTGCTTAATACAACGAAACAAGCTGTTTTAGACCGAAACGAGCTAAATCACAACACATCGGTTTTACAAGTGTGTCTCTAATACGCGTCAAAACTTTTTCTCTTATAACTGCGCGAAAAGCATGTATTCTTGCTTAATACAACGAAACAAGCTGTTTTAGACCGAAACGACATAAATCTGAACACATCGGTTTTACAAGTGTTCCTCTGATACGCGTCAAAACTTTTTTCTCTTATAACTGCGCGAAAAGCATGTATTCTTGCTTAGTCCAACGAAACAAGCTGTTTTAGACCGAAACGAGGTAAATCTGAACACATCGGTTTTACAAGTGTCCTTGTGACATGCCTTTAAAACTTTTTCTCTTATAACTGCGCGAAAAGCATGTATTCCTGCTTAATACAGCGAAACAAGCTGTTTTAGACCAAAACGAGCTAAATCACAACACATCGGTTTTACAAGTGTTCCTCTGATACGCGTCAACTCTTTTTTCTCTTATAGCTGCGCGAAAAGCATGTATTCGTGCTTAGTCCAACGAAACAAGCTGTTTTAGACCGAAACGAGGTAAATCTGAACACATCGGTTTTACAAGTGTCCCTGTGACACGCCTTTAAAGCTTTTTCTCTTATCACTGCGCGAAAAGCATGTATTTTTGCTTAATACAGCGAAACAAGCTGTTTTAGACCGAAACGAGCTAAATCACAACACATCGGTTTTACAAGTGTTCCTCTGATACGCGTCAAAACTTTTTCTCTTATAACTGCGCGAAAAGCATGTATTCGTGCTTAATACAGAGAAACAAGCTGTTTTAGACCAAAACGAGCTAAATCTGAACACATCGGTTTTACAAGTGTCCATGTGATACGCGTCAAAACTTTTTCCCTTATAACTGCGCGAAAAGCATGTATTCGTGCTTAATACAACGAAACAAGCTGTTTTAGTCCGAAAAGAGTTAAATCTGAACACATCGGTTTTACAAGTGTTCCTCTGATACGCGTCAAAACTTTTTCTCTTATAACTGCGCGAAAAGCATGTATTCTTGCTTAATACAGCGAAACAAGCTGTTTTAGACCGAAACGAGCTAAATCACAACACATCGGTATTACAAGTGTTCCACGTGATACTCGTCAAAACGTTTTCTCTTATAACTGCGCGAAAAGCATATATTCGTGCTTAATACAACGAAACAAGCTGTTTTAGACCGAAACGAGCTAAATCTGAACACTTCGGTTTTACAAGTATCCACGTGATACTCGTCAAAACTTTTTCTCTTATAACTGCGCGAAAAGCATGTATTCTTGCTTAATACAACGAAACAAGCTGTTTTAGACCGAAACGAGCTAAATCACAACACATCGGTTTTACAAGTGTCTCTCTGATACGCGTCAAAACTTTTTCTTCTATAACTGCGCGTAAAGCATGTATTCTTGCTTAATACAACGAAACAAGCTGTTTTAGACCGAAACGATCTAAATCTGAACACATCGGTTTTATAAGTATCCACGTGATACTCGTCAAAACTTTTTCTCTTATAACTGCGCGAAAAGCATGTATTCTTGCTTAATACAGCGAAACAAGCTGTTTTAGACCGAAACGAGCTAAATCACAACACAAAGGTTTTACAAGTGTTCCTCTAATACGCGTCAAAACTTTTTCTCTTATAACTGCGCGAAAAGCATGTATTCTTGCTTAATACTACGAAACAAGCTGTTTTACACCGAAACGAGCTAAATCACAACACATCGGTTTTACAAGTGTTCCTCTGATACGCGTCTAAACTTTTTCTCTTATAACTGCGCGAAAAGCATGTATTCTTGCTTAATACAGCGAAACAAGCTGTTTTAGACCGAAATGAGCTAAATCACAACACATCGGTTTTACAAGTGTTCCTCTGATACGCGTCAAAACTTTTTCTCTTATAACGGCGCGAAAAGAATGTATTCTTGCTTAATACAGCGAAACAAGCTGTTTTAGACCGAAACGAGCTAAATCACAACACATCGGTATTACAAGTGTTCCACCTGATACTCGTCAAAACTTTTTCTCTTTTAACTGCGCGAAAAGCATGTATTCGTGCTTAATACAACGAAACAAGCTGTTTTAGACCGAAACGAGCTAAATCTGAACACATCGGTTTTACAAGTATACACGTGATACTCGTCAAAACTTTTTCTCTTATAACTGCGCGAAAAGCATGTATTCTTGCTTAATACAACGAAACAAGCTGTTTTAGACCGAAACGAGCTAAATCACAACACATCGGTTTTACAAGTGTCTCTCTAATACGCGTCAAAACTTTTTCTCTTATAACTGCGCGAAAAGCATGTATTCTTGCTTAATACAACGAAACAAGCTGTTTTAGACCGAAACGAGCTAAATCTGAACACATCGGTTTTACAAGTGTTCCTCTGATACGCGTCAAAACTTTTTTCTCTTATAACTGCGCGAAAAGCGTGTATTCTTGCTTAGTCCAACGAAACAAGCTGTTTTAGACCGAAACGAGGTAAATCTGAACACATCGGTTTTACAAGTGTCCTTGTGACATGCCTTTAAAACTTTTTCTCTTATAAATGCGCGAAAACCATGTATTCCTGCTTAATACAGCGAAACAAGCTGTTTTAGACCAAAACGAGCTAAATCACAACACATCGGTTTTACAAGTGTTCCTCTGATACGCGTCAAATTTTTTTCTCTTATAACTGCGCGAAAAGCATGTATTCTTGCTTAATACAGCGAAACAAGCTGTTTTAGACCGAAACGAGCTAAATCACAACACATCGGTTTTACAAGTGTTCCTCTGATACGCGTCAACTCTTTTTTCTCTTATAGCTGCGCGAAAAGCATGTATTCGTGCTTAGTCCAACGAAACAAGCTGTTTTAGACCGAAACGAGGTAAATCTGAACACATTGGTTTTACAAGTGTCTCTGTGACACGCCTTTAAAGCTTTTTCTCTTATCACTGCGCGAAAAGCATGTATTTCTGCTTAATACAGCGAAACAAGCTGTTTTAGACCGAAACGAGCTAAATCACAACACATCGGTTTTACAAGTGTTCCTCTGATACGCGTCAAAACTTTTTCTCTTATAACTGCGCGAAAAGCATGTATTCGTGCTTAATACAGCGAAACAAGCTGTTTTAGACCAAAACGAGCTAAATCTGAACACATCGGTTTTCCAAGTGTCCATGTGATACGCGTCAAAACTTTTTCCCTTATAACTGCGCGAAAAGCATGTATTCGTGCTTAATACAACGAAACAAGCTGTTTTAGTCCGAAAAGAGTTAAATCTGAACACATCGGTTTTACAAGTGTTCCTCTGATACGCGTCAAAACTTTTTCTCTTATAACTGCGCGAAAAGCATGTATTCTTGCTTAATACAGCGAAACAAGCTGTTTTAGACCGAAACGAGCTAAATCACAACACAAAGGTTTTACAAGTGTTCCTCTAATACGCGTCAAAACTTTTTCTCTTATAACTGCGCGAAAAGCATGTATTCTTGCTTAATACTACGAAACAAGCTGTTTTACACCGAAACGAGCTAAATCTGAACACATCGGTTTTACAAGTGTTTCTCTGATACGCGTCAAAACTTTTTTCTCTTATAACTGCGCGAAAAGCATGTATTCTTGCTTAGTCCAACGAAACAAGCTGTTTTAGACCGAAACGAGGTAAATCTGAACACATCGGTTTTACAAGTGTCCTTGTGACATGCCTTTAAAACTTTTTCTCTTATAAATGCGCGAAAAGCATGTATTCCTGCTTAATACAGCGAAACAAGCTGTTTTAGACCAAAACGAGCTAAATCACAACACATCGGTTTTACAAGTGTTCCTCTGATACGCGTCAAATTTTTTTCTCTTATAACTGCGCGAAAAGCATGTATTCTTGCTTAATACAGCGAAACAAGCTGTTTTAGACCGAAACGAGCTAAATCACAACACATCGGTTTTACAAGTGTTCCTCTGATACGCGTCAAAACTTTTTCTCTTATAACTGCGCGAAAAGCATGTATTCTTGCTTAATACAGCGAAACAAGCTGTTTTAGACCGAAACGAGCTAAATCACAACACATCGGTTTTACAAGTGTTCCTCTGATACGCGTCAAAACTTTTTCTCTTATAACGGCGCGAAAAGCATGTATTCTTGCTTAATACAACGAAACAAGCTGTTTTAGTCCGAAAAGAGTTAAATCTGAACACATCGGTTTTACAAGTGTTCCTCTGATACGATCTAAATGTGTTCCTCTGAAACGATCTAAATCTGAACACATCGGTTTTACAAGTATCCACGTGATACTCGTCAAAACTTTTTCTCTTATAACTGCGCGAAAAGCATGTATTCTTGCTTAATACAGCGAAACAAGCTGTTTTAGACCGAAACGAGCTAAATCACAACACATCGGTTTTACAAGTGTTCCTCTGATACGCGTCAAAACTTTTTCTCTTATAACGGCGCGAAAAGCATGTATTCTTGCTTAATACAACGAAACAAGCTGTTTTAGTCCGAAAAGAGTTAAATCTGAACACATCGGTATTACAAGTGTTCCACGTGATACTCGTCAAAACGTTTTCTCTTATAACTGCGCGAAAAGCAAGTATTCGTGCTTAATACAACGAAACAAGCTGTTTTAGACCGAAACGAGCTAAATCTGAACACTTCGGTTTTACAAGTGTCCACGTGATACTCGTCAAAACTTTTTCTCTTATAACTGAGCGAAAAGCATGTATTCTTGCTTCATACAACGAAACAAGCTGTTTTAGACCGAAACGAGCTAAATCACAACACATCGGTTTTACAAGTGTCTCTCTGATACGCGTCAAAACTTTTTCTTCTATAACTGCGCGTAAAGCATGTATTCTTGCTTAATACAACGAAACAAGCTGTTTTAGACCGAAACGATCTAAATCTGAACACATCGGTTTTACAAGTATCCACGTGATACTCGTCAAAACTTTTTCTCTTATAACTGCGCGAAAAGCATGTATTCTTGCTTAATACAGCGAAACAAGATGTTTTAGACCGAAACGAGCTAAATCACAACACAAAGGTTTTCCAAGTGTTCCTCTAATACGCGTCAAAACTTTTTCTCTTATAACTGCGCGAAAAGCATGTATTCTTGCTTAATACTACGAAACAAGCTGTTTTAGACCGAAACGAGCTAAATCACAACACATCGGTATTACAAGTGTTCCACCTGATACTCGTCAAAACTTTTTCTCTTTTAACTGCGCGAAAAGCATGTATTCGTGCTTAATACAACGAAACAAGCTGTTTTAGACCGAAGCGAGCTAAATCTGAACACATCGGTTTTACAAGTATACACGTGATACTCGTCAAAACTTTTTCTCTTATAACTGCGCGAAAAGCATGTATTCTTGCTTAATACAACGAAACAAGCTGTTTTAGACCGAAACGAGCTAAATCACAACACATCGGTTTTACAAGTGTCTCTCTAATACGCGTCAAAACTTTTTCTCTTATAACTGCGCGAAAAGCATGTATTCTTGCTTAATACAGCGAAACAAGCTGTTTTAGACCGAAACGAGCTAAATCTGAACACATCGGTTTTACAAGTGTTCCTCTGATACGCGTCAAAACTTTTTTCTCTTATAACTGCGCGAAAAGCGTGTATTCTTGCTTAGTCCAACGAAACAAGCTGTTTTAGACCGAAACGAGGTAAATCTGAACACATCGGTTTTACAAGTGTCCTTGTGACATGCCTTTAAAACTTTTTCTCTTATAAATGCGCGAAAAGCATGTATTCCTGCTTAATACAGCGAAACAAGCTGTTTTAGACCAAAACGAGCTAAATCACAACACATCGGTTTTACAAGTGTTCCTCTGATACGCGTCAAATTTTTTTCTCTTATAACTGCGCGAAAAGCATGTATTCTTGCTTAATACAGCGAAACAAGCTGTTTTAGACCGAAACGAGCTAAATCACAACACATCGGTTTTACAAGTGTTCCTCTGATACGCGTCAACTCTTTTTTCTCTTATAGCTGCGCGAAAAGCATGTATTCGTGCTTAGTCCAACGAAACAAGCTGTTTTAGACCGAAACGAGGTAAATCTGAACACATCGGTTTTACAAGTGTCTCTGTGACACGCCTTTAAAGCTTTTTCTCTTATCACTGCGCGAAAAGCATGTATTTCTGCTTAATACAGCGAAACAAGCTGTTTTAGACCGAAACGAGCTAAATCACAACACATCGGTTTTACAAGTGTTCCTCTGATACGCGTCAAAACTTTTTCTCTTATAACTGCGCGAAAAGCATGTATTCGTGCTTAATACAGCGAAACAAGCTGTTTTAGACCAAAACGAGCTAAATCTGAACACATCGGTTTTCCAAGTGTCCATGTGATACGCGTCAAAACTTTTTCTCTTATCACTGCGCGAAAAGCATGTATTTCTGCTTAATACAGCGAAACAAGCTGTTTTAGACCGAAACGAGCTAAATCACAACACATCGGTTTTACAAGTGTTCCTCTGATACGCGTCAAAACTTTTTCTCTTATAACTGCGCGAAAAGCATGTATTCGTGCTTAATACAGCGAAACAAGCTGTTTTAGACCAAAACGAGCTAAATCTGAACACATCGGTTTTCCAAGTGTCCATGTGATACGCGTCAAAACTTTTTCCCTTATAACTGCGCGAAAAGCATGTATTCGTGCTTAATACAACGAAACAAGCTGTTTTAGTCCGAAAAGAGTTAAATCTGAACACATCGGTTTTACAAGTGTTCCTCTGATACGCGTCAAAACTTTTTCTCTTATAACTGCGCGAAAAGCATGTATTCTTGCTTAATACAGCGAAACAAGCTGTTTTAGACCGAAACGAGCTAAATCACAACACAAAGGTTTTACAAGTGTTCCTCTAATACGCGTCAAAACTTTTTCTCTTATAACTGCGCGAAAAGCATGTATTCTTGCTTAATACTACGAAACAAGCTGTTTTACACCGAAACGAGCTAAATCTGAACACATCGGTTTTACAAGTGTTTCTCTGATACGCGTCAAAACTTTTTTCTCTTATAACTGCGCGAAAAGCATGTATTCTTGCTTAGTCCAACGAAACAAGCTGTTTTAGACCGAAACGAGGTAAATCTGAACACATCGGTTTTACAAGTGTCCTTGTGACATGCCTTTAAAACTTTTTCTCTTATAAATGCGCGAAAAGCATGTATTCCTGCTTAATACAGCGAAACAAGCTGTTTTAGACCAAAACGAGCTAAATCACAACACATCGGTTTTACAAGTGTTCCTCTGATACGCGTCAAATTTTTTTCTCTTATAACTGCGCGAAAAGCATGTATTCTTGCTTAATACAGCGAAACAAGCTGTTTTAGACCGAAACGAGCTAAATCACAACACATCGGTTTTACAAGTGTTCCTCTGATACGCGTCAAAACTTTTTCTCTTATAACTGCGCGAAAAGCATGTATTCTTGCTTAATACAGCGAAACAAGCTGTTTTAGACCGAAACGAGCTAAATCACAACACATCGGTTTTACAAGTGTTCCTCTGATACGCGTCAAAACTTTTTCTCTTATAACGGCGCGAAAAGCATGTATTCTTGCTTAATACAACGAAACAAGCTGTTTTAGTCCGAAAAGAGTTAAATCTGAACACATCGGTTTTACAAGTGTTCCTCTGATACGATCTAAATGTGTTCCTCTGAAACGATCTAAATCTGAACACATCGGTTTTACAAGTATCCACGTGATACTCGTCAAAACTTTTTCTCTTATAACTGCGCGAAAAGCATGTATTCTTGCTTAATACAGCGAAACAAGCTGTTTTAGACCGAAACGAGCTAAATCACAACACATCGGTTTTACAAGTGTTCCTCTGATACGCGTCAAAACTTTTTCTCTTATAACGGCGCGAAAAGCATGTATTCTTGCTTAATACAACGAAACAAGCTGTTTTAGTCCGAAAAGAGTTAAATCTGAACACATCGGTATTACAAGTGTTCCACGTGATACTCGTCAAAACGTTTTCTCTTATAACTGCGCGAAAAGCAAGTATTCGTGCTTAATACAACGAAACAAGCTGTTTTAGACCGAAACGAGCTAAATCTGAACACTTCGGTTTTACAAGTGTCCACGTGATACTCGTCAAAACTTTTTCTCTTATAACTGAGCGAAAAGCATGTATTCTTGCTTCATACAACGAAACAAGCTGTTTTAGACCGAAACGAGCTAAATCACAACACATCGGTTTTACAAGTGTCTCTCTGATACGCGTCAAAACTTTTTCTTCTATAACTGCGCGTAAAGCATGTATTCTTGCTTAATACAACGAAACAAGCTGTTTTAGACCGAAACGATCTAAATCTGAACACATCGGTTTTACAAGTATCCACGTGATACTCGTCAAAACTTTTTCTCTTATAACTGCGCGAAAAGCATGTATTCTTGCTTAATACAGCGAAACAAGCTGTTTTAGACCGAAACGAGCTAAATCACAACACAAAGGTTTTACAAGTGTTCCTCTAATACGCGTCAAAACTTTTTCTCTTATAACTGCGCGAAAAGCATGTATTCTTGCTTAATACTACGAAACAAGCTGTTTTACACCGAAACGAGCTAAATCACAACACATCGGTTTTACAAGTGTTCCTCTGATACGCGTCTAAACTTTTTCTCTTATAACTGCGCGAAAAGCATGTATTCTTGCTTAATACAGCGAAACAAGCTGTTTTAGACCGAAATGAGCTAAATCACAACACATCGGTTTTACAAGTGTTCCTCTGATACGCGTCAAAACTTTTTCTCTTATAACGGCGCGAAAAGAATGTATTCTTGCTTAATACAGCGAAACAAGCTGTTTTAGACCGAAACGAGCTAAATCACAACACATCGGTATTACAAGTGTTCCACCTGATACTCGTCAAAACTTTTTCTCTTTTAACTGCGCGAAAAGCATGTATTCGTGCTTAATACAACGAAACAAGCTGTTTTAGTCCGAAAAGAGTTAAATCTGAACACATCGGTTTTACAAGTGTTCCTCTGATACGCGTCAAAACTTTTTCTCTTATAACTGCGCGAAAAGCATGTATTCTTGCTTAATACAGCGAAACAAGCTGTTTTAGACCGAAACGAGCTAAATCACAACACAAAGGTTTTACAAGTGTTCCTCTAATACGCGTCAAAACTTTTTCTCTTATAACTGCGCGAAAAGCATGTATTCTTGCTTAATACTACGAAACAAGCTGTTTTACACCGAAACGAGCTAAATCTGAACACATCGGTTTTACAAGTGTTTCTCTGATACGCGTCAAAACTTTTTTCTCTTATAACTGCGCGAAAAGCATGTATTCTTGCTTAGTCCAACGAAACAAGCTGTTTTAGACCGAAACGAGGTAAATCTGAACACATCGGTTTTACAAGTGTCCTTGTGACATGCCTTTAAAACTTTTTCTCTTATAAATGCGCGAAAAGCATGTATTCCTGCTTAATACAGCGAAACAAGCTGTTTTAGACCAAAACGAGCTAAATCACAACACATCGGTTTTACAAGTGTTCCTCTGATACGCGTCAAATTTTTTTCTCTTATAACTGCGCGAAAAGCATGTATTCTTGCTTAATACAGCGAAACAAGCTGTTTTAGACCGAAACGAGCTAAATCACAACACATCGGTTTTACAAGTGTTCCTCTGATACGCGTCAAAACTTTTTCTCTTATAACTGCGCGAAAAGCATGTATTCTTGCTTAATACAGCGAAACAAGCTGTTTTAGACCGAAACGAGCTAAATCACAACACATCGGTTTTACAAGTGTTCCTCTGATACGCGTCAAAACTTTTTCTCTTATAACGGCGCGAAAAGCATGTATTCTTGCTTAATACAACGAAACAAGCTGTTTTAGTCCGAAAAGAGTTAAATCTGAACACATCGGTTTTACAAGTGTTCCTCTGATACGATCTAAATGTGTTCCTCTGAAACGATCTAAATCTGAACACATCGGTTTTACAAGTATCCACGTGATACTCGTCAAAACTTTTTCTCTTATAACTGCGCGAAAAGCATGTATTCTTGCTTAATACAGCGAAACAAGCTGTTTTAGACCGAAACGAGCTAAATCACAACACATCGGTTTTACAAGTGTTCCTCTGATACGCGTCAAAACTTTTTCTCTTATAACGGCGCGAAAAGCATGTATTCTTGCTTAATACAACGAAACAAGCTGTTTTAGTCCGAAAAGAGTTAAATCTGAACACATCGGTATTACAAGTGTTCCACGTGATACTCGTCAAAACGTTTTCTCTTATAACTGCGCGAAAAGCAAGTATTCGTGCTTAATACAACGAAACAAGCTGTTTTAGACCGAAACGAGCTAAATCTGAACACTTCGGTTTTACAAGTGTCCACGTGATACTCGTCAAAACTTTTTCTCTTATAACTGAGCGAAAAGCATGTATTCTTGCTTCATACAACGAAACAAGCTGTTTTAGACCGAAACGAGCTAAATCACAACACATCGGTTTTACAAGTGTCTCTCTGATACGCGTCAAAACTTTTTCTTCTATAACTGCGCGTAAAGCATGTATTCTTGCTTAATACAACGAAACAAGCTGTTTTAGACCGAAACGATCTAAATCTGAACACATCGGTTTTACAAGTATCCACGTGATACTCGTCAAAACTTTTTCTCTTATAACTGCGCGAAAAGCATGTATTCTTGCTTAATACAGCGAAACAAGCTGTTTTAGACCGAAACGAGCTAAATCACAACACAAAGGTTTTACAAGTGTTCCTCTAATACGCGTCAAAACTTTTTCTCTTATAACTGCGCGAAAAGCATGTATTCTTGCTTAATACTACGAAACAAGCTGTTTTACACCGAAACGAGCTAAATCACAACACATCGGTTTTACAAGTGTTCCTCTGATACGCGTCTAAACTTTTTCTCTTATAACTGCGCGAAAAGCATGTATTCTTGCTTAATACAGCGAAACAAGCTGTTTTAGACCGAAATGAGCTAAATCACAACACATCGGTTTTACAAGTGTTCCTCTGATACGCGTCAAAACTTTTTCTCTTATAACGGCGCGAAAAGAATGTATTCTTGCTTAATACAGCGAAACAAGCTGTTTTAGACCGAAACGAGCTAAATCACAACACATCGGTATTACAAGTGTTCCACCTGATACTCGTCAAAACTTTTTCTCTTTTAACTGCGCGAAAAGCATGTATTCTTGCTTAGTCCAACGAAACAAGCTGTTTTAGACCGAAACGAGGTAAATCTGAACAGATCGGTTTTACAAGTGTCCTTGTGACACGCCTTTAAAACCTTTTCTCTTATAACTGCGCGAAAAGCATGTATTCTTGCTTAATACAACGAAACAAGCTGTTTTAGACCGAAACGAGCTAAATCACAACACATCGGTTTTACAAGTGTCTCTCTAATACGCGTCAAAACTTTTTCTCTTATAACTGCGCGAAAAGCATGTATTCTTGCTTAATACAACGAAACAAGCTGTTTTAGACCGAAACGAGCTAAATCTGAACACATCGGTTTTACAAGTGTTCCTCTGATACGCGTCAAAACTTTTTTCTCTTATAACTGCGCGAAAAGCGTGTATTCTTGCTTAGTCCAACGAAACAAGCTGTTTTAGACCGAAACGAGGTAAATCTGAACACATCGGTTTTACAAGTGTCCTTGTGACATGCCTTTAAAACTTTTTCTCTTATAAATGCGCGAAAAGCATGTATTCCTGCTTAATACAGCGAAACAAGCTGTTTTAGACCAAAACGAGCTAAATCACAACACATCGGTTTTACAAGTGTTCCTCTGATACGCGTCAAATTTTTTTCTCTTATAACTGCGCGAAAAGCATGTATTCTTGCTTAATACAGCGAAACAAGCTGTTTTAGACCGAAACGAGCTAAATCACAACACATCGGTTTTACAAGTGTTCCTCTGATACGCGTCAACTCTTTTTTCTCTTATAGCTGCGCGAAAAGCATGTATTCGTGCTTAGTCCAACGAAACAAGCTGTTTTAGACCGAAACGAGGTAAATCTGAACACATCGGTTTTACAAGTGTCTCTGTGACACGCCTTTAAAGCTTTTTCTCTTATCACTGCGCGAAAAGCATGTATTTCTGCTTAATACAGCGAAACAAGCTTTTTTAGACCGAAACGAGCTAAATCACAACACATCGGTTTTACAAGTGTTCCTCTGATACGCGTCAAAACTTTTTCTCTTATAACTGCGCGAAAAGCATGTATTCGTGCTTAATACAGCGAAACAAGCTGTTTTAGACCAAAACGAGCTAAATCTGAACACATCGGTTTTCCAAGTGTCCATGTGATACGCGTCAAAACTTTTTCCCTTATAACTGCGCGAAAAGCATGTATTCGTGCTTAATACAACGAAACAAGCTGTTTTAGTCCGAAAAGAGTTAAATCTGAACACATCGGTTTTACAAGTGTTCCTCTGATACGCGTCAAAACTTTTTCTCTTATAACTGCGCGAAAAGCATGTATTCTTGCTTAATACAGCGAAACAAGCTGTTTTAGACCGAAACGAGCTAAATCACAACACAAAGGTTTTACAAGTGTTCCTCTAATACGCGTCAAAACTTTTTCTCTTATAACTGCGCGAAAAGCATGTATTCTTGCTTAATACTACGAAACAAGCTGTTTTACACCGAAACGAGCTAAATCTGAACACATCGGTTTTACAAGTGTTTCTCTGATACGCGTCAAAACTTTTTTCTCTTATAACTTCGCGAAAAGCATGTATTCTTGCTTAGTCCAACGAAACAAGCTGTTTTAGACCGAAACGAGGTAAATCTGAACACATCGGTTTTACAAGTGTCCTTGTGACATGCCTTTAAAACTTTTTCTCTTATAAATGCGCGAAAAGCATGTATTCCTGCTTAATACAGCGAAACAAGCTGTTTTAGACCAAAACGAGCTAAATCACAACACATCGGTTTTACAAGTGTTCCTCTGATACGCGTCAAATTTTTTTCTCTTATAACTGCGCGAAAAGCATGTATTCTTGCTTAATACAGCGAAACAAGCTGTTTTAGACCGAAACGAGCTAAATCACAACACATCGGTTTTACAAGTGTTCCTCTGATACGCGTCAAAACTTTTTCTCTTATAACTGCGCGAAAAGCATGTATTCTTGCTTAATACAGCGAAACAAGCTGTTTTAGACCGAAACGAGCTAAATCACAACACATCGGTTTTACAAGTGTTCCTCTGATACGCGTCAAAACTTTTTCTCTTATAACGGCGCGAAAAGCATGTATTCTTGCTTAATACAACGAAACAAGCTGTTTTAGTCCGAAAAGAGTTAAATCTGAACACATCGGTTTTACAAGTGTTCCTCTGATACGATCTAAATGTGTTCCTCTGAAACGATCTAAATCTGAACACATCGGTTTTACAAGTATCCACGTGATACTCGTCAAAACTTTTTCTCTTATAACTGCGCGAAAAGCATGTATTCTTGCTTAATACAGCGAAACAAGCTGTTTTAGACCGAAACGAGCTAAATCACAACACATCGGTTTTACAAGTGTTCCTCTGATACGCGTCAAAACTTTTTCTCTTATAACGGCGCGAAAAGCATGTATTCTTGCCTAATACAACGAAACAAGCTGTTTTAGTCCGAAAAGAGTTAAATCTGAACACATCGGTATTACAAGTGTTCCACGTGATACTCGTCAAAACGTTTTCTCTTATAACTGCGCGAAAAGCATGTATTCGTGCTTAATACAACGAAACAAGCTGTTTTAGACCGAAACGAGCTAAATCTGAACACTTCGGTTTTACAAGTGTCCACGTGATACTCGTCAAAACTTTTTCTCTTATAATTGAGCGAAAAGCATGTATTCTTGCTTCATACAACGAAACAAGCTGTTTTAGACCGAAACGAGCTAAATCACAACACATCGGTTTTACAAGTGTCTCTCTGATACGCGTCAAAACTTTTTCTTCTATAACTGCGCGTAAAGCATGTATTCTTGCTTAATACAACGAAACAAGCTGTTTTAGACCGAAACGATCTAAATCTGAACACATCGGTTTTACAAGTATCCACGTGATACTCGTCAAAACTTTTTCTCTTATAACTGCGCGAAAAGCATGTATTCTTGCTTAATACAGCGAAACAAGCTGTTTTAGACCGAAACGAGCTAAATCACAACACAAAGGTTTTACAAGTGTTCCTCTAATACGCGTCAAAACTTTTTCTCTTATAACTGCGCGAAAAGCATGTATTCTTGCTTAATACTACGAAACAAGCTGTTTTACACCGAAACGAGCTAAATAACAACACATCGGTTTTACAAGTGTTCCTCTAATACGCGTCTAAACTTTTTCTCTTATAACTGCGCGAAAAGCATGTATTCTTGCTTAATACAGCGAAACAAGTTGTTTTAGACCGAAATGAGCTAAATCACAACACATCGGTTTTACAAGTGTTCCTCTGATACGCGTCAAACTTTTTCTCTTATAACGGCGCGAAAAGCATGTATTCTTGCTTAATACAGCGAAACAAGCTGTTTTAGACCGAAACGAGCTAAATCACAACACATCGGTATTACAAGTGTTCCACGTGATACTCGTCAAAACTTTTTCTCTTTTAACTGCGCGAAAAGCATGTATTCGTGCTTAATACAACGAAACAAGCTGTTTTAGACCGAAACGAGCTAAATCTGAACACATCGGTATTACAAGTGTTCCACGTGATACTCGTCAAAACTTTTTCTCTTTTAACTGCGCGAAAAGCATGTATTCTTGCTTAATACAACGAAACAAGCTGTTTTAGACCGAAACGAGCTAAATCACAACACATCGGTTTTACAAGTGTCTCTCTAATACGCGTCAAAACTTTTTCTCGTATAACTGCGCGAAAAGCATGTATTCTTGCCTAATACAACGAAACAAGCTGTTTTAGACCGAAACGAGCTAAATCTGAACACATCGGTTTTACAAGTGTTCCTCTGATACGCGTCAAAACTTTTTTGTCTTATAACTGCGCGAAAAGCATGTATTCTTGCTTAGTCCAACGAAACAAGCTGTTTTAGAACGAAACGAGGTAAATCTGAACAGATCGGTTTTACAAGTGTCCTTGTGACACGCCTTTAAAACTTTTTCTCTTATAACTGCGCGAAAAGCATGTATTCTTGCTTAATACAGCGAAACAAGCTGTTTTAGACCGAAACGAGCTAAATCACAACACATCGGTATTACAAGTATCCACGTGATACTCGTCAAAACTTTTTCTCTTATAACTGCGCGAAAAGCATGTATTCTTGCTTAATACAACGAAACAAGCTGTTTTAGACCGAAACGAGCTAAATCACAACACATCGGTTTTACAAGTGTCTCCCTGATACGCGTCAAAACTTTTTCTTCTATAACTGCGCGTAAAGCATGTATTCGTGCTTAATACAACAAAACAAGCTGTTTTAGACCGAAACGAGCTAAATCTGAACTCATCGGTTTTACAAGTGTTCCTCTGATACACGTCAAAACTTTTTCTCTTATAACTGCGCGAAAAGCATGTATTCTTGCTTAATACAGCGAAACAAGCTGTTTTAGACCGAAACGAGCTAAATCACAACACATCGGTTTTACAAGTGTTCCTCTGATACGCGTCAAAACTTTTTCTCTTATAAATGCGCGAAAAGCATGTATTCCTGCTTAATACAGCGAAACAAGCTGTTTTAGACCAAAACGAGCTAAATCACAACACATCGGTTTTACAAGTGTTCCTCTGATACGCGTCAAATTTTTTTCTCTTATAACTGCGCGAAAAGCATGTATTCTTGCTTAATACAGCGAAACAAGCTGTTTTAGACCGAAACGAGCTAAATCACAACACATCGGTTTTACAAGTGTTCCTCTGATACGCGTCAAAACTTTTTCTCTTATAACTGCGCGAAAAGCATGTATTCTTGCTTAATACAGCGAAACAAGCTGTTTTAGACCGAAACGAGCTAAATCACAACACATCGGTTTTACAAGTGTTCCTCTGATACGCGTCAAAACTTTTTCTCTTATAACGGCGCGAAAAGCATGTATTCTTGCTTAATACAACGAAACAAGCTGTTTTAGTCCGAAAAGAGTTAAATCTGAACACATCGGTTTTACAAGTGTTCCTCTGATACGATCTAAATGTGTTCCTCTGAAACGATCTAAATCTGAACACATCGGTTTTACAAGTATCCACGTGATACTCGTCAAAACTTTTTCTCTTATAACTGCGCGAAAAGCATGTATTCTTGCTTAATACAGCGAAACAAGCTGTTTTAGACCGAAACGAGCTAAATCACAACACATCGGTATTACAAGTGTTCCACGTGATACTCGTCAAAACTTTTTCTCTTTTAACTGCGCGAAAAGCATGTATTCGTGCTTAATACAACGAAACAAGCTGTTTTAGACCGAAACGAGCTAAATCTGAACACATCGGTATTACAAGTGTTCCACGTGATACTCGTCAAAACTTTTTCTCTTTTAACTGCGCGAAAAGCATGTATTCTTGCTTAATACAACGAAACAAGCTGTTTTAGACCGAAACGAGCTAAATCACAACACATCGGTTTTACAAGTGTCTCTCTAATACGCGTCAAAACTTTTTCTCGTATAACTGCGCGAAAAGCATGTATTCTTGCCTAATACAACGAAACAAGCTGTTTTAGACCGAAACGAGCTAAATCTGAACACATCGGTTTTACAAGTGTTCCTCTGATACGCGTCAAAACTTTTTTGTCTTATAACTGCGCGAAAAGCATGTATTCTTGCTTAGTCCAACGAAACAAGCTGTTTTAGAACGAAACGAGGTAAATCTGAACAGATCGGTTTTACAAGTGTCCTTGTGACACGCCTTTAAAACTTTTTCTCTTATAACTGCGCGAAAAGCATGTATTCTTGCTTAATACAGCGAAACAAGCTGTTTTAGACCGAAACGAGCTAAATCACAACACATCGGTATTACAAGTATCCACGTGATACTCGTCAAAACTTTTTCTCTTATAACTGCGCGAAAAGCATGTATTCTTGCTTAATACAACGAAACAAGCTGTTTTAGACCGAAACGAGCTAAATCACAACACATCGGTTTTACAAGTGTCTCCCTGATACGCGTCAAAACTTTTTCTTCTATAACTGCGCGTAAAGCATGTATTCGTGCTTAATACAACAAAACAAGCTGTTTTAGACCGAAACGAGCTAAATCTGAACTCATCGGTTTTACAAGTGTTCCTCTGATACACGTCAAAACTTTTTCTCTTATAACTGCGCGAAAAGCATGTATTCTTGCTTAATACAGCGAAACAAGCTGTTTTAGACCGAAACGAGCTAAATCACAACACATCGGTTTTACAAGTGTTCCTCTGATACGCGTCAAAACTTTTTCTCTTATAAATGCGCGAAAAGCATGTATTCCTGCTTAATACAGCGAAACAAGCTGTTTTAGACCAAAACGAGCTAAATCACAACACATCGGTTTTACAAGTGTTCCTCTGATACGCGTCAAATTTTTTTCTCTTATAACTGCGCGAAAAGCATGTATTCTTGCTTAATACAGCGAAACAAGCTGTTTTAGACCGAAACGAGCTAAATCACAACACATCGGTTTTACAAGTGTTCCTCTGATACGCGTCAAAACTTTTTCTCTTATAACTGCGCGAAAAGCATGTATTCTTGCTTAATACAGCGAAACAAGCTGTTTTAGACCGAAACGAGCTAAATCACAACACATCGGTTTTACAAGTGTTCCTCTGATACGCGTCAAAACTTTTTCTCTTATAACGGCGCGAAAAGCATGTATTCTTGCTTAATACAACGAAACAAGCTGTTTTAGTCCGAAAAGAGTTAAATCTGAACACATCGGTTTTACAAGTGTTCCTCTGATACGATCTAAATGTGTTCCTCTGAAACGATCTAAATCTGAACACATCGGTTTTACAAGTATCCACGTGATACTCGTCAAAACTTTTTCTCTTATAACTGCGCGAAAAGCATGTATTCTTGCTTAATACAGCGAAACAAGCTGTTTTAGACCGAAACGAGCTAAATCACAACACATCGGTTTTACAAGTGTTCCTCTGATACGCGTCAAAACTTTTTCTCTTATAACGGCGCGAAAAGCATGTATTCTTGCTTAATACAACGAAACAAGCTGTTTTAGTCCGAAAAGAGTTAAATCTGAACACATCGGTATTACAAGTGTTCCACGTGATACTCGTCAAAACGTTTTCTCTTATAACTGCGCGAAAAGCATGTATTCGTGCTTAATACAACGAAACAAGCTGTTTTAGACCGAAACGAGCTAAATCTGAACACTTCGGTTTTACAAGTGTCCACGTGATACTCGTCAAAACTTTTTCTCTTATAATTGAGCGAAAAGCATGTATTCTTGCTTCATACAACGAAACAAGCTGTTTTAGACCGAAACGAGCTAAATCACAACACATCGGTTTTACAAGTGTCTCTCTGATACGCGTCAAAACTTTTTCTTCTATAACTGCGCGTAAAGCATGTATTCTTGCTTAATACAACGAAACAAGCTGTTTTAGACCGAAACGATCTAAATCTGAACACATCGGTTTTACAAGTATCCACGTGATACTCGTCAAAACTTTTTCTCTTATAACTGCGCGAAAAGCATGTATTCTTGCTTAATACAGCGAAACAAGCTGTTTTAGACCGAAACGAGCTAAATCACAACACAAAGGTTTTACAAGTGTTCCTCTAATACGCGTCAAAACTTTTTCTCTTATAACTGCGCGAAAAGCATGTATTCTTGCTTAATACTACGAAACAAGCTGTTTTACACCGAAACGAGCTAAATAACAACACATCGGTTTTACAAGTGTTCCTCTAATACGCGTCTAAACTTTTTCTCTTATAACTGCGCGAAAAGCATGTATTCTTGCTTAATACAGCGAAACAAGTTGTTTTAGACCGAAATGAGCTAAATCACAACACATCGGTTTTACAAGTGTTCCTCTGATACGCGTCAAAACTTTTTCTCTTATAACGGCGCGAAAAGCATGTATTCTTGCTTAATACAGCGAAACAAGCTGTTTTAGACCGAAACGAGCTAAATCACAACACATCGGTATTACAAGTGTTCCACGTGATACTCGTCAAAACTTTTTCTCTTTTAACTGCGCGAAAAGCATGTATTCGTGCTTAATACAACGAAACAAGCTGTTTTAGACCGAAACGAGCTAAATCTGAACACATCGGTATTACAAGTGTTCCACGTGATACTCGTCAAAACTTTTTCTCTTTTAACTGCGCGAAAAGCATGTATTCTTGCTTAATACAACGAAACAAGCTGTTTTAGACCGAAACGAGCTAAATCACAACACATCGGTTTTACAAGTGTCTCTCTAATACGCGTCAAAACTTTTTCTCGTATAACTGCGCGAAAAGCATGTATTCTTGCCTAATACAACGAAACAAGCTGTTTTAGACCGAAACGAGCTAAATCTGAACACATCGGTTTTACAAGTGTTCCTCTGATACGCGTCAAAACTTTTTTGTCTTATAACTGCGCGAAAAGCATGTATTCTTGCTTAGTCCAACGAAACAAGCTGTTTTAGAACGAAACGAGGTAAATCTGAACAGATCGGTTTTACAAGTGTCCTTGTGACACGCCTTTAAAACTTTTTCTCTTATAACTGCGCGAAAAGCATGTATTCCTGCTTAATACAGCGAAACAAGCTGTTTTAGACCAAAACGAGCTAAATCACAACACATCGGTTTCACAAGTGTTTCTCTGATACGCGTCAAAACTTTTTCTCTTATAACTGCGCGAAAAGCATGTATTCGTGCTTAATACAGAGAAACAAGCTGTTTTAGACCAAAACGAGCTAAATCTGAACACATCGGTTTTCCAAGTGTCCATGTGATACGCGTCAAAACTTTTTCCCTTATAACTGCGCGAAAAGCATGTATTCGTGCTTAATACAACGAAACAAGCTGTTTTAGTCCGAAAAGAGTTAAATCTGAACACATCGGTTTTACAAGTGTTCCTCTGATACGCGTCAAAACTTTTTCTCTTATAACTGCGCGAAAAGCATGTATTCTTGCTTAATACAGCGAAACAAGCTGTTTTAGACCGAAACGAGCTAAATCACAACACATCGGTATTACAAGTGTTCCACGTGATACTCGTCAAAACGTTTTCTCTTATAACTGCGCGAAAAGCATATATTCGTGCTTAATACAACGAAACAAGCTGTTTTAGACCGAAACGAGCTAAATCTGAACACTTCGGTTTTACAAGTATCCACGTGATACTCGTCAAAACTTTTTCTCTTATAACTGCGCGAAAAGCATGTATTCTTGCTTAATACAACGAAACAAGCTGTTTTAGACCGAAACGAGCCAAATCACAACACATCGGTTTTACAAGTGTCTCTCTGATACGCGTCAAAACTTTTTCTTCTATAACTGCGCGTAAAGCATGTATTCTTGCTTAATACAACGAAACAAGCTGTTTTAGACCGAAACGATCTAAATCTGAACACATCGGTTTTACAAGTATCCACGTGATACTCGTCAAAACTTTTTCTCTTATAACTGCGCGAAAAGCATGTATTCTTGCTTAATACAGCGAAACAAGCTGTTTTAGACCGAAACGAGCTAAATCACAACACAAAGGTTTTACAAGTGTTCCTCTGATACGCGTCTAAACTTTTTCTCTTATAACTGCGCGAAAAGCATGTATTCTTGCTTAATACAGCGAAACAAGCTGTTTTAGACCGAAATGAGCTAAATCACAACACATCGGTTTTACAAGTGTTCCTCTGATACGCGTCAAAACTTTTTCTCTTATAACGGCGCGAAAAGAATGTATTCTTGCTTAATACAGCGAAACAAGCTGTTTTAGACCGAAACGAGCTAAATCACAACACATCGGTATTACAAGTGTTCCACGTGATACTCGTCAAAACGTTTTCTCTTTTAACTGCGCGAAAAGCATGTATTCGTGCTTAATACAACGAAACAAGCTGTTTTAGACCGAAACGAGCTAAATCTGAACACATCGGTTTTACAAGTATACACGTGATACTCGTCAAAACTTTTTCTCTTATAACTGCGCGAAAAGCATATATTCTTGCTTAATACAACGAAACAAGCTGTTTTAGACCGAAACGAGCTAAATCACAACACATCGGTTTTACAAGTGTCTCTCTAATACGCGTCAAAACTTTTTCTCTTATAACTGCGCGAAAAGCATGTATTCTTGCTTAATACAACGAAACAAGCTGTTTTAGACCGAAACGAGCTAAATCTGAACACATCGGTTTTACAAGTGTTCCTCTGATACGCGTCAAAACTTTTTTCTCTTATAACTGCGCGAAAAGCATGTATTCTTGCTTAGTCCAACGAAACAAGCTGTTTTAGACCGAAACGAGGTAAATCTGAACACATCGGTTTTACAAGTGTCCTTGTGACATGCCTTTAAAACTTTTTCTCTTATAAATGCGCGAAAAGCATGTATTCCTGCTTAATACAGCGAAACAAGCTGTTTTAGACCAAAACGATCTAAATCAC
The DNA here is from genome assembly GCF_052857255.1 of Amblyomma americanum. Classification (NCBI taxonomy): domain Eukaryota; kingdom Metazoa; phylum Arthropoda; class Arachnida; order Ixodida; family Ixodidae; genus Amblyomma; species Amblyomma americanum. The sequence continues at coordinate 510,812 of NW_027526489.1, read as the reverse complement.
AACACATCGGTTTTACAAGTGTTCCTCTGATACGCGTCAAATTTTTTTCTCTTATAACTGCGCGAAAAGCATGTATTCTTGCTTAATACTACGAAACAAGCTGTTTTACACCGAAACGAGCTAAATAACAACACATCGGTTTTACAAGTGTTCCTCTAATACGCGTCTAAACTTTTTCTCTTATAACTGCGCGAAAAGCATGTATTCTTGCTTAATACAGCGAAACAAGTTGTTTTAGACCGAAATGAGCTAAATCACAACACATCGGTTTTACAAGTGTTCCTCTGATACGCGTCAAAACTTTTTCTCTTATAACGGCGCGAAAAGCATGTATTCTTGCTTAATACAGCGAAACAAGCTGTTTTAGACCGAAACGAGCTAAATCACAACACATCGGTATTACAAGTGTTCCACGTGATACTCGTCAAAACTTTTTCTCTTTTAACTGCGCGAAAAGCATGTATTCGTGCTTAATACAACGAAACAAGCTGTTTTAGACCGAAACGAGCTAAATCTGAACACATCGGTATTACAAGTGTTCCACGTGATACTCGTCAAAACTTTTTCTCTTTTAACTGCGCGAAAAGCTTGTATTCTTGCTTAATACAACGAAACAAGCTGTTTTAGACCGAAACGAGCTAAATCACAACACATCGGTTTTACAAGTGTCTCTCTAATACGCGTCAAAACTTTTTCTCGTATAACTGCGCGAAAAGCATGTATTCTTGCCTAATACAACGAAACAAGCTGTTTTAGACCGAAACGAGCTAAATCTGAACACATCGGTTTTACAAGTGTTCCTCTGATACGCGTCAAAACTTTTTTGTCTTATAACTGCGCGAAAAGCATGTATTCTTGCTTAGTCCAACGAAACAAGCTGTTTTAGACCGAAACGAGGTAAATCTGAACAGATCGGTTTTACAAGTGTCCTTGTGACACGCCTTTAAAACTTTTTCTCTTATAACTGCGCGAAAAGCATGTATTCCTGCTTAATACAGCGAAACAAGCTGTTTTAGACCAAAACGAGCTAAATCACAACACATCGGTTTCACAAGTGTTTCTCTGATACGCGTCAAAACTTTTTCTCTTATAACTGCGCGAAAAGCATGTATTCGTGCTTAATACAGAGAAACAAGCTGTTTTAGACCAAAACGAGCTAAATCTGAACACATCGGTTTTCCAAGTGTCCATGTGATACGCGTCAAAACTTTTTCCCTTATAACTGCGCGAAAAGCATGTATTCGTGCTTAATACAACGAAACAAGCTGTTTTAGTCCGAAAAGAGTTAAATCTGAACACATCGGTTTTACAAGTGTTCCTCTGATACGCGTCAAAACTTTTTCTCTTATAACTGCGCGAAAAGCATGTATTCTTGCTTAATACAGCGAAACAAGCTGTTTTAGACCGAAACGAGCTAAATCACAACACATCGGTATTACAAGTGTTCCACGTGATACTCGTCAAAACGTTTTCTCTTATAACTGCGCGAAAAGCATATATTCGTGCTTAATACAACGAAACAAGCTGTTTTAGACCGAAACGAGCTAAATCTGAACACTTCGGTTTTACAAGTATCCACGTGATACTCGTCAAAACTTTTTCTCTTATAACTGCGCGAAAAGCATGTATTCTTGCTTAATACAACGAAACAAGCTGTTTTAGACCGAAACGAGCCAAATCACAACACATCGGTTTTACAAGTGTCTCTCTGATACGCGTCAAAACTTTTTCTTCTATAACTGCGCGTAAAGCATGTATTCTTGCTTAATACAACGAAACAAGCTGTTTTAGACCGAAACGATCTAAATCTGAACACATCGGTTTTACAAGTATCCACGTGATACTCGTCAAAACTTTTTCTCATAACTGCGCGAAAAGCATGTATTCTTGCTTAATACAGCGAAACAAGCTGTTTTAGACCGAAACGAGCTAAATCACAACACAAAGGTTTTACAAGTGTTCCTCTAATACGCGTCAAAACTTTTTCTCTTATAACTGCGCGAAAAGCATGTATTCTTGCTTAATACTACGAAACAAGCTGTTTTACACCGAAACGAGCTAAATCACAACACATCGGTTTTACAAGTGTTCCTCTGATACGCGTCTAAACTTTTTCTCTTATAACTGCGCGAAAAGCATGTATTCTTGCTTAATACAGCGAAACAAGCTGTTTTAGACCGAAATGAGCTAAATCACAACACATCGGTTTTACAAGTGTTCCTCTGATACGCGTCAAAACTTTTTCTCTTATAACGGCGCGAAAAGAATGTATTCTTGCTTAATACAGCGAAACAAGCTGTTTTAGACCGAAACGAGCTAAATCACAACACATCGGTATTACAAGTGTTCCACGTGATACTCGTCAAAACGTTTTCTCTTTTAACTGCGCGAAAAGCATGTATTCGTGCTTAATACAACGAAACAAGCTGTTTTAGACTGAAACGAGCTAAATCTGAACACATCGGTTTTACAAGTATACACGTGATACTCGTCAAAACTTTTTCTCTTATAACTGCGCGAAAAGCATATATTCTTGCTTAATACAACGAAACAAGCTGTTTTAGACCGAAACGAGCTAAATCACAACACATCGGTTTTACAAGTGTCTCTCTAATACGCGTCAAAACTTTTTCTCTTATAACTGCGCGAAAAGCATGTATTCTTGCTTAATACAACGAAACAAGCTGTTTTAGACCGAAACGAGCTAAATCTGAACACATCGGTTTTACAAGTGTTCCTCTGATACGCGTCAAAACTTTTTTCTCTTATAACTGCGCGAAAAGCATGTATTCTTGCTTAGTCCAACGAAACAAGCTGTTTTAGACCGAAACGAGGTAAATCTGAACACATCGGTTTTACAAGTGTCCTTGTGACATGCCTTTAAAACTTTTTCTCTTATAAATGCGCGAAAAGCATGTATTCCTGCTTAATACAGCGAAACAAGCTGTTTTAGACCAAAACGATCTAAATCACAACACATCGGTTTTACAAGTGTTCCTCTGATACGCGTCAAATTTTTTTCTCTTATAACTGCGCGAAAAGCATGTATTCTTGCTTAATACAGCGAAACAAGCTGTTTTAGACCGAAACGAGCTAAATCACAACACATCGGTTTTACAAGTGTTCCTCTGATACGCGTCAACTCTTTTTTCTCTTATAGCTGCGCGAAAAGCATGTATTCGTGCTTAGTCCAACGAAACAAGCTGTTTTAGACCGAAACGAGGTAAATCTGAACACATCGGTTTTACAAGTGTCCCTGTGACACGCCTTTAAAGCTTTTTCTCTTATCACTGCGCGAAAAGCATGTATTTCTGCTTAATACAGCGAAACAAGCTGTTTTAGACCGAAACGAGCTAAATCACAACACATCGGTTTTACAAGTGTTCCTCTGATACGCGTCAAAACTTTTTCTCTTATAACTGCGCGAAAAGCATGTATTCTTGCTTAATACAGCGAAACAAGCTGTTTTAGACCGAAACGAGCTAAATCACAACACATCGGTATTACAAGTGTTCCACGTGATACTCGTCAAAACGTTTTCTCTTATAACTGCGCGAAAAGCATGTATTCGTGCCTAATACAACGAAACAAGCTGTTTTAGACCGAAACGAGCTAAATCTGAACACTTCGGTTTTACAAGTATCCACGTGATACTCGTCAAAACTTTTTCTCTTATAACTGCGCGAAAAGCATGTACTCTTGCTTAATACAACGAAACAAGCTGTTTTAGACCGAAACGAGCTAAATCACAACACATCGGTTTTACAAGTGTCTCTCTGATACGCGTCAAAACTTTTTCTTCTATAACTGCGCGTAAAGCATGTGTTCTTGCTTAATACAACGAAACAAGCTGTTTTAGACCGAAACGATCTAAATCTGAACACATCGGTTTTACAAGCATCCACGTGATACTCGTCAAAACTTTCTCTCTTATAACTGCGCGAAAAGCATGTATTCTTGCTTAATACAACGAAACAAGCTGTTTTAGACCGAAACGAGCTAAATCATAACACATCGGTTTTACAAGTGTCTCTCTAATAGGCGTCAAAACTTTTTCTTCTATAACTGCGCGAAAAGCATGTATTCTTGCTTAGTCCAACGAAACAAGCTGTTTTAGACCGAAACGAGGTAAATCTGAACACATCGGTTTTACAAGTGTTCCTCTGATACGCGTCAAAACTTTTTCTTTTATAACTGCGCGAAAAGCATGTATTCTTGCTTAATACAGTGAATCAAGTTGTTTTAGACCGAAACGAGCTAAATCACAACACATCGGTATTACAAGTGTTCCACGTGATACTCGTCAAAACTTTTTCTCTTATAACTGCGCGAAAAGCATGTATTCGTGCCTAATACAACGAAACAAGCTGTTTTAGACCGAAACGAGCTAAATCTGAACACATCGGTTTTACAAGTATACACGTGATACTCGTCAAAACTTTTTCTCTTATAACTGCGCGAAAAGCTTGTATTCTTGCTTAATACAACGAAACAAGCTGTTTTAGACCGAAACGAGCTAAATCACAACACATCGGTTTTACAAGTGTCTCTCTAATACGCGTCAAAACTTTTTCTCTTATAACTGCGCGAAAAGCATGTATTCTTGCTTAATACAACGAAACAAGCTGTTTTAGACCGAAACGAGATAAATCTGAACACATCGGTTTTACAAGTGTTCCTCTGATACGCGTCAAAACTTTTTTCTCTTATAACTGCGCGAAAAGCATGTATTCTTGCTTAGTCCAACGAAACAAGCTGTTTTAGACCGAAACGAGGTAAATCTGAACACATCGGTTTTACAAGTGTCCTTGTGACATGCCTTTAAAACTTTTTCTCTTATAACTGCGCGAAAAGCATGTATTCCTGCTTAATACAGCGAAACAAGCTGTTTTAGACCAAAACGAGCTAAATCACAACACATCGGTTTTACAAGCGTTCCTCTGATACGCGTCAAATTTTTTTCTCTTATAACTGCGCGAAAAGCATGTATTCTTGCTTAATACAGCGAAACAAGCTGTTTTAGGCCGAAACGAGCTAAATCACAACACATCGGTTTTACAAGTGTTCCTCTGATACGCGTCAACTCTTTTTTCTCTTATAGCTGCGCGAAAAGCATGTATTCGTGCTTAGTCCAACGAAACAAGCTGTTATAGACCGAAACGAGGTAAATCTGAACACATCGGTTTTACAAGTGTCCCTGTGACACGCCTTTAAAGCTTTTTCTCTTATCACTGCGCGAAAAGCATGTATTTCTGCTTAATACAGCGAAACAAGCTGTTTTAGACCGAAACGAGGTAAATCTGAACACATCGGTTTTACAAGTGTTCCTCTGTTACGCGTCAAAACTTTTTCTCTTATAACTGCGCGAAAAGCATGTATTCGTGCTTAATACAGAGAAACAAGCTGTTTTAGACCAAAACGAGCTAAATCTGAACACATCGGTTTTCCAAGTGTCCATGTGATACGCGTCAAAACTTTATCCCTTATAACTGCGCGAAAAGCATGTATTCGTGCTTAATACAACGAAACAAGCAGTTTTAGTCCGAAAAGAGTTAAATCTGAACACATCGGTTTTACAAGTGTTCCTCTGATACGCGTCAAAACTTTTTCTCTTATAACTGCGCGAAAAGCATGTATTCTTGCTTAATACAGCGAAACAAGCTGTTTTAGACCGAAACGAGCTAAATCACAACACATCGGTATTACCAGTGTTCCACGTGATACTCGTCAAAACTTTTTCTCTTATAACTGCGCGAAAAGCATATATTCGTGCTTAATACAACGAAACAAGCTGTTTTAGACCGAAACGAGCTAAATCTGAACACTTCGGTTTTACAAGTATCCACGTGATACTCGTCAAAACTTTTTCTCTTATAACTGCGCGAAAAGCATGTATTCTTGCTTAATACAACGAAACAAGCTGTTTTAGACCGAAACGAGCTAAATCACAACACATCGGTTTTACAAGTGTCTCTCTGATACGCGTCAAAACTTTTTCTTCTATAACTGCGCGTAAAGCATGTATTCTTGCTTAATACAACGAAACAAGCTGTTTTAGACCGAAACGATCTAAATCTGAACACATCGGTTTTACAAGTATCCACGTGATACTCGTCAAAACTTTTTCTCTTATAACTGCGCGAAAAGCATGTATTCTTGCTTAATACAGCGAAACAAGCTGTTTTAGACCGAAACGAGCTAAATCACAACACAAAGGTTTTACAAGTGTTCCTCTAATACGCGTCAAAACTTTTTCTCTTATAACTGCGCGAAAAGCATGTATTCTTGCTTAATACTACGAAACAAGCTGTTTTACACCGAAACGAGCTAAATCACAACACATCGGTTTTACAAGTGTTCCTCTGATACGCGTCTAAACTTTTTCTCTTATAACTGCGCGAAAAGCATGTATTCTTGCTTAATACAGCGAAACAAGCTGTTTTAGACCGAAATGAGCTAAATCACAACACATCGGTTTTACAAGTGTTCCTCTGATACGCGTCAAAACTTTTTCTCTTATAACGGCGCGAAAAGAATGTATTCTTGCTTAATACAGCGAAACAAGCTGTTTTAGACCGAAACGAGCTAAATCACAACACATCGGTATTACAAGTGTTCCACCTGATACTCGTCAAAACTTTTTCTCTTTTAACTGCGCGAAAAGCATGTATTCGTGCTTAATACAACGAAACAAGCTGTTTTAGACCGAAACGAGCTAAATCTGAACACATCGGTTTTACAAGTATACACGTGATACTCGTCAAAACTTTTTCTCTTATAACTGCGCGAAAAGCATGTATTCTTGCTTAATACAACGAAACAAGCTGTTTTAGACCGAAACGAGCTAAATCACAACACATCGGTTTTACAAGTGTCTCTCTAATACGCGTCAAAACTTTTTCTCTTATAACTGCGCGAAAAGCATGTATTCTTGCTTAATACAACGAAACAAGCTGTTTTAGACCGAAACGAGCTAAATCTGAACACATCGGTTTTACAAGTGTTCCTCTGATACGCGTCAAAACTTTTTTCTCTTATAACTGCGCGAAAAGCGTGTATTCTTGCTTAGTCCAACGAAACAAGCTGTTTTAGACCGAAACGAGGTAAATCTGAACACATCGGTTTTACAAGTGTCCTTGTGACATGCCTTTAAAACTTTTTCTCTTATAAATGCGCGAAAAGCATGTATTCCTGCTTAATACAGCGAAACAAGCTGTTTTAGACCAAAACGAGCTAAATCACAACACATCGGTTTTACAAGTGTTCCTCTGATACGCGTCAAATTTTTTTCTCTTATAACTGCGCGAAAAGCATGTATTCTTGCTTAATACAGCGAAACAAGCTGTTTTAGACCGAAACGAGCTAAATCACAACACATCGGTTTTACAAGTGTTCCTCTGATACGCGTCAACTATTTTTTCTCTTATAGCTGCGCGAAAAGCATGTATTCGTGCTTAGTCCAACGAAACAAGCTGTTTTAGAACGAAACGAGGTAAATCTGAACACATCGGTTTTACAAGTGTCTCTGTGACACGCCTTTAAAGCTTTTTCTCTTATCACTGCGCGAAAAGCATGTATTTCTGCTTAATACAGCGAAACAAGCAGTTTTAGACCGAAACGAGCTAAATCACAACACATCGGTTTTACAAGTGTTCCTCTGATACGCGTCAAAACTTTTTCTCTTATAACTGCGCGAAAAGCATGTATTCGTGCTTAATACAGCGAAACAAGCTGTTTTAGACCAAAACGAGTTAAATCTGAACACATCGGTTTTCCAAGTGTCCATGTGATACGCGTCAAAACTTTTTCCCTTATAACTGCGCGAAAAGCATGTATTCGTGCTTAATACAACGAAACAAGCTGTTTTAGTCCGAAAAGAGTTAAATCTGAACACATCGGTTTTACAAGTGTTCCTCTGATACGCGTCAAAACTTTTTCTCTTATAACTGCGCGAAAAGCATGTATTCTTGCTTAATACAGCGAAACAAGCTGTTTTAGACCGAAACGAGCTAAATCACAACACATCGGTATTACAAGTGTTCCACGTGATACTCGTCAAAACGTTTTCTCTTATAACTGCGCGAAAAGCATGTATTCGTGCTTAATACAACGAAACAAGCTGTTTTAGACCGAAACGAGCTAAATCTGAACACTTCGGTTTTACAAGTATCCACGTGATACTCGTCAAAACTTTTTCTCTTATAACTGCGCGAAAAGCATGTATTCTTGCTTAATACAACGAAACAAGCTGTTTTAGACCGAAACGAGCTAAATCACAACACATCGGTTTTACAAGTGTCTCTCTGATACGCGTCAAAACTTTTTCTTCTATAACTGCGCGTAAAGGATGTATTCTTGCTTAATACAACGAAACAAGCTGTTTTAGACCGAAACGATCTAAATCTGAACACATCGGTTTTACAAGCATCCACGTGATACTCGTCAAAACTTTCTCTCTTATAACTGCGCGAAAAGCATGTATTCTTGCTTAATACAACGAAACAAGCTGTTTTAGACCGAAACGAGCTAAATCATAACACATCGGTTTTACAAGTGTCTCTCTAATAGGCGTCAAAACTTTTTCTTCTATAACTGCGCGTAAAGCATGTATTCGTGCTTAATACAACGAAACAAGTTGTTAAAGACCGAAACGAGCTAAATCTGAACACATCGGTTTTACAAGTGTCCCTGTGACACGCGTCAAAACTTTTTCTCTTATAACTGCGCGAAAAGCATGTATTCTTGCTTAATACAGCGAAACAAGCTGTTTTAGACCGAAACGAGCTAAATCACAACACAAAGGTTTTACAAGTGTTCCTCTGATACGCGTCTAAACTTTTTCTCTTATAACTGCGCGAAAAGCATGTATTCGTGCTTAATACAACGAAACAAGCTGTTTCAGACCGAAACGAGCTAAATCTGAACACATCGGTTTTACAAGTGTTCCTCGGATACGCGTCAAAACTTTTTCTCCTATAACTGCGCGAAAAGCATGTATTCTTGCTTAATACAGGGAAACAAGCTGTTTTAAACCGAAACGAGACAAATCACAACACATCGGTATTACAAGTGTTCCACGTGATACTCGTCAAAAATTTTTCTCTTATAACTGCGCGAAAAGCATGTATTCGTGCTTAATACAACGAAACAAGCTGTTTTAGACCGAAACGAGCTAAATCTGAACACATCGGTTTTACAAGTATCCACGTGATACTCGTCAAAACTTTTTCTCTTATAACTGCGCGAAAAGCATGTATTCTTGCTTAATACAACGAAACAAGCTGTTTTAGACCGAAACGAGCAAAATCACAACACATCGGTTTTACAAGTGTCTCTGATACGCGTCAAAAGTTTTTCTTCTATAACTGCGCGTAAAGCATGTATTCGTGCTTAATACAACGAAACAAGCTGTTTTAGACCGAAACGAGCTAAATCTGAACGCATCGGTTTTACAAGTGTTCCTCTGATACGCGTCAAAACTTTTTCTCTTATAACTGCGCGAAAAGCATGTATTCTTGCTTAATACAGCGAAACAAGCTGTTTTAGACCGAAACGAGCTAAATCACAACACATCGGTTTTACAAGTGTTCCTCTGATACGCGTCAAAACTTTTTCTCTTATAACTGCGCGAAAAGCATGTATTCTCTCTTAATACAGCGAAACAACCTGTTTTAGACCGAAACGAGCTAAATCACAACACATCGGTTTTACAAGTGTTCCTCTGATACGCGTCAAAACTTTTTCTCTTATAACTGCGCGAAAAGCATGTATTCTTGCTTAATACAGCGAAACAAGCTGTTTTAGACCGAAATGAGCTAAATCACAACACATCGGTTTTACAAGTGTTCCTCTGATACGCGTCAAAACTTTTTCTTTTATAACGGCGCGAAAAGCATGTATTCTTGCTTAATACAGCGAAACAAGCTGTTTTAGACCGAAACGAGCCAAATCACAACACATCGGTATTACAAGTGTTCCACGTGATACTCGTCAAAACTTTTTCTTATTTGACTGCGCGAAAAGCATGTATTCGTGCTTAATACAACGAAACAAGCTGTTTTAGACCGAAGCGAGCTAAATCTGAACACATCGGTTTTACAAGTATCCACGTGATACTCGTCAAAACGTTTTCTCTTATAACTGCGCGAAAAGCATGTATTCTTGCTTAATACAGCGAAACAAGCTGTTTTAGACCGAAATGAGCTAAATCACAACACATCGGTTTTACAAGTGTTCCTCTGATACCCGTCAAAACTTTTTCTTTTATAACTGCGCGAAAAGCGTGTATTCTTGCTTAATACAGCGAATCAAGCTGTTTTAGACCGAAACGAGCTAAATCACAACACATCGGTATTACAAGTGTTCCACGTGATACTCGTCAAAACTTTTTCTCTTATAACTGCGCGAAAAACATGTATTCGTGCTTAATACAACGAAACAAGCTGTTTTAGACCAAAACGAGCTAAATCTGAACACATCGGTTTTACAAGTATCACGTGATACTCGTCAAAACTTTTTCTCTTATAACTGCACGAAAAGCATGTATTCTTGCTTAATACAACGAAATAAGCTGTTTTAGACCGAAACGAGCTAAATCACAACACATCGATTTTACAAGTGTCTCTCTAATACGCGTCAAAACTTTTTCTCTTATAACTGCGCGAAAAGCATGTATTCTTGCTTAATACAACGAAACAAGCTGTTTTTGACCGAAACAAGCTAAATCTGAACACATCGGTTTTACAAGTGTTCCTCTGATACGCGTCAAAACTTTTTTCTCTTATAACTGCGCGAAAAGCATGTATTCTTGCTTAGTCCAACGAAACAAGCTGTTTTAGACCGAAACAAGGTAAATCTGAACACATCGGTTTTACAAGTGTCCTTGTGACATGCCTTTAAAACTTTTTCTCTTATAACTGCGCGAAAAGCATGTATTCCTGCTTAATACAGCGAAACAAGCTGTTTTAGACCAAAACGAGCTAAATCACAACACATCGGTTTTACAAGTGTTCCTCTGATACGCGTCAAATTTTTCCTCTTATAACTGCGCGAAAAGCATGTATTCGTGCTTAATACAACGAAACAAGCTGTTTTAGACCGAAACGAGTAAATCTGAACACATCGGTTTTACAAGTGTCCCTGTGACACGCGTCAAAACTTTTTCTCTTATAACTGCGCGAAAAGCATGTATTCTTGCTTAATACAGCGAAACAAGCTGTTTTAGACCGAAGCGAGCTAAATCACAACACATCGGTTTTACAAGTGTTCCTCTGATACGCGTCTAAACTTTTTCTCTTATAACTGCGCGAAAAGCATGTATTCGTGCTAAATACAACGAAACAAGCTGTTTTAGACCGAAACGAGCTAAATCTGAACACATCGGTTTTACAAGTGTCCCAGTGACACGCGTCAACTTTTTCTCTTATAACTGCGCGAAAAGCATGTATTCTTGCTTAATACAGCGAAACAAGCTGTTTTAGACCGAAACGAGCTAAATCACAACACATCGGTTTTACAAGTGTTCCTCTGATACGCGTCAAAACTTTTTCTCTTATAACTGCGCGAAAAGCATGTATTCGTGCCTAATACAACGAAACAAGCTGTTTTAGACCAAAACGAGCTAGATCTGAACACATCGGTTTTCCAAGTGTCCATGTGATACGCGTCAAAACTTTTTCTCTTATAACTGCGCGAAAAGCATGTATTCTTGCTTAATACAGCGAAACAAGCTGTTTTAGACCGAAACGAGCTAAATCACAACACAAAGGTTTTACAAGTGTTCCTCTGATACGCGTCTAAACTTTTTCTCTTATAACTGCGCGAAAAGCATGTATTCGTGCTTAATACAACGAAACAAGCTGTTTCAGACCGAAACGAGCTAAATCTGAACACATCGGTTTTACAAGTGTTCCTCGGATACGCGTCAAAACTTTTTCTCCTATAACTGCGCGAAAAGCATGTATTCTTGCTTAATACAGCGAAACAAGCTGTTTTAAACCGAAACGAGACAATTCACAACACATCGGTATTACAAGTGTTCCACGTGATACTCGTCAAAAATTTTTCTCTTATAACTGCGCGAAAAGCATGTATTCGTGCTTAATACAACGAAACAAGCTGTTTTAGACCGAAACGAGCTAAATCTGAACACATCGGTTTTACAAGTATCCACGTGATACTCGTCAAAACTTTTTCTCTTATAACTGCGCGAAAAGCATGTATTCTTGCTTAATACAACGAAACAAGCTGTTTTAGACCGAAACGAGCAAAATCACAACACATCGGTTTTACAAGTGTATCTGATACGCGTCAAAAGTTTTTCTTCTATAACTGCGCGTAAAGCATGTATTCGTGCTTAATACAACGAAACAAGCTGTTTTAGACCGAAACGAGCTAAATCTGAACGCATCGGTTTTACAAGTGTTCCTCTGATACGCGTCAAAACTTTTTCTCTTATAACTGCGCGAAAAGCATGTATTCTTGCTTAATACAGCGAAACAAGCTGTTTTAGACCGAAACGAGCTAAATCACAACACATCGGTTTTACAAGTGTTCCTCTGATACGCGTCAAAACTTTTTCTCTTATAACTGCGCGAAAAGCATGTATTCTCTCTTAATACAGCGAAACAACCTGTTTTAGACCGAAACGAGCTAAATCACAACACATCGGTTTTACAAGTGTTCCTCTGATACGCGTCAAAACTTTTTCTCTTATAACTGCGCGAAAAGCATGTATTCTTGCTTAATACAGCGAAACAAGCTGTTTTAGACCGAAATGAGCTAAATCACAACACATCGGTTTTACAAGTGTTCCTCTGATACGCGTCAAAACTTTTTCTTTTATAACGGCGCGAAAATCATGTATTCTTGCTTAATACAGCGAAACAAGCTGTTTTAGACCGAAACGAGCTAAATCACAACACATCGGTATTACAAGTGTTCCACGTGATACTCGTCAAAACTTTTTCTCTTTTAACTGCGCGAAAAGCATGTATTCGTGCTTAATACAACGAAACAAGCTGTTTTAGACCGAAAAGAGCTAAATCTGAACACATCGGTTTTACAAGTATCCACGTGATACTCGTCAAAACGTTTTCTCTTATAACTGCGCGAAAAGCATGTAATCTTGCTTAATACAGCGAAACAAGCTGTTTTAGACCGAAATGAGCTAAATCACAACACATCGGTTTTACAAGTGTTCCTCTGATACGCGTCAAAACTTTTTCTTTTATAACTGCGCGAAAAGCATGTATTCTTGCTTAATACAGCGAATCAAGCTGTTTTAGACCGAAACGAGCTAAATCACAACACATCGGTATTACAAGTGTTCCACGTGATACTCGTCAAAACTTTTTCTCTTATAACTGCGCGAAAAACATGTATTCGTGCTTAATACAACGAAACAAGCTGTTTTAGACCAAAACGAGCTAAATCTGAACACATCGGTTTTACAAGTATCCACGTGATACTCGTCAAAACTTTTTCTCTTATAACTGCGCGAAAAGCATGTATTCTTGCTTAATACAACGAAACAAGCTGTTTTAGACCGAAACGAGCTAAATCACAACACATCGGTTTTACAAGTCTCTCTAATACGCGTCAAAACTTTTTCTCTTATAACTGCGCGAAAAGCATGTATTCTTGCTTAATACAACGAAACAAGCTGTTTTTGACCGAAACGAGCTAAATCTGAACACATCGGTTTTACAAGTGTTCCTCTGATACGCGTCAAATTTTTTTTCTCTTATAGCTGCGCGAAAAGCATGTATTCGTGCTTAGTCCAACGAAACAAGCTGTTTTAGACCGAAACGAGTTAAATCTGAACACATCGGTTTTACAAGTGTCCCTGTGACACGCGTCAAAACTTTTTCTCTTATAACTGCGCGAAAAGCATGTATTCTTGCTTAATACAGCGAAACAAGCTGTTTTAGACCGAAACGAGCTAAATCACAACACATCGGTTTTACAAGTGTTCCTCTGATACGCGTCAAAACTTTTTCTCTTATAACTGCGCGAAAAGCATGTATTCGTGCCTAATACAACGAAACAAGCTGTTTTAGACCAAAACGAGCTAGATCTGAACACATCGGTTTTCCAAGTGTCCATGTGATACGCGTCAAAACTTTTTCTCTTATAACTGCGCGAAAAGCATGTATTCTTGCTTAATACAGCGAAACAAGCTGTTTTAGACCGAAACGAGCTAAATCACAACACAAAGGTTTTACAAGTGTTCCTCTGATACGCGTCTAAACTTTTTCTCTTATAACTGCGCGAAAAGCGTGTATTCGTGCTTAATACAACGAAACAAGCTGTTTCAGACCGAAACGAGCTAAATCTGAACACATCGGTTTTACAAGTGTTCCTCGGATACGCGTCAAAACTTTTTCTCCTATAACTGCGCGAAAAGCATGTATTCTTGCTTAATACAACGAAACAAGCTGTTGTAGACCGAAATGAGCTAAATCACAACACATCGGTTTTACAAGTGTTCCTCTGATAGGCGTCAAAATTTTTTCTCTTATAACTGCGCGAAAAGCATGTATTCTTGCTTAATACAGCGAAACAAGCTGTTTTAGACCGAAACGAGCTAAATCTGAACTCATCGGTTTTACAAGTGTTCCTCTGATACACGTCAAAACTTTTTCTCTTATAACTGCGCGAAAAGCATGTATTCTTTTTTAATACAGCGAAACAAGCTGTTTAGACCGAAACGAGCTAAATCACAACACATCGGTTTTACAAGTGTTCCTCTGATACGCGTCAAAACTTTTTCTCTTATAACTGCGCGAAAAGCATGTATTCTTACTTATACAGCGAAACAAGCTGTTTTAGACCGAAACGAGCTAAATAACAACACATCGGTTTTACAAGTTTTCCTCTGATACGCGTCAAAACTTTTTCTCTTATAACTGCGCGAAAAGCATGTATTCTTGCTTAATACAGCGAAACAAGCTGTTTTAGACCGAAACGAGCTAAATCACAACACATCGGTATTACAAGTGTTCCACGTGATACTCGTCAAAACATTTTCTCTTATAACTGCGCGAAAAGCATGTATTCTTGCTTAATACAACGAAACAAGCTGTTTTAGACCGAAACGATGTAAATCTGAACACATCGGTTTTACAAGTATCCACGTGACACTCGTCAAAACTTTTTCTCTTATAACTGCGCGAAAAGCATGTATTCTTGCTTAATACAACGAAACAAGCTGTTTTAGACCGAATCGAGCTAAATCATAACACATCGGTTTTACAAGTGTCTCTCTAATAGGCGTCAAAACTTTTTCTCTTATAACTGCGCTAAATGCATGTATTCTTGCTTAATACAACGAAACAAGCTGTTTTAGACCGAAACGAGCTAAATCACAACACATCGGTTTTACAAGTGTCTCCCTGATACGCGTCAAAACTTTTTCTTCTATAACTGCGCGTAAAGCATGTATTCGTGCTTAATACAACAAAACAAGCTGTTTTAGACTGAAACGAGCTAAATCTGAACTCATCGGTTTTACAAGTGTTCCTCTGATACACGTCAAAACTTTTTCTCTTATAACTGCGCGAAAAGCATGTATTCTTGCTTAATACAGCGAAACAAGCTGTTTTAGACCGAAACGAGCTAAATCACAACACATCGGTTTTACAAGTGTTCCTCTGATACGCGTCAAAACTTTTTCTCTTATAACTGCGCGAAAAGCATGTATTCTTACTTAATACAGCGAAACAAGCTGTTTTAGACCGAAACGAGCTAAATCACAACACATCGGTTTTACAAGTTTTCCTCTGATACGCGTCAAAACTTTTTCTCTTATAACTGCGCGAAAAGCATGTATTCTTGCTTATTACAGCGAAACAAGCTGTTTTAGACCGAAACGAGCTAAATCACAACACATCGGTATTACAAGTGTTCCACGTGATACTCGTCAAAACTTTTTCTCTTATAACTGCGCGAAAAGCATGTATTCTTGCTTAATACAACGAAACAAGCTGTTTTAGACCGAAACGAGCTAAATCTGAACACATCGGTTTTACAAGTATCCACGTGACACTCGTCAAAACTTTTTCTCTTATAACTGCGCGAAAAGCATGTATTCTTGCTTAATACAACGAAACAAGCTTTTTTAGACCGAAACGAGCTAAATCACAACTCATCGGTTTTACAAGTGTCTCTCTAATACGCGTCAAAACTTTTTCTCTTATAACTGCGCGAAAAGCATGTATTCTTGCTTAATACAACGACACAAGCTGTTTTAGACCGAAACGAGCTAAATCACAACACATCGGTTTTACAAGTGTCTCTGATACGCGTCAAAACTTTTTCTTCTATAACTGCGCGTAAAGCATGTATTCGTGCTTAATACAACGAAACAAGCTGTTTTAGACCGAAACGAGCTAAATCTGAACACATCGGTTTTACAAGTGTTCCTCTGATACGCGTCAAAACTTTTTCTCTTATAACTGCGCAAAAAGCATGTATTCTTGCTTAATACAGCGAAACAAGTTGTTTTAGACCGAAACGAGCTAAATCTGAACACATCGGTTTTACAAGTATCCACGTGATACTCGTCAAAACGTTTTCTCTTATAACTGCGCGAAAAGCATGTATTCTTGCTTAATACAGCGAAACAAGCTGTTTTAGACCGAAATGAGCTAAATCACAACACATCGGTTTTACAAGTGTTCCTCTGATACGCGTCAAAACTTTTTCTTTTATAACTGCGCGAAAAGCATGTATTCTTGCTTAATACAGCGAATCAAGCTGTTTTAGACCGAAACGAGCTAAATCACAACACATCGGTATTACAAGTGTTCCACGTGATACTCGTCAAAACTTTTTCTCTTATAACTGCGCGAAAAACATGTATTCGTGCTTAATACAACGAAACAAGCTATTTTAGACCAAAACGAGCTAAATCTGAACACATCGGTTTTACAAGTATCCACGTGATACTCGTCAAAACTTTTTCTTTTATAACTGCGCGAAAAGCATGTATTCTTGCTTAATACAACGAAACAAGCTGTTTTAGACCGAAACGAGCTAAATCACAACACATCGGTTTTACAAGTGTCTCTCTAATACGCGTCAAAACTTTTTCTCTTATAACTGCGCGAAAAGCATGTATTCTTGCTTAATACAACGAAACAAGCTGTTTTTGACCGAAACGAGCTAAATCTGAACACATCGGTTTTACAAGTGTTCCTCTGATACGCGTCAAAACTTTTTTCTCTTATAACTGCGCGAAAAGCATGTATTCTTGCTTAGTCCAACGAAACAAGCTGTTTTAGACCGAAACAAGGTAAATCTGAACACATCGGTTTTACAAGTGTCCTTGTGACATGCCTTTAAAACTTTTTCTCTTATAACTGCGCGAAAAGCATGTATTCCTGCTTAATACAGCGAAACAAGCTGTTTTAGACCAAAACGAGCTAAATCACAACACATCGGTTTTACAAGTGTTCCTCTGATACGCGTCAAATTTTTTTTCTCTTATAGCTGCGCGAAAAGCATGTATTCGTGCTTAGTCCAACGAAACAAGCTGTTTTAGACCGAAACGAGGTAAATCTGAACACATCGGTTTTACAAGTGTCCCTGTGACACGCCTTTAAAGCTTTTTCTCTTATCACTGCGCGAAAAGCATGTATTTCTGCTTAATACAGCGAAACAAGCTGTTTTAGACCGAAACGAGCTAAATCACAACACATCGGTTTTACAATTGTTCCTCTGATACGCGTCTAAACTTTTCCTCTTATAACTGCGCGAAAAGCATGTATTCGTGCTTAATACAACGAAACAAGCTGTTTTAGACCGAAACGAGTTAAATCTGAACACATCGGTTTTACAAGTGTCTCTCTAATACGCGTCAAAACTTTTTCTCTTATAACTGCGCGAAAAGCATGTATTCTTGCTTAATACAACGACACAAGCTGTTTTAGACCGAAACGAGCTAAATCACAACACATCGGTTTTACAAGTGTCTCTGATACGCGTCAAAACTTTTTCTTCTATAACTGCGCGTAAAGCATGTATTCGTGCTTAATACAACGAAACAAGCTGTTTTAGACCGAAACGAGCTAAATCTGAACACATCGGTTTTACAAGTGTTCCTCTGATACGCGTCAAAACTTTTTCTCTTATAACTGCGCAAAAAGCATGTATTCTTGCTTAATACAGCGAAACAAGTTGTTTTAGACCGAAACGAGCTAAATCTGAACACATCGGTTTTACAAGTATCCACGTGATACTCGTCAAAACGTTTTCTCTTATAACTGCGCGAAAAGCATGTATTCTTGCTTAATACAGCGAAACAAGCTGTTTTAGACCGAAACGAGCTAAATCACAACACATCGGTATTACAAGTGTTCCACGTGATACTCGTCAAAACTTTTTCTCTTATAACTGCGCGAAAAACATGTATTCGTGCTTAATACAACGAAACAAGCTGTTTTAGACCAAAACGAGCTAAATCTGAACACATCGGTTTTACAAGTATCCGCGTGATACTCGTCAAGACTTTTTCTCTTATAGCTGCGCGAAAAGCATGTATTCGTGCTTAGTCCAACGAAACAAGCTGTTTTAGACCGAAACGAGGTAAATCTGAGCACATCGGTTTTACAAGTGTCCCTGTGACACGCGTCAAAACTTTTTCTCTTATAACTGCGCGAAAAGCATGTATTCTTGCTTAATACAACGAAACAAGCTGTTGTAGACCGAAATGAGCTAAATCACAACACATCGGTTTTACAAGTGTTCCTCTGATAGGCGTCAAAATTTTTTCTCTTATAACTGCGCGAAAAGCATGTATTCTTGCTTAATACAGCGAAACAAGCTGTTTTAGACCGAAACGAGCTAAATCACAACACATCGGTATTACAAGTATCCACGTGATACTCGTCAAAACTTTTTCTCTTATAACTGTGCGAAAAGCATGTATTCTTGCTTAATACAACGAAACAAGCTGTTTTAGACCGAAACGAGCTAAATCACAACACATCGGTTTTACAAGTGTCTCCCTGATACGCGTCAAAACTTTTTCTTCTATAACTGCGCGTAAAGCATGTATTCGTGCTTAATACAACAAAACAAGCTGTTTTAGACCGAAACGAGCTAAATCTGAACTCATCGGTTTTACAAGTGTCTCTGATACGCGTCAAAACTTTTTCTTCTATAACTGCGCGTAAAGCATGTATTCGTGCTTAATACAACGAAACAAGCTGTTTTAGACCGAAACGAGCTAAATCTGAACACATCGGTTTTACAAGTGTTCCTCTGATACGCGTCAAAACTTTTTCTCTTATAACTGCGCAAAAAGCATGTATTCTTGCTTAATACAGCGAAACAAGTTGTTTTAGACCGAAACGAGCTAAATCTGAACACATCGGTTTTACAAGTATCCACGTGATACTCGTCAAAACGTTTTCTCTTATAACTGCGCGAAAAGCATGTATTCTTGCTTAATACAGCGAAACAAGCTGTTTTAGACCGAAATGAGCTAAATCACAACACATCGGTTTTACAAGTGTTCCTCTGATACGCGTCAAAACTTTTTCTTTTATAACTGCGCGAAAAGCATGTATTCTTGCTTAATACAGCGAATCAAGCTGTTTTAGACCGAAACGAGCTAAATCACAACACATCGGTATTACAAGTGTTCCACGTGATACTCGTCAAAACGTTTTCTCTTATAACTGCGCGAAAAACCTGTATTCGTGCTTAATACAACGAAACAAGCTGTTTTAAACCAAAACGAGCTAAATCTGAACACATCGGTTTTACAAGTATCCACGTGATACTCGTCAAAACTTTTTCTCTTATAACTGCGCGAAAAGCATGTATTCTTGCTTAATACAACGAAACAAGCTGTTTTAGACCGAAACGAGCTAAATCACAACACATCGGTTTTACAAGTGTCTCTCTAATACGCGTCAAAACTTTTTCTCTTATAACTGCGCGAAAAGCATGTATTCTTGCTTAATACAACGAAACAAGCTGTTTTTGACCGAAACGAGCTAAATCTGAACACATCGGTTTTACAAGTGTTCCTCTGATACGCGTCAAAACTTTTTTCTCTTATAACTGCGCGAAAAGCATGTATTCTTGCTTAGTCCAACGAAACAAGCTGTTTTAGACCGAAACAAGGTAAATCTGAACACATCGGTTTTACAAGTGTCCTTGTGACATGCCTTTAAAACTTTTTCTCTTATAACTGCGCGAAAAGCATGTATTCCTGCTTAATACAGCGAAACAAGCTATTTTAGACCAAAACGAGCTAAATCACAACACATCGGTTTTACAAGTGTTCCTCTGATACGCGTCAAATTTTTTTTTCTCTTATAGCTGCGCGAAAAGCATGTATTCGTGCTTAGTCCAACGAAACAAGCTGTTTTAGACCGAAACGAGGTAAATCTGAACACATCGGTTTTACAAGTGTCCCTGTGACACGCCTTTAAAGCTTTTTCTCTTATCACTGCGCGAAAAGCATGTATTTCTGCTTAATACAGCGAAACAAGCTGTTTTAGACCGAAACGAGCTAAATCACAACACATCGGTTTTACAATTGTTCCTCTGATACGCATCTAAACTTTTCCTCTTATAACTGCGCGAAAAGCATGTATTCGTGCTTAATACAACGAAACAAGCTGTTTTAGACCGAAACGAGTTAAATCTGAACACATCGGTTTTACAAGTGTCTCTCTAATACGCGTCAAAACTTTTTCTCTTATAACTGCGCGAAAAGCATGTATTCTTGCTTAATACAACGACACAAGCTGTTTTAGACCGAAACGAGCTAAATCACAACACATCGGTTTTACAAGTGTCTCTGATACGCGTCAAAACTTTTTCTTCTATAACTGCGCGTAAAGCATGTATTCGTGCTTAATACAACGAAACAAGCTGTTTTAGACCGAAACGAGCTAAATCTGAACACATCGGTTTTACAAGTGTTCCTCTGATACGCGTCAAAACTTTTTCTCTTATAACTGCGCAAAAAGCATGTATTCTTGCTTAATACAGCGAAACAAGTTGTTTTAGACCGAAACGAGCTAAATCTGAACACATCGGTTTTACAAGTATCCACGTGATACTCGTCAAAACGTTTTCTCTTATAACTGCGCGAAAAGCATGTATTCTTGCTTAATACAGCGAAACAAGCTGTTTTAGACCGAAATGAGCTAAATCACAACACATCGGTTTTACAAGTGTTCCTCTGATACGCGTCAAAACTTTTTCTTTTATAACTGCGCGAAAAGCATGTATTCTTGCTTAATACAGCGAATCAAGCTGTTTTAGACCGAAACGAGCTAAATCACAACACATCGGTATTACAAGTGTTCCACGTGATACTCGTCAAAACTTTTTCTCTTATAACTGCGCGGAAAACATGTATTCGTGCTTAATACAACGAAACAAGCTGTTTTAGACCAAAACGAGCTAAATCTGAACACATCGGTTTTACAAGTATCCGCGTGATACTCGTCAAAACTTTTTCTCTTATAGCTGCGCGAAAAGCATGTATTCGTGCTTAGTCCAACGAAACAATCTGTTTTAGACCGAAACGAGGTAAATCTGAGCACATCGGTTTTACAAGTGTCCCTGTGACACGCGTCAAAACTTTTTCTCTTATAACTGCGCGAAAAGCATGTATTCTTGCTTAATACAACGAAACAAGCTGTTGTAGACCGAAATGAGCTAAATCACAACACATCGGTTTTACAAGTGTTCCTCTGATAGGCGTCAAAATTTTTTCTCTTATAACTGCGCGAAAAGCATGTATTCTTGCTTAATACAGCGAAACAAGCTGTTTTAGACCGAAACGAGCTAAATCACAACACATCGGTATTACAAGTATCCACGTGATACTCGTCAAAACTTTTTCTCTTATAACTGTGCGAAAAGCATGTATTCTTGCTTAATACAACGAAACAAGCTGTTTTAGACCGAAACGAGCTAAATCACAACACATCGGTTTTACAAGTGTCTCCCTGATACGCGTCAAAACTTTTTCTTCTATAACTGCGCGTAAAGCATGTATTCGTGCTTAATACAACAAAACAAGCTGTTTTAGACCGAAACGAGCTAAATCTGAACTCGTCGGTTTTACAAGTGTTCCTCTGATACACGTCAAAACTTTTTCTCTTATAACTGCGCGAAAAGCATGTATTCTTGCTTAATACAGCGAAACAAGCTGTTTTAGACCGAAACGAGCTAAATCACAACACATCGGTTTTACAAGTGTTCCTCTGATACGCGTCAAAACTTTTTCTCTTATAACTGCGCGAAAAGCATGTATTCTTACTTAATACAGCGAAACAAGCTGTTTTAGACCGAAACGAGCTAAATCACAACACATCGGTTTTACAAGTTTTCCTCTGATACGCGTCAAAACTTTTTCTCTTATAACTGCGCGAAAAGCATGTATTCTTGCTTAATACAGCGAAACAAGCTGTTTTTGACCGAAACGAGCTAAATCACAACACATCGGTATTACAAGTGTTCCACGTGATACTCGTCAAAACTTTTTCTCTTATAACTGCGCGAAAAGCATGTATTCTTGCTTAATACAACGAAACAAGCTGTTTTAGACCGAAACGAGCTAAATCTGAACACATCGGTTTTACAAGTATCCACGTGACACTCGTCAAAACTTTTTCTCTTATAACTGCGCGAAAAGCATGTATTCTTGCTTAATACAACGAAACAAGCTGTTTTAGACCGAAACGAGCTAAATCACAACACATCGGTTTTACAAGTGTCTCTCTAATACGCGTCAAAACTTTTTCTCTTATAACTGCGCGAAAAGCATGTATTCTTGCTTAATACAACGACACAAGCTGTTTTAGACCGAAACGAGCTAAATCACAACACATCGGTTTTACAAGTGTCTCTGATACGCGTCAAAACTTTTTCTTCTATAACTGCGCGTAAAGCATGTATTCGTGCTTAATACAACGAAACAAGCTGTTTTAGACCGAAACGAGCTAAATCTGAACACATCGGTTTTACAAGTGTTCCTCTGATACGCGTCAAAACTTTTTCTCTTATAACTGCGCAAAAAGCATGTATTCTTGCTTAATACAGCGAAACAAGTTGTTTTAGACCGAAACGAGCTAAATCTGAACACATCGGTTTTACAAGTATCCACGTGATACTCGTCAAAACGTTTTCTCTTATAACTGCGCGAAAAGCATGTATTCTTGCTTAATACAGCGAAACAAGCTGTTTTAGACCGAAATGAGCTAAATCACAACACATCGGTTTTACAAGTGTTCCTCTGATACGCGTCAAAACTTTTTCTTTTATAACTGCGCGAAAAGCATGTATTCTTGCTTAATACAGCGAATCAAGCTGTTTTAGACCGAAACGAGCTAAATCACAACACATCGGTATTACAAGTGTTCCACGTGATACTCGTCAAAACTTTTTCTCTTATAACTGCGCGAAAAACATGTATTCGTGCTTAATACAACGAAACAAGCTGTTTTAGACCAAAACGAGCTAAATCTGAACACATCGGTTTTACAAGTATCCACGTGATACTCGTCAAAACTTTTTCTCTTATAACTGCACGAAAAGCATGTATTCTTGCTTAATACAACGAAACAAGCTGTTTTAGACCGAAACGAGCTAAATCACAACACATCGGTTTTACAAGTCTCTCTAATACGCGTCAAAACTTTTTCTCTTATAACTGCGCGAAAAGCATGTATACTTGCTTAATACAACGAAACAAGCTGTTTTAGACCGAAACGAGCTAAATCACAACACATCGGTTTTACAAGTGTCTCCCTGATACGCGTCAAAACTTTTTCTTCTATAACTGCGCGTAAAGCATGTATTCGTGCTTAATACAACAAAACAAGCTGTTTTAGACCGAAACGAGCTAAATCTGAACTCATCGGTTTTACAAGTGTTCCTCTGATACACGTCAAAACTTTTTCTCTTATAACTGCGCGAAAAGCATGTATTCTTTTTTAATACAGCGAAACAAGCTGTTTAGACCGAAACGAGCTAAATCACAACACATCGGTTTTACAAGTGTTCCTCTGATACGCGTCAAAACTTTTTCTCTTATAACTGCGCGAAAAGCATGTATTCTTACTTAATACAGCGAAACAAGCTGTTTTAGACCGAAACGAGCTAAATCACAACACATCGGTTTTACAAGTTTTCCTCTGATACGCGTCAAAACTTTTTCTCTTATAACTGCGCGAAAAGCATGTATTCTTGCTTAATACAGCGAAACAAGCTGTTTTAGACCGAAACGAGCTAAATCACAACACATCGGTCTTACAAGTGTTCCACGTGATACTCGTCAAAACATTTTCTCTTATAACTGCGCGAAAAGCATGTATTCTTGCTTAATACAACGAAACAAGCTGTTTTAGACTGAAACGAGCTAAATCTGAACACATCGGTTTTACAAGTGTTCCTCTGATACACGTCAAAACTTTTTCTCTTATAACTGCGCGAAAAGCATGTATTCTTGCTTAATACAGCGAAACAAGCTGTTTTAGACCGAAACGAGCTAAATCACAACACATCGGTTTTACAAGTGTTCCTCTGATACGCGTCAAAACTTTTTCTCTTATAACTGCGCGAAAAGCATGTATTCTTACTTAATACAGCGAAACAAGCTGTTTTAGACCGAAACGAGCTAAATCACAACACATCGGTTTTACAAGTTTTCCTCTGATACGCGTCAAAACTTTTTCTCTTATAACTGCGCGAAAAGCATGTATTCTTGCTTAATACAGCGAAACAAGCTGTTTTAGACCGAAACGAGCTAAATCACAACACATCGGTATTACAAGTGTTCCACGTGATACTCGTCAAAACTTTTTCTCTTATAACTGCGCGAAAAGCATGTATTCTTGCTTAATACAACGAAACAAGCTGTTTTAGACCGAAACGAGCTAAATCTGAACACATCGGTTTTACAAGTATCCACGTGACACTCGTCAAAACTTTTTCTCTTATAACTGCGCGAAAAGCATGTATTCTTGCTTAATACAACGAAACAAGCTGTTTTAGACCGAAACGAGCTAAATCACAACACATCGGTTTTACAAGTGTCTCTCTAATACGCGTCAAAACTTTTTCTCTTATAACTGCGCGAAAAGCATGTATTCTTGCTTAATACAACGACACAAGCTGTTTTAGACCGAAACGAGCTAAATCACAACACATCGGTTTTACAAGTGTCTCTGATACGCGTCAAAACTTTTTCTTCTATAACTGCGCGTAAAGCATGTATTCGTGCTTAATACAACGAAACAAGCTGTTTTAGACCGAAACGAGCTAAATCTGAACACATCGGTTTTACAAGTGTTCCTCTGATACGCGTCAAAACTTTTTCTCTTATAACTGCGCAAAAAGCATGTATTCTTGCTTAATACAGCGAAACAAGTTGTTTTAGACCGAAACGAGCTAAATCTGAACACATCGGTTTTACAAGTATCCACGTGATACTCGTCAAAACGTTTTCTCTTATAACTGCGCGAAAAGCATGTATTCTTGCTTAATACAGCGAAACAAGCTGTTTTAGACCGAAATGAGCTAAATCACAACACATCGGTTTTACAAGTGTTCCTCTGATACGCGTCAAAACTTTTTCTTTTATAACTGCGCGAAAAGCATGTATTCTTGCTTAATACAGCGAATCAAGCTGTTTTAGACCGAAACGAGCTAAATCACAACACATCGGTATTACAAGTGTTCCACGTGATACTCGTCAAAACTTTTTCTCCTATAACTGCGCGAAAAACATGTATTCGTGCTTAATACAACGAAACAAGCTGTTTTAGACCAAAACGAGCTAAATCTGAACACATCGGTTTTACAAGTATCCACGTGATACTCGTCAAAACTGTTTCTCTTATAACTGCGCGAAAAGCATGTATTCTTGCTTAATACAACGAAACAAGCTGTTTTAGACCGAAACGAGCTAAATCACAACACATCGATTTTACAAGTCTCTCTAATACGCGTCAAAACTTTTTCTCTTATAACTGCGCGAAAAGCATGTATTCTTGCTTAATACAACGAAACAAGCTGTTTTTGACCGAAACGAGCTAAATCTGAACACATCGGTTTTACAAGTGTTCCTCTGATACGCGTCAAATTTTTTTTCTCTTATAGCTGCGCGAAAAGCATGTATTCGTGCTTAGTCCAACGAAACAAGCTGTTTTAGACCGAAACGAGGTAAATCTGAACACATCGGTTTTACAAGTGTCCCTGTGACACGCCTTTAAAGCTTTTTCTCTTATCACTGCGCGAAAAGCATGTATTTCTGCTTAATACAGCGAAACAAGCTGTTTTAGACCGAAACGAGCTAAATCACAACACATCGGTTTTACAATTGTTCCTCTGATACGCGTCTAAACTTTTCCTCTTATAACTGCGCGAAAAGCATGTATTCGTGCTTAATACAACGAAACAAGCTGTTTTAGACCGAAACGAGTTAAATCTGAACACATCGGTTTTACAAGTGTCCCTGTGACACGCGTCAAAACTTTTTCTCTTATAACTGCGCGAAAAGCATGTATTCTTGCTTAATACAGCGAAACAAGCTGTTTTAGACCGAAACGAGCTAAATCTGAACACATCGGTTTTACAAGTGTCCCTGTGACACGCGTCAACTTTTTCTCTTATAACTGCGCGAAAAGCATGTATTCTTGCTTAATACAGCGAAACAAGCTGTTTTAGACCGAAACGAGCTAAATCACAACACATCGGTTTTACAAGTGTTCCTCTGATACGCGTCAAAACTTTTTCTCTTATAACTGCGCGAAAAGCATGTATTCGTGCCTAATACAACGAAACAAGCTGTTTTAGACCAAAACGAGCTAGATCTGAACACATCGGTTTTCCAAGTGTGCATGTGATACGCGTCAAAACTTTTTCTCTTATAACTGCGCGAAAAGCATGTATTCGTGCTTAATACAACGAAACAAGCTGTTTTAGTCCGAAAAGACTTAAATCTGAACACATCGGTTTTACAAGTGTTCCTCTGATACGCGTCAAAACTTTTTCTCTTATAACTGCGCGAAAAGCGTGTATTCTTGCTTAATACAACGAAACAAGCTGTTTTAGACCGAAACGAGCCAAATCACAACACATCGGTATTACAAGTGTTCCACGTGATACTCGTCAAAACTTTTTCTCTTATAACTGCGCGAAAAGCATGTATTCGTGCCTAATACAACGAAACAAGCTGTTTTAGACCGAAACGAGCTAAATCTGAGCACATCGGTTTTACAAGTGTCCCTGTGACACGCGTCAAAACTTTTTCTCTTATAACTGCGCGAAAAGCATGTATTCTTGCTTAATACAACGAAACAAGCTGTTGTAGACCGAAATGAGCTAAATCACAACACATCGGTTTTACAAGTGTTCCTCTGATAGGCGTCAAAATTTTTTCTCTTATAACTGCGCGAAAAGCATGTATTCTTGCTTAATACAGCGAAACAAGCTGTTTTAGACCGAAACGAGCTAAATCACAACACATCGGTATTACAAGTATCCACGTGATACTCGTCAAAACTTTTTCTCTTATAACTGCGCGAAAAGCATGTATTCTTGCTTAATACAACGAAACAAGCTGTTTTAGACCGAAACGAGCTAAATCACAACACATCGGTTTTACAAGTGTCTCCCTGATACGCGTCAAAACTTTTTCTTCTATAACTGCGCGTAAAGCATGTATTCGTGCTTAATACAACAAAACAAGCTGTTTTAGACCGAAACGAGCTAAATCTGAACTCATCGGTTTTACAAGTGTTCCTCTGATACACGTCAAGACTTTTTCTCTTATAACTGCGCGAAAAGCATGTATTCTTTTTTAATACAGCGAAACAAGCTGTTTAGACCGAAACGAGCTAAATCACAACACATCGGTTTTACAAGTGTTCCTCTGATACGCGTCAAAACTTTTTCTCTTATAACTGCGCGAAAAGCATGTATTCTTACTTAATACAGCGAAACAAGCTGTTTTAGACCGAAACGAGCTAAATCACAACACATCGGTTTTACAAGTTTTCCTCTGATACGCGTCAAAACTTTTTCTCTTATAACTGCGCGAAAAGCATGTATTCTTGCTTAATACAGCGAAACAAGCTGTTTTAGACCGAAACGAGCTAAATCACAACACATCGGTCTTACAAGTGTTCCACGTGATACTCGTCAAAACATTTTCTCTTATAACTGCGCGAAAAGCATGTATTCTTGCTTAATACAACGAAACAAGCTGTTTTAGACCGAAACGAGCTAAATCTGAACACATCGGTTTTACAAGTGTTCCTCTGATACACGTCAAAACTTTTTCTCTTATAACTGCGCGAAAAGCATGTATTCTTGCTTAATACAGCGAAACAAGCTGTTTTAGACTGAAACGAGCTAAATCACAACACATCGGTTTTACAAGTGTTCCTCTGATACGCGTCAAAACTTTTTCTCTTATAACTGCGCGAAAAGCATGTATTCTTACTTAATACAGCGAAACAAGCTGTTTTAGACCGAAACGAGCTAAATCACAACACATCGGTTTTACAAGTTTTCCTCTGATACGCGTCAAAACTTTTTCTCTTTTAACTGCGCGAAAAGCATGTATTCTTGCTTAATACAGCGAAACAAGCTGTTTTAGACCGAAACGAGCTAAATCACAACACATCGGTATTACAAGTGTTCCACGTGATACTCGTCAAAACTTTTTCTCTTATAACTGCGCGAAAAGCATGTATTCTTGCTTAATACAACGAAACAAGCTGTTTTAGACCGAAACGATGTAAATCTGAACACATCGGTTTTACAAGTATCCACGTGACACTCGTCAAAACTTTTTCTCTTATAACTGCGCGAAAAGCATGTATTCTTGCTTAATACAACGAAACAAGCTGTTTTAGACCGAAACGAGCTAAATCACAACACATCGGTTTTACAAGTGTCTCTCTAATACGCGTCAAAACTTTTTCTCTTATAACTGCGCGAAAAGCATGTATTCTTGCTTAATACAACGACACAAGCTGTTTTAGACCGAAACGAGCTAAATCACAACACATCGGTTTTACAAGTGTCTCTGATACGCGTCAAAACTTTTTCTTCTGTAACTGCGCGTAAAGCATGTATTCGTGCTTAATACAACGAAACAAGCTGTTTTAGACCGAAACGAGCTAAATCTGAACACATCGGTTTTACAAGTGTTCCTCTGATACGCGTCAAAACTTTTTCTCTTATAACTGCGCAAAAAGCATGTATTCTTGCTTAATACAGCGAAACAAGTTGTTTTAGACCGAAACGAGCTAAATCTGAACACATCGGTTTTACAAGTATCCACGTGATACTCGTCAAAACGTTTTCTCTTATAACTGCGCGAAAAGCATGTATTCTTGCTTAATACAGCGAAACAAGCTGTTTTAGACCGAAATGAGCTAAATCACAACACATCGGTTTTACAAGTGTTCCTCTGATACGCGTCAAAACCTTTTCTTTTATAACTGCGCGAAAAGCATGTATTCTTGCTTAATACAGCGAATCAAGCTGTTTTAGACCGAAACGAGCTAAATCACAACACATCGGTATTACAAGTGTTCCACGTGATACTCGTCAAAACTTTTTCTCTTATAACTGCGCGAAAAACATGTATTCGTGCTTAATACAACGAAACAAGCTGTTTTAGACCAAAACGAGCTAAATTTGAACACATCGGTTTTACAAGTATCCACGTGATACTCGTCAAAACTTTTTCTCTTATAACTGCGCGAAAAGCATGTATTCTTGCTTAATACAACGAAACAAGCTGTTTTAGACCGAAACGAGCTAAATCACAACACATCGGTTTTACAAGTGTCTCTCTAATACGCGTCAAAACTTTTTCTCTTATAACTGCGCGAAAAGCATGTATTCTTGCTTAATACAACGAAACAAGCTGTTTTTGACCGAAACGAGCTAAATCTGAACACATCGGTTTTACAAGTGTTCCTCTGATACGCGTCAAAACTTTTTTCTCTTATAACTGCGCTAAAAGCATGTATTCTTGCTTAGTCCAACGAAACAAGCTGTTTTAGACCGAAACAAGGTAAATCTGAACACATCGGTTTTACAAGTGTCCTTGTGACATGCCTTTAAAACTTTTTCTCTTATAACTTCGCGAAAAGCATGTATTCCTGCTTAATACAGCGAAACAAGCTGTTTTAGACCAAAACGAGCTAAATCACAACACATAGGTTTTACAAGTGTTCCTCTGATACGCGTCAAATTTTTTTCTCTTATAGCTGCGCGAAAAGCATGTATTCGTGCTTAGTCCAACGAAACAAGCTGTTTTAGACCGAAACGAGGTAAATCTGAGCACATCGGTTTTACAAGTGTCCCTGTGACACGCGTCAAAACTTTTTCTCTTATAACTGCGCGAAAAGCATGTATTCTTGCTTAATACAACGAAACAAGCTGTTGTAGACCGAAATGAGCTAAATCACAACACATCGGTTTTACAAGTGTTCCTCTGATAGGCGTCAAAATTTTTTCTCTTATAACTGCGCGAAAAGCATGTATTCTTGCTTAATACAGCGAAACAAGCTGTTTTAGACCGAAACGAGCTAAATCACAACACATCGGTATTACAAGTATCCACGTGATACTCGTCAAAACTTTTTCTCTTATAACTGCGCGAAAAGCATGTATTCTTGCTTAATACAACGAAACAAGCTGTTTTAGACCGAAACGAGCTAAATCACAACACATCGGTTTTACAAGTGTCTCCCTGATACGCGTCAAAACTTTTTCTTCTATAACTGCGCGTAAAGCATGTATTCGTGCTTAATACAACAAAACAAGCTGTTTTAGACCGAAACGAGCTAAATCTGAACTCATCGGTTTTACAAGTGTTCCTCTGATACACGTCAAAACTTTTTCTCTTATAACTGCGCGAAAAGCATGTATTCTTGCTTAATACAGCGAAACAAGCTGTTTTAGACCGAAACGAGCTAAATCACAACACATCGGTTTTACAAGTGTTCCTCTGATACGCGTCAAAACTTTTTCTCTTATAACTGCGCGAAAAGCATGTATTCTTACTTAATACAGCGAAACAAGCTGTTTTAGACCGAAACGAGCTAAATCACAACACATCGGTTTTACAAGTGTCCCTGTGACACGCGTCAACTTTTTCTCTTATAACTGCGCGAAAAGCATGTATTCTTGCTTAATACAGCGAAACAAGCTGTTTTAGACCGAAACGAGCTAAATCACAACACATCGGTTTTACAAGTGTTCCTCTGATACGCGTCAAAACTTTTTCTCTTATAACTGCGCGAAAAGCATGTATTCGTGCCTAATACAACGAAACAAGCTGTTTTAGACCAAAACGAGCTAGATCTGAACACATCGGTTTTCCAAGTGTGCATGTGATACGCGTCAAAACTTTTTCTCTTATAACTGCGCGAAAAGCATGTATTCGTGCTTAATACAACGAAACAAGCTGTTTTAGTCCGAAAAGACTTAAATCTGAACACATCGGTTTTACAAGTGTTCCTCTGATACGCGTCAAAACTTTTTCTCTTATAACTGCGCGAAAAGCGTGTATTCTTGCTTAATACAACGAAACAAGCTGTTTTAGACCGAAACGAGCCAAATCACAACACATCGGTATTACAAGTGTTCCACGTGATACTCTTCAAAACTTTTTCTCTTATAACTGCGCGAAAAGCATGTATTCGTGCCTAATACAACGAAACAAGCTGTTTTAGACCGAAACGAGCTAAATCTGAGCACATCGGTTTTACAAGTGTCCCTGTGACACGCGTCAAAACTTTTTCTCTTATAACTGCGCGAAAAGCATGTATTCTTGCTTAATACAACGAAACAAGCTGTTGTAGACCGAAATGAGCTAAATCACAACACATCGGTTTTACAAGTGTTCCTCTGATAGGCGTCAAAATTTTTTCTCTTATAACTGCGCGAAAAGCATGTATTCTTGCTTAATACAGCGAAACAAGCTGTTTTAGACCGAAACGAGCTAAATCACAACACATCGGTATTACAAGTATCCACGTGATACTCGTCAAAACTTTTTCTCTTATAACTGCGCGAAAAGCATGTATTCTTGCTTAATACAACGAAACAAGCTGTTTTAGACCGAAACGAGCTAAATCACAACACATCGGTTTTACAAGTGTCTCCCTGATACGCGTCAAAACTTTTTCTTCTATAACTGCGCGTAAAGCATGTATTCGTGCTTAATACAACAAAACAAGCTGTTTTAGACCGAAACGAGCTAAATCTGAACTCATCGGTTTTACAAGTGTTCCTCTGATACACGTCAAAACTTTTTCTCTTATAACTGCGCGAAAAGCATGTATTCTTTTTTAATACAGCGAAACAAGCTGTTTAGACCGAAACGAGCTAAATCACAACACATCGGTTTTACAAGTGTTCCTCTGATACGCGTCAAAACTTTTTCTCTTATAACTGCGCGAAAAGCATGTATTCTTACTTAATACAGCGAAACAAGCTGTTTTAGACCGAAACGAGCTAAATCACAACACATCGGTTTTACAAGTTTTCCTCTGATACGCGTCAAAACTTTTTCTCTTATAACTGCGCGAAAAGCATGTATTCTTGCTTAATACAGCGAAACAAGCTGTTTTAGACCGAAACGAGCTAAATCACAACACATCGGTCTTACAAGTGTTCCACGTGATACTCGTCAAAACATTTTCTCTTATAACTGCGCGAAAAGCATGTATTCTTGCTTAATACAACGAAACAAGCTGTTTTAGACCGAAACGAGCTAAATCTGAACACATCGGTTTTACAAGTGTTCCTCTGATACACGTCAAAACTTTTTCTCTTATAACTGCGCGAAAAGCATGTATTCTTGCTTAATACAGCGAAACAAGCTGTTTTAGACCGAAACGAGCTAAATCACAACACATCGGTTTTACAAGTGTTCCTCTGATACGCGTCAAAACTTTTTCTCTTATAACTGCGCGAAAAGCATGTATTCTTACTTAATACAGCGAAACAAGCTGTTTTAGACCGAAACGAGCTAAATCACAACACATCGGTTTTACAAGTTTTCCTCTGATACGCGTCAAAACTTTTTCTCTTTTAACTGCGCGAAAAGCATGTATTCTTGCTTAATACAGCGAAACAAGCTGTTTTAGACCGAAACGAGCTAAATCACAACACATCGGTATTACAAGTGTTCCACGTGATACTCGTCAAAACTTTTTCTCTTATAACTGCGCGAAAAGCATGTATTCTTGCTTAATACAACGAAACAAGCTGTTTTAGACCGAAACGATGTAAATCTGAACACATCGGTTTTACAAGTATCCACGTGACACTCGACAAAACTTTTTCTCTTATAACTGCGCGAAAAGCATGTATTCTTGCTTAATACAACGAAACAAGCTGTTTTAGACCGAAACGAGCTAAATCACAACACATCGGTTTTACAAGTGTCTCTCTAATACGCGTCAAAACTTTTTCTCTTATAACTGCGCGAAAAGCATGTATTCTTGCTTAATACAACGACACAAGCTGTTTTAGACCGAAACGAGCTAAATCACAACACATCGGTTTTACAAGTGTCTCTGATACGCGTCAAAACTTTTTCTTCTATAACTGCGCGTAAAGCATGTATTCGTGCTTAATACAACGAAACAAGCTGTTTTAGACCGAAACGAGCTAAATCTGAACACATCGGTTTTACAAGTGTTCCTCTGATACGCGTCAAAACTTTTTCTCTTATAACTGCGCAAAAAGCATGTATTCTTGCTTAATACAGCGAAACAAGTTGTTTTAGACCGAAACGAGCTAAATCTGAACACATCGGTTTTACAAGTATCCACGTGATACTCGTCAAAACGTTTTCTCTTATAACTGCGCGAAAAGCATGTATTCTTGCTTAATACAGCGAAACAAGCTGTTTTAGACCGAAATGAGCTAAATCACAACACATCGGTTTTACAAGTGTTCCTCTGATACGCGTCAAAACCTTTTCTTTTATAACTGCGCGAAAAGCATGTATTCTTGCTTAATACAGCGAATCAAGCTGTTTTAGACCGAAACGAGCTAAATCACAACACATCGGTATTACAAGTGTTCCACGTGATACTCGTCAAAACTTTTTCTCTTATAACTGCGCGAAAAACATGTATTCGTGCTTAATACAACGAAACAAGCTGTTTTAGACCAAAACGAGCTAAATTTGAACACATCGGTTTTACAAGTATCCACGTGATACTCGTCAAAACTTTTTCTCTTATAACTGCGCGAAAAGCATGTATTCTTGCTTAATACAACGAAACAAGCTGTTTTAGACCGAAACGAGCTAAATCACAACACATCGGTTTTACAAGTGTCTCTCTAATACGCGTCAAAACTTTTTCTCTTATAACTGCGCGAAAAGCATGTATTCTTGCTTAATACAACGAAACAAGCTGTTTTTGACCGAAACGAGCTAAATCTGAACACATCGGTTTTACAAGTGTTCCTCTGATACGCGTCAAAACTTTTTTCTCTTATAACTGCGCTAAAAGCATGTATTCTTGCTTAGTCCAACGAAACAAGCTGTTTTAGACCGAAACAAGGTAAATCTGAACACATCGGTTTTACAAGTGTCCTTGTGACATGCCTTTAAAACTTTTTCTCTTATAACTTCGCGAAAAGCATGTATTCCTGCTTAATACAGCGAAACAAGCTGTTTTAGACCAAAACGAGCTAAATCACAACACATCGGTTTTACAAGTGTTCCTCTGATACGCGTCAAATTTTTTTCTCTTATAGCTGCGCGAAAAGCATGTATTCGTGCTTAGTCCAACGAAACAAGCTGTTTTAGACCGAAACGAGGTAAATCTGAGCACATCGGTTTTACAAGTGTCCCTGTGACACGCGTCAAAACGTTTTCTCTTATAACTGCGCGAAAAGCATGTATTCTTGCTTAATACAACGAAACAAGCTGTTGTAGACCGAAATGAGCTAAATCACAACACATCGGTTTTACAAGTGTTCCTCTGATAGGCGTCAAAATTTTTTCTCTTATAACTGCGCGAAAAGCATGTATTCTTGCTTAATACAGCGAAACAAGCTGTTTTAGACCGAAACGAGCTAAATCACAACACATCGGTATTACAAGTATCCACGTGATACTCGTCAAAACTTTTTCTCTTATAACTGCGCGAAAAGCATATATTCTTGCTTAATACAACGAAACAAGCTGTTTTAGACCGAAACGAGCTAAATCACAACACATCGGTTTTACAAGTGTCTCCCTGATACGCGTCAAAACTTTTTCTTCTATAACTGCGCGTAAAGCATGTATTCGTGCTTAATACAACAAAACAAGCTGTTTTAGACCGAAACGAGCTAAATCTGAACTCATCGGTTTTACAAGTGTTCCTCTGATACACGTCAAACTTTTTCTCTTATAACTGCGCGAAAAGCATGTATTCTTGCTTAATACAGCGAAACAAGCTGTTTTAGACCGAAACGAGCTAAATCACAACACATCGGTTTTACAAGTGTTCCTCTGATACGCGTCAAAACTTTTTCTCTTATAACTGCGCGAAAAGCATGTATTCTTACTTAATACAGCGAAACAAGCTGTTTTAGACCGAAACGAGCTAAATCACAACACATCGGTATTACAAGTGTTCCACGTGATACTCGTCAAAACTTTTTCTCTTATAACTGCGCGAAAAGCATGTATTCTTGCTTAATACAACGAAACAAGCTGTTTTAGACCGAAACGATGTAAATCTGAACACATCGGTTTTACAAGTATCCACGTGACACTCGTCAAAACTTTTTCTCTTATAACTGCGCGAAAAGCTTGTATTCTTGCTTAATACAACGAAACAAGCTGTTTTAGACCGAAACGAGCTAAATCACAACACATCGGTTTTACAAGTGTCTCTCTAGTACGCGTCAAAACTTTTTCTCTTATAACTGCGCGAAAAGCATGTATTCTTGCTTAATACAACGACACAAGCTGTTTTAGACCGAAACGAGCTAAATCACAACACATCGGTTTTACAAGTGTCTCTGATACGCGTCAAAACTTTTTCTTCTATAACTGCGCGTAAAGCATGTATTCGTGCTTAATACAACGAAACAAGCTGTTTTAGACCGAAACGAGCTAAATCTGAACACATCGGTTTTACAAGTGTTCCTCTGATACGCGTCAAAACTTTTTCTCTTATAACTGCGCAAAAAGCATGTATTCTTGCTTAATACAGCGAAACAAGTTGTTTTAGACCGAAACGAGCTAAATCTGAACACATCGGTTTTACAAGTATCCACGTGATACTCGTCAAAACGTTTTCTCTTATAACTGCGCGAAAAGCATGTATTCTTGCTTAATACAGCGAAACAAGCTGTTTTAGACCGAAATGAGCTAAATCACAACACATCGGTTTTACAAGTGTTCCTCTGATACGCGTCAAAACTTTTTCTTTTATAACTGCGCGAAAAGCATGTATTCTTGCCTAATACAGCGAATCAAGCTGTTTTAGACCGAAACGAGCTAAATCACAACACATCGGTATTACAAGTGTTCCACGTGATACTCGTCAAAACTTTTTCTCTTATAACTGCGCGAAAAACATGTATTCGTGCTTAATACAACGAAACAAGCTGTTTTAGACCAAAACGAGCTAAATCTGAACACATCGGTTTTACAAGTATCCACGTGATACTCGTCAAAACTTTTTCTCTTATAACTGCGCGAAAAGCATGTATTCTTGCTTAATACAACGAAACAAGCTGTTTTAGACCGAAACGAGCTAAATCACAACACATCGGTTTTACAAGTGTCTCTCTAATACGCGTCAAACCTTTTTCTCTTATAACTGCGCGAAAAGCATGTATTCTTGCTTAATACAACGAAACAAGCTGTTTTTAACCGAAACGAGCTAAATCTGAACACATCGGTTTTACAAGTGTTCCTCTGATACGCGTCAAAACTTTTTTCTCTTATAACCGCGCGAAAAGCATGTATTCTTGCTTAGTCCAACGAAACAAGATGTTTTAGACCGAAACAAGGTAAATCTGAACACATCGGTTTTACAAGTGTCCATGTGACATGCCTTTAAAGCTTTTTCTCTTATAACTGCGCGAAAAGCATGTATTCCTGCTTAATACAGCGAAACAAGCTGTTTTAGACCAAAACGAGCTAAATCACAACACATCGGTTTTACAAGTGTTCCTCTGATACGCGTCAAATTTTTTTTCTCTTATAGCTGCGCGAAAAGCATGTATTCGTGCTTAGTCCAACGAAACAAGCTGTTTTAGACCGAAACGAGGTAAATCTGAACACATCGGTTTTACAAGTGTCCCTGTGACACGCCTTTAAAGCTTTTTCTCTTATCACTGCGCGAAAAGCATGTATTTCTGCTTAATACAGCGAAACAAGCTGTTTTAGACCGAAACGAGCTAAATCACAACACATCGGTTTTACAATTGTTCCTCTGATACGCGTCTAAACTTTTCCTCTTATAACTGCGCGAAAAGCATGTATTCGTGCTTAATACAACGAAACAAGCTGTTTTAGACCGAAACGAGTTAAATCTGAACACATCGGTTTTACAAGTGTCTCTCTAATACGCGTCAAAACTTTTTCTCTTATAACTGCGCGAAAAGCATGTATTCTTGCTTAATACAACGACACAAGCTGTTTTAGACCGAAACGAGCTAAATCACAACACATCGGTTTTACAAGTGTCTCTGATACGCGTCAAAACTTTTTCTTCTATAACTGCGCGTAAAGCATGTATTCGTGCTTAATACAACGAAACAAGCTGTTTTAGACCGAAACGAGCTAAATCTGAACACATCGGTTTTACAAGTGTTCCTCTGATACGCGTCAAAACTTTTTCTCTTATAACTGCGCAAAAAGCATGTATTCTTGCTTAATACAGCGAAACAAGTTGTTTTAGGCCGAAACGAGCTAAATCTGAACACATCGGTTTTACAAGTATCCACGTGATACTCGTCAAAACGTTTTCTCTTATAACTGCGCGAAAAGCATGTATTCTTGCTTAATACAGCGAAACAAGCTGTTTTAGACCGAAATGAGCTAAATCACAACACATCGGTTTTACAAGTGTTCCTCTGATACGCGTCAAAACTTTTTCTTTTATAACTGCGCGAAAAGCATGTATTCTTGCTTAATACAGCGAATCAAGCTGTTTTAGACCGAAACGAGCTAAATCACAACACATCGGTATTACAAGTGTTCCACGTGATACTCCTCAAAACTTTTTCTCTTATAACTGCGCGAAAAACATGTATTCGTGCTTAATACAACGAAACAAGCTGTTTTAGACCAAAACGAGCTAAATCTGAACACATCGGTTTTACAAGTATCCACGTGATACTCGTCAAAACTTTTTCTCTTATAACTGCGCGAAAAGCATGTATTCTTGCTTAATACAACGAAACAAGCTGTTTTAGACCGAAACGAGCTAAATCACAACACATCGGTTTTACAAGTGTCTCTCTAATACGCGTCAAAACTTTTTCTCTTATAACTGCGCGAAAAGCATGTATTCTTGCTTAATACAACGAAACAAGCTGTTTTTGATCGAAACGAGCTAAATCTGAACACATCGGTTTTACAAGTGTTCCTCTGATACGCGTCAAAACTTTTTTCTCTTATAACTGCGCTAAAAGCATGTATTCTTGCTTAGTCCAACGAAACAAGCTGTTTTAGACCGAAACAAGGTAAATCTGAACACATCGGTTTTACAAGTGTCCTTGTGACATGCCTTTAAAACTTTTTCTCTTATAACTTCGCGAAAAGCATGTATTCCTGCTTAATACAGCGAAACAAGCTGTTTTAGACCAAAACGAGCTAAATCACAACACATCGGTTTTACAAGTGTTCCTCTGATACGCGTCAAATTTTTTTCTCTTATAGCTGCGCGAAAAGCATGTATTCGTGCTTAGTCCAACGAAACAAGCTGTTTTAGACCGAAACGAGGTAAATCTGAGCACATCGGTTTTACAAGTGTCCCTGTGACACGCGTCAAAACTTTTTCTCTTATAACTGCGCGAAAAGCATGTATTCTTGCTTAATACAACGAAACAAGCTGTTGTAGACCGAAATGAGCTAAATCACAACACATCGGTTTTACAAGTGTTCCTCTGATAGGCGTCAAAATTTTTTCTCTTATAACTGCGCGAAAAGCATGTATTCTTGCTTAATACAGCGAAACAAGCTGTTTTAGACCGAAACGAGCTAAATCACAACACATCGGTATTACAAGTATCCACGTGATACTCGTCAAAACTTTTTCTCTTATAACTGCGCGAAAAGCATGTATTCTTGCTTAATACAACGAAACAAGCTGTTTTAGACCGAAACGAGCTAAATCACAACACATCGGTTTTACAAGTGTCTCCCTGATACGCGTCAAAACTTTTTCTTCTATAACTGCGCGTAAAGCATGTATTCGTGCTTAATACAACAAAACAAGCTGTTTTAGACCGAAACGAGCTAAATCTGAACTCATCGGTTTTACAAGTGTTCCTCTGATACACGTCAAAACTTTTTCTCTTATAACTGCGCGAAAAGCATGTATTCTTGCTTAATACAGCGAAACAAGCTGTTTTAGACCGAAACGAGCTAAATCACAACACATCGGTTTTACAAGTGTTCCTCTGATACGCGTCAAAACTTTTTCTCTTATAACTGCGCGAAAAGCATGTATTCTTACTTAATACAGCGAAACAAGCTGTTTTAGACCGAAACGAGCTAAATCACAACACATCGGTTTTACAAGTTTTCCTCTGATACGCGTCAAAACTTTTTCTCTTATAACTGCGCGGAAAGCATGTATTCTTGCTTAATACAGCGAAACAAGCTGTTTTAGACCGAAACGAGCTAAATCACAACACATCGGTATTACAAGTGTTCCACGTGATACTCGTCAAAACTTTTTCTCTTATAACTGCGCGAAAAGCATGTATTCTTGCTTAATACAACGAAACAAGCTGTTTTAGACCGAAACGATGTAAATCTGAACACATCGGTTTTACAAGTATCCACGTGACACTCGTCAAAACTTTTTCTCTTATACCTGCGCGAAAAGCATGTATTCTTGCTTAATACAACGAAACAAGCTGTTTTAGACCGAAACGAGCTAAATCACAACACATCGGTTTTACAAGTGTCTCTCTAATACGCGTCAAAACTTTTTCTCTTATAACTGCGCGAAAAGCATGTATTCTTGCTTAATACAACGACACAAGCTGTTTTAGACCGAAACGAGCTAAATCACAACACATCGGTTTTACAAGTGTCTCTGATACGCGTCAAAACTTTTTCTTCTATAACTGCGCGTAAAGCATGTATTCGTGCTTAATACAACGAAACAAGCTGTTTTAGACCGAAACGAGCTAAATCTGAACACATCGGTTTTACAAGTGTTCCTCTGATACGCGTCAAAACTTTTTCTCTTATAACTGCGCAAAAAGCATGTATTCTTGCTTAATACAGCGAAACAAGTTGTTTTAGGCCGAAACGAGCTAAATCTGAACACATCGGTTTTACAAGTATCCACGTGATACTCGTCAAAACGTTTTCTCTTATAACTGCGCGAAAAGCATGTATTCTTGCTTAATACAGCGAAACAAGCTGTTTTAGACCGAAATGAGCTAAATCACAACACATCGGTTTTACAAGTGTTCCTCTGATACGCGTCAAAACTTTTTCTTTTATAACTGCGCGAAAAGCATGTATTCTTGCTTAATACAGCGAATCAAGCTGTTTTAGACCGAAACGAGCTAAATCACAACACATCGGTATTACAAGTGTTCCACGTGATACTCCTCAAAACTTTTTCTCTTATAACTGCGCGAAAAACATGTATTCGTGCTTAATACAACGAAACAAGCTGTTTTAGACCAAAACGAGCTAAATCTGAACACATCGGTTTTACAAGTATCCACGTGATACTCGTCAAAACTTTTTCTCTTATAACTGCGCGAAAAGCATGTATTCTTGCTTAATACAACGAAACAAGCTGTTTTAGACCGAAACGAGCTAAATCACAACACATCGGTTTTACAAGTGTCTCTCTAATACGCGTCAAAACTTTTTCTCTTATAACTGCGCGAAAAGCATGTATTCTTGCTTAATACAACGAAACAAGCTGTTTTTGATCGAAACGAGCTAAATCTGAACACATCGGTTTTACAAGTGTTCCTCTGATACGCGTCAAAACTTTTTTCTCTTATAACTGCGCTAAAAGCATGTATTCTTGCTTAGTCCAACGAAACAAGCTGTTTTAGACCGAAACAAGGTAAATCTGAACACATCGGTTTTACAAGTGTCCTTGTGACATGCCTTTAAAACTTTTTCTCTTATAACTTCGCGAAAAGCATGTATTCCTGCTTAATACAGCGAAACAAGCTGTTTTAGACCAAAACGAGCTAAATCACAACACATCGGTTTTACAAGTGTTCCTCTGATACGCGTCAAATTTTTTTCTCTTATAGCTGCGCGAAAAGCATGTATTCGTGCTTAGTCCAACGAAACAAGCTGTTTTAGACCGAAACGAGGTAAATCTGAGCACATCGGTTTTACAAGTGTCCCTGTGACACGCGTCAAAACTTTTTCTCTTATAACTGCGCGAAAAGCATGTATTCTTGCTTAATACAACGAAACAAGCTGTTGTAGACCGAAATGAGCTAAATCACAACACATCGGTTTTACAAGTGTTCCTCTGATAGGCGTCAAAATTTTTTCTCTTATAACTGCGCGAAAAGCATGTATTCTTGCTTAATACAGCGAAACAAGCTGTTTTAGACCGAAACGAGCTAAATCACAACACATCGGTATTACAAGTATCCACGTGATACTCGTCAAAACTTTTTCTCTTATAACTGCGCGAAAAGCATGTATTCTTGCTTAATACAACGAAACAAGCTGTTTTAGACCGAAACGAGCTAAATCACAACACATCGGTTTTACAAGTGTCTCCCTGATACGCGTCAAAACTTTTTCTTCTATAACTGCGCGTAAAGCATGTATTCGTGCTTAATACAACAAAACAAGCTGTTTTAGACCGAAACGAGCTAAATCTGAACTCATCGGTTTTACAAGTGTTCCTCTGATACACGTCAAAACTTTTTCTCTTATAACTGCGCGAAAAGCATGTATTCTTGCTTAATACAGCGAAACAAGCTGTTTTAGACCGAAACGAGCTAAATCACAACACATCGGTTTTACAAGTGTTCCTCTGATACGCGTCAAAACTTTTTCTCTTATAACTGCGCGAAAAGCATGTATTCTTACTTAATACAGCGAAACAAGCTGTTTTAGACCGAAACGAGCTAAATCACAACACATCGGTTTTACAAGTTTTCCTCTGATACGCGTCAAAACTTTTTCTCTTATAACTGCGCGGAAAGCATGTATTCTTGCTTAATACAGCGAAACAAGCTGTTTTAGACCGAAACGAGCTAAATCACAACACATCGGTATTACAAGTGTTCCACGTGATACTCGTCAAAACTTTTTCTCTTATAACTGCGCGAAAAGCATGTATTCTTGCTTAATACAACGAAACAAGCTGTTTTAGACCGAAACGATGTAAATCTGAACACATCGGTTTTACAAGTATCCACGTGACACTCGTCAAAACTTTTTCTCTTATAACTGCGCGAAAAGCATGTATTCTTGCTTAATACAACGAAACAAGCTGTTTTAGACCGAAACGAGCTAAATCACAACACATCGGTTTTACAAGTGTCTCTCTAATACGCGTCAAAACTTTTTCTCTTATAACTGCGCGAAAAGCATGTATTCTTGCTTAATACAACGACACAAGCTGTTTTAGACCGAAACGAGCTAAATCACAACACATCGGTTTTACAAGTGTCTCTGATACGCGTCAAAACTTTTTCTTGTATAACTGCGCGTAAAGCATGTATTCGTGCTTAATACAACGAAACAAGCTGTTTTAGACCGAAACGAGCTAAATCTGAACACATCGGTTTTACAAGTGTTCCTCTGATACGCGTCAAAACTTTTTCTTTTATAACTGCGCGAAAAGCATGTATTCTTGCTTAATACAGCGAATCAAGCTGTTTTAGACCGAAACGAGCTAAA
Source organism: Amblyomma americanum (assembly GCF_052857255.1). Lineage (NCBI taxonomy): Eukaryota > Metazoa > Arthropoda > Arachnida > Ixodida > Ixodidae > Amblyomma > Amblyomma americanum. The sequence continues at coordinate 467,701 of NW_027526489.1, read as the reverse complement.
TCACAACACATCGGTATTACAAGTGTTCCACGTGATACTCGTCAAAACTTTTTCTCTTATAACTGCGCGAAAAACATGTATTCGTGCTTAATACAACGAAACAAGCTGTTTTAGACCAAAACGAGCTAAATCTGAACACATCGGTTTTACAAGTATCTACGTGATACTCGTCAAAACTTTTTCTCTTATAACTGCGCGAAAAGCATGTATTCTTGCTTAATACAACGAAACAAGCTGTTTTAGACCGAAACGAGCTAAATCACAACACATCGGTTTTACAAGTGTCTCTCTAATACGCGTCAAAACTTTTTCTCTTATAACTGCGCGAAAAGCATGTATTCTTGCTTAATACAACGAAACAAGCTGTTTTTGACCGAAACGAGCTAAATCTGAACACATCGGTTTTACAAGTGTTCCTCTGATACGCGTCAAAACTTTTTTCTCTTATAACTGCGCGAAAAGCATGTATTCTTGCTTAGTCCAACGAAACAAGATGTTTTAGACCGAAACAAGGTAAATCTGAACACATCGGTTTTACAAGTGTCCATGTGACATGCCTTTAAAACTTTTTCTCTTATAACTGCGCGAAAAGCATGTATTCCTGCTTAATACAGCGAAACAAGCTGTTTTAGACCAAAACGAGCTAAATCACAACACATCGGTTTTACAAGTGTTCCTCTGATAGGCGTCAAAATGTTTTCTCTTATAACTGCGCGAAAAGCATGTATTCTTGCTTAATACAGCGAAACAAGCTGTTTTAGACCGAAACGAGCTAAATCACAACACATCGGTATTACAAGTATCCACGTGATACTCGTCAAAACTTTTTCTCTTATAACTGCGCGAAAAGCATGTATTCTTGCTTAATACAACGAAACAAGCTGTTTTAGACCGAAACGAGCTAAATTACAACACATCGGTTTTACAAGTGTCTCCCTGATACGCGTCAAAACTTTTTCTTCTATAACTGCGCGTAAAGCATGTATTCGTGCTTAATACAACAAAACAAGCTGTTTTAGACCGAAACGAGCTAAATCTGAACTCATCGGTTTTACAAGTGTTCCTCTGATACACGTCAAAACTTTTTCTCTTATAACTGCGCGAAAAGCATGTATTCTTGCTTAATACAGCGAAACAAGATGTTTTAGACCGAAACGAGCTAAATCACAACACATCGGTTTTACAAGTGTTCCTCTGATACGCGTCAAAACTTTTTCTCTTATAACTGCGCGAAAAGCATGTATTCTTACTTAATACAGCGAAACAAGCTGTTTTAGACCGAAACGAGCTAAATCACAACACATCGGTTTTACAAGTTTTCCTCTGATACGCGTCAAAACTTTTTCTCTTATAACTGCGCGAAAAGCATGTATTCTTGCTTAATACAGCGAAACAAGCTGTTTTAGACCGAAACGAGCTAAATCACAACACATCGGTATTACAAGTGTTCCACGTGATACTCGTCAAAACTTTTTCTCTTATAACTGCGCGAAAAGCATGTATTCTTGCTTAATACAACGAAACAAGCTGTTTTAGACCGAAACGAGCTAAATCTGAACACATCGGTTTTACAAGTATCCACGTGACACTCGTCAAAACTTTTTCTCTTATAACTGCGCGAAAAGCATGTATTCTTGCTTAATACAACGACACAAGCTGTTTTAGACCGAAACGAGCTAAATCACAACACATCGGTTTTACAAGTGTCTCTGATACGCGTCAAAACTTTTTCTTCTATAACTGCGCGTAAAGCATGTATTCGTGCTTAATACAACGAAACAAGCTGTTTTAGACCGAAACGAGCTAAATCTGAACACATCGGTTTTACAAGTGTTCCTCTGATACGCGTCAAAACTTTTTCTCGCAAAAAGCATGTATTCTTGCTTAATACAGCGAAACAAGTTGTTTTAGACCGAAACGAGCTAAATCTGAACACATCGGTTTTACAAGTATCCACGTGATACTCGTCAAAACGTTTTCTCTTATAACTGCGCGAAAAGCATGTATTCTTGCTTAATACAGCGAAACAAGCTGTTTTAGACCGAAATGAGCTAAATCACAACACATCGGTTTTACAAGTGTTCCTCTGATACGCGTCAAAACTTTTTCTTTTATAACTGCGCGAAAAGCATGTATTCTTGCTTAATACAGCGAATCAAGCTGTTTTAGACCGAAACGAGCTAAATCACAACACATCGGTATTACAAGTGTTCCACGTGATACTCGTCAAAACTTTTTCTCTTATAACTGCGCGAAAAACATGTATTCGTGCTTAATACAACGAAACAAGCTGTTTTAGACCAAAACGAGCTAAATTTGAACACATCGGTTTTACAAGTATCCACGTGATACTCGTCAAAACTTTTTCTCTTATAACTGCGCGAAAAGCATGTATTCTTGCTTAATACAACGAAACAAGCTGTTTTAGACCGAAACGAGCTAAATCACAACACATCGGTTTTACAAGTGTCTCTCTAATACGCGTCAAAACTTTTTCTCTTATAACTGCGCGAAAAGCATGTATTCTTGCTTAATACAACGAAACAAGCTGTTTTTGACCGAAACGAGCTAAATCTGAACACATCGGTTTTACAAGTGTTCCTCTGATACGCGTCAAAACTTTTTTCTCTTATAACTGCGCTAAAAGCATGTATTCTTGCTTAGTCCAACGAAACAAGCTGTTTTAGACCGAAACAAGGTAAATCTGAACACATCGGTTTTACAAGTGTCCTTGTGACATGCCTTTAAAACTTTTTCTCTTATAACTGCGCGAAAAGCATGTATTCCTGCTTAATACAGCGAAACAAGCTGTTTTAGACCAAAACGAGCTAAATCACAACACATCGGTTTTACAAGTGTTCCTCTGATACGCGTCAAATTTTTTTTCTCTTATTGCTGCGCGAAAAGCATGTATTCGTGCTTAGTCCAACGAAACAAGCTGTTTTAGACCGAAACGAGGTAAATCTGAGCACATCGGTTTTACAAGTGTCCCTGTGACACGCGTCAAAACTTTTTCTCTTATAACTGCGCGAAAAGCATGTATTCTTGCTTAATACAACGAAACAAGCTGTTGTAGACCGAAATGAGCTAAATCACAACACATCGGTTTTACAAGTGTTCCTCTGATAGGCGTCAAAATTTTTTCTCTTATAACTGCGCGAAAAGCATGTATTCTTGCTTAATACAGCGAAACAAGCTGTTTTAGACCGAAACGAGCTAAATCACAACACATCGGTATTACAAGTGTTCCACGTGATACTCGTCAAAACCTTTTCTCTTATAACTGCGCGAAAAACATGTATTCGTGCTTAATACAACGAAACAAGCTGTTTTAGACCAAAACGAGCTAAATTTGAACACATCGGTTTTACAAGTATCCACGTGATACTCGTCAAAACTTTTTCTCTTATAACTGCGCGAAAAGCATGTATTCTTGCTTAATACAACGAAACAAGCTGTTTTAGACCGAAACGAGCTAAATCACAACACATCGGTTTTACAAGTGTCTCTCTAATACGCGTCAAAACTTTTTCTCTTATAACTGTGCGAAAAGCATGTATTCTTGCTTAATACAACGAAACAAGCTGTTTTTGACCGAAACGAGCTAAATCTGAACACATCGGTTTCACAAGTGTTCCTCTGATACGCGTCAAAACTTTTTTCTCTTATAACTGCGCTAAAAGCATGTATTCTTGCTTAGTCCAACGAAACAAGCTCTTTTAGACCGAAACAAGGTAAATCTGAACACACCGGTTTTACAAGTGTCCTTGTGACATGCCTTTAGAACTTTTTCTCTTATAACTGCGCGAAAAGCATGTATTCCTGCTTAATACAGCGAAACAAGCTGTTTTAGACCAAAACGAGCTAAATCACAACACATCGGTTTTACAAGTGTTCCTCTGATACGCGTCAAATTTTTTTTCTCTTATAGCTGCGCGAAAAGCATGTATTCGTGCTTAGTCCAACGAAACAAGCTGTTTTAGACCGAAACGAGGTAAATCTGAGCACATCGGTTTGACAAGTGTCCCTGTGACACGCGTCAAAACTTTTTCTCTTATAACTGCGCGAAAAGCATGTATTCTTGCTTAATACAACGAAACAAGCTGTTGTAGACCGAAATGAGCTATATCACAACACATCGGTTTTACAAGTGTTCCTCTGATAGGCGTCAAAATTTTTTCTCTTATAACTGCGCGAAAAGCATGTATTCTTGCTTAATACAGCGAAACAAGCTGTTTTAGACCGAAACGAGCTAAATCACAACACATCGGTATTACAAGTATCCACGTGATACTCGTCAAAACTATTTCTCTTATAACTGCGCGAAAAGCATGTATTCTTGCTTAATACAGCGAAACAAGCTGTTTTAGACCGAAACGAGCTAAATCACAACACATCGGTATTACAAGTGTTCCACGTGATACTCGTCAAAACTTTTTCTCTTATAACTGCGCGAAAAGCATGTATTCTTGCTTAATACAACGAAACAAGCTGTTTTAGACCGAAACGAGCTAAATCTGAACACATCGGTTTTACAAGTATCCACGTGACACTCGTCAAAACTTTTTCTCTTATAACTGCGCGAAAAGCATGTATTCTTGCTTAATACAACGACACAAGCTGTTTTAGACCGAAACGAGCTAAATCACAACACATCGGTTTTACAAGTGTCTCTGATACGCGTCAAAACTTTTTCTTCTATAACTGCGCGTAAAGCATGTATTCGTGCTTAATACAACGAAACAAGCTGTTTTAGACCGAAACGAGCTAAATCTGAACACATCGGTTTTAAAAGTGTTCCTCTAATACGCGTCAAAACTTTTTCTCTTATAACTGCGCAAAAAGCATGTATTCTTGCTTAATACAGCGAAACAAGTTGTTTTAGACCGAAACGAGCTAAATCTGAACACATCGGTTTTACAAGTATCCACGTGATACTCGTCAAAACGTTTTCTCTTATAACTGCGCGAAAAGCATGTATTCTTGCTTAATACAGCGAAACAAGCTGTTTTAGACCGAAATGAGCTAAATCACAACACATCGGTTTTACAAGTGTTCCTCTGATACGCGTCAAAACTTTTTCTTTTATAACTGCGCGAAAAGCATGTATTCTTGCTTAATACAGCGAATCAAGCTGTTTTAGACCGAAACGAGCTAAATCACAACACATCGGTATTACAAGTGTTCCACGTGATACTCGTCAAAACTTTTTCTCTTATAACTGCGCGAAAAACATGTATTCGTGCTTAATACAACGAAACAAGCTGTTTTAGACCAAAACGAGCTAAATTTGAACACATCGGTTTTACAAGTATCCACGTGATACTCGTCAAAACTTTTTCTCTTATAACTGCGCGAAAAGCATGTATTCTTGCTTAATACAACGAAACAAGCTGTTTTAGACCGAAACGAGCTAAATCACAACACATCGGTTTTACAAGTGTCTCTCTAATACGCGTCAAAACTTTTTCTCTTATAACTGCGCGAAAAGCATGTATTCTTGCTTAATACAACGAAACAAGCTGTTTTTGACCGAAACGAGCTAAATCTGAACACATCGGTTTTACAAGTGTTCCTCTGATACGCGTCAAAACTTTTTTCTCTTATAACTGCGCTAAAAGCATGTATTCTTGCTTAGTCCAACGAAACAAGCTGTTTTAGACCGAAACAAGGTAAATCTGAACACATCGGTTTTACAAGTGTCCTTGTGACATGCCTTTAAAACTTTTTCTCTTATAACTGCGCGAAAAGCATGTATTCCTGCTTAATACAGCGAAACAAGCTGTTTTAGACCAAAACGAGCTAAATCACAACACATCGGTTTTACAAGTGTTCCTCTGATACGCGTCAAATTTTTTTTCTCTTATTGCTGCGCGAAAAGCATGTATTCGTGCTTAGTCCAACGAAACAAGCTGTTTTAGACCGAAACGAGGTAAATCTGAGCACATCGGTTTTACAAGTGTCCCTGTGACACGCGTCAAAACTTTTTCTCTTATAACTGCGCGAAAAGCATGTATTCTTGCTTAATACAACGAAACAAGCTGTTGTAGACCGAAATGAGCTAAATCACAACACATCGGTTTTACAAGTGTTCCTCTGATAGGCGTCAAAATTTTTTCTCTTATAACTGCGCGAAAAGCATGTATTCTTGCTTAATACAGCGAAACAAGCTGTTTTAGACCGAAACGAGCTAAATCACAACACATCGGTATTACAAGTGTTCCACGTGATACTCGTCAAAACTTTTTCTCTTATAACTGCGCGAAAAACATGTATTCGTGCTTAATACAACGAAACAAGCTGTTTTAGACCAAAACGAGCTAAATTTGAACACATCGGTTTTACAAGTATCTACGTGATACTCGTCAAAACTTTTTCTCTTATAACTGCGCGAAAAGCATGTATTCTTGCTTAATACAACGAAACAAGCTGTTTTAGACCGAAACGAGCTAAATCACAACACATCGGTTTTACAAGTGTCTCTCTAATACGCGTCAAAACTTTTTCTCTTATAACTGTGCGAAAAGCATGTATTCTTGCTTAATACAACGAAACAAGCTGTTTTTGACCGAAACGAGCTAAATCTGAACACATCGGTTTCACAAGTGTTCCTCTGATACGCGTCAAAACTTTTTTCTCTTATAACTGCGCTAAAAGCATGTATTCTTGCTTAGTCCAACGAAACAAGCTCTTTTAGACCGAAACAAGGTAAATCTGAACACACCGGTTTTACAAGTGTCCTTGTGACATGCCTTTAGAACTTTTTCTCTTATAACTGCGCGAAAAGCATGTATTCCTGCTTAATACAGCGAAACAAGCTGTTTTAGACCAAAACGAGCTAAATCACAACACATCGGTTTTACAAGTGTTCCTCTGATACGCGTCAAATTTTTTTTCTCTTATAGCTGCGCGAAAAGCATGTATTCGTGCTTAGTCCAACGAAACAAGCTGTTTTAGACCGAAACGAGGTAAATCTGAGCACATCGGTTTGACAAGTGTCCCTGTGACACGCGTCAAAACTTTTTCTCTTATAACTGCGCGAAAAGCATGTATTCTTGCTTAATACAACGAAACAAGATGTTGTAGACCGAAATGAGCTAAATCACAACACATCGGTTTTACAAGTGTTCCTCTGATAGGCGTCAAAATTTTTTCTCTTATAACTGCGCGAAAAGCATGTATTCTTGCTTAATACAGCGAAACAAGCTGTTTTAGACCGAAACGAGCTAAATCACAACACATCGGTATTACAAGTATCCACGTGATACTCGTCAAAACTCTTTCTCTTATAACTGCGCGAAAAGCATGTATTCTTGCTTAATACAACGAAACAAGCTGTTTTAGACCGAAACGAGCTAAATCACAACACATCGGTATTACAAGTGTTCCACGTGATACTCGTCAAAACTTTTTCTCTTATAACTGCGCGAAAAACATGTATTCGTGCTTAATACAACGAAACAAGCTGTTTTAGACCAAAACGAGCTAAATTTGAACACATCGGTTTTACAAGTATCCACGTGATACTCGTCAAAACTTTTTCTCTTATAACTGCGCGAAAAGCATGTATTCTTGCTTAATACAACGAAACAAGCTGTTTTAGACCGAAACGAGCTAAATCACAACACATCGGTTTTACAAGTGTCTCTTTAATACGCGTCAAAACTTTTTCTCTTATAACTGTGCGAAAAGCATGTATTCTTGCTTAATACAACGAAACAAGCTGTTTTTGACCGAAACGAGCTAAATCTGAACACATCGGTTTCACAAGTGTTCCTCTGATACGCGTCAAAACTTTTTTCTCTTATAACTGCGCTAAAAGCATGTATTCTTGCTTAGTCCAACGAAACAAGCTGTTTTAGACCGAAACAAGGTAAATCTGAACACATCGGTTTTACAAGTGTCCTTGTGACATGCCTTTAAAACTTTTTCTCTTATAACTGCGCGAAAAGCATGTATTCCTGCTTAATACAGCGAAACAAGCTGTTTTAGACCAAAACGAGCTAAATCACAACACATCGGTTTTACAAGTGTTCCTCTGATACGCGTCAAATTTTTTTTCTCTTATAGCTGCGCGAAAAGCATGTATTCGTGCTTAGTCCAACGAAACAAGCTGTTTTAGACCGAAACGAGGTAAATCTGAGCACATCGGTTTGACAAGTGTCCCTGTGACACGCGTCAAAACTTTTTCTCTTATAACTGCGCGAAAAGCATGTATTCTTGCTTAATACAACGAAACAAGCTGTTGTAGACCGAAATGAGCTAAATCACAACACATCGGTTTTACAAGTGTTCCTCTGATAGGCGTCAAAATTTTTTCTCTTATAACTGCGCGAAAAGCATGTATTCTTGCTTAATACAGCGAAACAAGCTGTTTTAGACCGAAACGAGCTAAATCACAACACATCGGTATTACAAGTGTTCCACGTGATACTCGTCAAAACTTTTTCTCTTATAACTGCGCGAAAAACATGTATTCGTGCTTAATACAACGAAACAAGCTGTTTTAGACCAAAACGAGCTAAATTTGAACACATCGGTTTTACAAGTATCCACGTGATACTCGTCAAAACTTTTTCTCTTATAACTGCGCGAAAAGCATGTATTCTTGCTTAATACAACGAAACAAGCTGTTTTAGACCGAAACGAGCTAAATCACAACACATCGGTTTTACAAGTGTCTCTCTAATACGCGTCAAAACTTTTTCTCTTATAACTGTGCGAAAAGCATGTATTCTTGCTTAATACAACGAAACAAGCTGTTTTTGACCGAAACGAGCTAAATCTGAACACATCGGTTTCACAAGTGTTCCTCTGATACGCGTCAAAACTTTTTTCTCTTATAACTGCGCTAAAAGCATGTATTCTTGCTTAGTCCAACGAAACAAGCTCTTTTAGACCGAAACAAGGTAAATCTGAACACACCGGTTTTACAAGTGTCCTTGTGACATGCCTTTAGAACTTTTTCTCTTATAACTGCGCGAAAAGCATGTATTCCTGCTTAATACAGCGAAACAAGCTGTTTTAGACCAAAACGAGCTAAATCACAACACATCGGTTTTACAAGTGTTCCTCTGATACGCGTCAAATTTTTTTTCTCTTATAGCTGCGCGAAAAGCATGTATTCGTGCTTAGTCCAACGAAACAAGCTGTTTTAGACCGAAACGAGGTAAATCTGAGCACATCGGTTTGACAAGTGTCCCTGTGACACGCGTCAAAACTTTTTCTCTTATAACTGCGCGAAAAGCATGTATTCTTGCTTAATACAACGAAACAAGATGTTGTAGACCGAAATGAGCTAAATCACAACACATCGGTTTTACAAGTGTTCCTCTGATAGGCGTCAAAATTTTTTCTCTTATAACTGCGCGAAAAGCATGTATTCTTGCTTAATACAGCGAAACAAGCTGTTTTAGACCGAAACGAGCTAAATCACAACACATCGGTATTACAAGTATCCACGTGATACTCGTCAAAACTCTTTCTCTTATAACTGCGCGAAAAGCATGTATTCTTGCTTAATACAACGAAACAAGCTGTTTTAGACCGAAACGAGCTAAATCACAACACATCGGTATTACAAGTGTTCCACGTGATACTCGTCAAAACTTTTTCTCTTATAACTGCGCGAAAAACATGTATTCGTGCTTAATACAACGAAACAAGCTGTTTTAGACCAAAACGAGCTAAATTTGAACACATCGGTTTTACAAGTATCCACGTGATACTCGTCAAAACTTTTTCTCTTATAACTGCGCGAAAAGCATGTATTCTTGCTTAATACAACGAAACAAGCTGTTTTAGACCGAAACGAGCTAAATCACAACACATCGGTTTTACAAGTGTCTCTCTAATACGCGTCAAAACTTTTTCTCTTATAACTGTGCGAAAAGCATGTATTCTTGCTTAATACAACGAAACAAGCTGTTTTTGACCGAAACGAGCTAAATCTGAACACATCGGTTTCACAAGTGTTCCTCTGATACGCGTCAAAACTTTTTTCTCTTATAACTGCGCTAAAAGCATGTATTCTTGCTTAGTCCAACGAAACAAGCTGTTTTAGACCGAAACAAGGTAAATCTGAACACATCGGTTTTACAAGTGTCCTTGTGACATGCCTTTAAAACTTTTTCTCTTATAACTGCGCGAAAAGCATGTATTCCTGCTTAATACAGCGAAACAAGCTGTTTTAGACCAAAACGAGCTAAATCACAACACATCGGTTTTACAAGTGTTCCTCTGATACGCGTCAAATTTTTTTTCTCTTATAGCTGCGCGAAAAGCATGTATTCGTGCTTAGTCCAACGAAACAAGCTGTTTTAGACCGAAACGAGGTAAATCTGAGCACATCGGTTTGACAAGTGTCCCTGTGACACGCGTCAAAACTTTTTCTCTTATAACTGCGCGAAAAGCATGTATTCTTGCTTAATACAACGAAACAAGCTGTTGTAGACCGAAATGAGCTAAATCACAACACATCGGTTTTACAAGTGTTCCTCTGATAGGCGTCAAAATTTTTTCTCTTATAACTGCGCGAAAAGCATGTATTCTTGCTTAATACAGCGAAACAAGCTGTTTTAGACCGAAACGAGCTAAATCACAACACATCGGTATTACAAGTATCCACGTGATACTCGTCAAAACTCTTTCTCTTATAACTGCGCGAAAAGCATGTATTCTTGCTTAATACAACGAAACAAGCTGTTTTAGACCGAAACGAGCTAAATCACAACACATCGGTTTTACAAGTGTCTCCCTGATACGCGTCAAAACTTTTTCTTCTATAACTGCGCGTAAAGCATGTATTCGTGCTTAATACAACAAAACAAGCTGTTTTAGACCGAAACGAGCTAAATCACAACACATCGGTTTTACAAGTGTTCCTCTGATACACGTCAAAACGTTTTCTCTTATAACGGCGCGAAAAGCATGTATTCTTGCTTAATACAGCGAAACAAGCTGTTTTAGACCGAAACGAGCTAAATCACAACACATCGGTTTTACAAGTGTTCCTCTGATACGCGTCAAAACTTTTTCTCTTATAACTGCGCGAAAAGCATGTATTCTTACTTAATACAGCGAAACAAGCTGTTTTAGACCGAAACGAGCTAAATCACAACACATCGGTTTTACAAGTTTTCCTCTGATACGCGTCAAAACTTTTTCTCTTATAACTGCGCGAAAAGCATGTATTCTTGCTTAATACAGCGAAACAAGCTGTTTTAGACCGAAACGAGCTAAATCACAACACATCGGTATTACAAGTGTTCCACGTGATACTCGTCAAAACTTTTTCTCTTATAACTGCGCGAAAAGCATGTATTCTTGCTTAATACAACGAAACAAGCTGTTTTAGACCGAAACGATGTAAATCTGAACACATCGGTTTTACAAGTATCCACGTGACACTCGTCAAAACTTTTTCTCTTATAACTGCGCGAAAAGCATGTATTCTTGCTTAATACAACGAAACAAGCTGTTTTAGACCGAAACGAGCTACATCACAACACATCGGTTTTACAAGTGTCTCTCTAATACGCGTCAAAACTTTTTCTCTTATAACTGGGCGAAAAGCATGTATTCTTGCTTAATACAACGACACAAGCTGTTTTAGACCGAAACGAGCTAAATCACAACACATCGGTTTTACAAGTGTCTCTGATACGCGTCAAAACTTTTTCTTCTATAACTGCGCGTAAAGCATGTATTCGTGCTTAATACAACGAAACAAGCTGTTTTAGACCGAAACGAGCTAAATCTGAACACATCGGTTTTACAAGTGTTCCTCTGATACGCGTCAAAACTTTTTCTCTTATAACTGCGCAAAAAGCATGTATTCTTGCTTAATACAGCGAAACAAGTTGTTTTAGACCGAAACGAGCTAAATCTGAACACATCGGTTTTACAAGTATCCACGTGATACTCGTCAAAACGTTTTCTCTTATAAGTGCGCGAAAAGAATGTATTCTTGCTTAATACAGCGAAACAAGCTGTTTTAGACCGAAATGAGCTAAATCACAACACATCGGTTTTACAAGTGTTCCTCTGATACGCGTCAAAACTTTTTCTTTTATAACTGCGCGAAAAGCATGTATTCTTGCTTAATACAGCGAATCAAGCTGTTTTAGACCGAAACGAGCTAAATCACAACACATCGGTATTACAAGTGTTCCACGTGATACTCGTCAAAACTTTTTCTCTTATAACTGCGCGAAAAACATGTATTCGTGCTTAATACAACGAAACAAGCTGTTTTAGACCAAAACGAGCTAAATCTGAACACATCGGTTTTACAAGTATCCACGTGATACTCGTCAAAACTTTTTCTCTTATAACTGCGCGAAAAGCATGTATTCTTGCTTAATACAACGAAACAAGCTGTTTTTGACCGAAACGAGCTAAATCTGAACACATCGGTTTTACAAGTGTTCCTCTGATACGCGTCAAAACTTTTTTCTCTTATAACTGCGCGAAAAGCATGTATTCTTGCTTAGTCCAACGAAACAAGATGTTTTAGACCGAAACAAGGTAAATCTGAACACATCGGTTTTACAAGTGTCCATGTGACATGCCTTTAAAACTTTTTCTCTTATAACTGCGCGAAAAGCATGTATTCCTGCTTAATACAGCGAAACAAGCTGTTTTAGACCAAAACGAGCTAAATCACAACACATCGGTTTTACAAGTGTTCCTCTGATACGCGTCAAATTTTTTTCTCTTATAGCTGCGCGAAAAGCATGTATTCGTGCTTAGTCCAACGAAACAAGCTGTTTTAGACCGAAACGAGGTAAATCTGAACACATCGGTTTTACAAGTGTCCCTGTGACACGCCTTTAAAGCTTTTTCTCTTATCACTGCGCGAAAAGCATGTATTTCTGCTTAATACAGCGAAACAAGCTGTTTTAGACCGAAACGAGCTAAATCACAACACATCGGTTTTACAATTGTTCCTCTGATACGCGTCTAAACTTTTCCTCTTATAACTGCGCGAAAAGCATGTATTCGTGCTTAATACAACGAAACAAGCTGTTTTAGACCGAAACGAGTTAAATCTGAACACATCGGTTTTACAAGTGTCTCTCTAATACGCGTCAAAACTTTTTCTCTTATAACTGCGCGAAAAGCATGTATTCTTGCTTAATACAACGACACAAGCTGTTTTAGACCGAAACGAGCTAAATCACAACACATCGGTTTTACAAGTGTCTCTGATACGCGTCAAAACTTTTTCTTCTATAACTGCGCGTAAAGCATGTATTCGTGCTTAATACAACGAAACAAGCTGTTTTAGACCGAAACGAGCTAAATCTGAACACATCGGTTTTACAAGTGTTCCTCTGATACGCGTCAAAACTTTTTCTCTTATAACTGCGCAAAAAGCATGTATTCTTGCTTAATACAGCGAAACAAGTTGTTTTAGGCCGAAACGAGCTAAATCTGAACACATCGGTTTTACAAGTATCCACGTGATACTCGTCAAAACGTTTTCTCTTATAACTGCGCGAAAAGCATGTATTCTTGCTTAATACAGCGAAACAAGCTGTTTTAGACCGAAATGAGCTAAATCACAACACATCGGTTTTACAAGTGTTCCTCTGATACGCGTCAAAACTTTTTCTTTTATAACTGCGCGAAAAGCATGTATTCTTGCTTAATACAGCGAATCAAGCTGTTTTAGACCGAAACGAGCTAAATCACAACACATCGGTATTACAAGTGTTCCACGTGATACTCCTCAAAACTTTTTCTCTTATAACTGCGCGAAAAACATGTATTCGTGCTTAATACAACGAAACAAGCTGTTTTAGACCAAAACGAGCTAAATCTGAACACATCGGTTTTACAAGTATCCACGTGATACTCGTCAAAACTTTTTCTCTTATAACTGCGCGAAAAGCATGTATTCTTGCTTAATACAACGAAACAAGCTGTTTTAGACCGAAACGAGCTAAATCACAACACATCGGTTTTACAAGTGTCTCTCTAATACGCGTCAAAACTTTTTCTCTTATAACTGCGCGAAAAGCATGTATTCTTGCTTAATACAACGAAACAAGCTGTTTTTGATCGAAACGAGCTAAATCTGAACACATCGGTTTTACAAGTGTTCCTCTGATACGCGTCAAAACTTTTTTCTCTTATAACTGCGCTAAAAGCATGTATTCTTGCTTAGTCCAACGAAACAAGCTGTTTTAGACCGAAACAAGGTAAATCTGAACACATCGGTTTTACAAGTGTCCTTGTGACATGCCTTTAAAACTTTTTCTCTTATAACTGCGCGAAAAGCATGTATTCCTGCTTAATACAGCGAAACAAGCTGTTTTAGACCAAAACGAGCTAAATCACAACACATCGGTTTTACAAGTGTTCCTCTGATACGCGTCAAATTTTTTTTCTCTTATAGCTGCGCGAAAAGCATGTATTCGTGCTTAGTCCAACGAAACAAGCTGTTTTAGACCGAAACGAGGTAAATCTGAGCACATCGGTTTTACAAGTGTCCCTGTGACACGCGTCAAAACTTTTTCTCTTATAACTGCGCGAAAAGCATGTATTCTTGCTTAATACAACGAAACAAGCTGTTGTAGACCGAAATGAGCTAAATCACAACACATCGGTTTTACAAGTGTTCCACGTGATACTCCTCAAAACTTTTTCTCTTATAACTGCGCGAAAAACATGTATTCTTGCTTAATACAACGAAACAAGCTGTTTTAGACCAAAACGAGCTAAATCTGAACACATCGGTTTTACAAGTATCCACGTGATACTCGTCAAAACTTTTTCTCTTATAACTGCGCGAAAAGCATGTATTCTTGCTTAATACAACGAAACAAGCTGTTTTAGACCGAAACGAGCTAAATCACAACACATCGGTTTTACAAGTGTCTCTCTAATACGCGTCAAAACATTTTCTCTTATAACTGCGCGAAAAGCATGTATTCTTGCTTAATACAACGAAACAAGCTGTTTTAGACCGAAACGATGTAAATCTGAACACATCGGTTTTACAAGTATCCACGTGACACTCGTCAAAACTTTTTCTCTTATAACTGCGCGAAAAGCATGTATTCTTGCTTAATACAACGAAACAAGCTGTTTTAGACCGAAACGAGCTACATCACAACACATCGGTTTTACAAGTGTCTCTCTAATACGCGTCAAAACTTTTTCTCTTATAACTGGGCGAAAAGCATGTATTCTTGCTTAATACAACGACACAAGCTGTTTTAGACCGAAACGAGCTAAATCACAACACATCGGTTTTACAAGTGTCTCTGATACGCGTCAAAACTTTTTCTTCTATAACTGCGCGTAAAGCATGTATTCGTGCTTAATACAACGAAACAAGCTGTTTTAGACCGAAACGAGCTAAATCTGAACACATCGGTTTTACAAGTGTTCCTCTGATACGCGTCAAAACTTTTTCTCTTATAACTGCGCAAAAAGCATGTATTCTTGCTTAATACAGCGAAACAAGTTGTTTTAGACCGAAACGAGCTAAATCTGAACACATCGGTTTTACAAGTATCCACGTGATACTCGTCAAAACGTTTTCTCTTATAAGTGCGCGAAAAGCATGTATTCTTGCTTAATACAGCGAAACAAGCTGTTTTAGACCGAAATGAGCTAAATCACAACACATCGGTTTTACAAGTGTTCCTCTGATACGCGTCAAACTTTTTCTTTTATAACTGCGCGAAAAGCATGTATTCTTGCTTAATACAGCGAATCAAGCTGTTTTAGACCGAAACGAGCTAAATCACAACACATCGGTATTACAAGTGTTCCACGTGATACTCGTCAAAACTTTTTCTCTTATAACTGCGCGAAAAACATGTATTCGTGCTTAATACAACGAAACAAGCTGTTTTAGACCAAAACGAGCTAAATCTGAACACATCGGTTTTACAAGTATCCACGTGATACTCGTCAAAACTTTTTCTCTTATAACTGCGCGAAAAGCATGTATTCTTGCTTAATACAACGAAACAAGCTGTTTTAGACCGAAACGAGCTAAATCACAACACATCGGTTTTACAAGTGTCTCTCTAATACGCGTCAAAACTTTTTCTCTTATAACTGCGCGAAAAGCATGTATTCTTGCTTAATACAACGAAACAAGCTGTTTTTGACCGAAACGAGCTAAATCTGAACACATCGGTTTTACAAGTGTTCCTCTGATACGCGTCAAAACTTTTTTCTCTTATAACTGCGCGAAAAGCATGTATTCTTGCTTAGTCCAACGAAACAAGATGTTTTAGACCGAAACAAGGTAAATCTGAACACATCGGTTTTACAAGTGTCCATGTGACATGCCTTTAAAACTTTTTCTCTTATAACTGCGCGAAAAGCATGTATTCCTGCTTAATACAGCGAAACAAGCTGTTTTAGACCAAAACGAGCTAAATCACAACACATCGGTTTTACAAGTGTTCCTCTGATACGCGTCAAATTTTTTTTCTCTTATAGCTGCGCGAAAAGCATGTATTCGTGCTTAGTCCAACGAAACAAGCTGTTTTAGACCGAAACGAGGTAAATCTGAACACATCGGTTTTACAAGTGTCCCTGTGACACGCCTTTAAAGCTTTTTCTCTTATCACTGCGCGAAAAGCATGTATTTCTGCTTAATACAGCGAAACAAGCTGTTTTAGACCGAAACGAGCTAAATCACAACACATCGGTTTTACAATTGTTCCTCTGATACGCGTCTAAACTTTTCCTCTTATAACTGCGCGAAAAGCATGTATTCGTGCTTAATACAACGAAACAAGCTGTTTTAGACCGAAACGAGTTAAATCTGAACACATCGGTTTTACAAGTGTCTCTCTAATACGCGTCAAAACTTTTTCTCTTATAACTGCGCGAAAAGCATGTATTCTTGCTTAATACAACGACACAAGCTGTTTTAGACCGAAACGAGCTAAATCACAACACATCGGTTTTACAAGTGTCTCTGATACGCGTCAAAACTTTTTCTTCTATAACTGCGCGTAAAGCATGTATTCGTGCTTAATACAACGAAACAAGCTGTTTTAGACCGAAACGAGCTAAATCTGAACACATCGGTTTTACAAGTGTTCCTCTGATACGCGTCAAAACTTTTTCTCTTATAACTGCGCAAAAAGCATGTATTCTTGCTTAATACAGCGAAACAAGTTGTTTTAGGCCGAAACGAGCTAAATCTGAACACATCGGTTTTACAAGTATCCACGTGATACTCGTCAAAACGTTTTCTCTTATAACTGCGCGAAAAGCATGTATTCTTGCTTAATACAGCGAAACAAGCTGTTTTAGACCGAAATGAGCTAAATCACAACACATCGGTTTTACAAGTGTTCCTCTGATACGCGTCAAAACTTTTTCTTTTATAACTGCGCGAAAAGCATGTATTCTTGCTTAATACAGCGAATCAAGCTGTTTTAGACCGAAACGAGCTAAATCACAACACATCGGTATTACAAGTGTTCCACGTGATACTCCTCAAAACTTTTTCTCTTATAACTGCGCGAAAAACATGTATTCGTGCTTAATACAACGAAACAAGCTGTTTTAGACCAAAACGAGCTAAATCTGAACACATCGGTTTTACAAGTATCCACGTGATACTCGTCAAAACTTTTTCTCTTATAACTGCGCGAAAAGCATGTATTCTTGCTTAATACAACGAAACAAGCTGTTTTAGACCGAAACGAGCTAAATCACAACACATCGGTTTTACAAGTGTCTCTCTAATACGCGTCAAAACTTTTTCTCTTATAACTGCGCGAAAAGCATGTATTCTTGCTTAATACAACGAAACAAGCTGTTTTTGATCGAAACGAGCTAAATCTGAACACATCGGTTTTACAAGTGTTCCTCTGATACGCGTCAAAACTTTTTTCTCTTATAACTGCGCTAAAAGCATGTATTCTTGCTTAGTCCAACGAAACAAGCTGTTTTAGACCGAAACAAGGTAAATCTGAACACATCGGTTTTACAAGTGTCCTTGTGACATGCCTTTAAAACTTTTTCTCTTATAACTGCGCGAAAAGCATGTATTCCTGCTTAATACAGCGAAACAAGCTGTTTTAGACCAAAACGAGCTAAATCACAACACATCGGTTTTACAAGTGTTCCTATGATACGCGTCAAATTTTTTTTCTCTTATAGCTGCGCGAAAAGCATGTATTCGTGCTTAGTCCAACGAAACAAGCTGTTTTAGACCGAAACGAGGTAAATCTGAGCACATCGGTTTTACAAGTGTCCCTGTGACACGCGTCAAAACTTTTTCTCTTATAACTGCGCGAAAAGCATGTATTCTTGCTTAATACAACGAAACAAGCTGTTGTAGACCGAAATGAGCTAAATCACAACACATCGGTTTTACAAGTGTTCCACGTGATACTCCTCAAAACTTTTTCTCTTATAACTGCGCGAAAAACATGTATTCTTGCTTAATACAAGGAAACAAGCTGTTTTAGACCAAAACGAGCTAAATCTGAACACATCGGTTTTACAAGTATCCACGTGATACTCGTCAAAACTTTTTCTCTTATAACTGCGCGAAAAGCATGTATTCTTGCTTAATACAACGAAACAAGCTGTTTTAGACCGAAACGAGCTAAATCACAACACATCGGTTTTACAAGTGTCTCTCTAATACGCGTCAAAACTTTTTCTCTTATAACTGCGCGAAAAGCATGTATTCTTGCTTAATACAACAAAACAAGCTGTTTTTGATCGAAACGAGCTAAATCTGAACACATCGGTTTTACAAGTGTTCCTCTGATACGCGTCAAAACTTTTTTCTCTTATAACTGCGCTAAAAGCATGTATTCTTGCTTAGTCCAACGAAACAAGCTGTTTTAGACCGAAACAAGGTAAATCTGAACACATCGGTTTTACAAGTGTCCTTGTGACATGCCTTTAAAACTTTTTCTCTTATAACTGCGCGAAAAGCATGTATTCCTGCTTAATACAGCGAAACAAGCTGTTTTAGACCAAAACGAGCTAAATCACAACACATCGGTTTTACAAGTGTTCCTCTGATACGCGTCAAATTTTTTTTCTCTTATAGCTGCGCGAAAAGCATGTATTCGTGCTTAGTCCAACGAAACAAGCTGTTTTAGACCGAAACGAGGTAAATCTGAGCACATCGGTTTTACAAGTGTCCCTGTGACACGCGTCAAAACTTTTTCTCTTATAACTGCGCGAAAAGCATGTATTCTTGCTTAATACAACGAAACAAGCTGTTGTAGACCGAAATGAGCTAAATCACAACACATCGGTTTTACAAGTGTTCCACGTGATACTCCTTAAAACTTTTTCTCTTATAACTGCGCGAAAAACATGTATTCGTGCTTAATACAACGAAACAAGCTGTTTTAGACCAAAACGAGCTAAATCTGAACACATCGGTTTTACAAGTATCCACGTGATACTCGTCAAAACTTTTTCTCTTATAACTGCGCGAAAAGCATGTATTCTTGCTTAATACAACGAAACAAGCTGTTTTAGACCGAAACGAGCTAAATCACAACACATCGGTTTTACAAGTGTCTCTCTAATACGCGTCAAAACTTTTTCTCTTATAACTGCGCGAAAAGCATGTATTCTTGCTTAATACAACGAAACAAGCTGTTTTTGATCGAAACGAGCTAAATCTGAACACATCGGTTTTACAAGTGTTCCTCTGATACGCGTCAAAACTTTTTTCTCTTATAACTGCGCTAAAAGCATGTATTCTTGCTTAGTCCAACGAAACAAGCTGTTTTAGACCGAAACAAGGTAAATCTGAACAGATCGGTTTTACAAGTGTCCTTGTGACATGCCTTTAAAACTTTTTCTCTTATAACTGCGCGAAAAGCATGTATTCCTGCTTAATACAGCGAAACAAGCTGTTTTAGACCAAAACGAGCTAAATCACAACACATCGGTTTTACAAGTGTTCCTCTGATACGCGTCAAATTTTTTTTCTCTTATAGCTGCGCGAAAAGCATGTATTCGTGCTTAGTCCAACGAAACAAGCTGTTTTAGACCGAAACGAGGTAAATCTGAGCACATCGGTTTTACAAGTGTCCCTGTGACACGCGTCAAAACTTTTTCTCTTATAACTGCGCGAAAAGCATGTATTCTTCCTTAATACAACGAAACAAGCTGTTGTAGACCGAAATGAGCTAAATCACAACACATCGGTTTTACAAGTGTTTTTCTGATAGGCGTCAAAATTTTTTCTCTTATAACTGCGCGAAAAGCATGTATTCTTGCTTAATACAGCGAAACAAGCTGTTTTAGACCGAAACGAGCTAAATCACAACACATCGGTATTACAAGTATCCACGTGATACTCGTCAAAACTTTTTCTCTTATAACTGCGCGAAAAGCATGTATTCTTGCTTAATACAACGAAACAAGCTGTTTTAGACCGAAACGAGCTAAATCACAACACATCGGTTTTACAAGTGTCTCCCTGATACGCGTCAAAACTTTCTCTTCTATAACTGCGCGTAAAGCATGTATTCGTGCTTAATACAACAAAACAAGCTGTTTTAGACCGAAACGAGCTAAATCTGAACTCATCGGTTTTACAAGTGTTCCTCTGATACACGTCAAAACTTTTTCTCTTATAACTGCGCGAAAAGCATGTATTCTTGCTTAATACAGCGAAACAAGCTGTTTTAGACCGAAACGAGCTAAATCACAACACATCGGTTTTACAAGTGTTCCTCTGATACGCGTCAAAACTTTTTTTCTTATAACTGCGCGAAAAGCATGTATTCTTACTTAATACAGCGAAACAAGCTGTTTTAGACCGAAACGAGCTAAATCACAACACATCGGTTTTACAAGTTTTCCTCTGATACGCGTCAAAACTTTTTCTCTTATAACTGCGCGAAAAGCATGTATTCTTGCTTAATACAGCGAAACAAGCTGTTTTAGACCGAAACGAGCTAAATCACAACACATCGGTATTACAAGTGTTCCACGTGATACTCGTCAAAACTTTTTCTCTTATAGCTGCGCGAAACGCATGTATTCTTGCTTAATACAACGAAACAAGCTGTTTTAGACCGAAACGAGCTAAATCTGAACACATCGGTTTTACAAGTATCCACGTGACACTCGTCAAAACTTTTTCTCTTATAACTGCGCGAAAAGCATGTATTCTTGCTTAATACAACGAAACAAGCTGTTTTAGACCGAAACGAGCTAAATCACAACACATCGGTTTTACAAGTGTCTCTCTAATACGCGTCAAAACTTTTTCTCTTATAACTGCGCGAAAAGCATGTATTCTTGCTTAATACAACGACACAAGCTGTTTTAGACCGAAACGAGCTAAATCACAACACATCGGTTTTACAAGTGTCTCTGATACGCGTCAAAACTTTTTCTTCTATAACTGCGCGTAAAGCATGTATTCGTGCTTAATACAACGAAACAAGCTGTTTTAGACCGAAACGAGCTAAATCTGAACACATCGGTTTTACAAGTGTTCCTCTGATACGCGTCAAAACTTTTTCTCTTATAACTGCGCAAAAAGCATGTATTCTTGCTTAATACAGCGAAACAAGTTGTTTTAGACCGAAACGAGCTAAATCTGAACACATCGGTTTTACAAGTATCCACGTGATACTCGTCAAAACGTTTTCTCTTATAACTGCGCGAAAAGCATGTATTCTTGCTTAATACAGCGAAACAAGCTGTTTTAGACCGAAATGAGCTAAATCACAACACATCGGTTTTACAAGTGTTCCTCTGATACGCGTCAAAACTTTTTCTTTTATAACTGCGCGAAAAGCATGTATTCTTGCTTAATACAGCGATTCAAGCTGTTTTAGACCGAAACGAGCTAAATCACAACACATCGGTATTACAAGTGTTCCACGTGATACTCGTCAAAACTTTTTCTCTTATAACTGCGCGAAAAACATGTATTCGTGCTTAATACAACGAAACAAGCTGTTTTAGACCAAAACGAGCTAAATTTGAACACATCGGTTTTACAAGTATCCACGTGATACTCGTCAAAACTTTTTCTCTTATAACTGCGCGAAAAGCATGTATTCTTGCTTAATACAACGAAACAAGCTGTTTTAGACCGAAACGAGCTAAATCACAACACATCGGTTTTACAAGTGTCTCTCTAATACGCGTCAAAACTTTTTCTCTTATAACTGCGCGAAAAGCATGTATTCTTGCTTAATACAACGAAACAAGCTGTTTTTGACCGAAACGAGCTAAATCTGAACACATCGGTTTTACAAGTGTTCCTCTGATACGCGTCAAAACTTTTTTCTCTTATAACTGCGCTAAAAGCATGTATTCTTGCTTAGTCCAACGAAACAAGCTGTTTTAGACCGAAACAAGGTAAATCTGAACACATCGGTTTTACAAGTGTCCTTGTGACATGCCTTTAAAACTTTTTCTCTTATAACTGCGCGAAAAGCATGTATTCCTGCTTAATACAGCGAAACAAGCTGTTTTAGACCAAAACGAGCTAAATCACAACACATCGGTTTTACAAGTGTTCCTCTGATACGCGTCAAATTTTTTTTCTCTTATAGCTGCGCGAAAAGCATGTATTCGTGCTTAGTCCAACGAAACAAGCTGTTTTAGACCGAAACGAGGTAAATCTGAGCACATCGGTTTCACAAGTGTCCCTGTGACACGCGTCAAAACTTTTTCTCTTATAACTGCGCGAAAAGCATGTATTCTTGCTTAATACAACGAAACAAGCTGTTGTAGACCGAAATGAGCTAAATCACAACACATCGGTTTTACAAGTGTTCCTCTGATAGGCGTCAAAATTTTTTCTCTTATAACTGCGCGAAAAGCATGTATTCTTGCTTAATACAGCGAAACAAGCTGTTTTAGACCGAAACGAGCTAAATCACAACACATCGGTATTACAAGTATCCACGTGATACTCGTCAAAACTTTTTCTCTTATAACTGCGCGAAAAGCATGTATTCTTGCTTAATACAACGAAACAAGCTGTTTTAGACCGAAACGAGCTAAATCACAACACATCGGTTTTACAAGTGTCTCCCTGATACGCGTCAAAACTTTTTCTTCTATAACTGCGCGTAAAGCATGTATTCGTGCTTAATACAACAAAACAAGCTGTTTTAGACCGAAACGAGCTAAATCTGAACTCATCGGTTTTACAAGTGTTCCTCTGATACACGTCAAAACTTTTTCTCTTATAACTGCGCGAAAAGCATGTATTCTTGCTTAATACAGCGAAACAAGCTGTTTTAGACCGAAACGAGCTAAATCACAACACATCGGTTTTACAAGTGTTCCTCTGATACGCGTCAAAACTTTTTCTCTTATAACTGCGCGAAAAGCATGTATTCTTACTTAATACAGCGAAACAAGCTGTTTTAGACCGAAACGAGCTAAATCACAAGACATCGGTTTTACAAGTTTTCCTCTGATACGCGTCAAAACTTTTTCTCTTATAACTGCGCGAAAAGCATGTATTCTTGCTTAATACAGCGAAACAAGCTGTTTTAGACCGAAACGAGCTAAATCACAACACATCGGTATTACAAGTGTTCCACGTGATACGCGTCAAAACTTTTTCTCTTATAACTGCGCGAAAAGCATGTATTCTTACTTAATACAGCGAAACAAGCTGTTTTAGACCGAAACGAGCTAAATCACAAGACATCGGTTTTACAAGTTTTCCTCTGATACGCGTCAAAACTTTTTCTCTTATAACTGCGCGAAAAGCATGTATTCTTGCCTAATACAACGAAACAAGCTGTTTTAGACCGAAACGAGCTAAATCACAACACATCGGTTTTACAAGTGTCTCTCTAATACGCGTCAAAACTTTTTCTCTTATAACTGCGCGAAAAGCATGTATTCTTGCTTAATACAACGAAACAAGCTGTTTTTGACCGAAACGAGCTAAATCTGAACACATCGGTTTTACAAGTGTTCCTCTGATACGCGTCAAAACTTTTTTCTCTTATAACTGCGCTAAAAGCATGTATTCTTGCTTAGTCCAACGAAACAAGCTGTTTTAGACCGAAACAAGGTAAATCTGAACACATCGGTTTTACAAGTGTCCTGTGACATGCCTTTAAAACTTTTTCTCTTATAACTGCGCGAAAAGCATGTATTCCTGCTTAATACAGCGAAACAAGCTGTTTTAGACCAAAACGAGCTAAATCACAACACATCGGTTTTACAAGTGTTCCTCTGATACGCGTCAAATTTTTTTTCTCTTATAGCTGCGCGAAAAGCATGTATTCGTGCTTAGTCCAACGAAACAAGCTGTTTTAGACCGAAACGAGGTAAATCTGAGCACATCGGTTTCACAAGTGTCCCTGTGACACGCGTCAAAACTTTTTCTCTTATAACTGCGCGAAAAGCATGTATTCTTGCTTAATACAACGAAACAAGCTGTTGTAGACCGAAATGAGCTAAATCACAACACATCGGTTTTACAAGTGTTCCTCTGATAGGCGTCAAAATTTTTTCTCCTATAACTGCGCGAAAAGCATGTATTCTTGCTTAATACAGCGAAACAAGCTGTTTTAGACCGAAACGAGCTAAATCACAACACATCGGTATTACAAGTATCCACGTGATACTCGTCAAAACTTTTTCTCTTATAACTGCGCGAAAAGCATGTATTCTTGCTTAATACAACGAAACAAGCTGTTTTAGACCGAAACGAGCTAAATCACAACACATCGGTTTTACAAGTGTCTCCCTGATACGCGTCAAAACTTTTTCTTCTATAACTGCGCGTAAAGCATGTATTCGTGCTTAATACAACAAAACAAGCTGTTTTAGACCGAAACGAGCTAAATCTGAACTCATCGGTTTTACAAGTGTTCCTCTGATACACGTCAAAACTTTTTCTCTTATAACTGCGCGAAAAGCATGTATTCTTGCTTAATACAGCGAAACAAGCTGTTTTAGACCGAAACGAGCTAAATCACAACACATCGGTTTTACAAGTGTTCCTCTGATACGCGTCAAAACTTTTTCTCTTATAACTGCGCGAAAAGCATGTATTCTTACTTAATACAGCGAAACAAGCTGTTTTAGACCGAAACGAGCTAAATCACAAGACATCGGTTTTACAAGTTTTCCTCTGATACGCGTCAAAACTTTTTCTCTTATAACTGCGCGAAAAGCATGTATTCTTGCTTAATACAGCGAAACAAGCTGTTTTAGACCGAAACGAGCTAAATCACAACACATCGGTATTACAAGTGTTCCACGTGATACTCGTCAAAACTTTTTCTCTTATAACTGCGCGAAAAGCATGTATTCTTGCTTAATACAACGAAACAAGCTGTTTTAGACCGAAACGATGTAAATCTGAACACATCGGTTTTACAAGTATCCACGTGACACTCGTCAAAACTTTTTCTCTTATAACTGCGCGAAAAGCATGTATTCTTGCCTAATACAACGAAACAAGCTGTTTTAGACCGAAACGAGCTAAATCACAACACATCGGTTTTACAAGTGTCTTTCTAATACGCGTCAAAACTTTTTCTCTTATAACTGCGCGAAAAGCATGTATTCTTGCTTAATACAACGACACAAGCTGTTTTAGACCGAAACGAGCTAAATCACAACACATCGGTTTTACAAGTGTCTCTGATACGCGTCAAAACTTTTTCTTCTATAACTGCGCGTAAAGCATGTATTCGTGCTTAATACAACGAAACAAGCTGTTTTAGACCGAAACGAGCTAAATCTGAACACATCGGTTTTACAAGTGTTCCTCTGATACGCGTCAAAACTTTTTCTCTTATAACTGCGCAAAAAGCATGTATTCTTGCTTAATACAGCGAAACAAGTTGTTTTAGACCGAAACGAGCTAAATCTGAACACATCGGTTTTACAAGTATCCACGTGATACTCGTCAAAACGTTTTCTCTTATAACTGCGCGAAAAGCATGTATTCTTGCTTAATACAGCGAAACAAGCTGTTTTAGACCGAAATGAGCTAAATCACAACACATCGGTTTTACAAGTGTTCCTCTGATACGCGTCAAAA
Organism: Amblyomma americanum; assembly: GCF_052857255.1. NCBI lineage: Eukaryota > Metazoa > Arthropoda > Arachnida > Ixodida > Ixodidae > Amblyomma > Amblyomma americanum. Next base: position 441,684 of record NW_027526489.1, on the reverse strand, counting down.
CTTTTTCTTTTATAACTGCGCGAAAAGCATGTATTCTTGCTTAATACAGCGAATCAAGCTGTTTTAGACCGAAACGAGCTAAATCACAACACATCGGTATTACAGGTGTTCCACGTGATACTCGTCAAAACTTTTTCTCTTATAACTGCGCGAAAAACATGTATTCGTGCTTAATACAACGAAACAAGCTGTTTTAGACCAAAACGAGCTAAATCTGATCACATCGGTTTTACAAGTATCCACGTGATACTCGTCAAAACTTTTTCTCTTATAACTGCGCGAAAAGCATGTATTCTTGCTTAATACAACGAAACAAGCTGTTTTAGACCGAAACGAGCTAAATCACAACACATCGGTTTTACAAGTGTCTCTCTAATACGCGTCAAAACTTTTTCTCTTATAACTGCGCGAAAAGCATGTATTCTTGCTTAATACAACGAAACAAGCTGTTTTTGACCGAAACGAGCTAAATCTGAACACATCGGTTTTACAAGTGTTCCTCTGATACGCGTCAAAACTTTTTTCTCTTATAACTGCGCGAAAAGCATGTATTCTTGCTTAGTCCAACGAAACAAGATGTTTTAGACCGAAACAAGGTAAATCTGAACACATCGGTTTTACAAGTGTCCATGTGACATGCCTTTAAAACTTTTTCTCTTATAACTGCGCGAAAAGCATGTATTCCTGCTTAATACAGCGAAACAAGCTGTTTTAGACCAAAACGAGCTAAATCACAACACATCGGTTTTACAAGTGTTCCTCTGATACGCGTCAAATTTTTTTCTCTTATAGCTGCGCGAAAAGCATGTATTCGTGCTTAGTCCAACGAAACAAGCTGTTTTAGACCGAAACGAGGTAAATCTGAACACATCGGTTTTACAAGTGTCCCTGTGACACGCCTTTAAAGCTTTTTCTCTTATCACTGCGCGAAAAGCATGTATTTCTGCTTAATACAGCGAAACAAGCTGTTTTAGACCGAAACGAGCTAAATCACAACACATCGGTTTTACAATTGTTCCTTTGATACGCGTCTAAACTTTTCCTCTTATAACTGCGCGAAAAGCATGTATTCGTGCTTAATACAACGAAACAAGCTGTTTTAGACCGAAACGAGTTAAATCTGAACACATCGGTTTTACAAGTGTCTCTCTAATACGCGTCAAAACTTTTTCTCTTATAACTGCGCGAAAAGCATGTATTCTTGCTTAATACAACGACACAAGCTGTTTTAGACCGAAACGAGCTAAATCACAACACATCGGTTTTACAAGTGTCTCTGATACGCGTCAAAACTTTTTCTTCTATAACTGCGCGTAAAGCATGTATTCGTGCTTAATACAACGAAACAAGCTGTTTTAGACCGAAACGAGCTAAATCTGAACACATCGGTTTTACAAGTGTTCCTCTGATACGCGTCAAAACTTTTTCTCTTATAACTGCGCAAAAAGCATGTATTCTTGCTTAATACAGCGAAACAAGTTGTTTTAGGCCGAAACGAGCTAAATCTGAACACATCGGTTTTACAAGTATCCACGTGATACTCGTCAAAACGTTTTCACTTATAACTGCGCGAAAAGCATGTATTCTTGCTTAATACAGCGAAACAAGCTGTTTTAGACCGAAATGAGCTAAATCACAACACATCGGTTTTACAAGTGTTCCTCTGATACGCGTCAAAACTTTTTCTTTTATAACTGCGCGAAAACCATGTATTCTTGCTTAATACAGCGAATCAAGCTGTTTTAGACCGAAACGAGCTAAATCACAACACATCGGTATTACAAGTGTTCCACGTGATACTCCTCAAAACGTTTTCTCTTATAACTGCGCGAAAAACATGTATTCGTGCTTAATACAACGAAACAAGCTGTTTTAGACCAAAACGAGCTAAATCTGAACACATCGGTTTTACAAGTATCCACGTGATACTCGTCAAAACTTTTTCTCTTATAACTGCGCGAAAAGCATGTATTCTTGCTTAATACAACGAAACAAGCTGTTTTAGACCGAAACGAGCTAAATCACAACACATCGGTTTTACAAGTGTCTCTCTAATACGCGTCAAAACTTTTTCTCTTATAACTGCGCGAAAAGCATGTATTCTTGCTTAATACAACGAAACAAGCTGTTTTTGATCGAAACGAGCTAAATCTGAACACATCGGTTTTACAAGTGTTCCTCTGATACGCGTCAAAACTTTTTTCTCTTATAACTGCGCTAAAAGCATGTATTCTTGCTTAGTCCAACGAAACAAGCTGTTTTAGACCGAAACAAGGTAAATCTGAACACATCGGTTTTACAAGTGTCCTTGTGACATGCCTTTAAAACTTTTTCTCCTATAACTGCGCGAAAAGCATGTATTCTTGCTTAATACAACGAAACAAGCTGTTGTAGACCGAAATGAGCTAAATCACAACACATTGGTTTTACAAGTGTTCCTCTGATAGGCGTCAAAATTTTTTCTCTTATTACTGCGCGAAAAGCATGTATTCTTGCTTAATACAGCGAAACAAGCTGTTTTAGACCGAAACGAGCTAAATCACAACACATCGGTTTTACAAGTGTCTCCCTGATACGCGTCAAAACTTTTCTTCTATAACTGCGCGTAAAGCATGTATTCGTGCTTAATACAACAAAACAAGCTGTTTTAGACCGAAACGAGCTAAATCTGAACTCATCGGTTTTACAAGTGTTCCTCTGATACACGTCAAAACTTTTTCTCTTATAACTGCGCGAAAAGCATGTATTCTTGCTTAATACAGCGAAACAAGCTGTTTTAGACCGAAACGAGCTAAATCACAACACATCGGTTTTACAAGTGTTCCTCTGATACGCGTCAAAACTTTTTGTCTCATAACTGCGCGAAAAGCATGTATTCTTACTTAATACAGCGAAACAAGCTGTTTTAGACCGAAACGAGCTAAATCACAACACATCGGTTTTACAAGTTTTCCTCTGATACGCGTCAAAACTTTTTCTCTTATAACTGCGCGAAAAGCATGTATTCTTGCTTAATACAGCGAAACAAGCTGTTTTAGACCGAAACGAGCTAAATCACAACACATCGGTATTACAAGTGTTCCACGTGATACTCGTCAAAACTTTTTCTCTTATAACTGCGCGAAAAGCATGTATTCTTGCTTAATACAACGAAACAAGCTGTTTTAGACCGAAACGAGCTAAATCTGAACACATCGGTTTTACAAGTATCCACGTGACACTCGTCAAAACTTTTTCTCTTATAACTGCGCGAAAAGCATGTATTCTTGCTTAATACAACGAAACAAGCTGTTTTAGACCGAAACGAGCTAAATCACAACACATCGGTTTTACAAGTGTCTCTCTAATACGCGTCAAAACTTTTTCTCTTATAACTGCGCGAAAAGCATGTATTCTTGCTTAATACGACACAAGCTGTTTTAGACCGAAACGAGCTAAATCACAACACATCGGTTTTACAAGTGTCTCTGATACGCGTCAAAACTTTTTCTTCTATAACTGCGCGTAAAGCATGTATTCGTGCTTAATACAACGAAACAAGCTGTTTTAGACCGAAACGAGCTAAATCTGAACACATCGGTTTTACAAGTGTTCCTCTGATACGCGTCAAAACTTTTTCTCTTATAACTGCGCAAAAAGCATGTATTCTTGCTTAATACAGCGAAACAAGTTGTTTTAGACCGAAACGAGCTAAATCTGAACACATCGGTTTTACAAGTATCCACGTGATACTCGTCAAAACGTTTTCTCCTATAACTGCGCGAAAAGCATGTATTCTTGCTTAATACAGCGAAACAAGCTGTTTTAGACCGAAACGAGCTAAATCACAACACATCGGTATTACAAGTGTTCCACGTGATACTCGTCAAAACTTTTTCTCTTATAACTGCGCGAAAAGCATGTATTCTTGCTTAATACAACGAAACAAGCTGTTTTAGACCGAAACGATGTAAATCTGAACACATCGGTTTTACAAGTATCCACGTGACACTCGTCAAAACTTTTTCTCTTATAACTGCGCGAAAAGCATGTATTCTTGCCTAATACAACGAAACAAGCTGTTTTAGACCAAAACGAGCTAAATCTGAACACATCGGTTTTACAAGTATCCACGTGATACTCGTCAAAACTTTTTCTCTTATAACTGCGCGAAAAGCATGTATTCTTGCTTAATACAACGAAACAAGCTGTTTTAGACCGAAACGAGCTAAATCACAACACATCGGTTTTACAAGTGTCTCTCTAATACGCGTCAAAACTTTTTCTCTTATAACTGCGCGAAAAGCATGTATTCTTGCTTAATACAACGAAACAAGCTGTTTTTGACCGAAACGAGCTAAATCTGAACACATCGGTTTTACAAGTGTTCCTCTGATACGCGTCAAAACTTTTTTCTCTTATAACTGCGCGAAAAGCATGTATTCTTGCTTAGTCCAACGAAACAAGATGTTTTAGACCGAAACAAGGTAAATCTGAACACATCGGTTTTACAAGTGTCCATGTGACATGCCTTTAAAACTTTTTCTCTTATAACTGCGCGAAAAGCATGTATTCCTGCTTAATACAGCGAAACAAGCTGTTTTACACCAAAACGAGCTAAATCACAACACATCGGTTTTACAAGTGTTCCTCTGATACGCGTCAAATTTTTTTCTCTTATAGCTGCGCGAAAAGCATGTATTCGTGCTTAGTCCAACGAAACAAGCTGTTTTAGACCGAAACGAGGTAAATCTGAACACATCGGTTTTACAAGTGTCCCTGTGACACGCCTTTAAAGCTTTTTCTCTTATCACTGCGCGAAAAGCATGTATTTCTGCTTAATACAGCGAAACAAGCTGTTTTAGACCGAAACGAGCTAAATCACAACACATCGGTTTTACAATTGTTCCTCTGATACGCGTCTAAACTTTTCCTCTTATAACTGCGCGAAAAGCATGTATTCGTGCTTAATACAACGAAACAAGCTGTTTTAGACCGAAACGAGTTAAATCTGAACACATCGGTTTTACAAGTGTCTCTCTAATACGCGTCAAAACTTTTTCTCTTATAACTGCGCGAAAAGCATGTATTCTTGCTTAATACAACGACACAAGCTGTTTTAGACCGAAACGAGCTAAATCACAACACATCGGTTTTACAAGTGTCTCTGATACGCGTCAAAACTTTTTCTTCTATAACTGCGCGTAAAGCATGTATTCGTGCTTAATACAACGAAACAAGCTGTTTTAGACCGAAACGAGCTAAATCTGAACACATCGGTTTTACAAGTGTTCCTCTGATACGCGTCAAAACGTTTTCTCTTATAACTGCGCAAAAAGCATGTATTCTTGCTTAATACAGCGAAACAAGTTGTTTTAGGCCGAAACGAGCTAAATCTGAACACATCGGTTTTACAAGTATCCACGTGATACTCGTCAAAACGTTTTCTCTTATAACTGCGCGAAAAGCATGTATTCTTGCTTAATACAGCGAAACAAGCTGTTTTAGACCGAAATGAGCTAAATCACAACACATCGGTTTTACAAGTGTTCCTCTGATACGCGTCAAAACTTTTTCTTTTATAACTGCGCGAAAACCATGTATTCTTGCTTAATACAGCGAATCAAGCTGTTTTAGACCGAAACGAGCTAAATCACAACACATCGGTATTACAAGTGTTCCACGTGATACTCGTCAAAACTTTTTCTCTTATAACTGCGCGAAAAACATGTATTCGTGCTTAATACAACGAAACAAGCTGTTTTAGACCAAAACGAGCTAAATCTGAACACATCGGTTTTACAAGTATCCACGTGATACTCGTCAAAACTTTTTCTCTTATAACTGCGCGAAAAGCATGTATTCTTGCTTAATACAACGAAACAAGCTGTTTTAGACCGAAACGAGCTAAATCACAACACATCGGTTTTACAAGTGTCTCTCTAATACGCGTCAAAACTTTTTCTCTTATAACTGCGCGAAAAGCATGTATTCTTGCTTAATACAACGAAACAAGCTGTTTTTGACCGAAACGAGCTAAATCTGAACACATCGGTTTTACAAGTGTTCCTCTGATACGCGTCAAAACTTTTTTCTCTTATAACTGCGCGAAAAGCATGTATTCTTGCTTAGTCCAACGAAACAAGATGTTTTAGACCGAAACAAGGTAAATCTGAACACATCGGTTTTACAAGTGTCCATATGACATGCCTTTAAAACTTTTTCTCTTATAACTGCGCGAAAAGCATGTATTCCTGCTTAATACAGCGAAACAAGCTGTTTTAGACCAAAACGAGCTAAATCACAACACATCGGTTTTACAAGTGTTCCTCTGATACGCGTCAAATTTTTTTCTCTTATAGCTGCGCGAAAAGCATGTATTCGTGCTTAGTCCAACGAAACAAGCTGTTTTAGACCGAAACGAGGTAAATCTGAACACATCGGTTTTACAAGTGTCCCTGTGACACGCCTTTAAAGCTTTTTCTCTTATCACTGCGCGAAAAGCATGTATTTCTGCTTAATACAGCGAAACAAGCTGTTTTAGACCGAAACGAGCTAAATCACAACACATCGGTTTTACAATTGTTCCTCTGATACGCGTCTAAACTTTTCCTCTTATAACTGCGCGAAAAGCATGTATTCGTGCTTAATACAACGAAACAAGCTGTTTTAGACCGAAACGAGTTAAATCTGAACACATCGGTTTTACAAGTGTCTCTCTAATACGCGTCAAAACTTTTTCTCTTATAACTGCGCGAAAAGCATGTATTCTTGCTTAATACAACGACACAAGCTGTTTTAGACCGAAACGAGCTAAATCACAACACATCGGTTTTACAAGTGTCTCTGATACGCGTCAAAACTTTTTCTTCTATAACTGCGCGTAAAGCATGTATTCGTGCTTAATACAACGAAACAAGCTGTTTTAGACCGAAACGAGCTAAATCTGAACACATCGGTTTTACAAGTGTTCCTCTGATACGCGTCAAAACTTTTTCTCTTATAACTGCGCAAAAAGCATGTATTCTTGCTTAATACAGCGAAACAAGTTGTTTTAGGCCGAAACGAGCTAAATCTGAACACATCGGTTTTACAAGTATCCACGTGATACTCGTCAAAACGTTTTCTCTTATAACTGCGCGAAAAGCATGTATTCTTGCTTAATACAGCGAAACAAGCTGTTTTAGACCGAAATGAGCTAAATCACAACACATCGGTTTTACAAGTGTTCCTCTGATACGCGTCAAAACTTTTTCTTTTATAACTGCGCGAAAACCATGTATTCTTGCTTAATACAGCGAATCAAGCTGTTTTAGACCGAAACGAGCTAAATCACAACACATCGGTATTACAAGTGTTCCACGTGATACTCCTCAAAACTTTTTCTCTTATAACTGCGCGAAAAACATGTATTCGTGCTTAATACAACGAAACAAGCTGTTTTAGACCAAAACGAGCTAAATCTGAACACATCGGTTTTACAAGTATCCACGTGATACTCGTCAAAACTTTTTCTCTTATAACTGCGCGAAAAGCATGTATTCTTGCTTAATACAACGAAACAAGCTGTTTTAGACCGAAACGAGCTAAATCACAACACATCGGTTTTACAAGTGTCTCTCTAATACGCGTCAAAACTTTTTCTCTTATAACTGCGCGAAAAGCATGTATTCTTGCTTAATACAACGAAACAAGCTGTTTTTGATCGAAACGAGCTAAATCTGAACACATCGGTTTTACAAGTGTTCCTCTGATACGCGTCAAAACTTTTTTCTCTTATAACTGCGCTAAAAGCATGTATTCTTGCTTAGTCCAACGAAACAAGCTGTTTTAGACCGAAACAAGGTAAATCTGAACACATCGGTTTTACAAGTGTCCTTGTGACATGCCTTTAAAACTTTTTCTCTTATAACTGCGCGAAAAGCATGTATTCCTGTTTAATACAGCGAAACAAGCTGTTTTAGACCAAAACGAGCTAAATCACAACACATCGGTTTTACAAGTGTTTCTCTGATACGCGTCAAATTTTTTTTCTCTTATAGCTGCGCGAAAAGCATGTATTCGTGCTTAGTCCAACGAAACAAGCTGTTTTAGACCGAAACGAGGTAAATCTGATCACATCGGTTTTACAAGTGTCCCTGTGACACGCGTCAAAACTTTTTCTCCTATAACTGCGCGAAAAGCATGTATTCTTGCTTAATACAACGAAACAAGCTGTTGTAGACCGAAATGAGCTAAATCACAACACATTGGTTTTACAAGTGTTCCTCTGATAGGCGTCAAAATTTTTTCTCTTATAACTGCGCGAAAAGCATGTATTCTTGCTTAATACAGCGAAACAAGCTGTTTTAGACCGAAACGAGCTAAATCACAACACATCGGTATTACAAGTATCCACGTGATACTCGTCAAAACTTTTTCTCTTATAACTGCGCGAAAAGCATGTATTCTTGCTTAATACAACGAATCAAGCTGTTTTAGACCGAAACGAGCTAAATCACAACACATCGGTTTTACAAGTGTCTCCCTGATACGCGTCAAAACTTTTTCTTCTATAACTGCGCGTAAAGCATGTATTCGTGCTTAATACAACAAAACAAGCTGTTTTAGACCGAAACGAGCTAAATCTGAACTCATCGGTTTTACAAGTGTTCCTCTGATACACGTCAAAACTTTTTCTCTTATAACTGCGCGAAAAGCATGTATTCTTGCTTAATACAGCGAAACAAGCTGTTTTAGACCGAAACGAGCTAAATCACAACACATCGGTTTTACAAGTGTTCCTCTGATACGCGTCAAAACTTTTTCTCTCATAACTGCGCGAAAAGCATGTATTCTTACTTAATACAGCGAAACAAGCTGTTTTAGACCGAAACGAGCTAAATCACAACACATCGGTTTTACAAGTTTTCCTCTGATACGCGTCAAAACTTTTTCTCTTATAACTGCGCGAAAAGCATGTATTCTTGCTTAATACAGCGAAACAAGCTGTTTTAGACCGAAACGAGCTAAATCACAACACATCGGTATTACAAGTGTTCCACGTGATACTCGTCAAAACTTTTTCTCTTATAACTGCGCGAAAAGCATGTATTCTTGCTTAATACAACGAAACAAGCTGTTTTAGACCGAAACGAGCTAAATCTGAACACATCGGTTTTACAAGTATCCACGTGACACTCGTCAAAACTTTTTCTCTTATAACTGCGCGAAAAGCATGTATTCTTGCTTAATACAACGAAACAAGCTGTTTTAGACCGAAACGAGCTAAATCACAACACATCGGTTTTACAAGTGTCTCTCTAATACGCGTCAAAACTTTTTCTCTTATAACTGCGCGAAAAGCATGCATTCTTGCTTAATACGACACAAGCTGTTTTAGACCGAAACGAGCTAAATCACAACACATCGGTTTTACAAGTGTCTCTGATACGCGTCAAAACTTTTTCTTCTATAACTGCGCGTAAAGCATGTATTCGTGCTTAATACAACGAAACAAGCTGTTTTAGACCGAAACGAGCTAAATCTGAACACATCGGTTTTACAAGTGTTCCTCTGATACGCGTCAAAACTTTTTCTCTTATAACTGCGCAAAAAGCATGTATTCTTGCTTAATACAGCGAAACAAGTTGTTTTAGACCGAAACGAGCTAAATCTGAACACATCGGTTTTACAAGTATCCACGTGATACTCGTCAAAACGTTTTCTCTTATAACTGCGCGAAAAGCATGTATTCTTGCTTAATACAGCGAAACAAGCTGTTTTAGACCGAAATGAGCTAAATCACAACACATCGGTTTTACAAGTGTTCCTCTGATACGCGTCAAAACTTTTTCTTTTATAACTGCGCGAAAAGCATGTATTCTTGCTTAATACAGCGAATCAAGCTGTTTTAGACCGAAACGAGCTAAATCACAACACATCGGTATTACAAGTGTTCCACGTGATACTCGTCAAAACTTTTTCTCTTATAACTGCGCGAAAAACATGTATTCGTGCTTAATACAACGAAACAAGCTGTTTTAGACCAAAACGAGCTAAATCTAAACACATCGGTTTTACAAGTATCCACGTGATACTCGTCAAAACTTTTTCTCTTATAACTGCGCGAAAAGCATGTATTCTTGCTTAATACAACGAAACAAGCTGTTTTAGACCGAAACGAGCTAAATCACAACACATCGGTTTTACAAGTGTCTCTCTAATACGCGTCAAAACTTTTTCTCTTATAACTGCGCGAAAAGCATGTATTCTTGCTTAATACAACGAAACAAGCTGTTTTTGACCGAAACGAGCTAAATCTGAACACATCGGTTTTACAAGTGTTCCTCTGATACGCGTCAAAACTTTTTTCTCTTATAACTGCGCGAAAAGCATGTATTCTTGCTTAGTCCAACGAAACAAGCTGTTTTAGACCGAAACAAGGTAAATCTGAACACATCGGTTTTACAAGTGTCCTTGTGACATGCCTTTAAAACTTTTTCTCTTATAACTGCGCGAAAAGCATGTATTCCTGCTTAATACAGCGAAACAAGCTGTTTTAGACCAAAACGAGCTAAATCACAACACATCGGTTTTACAAGTGTTCCTCTGATACGCGTCAAATTTTTTTTCTCTTATAGCTGCGCGAAAAGCATGTATTCGTGCTTAGTCCAACGAAACAAGCTGTTTTAGACCGAAACGAGGTAAATCTGAACACATCGGTTTTACAAGTGTCCCTGTGACACGCCTTTAAAGCTTTTTCTCTTATTACTGCGCGAAAAGCATGTATTTCTGCTTAATACAGCGAAACAAGCTGTTTTAGACCGAAACGAGCTAAATCACAACACATCGGTTTTACAATTGTTCCTCTGATACGCGTCTAAACTTTTCCTCTTATAACTGCGCGAAAAGCATGTATTCGTGCTTAATACAACGAAACAAGCTGTTTTAGACCGAAACGAGTTAAATCTGAACACATCGGTTTTACAAGTGTCCCTGTGACACGCGTCAAAACTTTTTCTCTTATAACTGCGCGAAAAGCATGTATTCTTGCTTAATACAGCGAAACAAGCTGTTTTAGACCGAAACGAGCTAAATCACAACACATCGGTTTTACAAGTGTTCCTCTGATACGCGTCAAAACTTTTTCTCTTATAACTGCGCGAAAAGCATGTATTCGTGCCTAATACAACGAAACAAGCTGTTTTAGACCAAAACGAGCTAGATCTGAACACATCGGTTTTCCAAGTGTCCATGTGATAGGCGTCAAAACTTTTTCTCTTATAACTGCGCGAAAAGCATGTATTCGTGCTTAATACAACGAAACAAGCTGTTTTAGTCCGAAAAGAGTTAAATCTGAACACATCGGTTTTACAAGTGTTCCTCTGATACGCGTCAAAACTTTTTCTCTTATAACTGCGCGAAAAGCGTGTATTCTTGCTTAATACAACGAAACAAGCTGTTTTAGACCGAAACGAGCCAAATCACAACACATCGGTATTACAAGTGTTCCACGTGATACTCGTCAAAACTTTTTCTCTTATAACTGCGCGAAAAGCATGTATTCTTGCTTAATACAACGAAACAAGCTGTTTTAGACCGAAACGAGCTAAATCACAACACATCGGTTTTACAAGTGTCTCTCTAATACGCGTCAAAACTTTTTCTCTTATAACTGCGCGAAAAGCATGTATTCTTGCTTAATACAACGACACAAGCTGTTTTAGACCGAAACGAGCTAAATCACAACACATCGGTTTTACAAGTGTCTCTGATACGCGTCAAAACTTTTTCTTCTATAACTGCGCGTAAAGCATGTATTCGTGCTTAATACAACGAAACAAGCTGTTTTAGACCGAAACGAGCTAAATCTGAACACATCGGTTTTACAAGTGTTCCTCTGATACGCGTCAAAACTTTTTCTCTTATAACTGCGCAAAAAGCATGTATTCTTGCTTAATACAGCGAAACAAGTTGTTTTAGACCGAAACGAGCTAAATCTGAACACATCGGTTTTACAAGTATCCACGTGATACTCGTCAAAACGTTTTCTCTAATAACTGCGCGAAAAGCATGTATTCTTGCTTAATACAGCGAAACAAGCTGTTTTAGCTCATCTCGGTCTAAAACAGTTTGTTTCGTTGTATAAAGCAAGAATACATGCTTTTCGCGCTGTTATAAGAAAAAAAGTTTTGACGCGTATTAGGGAGACTTGTAAAACCGATGTGTTTTGGTTTAGCTCGTTTCGGTCTAAAACAGCTTGTTTCGTTGTATTAAGCACGAATACATGCTTTTCGCGCAGTTATAAGAGAAAAAGTTTTGACGCGTATCACGTGGATACTTGTAAAACCGATGCGTTCAGATTTAGCTCGTTTCGGTTTAAAACAGCTTGTTTCGTTGTATTAAGCACGAATACATGCTTTTCGCGCAGTTATAAGAGAAAAAGTTTTGACGCGTGTCACAAGGACACTTGTAAAACCGATGTGTACAGATTTAGCTCGTTTCGGTCTAAAACAGCTTGTTTCGTTGTATTAAACACGAATACATGCTTTTCGCGCAGTTTTAGAAGAAAAAGTTTTGACGCGTATTAGAGGGACACTTGTAAAACAGTTTTCAGATTTAGCTCATCTCAGTCTAAAACAGCTTGTTCCGTTGTATTAAGCACGAATACATGCTTTTCGCGCAGTTATAAGAGAAAAAGTTTTGACGCGTGTCACAAGGACACTTGTAAAACCGATGTGTACAGATTTAGCTCGTTTCGGTCTAAAACAGCTTGTTTCGTTGTATTAAACACGAATACATGCTTTTCGCGCAGTTTTAGAAGAAAAAGTTTTGACGCGTATTAGAGGGACACTTGTAAAACAGTTTTCAGATTTAGCTCATCTCAGTCTAAAACAGCTTGTTTCGTTATATTAAGCACGAATACATGCTTTTCGCGCAGTTATAAGAGAAAAAGTTTTGACGCGTATCAGAGGAACACTTGTAAAACCGATGTGTTGTGATTTAGCTCGTTTCGGTCTAAAACAGCTTGTTTCGTTGTATTAAGCACGAATACATGCTTTTCGCGCAGTTGTAAGAGAAAAAGTTTTGACGCGTATCACGTGGATACTTGTTAAACCGATGTGTTGTGATTTAGCTCGTTTCGGTCTAAAACCGCTTGTTTCGATGTTTTAAGCACGAATACATGCTTTTCACGCAGTTATGTGAGAAAAAATTTTGACGCGTATCAGAGGAAGACTTGTAAAACCGATGTGTTGTGATTTGCCAGTTTCGGTCTAAAACAGCTTGTTTCGTTGGATTAAGCACGAATACATGCTTTTCGCGCAGTTATAAGAGAAAAAGGTTTGACGCGTGTCACAGGGACACTTGTAAAACCGATGTGTTCAGATTTAGCTCGTTTCGGTCTAACACAGCTCGTTTCGTTGTATTAAGCACGAATACATGCTTTTCGCGCATTTATAAGAGAAAAAGTTTGACGCGTACCACGTGGATACTTGTAAAACCGATGTGTTGTGATTTAGCTCGTTTCGGTCTAAAACCGCTTGTTTCGATGTTTTAAGCACGAATACATGCTTTTCGCGCAGTTATAAGAGAAAAAGTTTTGACGCGTATCAGAGGAACACTCGTAGAACCAATGTGTTGTGATTTAGCTCGTTTCGGTCTAAAACAGCTTGTTTCGTTGGATTAATCACGAATACATGCTTTTCGCGCAGTTATAAGAGAAAAAGTTTTGACGCGTATCAGAGGAACACTCGTAAAACCAATGTGTTGTGATTTAGCTCGTTTCGGTCTAAAACAGCTTGTTTCGTTGGATTAATTACGAATACATGCTTTTCGCGCAGTTATAAGAGAAAACGTTTTGACGCGTATCAGAGGAACACTTGTAAAACCGATGTGCTGTGATTTAGCTCGTTTCGGACTAAAACAGATTGTTACGTTGTATTAAGCACGAATACATGCTTCTCGCGCAGTTATAAGAGAAAAAGTTTGGACGCGTGTCACAAGGACACTTGTAAAACCGATGTGTTCAGATTTAGCTCGTTTCGGTCTAAAACAGCTTGTTTCGTTGTATTAAGCACGAATACATGCTTTTCGCGCAGTTTTAGAAGAAAAAGATTTGACGCGTATTAGAGGGACACTTTTAAAACAGTTTTCAGATTTAGCTCATCTCAGTCTAAAACAGCTTGTTACGTTGTATTAAGCACGAATACATGCTTTTCGCGCAGTTATAAGAGAAAAAGTTTTGACGCGTATCAGAGGAACACTTGTAAAACCGATGTGTTGTGATTTAGCTCGTTTCGGTTTAAAACAGCTTGTTTCGTTGTATTAAGCACGAATACATGCTTTTCGCGCAGTTATAAGAGAAAAAGTTTTGACGCGTGTCACAAGGACACTTGTAAAACCGATGTGTACAGATTTAGCTCGTTTCGGTCTAAAACAGCTTGTTTCGTTGTATTAAACACGAATACATGCTTTTCGCGCAGTTTTAGAAGAAAAAGTTTTGACGCGTATTAGAGGGACACTTGTAAAACAGTTTTCAGATTTAGCTCATCTCAGTCTAAAACAGCTTGTTCCGTTGTATTAAGCACGAATACATGCTTTTCGCGCAGTTATAAGAGAAAAAGTTTTGACGCGTGTCACAAGGACACTTGTAAAACCGATGTGTACAGATTTAGCTCGTTTCGGCCTAAAACAGCTTGTTTCGTTGTATTAAAAACGAATACATGCTTTTCGCGCAGTTTTAGAAGAAAAAGTTTTGACGCGTATTAGAGGGACACTTGTAAAACAGTTTTCAGATTTAGCTCATCTCAGTCTAAAACAGCTTGTTTCGTTATATTAAGCACGAATACATGCTTTTCGCGCAGTTATAAGAGAAAAAGTTTTGACGCGTATCAGAGGAACACTTGTAAAACCGATGTGTTGTGATTTAGCTCGTTTCGGTCTAAAACAGCTTGTTTCGTTGTATTAAGCACGAATACATGCTTTTCGCGCAGTTGTAAGAGAAAAAGTTTTGACGCGTATCACGTGGATACTTGTTAAACCGATGTGTTGTGATTTAGCTCGTTTCGGTCTAAAACCGCTTGTTTCGATGTTTTAAGCACGAATACATGCTTTTCACGCAGTTATGTGAGAAAAAATTTTGACGCGTATCAGAGGAAGACTTGTAAAACCGATGTGTTGTGATTTGCCAGTTTCGGTCTAAAACAGCTTGTTTCGTTGGATTAAGCACGAATACATGCTTTTCGCGCAGTTATAAGAGAAAAAGGTTTGACGCGTGTCACAGGGACACTTGTAAAACCGATGTGTTCAGATTTAGCTCGTTTCGGTCTAACACAGCTCGTTTCGTTGTATTAAGCACGAATACATGCTTTTCGCGCATTTATAAGAGAAAAAGTTTGACGCGTACCACGTGGATACTTGTAAAACCGATGTGTTGTGATTTAGCTCGTTTCGGTCTAAAACCGCTTGTTTCGATGTTTTAAGCACGAATACATGCTTTTCGCGCAGTTATAAGAGAAAAAGTTTTGACGCGTATCAGAGGAACACTCGTAGAACCAATGTGTTGTGATTTAGCTCGTTTCGGTCTAAAACAGCTTGTTTCGTTGGATTAATCACGAATACATGCTTTTCGCGCAGTTATAAGAGAAAAAGTTTTGACGCGTATCAGAGGAACACTCGTAAAACCAATGTGTTGTGATTTAGCTCGTTTCGGTCTAAAACAGCTTGTTTCGTTGGATTAATTACGAATACATGCTTTTCGCGCAGTTATAAGAGAAAACGTTTTGACGCGTATCAGAGGAACACTTGTAAAACCGATGTGCTGTGATTTAGCTCGTTTCGGACTAAAACAGATTGTTACGTTGTATTAAGCACGAATACATGCTTCTCGCGCAGTTATAAGAGAAAAAGTTTGGACGCGTGTCACAAGGACACTTGTAAAACCGATGTGTTCAGATTTAGCTCGTTTCGGTCTAAAACAGCTTGTTTCGTTGTATTAAGCACGAATACATGCTTTTCGCGCAGTTTTAGAAGAAAAAGATTTGACGCGTATTAGAGGGACACTTTTAAAACAGTTTTCAGATTTAGCTCATCTCAGTCTAAAACAGCTTGTTACGTTGTATTAAGCACGAATACATGCTTTTCGCGCAGTTATAAGAGAAAAAGTTTTGACGCGTATCAGAGGAACACTTGTAAAACCGATGTGTTGTGATTTAGCTCGTTTCGGTCTAAAACAGCTTGTTTCGTTGTATTAAGCACGAATACATGCTTTTCGCGCAGTTATAGGAGAAAAAGTTTTGACGCGTATCAGAGGAAAACTTGTAAAACCGATGTGTTGTGATTTAGCTCGTTTCGGTCTAAAACAGCTTGTTTCGTTGTATTAAGCACGAATACATGCTTTTCGCGCAGTTATAAGAGAAAAAGTTTTGACGCGTATCAGAGGAACACTCATAAAACCAGTGTTGTGATTTAGCTCGTTTCGGTAAAACAGCTTGTTTCGTTGTATTAAGCACGAATACATGCTTTTCGCGCAGTTATAAGAGAAAAAGTTTTGACGCGTATCAGAGGAACACTTGTAAAACCGATGTGTTGTGATTTAGCTCGTTTCTGTCTAAAACAGCTTGTTTCGTTGTATTAAGCACGAATACATGCTTTTCGCGCAGTTATAAGAGAAAAAGTTTTGACGCGTATCAGAGGAACACTTGTAAAACCGATGTGTTCAGATTTACCTCGTTTCGGTCTAAAACAGCTTGTTTCGATGTTTTAAGCACGAATACATGCTTTTCGCGCAGTTATAGAAGAAAACGTTCTGACGCGATTAGGGAGACGTAAAACCGATGTGTTGTGATTTAGCTCGTTTCGGTCTAAAACAGCTTGTTTCGTTGTATTAAGCACAAATACATGCTTTTCGCGCAGTTATAAGAGAAAAAGTTT
This sequence comes from Amblyomma americanum, assembly GCF_052857255.1. Classification (NCBI taxonomy): domain Eukaryota; kingdom Metazoa; phylum Arthropoda; class Arachnida; order Ixodida; family Ixodidae; genus Amblyomma; species Amblyomma americanum. The sequence continues at coordinate 424,791 of NW_027526489.1, read as the reverse complement.
TGACGCGTATCAGAGGAAAACATGTAAAACCAATGTGTTATGATTTAGCTCGTTTCGGTCTAAAACAGCTTGTTTCGTTGTATAAAGCACGAATACACGCTTTTCGCGCAGTTATAAGAGAAAAAGTTTTGACGCGTATCAGAGGAACACTCGTAAAACCAATGTGTTGTGATTTAGCTCGTTTCGGTCTAAAACAGCTTGTTTCGTTGGATTAATCACGAATACATGCTTTTCGCGCAGTTATAAGAGAAAAAGTTTTGACGCGTATCAGAGGAACACTCGTAAAACCAATGTGTTGTGATTTAGCTCGTTTCGGTCTAAAACAGCTTGTTTCGTTGGATTAATTACGAATACATGCTTTTCGCGCAGTTATAAGAGAAAACGTTTTGACGCCTATCAGAGGAACACTTGTAAAACCGATGTGCTGTGATTTAGCTCGTTTCGGACTAAAACAGATTGTTACGTTGTATTAAGCACGAATACATGCTTCTCGCGCAGTTATAAGAGAAAAAGTTTGGACGCGTGTCACAAGGACACTTGTAAAACCGATGTGTTCAGATTTAGCTCGTTTCGGTCTAAAACAGCTTGTTTCGTTGTATTAAGCACGAATACATGCTTTTAGCGCAGTTTTAGAAGAAAAAGATTTGACGCGTATTAGAGGGACACTTTTAAAACAGTTTTCAGATTTAGCTCATCTCAGTCTAAAACAGCTTGTTTCGTTGTATTAAGCACGAATACATGCTTTTCGCGCAGTTATAAGAGAAAAAGTTTTGACGCGTATCAGAGGAACACTTGTAAAACCGATGTGTTGTGATTTAGCTCGTTTCGGTCTACAACAGCTTGTTTCGTTGTATTAAGCACGAATACATGCTTTTCGCGCAGTTATAGGAGAAAAAGTTTTGACGCGTATCAGAGGAAAACTTGTAAAACCGATGTGTTGTGATTTAGCTCGTTTCGGTCTAAAACAGCTTGTTTCGTTGTATTAAGCACGAATACATGCTTTTCGCGCAGTTATAAGAGAAAAAGTTTTGACGCGTATCAGAGGAACACTCATAAAACCAGTGTTGTGATTTAGCTCGTTTCGGTAAAACAGCTTGTTTCGTTGTATTAAGCACGAATACATGCTTTTCGCGCAGTTATAAGAGAAAAAGTTTTGACGCGTATCAGAGGAACACTTGTAAAACCGATGTGTTGTGATTTAGCTCGTTTCGGTCTAAAACAGCTTGTTTCGTTGTATTAAGCACGAATACATGCTTTTCGCGCAGTTATAAGAGAAAACGTTTTGACGCGTATCAGAGGAACACTTGTAAAACCGATGTGTTCAGATTTACCTCGTTTCGGTCTAAAACAGCTTGTTTCGATGTTTTAAGCACGAATACATGCTTTTCGCGCAGTTATAGAAGAAAACGTTCTGACGCGATTAGGGAGACGTAAAACCGATGTGTTGTGATTTAGCTCGTTTCGGTCTAAAACAGCTTGTTTCGTTGTATTAAGCACAAATACATGCTTTTCGCGCAGTTATAAGAGAAAAAGTTTTGACGCGTATCAGAGGAAAACATGTAAAACCAATGTGTTATGATTTAGCTCGTTTCGGTCTAAAACAGCTTGTTTCGTTGTATAAAGCACGAATACACGCTTTTCGCGCAGTTATAAGAGAAAAAGTTTTGACGCGTATCAGAGGAACACTTGTAAAACCGATGTGTTGTGATTTAGCTCGTTTCGGTCTAAAACAGCTTGTTTCGTTGTATTAAGCAAGAATACATGCTCTTCGCGCAGTTATAAGAAAAAGTTTTCACGCGTGTCACAGGGACACTTGTAAAACCTATGCGTTCAGATTTAGCTCGTTTCGGTCTAAAACAGCTTGTTTCGTTGTATTAAGCACGAATACATGCTTTTCGCGCAGTTATAAGAGAAAAAGTTGACGCGTATCACGTGGATACTTGTAAAATCGATGTGTTCAGATATAGCTCGTTTTGGTATAAAACAGCTTGTTTCGTTGTTTTAGGGACGAATACATGCTTTTCACGCAGTTATAGAAGAAAAAGTTTTGACGCTTATTAGAGGGACCCTTGTAAAACCGATGTGTTTTGGTTTAGCTCGTTTCGGTCTAAAACAGCTTGTTTCGTTGTATTAAGCACGAATACATGCTTTTCGCGCAGTTATAAGAGAAAAAGTTTTGACGCGTATCACGTGGATACTTGTAAAACCGATGTGTTCAGATTTAGCTCGTTTCGGTCTAAAACAGCTTGTTTCGTTGTATTAAGCACGAATACATGCTTTTCGCGCAGTTATAAGAGAAAAAGTTTTGACGCGTGTCACAAGGACACTTGTAAAACCGATGTGTACAGATTTAGCTCGTTTCGGTCTAAAACAGCTTGTTTCGTTGTATTAAACACGAATACATGCTTTTCGCGCAGTTTTAGAAGAAAAAGTTTTGACGCGTATTAGAGGGACACTTGTAAAACAGTTTTCAGATTTAGCTCATCTCAGTCTAAAACAGCTTGTTTCGTTGTATTAAGCACGAATACATGCTTTTCGCGCAGTTATAAGAGAAAAAGTTTTGACGCGTGTCACAAGGACACTTGTAAAACCGATGTGTACAGATTTAGCTCGTTTCGGTCTAAAACAGCTTGTTTCGTTGTATTAAACACGAATACATGCTTTTCGCGCAGTTTTAGAAGAAAAAGTTTTGACGCGTATTAGAGGGACACTTGTAAAACAGTTTTCAGATTTAGCTCATCTCAGTCTAAAACAGCTTGTTCCGTTGTATTAAGCACGAATACATGCTTTTCGCGCAGTTATAAGAGAAAAAGTTTTGACGCGTATCAGAGGAAAACTTGTAAAACCGATGTGTTGTGATTTAGCTCGTTTCGGTCTAAAACAGCTTGTTTCGTTGTATTAAGCACGAATACATGCTTTTCGCGCAGTTATAAGAGAAAAAGTTTTGACGCGTATCAGAGGAACACTCATAAAACCAGTGTGGTGATTTAGCTCGTTTCGGTAAAACAGCTTGTTTCGTTGTATTAAGCACGAATACATGCTTTTCGAGCAGTTATAAGAGAAAAAGTTTTGACGCGTATCAGAGGAACACTTGTAAAACCGATGTGTTGTGATTTAGCTCGTTTCGGTCTAAAACAGCTTGTTTCGTTGTATTAAGCACGAATACATGCTTTTCGCGCAGTTGTAAGAGAAAAAGTTTTGACGCGTATCAGAGGAACACTTGTGAAACCGATGTGTTCAGATTTACCTCGTTTCGGTCTAAAACAGCTTGTTTCGTTGTATTAAGCACGAATACATGCTTTTCGCGCAGTTATAAGAGAAAAAGTTTTGACGCGAATCAGAGGAAAACTTGTAAAACCGAAGTGTTGTGATTTAGCTCGTTTCGGTCTAAAACAGCTTGTTTCGTTGTATTAAGCACGAATACATGCTTTTCGCGCAGTTATAAGAGAAAAAGTTTTGACGCGTATCAGAGGAACACTCGTAAAACCAATGTGTTGTGATTTAGCTCGTTTCGGTCTAAAACAGCTTGTTTCGTTGTATTAAGCACGAATACATGCTTTTCGCGCAGTTTTAGAAGAAAAAGTTTTGACGCGTATTAGAGGGACACTTGTAAAACAGTTTTCAGATTTAGCTCATCTCAGTCTAAAACAGCTTGTTTCGTTGTATTAAGCACGAATACATGCTTTTCGCGCAGTTATAAGAGAAAAAGTTTTGACGCGTATCAGAGGAACACTTGTAAAACCGATGTGTTCAGATTTACCTCGTTTCGGTCTAAAACAGCTTGTTTCGTTGGATTAAGCAGGAATACATGCTTTTCGCGCAGTTATATGAGAAAAAAGTTTTGACGCGTATCACATGGGCACTTGTAAAACCGATGTGTTCAGATCTAACTCGTTTTGGTCTAAAACAGCTAGTTTCGTTGTATTAAGCACGAATACAATCTTTTCGCGCAGTTATAAGAGAAAAAGTTTTGACGCGTTTCACATGCACGCTTTTAAAACCGATGTGTTCAGATTTAACTCGTTTCGGTCTAAAACAGCTTGTTCCGTTGTATTAGGCAAGAATACATGCTTTTCGCGCAGTTATAAAAGAAAAAGTTTTGACGCGTATCAGAGGAACACTCGTAAAACCAATGTGTTGTGATTTAGCTCGTTTCGGTCTAAAACAGCTTGTTTCGTTGGAATAATCACGAATACATGCTTTTCGCGCAGTTATAAGAGAAAAAGATTTGACGCGTGTCACAAGGACACTTGTAAAACCGATGTGTTCAGATTTAGCTCGTTTCGGTCTAAAAAAGCTTGTTTCGTTGTATTAAGCACGAATACATGCTTTTCGCGCAGTTTTAGAAGAAAAAGTTTTGACGCGTATACAGGGACACTTGTAAAACAGTTTTAGATTTAGCTCATCTCAGTCTAAAACAGCTTGTTTCGTTGTTTTAAGCACGAATACATGCTTTTCGCGCAGTTATAAGAGAAAAAGTTTTGACGCGTATCAGAGGAACACTTGTAAAACCGATGTGCTGTGATTTAGCTCGTTTCGGACTAAAACAGCTTGTTTCGTTGTATTAAGCACGAATACATGCCTCTCGCGCAGTTATAAGAGAAAAAGTTTGGACGCGTATTAGAGGAGAACTTGTAAAACCGATGTGTTCAGATTTACTTCGTTTCGGTCTAAAACAGCTTGGTTCGTTGGATTAAGCAGGAATACATGCTTTTCGCGCAGTTATAAGAGAAAAAAGTTTTGACGCGTATCACATGGGCACTTGTAAACCGATGTGTTCAGATCTAGCTCGTTTTGGTCTAAAACAGCTTGTTTCGTTGTATTAAGCACGAATACAATCTTTTCGCGCAGTTATAAGAGAAAACGTTTTGACGCGTTTCACATGGACGCTTTTAAAACCGATGTGTCGTGATTTAGCTCGTTTCGGTCTAAAACAGCTTGTTTCGTTGTATTAAGCACGAATACATGCTTTTCGCGCAGTTATAAGAGAAAAAGTTTAGACGCGTATCAGGGGAACACTTGTAAAACCGATGTGTTGTGATTTAGCTCGTTTCGGACTAAAACAGCTTGTTTATTTGTATTAAGCACGAATACATGCTTTTCGCGCAGTTATAAGAGAAAAAGTTTTGACGAGTATCATGTGGATACTTGTAAAACCGATGTGTTCAGATATAGCTAGTTTCGGTCTAAAACAACTTGTTTCTTTGTATTAAGCAAGAATACATGCTTTTCGCGCTGTTATAAGAGAAAGTTTAGACGCGTGTCACAGGGACACTTGTAAAACCGATGTGTTCAGATTTAGCTCGTTTCGGTCTAACACAGCTTGTTTCGTTGTATTAAGCACGAATACATGCTTTTCGCGCAGTTATAAGAGAAAAAGTTTTGACGCGTGTCACAAGGACACTTGTAAAACCGATGTGTACAGATTTAGCTCGTTTCGGTCTAAAACAGCTTGTTTCGTTGTATTAAACACGAATACATGCTTTTCGCGCAGTTTTAGAAGAAAAAGTTTTGACGCGTATTAGAGGGACACTTGTAAAACAGTTTTCAGATTTAGCTCATCTCAGTCTAAAACAGCTTGTTCCGTTGTATTAAGCACGAATACATGCTTTTCGCGCAGTTATAAGAAAAAAAGTTTTGACGCGTATCAGAGGAAAACTTGTAAAACCGATGTGTTGTGATTTAGCTCGTTTCGGTCTAAAACAGCTTGTTTCGTTGTATTAAGCACGAATACATGCTTTTCGCGCAGTTATAAGAGAAAAAGTTTTGACGCGTATCAGAGGAACACTCATAAAACCAGTGTTGTGATTGAGCTCGTTTCGGTAAAACAGCTTGTTTCGTTGTATTAAGCACGAATACATGCTTTTCGCGCAGTTATAAGAGAAAAAGTTTTGACGCGTATCAGAGGAACACTTGTAAAACCGATGTGTTGTGATTTAGCTCGTTTCGGTCTAAAACAGCTTGTTTCGTTGTATTAAGCACGAATACATGCTTTTCGCGCAGTTGTAAGAGAAAAAGTTTTGACGCGTATCAGAGGAACACTTGTAAAACCGATGTGTTCAGATTTACCTCGTTTCGGTCTAAAACAGCTTGTTTCGTTGTATTAAGCACGAATACATGCTTTTCGCGCAGTTATAAGAGAAAAAGTTTTGACGCGAATCAGAGGAAAACTTGTAAAACCGAAGTGTTGTGATTTAGCTCGTTTCGGTCTAAAACAGCTTGTTTCGTTGTATTAAGCACGAATACATGCTTTTCGCGCAGTTATAAGAGAAAAAGTTTTGACGCGTATCAGAGGAACACTCGTAAAACCAATGTGTTGTGATTTAGCTCGTTTCGGTCTAAAACAGCTTGTTTCGTTGTATTAAGCACGAATACATGCTTTTCGCGCAGTTTTAGAAGAAAAAGTTTTGACGCGTATTAGAGGGACACTTGTAAAACAGTTTTCAGATTTAGCTCATCTCAGTCTAAAACAGCTTGTTTCGTTGTATTAAGCACGAATACATGCTTTTCGCGCAGTTATAAGAGAAAAAGTTTTGACGCGTATCAGAGGAACACTTGTAAAACCGATGTGTTCAGATTTACCTCGTTTCGGTCTAAAACAGCTTGTTTCGTTGGATTAAGCAGGAATACATGCTTTTCGCGCAGTTATATGAGAAAAAAGTTTTGACGCGTATCACATGGGCACTTGTAAAACCGATGTGTTCAGATTTAGCTCGTTTCGGTCTAAAACAGCTTGTTTCGTTGTATTAAGCACGAATACATGCTTTTCGCGCAGTTTTAGAAGAAAAAGATTTGACGCGTATTAGAGGGACACTTTTAAAACAGTTTTCAGATTTAGCTCATCTCAGTCTAAAACAGCTTGTTTCGTTGTATTAAGCACGAATACATGCTTTTCGCGCAGTTATAAGAGAAAAAGTTTTGACGCGTATCAGAGGAACACTTGTAAAACCGATGTGTTGTGATTTAGCTCGTTTCGGTCTAAAACAGCTTGTTTCGTTGTATTAGGCACGAATACATGCTTTTCGCGCAGTTATAGGAGAAAAAGTTTTGACGCGTATCAGAGGAAAACTTGTAAAACCGATGTGTTGTGATTTAGCTCGTTTCGGTCTAAAACAGCTTGTTTCGTTGTATTAAGCACGAATACATGCTTTTCGCGCAGTTATAAGAGAAAAAGTTTTGACGCGTATCAGAGGAACACTCATAAAACCAGTGTTGTGATTTAGCTCGTTTCGGTAAAACAGCTTGTTTCGTTGTATTAAGCACGAATACATGCTTTTCGCGCAGTTATAAGAGAAAAAGTTTTGACGCGTATCAGAGGAACACTTGTAAAACCGATGTGTTGTGATTTAGCTCGTTTCGGTCTAAAACAGCTTGTTTCGTTGTATTAAGCACGAATACATGCTTTTCGCGCAGTTATAAGAGAAAAAGTTTTGACGCGTATCAGAGGAACACTTGTAAAACCGATGTGTTCAGATTTACCTCGTTTCGGTCTAAAACAGCTTGTTTCGATGTTTTAAGCACGAATACATGCTTTTCGCGCAGTTATAGAAGAAAACGTTCTGACGAGATTAGGGAGACGTAAAACCGATGTGTTGTGATTTAGCTCGTTTCGGTCTAAAACAGCTTGTTTCGTTGTATTAAGCACAAATACATGTTTTTCGCGCAGTTATAAGAGAAAAAGTTTTGACGCGTATCAGAGGAACACTTGTAAAACCGATGTGTTGTGATTTAGCTCGTTTCGGTCTAAAACAGCTTGTTTCGTTGTATTAAGCAAGAATACATGCTCTTCGCGCAGTTATAAGAGAAAAAGTTTTGACGCGTATCAGAGGAACACTTGTAAAACCGATGTGTTCAGATTTACCTCGTTTCGGTCTAAAACAGCTTGTTTCGTTGGATTAAGCAGGAATACATGCTTTGCGCGCAGTTATATGAGAAAAAAGTTTTGACGCGTATCACATGGGCACTTGTAAAACCGATGTGTTCAGATCTAACTCGTTTTGGTCTAAAACAGCTAGTTTCGTTGTATTAAGCACGAATACAATCTTTTCGCGCAGTTATAAGAGAAAAAGTTTTGACGCGTTTCACATGCACGCTTTTAAAACCGATGTGTTCAGATTTAACTCGTTTCGGTCTAAAACAGCTTGTTTCGTTGTATTAGGCAAGAATACATGCTTTTCGCGCAGTTATAAAAGAAAAAGTTTTGACGCGTATCAGAGGAACACTCGTAAAACCAATGTGTTGTGATTTAGCTCGTTTCGGTCTAAAACAGCTTGTTTCGTTGGATTAATCACGAATACATGCTTTTCGCGCAGTTATAAGAGAAAAAGATTTGACGCGTGTCACAAGGACACTTGTAAAACCGATGTGTTCAGATTTAGCTCGTTTCGGTCTAAAACAGCTTGTTTCGTTGTATTAAGCACGAATACATGCTTTTCGCGCAGTTATAAGAGAAAAAGTTTTGACGCGTATCAGAGGAACACTCGTAAAACCAATGTGTTGTGATTTAGCTCGTTTCGGTCTAAAACAGCTTGTTTCGTTGTATTAAGCACGAATACATGCTTTTCGCGCAGTTTTAGAAGAAAAAGTTTTGACGCGTATTAGAGGGACACTTGTAAAACAGTTTTCAGATTTAGCTCATCTCAGTCTAAAACAGCTTGTTTCGTTGTATTAAGCACGAATACATGCTTTTCGCGCAGTTATAAGAGAAAAAGTTTTGACGCGTATCAGAAGAACACTTGTAAAACCGATGTGTTCAGATTTACCTCGTTTCGGTCTAAAACAGCTTGTTTCGTTGGATTAAGCAGGAATACATGCTTTTCGCGCAGTTATATGAGAAAAAAGTTTTGACGCGTATCACATGGGCACTTGTAAAACCGATGTGTTCAGATCTAACTCGTTTTGGTCTAAAACAGCTAGTTTCGTTGTATTAAGCACGAATACAATCTTTTCGCGCAGTTATAAGAGAAAAAGTTTTGACGCGTTTCACATGCACGCTTTTAAAACCGATGTGTTCAGATTTAACTTGTTTCGGTCTAAAACAGCTTGTTTCGTTGTATTAGGCAAGAATACATGCTTTTCGCGCAGTTATAAAAGAAAAAGTTTTGACGCGTATCAGAGGAACACTCGTAAAACCAATGTGTTGTGATTTAGCTCGTTTCGGTCTAAAACAGCTTGTTTCGTTGGATTAATCACGAATACATGCTTTTCGCGCAGTTATAAGAGAAAAAGATTTGACGCGTGTCACAAGGACACTTGTAAAACCGATGTGTTCAGATTTAGCTCGTTTCAGTCTAAAAAAGCTTGTTTCGTTGTATTAAGCACGAATACATGCTTTTCGCGCAGTTTTAGAAGAAAAAGTTTTGACGCGTATTCAGGGACACTTGTAAAACAGTTTTCAGATTTAGCTCATCTCAGTCTAAAACAGCTTGTTTCGTTGTTTTAAGCACGAATACATGCTTTTCGCGCAGTTATAAGAGAAAAAGTTTTGACGCGTATCAGAGGAACACTTGTAAAACCGATGTGCTGTGATTTAGCTCGTTTCGGACTAAAACAGCTTGTTTCGTTGTATTAAGCACGAATACATGCTTCTCGCGCAGTTATAAGAGAAAAAGTTTGGACGCGTATTAGAGGAGAACTTGTAAAACCGATGTGTTCAGATTTACTTCGTTTCGGTCTAAAACAGCTTGGTTCGTTGGATTAAGCAGGAATACATGCTTTTCGCGCAGTTATAAGAGAAAAAAGTTTTGACGCGTATCACATGGGCACTTGTAAAACCGATGTGTTCAGATCTAGCTCGTTTTGGTCTAAAACAGCTTGTTTCGTTGTATTAAGCACGAATACAATCTTTTCGCGCAGTTATAAGAGAAAACGTTTTGACGCGTTTCACATGGACGCTTTTAAAACCGATGTGTTGTGATTTAGCTCGTTTCGGTCTAAAACAGCTTGTTTCGTTGTATTAAGCACGAATACATGCTTTTCGCGCAGTTATAAGAGAAAAAGTTTAGACGCGTATCAGGGGAACACTTGTAAAACCGATGTGTTGTGATTTAGCTCGTTTCGGACTAAAACAGCTTGTTAATTTGTATTAAGCACGAATACATGCTTTTCGCGCAGTTATAAGAGAAAAAGTTTTGACGAGTATCATGTGGATACTTGTAAAACCGATGTGTTCAGATATAGCTAGTTTCGGTCTAAAACAACTTGTTTCTTTGTATTAAGCAAGAATACATGCTTTTCGCGCTGTTATAAGAGAAAGTTTAGACGCGTGTCACAGGGACACTTGTAAAACCGATGTGTTCAGATTTAGCTCGTTTCGGTCTAACACAGCTTGTTTCGTTGTATTAAGCACGAATACATGCTTTTCGCGCATTTATAAGAGAAAAAGTTTTGACGCGTATCACGTGGATACTTGTAAAACCGATGTGTTGTGATTTAGCTCGTTTCGGTTTAAAACCGCTTGTTTCGATGTTTTAAGCACGAATACATGCTTTTCACGCAGTTATGAGAGAAAAAGTTTTGACGCGTATCAGAGGAAAACTTGTAAAACCGATGTCTTGTGATTTGCCAGTTTCGGTCTAAAACAGCTTGTTTCGTTGGATTAAGCACGAATACATGCTTTTCGCGCAGTTATAAGAGAAAAAGGTTTGACGCGTGTCACAGGGACACTTGTAAAACCGATGTGTTCAGATTTAGCTCGTTTCGGTCTAACCCAGCTTGTTTCGTTGTATCAAGCACGAATACATGCTTTTCGCGCATTTATAAGAGAAAAAGTTTGACGCGTACCACGTGGATACTTGTAAAACCGATGTGTTGTGATTTAGCTCGTTTCGGTCTAAAAGCGCTTGTTTCGATGTTTTAAGCACGAATACATGCTTTTCGCGCAGTTATAAGAGAAAAAGTTTTGACGCGTATCAGAGGAACACTCGTAAAACCAATGTGTTGTGATTTAGCTCGTTTCGGTCTAAAACAGCTTGTTTCGTTGGATTAATCACGAATACATGCTTTTCGCGCAGTTATAAGAGAAAAAGTTTTGACGCGTATCAGAGGAACACTCGTAAAACCAATGTGTTGTGATTTAGCTCGTTTCGGTCTAAAACAGCTTGTTTCGTTGGATTAATTACGAATACATGCTTTTCGCGCAGTTATAAGAGAAAACGTTTTGACGCGTATCAGAGGAACACTTGTAAAACCGATGTGCTGTGATTTAGCTCGTTTCGGACTAAAACAGATTGTTTCGTTGTTTTAAGCACGAATACATGCTTTTCGCGCAGTTATAAGAGAAAAAGTTTAGACGCGTATCAGGGGAACACTTGTAAAACCGATGTGTTGTGATTTAGCTCGTTTCGGACTAAAACAGCTTGTTTATTTGTATTAAGCACGAATACATGCTTTCCGCGCAGTTATAAGAGAAAAAGTTTTGACGAGTATCATGTGGATACTTGTAAAACCGATGTGTTCAGATATAGCTAGTTTCGGTCTAAAACAACTTGTTTCTTTGTATTAAGCAAGAATACATGCTTTTCGCGCTGTTATAAGAGAAAGTTTAGACGCGTGTCACAGGGACACTTGTAAAACCGGTGTTCAGATTTACCTCGTTTCGGTCTAACACAGCTTGTTTCGTTGTATTAAGCACGAATACATGCTTTTCGCGCATTTATAAGAGAAAAAGTTTTGGCGCGTATCACGTGGATACTTGTAAAACCGATGTGTTGTGATTTAGCTCGTTTCGGTCTAAAACCGCTTGTTTCGATGTTTTAAGCACGAATACATGCTTTTCACGCATTTATGAGAGAAAAAGTTTTGACGCGTATCAGAGGAAAACTTGTAAAACCGATGTGTTGTGATTTGCCAGTTTCGGTCTAAAACAGCTTGTTTCGTTGGATTAAGCACGAATACATGCTTTTCGCGCAGTTATAAGAGAAAAAGGTTTGACGCGTGTCACAGGGACACTTGTAAAACCGATGTGTTCAGATTTAGCTCGTTTCGGTCTAACACAGCTTGTTTCGTTGTATTAAGCACGAATACATGCTTTTCGCGCATTTATAAGAGAAAAAGTTTCACGCGTACCACGTGGATACTTGTAAAACCGATGTGTTGTGATTTAGCTCGTTTCGGTCTAAAACCGCTTGTTTCGATGTTTTAAGCACGAATACATGCTTTTCGCGCAGTTATAAGAGAAAAAGTTTTGACGCGTATCAGAGGAACACTCGTAAAACCAATGTGTTGTGATTTAGCTCGTTTCGGTCTAAAACAGCTTGTTTCGTTGGATTAATCACGAATACATGCTTTTCGCGCAGTTATAAGAGAAAAAGTTTTGACGCGTATCAGAGGAACACTCGTAAAACCAATGTATTGTGATTTAGCTCGTTTCGGTCTAAAACAGCTTGTTTCGTTGGATTAATTACGAATACATGCTTTTCGCGCAGTTATAAGAGAAAACGTTTTGACGCGTATCAGAGGAACACTTGTAAAACCGATGTGCTGTGATTTAGCTCGTTTCGGACTAAAACAGATTGTTACGTTGTATTAAGCACGAATACATGCTTCTCGCGCAGTTATAAGAGAAAAAGTTTGGACGCGTGTCACAAGGACACTTGTAAAACCGATGTGTTCAGATTTAGCTCGTTTCGGTCTAAAACAGCTTTTTTCGTTGTATTAAGCACGAATACATGCTTTTCGCGCAGTTTTAGAAGAAAAAGATTTGACGCGTATTAGAGGGACACTTTTAAAACAGTTTTCAGATTTAGCTCATCTCAGTCTAAAACAGCTTGTTTCGTTGTATTAAGCACGAATACATGCTTTTCGCGCAGTTATAAGAGAAAAAGTTTTGACGCGTATCAGAGGAACACTTGTAAAACCGATGTGTTGTGATTTAGCTCGTTTCGGTCTAAAACAGCTTGTTTCGTTGTATTAAGCAAGAATACATGCTTTTCGCGCAGTTATAGGAGAAAAAGTTTTGACGCGTATCAGAGGAAAACTTGTAAAACCGATGTGTTGTGATTTAGCTCGTTTCGGTCTAAAACAGCTTGTTTCGTTGTATTAAGCACGAATACATGCTTTTCGCGCAGTTATAAGAGAAAAAGTTTTGACGCGTATCAGAGGAACACTCATAAAACCAGTGTTGTGATTTAGCTCGTTTCGGTCTAAAACAGCTTGTTTCGTTGTATTAAGCACGAATACATGCTTTTCGCGCAGTTATAAGAGAAAAAGTTTTGACGCGTATCAGAGGAACACTCATAAAACCAGTGTTGTGATTTAGCTCGTTTCGGTAAAACAGCTTGTTTCGTTGTATTAAGCACGAATACATGCTTTTCGCGCAGTTATAAGAGAAAAAGTTTTGACGCGTATCAGAGGAACACTTGTAAAACCGATGTGTTGTGATTTAGCTCGTTTCGGTCTAAAACAGCTTGTTTCGATGTTTTAAGCACGAATACATGCTTTTCGCGCAGTTATAGAAGAAAACGTTCTGACGCGATTAGGGAGACGTAAAACCGATGTGTTGTGATTTAGCTCGTTTCGGTCTAAAACAGCTTGTTTCGTTGTATTAAGCACAAATACATGCTTTTCGCGCAGTTATAAGAGAAAAAGTTTTGACGCGTATCAGAGGAACACTTGTAAAACCGATGTGTTGTGATTTAGCTCGTTTCGGTCTAAAACAGCTTGTTTCGTTGTATTAAGCAAGAATACATGCTCTTCGCGCAGTTATAAGAGAAAAAGTTTTGACGCGTATCAGAGGAACACTTGTAAAACCGATGTGTTCAGATCTAGCTCGTTTTGGTCTAAAACAGCTTTATTCGTTGTATTAAGCACGAATACAATCTTTTCGCGCAGTTATAAGAAAAAGTTTTCACGCGTGTCACAGGGACACTTGTAAAACCTATGCGTTCAGATTTAGCTCGTTTCGGTCTAAAACAGCTTGTTTCGTTGTATTAAGCACGAATACATGCTTTTCGCGCAGTTATAAGAGAAAAAGTTGACGCGTATCACGTGGATACTTGTAAAACCGATGTGTTCAGATATAGCTCGTTTTGGTATAAAACAGCTTGTTTCGTTGTTTTAGGGACGAATACATGCTTTTCACGCAGTTATAGAAGAAAAAGTTTTGACGCTTATTAGAGGGACCCTTGTAAAACCGATGTGTTCAGATTTAGCTCATCTCGGTCTAAAACAGTTTGTTTCGTTGTATAAAGCAAGAATACATGCTTTTCGCGCTGTTATAAGAAAAAAAGTTTTGACGCGTATTAGGGAGACTTGTAAAACCGATGTGTTTTGGTTTAGCTCGTTTCGGTCTAAAACAGCTTGTTTCGTTGTATTAAGCACGAATACATGCTTTTCGCGCAGTTATAAGAGAAAAAGTTTTGACGCGTATCACGTGGATACTTGTAAAACCGATGCGTTCAGATTTAGCTCGTTTCGGTCTAAAACAGCTTGTTTCGTTGTATTAAGCACGAATACATGCTTTTCGCGCAGTTTTAGAAGAAAAAGTTTTGACGCGTATTAGAGGGACACTTGTAAAACAGTTTTCAGATTTAGCTCATCTCAGTCTAAAACAGCTTGTTTCGTTGTATTAAGCACGAATACATGCTTTTCGCGCAGTTATAAGAGAAAAAGTTTTGACGCGTGTCACAAGGACACTTGTAAAACCGATGTGTACAGATTTAGCTCGTTTCGGTCTAAAACAGCTTGTTTCGTTGTATTAAACACGAATACATGCTTTTCGCGCAGTTTTAGAAGAAAAAGTTTTGACGCGTATTAGAGGGACACTTGTAAAACAGTTTTCAGATTTAGCTCATCTCAGTCTAAAACAGCTTGTTCCGTTGTATTAAGCACGAATACATGCTTTTCGCGCAGTTATAAGAGAAAAAGTTTTGACGCGTGTCACAAGGACACTTGTAAAACCGATGTGTACAGATTTAGCTCGTTTCGGTCTAAAACAGCTTGTTTCGTTGTATTAAACACGAATACATGCTTTTCGCGCAGTTTTAGAAGAAAAAGTTTTGACGCGTATTAGAGGGACACTTGTAAAACAGTTTTCAGATTTAGCTCATCTCAGTCTAAAACAGCTTGTTTCGTTATATTAAGCACGAATACATGCTTTTCGCGCAGTTATAAGAGAAAAAGTTTTGACGCGTATCAGAGGAACACTTGTAAAACCGATGTGTTGTGATTTAGCTCGTTTCGGTCTAAAACAGCTTGTTTCGTTGTATTAAGCACGAATACATGCTTTTCGCGCAGTTGTAAGAGAAAAAGTTTTGACGCGTATCAGAGGAACACTTGTAAAACCGATGTGTTCAGATTTACCTCGTTTCGGTCTAAAACAGCTTGTTTCGTTGTATTAAGCACGAATACATGCTTTTCGCGCAGTTATAAGAGAAAAAGTTTTGACGCGAATCAGAGGAAAACTTGTAAAACCGAAGTGTTGTGATTTAGCTCGTTTCGGTCTAAAACAGCTTGTTTCGTTGTATTAAGCACGAATACATGCTTTTCGCGCAGTTTTAGAAGAAAAAGTTTTGACGCGTATTAGAGGGACACTTGTAAAACAGTTTTCAGATTTAGCTCATCTCAGTCTAAAACAGCTTGTTTCGTTGTATTAAGCACGAATACATGCTTTTCGCGCAGTTATAAGAGAAAACGTTTTGACGCGTATCAGAGGAACACTTGTAAAACCGATGTGTTCAGATTTACCTCGTTTCGCTCTAAAACAGCTTGTTTCGTTGGATTAAGCAGGAATACATGCTTTTCGCGCAGTTATAAGAGAAAAAAGTTTTGACGCGTATCACATGGGCACTTGTAAAACCGATGTGTTCAGATCTAACTCGTTTTGGTCTAAAACAGCTAGTTTCGTTGTATTAAGCACGAATACAATCTTTTCGCGCAGTTATAAGAGAAAAAGTTTTGACGCGTTTCACATGCACGCTTTTAAAACCGATGTGTTCAGATTTAACTCGTTTTGGTTTAAAACAGCATGTTTCGTTGTATTAGGCAAGAATACATGCTTTTCGCGCAGTTATAAAAGAAAAATTTTGACGCGTATCAGAGGAACACTCGTAAAACCAATGTGTTGTGATTTAGCTCGTTTCGGTCTAAAACAGCTTGTTTTGTTGGATTAATCACGAATACATGCTTTTCGCGCAGTTATAAGAGAAAAAGATTTGACGCGTGTCACAAAGACACTTGTAAAACCGATGTGTTCAGATTTAGCTCGTTTCGGTCTAAAACAGCTTGTTTCGTTGTATTAAGCACGAATACATGCTTTTCGCGCAGTTTTAGAAGAAAAAGTTTTGACGCGTATACAGGGACACTTGTAAAACAGTTTTCAGATTTAGCTCATCTCAGTCTAAAACAGCTTGTTTCGTTGTTTTAAGCACGAATACATGCTTTTCGCGCAGTTATAAGAGAAAAAGCTTTGACGCGTATCAGAGGAACACTTGTAAAACCGTTGTGCTGTGATTTAGCTCGTTTCGGACTAAAACAGTTTGTTTCGTTGTATTAGGCACGAATACATGCTTCTCGCGCAGTTATAAGAGAAAAAGTTTGGACGCGTATTAGAGGAGAACTTGTAAAACCGATGTGTTCAGATTTACTTCGTTTCGGTCTAAAACAGCTTGGTTCGTTGGATTAAGCAGGAATACATGCTTTTCGCGCAGTTATAAGAGAAAAAAGTTTTGACGCGTATCACATGGGCACTTGTAAAACCGATGTGTTCAGATCTAGCTCGTTTTGGTAAAACAGCTTGTTTCGTTGTATTAAGCACGAATACAATCTTTTCGCGCAGTTATAAGAGAAAACGTTTTGACGCGTTTCACATGACGCTTTTAAAACCGATGTGTTGTGATTTAGCTCGTTTCGGTCTAAAACAGCTTGTTTCGTTGGATTAATCACGAATACATGCTTTTCGCGCAGTTATAAGAGAAAAAGTTTTGACGCGTATCAGAGGAACACTCGTAAAACCAATGTGTTGTGATTTAGCTCGTTTCGGTCTAAAACAGCTTGTTTCGTTGGATTAATTACGAATACATGCTTTTCGCGCAGTTATAAGAGAAAACGTTTTGACGCGTATCAGAGGAACACTTGTAAAACCGATGTGCTGTGATTTAGCTCGTTTCGGACTAAAACAGATTGTTTCGTTGTTTTAAGCACGAATACATGCTTTTCGCGCAGTTATAAGAGAAAAAGTTTAGACGCGTATCAGGGGAACACTTGTAAAACCGATGTGTTGTGATTTAGCTCGTTTCGGACTAAAACAGCTTGTTTATTTGTATTAAGCACGAATACATGCTTTTCGCGCAGTTATAAGAGAAAAAGTTTTGACGAGTATCATGTGGATACTTGTAAAACCGATGTGTTCAGATATAGCTAGTTTCGGTCTAAAACACCTTGTTTCTTTGTATTAAGCAAGAATACATGCTTTTCGCGCTGTTATAAGAGAAAGTTTAGACGCGTGTCACAGGGACACTTGTAAAACCGGTGTTCAGATTTAGCTCGTTTCGGTCTAACACAGCTTGTTTCGTTGTATTAAGCACGAATACATGCTTTTCGCGCATTTATAAGAGAAAAAGTTTTGGCGCGTATCACGTGGATACTTGTAAAACCGATGTGTTGTGATTTAGCTCGTTTCGGTCTAAAACCGCTTGTTTCGATGTTTTAAGCACGAATACATGCTTTTCACGCATTTATGAGAGAAAAAGTTTTGACGCGTATCAGAGGAAAACTTGTAAAACCGATGTGTTGTGATTTGCCAGTTTCGGTCTAAAACAGCTTGTTTCGTTGGATTAAGCACGAATACATGCTTTTCGCGCAGTTATAAGAGAAAAAGGTTTGACGCGTGTCACAGGGACACTTGTAAAACCGATGTGTTCAGATTTAGCTCGTTTCGGTCTAACACAGCTTGTTTCGTTGTATTAAGCACGAATACATGCTTTTCGCGCATTTATAAGAGAAAAAGTTTCACGCGTACCACGTGGATACTTGTAAAACCGATGTGTTGTGATTTAGCTCGTTTCGGTCTAAAACCGCTTGTTTCGATGTTTTAAGCACGAATACATGCTTTTCGCGCAGTTATAAGAGAAAAAGTTTTGACGCGTATCAGAGGAACACTCGTAAAACCAATGTGTTGTGATTTAGCTCGTTTCGGTCTAAAACAGCTTGTTTCGTTGGATTAATCACGAATACATGCTTTTCGCGCAGTTATAAGAGAAAAAGTTTTGACGCGTATCAGAGGAACACTCGTAAAACCAATGTATTGTGATTTAGCTCGTTTCGGTCTAAAACAGCTTGTTTCGTTGGATTAATTACGAATACATGCTTTTCGCGCAGTTATAAGAGAAAACGTTTTGACGCGTATCAGAGGAACACTTGTAAAACCGATGTGCTGTGATTTAGCTCGTTTCGGACTAAAACAGATTGTTACGTTGTATTAAGCACGAATACCTGCTTCTCGCGCAGTTATAAGAGAAAAAGTTTGGACGCGTGTCACAAGGACACTTGTAAAACCGATGTGTTCAGATTTAGCTCGTTTCGGTCTAAAACAGCTTGTTTCGTTGTATTAAGCACGAATACATGCTTTTCGCGCAGTTTTAGAAGAAAAAGATTTGACGCGTATTAGAGGGACACTTTTAAAACAGTTTTCAGATTTAGCTCATCTCAGTCTAAAACAGCTTGTTTCGTTGTATTAAGCACGAATACATGCTTTTCGCGCAGTTATAAGAGAAAAAGTTTTGACGCGTATCAGAGGAACACTTGTAAAACCGATGTGTTGTGATTTAGCTCGTTTCGGTCTAAAACAGCTTGTTTCGTTGTATTAAGCAAGAATACATGCTTTTCGCGCAGTTATAGGAGAAAAAGTTTTGACGCGTATCAGAGGAAAACTTGTAAAACCGATGTGTTGTGATTTAGCTCGTTTCGGTCTAAAACAGCTTGTTTCGTTGTATTAAGCACGAATACATGCTTTTCGCGCAGTTATAAGAGAAAAAGTTTTGACGCGTATCAGAGGAACACTCATAAAACCAGTGTTGTGATTTAGCTCGTTTCGGTAAAACAGCTTGTTTCGTTGTATTAAGCACGAATACATGCTTTTCGCGCAGTTATAAGAGAAAAAGTTTTGACGCGTATCAGAGGAACACTTGTAAAACCGATGTGTTGTGATTTAGCTCGTTTCGGTCTAAAACAGCTTGTTTCGTTGTATTAAGCACGAATACATGCTTTTCGCGCAGTTATAAGAGAAAAAGTTTTGACGCGTATCAGAGGAACACTTGTAAAACCGATGTGTTCAGATTTACCTCGTTACGGTCTAAAACAGCTTGTTTCGATGTTTTAAGCACGAATACAATCTTTTCGCGCAGTTATAAGAAAAAGTTTTCACGCGTGTCACAGGGACACTTGTAAAACCTATGCGTTCAGATTTAGCTCGTTTCGGTCTAAAACAGCTTGTTTCGTTGTATTAAGCACGAAAACATGCTTTTCGCGCAGTTATAAGAGAAAAAGTTTTGACGCGTATCAGAGGAACACTTGTAAAACCGATGTGTTCAGATCTAGCTCGTTTTGGTCTAAAACAGCTTGTTTCGTTGTATTAAGCAAGAATACAATCTTTTCGCGCAGTTATAAGAAAAAGTTTTCACGCGTGTCACAGGGACACTTGTAAAACCTATGCGTTCAGATTTAGCTCGTTTCGGTCTAAAACAGCTTGTTTCGTTGTATTAAGCACGAAAACATGCTTTTCGCGCAGTTATAAGAGAAAAAGTTGACGCGTATCACGTGGATACTTGTAAAACCGATGTGTTCAGATATAGCTCGTTTTGGTATAAAACAGCTTGTTTCGTTGTTTTAGGGACGAATACATGCTTTTCATGCAGTTATAGAAGAAAAAGTTTTGACGCTTATTAGAGGGACCCTTGTAAAACCGATGTGTTCAGATTTAGCTCATCTCGGTCTAAAACAGTTTGTTTCGTTGTATAAAGCAAGAATACATGCTTTTCGCGCTGTTATAAGAAAAAAAGTTTTGACGCGTATTAGGGAGACTTGTAAAACCGATGTGTTTTGGTTTAGCTCGTTTCGGTCTAAAACAGCTTGTTTCGTTGTATTAAGCACGAATACATGCTTTTCGCGCAGTTATAAGAGAAAAAGTTTTGACGCGTATCACGTGGATACTTGTAAAACCGATGTGTTCAGATTTAGCTCGTTTCGGTCTAAAACAGCTTGTTTCGTTGTATTAAGCACGAATACATGCTTTTCGCGCAGTTTTAGAAGAAAAAGTTTTGACGCGTATTAGAGGGACACTTGTAAAACAGTTTTCAGATTTAGCTCATCTCAGTCTAAAACAGCTTGTTTCGTTGTATTAAGCACGAATACATGCTTTTCGCGCAGTTATAAGAGAAAAAGTTTTGACGCGTGTCACAAGGACACTTGTAAAACCGATGTGTACAGATTTAGCTCGTTTCGGTCTAAAACAGCTTGTTTCGTTGTATTAAACACGAATACATGCTTTTCGCGCAGTTTTAGAAGAAAAAGTTTTGACGCGTATTAGAGGGACACTTGTGAAACAGTTTTCAGATTTGGCTCATCTCAGTCTAAAACAGCTTGTTCCGTTGTATTAAGCACGAATACATGCTTTTCGCGCAGTTATAAGAGAAAAAGTTTTGACGCGTGTCACAAGGACACTTGTAAAACCGATGTGTACAGATTTAGCTCGTTTCGGTCTAAAACAGCTTGTTTCGTTGTATTAAACACGAATACATGCTTTTCGCGCAGTTTTAGAAGAAAAAGTGTTGACGCGTATTAGAGGGACACTTGTAAAACAGTTTTCAGATTTAGCTCATCTCAGTCTAAAACAGCTTGTTTCGTTATATTAAGCACGAATACATGCTTTTCGCGCAGTTATAAGAGAAAAAGTTTTGACGCGTATCAGAGGAACACTTGTAAAACCGATGTGTTGTGATTTAGCTCGTTTCGGTCTAAAACAGCTTGTTTCGTTGTATTAAGCACGAATACATGCTTTTCGCGCAGTTGTAAGAGAAAAAGTTTTGACGCGTATCAGAGGAACACTTGTAAAACCGATGTGTTCAGATTTACCTCGTTTCGGTCTAAAACAGCTTGTTTCGTTGTATTAAGCACGAATACATGCTTTTCGCGCAGTTATAAGAGAAAAAGTTTTGACGCGAATCAGAGGAAAACTTGTAAAACCGAAGTGTTGTGATTTAGCTCGTTTCGGTCTAAAACAGCTTGTTTCGTTGTATTAAGCACGAATACATGCTTTTCGCGCAGTTTTAGAAGAAAAAGTTTTGACGCGTATTAGAGGGACACTTGTAAAACAGTTTTCAGATTTAGCTCATCTCAGTCTAAAACAGCTTGTTTCGTTGTATTAAGCACGAATACATGCTTTTCGCGCAGTTATAAGAGAAAAAGTTTTGACGCGTATCAGAGGAACACTTGTAAAACCGATGTGTTCAGATTTACCTCGTTTCGCTCTAAAACAGCTTGTTTCGTTGGATTAAGCAGGAATACATGCTTTTCGCGCAGTTATAAGAGAAAAAAGTTTTGACGCGTATCACATGGGCACTTGTAAAACCGATGTGTTCAGATCTAACTCGTTTTGGTCTAAAACAGCTAGTTTCGTTGTATTAAGCACGAATACAATTTTTTCGCGCAGTTATAAGAGAAAAAGTTTTGACGCGTTTCACATGCACGCTTTTAAAACCGATGTGTTCAGATTTAACTCGTTTTGGTCTAAAACAGCATGTTTCGTTGTATTAGGCAAGAATACATGCTTTTCGCGCAGTTATAAAAGAAAAATTTTGACGCGTATCAGAGGAACACTCGTAAAACCAATGTATTGTGATTTAGCTCGTTTCGGTCTAAAACAGCTTGTTTCGTTGGATTAATCACGAATACATGCTTTTCGCGCAGTTATAAGAGAAAAAGATTTGACGCGTGTCACAAGGACACTTGTAAAACCAAAACCGATGTGCTCAGATTTAGCTCGTTTCGGTCTAAAACAGCTTGTTTCGTTGTATTAAGCACGAATACATGCTTTTCGCGCAGTTTTAGAAGAAAAAGTTTTGACGCGTATACAGGGACACTTGTAAAACAGTTTTCAGATTTAGCTCATCTCAGTCTAAAACAGCTTGTTTCGTTGTTTTAAGCACGAATACATGCTTTTCGCGCAGTTATAAGAGAAAAAGCTTTGACGCGTATCAGAGGAACACTTGTAAAACCGATGTGCTGTGATTTAGCTCGTTTCGGACTAAAACAGTTTGTTTCGTTGTATTAAGCACGAATACATGCTTCTCGCGCAGTTATAAGAGAAAAAGATTTGACGCGTGTCACAAGGACACTTGTAAAACCAAAACCGATGTGTACAGATTTAGCTCGTTTCGGTCTAAAACAGCTTGTTTCGTTGTATTAAACACGAATACATGCTTTTCGCGCAGTTTTAGAAGAAAAAGTTTTGACGCGTATTAGAGGGACACTTGTAAAACAGTTTTCAGATTTAGCTCATCTCAGTCTAAAACAGCTTGTTCCGTTGTATTAAGCACGAATACATGCTTTTCGCGCAGTTATAAGAGAAAAAGTTTTGACGCGTGTCACAAGGACACTTGTAAAACCGATGTGTACAGATTTAGCTCGTTTCGGTCTAAAACAGCTTGTTTCGTTGTATTAAACACGAATACATGCTTTTCGCGCAGTTTTAGAAGAAAAAGTTTTGACGCGTATTAGAGGGACACTTGTAAAACAGTTTTCAGATTTAGCTCATCTCAGTCTAAAACAGCTTGTTTCGTTATATTAAGCACGAATACATGCTTTTCGCGCAGTTATAAGAGAAAAAGTTTTGACGCGTATCAGAGGAACACTTGTAAAACCGATGTGTTGTGATTTAGCTCGTTTCGGTCTAAAACAGCTTGTTTCGTTGTATTAAGCACGAATACATGCTTTTCGCGCAGTTGTAAGAGAAAAAGTTTTGACGCGTATCAGAGGAACACTTGTAAAACCGATGTGTTCAGATTTACCTCGTTTCGGTCTAAAACAGCTTGTTTCGTTGTATTAAGCACGAATACATGCTTTTCGCGCAGTTATAAGAGAAAAAGTTTTGACGCGAATCAGAGGAAAACTTGTAAAACCGAAGTGTTGTGATTTAGCTCGTTTCGGTCTAAAACAGCTTGTTTCGTTGTATTAAGCACGAATACATGCTTTTCGCGCAGTTTTAGAAGAAAAAGTTTTGACGCGTATCAGAGGAACACTTGTAAAACCGATGTGTTCAGATTTACCTCGTTTCGCTCTAAAACAGCTTGTTTCGTTGGATTAAGCAGGAATACATGCTTTTCGCGCAGTTATAAGAGAAAAAAGTTTTGACGCGTATCACATGGGCACTTGTAAAACCGATGTGTTCAGATCTAACTCGTTTTGGTCTAAAACAGCTAGTTTCGTTGTATTAAGCACGAATACAATTTTTTCGCGCAGTTATAAGAGAAAAAGTTTTGACGCGTTTCACATGCACGCTTTTAAAACCGATGTGTTCAGATTTACTTCGTTTCGGTCTAAAACAGCTTGGTTCGTTGGATTAAGCAGGAATACATGCTTTTCGCGCAGTTATAAGAGAAAAAAGTTTTGACGCGTATCACATGGGCACTTGTAAAACCGATGTGTTCAGATCTAGCTCGTTTTGGTAAAACAGCTTGTTTCGTTGTATTAAGCACGAATACAATCTTTTCGCGCAGTTATAAGAGAAAACGTTTTGACGCGTTTCACATGGACGCTTTTAAAACCGATGTGTTGTGATTTAGCTCGTTTCGGTCTAAAACAGCTTGTTTCGTTGTATTAAGCACGAATACATGCTTTTCGCGCAGTTATAAGAAAAAAAGTTTTGACGCGTATCAGAGGAACACTCGTAAAACCAATGTGTTGTGATTTTGCTCGTTTCGGTCTAAAACAGTTTGTTTCGTTGTAATAAGCACGAATACATGCTTTTCGCGCAGTTATAAGAGAAAAAGTTTTGACGCGTATCACGTGGATACTTGTAAAACCGATTTGTTGTGATTTAGCTCGTTTCGGTCTAAAACCGCTTGTTTAGATGTTTTAAGCACGAATACATGCTTTTCGCGCAGTTAGAGAAGAAAACGTTTTGACGCGTATTAGGGAGACGTAAAACCGATGTGTTGTGATTTAGCTCGTTTCGGTCTAAAACAGCTTGTTTCGTTGTATTAAGCACGAATACATGCTCTTCGCGCAGTTATAAGAGAAAAAGTTTTGACGCGTATCAGAGGAACACTTGTAAAACCGATGTGTTCAGATCTAGCTCGTTTTGGTCTAAAACAGCTTGTTTCGTTGTATTAAGCAAGAATACATGCTTTTCACGCAGTTATGAGAGAAAAAGTTTTCACGCGTGTCACAGGGACACTTGTAAAACCTATGCGTTCAGATTTAGCTCGTTTCGGTCTAAAACAGCTTGTTTCGTTGTATTAAGCACGAATACATGCTTTTCGCGCAGTTATAAGAGAAAAAGTTGACGCGTATCACGTGGATACTTGTAAAACCGATGTGTTCAGATATAGCTCGTTTTGGTATAAAACAGCTTGTTTCGTTGTTTTAGGGACGAATACATGCTTTTCACGCAGTTATAGAAGAAAAAGTTTTGACGCTTATTAGAGGGACCCTTGTAAAACCGATGTGTTCAGATTTAGCTCATCTCGGTCTAAAACAGCTTGTTTCGTTGTATAAAGCAAGAATACATGCTTTTCGCGCTGTTATAAAAAAAAAAAAAGTTTTGACGCGTATTAGGGGAGACTTGTAAAACCGATGTGTTTTGGTTTAGCTCGTTTCGGTCTAAAACAGCTTGTTTCGTTTAATTAAGCACGAATACATGCTTTTCGCGCAGTTATAAGAGAAAAAGTTTTGACGCGTATCACGTGGATACTTGTAAAACCGATGTGTTCAGATTTAGCTCGTTTCGGTCTAAAACAGCTTCTTCCTTGTATTAAGCACGAATACATGCTTTTCGCGCAGTTTTAGAAGAAAACGTTTTGACGCGTATTAAAGGAACACTTGTAAAACAGTTTTCAGATTTAGCTCATCTCAGTCTAAAACAGCTTGTTTCGTTGTATTAAGCACGAATACATGCTTTTCGCGCAGTTATAAGAGAAAAAGATATGACGCGTATCAGAGGAAAACTTGTAAAACCGATGTGTTGTGATTTAGCTCGTTTCGGTCTAAAACAGCTTGTTTCGTTGTATTAAGCAAGAATACATGCTTTTCGCGCAGTTATAAGAGAAAAAGTTTTGACGCGTGTCACAAGGGCACTTGTAAAACCGATGTGTACAGATTTAGCTCGTTTCGGTCTAAAACAGCTTGTTTCGTTGTATTAAACACGAATACATGCTTTTCGCGCAGTTTTAGAAGAAAAAGTTTTGACGCGTATTAGAGGGACACTTGTAAAACAGTTTTCAGATTTAGCTCATCTCTGTCTAAAACAGCTTGTTTCGTTGTATTAAGCACGAATACATGCTTTTCGCGCCGTTATAGGAGAAAAAGTTTTGACGCGTGTCACAAGGACACTTGTAAAACCGATGTGTACAGATTTAGCTCATCTCAGTCTAAAACAGCTTGTTTCGTTGTATTAAACACGAATACATGCTTTTCGCGCAGTTATAAGAGAAAAAGTTTTGACGCGTATCAGAGGAACACTTGTAAAACCGATGTGTTGTGATTTAGCTCGTTTCGGTCTAAAACAGCTTGTTTCGTTGTATTAAGCACGAATACATGCTTTTCGCGCAGTTGTAAGAGAAAAAGTTTTGACGCGTATCAGAGGAACACTTGTAAAACCGATGTGTTGTGATTTAGCTCGTTTCGGTCTAAAACAGCTTGTTTCGTTGTATTAAGCACGAATACATGCTTTTCGCGCAGTTATAAGAGAAAATGTTTTGACGCGTATCAGAGGAACACTCGTAAAACCAATGTGTTGTGATTTAGCTCGTTTCGGTCTAAAACAGCTTGTTTCGTTGGATTAATCACGAATACATGCTTTTCGCGCTGTTATAAGAGAAAAAGTTTTGACGCGTGTCACAAGAACACTTGTAAAACCTATGTGTTCAGATTTACCTCGTTTCGGTCTAAAACAGCTTGTTTCGTTGTATTAAGCACGAATACATGCTTTTCGCGCAGTTTTAGAAGAAAAAGTTTTGACGCGTATTAGAGGGACACTTGTAAAACAGTTTTCAGATTTAGCTCATCTCAGTCTAAAACAGCTTGTTTCGTTGTATTAAGCACGAATACATGCTTTTCGCGCAGATATAAGAGAAAAAGTGTTGACGCGTATCAGAGGAACACTTGTAAAACCGATGTGTTCAGATTTACCTCGTTTCGGTCTAAAACAACTTGTTTCGTTGGATTAAGCAGGAATACATGCTTTTCGCGCAGTTATAAGAGAAAAAAGTTTTGACGCGTATTACATGGGCACTTGTAAAACCGATGTGTTCAGATCTAACTCGTTTTGGTCTAAAACAGCTAGTTTCGTTGTATTAAGCACGAATACAATCTTTTCGCGCAGTTATAAGAGAAAAAGTTTTGACGCGTTTCACATGGACGCTTTTAAAACCGATGTGTTCAGATTTAGCTCGTTTCGGTCTAAAACAGCTTGTTTCGTTGTATTAAGCACGAATACATGCTTTTCGCGCAGTTATAAAAGAAAAAGTTTTGACGCGTATTAGAGGAACACTCGTAAAAGCAATGTGTTGTGATTTAGCTCGTTTCGGTCTAAAACAGCTTGTTTCGTTGGATTAATCACGAATACATGCTTTTCGCGCAGATATAAGAGAAAAAGATTTGACGCTTGTCACAAGGACACTTGTAAAACCGATGTGTTCAAATTTAGCTCGTTTCGGTCTAAAACAGCTTGTTTCGTTATATTAAGCACGAATACATGCTTTTCGCGCAGTTTTAGAAGAAAAAGTTTTGACGCGTATACAGGGACACTTGTAAAACAGTTTTCAGATTTAGCTCATCTCAGTCTAAAACAGCTTGTTTCGTTGTTTTAAGCACGAATACATGCTTTTCGCGCAGTTATGAGAAAGTTTTGACGCGTATCAGAGGAACACTTGTAAAACCGATGTGCTGTGATTTAGCTCGTTTCGGACTAAAACAGCTTGTTTCGTTGTATTAAGCACGAATACATGCTTCTCGCGCAGTTATAAGAGAAAAAGTTTGGACGCGTATTAGAGGAGAACTTGTAAAACCGATGTGTTCAGATTTACTTCGTTTCGGTCTAAAACAGCTTGGTTCGTTGGATTAAGCAGGAATACATGCTTTTCGCGCAGTTATAAGAGAAAAAAGTTTTGACGCGTATCACATGGGCACTTGTAAAACCGATGTGTTCAGATCTAGCTCGTTTTGGTCTAAAACAGCTTGTTTCGTTGTATTAGGCACGAATACAATCTTTTCGCGCAGTTATAAGAGAAAACGTTTTGACGCGTTTCACATGGACGCTTTTAAAACCGATGTGTTGTGATTTAGCTCGTTTCGGTCTAAAACAGCTTGTTTCGTTGTATTAAGCACGAATACATGCTTTCGCGCAGTTATAAGAAAAAAAGTTTTGACGCGTATCAGAGGAACACTTGTAAAACCGATGTGCTGTGATTTAGCTCGTTTCGGACTAAAACATATTGTTTCGTTGTATTAAGCACGAATACATGCTTTTCGCGCAGTTATAAGAGAAAAAGTTTTGACGCGTGTCACAAGGACACTTGTAAAACCGATGTGTTCAGATTTAGCTCGTTTCGGTCTAAAACAGCTTGTTTCGTTGTATTAAGCACGAATACATGCTTTTCGCGCAGTTTTAGAAGAAAAAGATTTGACGCGTATTAGAGGGACACTTTTAAACAGTTTTCAGATTTAGCTCATCTCAGTCTAAAACAGCTTGTTTCGTTGTATTAAGCACGAATACATACTTTTCGCGCAGTTATAAGAGAAAAAGTGTTGACGCGTATCAGAGGAACACTTGTAAAACCGATGTGTTCAGATTTACCTCGTTTCGGTCTAAAACAGCTTGTTTCGTTGGATTAAGCAGGAATACATGCTTTTCGCGCAGTTATAAGAGAAAAAAGTTTTGACGCGTATTACATGGGCACTTGTAAAACCGATGTGTTCAGATCTAACTCGTTTTGGTCTAAAACAGCTTGTTTCGTTGTATTAAACACGAATACATGCTTTTCGCGCAGTTTTAGAAGAAAAAGTTTTGACGCGTATTAGAGGGACACTTGTAAAACAGTTTTCAGATTTAGCTCATCTCAGTCTAAAACAGCTTGTTTCGTTATATTAAGCACGAATACATGCTTTTCGCGCAGTTATAAGAGAAAAAGTTTTGACGCGTATCAGAGGAACACTTGTAAAACCGATGTGTTCAGATTTACCTCGTTTCGGTCTAAAACAGCTTGTTTAAGCACGAATACATGCTTTTCGCGCAGTTATAAGAGAAAAAGTTTTGACGCGAATCAGAGGAAAACTTGTAAAACCGATGTGTTGTGATTTAGCTCGTTTCGGTCTAAAACAGCTTGTTTCGTTGTATTAAGCACGAATACATGCTTTTCGCGCAGTTATAAGAGAAAAAGTTTTGACGCGTATCAGAGGAACACTCGTAAAACCAATGTGTTGTGATTTAGCTCGTTTCGGTCTAAAACAGCTTGTTTCGTTGGATTAATCACGAATACATGCTTTTCGCGCAGTTATAAGAGAAAAAGATTTGACGCGTGTCACAAGGACACTTGTAAAACCGATGTGTTCAGATTTAGCTCGTTTCGGTCTAAAACAGCTTGTTTCGTTATATTAAGCACGAATACGTGCTTTTCGCGCAGTTTTAGAAGAAAAAGTTTTGACGCGTATACAGGGACACTTGTAAAACAGTTTTCAGATTTAGCTCATCTCAGTCTAAAACAGCTTGTTTCGTTGTTTTAAGCACGAATACATGCTTTTCGCGCAGTTATGAGAAAAAGTTTTGACGCGTATCAGACGAACACTTGTAAAACCGATGTGCTGTGATTTAGCTCGTTTCGGACTAAAACAGCTTGTTTCGTTGTATTAAGCACGAATACATGCTTCTCGCGCAGTTATAAGAGAAAAAGTTTTGACGCCTATCAGTGGAACACTTGTAAAACCGATGTGTTGTGATTTAGCTCGTTTCGGTCTAAAACAGCTTGTTTCGTTGTATTAAGCAAGAATACATGCTTTTCGCGCAGTTTTAGAAGAAAACGTTTTGACGCGTATTAGAGGGACGCTTGTAAAACAGTTTTTAGATTTAGCTCATCTCAGTCTAAAACAGCTTGTTTCGTTGTATTAAGCGCGAATACATGCTTTTCGCGCAGTTATAAGAGAAAAAGTTTTGACGCGTATCAGAGGAACACTTGTAACACCGATGTGTTGTGATTTAGCTCGTTGCGGTCTAAAACAGCTTGTTTCGTTGTATTAAGCACGAATACATGCTTTTCGCGCAGTTATAAGAGAAAAAGTTTTGACGCGTATCAGAGGAACACTTGTAAAACCGATGTGTTCAGATTTACCTCGTTTCGGTCTAAAACAGCTTGTTTCGTTGGATTAAGCAGGAATACATGCTTTTCGCGCAGTTATAAGAGAAAAAAGTTTTGACGCTTATCACATGGGCACTTGTAAAACCGATGGGTTCAGATCTAGCTCGTTTTGGTCTAAAACAGCTTGTTTCGTTGTATTAAGCACGAATACATGCTTTTCGCGCAGATATATGAGAAAAAGTTTTGACGCGTATTAGGGAGACTTGTAAAACCGATGTGTTGTGATTTAGCTCGTTTCGGTCTAAAACAGCTTGTTTCGTTGTATTAAGCACGAATACATGCTTTTCGCGCAGTTATAAGAGAAAAAGTTTTGACGCGTATCAGAGGAAAACTTGTAAAACCGATGTGTTGTGATTTACCTCGTTTCGATCTAAAACAGCTTGTTTCGTTGGATTAAGCACGAATACATGCTTTTCGCGCAGTTATAAGAGAAAAAGTTTTGACGCGTATCCCGTGAATACTTGTAAAACCGATGTGTTCTGATTTAGCTCGTTTCGGTCTAAAACCGCTTGTTTAGATGTTTTAAGCAAGAATACATGCTTTTCGCGCAGTTATAGAAGAAAACGTTTTGACGCGTATTAGGGAGATGTAAAACCGATGTGTTGTGATTTAGCTCGTTTCGGTCTAAAACAGCTTGTTTCGTTGTATTAAGCACGAATACATGCTTTTCGCGCAGTTATAAGAGAAAAAGTTTTGACGCGTATCAGAGGAACACTTGTAAAACCGATGTGCTGTGATTTAGCTCGTTTCGGACTAAAACAGCTTGTTTCATTGTATTAAGCACGAATACATGCTTTTCGCGCAGTTATAAGAGAAAAAGTTTTGACGCGTATCAGAGGAGAACTTGTAAAACCGATGTGTTCAGATTTACCTCGTTTCGGTCTAAAACAGCTTGTTTCGTTGGATTAAGCAGGAATACATGCTTTTCGCGCAGTTATAAGAGAAAAACGTTTTGACGCGTATCACATGGGCACTTGTAAAACCGATGTGTTCAGATCTAGCTCGTTTTGGTCTAAAACAGCTTGTTTCGTTGTATTAAGCACGAATACATGCTTTTCGCGCAGTTATAAGAGAAAAAGTTTTGACGCGTATCACGTGGATACTTGTAAAACCGATGTGTTGTGATTTAGCTCGTCTCGGTCTAAAACCGCTTGTTTCGATGTTTTAAGCACGAATACATGCTTTTCGCGCAGTTATAGAAGAAAACGTTCTGACGCGTATTAGGGAGACGTAAAATCGATGTGTTGTGATTTAGCTCGTTTCGGTCTAAAACAGCTTGCTTCGTTGTATTAAGCACGAATACATGCTTTTCGCGCAGTTATAAGAGAAAAAGTTTTGACTCGTATCAGAGGAAAATTTGTAAAACCAATGTGTTATGATTTAGCTCGTTTCGGTCTAAAACAGCTTGTTTCGTTGTATTAAGCACGAATACAGGCTTTTCGCGCAGTTATAAGAGAAAAAGTTTTGACGTGTATCAGAGGAACACTGGTAAAACCAATGTGTTGTGATTTAGCTCGTTTCGGTCTAAAACAGCCATTTTCGTTGGATTAATCCTGAATACATGCTTTTCGCGCAGTTATAGAAGAAAAAGTTTTGACGCGTATCAGAGGAACACTTGTAAAACCGATGTGTTGTGATTTAGCTCGTTTCGGTCTAAAACCGCTTGTTTCGATGTTTTAAGCACGAATACATGCTTTTCGCGCAGTTATAGAAGAAAACGTTCTGACGCGTATTAGGGAGACTTGTAAAACCGATGTGTTGTGATTTAGATTGTTTCGGACTAAAACAGCTTGTTTCGTTGGATTAAGCACTAATACATGCTTTTCGCGCAGTTATAAGAGAAAAAGTTTTGACGCGTATCAGAGGAGAACTTGTAAAACCGATGTGTTCAGATTTACCTCGTTTCGGTCTAAAACAGCTTGTTTCGTTGGATTAAGCAGGAATACATGCTTTTCGCGCAGTTATACGAGAAAAACGTTTTGACGCGTATCACATGGGCACTTGTAAAACCGATGTGTTCAGATCTAGCTCGTTTTGGTCTAAAACAGCTTGTTTCGTTGTATTAAGCACGAATACATGCTTTTCGCGCAGTTATAAGAGAAAAAGTTTTGACGCGTATCACGTGGATACTTGTAAAACCGATGTGTTGTGATTTAGCTCGTCTCGGTCTAAAACCGCTTGTTTCGATGTTTTAAGCACGAATACATGCTTTTCGCGCAGTTATAGAAGAAAACGTTCTGACGCGTATTAGGGAGACGTAAAACCGATGTGTTGTGATTTAGCTCGTTTCGGTCTAAAACAGCTTGCTTCGTTGTATTAAGCACGAATACATGCTTTTCGCGCAGTTATAAGAGAAAAAGTTTTGACTCGTATCAGAGGAAAATTTGTAAAACCAATGTGTTATGATTTAGCTCGTTTCGGTCTAAAACAGCTTGTTTCGTTGTATTAAGCACGAATACAGGCTTTTCGCGCAGTTATAAGAGAAAAAGTTTTGACGCGTATCAGAGGAACACTGGTAAAACCAATGTGTTGTGATTTAGCTCGTTTCGGTCTAAAACAGCCATTTTCGTTGGATTAATCCTGAATACATGCTTTTCGCGCAGTTATAGAAGAAAAAGTTTTGACGCGTATCAGAGGAACACTTGTAAAACCGATGTGTTGTGATTTAGCTCGTTTCGGTCTAAAACCGCTTGTTTCGATGTTTTAAGCACGAATACATGCTTTTCGCGCAGTTATAGAAGAAAACGTTCTGACGCGTATTAGGGAGACTTGTAAAACCGATGTGTTCAGATTTACCTCGTTTCGGTCTAAAACAGCTTGTTTCGTTGGATTAAGCAGGAATACATGCTTTTCGCGCAGTTATAAGAGAAAAAAGTTTTGACGCGTATTACATGGGCACTTGTAAAACCGATGTGTTCAGATCTAACTCGTTTTGGTCTAAAACAGCTTGTTTCGTTGTATTAAACACGAATACATGCTTTTCGCGCAGTTTTAGAAGAAAAAGTTTTGACGCGTATTAGAGGGACACTTGTAAAACAGTTTTCAGATTTAGCTCATCTCAGTCTAAAACAGCTTGTTTCGTTATATTAAGCACGAATACATGCTTTTCGCGCAGTTATAAGAGAAAAAGTTTTGACGCGTATCAGAGGAACACTTGTAAAACCGATGTGTTCAGATTTACCTCGTTTCGGTCTAAAACAGCTTGTTTAAGCACGAATACATGCTTTTCGCGCAGTTATAAGAGAAAAAGTTTTGACGCGAATCAGAGGAAAACTTGTAAAACCGATGTGTTGTGATTTAGCTCGTTTCGGTCTAAAACAGCTTGTTTCGTTGTATTAAGCACGAATACATGCTTTTCGCGCAGTTATAAGAGAAAAAGTTTTGACGCGTATCAGAGGAACACTCGTAAAACCAATGTGTTGTGATTTAGCTCGTTTCGGTCTAAAACAGCTTGTTTCGTTGGATTAATCACGAATACATGCTTTTCGCGCAGTTATAAGAGAAAAAGATTTGACGCGTGTCACAAGGACACTTGTAAAACCGATGTGTTCAGATTTAGCTCGTTTCGGTCTAAAACAGCTTGTTTCGTTATATTAAGCACGAATACATGCTTTTCGCGCAGTTTTAGAAGAAAAAGTTTTGACGCGTATACAGGGACACTTGTAAAACAGTTTTCAGATTTAGCTCATCTCAGTCTAAAACAGCTTGTTTCGTTGTTTTAAGCACGAATACATGCTTTTCGCGCAGTTATGAGAAAAAGTTTTGACGCGTATCAGACGAACACTTGTAAAACCGATGTGCTGTGATTTAGCTCGTTTCGGACTAAAACAGCTTGTTTCGTTGTATTAAGCACGAATACATGCTTCTCGCGCAGTTATAAGAGAAAAAGTTTTGACGCCTATCAGTGGAACACTTGTAAAACCGATGTGTTGTGATTTAGCTCGTTTCGGTCTAAAACAGCTTGTTTCGTTGTATTAAGCAAGAATACATGCTTTTCGCGCAGTTTTAGAAGAAAACGTTTTGACGCGTATTAGAGGGACGCTTGTAAAACAGTTTTTAGATTTAGCTCATCTCAGTCTAAAACAGCTTGTTTCGTTGTATTAAGCACGAATACATGCTTTTCGCGCAGTTATAAGAGAAAAAGTTTTGACGCGTATCAGAGGAACACTTGTAACACCGATGTGTTGTGATTTAGCTCGTTGCGGTCTAAAACAGCTTGTTTCGTTGTATTAAGCACGAATACATGCTTTTCGCGCAGTTATAAGAGAAAAAGTTTTGACGCGTATCAGAGGAACACTTGTAAAACCGATGTGTTCAGATTTACCTCGTTTCGGTCTAAAACAGCTTGTTTCGTTGGATTAAGCAGGAATACATGCTTTTCGCGCAGTTATAAGAGAAAAAAGTTTTGACGCGCATCACATGGGCACTTGTAAAACCGATGGGTTCAGATCTAGCTCGTTTTGGTCTAAAACAGCTTGTTTCGTTGTATTAAGCACGAATACATGCTTTTCGCGCAGATATATGAGAAAAAGTTTTGACGCGTATTAGGGAGACTTGTAAAACCGATGTGTTGTGATTTAGCTCGTTTCGGTCTAAAACAGCTTGTTTCGTTGTATTAAGCACGAATACATGCTTTTCGCGCAGTTATAAGAGAAAAAGTTTTGACGCGTATCAGAGGAAAACTTGTAAAACCGATGTGTTGTGATTTACCTCGTTTCGATCTAAAACAGCTTGTTTCGTTGGATTAAGCACGAATACATGCTTTTCGCGCAGTTATAAGAGAAAAAGTTTTGACGCGTATCACGTGAATACTTGTAAAACCGATGTGTTCTGATTTAGCTCGTTTCGGTCTAAAACCGCTTGTTTAGATGTTTTAAGCAAGAATACATGCTTTTCGCGCAGTTATAGAAGAAAACGTTTTGACGCGTATTAGGGAGACGTAAAACCGATGTGTTGTGATTTAGCTCGTTTCGGTCTAAAACAGCTTGTTTCGTTGTATTAAGCACGAATACATGCTTTTCGCGCAGTTATAAGAGAAAAAGTTTTGACGCGTATCAGAGGAACACTTGTAAAACCGATGTGCTGTGATTTAGCTCGTTTCGGACTAAAACAGCTTGTTTCATTGTATTAAGCACGAATACATGCTTTTCGCGCAGTTATAAGAGAAAAAGTTTTGACGCGTATCAGAGGAGAACTTGTAAAACCGATGTGTTCAGATTTACCTCGTTTCGGTCTAAAACAGCTTGTTTCGTTGGATTAAGCAGGAATACATGCTTTTCGCGCAGTTATAAGAGAAAAACGTTTTGACGCGTATCACATGGGCACTTGTAAAACCGATGTGTTCAGATCTAGCTCGTTTTGGTCTAAAACAGCTTGTTTCGTTGTATTAAGCACGAATACATGCTTTTCGCGCAGTTATAAGAGAAAAAGTTTTGACGCGTATCACGTGGATACTTGTAAAACCGATGTGTTGTGATTTAGCTCGTCTCGGTCTAAAACCGCTTGTTTCGATGTTTTAAGCACGAATACATGCTTTTCGCGCAGTTATAGAAGAAAACGTTCTGACGCGTATTAGGGAGACGTAAAATCGATGTGTTGTGATTTAGCTCGTTTCGGTCTAAAACAGCTTGCTTCGTTGTATTAAGCACGAATACATGCTTTTCGCGCAGTTATAAGAGAAAAAGTTTTGACTCGTATCAGAGGAAAATTTGTAAAACCAATGTGTTATGATTTAGCTCGTTTCGGTCTAAAACAGCTTGTTTCGTTGTATTAAGCACGAATACAGGCTTTTCGCGCAGTTATAAGAGAAAAAGTTTTGACGCGTATCAGAGGAACACTGGTAAAACCAATGTGTTGTGATTTAGCTCGTTTCGGTCTAAAACAGCCATTTTCGTTGGATTAATCCTGAATACATGCTTTTCGCGCAGTTATAGAAGAAAAAGTTTTGACGCGTATCAGAGGAACACTTGTAAAACCGATGTGTTGTGATTTAGCTCGTTTCGGTCTAAAACCGCTTGTTTCGATGTTTTAAGCACGAATACATGCTTTTCGCGCAGTTATAGAAGAAAACGTTCTGACGCGTATTAGGGAGACTTGTAAAACCGATGTGTTGTGATTTAGATCGTTTCGGACTAAAACAGCTTGTTTCGTTGGATTAAGCACTAATACATGCTTTTCGCGCAGTTATAAGAGAAAAAGTTTTGACGCGTATCAGAGGAGAACTTGTAAAACCGATGTGTTCAGATTTACCTCGTTTCGGTCTAAAACAGCTTGTTTCGTTGGATTAAGCAGGAATACATGCTTTTCGCGCAGTTATACGAGAAAAACGTTTTGACGCGTATCACATGGGCACTTGTAAAACCGATGTGTTCAGATCTAGCTCGTTTTGGTCTAAAACAGCTTGTTTCGTTGTATTAAGCACGAATACATGCTTTTCGCGCAGTTATAAGAGAAAAAGTTTTGACGCGTATCACGTGGATACTTGTAAAACCGATGTGTTGTGATTTAGCTCGTCTCGGTCTAAAACCGCTTGTTTCGATGTTTTAAGCACGAATACATGCTTTTCGCGCAGTTATAGAAGAAAACGTTCTGACGCGTATTAGGGAGACGTAAAACCGATGTGTTGTGATTTAGCTCGTTTCGGTCTAAAACAGCTTGCTTCGTTGTATTAAGCACGAATACATGCTTTTCGCGCAGTTATAAGAGAAAAAGATTTGACTCGTATCAGAGGAAAATTTGTAAAACCAATGTGTTATGATTTAGCTCGTTTCGGTCTAAAACAGCTTGTTTCGTTGTATTAAGCACGAATACAGGCTTTTCGCGCAGTTATAAGAGAAAAAGTTTTGACGCGTATCAGAGGAACACTGGTAAAACCAATGTGTTGTGATTTAGCTCGTTTCGGTCTAAAACAGCCATTTTCGTTGGATTAATCCTGAATACATGCTTTTCGCGCAGTTATAGAAGAAAAAGTTTTGACGCGTATCAGAGGAACACTTGTAAAACCGATGTGTTGTGATTTAGCTCGTTTCGGTCTAAAACCGCTTGTTTCGATGTTTTAAGCACGAATACATGCTTTTCGCGCAGTTATAGAAGAAAACGTTCTGACGCGTATTAGGGAGACTTGTAAAACCGATGTGTTGTGATTTAGCTCGTTTCGGTCTAAAACAGCTTGCTTCGTTGTATTAAGCACGAATACATGCTTTTCGCGCAGTTATAAGAGAAAAAGTTTTGACGCGTATCAGAGGAACACTTGTAAAACCGATGTGTTCAGATTTACCTCGTTTCGGTCTAAAACAGCTTGTTTCGTTGTATTAAGCACGAATACATGCTTTTCGCGCAGTTATAAGAGAAAAAGTTTTGACGCGTATCAGAGGAAAACTTGTAAAACCGATGTGTTGTGATTTAGCTCGTTTCGGTCTAAAACAGCTTGTTTCGTTGTATTAGGCACGAATACATGCTTTTCGCGCAGTTATAAGAGAAAAAGTTTTGACGCGTATCAGAGGAACACTCGTAAAACCAGTGTTGTGATTTAGCTCGTTTCGGTCTAAAACAGCTTGTTTCTTTGGATTAATCACGAATACATGCTTTTCGCGCAGTTATAAGAGAAAAAGTTTTGACGCGTATCAGAGGAACACTTGTAAAACCGATGTGTTGTGATTTAGCTCGTTTCGGTCTAAAACAGCTTGTTTCGTTGTATTAAGCAAGAATACATGCTTTTCGCGCAGTTTTAGAAGAAAAAGTTTTGACGCGTATTAGAGGGACGCTTGTAAAACAGTTTTTAGATTTAGCTCATCTGTCTAAAACAGCTTGTTTCGTTGTATTAAGCACGAATACATTCTTTTCGCGCAGTTATAAGAGAAAAAGTTTTGACGCGTATTAGAGGAAAACTTGTGAAACCGATGTGTTGTGATTTACCTCGTTTCGGTCTAAAACAGCTTGTTTCGTTGGATTAAGCACGAATACATGATTTTCGCGCAGTTATAAGAGAAAACGTTTTGACGCGTATCACGTAGATACTTGTAAAACCGATGTGTTGTGATTTAGCTCGTTTCGGTCTAAAACCGCTTGTTTCGATGTTTGAAGCACGAATACATGCTTTTCACGCAGTTATAGAAGAAAACGTTTTGACGCGTATCAGAGGAACACTCGTAAAACCAATGTGTTGTGATTTAGCTCGTTTCGGTCTAAAACAGCTTGTTTCGTTGAATTAATCACGAATACATGCTTTTCGCGCAGTTATAGAAGAAAAAGTTTTGACACTTATTAGAGGGACCCTTGTAAAACCGATGTGTTCAGATTTAGCTCATCTCGGAGTAAAACAGCTTGTTTCGTTGTTTTAAGCACGAATACATGCTTTTCGCGCTGTTACAAGAGAAAAAGTTTTGACGCGTATCAGAGGAACACTTGTAAAACCGATGTGCTGTGATTTAGCTCGTTTCGGACTAAAACAGCTTGTTTCGTTGTATTAAGCACGAATACATGCTTTTCGCGCAGTTATAAGAGAAAAAGTTTTGACGCGTATCAGAGAACTTGTAAAACCGATGTGTTGTGATTTAGCTCGTTTCGGTCTAAAACAGCTTGTTTCGTTGTATAAAGCAAGAATACATGCTTTTCGCGCTGTTATAAGAGAAAAAGTTTTGACGCGTATTAGGGAGACTTGTAAAACCGATGTGTTGTGATTTAGCTCGTTTCGGTCTAAAACAGCTTGTTTCGTTGTATTAAGCACGAATACATGCTTTTCGCGCAGTTATAAGAGAAAAAGTTTTGACGTGTATCAGAGGAGAACTTGTAAAACCGATGTGTTGTGATTTAGCTCGTTTCGGTCTAAAACAGCTTGTTTCGTTGTATAAAGCAAGAATACATGCTTTTCGCGCTGTTATAAGAGAAAACGTTTTGACGCGTATCACGTGGATACTTGTAAAACCGATGTGTTCAGATATAGCTCGTTTTGGTATAAAACAGCTTGTTTCGTTGTTTTAAGCACGAATACATGCTTTTCGCGCAGTTATAGAAGGAAAAGTTTTGACGCGTATTAGAGGAACACTCGTAAAACCAATGTGTTGTGATTTAGCTCGTTTCGGTCTAAAACAGCTTGTTTCGTTGAATTAATCACGAATACATGCTTTTCGCGCAGTTATAGAAGAAAAAGTTTTGACGTTTATTAGAGGGACCCTTGCAAAACCGATGTGTTCAGATTTAGCTCATCTCGGTTTAAAACATCTTGTTTCGTTGTTTTAAGCACGAATACATGCTTTTAGCGCAGTTATAAGAGGAAACGTTTTGACGCGTATCAGAGGAACACTCGTAAAACCAATGTGTTGTGATTAAGCTCGTTTCGGTCTAAAACAGCTTGTTTCGTTGGATTAATCACGAATACATGCTTCTCGCGCAGTTATAAGAGAAAAAGTTTTGACGCGTGTCACAAGGACACTTGTAAAATCGATGTGTTCAGATTTAGCTCGTTTCGGTCTAAAACAACTTTTTTCGTTGGATTAAGCACTAATACATGCTTTTCGCGCAGTTATAAGAGAAAAAGTTTTGACGCGTATCACGTGGATACTTGTAAAACCGATGTGTTCAGATATAGCTTGTTTTGGTATAAAACAGCTTGTTTCGTTGTTTTAAGCACGAATACATGCTTTTCGCGCAGTTATAGAAGAAAAAGTTTTGACGCGTATTAGAGAGACTTGTAAAACCGATGTGTTGTGATTTAGCTCGTTTCTGTCTAAAACAACTTGTTTCGTTGTATTAAGCACGAATACATGCTTTTTGCGCAGTTATAAGAGAAAACGTTTTGACGCGTATCACAAGCACACTTGTAAAACCGATATGTTCAGATCTAGCTCGTTTTGGTCTAAAACAGCTTGTTTCGTTGTATAAAGCAAGAATACATGCTTTTCGCGTTGGTATAAGAGAAAACGTTTTGACGCGTATTAGGGAGACTTGTAAAACCGATGTGTTTTGATTTAGCTCGTTTCGGTCTAAAACAGCTTGTTTCGTTGTATTAGGCACTAATACATCCTTTTCGCGCAGTTATAAGAGAAAAAGTTTTGACGCGTATCACGTGGATACTTGTAAAACCGATGTGTTGTGATTTAGCTCGTTTCGGTCTAAAACCGCTTGTTTCGAAGTTTTAGGCACGAATACATGGTTTTCGCGCAGTTATAGAAGGAAACGTTTTGACGCGTATTAGGGATACTTGTAAAACCGATGTGTTGTGATTTAGCTCGTTTCGGTCTAAAACAGCTTGTTTCGTTGTATTAAGCACGAATACATGCTTTTCGCGCAGTTATTAAAGAAAAAGTTTTGACGCGTACCAGAGGAAAACTTGTAAAACCAATGTGTTGTGATTAAGCTCGTTTCGGTCTAAAACAGCTTGTTTCGTTGGATTAATCACGAATGCATGCTTTTCGCGCAGTTATAAGAGAAAAAGTTTTGACGCGTGTCACAAGGACACTTGTAAAACCGATGTGTTCAGATTTAGCTCGTTTCGGTCTAAAACAGCTTGTTTCGTTGAATTAAGCACGAATACATGCTTTTCGCGCAGTTATAAGAGAAAAAGGTTTGACGCGTATCACGTGGATACTTGTAAAACCGATGTGTTCAGATATAGCTCGTTCTGGTATAAAACAGCTTGTTTCGTTGTTTTAAGCACGAATACATGCTTTTCGCGCAGTTATAGAAGGAAAAGTTTTGACGCGTATTAGAGACTTGTAAAACCGATCTGTTGTGATTTAGCTCGTTTCGGTCTAAAACAGCTTGTTTCGTTGTTTTAAGCACGAATACATGCTTTTCGCGCAGTTAGAGAAGAAAAAGTTTTGACGCGTATTAGAGAGACTTGTAAAACCGATGTGTTGTGATTTAGCTCGTTTCTGTCTAAAACAGCTTGTTTCGTTGTATTAAGCACGAATACATGCTTTTTGCGCAGTTATAAGAGAAAACGTTTTGACGCGTATCACATGCACACTTGTAAAACCGATATGTTCAGATCTAGCTCGTTTTGGTCTAAAACAGCTTGTTGCGTTGTATTAAGTACGAATACATGCTTTTCGCGCAGTTATAAGAGAAAAAGTTTTGACGCGTATCAGAGGAACACTCGTAAAACCAGTGTTGTGATTTAGCTCGTTTCGGTCTAAAACAACTTGTTTCGTTGGATTCATCGCGAATACATTCTTTTCGCGCAGTTATAGAAGAAAAAGTTTTGACGCTTATTAGAAGGACCCTTGTAAAACCGATGAGTTCAGATTTAGCTCATCTCGGTCTAAAACAGCTTGTTTCGTTGTTTTAAGCACGAATACATGCTTTTCGCGCAGTTATAAGAGAAAACGTTTTGACGCGTATCAGAGGAGAACTTGTAAAACCGATGTGTTGTGATTTAGCTCGTTTCGGTCTAAAACAGCTTGTTTCGTTGTATAAAGCAAGAATACATGCTTTTCGCGCTGTTATAAGAGAAAAAGTTTTGAAGCGTATTAGGGAGACTTGTAAAACCGATGTGTTGTGATTT
Source organism: Amblyomma americanum (assembly GCF_052857255.1). NCBI lineage: Eukaryota > Metazoa > Arthropoda > Arachnida > Ixodida > Ixodidae > Amblyomma > Amblyomma americanum. The sequence continues at coordinate 383,727 of NW_027526489.1, read as the reverse complement.
AGCTCGTTTAGGTCTAAAACAGCTTGTTTCGTTGTATTAAGCACGAATACATGCTTTTCGCGCAGTTATAAGAGAAAACGTTTTGACGCGTATCAGGGGAAAACTTGTAAAACCGATGTGTTGTGATTTACCTCGTTTCGGTCTAAAACAGCTTGTTTCGGTGGATTAAGCACGAATACATGCTTTTCGCGCAGTTATAAGAGAAAAAGTTTTGACGCTTATCACATGGGCACTTGTAAAACCGATGGGTTCAGATCTAGCTCGTTTTGGTCTAAAACAGCTTGTTTCGTTGTATTAAGCACGAATACATGCTTTTCGCGCAGTTATATGAGAAAAAGTTTTGACGCGTATTAGGGAGACTTGTAAAACCGATGTGTTGTGATTTAGCTCGTTTCGGTCTAAAACAGCTTGTTTCGTTGTATTAAGCACGAATACATGCTTTTCGCACAGTTATAAGAGAAAAAGTTTTGACGCGTATCAGAGGAAAACTTGTAAAACCGATGTGTTGTGATTTAGCTCGTTTCGGTCTAAAACAGCTTGTTTCGTTGTATTAGGCACGAATACATGCTTTTCGCGCAGTTATAAGAGAAAAAGTTTTGACGCGTATCAGAGGAACACTCGTAAAACAAGTGTTGTGATTTAGCTCGTTTCGGTCTAAAACAGCTTGTTTCGTTGAATTAATCACGAATACATGCTTTTCGCGCAGTTATAGAAGAAAAAGTTTTGACGCTTATTAGAGGGACCCTTGTAAAACCGATGTGTTCAGATTTAGCTCATCTCGGACTAAAACAGCTTGTTTCGTTGTTTTAAGCACGAATACATGCTTTTCGCGCAGTTACAAGAGAAAGTTTTGACGCGTATCAGAGGAACACTTGTAAAACCGATGTGCTGTGATTTAGCTCGTTTCGGACTAAATCAGCTTGTTTCGTTGTATTAAGCACGAATACATGATTTTCGCGCAGTTATAAGAGAAAAAGTTTTGACGCGTATCAGAGGAGAACTTGTAAAACCGATGTGTTGTGATTTAGCTCGTTTCGGTCTAAAACAGCTTGTTTCGTTGTATAAAGCAAGAATACATGCTTTTCGCGCTGTTATAAGAGAAAACGTTTTGACGCGTATTAGGCAGACTTGTAAAACCGATGTGTTGTGATTTAGCTCGTTTCGGTCTAAAACAGATTGTTTCGTTGTAATAAGCACGAATACATGCTTTTCGCGCAGTTATAAGAGAAAAAGTTTTGACGCGTATCAGAGGAAAACTTGTGAAACCGATGTGTTGTGATTTACCTCGTTTCGGTCTAAAACAGCTTGTTTCGTTGGATTAAGCACGAATACATGCTTTTCGCGCAGTTATAAGAGAAAAAGTTTTGACGCGTATCACGTAGATACTTGTAAAACCGATGTGTTGTGATTTAGCTCGTTTCGGTCTAAAACCGCTTGTTTCGATGTTTGAAGCACGAATACATGCTTTTCACGCAGTTATAGAAGAAAACGTTTTGACGCGTATGAGAGGAACACTCGTAAAACCAATGTGTTGTGATTTAGCTCGTTTCGGTCTAAAACAGCTTGTTTCGTTGAATTAATCACGAATACATGCTTTTCGCGCAGTTATAGAAGAAAAAGTTTTGACGCTTATTAGAGGGACCCTTGTAAAACCGATGTGTTCAGATTTAGCTCATCTCGGACTAAAACAGCTTGTTTCGTTGTTTTAAGCACGAATACATGCTTTTCGCGCAGTTACAAGAGAAAAAGTTTTGACGCGTATCAGAGGAACACTTGTAAAACCGATGTGCTGTGATTTAGCTCGTTTCGGACTAAAACAGCTTGTTTCGTTGTATTAAGCACGAATACATGCTTTTCGCGCAGTTATAAGAGAAAAAGTTTTGACGCGTATCAGAGGAGAACTTGTAAAACCGATGTGTTGTGATTTAGCTCGTTTCGGTCTAAAACAGCTTGTTTCGTTGTATAAAGCAAGAATACATGCTTTTCGCGCTGTTATATGAGAAAACGTTTTGACGCGTATTAGGGAGACTTGTAAAACCGATGTGTTGGGATTTAGCTCGTTTCGGTCTAAAACAGCTTGTTTCGTTGTATTAAGCACGAATACATGCTTTTCGCGCAGTTATAAGAGAAAAAGTTTTGACATGTATCAGAGGAAAACTTGTAAAACCGATGTGTTGTGATTTAGCTCGTTTCGGTCTAAAACAGCTTGTTTCGTTGTATAAAGCAAGAATACATGCTTTTCGCGCTGTTATAAGAAAAAAAGTTTTGACGCGAATAGGGAGACTTGTAAAACCGATGTGTTGTGATTTAGCTCGTTTCGGTCTAAAACAGCTTGTTTCGTTGTATAAAGCAAGAATACATGCTTTTCGCGCTGTTATAAGAGAAAAAGTTTTGACGCGAATAGGGAGACTTGTAAAACCGATGTGCTGTGATTTACCTCGTTTCGGTCTAAAACAGCTTGTTTCGTTGGATTAAGCACGAATACATGCTTTTCGCGCAGGTATAAGAGAAAAAGTTTTGACGCGTATCACGTAGATACTTGTAAAACCGATGTGTTGTGATTTAGCTCGTTTCGGTTTAAAACAGCTTGTTTCGTTGAATTCATCACGAATACATGCTTTTCGCGCAGTTATAGAAGAAAAAGTTTTGACGCTTATTAGAGGGACACTTGTAAAACCGATGTGTTCATATTTAGCTCATATCGGTCTAAAACAGCTTGTTTTGTTGTTTTAAGCCCGAATACATGCTTTTCGCGCAGTTATAAGAGAAAAAGTTTTGACGCGTATCAGAGGAGAACTTGTAAAACCGATGTGTTGTGATTTAGCTCGTTTCGGTCTAAAACAGCTTGTTTCGTTGTATAAAGCAAGAATACATGCTTTTCGCGCTGTTATAAGAGAAAACGTTTTGACGCGTATTAGGGAGACTTGTAAAACCGATGTGTTGTGATTTAGCTCGTTTCGGTCTAAAACAGATTGTTTCGTTGTAATAAGCACGAATACATGCTTTTCGCGCAGTTATAAGAGAAAAAGTTTTGACGCGTATCAGAGGAAAAGTTGTGAAACCGATGTGTTGTGATTTACCTCGTTTCGGTCTAAAACAGCTTGTTTCGTTGGATTAAGCACGAATACATGCTTTTCGCGCAGTTATAAGAGAAAAAGTTTTGACGCGTATCACGTAGATACTTGTAAAACCGATGTGTTGTGATTTAGCTCGTTTCGGTCTAAAACCGCTTGTTTCGATGTTTGAAGCACGAATACATGCTTTTCACGCAGTTATAGAAGAAAACGTTTTGACGCGTATGAGAGGAACACTCGTAAAACCAATGTGTTGTGATTTAGCTCGTTTCGGTCTAAAACAGCTTGTTTCGTTGAATTAATCACGAATACATGCTTTTCGCGCAGTTATAGAAGAAAAAGTTTTGACGCTTATTAGAGGGACCCTTGTAAAACCGATGTGTTCAGATTTAGCTCATCTCGGACTAAAACAGCTTGTTTCGTTGTTTTAAGCACGAATACACGCTTTTCGCGCAGTTACAAGAGAAAAAGTTTTGACGCGTATCAGAGGAACACTTGTAAAACCGATGTGCTGTGATGTAGCTCGTTTCGGACTAAAACAGCTTGTTTCGTTGTATTAAGCACGAATACATGCTTTTCGCGCAGTTATAAGAGAAAAAGTTTTGACGCGTATCAGAGGAGAACTTGTAAAACCGATGTGTTGTGATTTAGCTCGTTTCGGTCTAAAACAGCTTGTTTCGTTGTATAAAGCAAGAATACTTGCTTTTCGCGCTGTTATATGAGAAAACGTTTTGACGCGTATTAGGGAGACTTGTAAAACCGATGTGTTGTGATTTAGCTCGTTTCGGTCTAAAACAGCTTGTTTCGTTGTATTAAGCACGAATACATGCTTTTCGCGCAGTTATAAGAGAAAAAGTTTTGACGTGTATCAGAGGAAAACTTGTAAAACCGATGTGTTGTGATTTAGCTCGTTTCGGTCTAAAACAGCTTGTTTCGTTGTATAAAGCAAGAATACATGCTTTTCGCGCTGTTATAAGAAAAAAAGTTTTGACGCGAATAGGGAGACTTGTAAAACCGATGTGTTGTGATTTAGCTCGTTTCGGTCTAAAACAGCTTGTTTCGTTGTATAAAGCAAGAATACATGCTTTTCGCGCTGTTATAAGAGAAAAAGTTTTGACGCGAATAGGGAGACTTGTAAAACCGATGTTTTGTGATTTACCTCGTTTCGGTCTAAAACAGCTTGTTTCGTTGGATTAAGCACGAATACATGCTTTTCGCGCAGGTATAAGAGAAAAAGTTTTGACGCGTATCACGTAGATACTAGTAAAACCGAAGTGTTGTGATTTAGCTCGTTTCGGTTTAAAACAGCTTGTTTCGTTGAATTCATCACGAATACATGCTTTTCGCGCAGTTATAGAAGAAAAAGTTTTGACGCTTATTAGAGGGACACTTGTAAAACCGATGTGTTCATATTTAGCTCATATCGGTCTAGAACAGCTTGTTTTGTTGTTTTAAGCACGAATACATGCTTTTCGCGCAGTTATAAGAGAAAAAGTTTTGACGCGTATCAGAGGAACACTTGTAAAACCGATGTGCTGTGATTTAGCTCGTTTCGGTCTAAAACAGCTTGTTTCGTTGTATAAAGCAAGAATACATGCTTTTCGCGCTGTTATAAGAGAAAAAGTTTTGACGCGTATTAGGGAGACTTGTAAAACCGATGTGTTGTGATTTAGCTCGTTTCGGTCTAAAACAGCTTGTTTCGTTGTATTAAGCACGAATACATGCTTTTTGCGCAGTTATAAGAGAAAACGTTTTGACGCGTATCACGTGGATACTTGTAAACCCGATGTGTTCAGATATAGCTCGTTTTGGTATAAAACAGCCCTTTTCGTTGTTTTAAGCACGAATACATGCTTTTCGCGCAGTTATAGAAGAAAAAGTTTTGACGCGTATTAGAGAGACTTGTAAAACCGATGTGTTGTGATTTAGCTCGTTTCTGTCTAAAACAGCTTGTTTCGTTGTATTAAGCACGAATACATGCTTTTTGCGCAGTTATAAGAGAAAACGTTTTGACGCGTATCACAAGCACACTTGTAAAACCGATATGTTCAGATCTGGCTCGTTTTGGTCTGAAACAGCTTGTTTCGTTGTATAAAGCAAGAATACATGCTTTTCGCGCTGTTATAAGAGAAAACGTTTTGACGCGTATTAGGGAGACTTGTAAAACCGATGTGTTGTGATTTAGCTCGTTTCGGTCTAAAACAGCTTGTTTCGTTGTATTAAGCACGAATACATGCTTTTCGTGCAGTTATAAGAGAAAAAGTTTTGACGCGTATCAGAGGAAAACTTGTAAAACCGATGTGTTGTGATTTACCTCGTTTCAATCTAAAACAGCTTGTTTCGTTGGATTAAGCACGAATACATGCTTTTCGCGCAGTTATAAGAGAAAAAGTTTTGACGCGTTTCACGTGAATACTTGTAAAACCGATGTGTTGTGATTTAGCTCGTTTCGGTCTAAAACCGCTTGTTTAGATGTTTTAAGCACGAATACATGCTTTTCGCGCAGTTATAGAAGAAAACGTTTTGACGCATATTAGGGAGACGTAAAACCGATGTGTTGTGATTTAGCTCGTTTCGGTCTAAAACAGGTTGTTTCGTTGTATTAAGCACGAATACATGCTTTTCGCGCAGTTATAAGAGAAAAAGTTTTGACGCGTATCAGAGGAACACTTGTAAAACCGATGTGCTGTGATTTAGCTCGTTTCGGAATAAAACAGCTTGTTTCATTGTATTAAGCACGAATACATGCTTTTCGCGCAGTTATAAGAGAAAAAGTTTTGACCCGTATCAGAGGAGAACTTGTAAAACCGATGTGTTCAGATTTACCTCGTTTCGGTCTAAAACAGCTTGTTTCGTTGGATTAAGCAGGAATACATGCTTTTCGCGCAGTTATAAGAGAAAAACGTTTTGACGCGTATCACATGGGCACTTGTAAAACCGATGTGTTCAGATCTAGCTCGTTTTGGTCTAAAACAGCTTGTTTCGTTGTATTAAGCACGAATACATGCTTTTCGCGCAGTAATAAGAGAAAAAGTTTTGACTCGTATCAGAGGAAAATTTGTAAAACCAATGTGTTATGATTTAGCTCGTTTCGGTCTAAAACAACTTGTTTCGTTGTATTAAGCACGAATACATGCTTTTCGCGCAGTTATAAGAGAAAAAGTTTTGACGCGTATCACGTGAATACTTGTAAAACCGATGTGTTGTGATTTAGCTCGTTTCGTTCTAAAACCGCTTGTTTAGATGTTTTAAGCACGAATACATGCTTTTCGCGCAGTTATAGAAGAAAACGTTTTGACGCATATTAGGGAGACGTAAAACCGATGTGTTGTGATTTAGCTCGTTTCGGTCTAAAACAGCTTGTTTCGTTGTATTAAGCACGAATACATGCTTTTCGCGCAGTTATAAGAGAAAAAGTTTTGACGCGTATCAGAGGAACACTTGTAAAACCGATGTGCTGTGATTTAGCTCGTTTCGGAATAAAACAGCTTGTTTCATTGTATTAAGCACGAATACATGCTTTTCGCGCAGTTATAAGAGAAAAAGTTTTGACCCGTATCAGAGGAGAACTTGTAAAACCGATGTGTTCAGATTTACCTCGTTTCGGTCTAAAACAGCTTGTTTCGTTGGATTAAGCAGGAATACATGCTTTTCGCGCAGTTATAAGAGAAAAACGTTTTGACACGTATCACATGGGCACTTGTAAAACCGATGTGTTCAGATCTAGCTCGTTTTGGTCTAAAACAGCTTGTTTCGTTGTATTAAGCACGAATACATGCTTTTCGCGCAGTTATAAGAGAAAAAGTTTTGACTCGTATCAGAGGAAAATTTGTAAAACCAATGTGTTATGATTTAGCTCGTTTCGGTCTAAAACAACTTGTTTCGTTGTATTAAGCACGAATACAGGCTTTTCGCGCAGTTATAAGAGAAAAAGTTTTGACGCGTATCAGAGGAACACTGGTAAAACCAATGTGTTGTGATTTAGCTCGTTTCGGTCTAAAACAGCCATTTTCGTTGGATTAATCCTGAATACATGCTTTTCGCGCAGTTATAGAAGAAAAAGTTTTGACGCGTATCAGAGGAACACTTGTAAAACCGATGTGTTGTGATTTAGCTCGTTTCGGTATAAAACCGCTTGTTTCGATGTTTTAAGCACGAATACATGCTTTTCGCGCAGTTATAGAAGAAAACGTTCTGACGCGTATTAGGGAGACTTGTAAAACCGGTGTGTTGTGATTTAGATCGTTTCGGTCTAAAACAGCTTGTTTCGTTGGATTAAGCACGAATACATGCTTTTCGCGCAGTTATAAGAGAAAAAGTTTTGACGCGTATCACGTGGATACTTGTAAAACCGATGTGTTGTGATTTAGCTCGTTTCGGTCTAAAACCGCTTGTTTAGATGTTTTAAGCACGAATACATGCTTTTCGCGCAGTTATAGAAGAAAACGTTTTGACGCGTATTAGGGAGACGTAAAACCGATGTGCTGTGATTTAGCTCGTTTCGGACTAAAACAGATTGTTTCGTTGTATTAAGCACGAATACATGCTTTTCGCGCAGTTATAAGAGAAAAAGTTTTGACGCGTGTCACAAGGACACTTGTAAAACCGATGTGTTCAGATTTAGCTCGTTTCGGTCTAAAACAGCTTGTTTCGTTGTATTAAGCACGAATACCTGCTTTTCGCGCAGTTTTAGAAGAAAAAGATTTGACGCGTATTAGAGGGACACTTTTAAAACAGTTTTCAGATTTAGCTCATCTCAGTCTAAAACAGCTTGTTTCGTTGTATTAAGCACGAATACATGCTTTTCGCGCAGTTATAAGAGAAAAAGTTTTGACGCGTATCAGAGGAATACTTGTAAAACCGATGTGTTGTGATTTAGCTCGTTTCGATCTAAAACAGCTTGTTTCGTTGTATTAAGCACGAATACATGCTTTTCGCGCAGTTATAAGAGAAAAAGTTTTGACGCGTATCAGAGGAACACTTGTAAAACCGATGTGTTCAGATTTACCTCGTTTCGGTCTAAAACAGCGTGTTTCGTTGTATTAAGCACGAATACATGCTTTTCGCGCAGTTATAAGAGAAAAAGTTTTGACGCGTATCAGAGGAGAACTTGTAAAACCGATGTGTTGTGATTTAGCTCGTTTCGGTCTAAAACAGCTTGTTTCGTTGTATTAGGCACGAATACATGCTTTTCGCGCAGTTATAAGAGAAAACGTTTTGACGCGTATCAGGGGAAAACTTGTAAAACCGATGTGTTGTGATTTACCTCGTTTCGGTCTAAAACAGCTTGTTTCGGTGGATTAAGCACGAATACATGCTTTTCGCGCAGTTATAAGAGAAAAAGTTTTGACGCGTAACTTGCAAAACCCAATGTGTTGTGATTTAGCTCGTTTCGGTCTAAAACCGCTTGTTTCGATGTTTTAAGCACGAATACATGCTTTTCGCGCAGTTATAGAAGAAAACGTTTTGACGCGTATTAGGGAGACTTGTAAAACCGATGTGTTGTGATTTAGCTCGTTTCGGTCTAAAACAGCTTGTTTCGTTGTTTTAAGCACGAATACATACTTTTCGCGCAGTTATAGAAGAAAAAGTTTTGACGCGTATTAGAGAGACTTGTAAAACCGATGTGTTGTGATTTAGCTCGTTTCGGTCTAAAACAGCTTGTTTCGTTGTATTAAGCACGAATACATGCTTTTCGCGCAGTTATAGAAGAAAACGTTTTGACGCGTATCAGAGGAGAACTTGTAAAACCGGTGTGTTGTGATTTAGATCGTTTCGGTCTAAAACAGCTTGTTTCGTTGGATTAAGCACGAATACATGCTTTTCGCGCAGTTATAAGAGAAAAAGTTTTGACGCGTATCACGTGGATACTTGTAAAACCGATGTGTTGTGATTTAGCTCGTTTCGGTCTAAAACCGCTTGTTTAGATGTTTTAAGCACGAATACATGCTTTTCGCGCAGTTATAGAAGAAAACGTTTTGACGCGTATTAGGGAGACGTAAAACCGATGTGCTGTGATTTAGCTCGTTTCGGACTAAAACAGATTGTTTCGTTGTATTAAGCACGAATACATGCTTTTCGCGCAGTTATAAGAGAAAAAGTTTTGACGCGTGTCACAAGGACACTTGTAAAACCGATGTGTTCAGATTTAGCTCGTTTCGGTCTAAAACAGCTTGTTTCGTTGTATTAAGCACGAATACCTGCTTTTCGCGCAGTTTTAGAAGAAAAAGATTTGACGCGTATTAGAGGGACACTTTTAAAACAGTTTTCAGATTTAGCTCATCTCAGTCTAAAACAGCTTGTTTCGTTGTATTAAGCACGAATACATGCTTTTCGCGCAGTTATAAGAGAAAAAGTTTTGACGCGTATCAGAGGAATACTTGTAAAACCGATGTGTTGTGATTTAGCTCGTTTCGATCTAAAACAGCTTGTTTCGTTGTATTAAGCACGAATACATGCTTTTCGCGCAGTTATAAGAGAAAAAGTTTTGACGCGTATCAGAGGAACACTTGTAAAACCGATGTGTTCAGATTTACCTCGTTTCGGTCTAAAACAGCGTGTTTCGTTGTATTAAGCACGAATACATGCTTTTCGCGCAGTTATAAGAGAAAAAGTTTTGACGCGTATCAGAGGAGAACTTGTAAAACCGATGTGTTGTGATTTAGCTCGTTTCGGTCTAAAACAGCTTGTTTCGTTGTATTAGGCACGAATACATGCTTTTCGCGCAGTTATAAGAGAAAACGTTTTGACGCGTATCAGGGGAAAACTTGTAAAACCGATGTGTTGTGATTTACCTCGTTTCGGTCTAAAACAGCTTGTTTCGGTGGATTAAGCACGAATACATGCTTTTCGCGCAGTTATAAGAGAAAAAGTTTTGACGCGTAACTTGCAAAACCCAATGTGTTGTGATTTAGCTCGTTTCGGTCTAAAACCGCTTGTTTCGATGTTTTAAGCACGAATACATGCTTTTCGCGCAGTTATAGAAGAAAACGTTTTGACGCGTATTAGGGAGACTTGTAAAACCGATGTGTTGTGATTTAGCTCGTTTCGGTCTAAAACAGCTTGTTTCGTTGTTTTAAGCACGAATACATACTTTTCGCGCAGTTATAGAAGAAAAAGTTTTGACGCGTATTAGAGAGACTTGTAAAACCGATGTGTTGTGATTTAGCTCGTTTCGGTCTAAAACAGCTTGTTTCGTTGTATTAAGCACGAATACATGCTTTTCGCGCAGTTATAGAAGAAAACGTTTTGACGCGTATCAGAGGAGAACTTGTAAAACCGATGTGTTGTGATTTAGCTCGTTTCGGTCTAAAACAGCTTGTTTCGTTGTATAAAGCAAGAATACATGCTTTTCGCGCTGTTATAAGAGAAAACGTTTTGACGCGTATTAGGGAGACTTGTAAAACCGATGTGTTGTGATTTAGCTCGTTTCGGTCTAAAACAGATTGTTTCGTTGTAATAAGCACGAATACATGCTTTTCGCGCAGTTGTAAGAGAAAAAGTTTTGACGCGTATCAGAGGAAAACTTGTGAAACCGATGTGCTGTGATTTAGCTCGTTTCGGACTAAAACAGCTTGTTTCGTTGTATTAAGCACGAATACATGCTTTTCGCGCAGTTATAAGAGAAAAAGTTTTGACGCGTATCAGAGGAGAACTTGTAAAACCGATGTGTTGTGATTTAGCTCGTTTCGGTCTAAAACAGCTTGTTTCGTTGTATAAAGCAAGAATACATGCTTTTCGCGCTGTTATATGAGAAAACGTTTTGACGCGTATTAGGGAGACTTGTAAAACCGATGTGTTGTGATTTAGCTCGTTTCGGTCTAAAACAGCTTGTTTCGTTGGATTAAGCACGAATACATGCTTTTCGCGCAGTTATAAGAGAAAAAGTTTCGACGCGTATCACGTAGGTACTTGTAAAACCGATGTGTTGTGATTTAGCTCGTTTCGGTCTAAAACCGCTTGTTTCGATGTTTGAAGCACGAATACATGCTTTTCACGCAGTTATAGAAGAAAACGTTTTGACGCGTATGAGAGGAACACTCGTAAAACCAATGTGTTGTGATTTAGCTCGTTTCGGTCTAAAACAGCTTGTTTCGTTGAATTAATCACGAATACATGTTTTTCGCGCAGTTATAGAAGAAAAAGTTTTGACGCTTATTAGAGGGACCCTTGTAAAACCGATGTGTTCAGATTTAGCTCATCTCGGACTAAAACAGCTTGTTTCGTTGTTTTAAGCACGAATACATGCTTTTCGCGCAGTTACAAGAGAAAAAGTTTTGACGCGTATCAGAGGAACACTTGTAAAACCGATGTGCTGTGATTTAGCTCGTTTCGGACTAAAACAGCTTGTTTCGTTGTATTAAGCACGAATACATGCTTTTCGCGCAGTTATAAGAGAAAATGTTTTGACGCGTATCAGAGGAGAACTTGTAAAACCAATGTGTTGTGATTTAGCTCGTTTCGGTCTAAAACAGCTTGTTTCGTTGTATAAAGCAAGAATACATGCTTTTCGCGCTGTTATATGAGAAAACGTTTTGACGCGTATTAGGGAGACTTGTAAAACTGATGTGTTGTGATTTAGCTCGTTTCGGTCTAAAACAGCTTGTTTCGTTGTATTCAGCACGAATACATGCTTTTCGCGCAGTTATAAGAGAAAAAGTTTTGACGTGTATCAGAGGAAAACTTGTAAAACCGATGTGTTGTGATTTAGCTCGTTTCGGTCTAAAACAGCTTGTTTCGTTGTATAAAGCAAGAATACATAAAAGTTTTGACGCGAATAGGGAGACTTGTAAAACCGATGTGTTGTGATTTAGCTCGTTTCGGTCTAAAACAGCTTGTTTCATTGTATAAAGCAAGAATACATGCTTTTCGCGCTGTTATAAGAGAAAAAGTTTTGACGCGAATAGGGAGACTTGTAAAACAGATGTGTTGTGATTTACCTCGTTTCGGTCTAAAACAGCTTGTTTCGTTGGATTAAGCACGAATACATGCTTTTCGCGCAGTTATAAGAGAAAAAGTTTTGACGCGTATCACGTAGATACTTGTAAAACCGATGTGTTGTGATTTAGCTCGTTTCGGTTTAAAACAGCTTGTTTCGTTGAATTCATCACGAATACATGCTTTTCGCGCAGTTATAGAAGAAAAAGTTTTGACGCTTATTAGAGGGACACTTGTAAAACCGATGTGTTCATATTTAGCTCATATCGGTCTAGAACAGCTTGTTTCGTTGTTTTAAGCACGAATACATGCTTTTCACGCAGTTATAAGAGAAAAAGTTTTGACGCGTATCAGAGGAACACTTGTAAAACCGATGTGCTGTGATTTAGCTCGTTTCGGTCTAAAACAGCTTGTTTCGTTGTATAAAGCAAGAATACATGCTTTTCGCGCTGTTATGAGAGAAAAAGTTTTGACGCGTAATAGGGAGACTTGTAAAACCGATGTGTTGTGATTTAGCTCGTTTCGGTTTAAAACAGCTTGTTTCGTTGAATTCATCACGAATACATGCTTTTCGCGCAGTTATAGAAGAAAAAGTTTTGACGCTTATTAGAGGGACACTTGTAAAACCGATGTGTTCATATTTAGCTCATATCGGTCTAGAACAGCTTGTTTCGTTGTTTTAAGCACGAATACATGCTTTTCGCGCAGTTATAAGAGAAAAAGTTTTGACGCGTATCAGAGGAACACTTGTAAAACCGATGTGCTGTGATTTAGCTCGTTTCGGTCTAAAACAGCTTGTTTCGTTGTATAAAGCAAGAATACATGCTTTTCGCGCTGTTATAAGAGAAAAAGTTTTGACGCGTATTAGGGAGACTTGTAAAACCGATGTGTTGTGATTTAGCTCGTTTCGGTCTAAAACAGCTTGTTTCGTTGTATTAAGCACGAATACATGCTTTTTGCGCAGTTATAAGAGAAAACGTTTTGACGCGTATCACGTGGATACTTGTAAAACCGATGTGTTCAGATATAGATCGTTTTGGTATAAAACAGCCCTTTTCGTTGTTTTAAGCACGAATACATGCTTTTCGCGCAGTTATAGAAGGAAAAGTTTTGACGCGTATTAGAGGAAAACTCGTAAAACCAATGTGTTGTGATTTAGCTCGTTTCGGTCTAAAACAGCTTGTTTCGTTGAATTAATCACGAATACATGCTTTTCTCGCAGTTATAGAAGAAAAAGTTTTGACGTTTATAAGAGGGACCCTTGTAAAACCGATGTGTTCAGATTTAGCTCATCTGGGTCTAAAACAGCCCTTTTCGTTGTTTTAAGCACGAATACATGCTTTTCGCGCAGTTATAGAAGGAAAAGTTTTGACGCGTATTAGAGGAAAACTCGTAAAACCAATGTGTTGTCATTTAGCTCGTTTCGGTCTAAAACAGGTTGTTTCGTTGGATTAATCACGAATACATGCTTTTCGCGCAGTTATAAGAGAAAAAAGTTTTGACGCGTGTCACAAGGACACTTGTAAAACCGATGTGTTCAGATTTAGCTCGTTTCGGTCTAAAACAACTTGTTTCGTTGGATTAAGCACTAATACATGCTTTTCGCGCAGTTATAAGAGAAAAAGTTTTGACGCGTATCACGTGGATACATGTAAAACCGATGTGTTCAGATATAGCTCGTTTTGGTATAAAACAGCTTGTTTCGTTGTTTTAAGCACGAATACATGCTTTTCGCGCAGTTATAGAAGAAAAAGTTTTGACGCGTATTAGAGAGACTTGTAAAACCGATGTGTTGTGATTTAGCTCGTTTCTGTCTAAAACAGCTTGTTTCGTTGTATTAAGCACGAATACATGCTTTTTGCGCAGTTATAATAGAAAACGTTTTGACGCGTATCACAAGCACACTTGTAAAACCGATATGTTCAGATCTAGCTCGTTTTGGTCTAAAACAGCTTGTTTCGTTGTATAAAGCAAGCATACATGCTTTTCGCGCTGTTATAAGAGAAAACGTTTTGACGCGTATTAGGGAGAATTGTAAAACCGATGTGTTTTGATTTAGCTCGTTTCGGTCTAAAACAGCTTGTTTCGTTGTATTAAGCACGAATACATGCTTTTCGCGCAGTTATAAGAGAAAAAGTTTTGACGCGTATCAGAGGAACACTTGTAAAACCGATGTGCTGTGATTTAGCTCGTTTCGGACTAAAACAGCTTGTTTCGTTGTATTAAGCACGAATACATGCTTTTCGCGCAGTTATAAGAGAAAAGTTTTGACGCGTATCAGAGGAGAACTTGTAAAACCGATGTGTTGTGATTTAGCTCGTTTCGGTCTAAAACAGCTTGTTTCGTTGTATAAAGCAAGAATACATGCTTTTCGCGCTGTTATAAAAGAAAACGTTTTGACGCGTATTAGGGAGACTTGTAAAACCAATGGGTTGTGATTTAGCTCGTTTCGGTCTAAAACAGCTTGTTTCGTTGTAATAAGCACGAATACATGCTTTTCGCGCAGTTATAAGAGAAAAAGTTTTGACGTGTATCAGAGGAGAACTTGTAAAACCGATTTGTTGTGATTTAGCTCATCTCGGTCTAAAACAGCTTGTTTCGTTGTTTTAAGCACGAATACATGCTTTTCGCGCAGTTATAGAAGAAAAAGTTTTGACGCGTATTAGAGAGACTTGTAAAACCGATGTGTTGTGATTTAGCTCGTTTCTGTCTAAAACAACTTGTTTCGTTGTATTAAGCACGAATACATGCTTTTTGCGCAGTTATAAGAGAAAACGTTTTGACGCGTATCACAAGCACACTTGTAAAACCGATGTGTTTTGATTTAGCTCATTTCGGTCTAAAACAGCTTGTTTCGTTGTATTAAGCACGAATACATGCTTTTCGCGCAGTTATAAGAGAAAAAGTTTTGACGCGTATCACGTGGATACTTGTAAAACCGATGTAAAACCGATGTGTTGTGATTTAGATCGTTTCGGTCTAAAACAGCTTGTTTCGTTGGATTAAGCACGAATACATGCTTTTCGCGCAGTTATAAGAGAAAAAGTTTTGACGCGTATCACGTGGATACTTGTAAAACCGATGTGTTGTGATTTAGCTCGTTTCGGTCTAAAACCGCTTGTTTAGATGTTTTAAGCACGAATACATGCTTTTCGCGCAGTTATAGAAGAAAACGTTTTGACGCGTATTAGGGAGACGTAAAACCGATGTGCTGTGATTTAGCTCGTTTCGGACTAAAACAGATTGTTTCGTTGTATTAAGCACGAATACATGCTTTTCGCGCAGTTATAAGAGAAAAAGTTTTGACGCTTGTCACAAGGACACTTGTAAAACCGATGTGTTCAGATTTAGCTCGTTTCGGTCTAAAACAGCTTGTTTAGTTGTATTAAGCACGAATACATGCTTTTCGCGCAGTTTTAGAAGAAAAAGATTTGACGCGTATTAGAGGGAAACTTTTAAAACAGTTTTCAGATTTAGCTCATCTCAGTCTAAAACAGCTTGTTTCGTTGTATTAAGCACGAATACATGCTTTTCGCGCAGTTATAAGAGAAAAAGTTTTGACGCGTATCAGAGGAATACTTGTAAAACCGATGTGTTGTGATTTAGCTCGTTTCGGTCTAAAACAGCTTGTTTCGTTGTATTAAGCACGAATACATGCTTCTCGCGCAGTTATAAGAGAAAAAGTTTTGACGCGTATCAGAGGAACACTTGTAAAACCGATGTGTTCAGATTTACCTCGTTTCGGTCTAAAACAGCTTGTTTCGTTGTATTAAGCACGAATACATGCTTTTCGCGCTGTTATAAGAGAAAACGTTTTGACGCGTATTAGGGAGACTTGTAAAACCGATGTGTTTTGATTTAGCTCGTTTCGGTCTAAAACAGCTTGTTTCGTTGTATTAAGCACGAATACATGCTTTTCGCGCAGTTATAAGAGAAAAAGTTTTGACGCGTATCAGAGGAACACTTGTAAAACCGATGTGCTGTGATTTAGCTCGTTTCGGACTAAAACAGCTTGTTTCGTTGTATTAAGCACGAATACATGCTTTTCGCGCAGTTATAAGAGAAAAAGTTTTGACGCGTATCAGAGGAGAACTTGTAAAACCGATGTGTTGTGATTTAGCTCGTTTCGGTCTAAAACAGCTTGTTTCGTTGTATAAAGCAAGAATACATGCTTTTCGCGCTGTTATAAGAGAAAACGTTTTGACGCGTATTAGGGAGACTTGTAAAACCGATGTGTTGTGATTTAGCTCGTTTCGGTCTAAAACAGCTTGTTTCGTTGTATTAAGCACGAATACATGCTTTTCGCGCAGTTATAAGAGAAAAAGTTTTGACGTGTATCAGAGGAGAACTTGTAAAACCGATGTGTTGTGATTTAGCTCGTTTCGGTCTAAAACAGCTTGTTTCGTTGTATAAAGCAAGAATACATGCTTTTCGCGCTGTTATATGAGAAAACGTTTTGACGCGTATCAGAGGAGAACTTGTAAAACCGATGTGTTGTGATTTAGCTCGTTTCGGTCTAAAACAGCTTGTTTCGTTGTATAAAGCAAGAATACATGCTTTTCGCGCAGTTATAAGAGAAAACGTTTTGACGCGTATCAGGGGAAAACTTGTAAAACCGATGTGTTGTGATTTACCTCGTTTCGGTCTAAAACAGCTTTTTTCGGTGGATTAAGCACGAATACATGCTTTTCGCGCAGTTATAAGAGAAAAAGTTTTGACGCGTAACTTGTAAAACCCAATGTGTTGTGATTTAGCTCGTTTCGGTCTAAAACCGCTTGTTTCGATGTTTTAAGCACGAATACATGCTTTTCGCGCAGTTATAGAAGAAAACGTTTTGACGCGTATTAGGAAGACTTGTAAAACCGATGTGTTGTGATTTAGCTCGTTTCGGTCTAAAACAGCTTGTTTCGTTGTTTTAAGCACGAATACATACTTTTCGCGCAGTTATAGAAGAAAAAGTTTTGACGCGTATTAGAGAGACTTGTAAAACCGATGTGTTGTGATTTAGCTCGTTTCGGTCTAAAACAGCTTGTTTCGTTGTATTAAGCACGAATACATGCTTTTCGCGCAGTTATAGAAGAAAACGTTTTGACGCGTATCAGAGGAGAACTTGTAAAACCGATGTGTTGTGATTTAGCTCGTTTCGGTCTAAAACAGCTTGTTTCGTTGTATAAAGCAAGAATACATGCTTTTCGCGCTGTTATAAGAGAAAACGTTTTGACGCGTATTAGGGAGACTTGTAAAACCGATGTGTTGTGATTTAGCTCGTTTCGGTCTAAAACAGATTGTTTCGTTGTAATAAGCACGAATACATGCTTTTCGCGCAGTTATAAGAGAAAAAGTTTTGACGCGTATCAGAGGAAAACTTGTGAAACCGATGTGTTGTGATTTACCTCGTTTCGGTCTAAAACAGCTTGTTTCGTTGGATTAAGCACGAATACATGCTTTTCGCGCAGTTATAAGAGAAAAAGTTTTGACGCGTATCACGTAGGTACTTGTAAAACCGATGTGTTGTGATTTAGCTCGTTTCGGTCTAAAACCGCTTGTTTCGATGTTTGAAGCACGAATACATGCTTTTCACGCAGTTATAGAAGAAAACGTTTTGACGCGTATGAGAGGAACACTCGTAAAACCAATGTGTTGTGATTTAGCTCGTTTAGGTCTAAAACAGCTTGTTTCGTTGAATTAATCACGAATACATGCTTTTCGCGCAGTTATAGAAGAAAAAGTTTTGACGCTTATTAGAGGGACCCTTGTAAAACCGATGTGTTCAGATTTAGCTCATCTCGGACTAAAACAGCTTGTTTCGTTGTTTTAAGCACGAATACATGCTTTTAGCGCAGTTACAAGAGAAAAAGTTTTGACGCGTATCAGAGGAACACTTGTAAAACCGATGTGCTGTGATTTAGCTCGTTTCGGACTAAAACAGCTTGTTTCGTTGTATTAAGCACGAATACATGCTTTTCGCGCAGTTATAAGAGAAAAAGTTTTGACGCGTATCAGAGGAACACTTGTAAAACCGATGTGCTGTGATTTAGCTCGTTTCGGTCTAAAACAGCTTGTTTCGTTGTATAAAGCAAGAATACATGCTTTTCGCGCTGTTATAAGAGAAAAAGTTTTGACGCGTATTAGGGAGACTTGTAAAACCGATGTGTTGTGATTTAGCTCGTTTCGGTCTAAAACAGCTTGTTTCGTTGTATTAAGCACGAATACATGCTTTTTGCGCAGTTATAAGAGAAAACGTTTTGACGCGTATCACGTGGATACTTGTAAAACCGATGTGTTCAGATATAGATCGTTTTGGTATAAAAGAGCCCTTTTCGTTGTTTTAAGCACGAATACATGCTTTTCGCGCAGTTATAGAAGGAAAAGTTTTGACGCGTATTAGAGGAAAACTCGTAAAACCAATGTGTTGTGATTTAGCTCGTTTCGGTCTAAAACAGCTTGTTTCGTTGAATTAATCACGAATACATGCTTTTCTCGCAGTTATAGAAGAAAAAGTTTTGACGTTTATAAGAGGGACCCTTGTAAAACCGATGTGTTCAGATTTAGCTCATCTGGGTCTAAAACAGCTTGTTTCGTTGTTTTAAGCACGAATACATGCTTTTAGCGCAGTTATAAGAGGAAACGTTTTGACGCGTATCAGAGGAACACTCGTAAAACCAATGTGTTGTCATTTAGCTCGTTTCGGTCTAAAACAGGTTGTTTCGTTGGATTAATCACGAATACATCCTTTTCACACAGTTATAAGAGAAAAAAGTTTTGACGCGTGTCACAAGGACACTTGTAAAACCGATGTGTTCAGATTTAGCTCGTTTCGGTCTAAAACAACTTGTTTCGTTGGATTAAGCACTAATACATGCTTTTCGCGCAGTTATAAGAGAAAAAGTTTTGACGCGTATCACGTGGATACATGTAAAACCGATGTGTTCAGATATAGCTCGTTTTGGTATAAAACAGCTTGTTTCGTTGTTTTAAGCACGAATACATGCTTTTCGCGCAGTTATAGAAGAAAAAGTTTTGACGCGTATCAGAGGAACACTTGTAAAACCGATGTGCTGTGATTTAGCTCGTTTCGGTCTAAAACAGCTTGTTTCGTTGTATAAAGCAAGAATACATGCTTTTCGCGCTGTTATAAGAGAAAAAGTTTTGACGCGTATTAGGGAGACTTGTAAAACCGATGTGTTGTGATTTAGCTCGTTTCGGTCTAAAACAGCTTGTTTCGTTGTATTAAGCACGAATACATGCTTTTTGCGCAGTTATAAGAGAAAACGTTTTGACGCGTATCACGTGGATACTTGTAAAACCGATGTGTTCAGATATAGATCGTTTTGGTATAAAACAGCCCTTTTCGTTGTTTTAAGCACGAATACATGCTTTTCGCGCAGTTATAGAAGGAAAAGTTTTGACGCGTATTAGAGGAAAACTCGTAAAACCAATGTGTTGTGATTTAGCTCGTTTCGGTCTAAAACAGCTTGTTTCGTTGAATTAATCACGAATACATGCTTTTCTCGCAGTTATAGAAGAAAAAGTTTTGACGTTTATAAGAGGGACCCTTGTAAAACCGATGTGTTCAGATTTAGCTCATCTGGGTCTAAAACAGCCCTTTTCGTTGTTTTAAGCACGAATACATGCTTTTCGCGCAGTTATAGAAGGAAAAGTTTTGACGCGTATTAGAGGAAAACTCGTAAAACCAATGTGTTGTCATTTAGCTCGTTTCGGTCTAAAACAGGTTGTTTCGTTGGATTAATCACGAATACATGCTTTTCGCGCAGTTATAAGAGAAAAAAGTTTTGACGCGTGTCACAAGGACACTTGTAAAACCGATGTGTTCAGATTTAGCTCGTTTCGGTCTAAAACAACTTGTTTCGTTGGATTAAGCACTAATACATGCTTTTCGCGCAGTTATAAGAGAAAAAGTTTTGACGCGTATCACGTGGATACATGTAAAACCGATGTGTTCAGATATAGCTCGTTTTGGTATAAAACAGCTTGTTTCGTTGTTTTAAGCACGAATACATGCTTTTCGCGCAGTTATAGAAGAAAAAGTTTTGACGCGTATTAGAGAGACTTGTAAAACCGATGTGTTGTGATTTAGCTCGTTTCTGTCTAAAACAGCTTGTTTCGTTGTATTAAGCACGAATACATGCTTTTTGCGCAGTTATAATAGAAAACGTTTTGACGCGTATCACAAGCACACTTGTAAAACCGATATGTTCAGATCTAGCTCGTTTTGGTCTAAAACAGCTTGTTTCGTTGTATAAAGCAAGCATACATGCTTTTCGCGCTGTTATAAGAGAAAACGTTTTGACGCGTATTAGGGAGAATTGTAAAACCGATGTGTTTTGATTTAGCTCGTTTCGGTCTAAAACAGCTTGTTTCGTTGTATTAAGCACGAATACATGCTTTTCGCGCAGTTATAAGAGAAAAAGTTTTGACGCGTATCAGAGGAACACTTGTAAAACCGATGTGCTGTGATTTAGCTCGTTTCGGACTAAAACAGCTTGTTTCGTTGTATTAAGCACGAATACATGCTTTTCGCGCAGTTATAAGAGAAAAGTTTTGACGCGTATCAGAGGAGAACTTGTAAAACCGATGTGTTGTGATTTAGCTCGTTTCGGTCTAAAACAGCTTGTTTCGTTGTATAAAGCAAGAATACATGCTTTTCGCGCTGTTATAAAAGAAAACGTTTTGACGCGTATTAGGGAGACTTGTAAAACCAATGGGTTGTGATTTAGCTCGTTTCGGTCTAAAACAGCTTGTTTCGTTGTAATAAGCACGAATACATGCTTTTCGCGCAGTTATAAGAGAAAAAGTTTTGACGTGTATCAGAGGAGAACTTGTAAAACCGATTTGTTGTGATTTAGCTCATCTCGGTCTAAAACAGCTTGTTTCGTTGTTTTAAGCACGAATACATGCTTTTCGCGCAGTTATAGAAGAAAAAGTTTTGACGCGTATTAGAGAGACTTGTAAAACCGATGTGTTGTGATTTAGCTCGTTTCTGTCTAAAACAACTTGTTTCGTTGTATTAAGCACGAATACATGCTTTTTGCGCAGTTATAAGAGAAAACGTTTTGACGCGTATCACAAGCACACTTGTAAAACCGATGTGTTTTGATTTAGCTCATTTCGGTCTAAAACAGCTTGTTTCGTTGTATTAAGCACGAATACATGCTTTTCGCGCAGTTATAAGAGAAAAAGTTTTGACGCGTATCACGTGGATACTTGTAAAACCGATGTAAAACCGATGTGTTGTGATTTAGATCGTTTCGGTCTAAAACAGCTTGTTTCGTTGGATTAAGCACGAATACATGCTTTTCGCGCAGTTATAAGAGAAAAAGTTTTGACGCGTATCACGTGGATACTTGTAAAACCGATGTGTTGTGATTTAGCTCGTTTCGGTCTAAAACCGCTTGTTTAGATGTTTTAAGCACGAATACATGCTTTTCGCGCAGTTATAGAAGAAAACGTTTTGACGCGTATTAGGGAGACGTAAAACCGATGTGCTGTGATTTAGCTCGTTTCGGACTAAAACAGATTGTTTCGTTGTATTAAGCACGAATACATGCTTTTCGCGCAGTTATAAGAGAAAAAGTTTTGACGCTTGTCACAAGGACACTTGTAAAACCGATGTGTTCAGATTTAGCTCGTTTCGGTCTAAAACAGCTTGTTTAGTTGTATTAAGCACGAATACATGCTTTTCGCGCAGTTTTAGAAGAAAAAGATTTGACGCGTATTAGAGGGAAACTTTTAAAACAGTTTTCAGATTTAGCTCATCTCAGTCTAAAACAGCTTGTTTCGTTGTATTAAGCACGAATACATGCTTTTCGCGCAGTTATAAGAGAAAAAGTTTTGACGCGTATCAGAGGAATACTTGTAAAACCGATGTGTTGTGATTTAGCTCGTTTCGGTCTAAAACAGCTTGTTTCGTTGTATTAAGCACGAATACATGCTTCTCGCGCAGTTATAAGAGAAAAAGTTTTGACGCGTATCAGAGGAACACTTGTAAAACCGATGTGTTCAGATTTACCTCGTTTCGGTCTAAAACAGCTTGTTTCGTTGTATTAAGCACGAATACATGCTTTTCGCGCTGTTATAAGAGAAAACGTTTTGACGCGTATTAGGGAGACTTGTAAAACCGATGTGTTTTGATTTAGCTCGTTTCGGTCTAAAACAGCTTGTTTCGTTGTATTAAGCACGAATACATGCTTTTCGCGCAGTTATAAGAGAAAAAGTTTTGACGCGTATCAGAGGAACACTTGTAAAACCGATGTGCTGTGATTTAGCTCGTTTCGGACTAAAACAGCTTGTTTCGTTGTATTAAGCACGAATACATGCTTTTCGCGCAGTTATAAGAGAAAAAGTTTTGACGCGTATCAGAGGAGAACTTGTAAAACCGATGTGTTGTGATTTAGCTCGTTTCGGTCTAAAACAGCTTGTTTCGTTGTATAAAGCAAGAATACATGCTTTTCGCGCTGTTATAAGAGAAAACGTTTTGACGCGTATTAGGGAGACTTGTAAAACCGATGTGTTGTGATTTAGCTCGTTTCGGTCTAAAACAGCTTGTTTCGTTGTATTAAGCACGAATACATGCTTTTCGCGCAGTTATAAGAGAAAAAGTTTTGACGTGTATCAGAGGAGAACTTGTAAAACCGATGTGTTGTGATTTAGCTCGTTTCGGTCTAAAACAGCTTGTTTCGTTGTATAAAGCAAGAATACATGCTTTTCGCGCTGTTATATGAGAAAACGTTTTGACGCGTATCAGAGGAGAACTTGTAAAACCGATGTGTTGTGATTTAGCTCGTTTCGGTCTAAAACAGCTTGTTTCGTTGTATAAAGCAAGAATACATGCTTTTCGCGCAGTTATAAGAGAAAACGTTTTGACGCGTATCAGGGGAAAACTTGTAAAACCGATGTGTTGTGATTTACCTCGTTTCGGTCTAAAACAGCTTTTTTCGGTGGATTAAGCACGAATACATGCTTTTCGCGCAGTTATAAGAGAAAAAGTTTTGACGCGTAACTTGTAAAACCCAATGTGTTGTGATTTAGCTCGTTTCGGTCTAAAACCGCTTGTTTCGATGTTTTAAGCACGAATACATGCTTTTCGCGCAGTTATAGAAGAAAACGTTTTGACGCGTATTAGGAAGACTTGTAAAACCGATGTGTTGTGATTTAGCTCGTTTCGGTCTAAAACAGCTTGTTTCGTTGTTTTAAGCACGAATACATACTTTTCGCGCAGTTATAGAAGAAAAAGTTTTGACGCGTATTAGAGAGACTTGTAAAACCGATGTGTTGTGATTTAGCTCGTTTCGGTCTAAAACAGCTTGTTTCGTTGTATTAAGCACGAATACATGCTTTTCGCGCAGTTATAGAAGAAAACGTTTTGACGCGTATCAGAGGAGAACTTGTAAAACCGATGTGTTGTGATTTAGCTCGTTTCGGTCTAAAACAGCTTGTTTCGTTGTATAAAGCAAGAATACATGCTTTTCGCGCTGTTATAAGAGAAAACGTTTTGACGCGTATTAGGGAGACTTGTAAAACCGATGTGTTGTGATTTAGCTCGTTTCGGTCTAAAACAGATTGTTTCGTTGTAATAAGCACGAATACATGCTTTTCGCGCAGTTATAAGAGAAAAAGTTTTGACGCGTATCAGAGGAAAACTTGTGAAACCGATGTGTTGTGATTTACCTCGTTTCGGTCTAAAACAGCTTGTTTCGTTGGATTAAGCACGAATACATGCTTTTCGCGCAGTTATAAGAGAAAAAGTTTTGACGCGTATCACGTAGGTACTTGTAAAACCGATGTGTTGTGATTTAGCTCGTTTCGGTCTAAAACCGCTTGTTTCGATGTTTGAAGCACGAATACATGCTTTTCACGCAGTTATAGAAGAAAACGTTTTGACGCGTATGAGAGGAACACTCGTAAAACCAATGTGTTGTGATTTAGCTCGTTTAGGTCTAAAACAGCTTGTTTCGTTGAATTAATCACGAATACATGCTTTTCGCGCAGTTATAGAAGAAAAAGTTTTGACGCTTATTAGAGGGACCCTTGTAAAACCGATGTGTTCAGATTTAGCTCATCTCGGACTAAAACAGCTTGTTTCGTTGTTTTAAGCACGAATACATGCTTTTAGCGCAGTTACAAGAGAAAAAGTTTTGACGCGTATCAGAGGAACACTTGTAAAACCGATGTGCTGTGATTTAGCTCGTTTCGGACTAAAACAGCTTGTTTCGTTGTATTAAGCACGAATACATGCTTTTCGCGCAGTTATAAGAGAAAAAGTTTTGACGCGTATCAGAGGAACACTTGTAAAACCGATGTGCTGTGATTTAGCTCGTTTCGGTCTAAAACAGCTTGTTTCGTTGTATAAAGCAAGAATACATGCTTTTCGCGCTGTTATAAGAGAAAAAGTTTTGACGCGTATTAGGGAGACTTGTAAAACCGATGTGTTGTGATTTAGCTCGTTTCGGTCTAAAACAGCTTGTTTCGTTGTATTAAGCACGAATACATGCTTTTTGCGCAGTTATAAGAGAAAACGTTTTGACGCGTATCACGTGGATACTTGTAAAACCGATGTGTTCAGATATAGATCGTTTTGGTATAAAAGAGCCCTTTTCGTTGTTTTAAGCACGAATACATGCTTTTCGCGCAGTTATAGAAGGAAAAGTTTTGACGCGTATTAGAGGAAAACTCGTAAAACCAATGTGTTGTGATTTAGCTCGTTTCGGTCTAAAACAGCTTGTTTCGTTGAATTAATCACGAATACATGCTTTTCTCGCAGTTATAGAAGAAAAAGTTTTGACGTTTATAAGAGGGACCCTTGTAAAACCGATGTGTTCAGATTTAGCTCATCTGGGTCTAAAACAGCTTGTTTCGTTGTTTTAAGCACGAATACATGCTTTTAGCGCAGTTATAAGAGGAAACGTTTTGACGCGTATCAGAGGAACACTCGTAAAACCAATGTGTTGTCATTTAGCTCGTTTCGGTCTAAAACAGGTTGTTTCGTTGGATTAATCACGAATACATCCTTTTCACACAGTTATAAGAGAAAAAAGTTTTGACGCGTGTCACAAGGACACTTGTAAAACCGATGTGTTCAGATTTAGCTCGTTTCGGTCTAAAACAACTTGTTTCGTTGGATTAAGCACTAATACATGCTTTTCGCGCAGTTATAAGAGAAAAAGTTTTGACGCGTATCACGTGGATACATGTAAAACCGATGTGTTCAGATATAGCTCGTTTTGGTATAAAACAGCTTGTTTCGTTGTTTTAAGCACGAATACATGCTTTTCGCGCAGTTATAGAAGAAAAAGTTTTGACGCGTATTAGAGAGACTTGTAAAACCGATGTGTTGTGATTTAGCTCGTTTCTGTCTAAAACAGCTTGTTTCGTTGTATTAAGCACGAATACATGCTTTTCGCGCAGTTATAAGAGAAAAAGTTTTGACGCGTATCAGAGGAGAACTTGTAAAACCGATGTGTTGTGATTTAGCTCGTTTCGGTCTAAAACAGCTTGTTTCGTTGTATAGAGCAAGAATACATGCTTTTCGCGCTGTTATAAGAGAAAACGTTTTGACGCGTATTAGGGAGACTTGTAAAACCGATGTGTTGTGATTTAGCTCGTTTCGGTCTAAAACAGCTTGTTTCGTTGTATTAAGCACGAATACATGCTTTTCGCGCAGGTATAAGAGAAAAAGTTTTGACGTGTATCAGAGGAGAACTTGTAAAACCGATGTGTTGTGATTTAGCTCGTTTCGGTCTAAAACAGCTTGTTTCGTTGTATAAAGCAAGAATACATGCTTTTCGCGCTGTTATAAGAGAAAAAGTTTTGACGCGAATAGGGAGACTTGTAAAACCGATGTGTTGTGATTTAGCTCGTTTCAGTCTAAAACAGCTTGTTTCGTTGTATAAAGCAAGAATACATGCTTTTCGCGCTGTTATAAGAGAAAAAGTTTTGACGCGAATAGGGAGACTTGTAAAACCGATGTGTTGTGATTTACCTCGTTTCGGTCTAAAACAGCTTGTTTCGTTGGATTAAGCACGAATACATGCTTTTCGCGCAGTTATAAGAGAAAAAGTTTTGACGCGTATCACGTAGATACTTGTAAACCCGATGTGTTGTGATTTAGCTCGTTTCGGTTTAAAACAGCTTGTTTCGTTGAATTCATCACGAATACATGCTTTTCGCGCAGTTATAGAAGAAAAAGTTTTGACGCTTATTAGAGGGACACTTGTAAAACCGATGTGTTCATATTTAGCTCATATCGGTCTAGAACAGCTTGTTTCGTTGTTTTAAGCACGAATACATGCTTTTCGCGCAGTTATAAGAGAAAAAGTTTTGACGCGTATCAGAGTAACACTTGTAAAACCGATGTGTTGTGATTTAGCTCGTTTGGGTCTAAAACAGCTTGTTTCGTTGTATTAAGCACGAATACATGCTTTTCGCGCAGTTATAAGAGAAAACGTTTTGACGCGTATCACGTGGATACTTGTAAAACCGATGTGTTCAGATATAGCTCGTTTTGGTATAAAACAGCCCTTTTCGTTGTTTTAAGCACGAATACATGCTTTTCGCGCAGTTATAGAAGGAAAAGTTTTGACGCGTATTAGAGGAACACTCGTAAAACCAATGTGTTGTGATTTAGCTCGTTTCGGTCTAAAACAGCTTGTTTCGTTGAATTAATCACGAATACATGCTTTTCGCGCAGTTATAGAAGAAAAAGTTTTGACGTTTATTAGAGGGACCCTTGTAAAACCGATGTGTTCAGATTTAGCTCATCTCGGTCTAAAACAGCTTGTTTCGTTGTTTTAAGCACGAATACATGCTTTTCGCGCAGTTATAGAAGAAAACGTTTTGACGCGTATTAGAGAGACTTGTAAAACCGATGTGTTGTGATTTAGCTCGTTTCTGTCTAAAACAACTTGTTTCGTTGTATTAAGCACGAATACATGCTTTTTGCGCAGTTATAAGAGAAAACGTTTTGACGCGTATCACAAGCACACTTGTAAAACCGATATGTTCAGATCTAGCTCGTTTTGGTCTAAAACAGCTTGTTTCGTTGTATAAAGCAAGAATACATGCTTTTCGCGTTGTTATAAGAGAAAACGTTTTGACGCGTATTAGGGAGACTTGTAAAACCGATGTGTTTTGATTTAGCTCGTTTCGGTCTAAAACAGCTTGTTTCGTTGTATTAAGCACGAATACATGCTTTTCGCGCAGTTATAAGAGAAAAAGTTTTGACGCGTATCACGTGGATACTTGTAAAACCGATGTAAAACCGATGTGTTGTGATTTAGATCGTTTCGGTCTAAAACAGCTTGTTTCGTTGGATTAAGCACGAATACATGCTTTTCGCGCAGTTATAAGAGAAAAAGTTTTGACGCGTATCACGTGGATACTTGTAAAACCGATGTGTTGTGATTTAGCTCGTTTCGGTCTAAAACCGCTTGTTTAGATGTTTTAAGCACGAATACATGCTTTTCGCGCAGTTATAGAAGAAAACGTTTTGACGCGTATTAGGGAGACGTAAAACCGATGTGCTGTGATTTAGCTCGTTTCGGACTAAAACAGATTGTTTCGTTGTATTAAGCACGAATACATGCTTTTCGCGCAGTTATAAGAGAAAAAGTTTTGACGCGTGTCACAAGGACACTTGTAAAACCGATGTGTTCAGATTTAGCTCGTTTCGGTCTAAAACAGCTTGTTTCGTTGTATTAAGCACGAATACATGCTTTTCGCGCAGTTTTAGAAGAAAAAGATTTGACGCGTATTAGAGGGAAACTTTTAAAACAGTTTTCAGATTTAGCTCATCTCAGTCTAAAACAGCTTGTTTCGTTGTATTAAGCACGAATACATGCTTTTCGCGCAGTTATAAGAGAAAAAGTTTTGACGCGTATCAGAGGAATGCTTGTAAAACCGATGTGTTGTGATTTAGCTCGTTTCGGTCTAAAACAGCTTGTTTCGTTGTATTAAGCACGAATACATGCTTCTCGCGCAGTTATAAGAGAAAAAGTTTTGACGCGTATCAGAGGAACACTTGTAAAACCGATGTGTTCAGATTTACCTCGTTTCGGTCTAAAACAACTTGTTTCGTTGTATTAAGCACGAATACATGCTTTTCGCGCTGTTATAAGAGAAAACGTTTTGACGCGTATTAGGGAGACTTGTAAAACCGATGTGTTTTGATTTAGCTCGTTTCGGTCTAAAACAGCTTGTTTCGTTGTATTAAGCACGAATACATGCTTTTCGCGCAGTTATAAGAGAAAAAGTTTTGACGCGTATCAGAGGAACACTTGTAAAACCGATGTGCTGTGATTTAGCTCGTTTCGGACTAAAACAGCTTGTTTCGTTGTATTAAGCACGAATACATGCTTTTCGCGCAGTTATAAGAGAAAAAGTTTTGACGCGTATCAGAGGAGAACTTGTAAAACCGATGTGTTGTGATTTAGCTCGTTTCGGTCTAAAACAGCTTGTTTCGTTGTATAAAGCAAGAATACATGCTTTTCGCGCTGTTATAAGAGAAAACGTTTTGACGCGTGTTAGGGAGACTTGTAAAACCGATGTGTTGTGATTTAGCTCGTTTCGGTCTAAAACAGCTTGTTTCGTTGTATTAAGCACGAATACATGCTTTTCGCGCAGTTATAAGAGAAAAAGTTTTGACGTGTATCAGAGGAGAACTTGTAAAACCGATGTGTTGTGATTTAGCTCGTTTCGGTCTAAAACAGCTTGTTTCGTTGTATAAAGCAAGAATACATGCTTTTCGCGCTGTTATATGAGAAAACGTTTTGACGCGTATCAGAGGAGAACTTGTAAAACCGATGTGTTGTGATTTAGCTCGTTTCGGTCTAAAACAGCTTGTTTCGTTGTATTAGGCACGAATACATGCTTTTCGCGCAGTTATAAGAGAAAAAGTTTTGACGCGTAACTTGTAAAACCCAATGTGTTGTGATTTAGCTCGTTTCGGTCTAAAACCGCTTGTTTCGATGTTTTAAGCACGAATACATGCTTTTCGCGCAGTTATAGAAGAAAAAGTTTTGACGCGTATTAGGGAGACTTGTAAAACCGATGTGTTGTGATTTAGCTCGTTTCGGTCTAAAACAGCTTGTTTCGTTGTTTTAAGCACGAATACATACTTTTCGCGCAGTTATAGAAGAAAAAGTTTTGACGCGTATTAGAGAGACTTGTAAAACCGATGTGTTGTGATTTAGCTCGTTTCGGTCTAAAACAGCTTGTTTCGTTGTATTAAGCACGAATACATGCTTTTCGCGCAGTTATAGAAGAAAACGTTTTGACGCGTATCAGAGGAGAACTTGTAAAACCGATGTGTTGTGATTTAGCTCGTTTCGGTCTAAAACAGCTTGTTTCGTTGTATAAAGCAAGAATACATGCTTTTCGCGCTGTTATAAGAGAAAACGTTTTGACGCGTATTAGGGAGACTTGTAAAACCGATGTGTTGTGATTTAGCTCGTTTCGGTCTAAAACAGATTGTTTCGTTGTAATAAGCACGAATACATGCTTTTCGCGCAGTTATAAGAGAAAAAGTTTTGACGCGTATCAGAGGAAAACTTGTGAAACCGATGTGTTGTGATTTACCTCGTTTCGGTCTAAAACAGCTTGTTTCGTTGGATTAAGCACGAATACATGCTTTTCGCGCAGTTATAAGAGAAAAAGTTTTGACGCGTATCACGTAGGTACTTGTAAAACCGATGTGTTGTGATTTAGCTCGTTTCGGTCTAAAACCGCTTGTTTCGATGTTTGAAGCACGAATACATGCTTTTCACGCAGTTATAGAAGAAAACGTTTTGACGCGTATGAGAGGAACACTCGTAAAACCAATGTGTTGTGATTTAGCTCGTTTCGGTCTAAAACAGCTTGTTTCGTTGAATTAATCACGAATACATGCTTTTCGCGCAGTTATAGAAGAAAAAGTTTTGACGCTTATTAGAGGGACCCTTGTAAAACCGATGTGTTCAGATTTAGCTCATCTCGGACTAAAACAGCTTGTTTCGTTGTTTTAAGCACGAATACATGCTTTTCGCGCAGTTACAAGAGAAAAAGTTTTGACGCGTATCAGAGGAACACTTGTAAAACCGATGTGCTGTGATTTAGCTCGTTTCGGACTAAAACAGCTTGTTTCGTTGTATTAAGCACGAATACATGCTTTTCGCGCAGTTATAAGAGAAAAAGTTTTGACGCGTATCAGAGGAGAACTTGTAAAACCGATGTGTTGTGATTTAGCTCGTTTCGGTCTAAAACAGCTTGTTTCGTTGTAT
Source organism: Amblyomma americanum (assembly GCF_052857255.1). Taxonomy (NCBI): domain Eukaryota; kingdom Metazoa; phylum Arthropoda; class Arachnida; order Ixodida; family Ixodidae; genus Amblyomma; species Amblyomma americanum. The sequence goes on along the minus strand of NW_027526489.1, from coordinate 353,444 downwards.
AAAGCAAGAATGCATGCTTTTCGCGCTGTTATATGAGAAAACGTTTTGACGCGTATTAGGGAGACTTGTAAAACCGATGTGTTGTGATTTAGCTCGTTTCGGACTAAAACAGCTTGTTTCGTTGTATTAAGCACGAATACATGCTTTTCGCGCAGTTATAAGAGAAAAAGTTTTGACGCGTATCAGAGGAGAACTTGTAAAACCGATGTGTTGTGATTTAGCTCGTTTCGGTCTAAAACAGCTTGTTTCGTTGTATAAAGCAAGAATACATGCTTTTCGCGCTGTTATAAGAGAAAACGTTTTGACGCGTGTTAGGGAGACTTGTAAAACCGATGTGTTGTGATTTAGCTCGTTTCGGTCTAAAACAGCTTGTTTCGTTGTATTAAGCACGAATACATGCTCTTCGCGCAGTTATAAGAGAAAAAGTTTTGACGTGTATCAGAGGAGAACTTGTAAAACCGATGTGTTGTGATTTAGCTCGTTTCGGTCTAAAACAGCCTGTTTCGTTGTATAAAGCAAGAATACATGCTTTTCGCGCTGTTATATGAGAAAACGTTTTGACGCGTATCAGAGGAGAACTTGTAAAACCGATGTGTTGTGATTTAGCTCGTTTCGGTCTAAAACAGCTTGTTTCGTTGTATTAGGCACGAATACATGCTTTTCGCGCAGTTGTAAGAGAAAACGTTTTGACGCGTATCAGGGGAAAACTTGTAAAACCGATGTGTTGTGATTTACCTCGTTTCGGTCTAAAACAGCTTGTTTCGGTGGATTAAGCACGAATACATGCTTTTCGCGCAGTTATAAGAGAAAAAGTTTTGACGCGTAACTTGTAAAACCCAATGTGTTGTGATTTAGCTCGTTTCGGTCTAAAACCGCTTGTTTCGATGTTTTAAGCACGAATACATGCTTTTCGCGCAGTTATAGAAGAAAACGTTTTGACGCGTATTAGGGAGACTTGTAAAACCGATGTGTTGTGATTTAGCTCGTTTCGGTCTAAAACAGCTTGTTTCGTTGTTTTAAGCACGAATACATACTTTTCGCGCAGTTATAGAAGAAAAAGTTTTGACGCGTATTAGAGAGACTTGTAAAACCGATGTGTTGTGATTTAGCTCGTTTCGGTCTAAAACAGCTTGTTTCGTTGTATTAAGCACGAATACATGCTTTTCGCGCAGTTATAGAAGAAAACGTTTTGACGCGTATCAGAGGAGAACTTGTAAAACCGATGTGTTGTGATTTAGCTCGTTTCGGTCTAAAACAGCTTGTTTCGTTGTATAAAGCAAGAATACATGCTTTTCGCGCTGTTATAAGAGAAAACGTTTTGACGCGTATTAGGGAGACTTGTAAAACCGATGTGTTGTGATTTAGCTCGTTTCGGTCTAAAACAGATTGTTTCGTTGTAATAAGCACGAATACATGCTTTTCGCGCAGTTATAAGAGAAAAAGTTTTGACGCGTATCAGAGGAAAACTTGTGAAACCGATGTGTTGTGATTTACCTCGTTTCGGTCTAAAACAGCTTGTTTCGTTGGAATAAGCACGAATACATGCTTTTCGCGCAGTTATAAGAGAAAAAGTTTTGACGCGTATCACGTAGGTACTGTAAAACCGATGTGTTGTGATTTAGCTCGTTTCGGTCTAAAACCGCTTGTTTCGATGTTTGAAGCACGAATACATGCTTTTCACGCAGTTATAGAAGAAAACGTTTTGACGCGTATGAGAGGAACACTCGTAAAACCAATGTGTTGTGATTTAGCTCGTTTCGGTCTAAAACAGCTTGTTTCGTTGAATTAATCACGAATACATGCTTTTCGCGCAGTTATAGAAGAAAAAGTTTTGACGCTTATTAGAGGGACCCTTGTAAAACCGATGTGTTCAGATTTAGCTCATCTCGGACTAAAACAGCTTGTTTCGTTGTTTTAAGCACGAATACATGCTTTTCGCGCAGTTACAAGAGAAAAAGTTTTGACGCGTATCAGAGGAACACTTGTAAAACCGATGTCCTGTGATTTAGCTCGTTTCGGACTAAAACAGCTTGTTTCGTTGTATTAAGCACGAATACATGCTTTTCGCGCAGTTATAAGAGAAAAAGTTTTGACGCGTATCAGAGGAGAACTTGTAAAACCGATGTGTTGTGATTTACTTCGTTTCGGTCTAAAACAGCTTGTTTCGTTGTATAAAGCAAGAATACATGCTTTTCGCGCTGTTATATGAGAAAACGTTTTGACGCGTATTAGGGAGACTTGTAAAACCGATGTGTTGTGATTTAGCTCGTTTCGGTCTAAAACAGCTTGTTTCGTTGTATTAAGCACGAATACATGCTTTTCGCGCAGTAGTTATAAGAGAAAAAGTTTTGACGTGTATCAGAGGAAAACTTGTAAAACCGATGTGTTGTGATTTAGCTCGTTTCGGTCTAAAACAGCTTGTTTCGTTGTATAAAGCAAGAATACATGCTTTTCGCGCTGTTATAAGAAAAAAAGTTTTGACGCGAATAGGGAGACTTGTAAAACCGATGTGTTGTGATTTAGCTCGTTTCGGTCTAAAACAGCTTGTTTCATTGTATAAAGCAAGAATACATGCTTTTCGCGCTGTTATAAGAGAAAAAGTTTTGACGCGAATAGGGAGACTTGTAAAACAGATGTGTTGTGATTAACCTCGTTTCGGTCTAAAACAGCTTGTTTCGTTGGATTAAGCACGAATACATGCTTTTCGCGCAGTTATAAGAGAAAAAGTTTTGACGCGTATCACGTAGATACTTGTAAAACCGATGTGTTGTGATTTAGCTCGTTCGGGTTAAAACAGCTTGTTTCGTTGAATTCATCACGAATACATGCTTTTCGCGCAGTTAGAGAAGAAAAAGTTTTGACGCTTATTAGTGGGACACTTGTAAAACCGATGTGTTCATATTTAGCTCATATCGGTCTAGAACAGCTTGTTTCGTTGTTTTAAGCACGAATACATGCTTTTCGCGCAGTTATAAGAGAAAAAGTTTTGACGCGTATCAGAGGAACACTTGTAAAACCGATGTGCTGTGATTTAGCTCGTTTCGGTCTAAAACAGCTTGTTTCGTTGTATAAAGCAAGAATACATGCTTTTCGCGCTGTTATAAGAGAAAAAGTTTTGACGCGTATTAGGGAGACTTGTAAAACCGATGTGTTGTGATTTAGCTCGTTTCGGTTTAAAACAGCTTGTTTCGTTGAATTCATCACGAATACATGCTTTTCGCGCAGTTATAGAAGAAAAAGTTTTGACGCTTATTAGAGGGACACTTGTAAAACCGATGTGTTCATATTTAGCTCATATCGGTCTAGAACAGCTTGTTTCGTTGTTTTAAGCACGAATACATGCTTTTCGCGCAGTTATAAGAGAAAAAGTTTTGACGCGTATCAGAGGAACACTTGTAAAACCGATGTGCTGTGATTTAGCTCGTTTCGGTCTAAAACAGCTTGTTTCGTTGTATAAAGCAAGAATACATGCTTTTCGCGCTGTTATAAGAGAAAAAGTTTTGACGCGTATTAGGGAGACTTGTAAAACCGATGTGTTGTGATTTAGCTCGTTTCGGTCTAAAACAACTTGTTTCGTTGTATTAAGCACGAATACATGCTTTTTGCGCAGTTATAAGAGAAAACGTTTTGACGCGTATCACGTGGATACTTGTAAAACCGATGTGTTCAGATATAGATCGTTTTGGTATAAAACAGCCCTTTTCGTTGTTTTAAGCACGAATACATGCTTTTCGCGCAGATATAGAAGGAAAAGTTTTGACGCGTATTAGAGGAAAACTCGTAAAACCAATGTGTTGTGATTTAGCTCGTTTCGGTCTAAAACAGCTTGTTTCGTTGAATTAATCACGAATACATGCTTTTCTCGCAGTTATAGAAGAAAAAGTTTTGATGTTTATAAGAGGGACCCTTGTAAAACCGATGTGTTCAGATTTAGCTCATCTGGGTCTAAAACAGCTTGTTTCGTTGTTTTAAGCACGAATACATGCTTTTAGCGCAGTTATAAGAGGAAACGTTTTGACGCGTATCAGAGGAACACTCGTAAAACCAATGTGTTGTCATTTATCTCGTTTCGGTCTAAAACAGGTTGTTTCGTTGGATTAATCACGAATACATGCTTTTCGCGCAGTTATAAGAGAAAAAAGTTTTGACGCGTGTCACAAGGACACTTGTAAAACCGATGTGTTCAGATTTAGCTCGTTTCGGTCTAAAACAACTTGTTTCGTTGGATTAAGCACTAATACATGCTTTTCGCGCAGTTATAAGAGAAAAAGTTTTGACGCGTATCACGTGGATACTTGTAAAACCGATGTGTTCAGATATAGCTCGTTTTGGTATAAAACAGCTTGTTTCGTTGGATTAAGCACGAATACATGCTTTTCGCGCAGTTATAGAAGAAAAAGTTTTGACGCGTATTAGACTTGTAAAACCGATGTGTTGTGATTTAGCTCGTTTCTGTCTAAAACAGCTTGTTTCGTTGTATTAAGCACGAATACATGCTTTTTGCGCAGTTATAATAGAAAACGTTTTGACGCGTATCACAAGCACACTTGTAAAACCGATATGTTCAGATCTAGCTCGTTTTGGTCTAAAACAGCTTGTTTCGTTGTATAAAGCAAGCATACATGCTTGTCGCGCTGTTACAAGAGAAAACGTTTTGACGCGTATTAGGGAGACTTGTAAAACCGATGTGTTTTGATTTAGCTCATTTCGGTCTAAAACAGCTTGTTTCGTTGTATTAAGCACGAATACATGCTTTTCGCGCAGTTATAAGAGAAAAAGTTTTGACGCGTATCAGAGGAACACTTGTAAAACCGATGTGCTGTGATTTAGCTCGTTTCGGACTAAAACAGCTTGTTTCGTTGTATTAAGCACGAATACATGCTTTTCGCGCAGTTATAAGAGAAAAAGTTTTGACGCGTATCAGAGGAGAACTTGTAAAACCGATGTGTTGTGATTTAGCTCGTTTCGGTCTAAAACAGCTTGTTTCGTTGTATAAAGCAAGAATACATGCTTTTCGCGCTGTTATAAGAGAAAACGTTTTGACGCGTATTAGGGAGACTTGTAAAACCGATGTGTTGTGATTTAGCTCGTTTCGGTCTAAAACAGCTTGTTTAGTTGTATTAAGCACGAATACATGCTTTTCGCGCAGTTATAAGAGAAAAAGTTTTGACGTGTATCAGAGGAGAACTTGTAAAACCGATGTGTTGTGATTTAGCTCGTTTCGGTCTAAAACAGCTTGTTTCGTTGTATAAAGCAAGAATACATGCTTTTCGCGCTGTTATAAGAGAAAACGTTTTGACGCGAATAGGGAGACTTGTAAAACCGATGTGTTGTGATTTAGCTCGTTTCGGTCTAAAACAGCTTGTTTCGTTGTATAGAGCAAGAATACATGCTTTTCGCGCTGTTATAAGAGAAAAAGTTTTGACGCGAATAGGGAGACTTGTAAAACCGATGTGTTGTGATTTACCTCGTTTCGGTCTAAAACAGCTTGTTTCGTTGGATTAAGCACGAATACATGCTTTTCGCGCAGTTATAAGAGAAAAAGTTTTGACGCGTATCACGTAGATACTTGTAAAACCGATGTGTTGTGATTTAGCTCGTTTCGGTTTAAAACAGCTTGTTTCGTTGAATTCATCACGAATACATGCTTTTCGCGCAGTTATAGAAGAAAAAGTTTTGACGCTTATTAGAGGGACACTTGTAAAACCGATGTGTTCATATTTAGCTCATATCGGTCTAGAACAGCTTGTTTCGTTGTTTTAAGCACGAATACATGCTTTTCGCGCAGTTATAAGAGAAAAAGTTTTGACGCGTATCAGAGTAACACTTGTAAAACCGATGTGTTGTGATTTAGCTCGTTTGGGTCTAAAACAGCTTGTTTCGTTGTATTAAGCACGAATACATGCTTTTCGCGCAGTTATAAGAGAAAACGTTTTGACGCGTATCACGTGGATACTTGTAAAACCGATGTGTTCAGATATAGCTCGTTTTGGTATAAAACAGCTTGTTTCGTTGTTTTAAGCACGAATACATGCTTTTCGCGCAGTTATAGAAGAAAAAGTTTTGACGCGTATTAGAGAGACTTGTAAAACCGATGTGTTGTGATTTAGCTCGTTTCTGTCTAAAACAACTTGTTTCGTTGTATTAAGCACGAATACATGCTTTTTGCGCAGTTATAAGAGAAAACGTTTTGACGCGTATCACAAGCACACTTGTAAAACCGATGTGTTCAGATTTAGCTCGTTTCGGTCTAAAACAGCTTGTTTCGTTGTATTAAGCACGAATACATGCTTTTCGCGCAGTTTTAGAAGAAAAAGATTTGACGCGTATTAGAGGGAAACTTTTAAAACAGTTTTCAGATTTAGCTCATCTCAGTCTAAAACAGCTTGTTTCGTTGTATTAAGCACGAATACATTCTTCTCGCGCAGTTATAAGAGAAAAAGTTTTGACGCGTATCAGAGGAACACTTGTAAAACCGATGTGTTCAGATTTACCTCGTTTCGGTCTAAAACAGCTTGTTTCGTTGTATTAAGCACGAATACATGCTTTTCGCGCTGTTATAAGAGAAAACGTTTTGACGCGTATTAGGGAGACTTGTAAAACCGATGTGTTTTGATTTAGCTCGTTTCGGTCTAAAACAGCTTGTTTCGTTGTATTAAGCACGAATACATGCTTTTCGCGCAGTTATAAGAGAAAAAGTTTTGACGCGTATCAGAGGAACACTTGTAAAACCGATGTGCTGTGATTTAGCTCGTTTCGGACTAAAACAGCTTGTTTCGTTGTATTAAGCACGAATACATGCTTTTCGCGCAGTTATAAGAGAAAAAGTTTTGACGCGTATCAGAGGAGAACTTGTAAAACCGATGTGTTGTGATTTAGCTCGTTTCGGTCTAAAACAGCTTGTTTCGTTGTATAAAGCAAGAATACATGCTTTTCGCGCTGTTATAAGAGAAAAAGTTTTGACGCGAATAGGGAGACTTGTAAAACCGATGTGTTGTGATTTAGCTCGTTTCGGTCTAGAACAGCTTGTTTCGTTGTTTTAAGCACGAATACATGCTTTTCGCGCAGTTATAAGAGAAAAAGTTTTGACGCGTATCAGAGTAACACTTGTAAAACCGATGTGTTGTGATTTAGCTCGTTTGGGTCTAAAACAGCTTGTTTCGTTGTATTAAGCACGAATACATGCTTTTCGCGCAGTTATAAGAGAAAACGTTTTGACGCGTATCACGTGAATACTTGTAAAACCGATGTGTTCAGATATAGCTCGTTTTGGTATAAAACAGCCCTTTTCGTTGTTTTAAGCACGAATACATGCTTTTCGCGCAGTTATAGAAGGAAAAGTTTTGACGCGTATTAGAGGAACACTCGTAAAACCAATGTGTTGTGATTTAGCTCGTTTCGGTCTAAAACAGCTTGTTTCGTTGAATTAATCACGAATACATGCTTTTCGCGCAGTTATAGAAGAAAAAGTTTTGACGTTTATTAGAGGGACCCTTGTAAAACCGATGTGTTCAGATTTAGCTCATCTCGGTCTAAAACAGCTTGTTTCGTTGTTTTAAGCACGAATACATGCTTTTCGCGCAGTTATAGAAGAAAAAGTTTTGACGCGTATTAGGGAGACGTAAAACCGATGTGCTGTGATTTAGCTCGTTTCGGACTAAAACAGATTGTTTCGTTGTATTAGGCACGAATACATGCTTTTCGCGCAGTTATAAGAGAAAAAGTTTTGACGCGTGTCACAAGGACACTTGTAAAACCGATGTGTTCAGATTTAGCTCGTTTCGGTCTAAAACCGCTTGTTTAGATGTTTTAAGCTCGAATACATGCTTTTCGCGCAGTTATAGAAGAAAACGTTTTGACGCGTATTAGGGAGACGTAAAACCGATGTGCTGTGATTTAGCTCGTTTCGGACTAAAACAGATTGTTTCGTTGTATTAAGCACGAATACATGCTTTTCGCGCAGTTATAAGAGAAAAAGTTTTGACGCGTGTCACAAGGACACTTGTAAAACCGATGTGTTCAGATTTAGCTCGTTTCGGTCTAAAACAGCTTGTTTCGTTGTATTAAGCACGAATACATGCTTTTCGCGCAGTTTTAGAAGAAAAAGATTTGACGCGTATTAGAGGGACACTTTTAAAACGGTTTTCAGATTTAGCTCATCTCAGTCTAAAACAGCTTGTTTCGTTGTATTAAGCACGAATACATGCTTTTCGCGCAGTTATAAGAGAAAAAGTTTTGACGCGTATCAGAGGAATACTTGTAAAACCGATGTGTTGTGATTTAGCTCGTTTCGGTCTAAAACAGCTTGTTTCGTTGTATTAAGCACGAATACATGCTTTTCGCGCAGTTATAAGAGAAAAAGTTTTGACGCGTATCAGAGGAACACTTGTAAAACCGATGTGTTCAGATTTACCTCGTTTCGGTCTAAAACAGCTTGTTTCGTTGTATTAAGCACGAATACATGCTTTTCGCGCAGTTATAAGAGAAAAAGTTTTGACGCGTATCAGAGGAAAACTTGTAAAACCGATGTGTTGTGATTTAGCTCGTTTCGGTCTAAAACAGCTTGTTTCGTTGTATTAGGCACGAATACATGCTTTTCGCGCAGTTATAAGAGAAAAAGTTTTGACGCGTATCAGAGGAACACTCGTAAAACCAGTGTTGTGATTTAGCTCGTTTCGGTCTAAAACAGCTTGTTTCTTTGGATTAATCACGAATACATGCTTTTCGCGCAGTTATAAGAGAAAAAGTTTTGACGCGTATCAGAGGAACACTTGTAAAACCGATGTGCTGTGATTTAGCTCGTTTCGGACTAAAACAGATTGTTTCGTTGTATTAAGCACGAATACATGCTTTTCGCGCAGTTATAAGAGAAAAAGTTTTGACGCGTGTCACAAGGACACTTGTAAAACCGATGTGTTCAGATTTAGCTCGTTTCGGTCTAAAACCGCTTGTTTAGATGTTTTAAGCTCGAATACATGCTTTTCGCGCAGTTATAGAAGAAAACGTTTTGACGCGTATTAGGGAGACGTAAAACCGATGTGCTGTGATTTAGCTCGTTTCGGACTAAAACAGATTGTTTCGTTGTATTAGGCACGAATACATGCTTTTCGCGCAGTTATAAGAGAAAAAGTTTTGACGCGTGTCACAAGGACACTTGTAAAACCGATGTGTTCAGATTTAGCTCGTTTCGGTCTAAAACAGCTTGTTTCGTTGTATTAAGCACGAATACATGCTTTTCGCGCAGTTTTAGAAGAAAAAGATTTGACGCGTATTAGAGGGACACTTTTAAAACGGTTTTCAGATTTAGCTCATCTCAGTCTAAAACAGCTTGTTTCGTTGTATTAAGCACGAATACATGCTTTTCGCGCAGTTATAAGAGAAAAAGTTTTGACGCGTATCAGAGGAATACTTGTAAAACCGATGTGTTGTGATTTAGCTCGTTTCGGTCTAAAACAGCTTGTTTCGTTGTATTAAGCACGAATACATGCTTTTCGCGCAGTTATAAGAGAAAAAGTTTTGACGCGTATCAGAGGAACACTTGTAAAACCGATGTGTTCAGATTTACCTCGTTTCGGTCTAAAACAGCTTGTTTCGTTGTATTAAGCACGAATACATGCTTTTCGCGCAGTTATAAGAGAAAAAGTTTTGACGCGTATCAGAGGAAAACTTGTAAAACCGATGTGTTGTGATTTAGCTCGTTTCGGTCTAAAACAGCTTGTTTCGTTGTATTAGGCACGAATACATGCTTTTCGCGCAGTTATAAGAGAAAAAGTTTTGACGCGTATCAGAGGAACACTCGTAAAACCAGTGTTGTGATTTAGCTCGTTTCGGTCTAAAACAGCTTGTTTCTTTGGATTAATCACGAATACATGCTTTTCGCGCAGTTATAAGAGAAAAAGTTTTGACGCGTATCAGAGGAACACTTGTAAAACCGATGTGCTGTGATTTAGCTCGTTTCGGACTAAAACAGCTTGTTTCGTTGTATTAAGCACGAATACATGCTTTTCGCGCAGTTATAAGAGAAAAAGTTTTGACGCGTATCAGAGGAGAACTTGTAAAACCGATGTGTTGTGATTTAGCTCGTTTCGGTCTAAAACAGCTTGTTTCGTTGTATAAAGCAAGAATACATGCTTTTCGCGCTGTTATATGAGAAAACGTTTTGACGCGTATTAGGGAGACTTGTAAAACCGATGTGTTGTGATTTAGCTCGTTTCGGTCTAAAACAGCTTGTTTCGTTGTATAAAGCAAGAATACATGCTTTTCGCGCTGTTATAAGAAAAAAAGTTTTGACGCGAATAGGGAGACTTGTAAAACCGATGTGTTGTGATTTAGCTCGTTTCGGTCTAAAACAGCTTGTTTCGTTGTATAAAGCAAGAATACATGCTTTTCGCGCTGTTATAAGAGAAAAAGTTTTGACGCGAATAGGGAGACTTGTAAAACCGATGTGTTGTGATTTACCTCGTTTCGGTCTAAAACAGCTTGTTTCGTTGGATTAAGCACGAATACATGCTTTTCGCGCAGGTATAAGAGAAAAAGTTTTGACGCGTATCACGTAGATACTTGTAAAACCGATGTGTTGTGATTTAGCTCGTTTCGGTTTAAAACAGCTTGTTTCGTTGAATTCATCACGAATACATGCTTTTCGCGCAGTTATAAGAGAAAAAGTTTTGACGCTTATCAGAGGAACACTTGTAAAACCGATGTGCTGTGATTTAGCTCGTTTCGGTCTAAAACAGCTTGTTTCGTTGTATAAAGCAAGAATACATGCTTTTCGCGCTGTTATAAGAGAAAAAGTTTTGACGCGTATTAGGGAGACTTGTAAAACCGATGTGTTGTGATTTAGCTCGTTTCGGTCTAAAACAGCTTGTTTCGTTGTATTAAGCACGAATACATGCTTTTTGCGCAGTTATAAGAGAAAACGTTTTGACGCGTATCACGTGGATACTTGTAAAACCGATGTGTTCAGATATAGCTCGTTTTGGTATAAAACAGCCCTTTTCGTTGTTTTAAGCACGAATACATGCTTTTCGCGCAGTTATAGAAGGAAAAGTTTCGACGCGTATTAGAGGAACACTCGTAAAACCAATGTGTTGTGATTTAGCTCGTTTCGGTCTAAAACAGCTTGTTTCGTTGAATTAATCACGAATACATGCTTTTCTCGCAGTTATAGAAGAAAAAGTTTTCACGTTTATAACAGGGACCCTTGTAAAACCGATGTGTTCAGATTTAGCTCGTTTCGGTCTAAAACAACTTGTTTCGTTGGATTAAGCACTAATACATGCTTTTCGCGCAGTTGTAAGAGAAAAAGTTTTGACGCGTATCACGTGGATACTTGTAAAACCGATGTGTTCAGATATAGCTCGTTTTGGTATAAAACAGCTTGTTTCGTTGTTTTAAGCACGAATACATGCTTTTCGCGCAGTTATAGAAGAAAAAGTTTTGACGCGTATTAGAGAGACTTGTAAAACCGATGTGTTGTGATTTAGCTCGTTTCTGTCTAAAACAGCTTGTTTCGTTGTATTAAGCACGAATACATGCTTTTTGCGCAGTTATAAGAGAAAACGTTTTGACGCGTATCACAAGCACACTTGTAAAACCGATATGTTCAGATCTAGCTCGTTTTGGTCTGAAACAGCTTGTTTCGTTGTATAAAGCAAGAATACATGCTTTTCGCGCTGTTATAAGAGAAAACGTTTTGACGCGTATTAGGGAGACTTGTAAAACCGATGTGTTGTGATTTAGCTCGTTTTGGTATAAAACAGCCCTTTTCGTTGTTTTAAGCACGAATACATGCTTTTCGCGCAGTTATAGAAGGAAAAGTTTCGACGCGTATTAGAGGAACACTCGTAAAACCAATGTGTTGTGATTTAGCTCGCTCCGGTCTAAAACAGCTTGTTTCGTTGAATTAATCACGAATACATGCTTTTCTCGCAGTTATAGAAGAAAAAGTTTTCACGTTTATAACAGGGACCCTTGTAAAACCGATGTGTTCAGATTTAGCTCGTTTCGGTCTAAAACAACTTGTTTCGTTGGATTAAGCACTAATACATGCTTTTCGCGCAGTTATAAGAGAAAAAGTTTTGACGCGTATCACGTGGATACTTGTAAAACCGATGTGTTCAGATATAGCTCGTTTTGGTATAAAACAGCTTGTTTCGTTGTTTTAAGCACGAATACATGCTTTTCGCGCAGTTATAGAAGAAAAAGTTTTGACGCGTATTAGAGAGACTTGTAAAACCGATGTGTTGTGATTTAGCTCGTTTCTGTCTAAAACAGCTTGTTTCGTTGTATTAAGCACGAATACATGCTTTTTGCGCAGTTATAAGAGAAAACGTTTTGACGCGTATCACAAGCACACTTGTAAAACCGATATGTTCAGATCTAGCTCGTTTTGGTCTGAAACAGCTTGTTTCGTTGTATAAAGCAAGAATACATGCTTTTCGCGCTGTTATAAGAGAAAACGTTTTGACGCGTATTAGGGAGACTTGTAAAACCGATGTGTTGTGATTTAGCTCGTTTCGGTCTAAAACAGCTTGTTTCGTTGTATTAAGCACGAATACATGCTTTTCGTGCAGTTATAAGAGAAAAAGTTTTGACGCGTATCAGAGGAAAACTTGTAAAACCGATGTGTTGTGATTTACCTCGTTTCAATCTAAAACAGCTTGTTTCGTTGGATTAAGCACGAATACATGCTTTTCGCGCAGTTATAAGAGAAAAAGTTTTGACGCGTATCACGTGAATACTTGTAAAACCGATGTGTTGTGATTTAGCTCGTTTCGGTCTAAAACCGCTTGTTTAGATGTTTTAAGCACGAATACATGCTTTTCGCGCAGTTATAGAAGAAAACGTTTTGACGCGTATTAGGGAGACGTAAAACCGATGTGTTGTGATTTAGCTCGTTTCGGACTAAAACAGCTTGTTTCATTGTATTAAGCACGAATACATGCTTTTCGCGCAGTTATAAGAGAAAAAGTTTTGACGCGTATCAGAGGAGAACTTGTAAAACCGATGTGTTCAGATTTACCTCGTTTCGGTCTAAAACAGCTTGTTTCGTTGGATTAAGCAGGAATACATGCTTTTCGCGCAGTTATAAGAGAAAAACGTTTTGACGCGTATCACATGGGCACTTGTAAAACCGATGTGTTCAGATCTAGCTCGTTTTGGTCTAAAACAGCTTGTTTCGTTGTATTAAGCACGAATACATGCTTTTCGCGCAGTTATAAGAGAAAAAGTTTTGACTCGTATCAGAGGAAAATTTGTAAAACCAATGTGTTATGATTTAGCTCGTTTCGGTCTAAAACAGCTTGTTTCGTTGTATTAAGCACGAATACAGGCTTTTCGCGCAGTTATAAGAGAAAAAGTTTTGACGCGTATCAGAGGAACACTGGTAAAACCAATGTGTTGTGATTTAGCTCGTTTCGGTCTAAAACAGCCATTTTCGTTGGATTAATCCTGAATACATGCTTTTCGCGCAGTTATAGAAGAAAAAGTTTTGACGCGTATCAGAGGAACACTTGTAAAACCGATGTGTTGTGATTTAGCTCGTTTCGGTCTAAAACCGCTTGTTTCGATGTTTGAAGCACGAATACATGCTTTTCGCGCAGTTATAGAAGAAAACGTTCTGACGCGTACTAGGGAGACTTGTAAAACCGATGTGTTGTGATTTAGATCGTTTCGGTCTAAAACAGCTTGTTTCGTTGGATTAAGCACGAATACATGCTTTTCGCGCAGTTATAAGAGAAAAAGTTTTGACGCGTATCACGTGGATACTTGTAAAACCGATGTGTTGTGATTTAGCTCGTTTCGGTCTAAAACCGATGTTTAGATGTTTTAGGCACGAATACATGCTTTTCGCGCAGTTATAGAAGAAAACGTTTTGACGCGTATTAGGGAGACGTAAAACCGATGTGCTGTGATTTAGCTCGTTTCGGACTAAAACAGATTGTTTCGTTGTATTAAGCACGAATACATGCTTTTCGCGCAGTTATAAGAGAAAAAGTTTTGACGCGTGTCACAAGGACACTTGTAAAACCGATGTGTTCAGATTTAGCTCGTTTCGGTCTAAAACAGCTTGTTTCGTTGTATTAAGCACGAATACATGCTTTTCGCGCAGTTTTAGAAGAAAAAGATTTGACGCGTATTAGAGGGACACTTTTAAAACAGTTTTCAGATTTAGCTCATCTCAGTCTAAAGCAGCTTGTTTCGTTGTATTAAGCACAAATACATGCTTTTCGCGCAGTTATAAGAGAAAAAGTTTTGACGCGTATCAGAGGAATACTTGTAAAACCGATGTGTTGTGATTTAGCTCGTTTCGGTGTAAAACAGCTTGTTTCGTTGTATTAAGCACGAATACATGCTTTTCGCGCAATTATAAGAGAAAAATTTTTGACGCGTATCAGAGGAACACTTGTAAAACCGATGTGTTCAGATTTACCTCGTTTCGGTCTAAAACAGCTTGTTTCGTTGTATTAAGCACGAATACATGCTTTTCGCGCAGTTATAAGAGAAAAAGTTTTGACGCGTATCAGAGGAAAACTTGTAAAACCGATGTGTTGTGATTTAGCTCGTTTCGGTCTAAAACAGCTTGTTTCGTTGTATTAGGCACGAATACATGCTTTTCGCGCAGTTATAAGAGAAAAAGTTTTGACGCGTATCAGAGGAACACTCGTAAAACCAGTGTTGTGATTTAGCTCGTTTCGGTCTAAAACAGCTTGTTTCCTTGGATTTATCACGAATACATGCTTTTCGCGCAGTTATAAGAGAAAAAGTTTTGACGCGTATCAGAGGAACACTTGTAAAACCGATGTGTTGTGATTTAGCTCGTTTCGGTCTAAAACAGCTTGTTTCGTTGTATTAAGCAAGAATACATGCTTTTCGCGCAGTTTTAGAAGAAAAAGTTTTGACGCGTATTAGAGGGACGCTTGTAAAACAGTTTTTAGATTTAGCTCATCTGTCTAAAACAGCTTGTTTCGTTGTATTAAGCACGAATACATGCTTTTCGCGCAGTTATAAGAGAAAAAGTTTTGACGCGTATTAGAGGAAAACTTGTGAAACCGATGTGTTGTGATTTACCTCGTTTCGGTCTAAAACAGCTTGTTTCGTTGGATTAAGCACGAATACATGATTTTCGCGCAGTTATAAGAGAAAAAGTTTTGACGCGTATCACGTAGATACTTGTAAAACCGATGTGTTGTGATTTAGCTCGTTTCGGTCTAAAACCGCTTGTTTCGATGTTTGAAGCACGAATACATGCTTTTCACGCAGTTATAGAAGAAAACGTTTTGACGCGTATCAGAGGAACACTCCTAAAACCAATGTGTTGTGATTTAGCTCGTTTCGGTCTAAAACAGCTTGTTTCGTTGAATTAATCACGATTACAAGCTTTTCGCGCAGTTATAGAAGAAAAAGTTTTGACACTTATTAGAGGGACCCTTGTAAAACCGGTGTGTTCAGATTTAGCTCATCTCGGACTAAAACAGCTTGTTTCGTTGTTTTAAGCAAGAATACATGCTTTTCGCGCAGTTACAAGAGAAAAAGTTTTGACGCGTATCAGAGGAACACTTGTAAAACCGATATGCTGTGATTTAGCTCGTTTCGGACTAAAACAGCTTGTTTCGTTGTATTAAGCACGAATACATGCTTTTCGCGCAGTTATAAGAGAAAAAGTTTTGACGCGTATCAGAGAACTTGTAAAACCGATGTGTTGTGATTTAGCTCGTTTCGGTCTAAAACAGCTTGTTTCGTTGTATAAAGCAAGAATACATGCTTTTCGCGCTGTTATAAGAGAAAACGTTTTGACGCGTATCACATGCACACTTTTAAAACCGATATGTTCAGATCTAGCTCGTTTTGGTCTAAAACAGCTTGTTTCGCTGTATTAAGCACGAATACATGCTTTTCGCGCAGTTATAAGAGAAAAAGTTTTGACGCTTATCAGAGGAACACTTGTAAAACCGATGTGCTGTGATTTAGCTCGTTTCGGTCTAAAACAGCTTGTTTCGTTGTATAAAGCAAGAATACATGCTTTTCGCGCTGTTATAAGAGAAAAAGTTTTGACGCGTATTAGGGAGACTTGTAAAACCGATGTGTTGTGATTTAGCTCGTTTCGGTCTAAAACAGCTTGTTTCGTTGTATTAAGCACGAATACATGCTTTTTGCGCAGTTATAAGAGAAAACGTTTTGACGCGTATCACGTGGATACTTGTAAAAACGATGTGTTCAGATATAGCTCGTTTTGGTATAAAACAGCCCTTTTCGTTGTTTTAAGCACGAATACATGCTTTTCGCGCAGTTATAGAAGGAAAAGTTTCGACGCGTATTAGAGGAACACTCGTAAAACCAATGTGTTGTGATTTAGCTCGTTTCGGTCTAAAACAGCTTGTTTCGTTGAATTAATCACGAATACATGCTTTTCTCGCAGTTATAGAAGAAAAAGTTTTCACGTTTATACCAGGGACCCTTGTAAAACCGATGTGTTCAGATTTAGCTCGTTTCGGTCTAAAACAACTTGTTTCGTTGGATTAAGCACTAATACATGCTTTTCGCGCAGTTATAAGAGAAAAAGTTTTGACGCGTATCACGTGGATACTTGTAAAACCGATGTGTTCAGATATAGCTCGTTTTGGTATAAAACAGCTTGTTTCGTTGTTTTAAGCACGAATACATGCTTTTCGCGCAGTTATAGAAGAAAAAGTTTTGACGCGTATTAGAGAGACTTGTAAAACCGATGTGTTGTGATTTAGCTCGTTTCTGTCTAAAACAGCTTGTTTCGTTGTATTAAGCACGAATACATGCTTTTTGCGCAGTTATAAGAGAAAACGTTTTGACGCGTATCACAAGCACACTTGTAAAACCGATATGTTCAGATCTAGCTCGTTTTGGTCTGAAACAGCTTGTTTCGTTGTATAAAGCAAGAATTCATGCTTTTCGCGCTGTTATAAGAGAAAACGTTTTGACGCGTATTAGGGAGACTTGTAAAACCGATGTGTTGTGATTTAGCTCGTTTCGGTCTAAAACAGCTTGTTTCGTTGTATTAAGCACGAATACATGCTTTTCGTGCAGTTATAAGAGAAAAAGTTTTGACGCGTATCAGAGGAAAACTTGTAAAACCGATGTGTTGTGATTTACCTCGTTTCAATCTAAAACAGCTTGTTTCGTTGGATTAAGCACGAATACATGCTTTTCGCGCAGTTATAAGAGAAAAAGTTTTGACGCGTATCACGTGAATACTTGTAAAACCGATGTGTTGTGATTTAGCTCGTTTCGGTCTAAAACCGCTTGTTTAGATGTTTTAAGCACGAATACATGCTTTTCGCGCAGTTATAGAAGAAAACGTTTTGACGCGTATTAGGGAGACGTAAAACCGATGTGTTGTGATTTAGCTCGTTTCGGTCTAAAACAGCTTGTTTCGTTGTATTAGGCACGAATACATGCTTTTCGCGCAGTTATAAGAGAAAAAGTTTTGACGCGTATCAGAGGAACACTTGTAAAACCGATGTGCTGTGATTTAGCTCGTTTCGGACTAAAACAGCTTGTTTCATTGTATTAAGCACGAATACATGCTTTTCGCGCAGTTATAAGAGAAAAAGTTTTGACGCGTATCAGAGGAGAACTTGTAAAACCGATGTGTTCAGATTTACCTCGTTTCGGTCTAAAACAGCTTGTTTCGTTGGATTAAGCAGGAATACATGCTTTTCGCGCAGTTATAAGAGAAAAACGTTTTGACGCGTATCCATGGGCACTTGTAAAACCGATGTGTTCAGATCTAGCTCGTTTTGGTCTAAAACAGCTTGTTTCGTTGTATTAAGCACGAATACATGCTTTTCGCGCAGTTATAAGAGAAAAAGTTTTGACGCGTATCAGAGGAACACTGGTAAAACCAATGTGTTGTGATTTAGCTCGTTTCGGTCTAAAACAGCCATTTTCGTTGGATTAATCCTGAATACATGCTTTTCGCGCAGTTATAGAAGAAAAAGTTTTGACGCGTATCAGAGGAACACTTGTAAAACCGATGTGTTGTGATTTAGCTCGTTTCGGTCTAAAACCGCTTGTTTCGATGTTTGAAGCACGAATACATGCTTTTCGCGCAGTTATAGAAGAAAACGTTCTGACGCGTACTAGGGAGACTTGTAAAACCGATGTGTTGTGATTTAGATCGTTTCGGTCTAAAACAGCTTGTTTCGTTGGATTAAGCACGAATACATGCTTTTCGCGCAGTTATAAGAGAAAAAGTTTTGACGCGTATCACGTGGATACTTGTAAAACCGATGTGTTGTGATTTAGCTCGTTTCGGTCTAAAACCGATGTTTAGATGTTTTAAGCACGAATACATGCTTTTCGCGCAGTTATAGAAGAAAACGTTTTGACGCGTATTAGGGAGACGTAAAACCGATGTGCTGTGATTTAGCTCGTTTCGGACTAAAACAGATTGTTTCGTTGTATTAAGCACGAATACATGCTTTTCGCGCAGTTATAAGAGAAAAAGTTTTGACGCGTGTCACAAGGACACTTGTAAAACCGATGTGTTCAGATTTAGCTCGTTTCGGTCTAAAACAGCTTGTTTCGTTGTATTAAGCACGAATACATGCTTTTCGCGCAGTTTTAGAAGAAAAAGATTTGACGCGTATTAGAGGGACACTTTTAAAACAGTTTTCAGATTTAGCTCATCTCAGTCTAAAACAGCTTGTTTCGTTGTATTAAGCACGAATACATGCTTTTCGCGCAGTTATAAGAGAAAAAGTTTTGACGCGTATCAGAGGAATACTTGTAAAACCGATGTGTTGTGATTTAGCTCGTTTCGGTCTAAAACAGCTTGTTTCGTTGTATTAAGCACGAATACATGCTTTTCGCGCAATTATAAGAGAAAAAGTTTTGACGCGTATCAGAGGAACACTTGTAAAACCGATGTGTTCAGATTTACCTCGTTTCGGTCTAAAACAGCTTGTTTCGTTGTATTAAGCACGAATACATGCTTTTCGCGCAGTTATAAGAGAAAAAGTTTTGACGCGTATCAGAGGAAAACTTGTAAAACCGATGTTTTGTGATTTAGCTCGTTTCGGTCTAAAACAGCTTGTTTCGTTGTATTAGGCACGAATACATGCTTTTCGCGCAGTTATAAGAGAAAAAGTTTTGACGCGTATCAGAGGAACACTCGTAAAACCAGTGTTGTGATTTAGCTCGTTTCGGTCTAAAACAGCTTGTTTCCTTGGATTAATCACGAATACATGCTTTTCGCGCAGTTATAAGAGAAAAAGTTTTGACGCGTATCAGAGGAACACTTGTAAAACCGATGTGTTGTGATTTAGCTCGTTTCGGTCTAAAACAGCTTGTTTCGTTGTATTAAGCAAGAATACATGCTTTTCGCGCAGTTTTAGAAGAAAAAGTTTTGACGCGTATTAGAGGGACGCTTGTAAAACAGTTTTTAGATTTAGCTCATCTGTCTAAAACAGCTTGTTTCGTTGTATTAAGCACGAATACATGCTTTTCGCGCAGTTATAAGAGAAAAAGTTTTGACGCGTATTAGAGGAAAACTTGTGAAACCGATGTGTTGTGATTTACCTCGTTTCGGTCTAAAACAGCTTGTTTCGTTGGATTAAGCACGAATACATGATTTTCGCGCAGTTATAAGAGAAAAAGTTTTGACGCGTATCACGTAGATACTTGTAAAACCGATGTGTTGTGATTTAGCTCGTTTCGGTCTAAAACCGCTTGTTTCGATGTTTGAAGCACGAATACATGCTTTTCACGCAGTTATAGAAGAAAACGTTTTGACGCGTATCAGAGGAACACTCGTAAAACCAATGTGTTGTGATTTAGCTCGTTTCGGTCTAAAACAGCTTGTTTCGTTGAATTAATCACGAATACATGCTTTTCGCGCAGTTATAGAAGAAAAAGTTTTGACACTTATTAGAGGGACCCTTGTAAAACCGATGTGTTCAGATTTAGCTCATCTCGGACTAAAACAGCTTGTTTCGTTGTTTTAAGCAAGAATACATGCTTTTCGCGCAGTTACAAGAGAAAAAGTTTTGACGCGTATCAGAGGAACACTTGTAAAACCGATGTGCTGTGATTTAGCTCGTTTCGGACTAAAACAGCTTGTTTCGTTGTATTAAGCACGAATACATGCTTTTCGCGCAGTTATAAGAGAAAAAGTTTTGACGTGTATCAGAGGAGAACTTGTAAAACCGATGTGTTGTGATTTAGCTCGTTTCGGTCTAAAACAGCTTGTTTCGTTGGATTAATCACGAATGCATGCTTTTCGCGCAGTTATAAGAGAAAAAGTTTTGACGCGTGTCACAAGGACACTTGTAAAACCGATGTGTTCAAATTTAGCTCGTTTCGGTCTAAAACAGCTTGTTTCGTTGGATTAAGCACGAATACATGCTTTTCGCGCAATTATAAGAGAAAAAGTTTTGACGCGTATCACGTGGATACTTGTAAAACCGATGTGTTCAGATATAGCTCGTTCTGGTATAAAACAGCTTGTTTCGTTGTTTTATGCACGAATACATGCTTTTCGCGCAGTTATAGAAGGAAAAGTTTTGACGCGTAATATAGACTTGTAAAACCGATGTGTTGTGATTTAGCTCGTTTCGGTCTAAAACAGCTTGTTTCGTTGTTTTAGGCACGAATACATGCTTTTCGCGCAGTTATAGAAGAAAAAGTTTTGACGCGTATTAGTGAGACTTGTAAAACCGATGTGTTGTGATTTAGCTCGTTTCTGTCTAAAACAGCTTGTTTCGTTGTATTAAGCACGAATACATGCTTTTTGCGCAGTTATAAGAGAAAACGTTTTGACGCGTATCACATGCACACTCGTAAAACCGATATGTTCAGATCTAGCTCGTTTTGGTCTAAAACAGCTTGTTTCGTTGGATTAAGCACGAATACATGATTTTCGCGCAGTTATAAGAGAAAAAGTTTTGACGCGTATCACGTAGATACTTGTAAAACCGATGTGTTGTGATTTAGCTCGTTTCGGTCTAAAACCGCTTGTTTCGATGTTTGAAGCACGAATACATGCTTTTCACGCAGTTATAGAAGAAAACGTTTTGACGCGTATCAGAGGAACACTCGTAAAACCAATGTGTTGTGATTTAGCTCGTTTCGGTCTAAAACAGCTTGTTTCGTTGAATTAATCACGAATACATGCTTTTCGCGCAGTTATAGAAGAAAAAGTTTTGACACTTATTAGAGGGACCCTTGTAAAACCGATGTGTTCAGATTTAGCTCATCTCGGACTAAAACAGCTTGTTTCGTTGTTTTAAGCAAGAATACATGCTTTTCGCGCAGTTATAAGAGAAAAAGTTTTGACGCGTATCAGAGAACTTGTAAAACCGATGTGTTGTGATTTAGCTCGTTTCGGTCAAAAACAGCTTGTTTCGTTGTATAAAGCAAGAATACATGCTTTTCGCGCTGTTATAAGAGAAAACGTTTTGACGCGTATTAGGGAGACTTGTAAAACCGATGTGTTGTGATTTAGCTCGTTTCGGTCTAAAACAGCTTGTTTCGTTGTATTAAGCACGAATACATGCTTTTCGCGCAGTTATAAGAGAAAAAGTTTTGACGTGTATCAGAGGAGAACATGTAAAACCGATGTGTTGTGATTTAGCTCGTTTCGGTCTAAAACAGCTTGTTTCGTTGGATTAAGCACGAATACATGCTTTTCGCGCAATTATAAGAGAAAAAGTTTTGACGCGTATCACGTGGATACTTGTAAAACCGATGTGTTCAGATATAGCTCGTTCTGGTATAAAACAGCTTGTTTCGTTGTTTTATGCACGAATACATGCTTTTCGCGCAGTTATAGAAGGAAAAGTTTTGACGCGTATTATAGACTTGTAAAACCGATGTGTTGTGATTTAGCTCGTTTCGGTCTAAAACAGCTTGTTTCGTTGTTTTAAGCACGAATACATGCTTTTCGCGCTGTTATAGAAGAAAAAGTTTTGACGCGTATTAGTGAGACTTGTAAAACCGATGTGTTGTGATTTAGCTCGTTTCTGTCTAAAACAGCTTGTTTCGTTGTATTAAGCACGAATACATGCTTTTGCGCAGTTATAAGAGAAAACGTTTTGACGCGTATCACATGCACACTTGTAAAACCGATATGTGCAGATCTAGCTCGTTTTGGTCTAAAACAGCTTGTTGCGTTGTATTAAGTACGAATACATGCTTTTCGCGCAGTTATAAGAGAAAAAGTTTTGACGCGTATCAGAGGAACACTCGTAAAACCAGTGTTGTGATTTAGCTCGTTTCGGTCTAAAACAACTTGTTTCGTTGGATTCATCGCGAATACATTCTTTTCGCGCAGTTATAGAAGAAAAAGTTTTGACGCTTATTAGAGGGACCCTTGTAAAACCGATGTGTTCAGATTTAGCTCATCTCGGTCTAAAACAGCTTGTTTTGTTGTTTTAAGCACGAATACATGCTTTTCGCGCAGTTATAAGAGAAAACGTTTTGACGCGTATCAGAGGAGAACTTGTAAAACCGATGTGTTGTGATTTAGCTCGTTTCGGTCTAAAACAGCTTGTTTCGTTGTATAAAGCAAGAATACATGCTTTTCGCGCTGTTATAAGAGAAAAAGTTTTGAAGCGTATTAGGGAGACTTGTAAAACCGATGTGTTGTGATTTAGCTCGTTTAGGTCTAAAACAGCTTGTTTCGTTGTATTAAGCACGAATACATGCTTTTCGCGCAGTTATAAGAGAAAACGTTTTGACGCGTATCAGGGGAAAACTTGTAAAACCGATGTGTTGTGATTTACCTCGTTTCGGTCTAAAACAGCTTGTTTCGGTGGATTAAGCACGAATACATGCTTTTCGCGCAGTTATAAGAGAAAAAGTTTTGACGCGTATCACGTGGTAACTTGTAAAACCCAATGTGTTGTGATTTAGCTCGTTTCGGTCTAAAACCGCTTGTTTCGATGTTTTAAGCACGAATACATGCTTTTCGCGCAGTTATAGAAGAAAACGTTTTGACGCGTATTAGGGAGACTTGTAAAACCGATGTGTTGTGATTTAGCTCGTTTCGGTCTAAAACAGCTTGTTTCGTTGTTTTAAGCACGAATACATGCTTTTCGCGCAGTTATAGAAGAAAAAGTTTTGACGCGTATTAGAGAGACTTGTAAAACCGATGTGTTGTGATTTAGCTCGTTTCGGTCTAAAACAGCTTGTTTCGTTGTATTAAGCACGAATACATGCTTTTCGCGCAGTTATAGAAGAAAACGTTTTGACGCGTATCAGAGGAACACTCCTAAAACCAATGTGTTGTGATTTAGCTCGTTTCGGTCTAAAACAGCTTGTTTCGTTGAATTAATCACGAATACATGCTTTTCGCGCAGTTATAGAAGAAAAAGTTTTGACGCTTATTAGAGGGACCCTTGTAAAACCGATGTGTTCAGATTTAGCTCATCTCGGACTAAAACAGCTTGTTTCGTTGTTTTAAGCACGAATACATGCTTTTCGCGCAGTTACAAGAGAAAAAGTTTTGACGCGTATCAGAGGAACACTTGTAAAACCGATGTGCTGTGATTTAGCTCGTTTCGGACTAAAACAGCTTGTTTCGTTGTATTAAGCACGAATACATGCTTTTCGCGCAGTTATAAGAGAAAAAGTTTTGACGCGTATCAGAGGAGAACTTGTAAAACCGATGTGTTGTGATTTAGCTCGTTTCGGTCTAAAACAGCTTGTTTCGTTGTATAAAGCAAGAATACATGCTTTTCGCGCTGTTATAAGAGAAAACGTTTTGACGCGTATTAGGGAGACTTGTAAAACCGATGTGTTGTGATTTAGCTCGTTTCGGTCTAAAACAGATTGTTTCGTTGTAATAAGCACGAATACATGCTTTTCGCGCAGTTATAAGAGAAAAAGTTTTGACGCGTATCAGAGGAAAACTTGTGAAACCGATGTGTTGTGATTTACCTCGTTTCGGTCTAAAACAGCTTGTTTCGTTGGATTAAGCACGAATACATGCTTTTCGCGCAGTTATAAGAGAAAAAGTTTTGACGCGTATCACGTAGGTACTTGTAAAACCGATGTGTTGTGATTTAGCTCGTTTCGGTCTAAAACCGCTTGTTTCGATGTTTGAAGCACGAATACATGCTTTTCACGCAGTTATAGAAGAAAACGTTTTGACGCGTATGAGAGGAACACTCGTAAAACCAATGTGTTGTGATTTAGCTCGTTTCGGTCTAAAACAGCTTGTTTCGTTGAATTAATCACGAATACATGCTTTTCGCGCAGTTATAGAAGAAAAAGTTTTGACGCTTATTAGAGGGACCCTTGTAAAACCGATGTGTTCAGATTTAGCTCATCTCGGACTAAAACAGCTTGTTTCGTTGTTTTAAGCACGAATACATGCTTTTCGCGCAGTTACAAGAGAAAAAGTTTTGACGCGTATCAGAGGAACACTTGTAAAACCGATGTGCTGTGATTTAGCTCGTTTCGGACTAAAACAGCTTGTTTCGTTGTATTAAGCACGAATACATGCTTTTCGCGCAGTTATAAGAGAAAAAGTTTTGACGCGTATCAGAGGAGAACTTGTAAAACCGATGTGTTGTGATTTAGCTCGTTTCGGTCTAAAACAGCTTGTTTCGTTGTTTAAAGCAAGAATACATGCTTTTCGCGCTGTTATAAGAAAAAAAGTTTTGACGCGAATAGGGAGACTTGTAAAACCGATGTGTTGTGATTTAGCTCGTTTCGGTCTAAAACAGCTTGTTTCGTTGTATAAAGCAAGAATACATGCTTTTCGCGCTGTTATAAGAGAAAAAGTTTTGACGCGAATAGGGAGACTTGTAAAAGAGATGTGTTGTGATTTACCTCGTTTCGGTCTAAAACAGCTTGTTTCGTTGGATTAAGCACGAATACATGCTTTTCGCGCAGTTATAAGAGAAAAAGTTTTAAAGCGTATCACGTAGATACTTGTAAAACCGATGTGTTGTGATTTAGCTCGTTTCGGTTTAAAACAGCTTGTTTCGTTGAATTCATCACGAATACATGCTTTTCGCGCAGTTATAGAAGAAAAAGTTTTGACGCTTATTAGAGGGACACTTGTAAAACCGATGTGTTCATATTTAGCTCATATCGGTCTAGAACAGCTTGTTTCGTTGTTTTAAGCACGAATACATGCTTTTCGCGCAGTTATAAGAGAAAAAGTTTTGACGCGTATCAGAGGAACACTTGTAAAACCGATGTGCTGTGATTTAGCTCGTTTCGGTCTAAAACAGCTTGTTTCGTTGTATAAAGCAAGAATACATGCTTTTCGCGCTGTTATAAGAGAAAAAGTTTTGACGCGTATTAGGGAGACTTGTAAAACCGATGTGTTGTGATTTAGCTCGTTTCGGTTTAAAACAGCTTGTTTCGTTGAATTCATCACGAATACATGCTTTTCGCGCAGTTATAGAAGAAAAAGTTTTGACGCTTATTAGAGGGACACTTGTAAAACCGATGTGTTCATATTTAGCTCATATCGGTCTAGAACAGCTTGTTTCGTTGTTTTAAGCACGAATACATGCTTTTCGCGCAGTTATAAGAGAAAAAGTTTTGACGCGTATCAGAGGAACACTTGTAAAACCGATGTGCTGTGATTTAGCTCGTTTCGGTCTAAAACAGCTTGTTTCGTTGTATAAAGCAAGAATACATGCTTTTCGCGCTGTTATAAGAGAAAAAGTTTTGACGCGTATTAGGGAGACTTGTAAAACCGATGTGTTGTGATTAAGCTCGTTTCGGTCTAAAACAGCTTGTTTCGTTGTATTAAGCACGAATACATGCTTTTTGCGCAGTTATAAGAGAAAACGTTTTGACGCGTATCACGTGGATACTTGTAAAACCGATGTGTTCAGATATAGATCGTTTTGGTATAAAACAGCCCTTTTCGTTGTTTTAAGCACGAATACATGCTTTTCGCGCAGTTATAGAAGGAAAAGTTTTGACGCGTATTAGAGGAATACTCGTAAAACCAATGTGTTGTGATTTAGCTCGTTTCGGTCTAAAACAGCTTGTTTCGTTGAATTAATCACGAATACATGCTTTTCTCGCAGTTATAGAAGAAAAAGTTTTGACGTTTATAAGAGGGACCCTTGTAAAACCGATGTGTTCAGATTTAGCTCATCTGGGTCTAAAACAGCTTGTTTCGTTGTTTTAAGCACGAATACATGCTTTTAGCGCAGTTATAAGAGGAAACGTTTTGACGCGTATCAGAGGAACACTCGTAAAACCAATGTGTTGTGATTTAGCTCGTTTCGGTCTAAAACAGGTTGTTTCGTTGGATTAATCACGAATACATGCTTTTCGCGCAGTTATAAGAGAAAAAAGTTTTGACGCGTGTCACAAGGACACTTGTAAAACCGATGTGTTCAGATTTAGCTCGATTCGGTCTAAAACAACTTGTTTCGTTGGATTAAGCACTAATACATGCTTTTCTCGCAGTTATAAGAGAAAAAGTTTTGACGCGTATCACGTGGATACTTGTAAAACCGATGTGTTCAGATATAGCTCGTTTTGGTATAAAACAGCTTGTTTCGTTGTTTTAAGCACGAATACATGCTTTTCGCGCAGTTATAGAAGAAAAAGTTTTGACGCGTATTAGAGAGACTTGTAAAACCGATGTGTTGTGATTTAGCTCGTTTCTGTCTAAAACAGCTTGTTTCGTTGTATTAAGCACGAATACATGCTTTTTGCGCAGTTATAAGAGAAAACGTTTTGACGCGTATCACAAGCACACTTGTAAAACCGATATGTTCAGATCTAGCTCGTTTTGGTCTAAAACAGCTTGTTTCGTTGTATAAAGCAAGAATACATGCTTTTCGCGCTGTTATAAGAGAAAACGTTTTGACGCGTATTAGGGAGACTTGTAAAACCGATGTGTTTTGATTTAGCTCGTTTCGGTCTAAAACAGCTTGTTTCGTTGTATTAAGCACGAATACATGCTTTTCGCGCAGTTATAAGAGAAAAAGTTTTGACGCGTATCAGAGGAACACTTGTAAAACCGATGTGCTGTGATTTAGCTCGTTTCGGACTAAAACAGCTTGTTTCGTTGTATTAAGCACGAATACATGCTTTTCGCGCAGTTATAAGAGAAAAAGTTTTGACGCGTATCAGAGGAGAACTTGTAAAACCGATGTGTTGTGATTTAGCTCGTTTCGGTCTAAAACAGCTTGTTTCGTTGTATAAAGCAAGAATACATGCTTTTCGCGCTGTTATAAGAGAAAACGTTTTGACGCGTATTAGGGAGACTTGTAAAACCGATGTGTTATGATTTAGCTCGTGTCGGTCTAAAACAGCTTGTTTCGTTGTATTAAGCACGAATACATGCTTTTCGCGCAGTTATAAGAGAAAAAGTTTTGACGTGTATCAGAGGAGAACTTGTAAAACCGATGTGTTGTGATTTAGCTCGTTTCGGTCTAAAACAGCTTGTTTCGTTGTATAAAGCAAGAATACATGCTTTTCGCGCTGTTATAAGAGAAAAAGTTTTGACGCGAATAGGGAGACTTGTAAAACCGATGTGTTGTGATTTAGCTCGTTTCGGTCTAAAACAGCTTGTTTCGTTGTATAAAGCAAGAATACATGCTTTTCGCGCTGTTATAAGAGAAAAAGTTTTGACGCGAATAGGGAGACTTGTAAAACCGATGTGTTGTGATTTACCTCGTTTCGGTCTAAAACAGCTTGTTTCGTTGGATTAAGCACGAATACATGCTTTTCGCGCAGTTATAAGAGAAAAAGTTTTGACGCGTATCACGTAGATACTTGTAAAACCGATGTGTTGTGATTTAGCTCGTTTCGGTTTAAAACAGCTTGTTTCGTTGAATTCATCACGAATACATGCTTTTCGCGCAGTTATAGAAGAAAAAGTTTTGACGCTTATTAGAGGGACACTTGTAAAACCGATGTGTTCATATTTAGCTAATATCGGTCTAGAACAGCTTGTTTCGTTGTTTTAAGCACGAATACATGCTTTTCGCGCAGTTATAAGAGAAAAAGTTTTGACGCGTATGAGAGTAACACTTGTAAAACCGATGTGTTGTGATTTAGCTCGTTTGGGTCTAAAACAGCTTGTTTCGTTGTATTAAGCACGAATACATGCTTTTCGCGCAGTTATAAGAGAAAACGTTTTGACGCGTATCACGTGGATACTTGTAAAACCGATGTGTTCAGATATAGCTCGTTTTGGTATAAAACAGCCCTTTTCGTTGTTTTAAGCACGAATACATGCTTTTCGCGTAGTTATAGAAGGAAAAGTTTTGACGCGTATTAGAGGAACACTCGTAAAACCAATGTGTTGTGATTTAGCTCGTTTCGGTCTAAAACAGCTTGTTTCGTTGAATTAATCACGAATACATGCTTTTCGCGCAGTTATAGAAGAAAAAGTTTTGACGTTTATTAGAGGGACCCTTGTAAAACCGATGTGTTCAGATTTAGCTCATCTCGGTCTAAAACAGCTTGTTTCGTTGTTTTAAGCACGAATACATGCTTTTCGCGCAGTTATAGAAGAAAAAGTTTTGACGCGTATTAGGGAGACTTGTAAAACCGATGTGTTGTGATTTAGCTCGTTTCTGTCTAAAACAGCTTGTTTCGTTGTATTAAGCACGAATACATGCTTTTTGCGCAGTTATAAGAGAAAACGTTTTGACGTGTATCAGAGGAGAACTTGTAAAACCGATGTGTTGTGATTTAGCTCGTTTCGGTCTAAAACAGCTTGTTTCGTTGTATAAAGCAAGAATACATGCTTTTCGCGCTGTTATAAGAAAAAAAGTTTTGACGCGAATAGGGAGACTTGTAAAACCGATGTGTTGTGATTTAGCTCGTTTCGGTCTAAAACAGCTTGTTTCGTTGTATAAAGCAAGAATACATGCTTTTCGCGCTGTTATAAGAGAAAAAGTTCTGACGCGAATAGGGAGACTTGTAAAACCGATGTGTTGTGATTTACCTCGTTTCGGTCTAAAACAGCTTGTTTCGTTGGATTAAGCACGAATACATGCTTTTCGCGCAGTTATAAGAGAAAAAGTTTTGACGCGTATCACGTAGATACTTGTAAAACCGATGTGTTGTGATTTAGCTCGTTTCGGTTTAAAACAGCTTGTTTCGTTGAATTCATCACGAATACATGCTTTTCGCGCAGTTATAGAAGAAAAAGTTTTGACGCTTATTAGAGGGACACTTGTAAAACCGATGTGTTCATATTTAGCTCATATCGGTCTAGAACAGCTTGTTTCGTTGTTTTAAGCACGAATACATGCTTTTCGCGCAGTTATAAGAGAAAAAGTTTTGACGCGTATCAGAGTAACACTTGTAAAACCGATGTGTTGTGATTTAGCTCGTTTGGGTCTAAAACAGCTTGTTTCGTTGTATTAAGCACGAATACATGCTTTTCGCGCAGTTATAAGAGAAAAAGTTTTGACGCGTATCACGTGGATACTTGTAAAACCGATGTGTTCAGATATAGCTCGTTTTGGTATAAAACAGCCCTTTTCGTTGTTTTAAGCACGAATACATGCTTTTCGCGCAGTTATAGAAGGAAAAGTTTTGACGCGTATTAGAGGAACACTCGTAAAACCAATGTGTTGTGATTTAGCTCGTTTCGGTCTAAAACAGCTTGTTTCGTTGAATTAATCACGAATACATGCTTTTCGCGCAGTTATAGAAGAAAAAGTTTTGACGTTTATTAGAGGGACCCTTGTAAAACCGATGTGTTCAGATTTAGCTCATCTCGGTCTAAAACAGCTTGTTTCGTTGTTTTAAGCACGAATACATGCTTTTCGCGCAGTTATAGAAGAAAAAGTTTTGACGCGTATTAGAGAGACTTGTAAAACCGATGTGTTGTGATTTAGCTCGTTTCTGTCTAAAACAACTTGTTTCGTTGTATTAAGCACGAATACATGCTTTTTGCGCAGTTATAAGAGAAAACGTTTTGACGCGTATCACAAGCACACTTGTAAAACCGATATGTTCAGATCTAGCTCGTTTTGGTCTAAAACAGCTTGTTTCGTTGTATAAAGCAAGAATACATGCTTTTCGCGTTGTTATAAGAGAAAACGTTTTGACGCGTATTAGGGAGACTTGTAAAACCGATGTGTTTTGATTTAGCTCGTTTCGGTCTAAAGCAGCTTGTTTCGTTGTATTAAGCACGAATACATGCTTTTCGCGCAGTTATAAGAGAAAAAGTTTTGACGCGTATCACGTGGATACTTGTAAAATCGATGTAAAACCGATGTGTTGTGATTTAGATCGTTTCGGTCTAAAACAGCTTGTTTCGTTGGATTAAGCACGAATACATGCTTTTCGCGCAGTTATAAGAGAAAAAGTTTTGACGCGTATCACGTGGATACTTGTAAAACCGATGTGTTGTGATTTAGCTCGTTTCGGTCTAAAACCGCTTGTTTAGATGTTTTAAGCACGAATACATGCTTTTCGCGCAGTTATAGAAGAAAACGTTTTGACGCGTATTAGGGAGACGTAAAACCGATGTGCTGTGATTTAGCTCGTTTCGGACTAAAACAGATTGTTTCGTTGTATTAAGCACGAATACATGCTTTTCGCGCAGTTATAAGAGAAAAAGTTTTGACGCGTGTCACAAGGACACTTGTAAAACCGATGTGTTCAGATTTAGCTCGTTTTGGTCTAAAACAGCTTGTTTCGTTGTATTAAGCACGAATACATGCTTTTCGCGCAGTTATAAGAGAAAAAGTTTTGACGCGTATCAGAGGAATACTTGTAAAACCGATGTGTTGTGATTTAGCTCGTTTCGGTCTAAAACAGCTTGTTTCGTTGTATTAAGCACGAATACATGCTTTTCGCGCAGTTATAAGAGAAAAAGTTTTGACGCGTATCAGAGGAACACTTGTAAAACCGATGTGTTCAGATTTACCTCGTTTCGGTCTAAAACAGCTTGTTTCGTTGGATTAATCACGAATACATGCTTTTCGCGCAGTTATAAGAGAAAAAGTTTTGACGCGTATCAGAGGAACACTTGTAAAACCGATGTGTTGTGATTTAGCTCGTTTCGGTCTAAAACAGCTTGTTTCGTTGTATTAAGCAAGAATACATGCTTTTCGCGCAGTTTTAGAAGAAAAAGTTTTGACGCGTATTAGAGGGACGCTTGTAAAACAGTTTTTAGATTTAGCTCATCTGTCTAAAACAGCTTGTTTCGTTGTATTAAGCACGAATACATACTTTTCGCGCAGTTATAAGAGAAAAAGTTTTGACGCGTATTAGAGGAAAACTTGTGAAACCGATGTGTTGTGATTTACCTCGTTTCGGTCTAAAACAGCTTGTTTCGTTGGATTAAGCACGAATACATGATTTTCGCGCAGTAATAAGAGAAAAAGTTTTGACGCGTATCACGTAGATACTTGTAAAACCGATGTGTTGTGATTTAGCTCGTTTCGGTCTAAAACAGCTTGTTTCGTTGAATTAATCACGAATACATGCTTTTCGCGCAGTTATAGAAGAAAAAGTTTTGACACTTATTAGAGGGACCCTTGTAAAACCGATGTGTTCAGATTTAGCTCATCTCGGACTAAAACAGCTTGTTTCGTTGTTTTAAGCAAGAATACATGCTTTTCGCGCAGTTACAAGAGAAAAAGTTTTGACGCGTATCAGAGGAACACTTGTAAAACCGATGTGCTGTGATTTAGCTCGTTTCGGACTAAAACAGCTTGTTTCGTTGTATTAAGCACGAATACATGCTTTTCGCGCAGTTATAAGAGAAAACATTTTGACGCGTATCACAAGCACACTTGTAAAACCGATATGTTCAGATCTAGCTCGTTTTGGTCTAAAACAGCTTGTTTCGTTGTATAAAGCAAGAATACATGCTTTTCGCGTTGTTATAAGAGAAAACGTTTTGTCGCGTATTAGGGAGACTTGTAAAACCGATGTGTTTTGATTTAGCTCGTTTCGGTCTAAAGCAGCTTGTTTCGTTGTATTAAGCACGAATACATGCTTTTCGCGCAGTTATAAGAGAAAAAGTTTTGACGCGTATCACGTGGATACTTGTAAAATCGATGTAAAACCGATGTGTTGTGATTTAGATCGTTTCGGTCTAAAACAGCTTGTTTCGTTGGATTAAGCACGAATACATGCTTTTCGCGCAGTTATAAGAGAAAAAGTTTTGACGCGTATCACGTGGATACTTGTAAAACCGATGTGTTGTGATTTAGCTCGTTTCGGTCTAAAACCGCTTGTTTAGATGTTTTAAGCACGAATACATGCTTTTCGCGCAGTTATAGAAGAAAACGTTTTGACGCGTATTAGGGAGACGTAAAACCGATGTGCTGTGATTTAGCTCGTTTCGGACTAAAACAGATTGTTTCGTTGTATTAAGCACGAATACATGCTTTTCGCGCAGTTATAAGAGAAAAAGTTTTGACGCGTGTCACAAGGACACTTGTAAAACCGATGTGTTCAGATTTAGCTCGTCTCGGTCTAAAACAGCTTGTTTCGTTGTATTAAGCACGAATACATGCTTTTCGCGCAGTTATAAGAGAAAAAGTTTTGACGCGTATCACAGGAATACTTGTAAAACCGATGTGTTGTGATTTAGCTCGTTTCGGTCTAAAACAGCTTGTTTCGTTGCATTAAGCACGAATACATGCTTTTCGCGCAGTTATAAGAGAAAAAGTTTTGACGCGTATCAGAGGAACACTTGTAAAACCGATGTGTTCAGATTTACCTCGTTTCGGTCTAAAACAGCTTGTTTCGTTGGATTAATCACGAATACATGCTTTTCGCGCAGTTATAAGAGAAAAAGTTTTGACGCGTATCAGAGGAACACTTGTAAAACCGATGTGTTGTGATTTAGCTCGTTTCGGTCTAAAACAGCTTGTTTCGTTGTATTAAGCAAGAATACATGCTTTTCGCGCAGTTTTAGAAGAAAAAGTTTTGACGCGTATTAGAGGGACGCTTGTAAAACAGTTTTTAGATTTAGCTCATCTGTCTAAAACAGCT
This sequence comes from Amblyomma americanum, assembly GCF_052857255.1. NCBI lineage: Eukaryota > Metazoa > Arthropoda > Arachnida > Ixodida > Ixodidae > Amblyomma > Amblyomma americanum. The sequence goes on along the minus strand of NW_027526489.1, from coordinate 320,507 downwards.
TGTTTCGTTGTATTAAGCACGAATACATGCTTTTCGCGCAGTTATAAGAGAAAAAGTTTTGACGCGTATTAGAGGAAAACTTGTGAAACCGATGTGTTGTGATTTACCTCGTTTCGGTCTAAAACAGCTTGTTTCGTTGGATTAAGCACGAATACATGATTTTCGCGCAGTAATAAGAGAAAAAGTTTTGACGCGTATCACGTAGATACTTGTAAAACCGATGTGTTGTGATTTAGCTCGTTTCGGTCTAAAACAGCTTGTTTCGTTGAATTAATCACGAATACATGCTTTTCGCGCAGTTATAGAAGAAAAACTTTTGACACTTATTAGAGGGACCCTTGTAAAACCGATGTGTTCAGATTTAGCTCATCTCGGACTAAAACAGCTTGTTTCGTTGTTTTAAGCACGAATACATGCTTTTCGCGCAGTTACAAGAGAAAAAGTTTTGACGCGTATCAGAGGAACACTTGTAAAACCGATGTGCTGTGATTTAGCTCGTTTCGGACTAAAACAGCTTGTTTCGTTGTAATAAGCACGAATACATGCTTTTCGCGCAGTTATAAGAGAAAAAGTTTTGACGCGTATCAGAGAACTTGTAAAACCGATGTGTTGTGATTTAGCTCGTTTCGGTCTAAAACAGCTTGTTTCGTTGTATAAAGCAAGAATACATGCTTTTCGCGCTGTTATAAGAGAAAACGTTTTGACGCGTATTAGGGAGACTTGTAAAACCGATGTGTTGTGATTTAGCTCGTTTCGGTCTAAAACAGCTTGTTTCGTTGTATTAAGCACGAATACATGCTTTTCGCGCAGTTATAAGAGAAAAAGTTTTGACGTGTATCAGAGGAGAACTTGTAAAACCGATGTGTTGTGATTTAGCTCGTTTCGGTCTAAAACAGCTTGTTTCGTTGTATAAAGCAAGAATACATGCTTTTCGCGCTGTTATAAGAGAAAACGTTTTGACGCGTATCACGTGGATACTTGTAAAACCGATGTGTTCAGATATAGCTCGTTTTGGTATAAAACAGCTTGTTTCGTTGTTTTAAGCACGAATACATGCTTTTCGCGCAGTTATAGAAGGAAAAGTTTTGACGCGTATTAGAGGAACACTCGTAAAACCAATGTGTTGTGATTTAGCTTGTTTCGGTCTAAAACAGCTTGTTTCGTTGAATTATCACGAATACATGCTTTTCGCGCAGTTATAGAAGAAAAAGTTTTGACGTTTATTAGAGGGACCCTTGTAAAACCGATGTGTTCAGATTTAGCTCATCTCGGTTTAAAACAGCTTGTTTCGTTGTTTTAAGCACGAATACATGCTTTTAGCGCAGTTATAAGAGGAAACGTTTTGACGCGTATCAGAGGAACACTCGTAAAACCAATGTGTTGTCATTTAGCTTGTTTCGGTCTAAAACAGCTTGTTTCGTTGGATTAATCACGAATACATGCTTTTCGCGCAGTTATAAGAGAAAAAGTTTTGACGCGTGTCACAAGGACACTTGTAAAACCGATGTGTTCAGATTTAGCTCGTTTCGGTCTAAAACAACTTGTTTCGTTGGATTAAGCACTAATACATGCTTTTCGCGCAGTTATAAGAGGAAAAGTTTTGACGCGTATCAGAGGAACACTTGTAAAACCGATGTGCTGTGATTTAGCTCGTTTCGGTCTAAAACGGCTTGTTTCGTTGTATAAAGCAAGAATACATGCTTTTCGCGCTGTTATAAGAGAAAAAGTTTTGACGCGTATTAGGGAGACTTGTAAAACCGATGTGTTGTGATTTAGCTCGTTTCGGTTTAAAACAGCTTGTTTCGTTGAATTCATCACGAATACATGCTTTTCGCGCAGTTATAGAAGAAAAAGTTTTGACGCTTATTAGAGGGACACTTGTAAAACCGATGTGTTCATATTTAGCTCATATCGGTCTAGAACAGCTTGTTTCGTTGTTTTAAGCACGAATACATGCTTTTCGCGCAGTTATAAGAGAAAAAGTTTTGACGCGTATCAGAGGAACACTTGTAAAACCGATGTGCTGTGATTTAGCTCGTTTCGGTCTAAAACAGCTTGTTTCGTTGTATAAAGCAAGAATACATGCTTTTCGCGCTGTTATAAGAGAAAAAGTTTTGACGCGTATTAGGGAGACTTGTAAAACCGATGTGTTGTGATTTAGCTCGTTTCGGTCTAAAACAGCTTGTTTCGTTGTATTAAGCACGAATACATGCTTTTTGCGCAGTTATAAGAGAAAACGTTTTGACGCGTATCACGTGGATACTTGTAAAACCGATGTGTTCAGATATAGATCGTTTTGGTATAAAACAGCCCTTTTCGTTGTTTTAAGCACGAATACATGCTTTTCGCGCAGTTATAGAAGGAAAAGTTTTGACGCGTATTAGAGGAACACTCGTAAAACCAATGTGTTGTGATTTAGCTCGCTTCGGTCTAAAACAGCTTGTTTCGTTGAATTAATCACGAATACATGCTTTTCTCGCAGTTATAGAAGAAAAAGTTTTGACGTTTATAAGAGGGACCCTTGTAAAACCGATGTGTTCAGATTTAGCTCATCTGGGTCTAAAACAGCTTGTTTCGTTGTTTTAAGCACGAATACATGCTTTTAGCGCAGTTATAAGAGGAAACGTTTTGACGCGTATCAGAGGAACACTCGTAAAACCAATGTGTTGTGATTTAGCTCGTTTCGGTCTAAAACAGGTTGTTTCGTTGGATTACTCACGAATACATGCTTTTCGCGCAGTTATAAGAGAAAAAAGTTTTGACAAGTGTGACAAGGACACTTGTAAAACCGATGTGTTCAGATTTAGCTCTTTTTGGTCTAAAACAACTTGTTTCGTTGGATTAAGCACTAATACATGCTTTTCGCGCAGTTATAAGAGAAAAAGTTTTGACGCGTATCACGTGGATACTTGTAAAACCGATGTGTTCAGATATAGCTCGTTTTGGTATAAAACAGCTTGTTTCGTTGTTTTAAGCACGAATACATGCTTTTCGCGCAGTTATAGAAGAAAAATTTTTGACGCGTATTAGAGAGACTTGTAAAACCGATATGTTCAGATCTAGCTCGTTTTGGTCTAAAACAACTTGTTTCGTTGTATAAAGCAAGAATACATGCTTTTCGCGCTGTTATAAGAGAAAACGTTTTGACGCGTATTAGGGAGACTTGTAAAACCGATGTGTTTTGATTTAGCTCGTTTCGGTCTAAAACAGCTTGTTTCGTTGTATTAAGCACGAATACATGCTTTTCGCGCAGTTATAAGAGAAAAAGTTTTGACGCGTATCAGAGGAACACTTGTAAAACCGATGTGCTGTGATTTAGCTCGTTTCGGACTAAAACAGCTTGTTTCGTTGTATTAAGCACGAATACATGCTTTTCGCGCAGTTATAAGAGAAAAAGTTTTGACGCGTATCAGAGGAGAACTTGTAAAACCGATGTGTTGTGATTTAGCTCGTTTCGGTCTAAAACAGCTTGTTTCGTTGTATAAAGCAAGAATACATGCTTTTCGCGCTGTTATAAGAGAAAACGTTTTGACGCGTATTAGGGAGACTTGTAAAACCGATGTGTTGTGATTTAGCTCGTTTCGGTCTAAAACAGCTTGTTTCGTTGTATTAAGCACGAATACATGCTTTTCGCGCAGTTATAAGAGAAAAAGTTTTTTGTAAAACCGGTGTGTTGTGATTTAGTTCGTTTCGGTCTAAAACAGCTTGTTTCGTTGTATAAAGCAAGAATACATGCTTTTCGCGCTGTTATAAGAGAAAAAGTTTTGACGCGAATAGGGAGACTTGTAAAACCGATGTGTTGTGATTTAGCTCGTTTCGGTCTAAAACAGCTTGTTTCGTTGTATAAAGCAAGAATACATGCTTTTCGCGCTGTTATAAGAGAAAAAGTTTTGACGCGAATAGGGAGACTTGTAAAACTGATGTGTTGTGATTTACCTCGTTTCGGTCTAAAACAGCTTGTTTCGTTGGATTAAGCACGAATACATGCTTTTCGCGCAGTTATAAGAGAAAAAGTTTTGACGCGTATCACGTAGATACTTGTAAAACCGATGTGTTGTGATTTAGCTCGTTTCGGTTTAAAACAACTTGTTTCGTTGAATTCATCACGAATACATGCTTTTCGCGCAGTTATAGAAGAAAAAGTTTTGACGCTTATTAGAGGGACACTTGTAAAACCGATGTGTTCATATTTAGCTCATATCGGTCTAGAACAGCTTGTTTCGTTGGTTTAAGCACGAATACATGCTTTTCGCGCAGTTATAAGAGAAAAAGTTTTGACGCGTATCAGAGTAACACTTGTAAAACCGATGTGTTGTGATTTAGCTCGTTTGGGTCTAAAACAGCTTGTTTCGTTGTATTAAGCACGAATACATGCTTTTCGCGCAGTTACAAGAGAAAACGTTTTGACGCGTATCACGTGGATACTTGTAAAACCGATGTGTTCAGATATAGCTCGTTTTGGTATAAAACAGCCCTTTTCGTTGTTTTAAGCACGAATACATGCTTTTCGCGCAGTTATAGAAGGAAAAGTTTTGACGCGTATTAGAGGAACACTCGTAAAACCAATGTGTTGTGATTTAGCTCGTTTCGGTCTAAAACAGCTTGTTTCGTTGAATTAATCACGAATACATGCTTTTCGCGCAGTTATAGAAGAAAAAGTTTTGACGTTTATTAGAGGGACCCTTGTAAAACCGATGTGTTCAGATTTAGCTCATCTCGGTCTAAAACAGCTTGTTTCGTTGTTTTAAGCACGAATACATGCTTTTCGCGCAGTTATAGAAGAAAAAGTTTTGACGCGTATCACGTGGATACTTGTAAAACCGATGTGTTGTGATTTAGCTCGTTTCTGTCTAAAACAACTTGTTTCGTTGTATTAAGCACGAATACATGCTTTTTGCGCAGTTATAAGAGAAAACGTTTTGACGCGTATCACAAGCACACTTGTAAAACCGATATGTTCAGATCTAGCTCGTTTTGGTCTAAAACAGCTTGTTTCGTTGTATAAAGCAAGAATACATGCTTTTCGCGTTGTTATAGGAGAAAACGTTTTGACGCGTATTAGGGAGACTTGTAAAACCGATGTGTTTTGATTTAGCTCGTTTCGGTCTAAAACAGCTTGTTTCGTTGTATTAAGCACGAATACATGCTTTTCGCGCAGTTATAAGAGAAAAAGTTTTGACGCGTATCACGTGGATACTTGTAAAACCGATGTAAAACCGATGTGTTGTGATTTAGATCGTTTCGGTCTAAAACAGCTTGTTTCGTTGGATTAAGCACGAATACATGCTTTTCGCGCAGTTATAAGAGAAAACGTTTTGACGCGTATCACGTGGATACTTGTAAAACCGATGTGTTGTGATTTAGCTCGTTTCGGTCTAAAACCGCTTGTTTAGATGTTTTAAGCACGAATACATGCTTTTCGCGCAGTTATAGAAGAAAACGTTTTGACGCGTATTAGGGAGACGTAAAACCGATGTGCTGTGATTTAGCTCGTTTCGGACTAAAACAGATTGTTTCGTTGTATTAAGCACGAATACATGCTTTTCGCGCAGTTATAAGAGAAAAAGTTTTGACGCGTGTCACAAGGACACTTGTAAAACCGATGTGTTCAGATTTAGCTCGTTTCGGTCTAAAACAGCTTGTTTCGTTGTATTAAGCACGAATACATGCTTTTCGCGCAGTTTTAGAAGAAAAAGATTTGACGCGTATTAGAGGGACACTTTTAAAACAGTTTTCAGATTTAGCTCATCTCAGTCTAAAACAGCTTGTTTCGTTGTATTAAGCACGAATACATGCTTTTCGCGCAGTTATAAGAGAAAAAGTTTTGACGCGTATCAGAGGAACACTTGTAAAACCGATGTGTTCAGATTTACCTCGTTTCGGTCTAAAACAGCTTGTTTCGTTGTATTAAGCACGAATACATGCTTTTCGCGCAGTTATAAGAGAAAAAGTTTTGACGCGTATCAGAGGAAAACTTGTAAAACCGATGTGTTGTGATTTAGCTCGTTTCGGTCTAAAACAGCTTGTTTCGTTCTATTAGGCACGAATACATGCTTTTCGCGCAGTTATAAGAGAAAAAGTTTTGACGCGTATCAGAGTAACACTCGTAAAACCAGTGTTGTGATTTAGCTCGTTTCGGTCTAAAACAGCTTGTTTCTTTGGATTAATCACGAATACATGCTTTTCGCGCAGTTATAAGAGAAAAAGTTTTGACGCGTATCAGAGGAACACTTGTAAAACCGATGTGTTGTGATTTAGCTCGTTTCGGTCTAAAACAGCTTGTTTCGTTGTTTTAAGCACGAATACATGCTTTTCGCGCAGTTTTAGAAGAAAAAGTTTTGACGCGTATTAGAGGGACGCTTGTAAAACAGTTTTTAGATTTAGCTCATCTGTCTAAAACAGCTTGTTTCGTTGTATTAAGCACGAATACATGCTTTTCGCGCAGTTATAAGAGAAAAAGTTTTGACGCGTATTAGAGGAAAACTTGTGAAACCGATGTGTTGTGATTTACCTCGTTTCGGTCTAAAACAGCTTGTTTCGTTGGATTAAGCACGAATACATAATTTTCGCGCAGTTATAAGAGAAAAAGTTTTGACGCGTATCACGTAGATGCTTGTAAAACCGATGTGTTGTGATTTAGCTCGTTTCGGTCTAAAACAGCTTGTTTCGTTGAATTAATCACGAATACATGCTTTTCGCGCAGTTATAGAAGAAAAAGTTTTGACACTTATTAGAGGGACCCTTGTAAAACCGATGTGTTCAGATTTAGCTCATCTCGGACTAAAACAGCTTGTTTCGTTGTTTTAAGCACGAATACATGCTTTTCGCGCAGTTACAAGAGAAAAAGTTTTGACGCGTATCAGAGGAACACTTGTAAAACCGATGTGTTGTGATTTAGCTCGTTTCGGTCTAAAACAGCTTGTTTCATTGTATAAAGCAAGAATACATGCTTTTCGCGCTGTTATAAGAGAAAACGTTTTGACGCGTATTAGGGAGACTTGTAAAACCGATGTGTTGTGATTTAGCTCGTTTCGGTCTAAAACAGCTTGTTTCGTTGTATTAAGCACGAATACATGCTTTTCGCGCAGTTATAAGAGAAAAAGTTTTGACGTGTATCAGAGGAGAACTTGTAAAACCGATGTGTTGTGATTTAGCTCGTTTCGGTCTAAAACCGCTTGTTTCGTTGTATAAAGCAAGAATACATGCTTTTCGCGCTGTTATAAGAGAAAACGTTTTGACGCGTATCACGTGGATACTTGTAAAACCGATGTGTTCAGATACAGCTCGTTTTGGTATAAAACAGCTTGTTTCGTTGTTTTAAGCACGAATACATGCTTTTCGCGCAGTTATAGAAGGAAAAGTTTTGACGCGTATTAGAGGAACACTCGTAAAACCAATGTGTTGTGATTTACCTCGTTTCGGTCTAAAACAGCTTGTTTCGTTGAATTAATCACGAATACATGCTTTTCGCGCAGTTATAGAAGAAAAAGTTTTGACGTTTATTAGAGGGACCCTTGTAAAACCGATGTGTTCAGATTTAGCCCATCTCGGTTTCAAACAGCTTGTTTCGTTGTTTTAAGCACGAATACATGCTTTTAGCGCAGTTATAAGAGGAAACGTTTTGACGCGTATCAGAGGAAAACTCGTAAAACCAATGTGTTGTGATTTAGCTCGTTTCGGTCTAAAACAGCTTGTTTCGTTGGATTAATCACGAATACATGCTTTTCGCGCAGTTATAAGAGAAAAAGTTTTGACGCGTGTCACAAGGACACTTGTAAAACCGATGTGTTCAGATTTAGCTCGTTTCGGTCTAAAACAACTTGTTTCGTTGGATTAAGCACTAATACATGCTTTTCGCGCAGTTATAAGAGAAAAAGCTTTGACGCGTATCACGTGGATACTTGTAAAACCGATGTGTTCAGATATAGCTCGTTTTGGTATAAAACAGCTTGTTTCGTTGTTTTGAGAACGAATACATGCTTTTCGCGCAGTTATAGAAGAAAAAGTTTTGACGCGTATTAGAGAGACTTGTAAAACCGATGTGTTGTGATTTAGCTCGTTTCTGTCTAAAACAACTTGTTTCGTTGTATTAAGCACGAATACATGCTTTTTGCGCAGTTATAAGAGAAAACGTTTTGACGCGTATCACAAGCACACTTGTAAAACCGATATGTTCAGATCTAGCTCGTTTTGGTCTAAAACAGCTTGTTTCGTTGTATAAAGCAAGAATACATGCTTTTCGCGTTGTTATAAGAGAAAACGTTTTGACGCGTATTAGGGAGACTTGTAAAACCGATGTGTTTTGATTTAGCTCGTTTCGGTCTAAAACAGCTTGTTTCGTTGTATTAAGCACGAATACATGCTTTTCGCGCAGTTATAAGAGAAAAAGTTTTGACGCGTATCACGTGGATACTTGTAAAACCGATGTGTTGTGATTTAGCTCGTTTCGGTCTAAAACCGCTTGTTTCGAAGTTTTAGGCACGAATACATGCTTTTCGCGCAGTTATAGAAGAAAACGTTTTGACGCGTATTAGGGAGACTTGTAAAACCGATGTGTTGTGATTTAGCTCGTTTCGGTCTAAAACAGCTTGTTTCGTGGTATTAAGCACGAATACATGCTTTTCGCGCAGTTATAAAAGAAAAAGTTTTGACGCGTACCAGAGGAAAACTTGTAAAACCAATGTGTTGTGATTTAGCTCGTTTCGGTCTAAAACAGCTTGTTTCGTTGGTTTAATCACGAATGCATGCTTTTCGCGCAGTTATAAGAGAAAATGTTTTGACGCGTGTCACAAGGACACTTGTAAAACCGATGTGTTCAGATTTAGCTCGTTTCGGTCTAAAACAGCTTGTTTCGTTGGATTAAGCACGAATACATGCTTTTCGCGCAATTATAAGAGAAAAAGTTTTGACGCGTATCACGTGGATACTTGTAAAACCGATGTGTTCAGATATAGCTCGTTCTGGTATAAAACAGCTTGTTTCGTTGTTTTAAGCACGAATACATGCTTTTCGCGCAGTTATAGAAGGAAAAGTTTTGACGCGTATTAGAGACTTGTAAAACCGATGTGTTGTGATTTAGCTCGTTTCGGTCTAAAACAGCTTGTTTCGTTGTTTTAAGCACGAATACATGCTTTTCGCGCAGTTATAAGAGAAAAAGTTTTGACGCGTATCAGAGGAACACTTGTAAAACCGATGTGTTCAGATTTACCTCGTTTCGGTCTAAAACAGCTTGTTTCGTTGTATTAAGCACGAATACATGCTTTTCGCGCAGTTATAAGAGAAAGTTTTGACGCGTATCAGAGGAAAACTTGTAAAACCGATGTGTTGTGATTTAGCTCGTTTCGGTCTAAAACAGCTTGTTTCGTTGTATTAGGCACGAATACATGCTTTTCGCGCAGTTATAAGAGAAAAAGTTTTGACGCGTATCAGAGTAACACTCGTAAAACCAGTGTTGTGATTTAGCTCGTTTCGGTCTAAAACAGCTTGTTTCTTTGGATTAATCACGAATACATGCTTTTCGCGCAGTTATAAGAGAAAAAGTTTTGACGCGTATCAGAGGAACACTTGTAAAACCGATGTGTTGTGATTTAGCTCGTTTCGGTCTAAAACAGCTTGTTTCGTTGTTTTAAGCACGAATACATGCTTTTCGCGCAGTTTTAGAAGAAAAAGTTTTGACGCGTATTAGAGGGACGCTTGTAAAACAGTTTTTAGATTTAGCTCATCTGTCTAAAACAGCTTGTTTCGTTGTATTAAGCACGAATACATGCTTTTCGCGCAGTTATAAGAGAAAAAGTTTTGACGCGTATTAGAGGAAAACTTGTGAAACCGATGTGTTGTGATTTACCTCGTTTCGGTCTAAAACAGCTTGTTTCGGTGGATTAAGCACGAATACATGATTTTCGCGCAGTTATAAGAGAAAAAGTTTTGACGCGTATCACGTAGATACTTGTAAAACCGATGTGTTGTGATTTAGCTCGTTTCGGTCTAAAGCAGCTTGTTTCGTTGAATTAATCACGAATACATGCTTTTCGCGCAGTTATAGAAGAAAAAGTTTTGACACTTATTAGAGGGACCCTTGTAAAACCGATGTGTTCAGATTTAGCTCATCTCGGACTAAAACAGCTTGTTTCGTTGTTTTAAGCACGAATACATGCTTTTCGCGCAGTTACAAGAGAAAAAGTTTTGACGCGTATCAGAGGAACACTTGTAAAACCGATGTGCTGTGATTTAGCTCGTTTCGGACTAAAACAGCTTGTTTCGTTGTATTAAGCACGAATACATGCTTTTCGCGCAGTTATAAGAGAAAAAGTTTTGACGCGTATCAGAGAACTTGTAAAACCGATGTGTTGTGATTTAGCTCGTTTCGGTCTAAAACAGCTTGTTTCATTGTATAAAGCAAGAATACATGCTTTTCGCGCTGTTATAAGAGAAAACGTTTTGACGCGTATTAGGGAGACTTGTAAAACCGATGTGTTGTGATTTAGCTCGTTTCGGTCTAAAACAGCTTGTTTCGTTGTATTAAGCACGAATACATGCTTTTCGCGCAGTTATAAGAGAAAAAGTTTTGACGTGTATCAGAGGAGAACTTGTAAAACCGATGTGTTGTGATTTAGCTCGTTTCGGTCTAAAACAGCTTGTTTCGTTGTATAAAGCAAGAATACATGCTTTTCGCGCTGTTATAAGAGAAAACGTTTTGACGCGTATCACGTGGATACTTGTAAAACCGATGTGTTCAGATATAGCTCGTTTTGGTATAAAACAGCTTGTTTCGTTGTTTTAAGCACGAATACATGCTTTTCGCGCAGTTATAGAAGGAAAAGTTTTGACGCGTATTAGAGGAACACTCGTAAAACCAATGTGTTGTGATTTACCTCGTTTCGGTCTAAAACAGCTTGTTTCGTTGAATTAATCACGAATACATGCTTTTCGCGCAGTTATAGAAGAAAAAGTTTTGACGTTTATTAGAGGGACCCTTGTAAAACCGATGTGTTCAGATTTAGCCCATCTCGGTTTAAAACAGCTTGTTTCGTTGTTTTAAGCACGAATACATGCTTTTAGCGCAGTTATAAGAGGAAACGTTTTGACGCGTATCAGAGGAAAACTCGTAAAACCAATGTGTTGTGATTTAGCTCGTTTCGGTCTAAAACAGCTTGTTTCGTTGGATTAATCACGAATACATGCTTTTCGCGCAGTTATAAGAGAAAAAGTTTTGACGCGTGTCACAAGGACACTTGTAAAACCGATGTGTTCAGATTTAGCTCGTTTCGGTCTAAAACAACTTGTTTCGTTGGATTAAGCACTAATACATGCTTTTCGCGCAGTTATAAGAGAAAAAGTTTTGACGCGTATCACGTGGATACTTGTAAAACCGATGTGTTCAGATATAGCTCGTTTTGGTATAAAACAGCTTGTTTCGTTGTTTTAAGCACGAATACATGCTTTTCGCGCAGTTATAGAAGAAAAAGTTTTGACGCGTATTAGAGAGACTTGTAAAACCGATGTGTTGTGATTTAGCTCGTTTCTGTCTAAAACAACTTGTTTCGTTGTATTAAGCACGAATACATGCTTTTTGCGCAGTTATAAGAGAAAACGTTTTGACGCGTATCACAAGCACACTTGTAAAACCGATATGTTCAGATCTAGCTCGTTTTGGTCTAAAACAGCTTGTTTCGTTGTATAAAGCAAGAATACATGCTTTTCGCGTTGTTATAAGAGAAAACGTTTTGACGCGTATTAGGGAGACTTGTAAAACCGATGTGTTTTGATTTAGCTCGTTTCGGTCTAAAACAGCTTGTTTCGTTGTATTAAGCACGAATACATGCTTTTCGCGCAGTTATAAGAGAAAAAGTTTTGACGCGTATCACGTGGATACTTGTAAAACCGATGTGTTGTGATTTAGCTCGTTTCGGTCTAAAACCGCTTGTTTCGAAGTTTTAGGCACGAATACATGCTTTTCGCGCAGTTATAGAAGAAAACGTTTTGACGCGTATTAGGGAGACTTGTAAAACCGATGTGTTGTGATTTAGCTCGTTTCGGTCTAAAACAGCTTGTTTCGTGGTATTAAGCACGAATACATGCTTTTCGCGCAGTTATAAAAGAAAAAGTTTTGACGCGTACCAGAGGAAAACTTGTAAAACCAATGTGTTGTGATTTAGCTCGTTTCGGTCTAAAACAGCTTGTTTCGTTGGAATAATCACGAATGCATGCTTTTCGCGCAGTTATAAGAGAAAATGTTTTGACGCGTGTCACAAGGACACTTGTAAAACCGATGTGTTCAGATTTAGCTCGTTTCGGTCTAAAACAGCTTGTTTCGTTGGATTAAGCACGAATACATGCTTTTCGCGCAATTATAAGAGAAAAAGTTTTGACGCGTATCACGTGGATACTTGTAAAACCGATGTGTTCAGATATAGCTCGTTCTGGTATAAAACAGCTTGTTTCGTTGTTTTAAGCACGAATACATGCTTTTCGCGCAGTTATAGAAGGAAAAGTTTTGACGCGTATTAGAGACTTGTAAAACCGATGTGTTGTGATTTAGCTCGTTTCGGTCTAAAACAGCTTGTTTCGTTGTTTTAAGCACGAATACATGCTTTTCGCGCAGTTATAGAAGAAAAAGTTTTGACGCGTATTAGAGAGACTTGTAAAACCGATGTGTTGTGATTTAGCTCGTTTCTGTCTAAAACAGCTTGTTTCGTTGTATTAAGCACGAATACATGCTTTTTGCGCAGTTATAAGAGAAAACGTTTTGACGCGTATCACATGCACACTTGTAAAACCGATATGTTCAGATCTAGCTCGTTTTGGTCTAAAACAGCTTGTTGCGTTGTATTAAGTACGAATACATGCTTTTCGCGCAGTTATAAGAGAAAAAGTTTTCACGCGTATCAGAGGAACACTCGTAAAACCAGTGTTGTGATTTAGCTCGTTTCGGTCTAAAACAACTTGTTTCGTTGGATTCATCGCGAATACATTCTTTTCGCGCAGTTATAGAAGAAAAAGTTTTGACGCTTATTAGAGGGACCCTTGTAAAACCGATGTGTTCAGATTTAGCTCATCTCGGTCTAAAACAGCTTGTTTCGTTGTTTTAAGCACGAATACATGCTTTTCGCGCAGTTATAAGAGAAAACGTTTTGACGCGTATCAGGGGAAAACTTGTAAAACCGATGTGTTGTGATTTACCTCGTTTCGGTCTAAAACAGCTTGTTTCGGTGGATTAAGCACGAATACATGCTTTTCGCGCAGTTATAAGAGAAAAAGTTTTGACGCGTATCACGTGGTAACGTGTAAAACCGATGTGTTGTGATTTAGCTCGTTTCGGTCTAAAACCGCTTGTTTCGATGTTTTAAGCACGAATACATGCTTTTCGCGCAGTTATAGAAGAAAACGTTTTGACGCGTATTAGGGAGACTTGTAAAACCGATGTGTTGTGATTTAGCTCGTTTCGGTCTAAAACAGCTTGTTTCGTTGTTTTAAGCACGAATACATGCTTTTCGCGCAGTTATAGAAGAAAAAGTTTTGACGCGTATTAGAGAGACTTGTAAAACCGATGTGTTGTGATTTAGCTCGTTTCGGTCTAAAACAGCTTGTTTCGTTGTATTAAGCACGAATACATGCTTTTCGCGCAGTTATAGAAGAAAACGTTTTGACGCGTATCAGAGGAACACTCGTAAAACCAATGTGTTGTGATTTAGCTCGTTTCGGTCTAAAACAGCTTGTTTCGTTGAATTAATCACGAATACATGCTTTTCGCGCAGTTATAGAAGAAAAAGTTTTGACGCTTATTAGGGGGACCCTTGTAAAACCGATGTGTTGTGATTTAGCTCGTTTCTGTCTAAAACAACTTGTTTCGTTGTATTAAGCACGAATACATGCTTTTTGCGCAGTTATAAGAGAAAACGTTTTGACGCGTATCACAAGCACACTTGTAAAACCGATATGTTCAGATCTAGCTCGTTTTGGTCTAAAACAGCTTGTTTCGTTGTATAAAGCAAGAATACATGCTTTTCGCGTTGTTATAAGAGAAAACGTTTTGACGCGTATTAGGGAGACTTGTAAAACCGATGTGTTTTGATTTAGCTCGTTTCGGTCTAAAACAGCTTGTTTCGTTGTATTAAGCACGAATACATGCTTTTCGCGCAGTTATAAGAGAAAAAGTTTTGACGCGTATCACGTGGATACTTGTAAAACCGATGTGTTGTGATTTAGCTCGTTTCGGTCTAAAACCGCTTGTTTCGAAGTTTTAGGCACGAATACATGCTTTTCGCGCAGTTATAGAAGAAAACGTTTTGACGCGTATTAGGGAGACTTGTAAAACCGATGTGTTGTGATTTAGCTCGTTTCGGTCTAAAACAGCTTGTTTCGTGGTATTAAGCACGAATACATGCTTTTCGCGCAGTTATAAAAGAAAAAGTTTTGACGCGTACCAGAGGAAAACTTGTAAAACCGATGTGTTCAGATTTAGCTCGTTTCGGTCTAAAACAGCTTGTTTCGTTGGATTAAGCACGAATACATGCTTTTCGCGCAATTATAAGAGAAAAAGTTTTGACGCGTATCACGTGGATACTTGTAAAACCGATGTGTTCAGATATAGCTCGTTCTGGTATAAAACAGCTTGTTTCGTTGTTTTAAGCACGAATACATGCTTTTCGCGCAGTTATAGAAGGAAAAGTTTTGACGCGTATTAGAGACTTGTAAAACCGATGTGTTGTGATTTAGCTCGTTTCGGTCTAAAACAGCTTGTTTCGTTGTTTTAAGCACGAATACATGCTTTTCGCGCAGTTATAGAAGAAAAAGTTTTGACGCGTATTAGAGAGACTTGTAAAACCGATGTGTTGTGATTTATCTCGTTTCTGTCTAAAACAGCTTGTTTCGTTGTATTAAGCACGAATACATGCTTTTTGCGCAGTTATAAGAGAAAACGTTTTGACGCGTATCACATGCACACTTGTAAAACCGATATGTTCAGATCTAGCTCGTTTTGGTCTAAAACAGCTTGTTGCGTTGTATTAAGTACGAATACATGCTTTTCGCGCAGTTATAAGAGAAAAAGTTTTCACGCGTATCAGAGGAACACTCGTAAAACCAGTGTTGTGATTTAGCTCGTTTCGGTCTAAAACAACTTGTTTCGTTGGATTCATCGCGAATACATTCTTTTCGCGCAGTTATAGAAGAAAAAGTTTTGACGCTTATTAGAGGGACCCTTGTAAAACCGATGTGTTCAGATTTAGCTCATCTCGGTCTAAAACAGCTTGTTTCGTTGTTTTAAGCACGAATACATGCTTTTCGCGCAGTTATAAGAGAAAACGTTTTGACGCGTATCAGGGGAAAACTTGTAAAACCGATGTGTTGTGATTTACCTCGTTTCGGTCTAAAACAGCTTGTTTCGGTGGATTAAGCACGAATACATGCTTTTCGCGCAGTTATAAGAGAAAAAGTTTTGACGCGTATCACGTGGTAACTTGTAAAACCGATGTGTTGTGATTTAGCTCGTTTCGGTCTAAAATCGCTTGTTTCGATGTTTTAAGCACGAATACATGCTTTTCGCGCAGTTATAGAAGAAAACGTTTTGACGCGTATTAGGGAGACTTGTAAAACCGATGTGTTGTGATTTAGCTCGTTTCGGTCTAAAACAGCTTGTTTCGTTGTTTTAAGCACGAATACATGCTTTTCGCGCAGTTATAGAAGAAAAAGTTTTGACGCGTATTAGAGAGACTTGTAAAACCGATGTGTTGTGATTTAGCTCGTTTCGGTCTAAAACAGCTTGTTTCGTGGTATTAAGCACGAATACATGCTTTTCGCGCAGTTATAGAAGAAAACGTTTTGACGCGTATCAGAGGAACACTCGTAAAACCAATGTGTTGTGATTTAGCTCGTTTCGGTCTAAAACAGCTTGTTTCGTTGAATTAATCACGAATACATGCTTTTCGCGCAGTTATAGAAGAAAAAGTTTTGACGCTTATTAGAGGGACCCTTGTAAAACCGATGTGTTCAGATTTAGCTCATCTCGGACTAAAACAGCTTGTTTCGTTGTTTTAAGCACGAATACATGCTTTTCGCGCAGTTACAAGAGAAAAAGTTTTGACGCGTATCAGAGGAACACTTGTAAAACCGATGTGCTGTGATTTAGCTCGTTTCGGACTAAAACAGCTTGTTTCGTTGTATTAAGCACGAATACATGCTTTTCGCGCAGTTATAAGAGAAAACGTTTTGACGCGTATCAGAGGAGAACTTGTAAAACCGATGTGTTGTGATTTAGCTCGTTTCGGTCTAAAACAGCTTGTTTCGTTGTATAAAGCAAGAATACATGCTTTTCGCGCTGTTATAAGAGAAAACGTTTTGACGCGTATTAGGGAGACTTGTAAAACCGATGTGTTGTGATTTAGCTCGTTTCGGTCTAAAACAGATTGTTTCGTTGTAATAAGCACGAATACATGCTTTTCGCGCAGTTATAAGAGAAAAAGTTTTGACGCGTATCAGAGGAAAACTTGTGAAACCGATGTGTTGTGATTTACCTCGTTTCGGTCTAAAACAGCTTGTTTCGTTGGATTAAGCACGAATACATGCTTTTCGCGCAGTTATAAGAGAAAAAGTTTTGACGCGTATCACGTAGATACTTGTAAAACCGATGTGTTGTGATTTAGCTCGTTTCGGTCTAAAACCGCTTGTTTCGATGTTTGAAGCACGAATACATGCTTTTCACGCAGTTATAGAAGAAAACGTTTTGACGCGTATGAGAGGAACACTCGTAAAACCAATGTGTTGTGATTTAGCTCGTTTCGGTCTAAAACAGCTTGTTTCGTTGAATTAATCACGAATACATGCTTTTCGCGCAGTTATAGAAGAAAAAGTTTTGACGCGTATCACGTAGATACTTGTAAAACCGATGTGTTGTGATTTAGCTCGTTTCGGTTTAAAGCAGCTTGTTTCGTTGAATTCATCACGAATACATGCTTTTCGCGCAGTTATAGAAGAAAAAGTTTTGACGCTTATTAGAGGGACACTTGTAAAACCGATGTGTTCATATTTAGCTCATATCGGTCTAGAACAGCTTGTTTCGTTGTTTTAAGCACGAATACATGCTTTTCGCGAAGTTATAAGAGAAAAAGTTTTGACGCGTATCAGAGGAACACTTGTAAAACCGATGTGCTGTGATTTAGCTCGTTTCGGTCTAAAACAGCTTGTTTCGTTGTATAAAGCAAGAATACATGCTTTTCGCGCTGTTATAAGAGAAAAAGTTTTGACGCGTATTAGGGAGACTTGTAAAACCGATGTGTTGTGATTTAGCTCGTTTCGGTCTAAAACAGCTTGTTTCGTTGTATTAAGCACGAATACATGCTTTTTGCGCAGTTATAAGAGAAAACGTTTTGACGCGTATCACGTGGATACTTGTAAAACCGATGTGTTCAGATATAGCTCGTTTTGGTATAAAACAGCCCTTTTCGTTGTTTTAAGCACGAATACATGCTTTTCGCGCAGTTATAGAAGGAAAAGTTTTGATGCGTATTAGAGGAACACTCGTAAAACCAATGTGTTGTGATTTAGCTCGTTTCGGTCTAAAACAGCTTGTTTCGTTGAATTAATCACGAATACATGCTTTTCTCGCAGTTATAGAAGAAAAAGTTTTGACGTTTATAAGAGGGACCCTTGTAAAACCGATGTGTTCAGATTTAGCTCATCTGGGTCTAAAACAGCTTGTTTCGTTGTTTTAAGCACGAATACATGCTTTTAGCGCAGTTATAAGAGGAAACGTTTTGACGCGTATCAGAGGAACACTCGTAAAACCAATGTGTTGTGATTTAGCTCGTTTCGGTCTAAAACAGGTTGTTTCGTTGGATTAATCACGAATACATGCTTTTCGCGCAGTTATAAGAGAAAAAAGTTTTGACGCGTGTCACAAGGACACTTGTAAAACCGATGTGTTCAGATTTAGCTCGTTTCGGTCTAAAACAACTTGTTTCGTTGGATTAAGAACTAATACATGCTTTTCGCGCAGTTATAAGAGAAAAAGTTTTGACGCGTATCACGTGGATACTTGTAAAACCGATGTGTTCAGATATAGCTCGTTTTGGTATAAAACAGCTTGTTTCGTTGTTTTAGGCACGAATACATGCTTTTCGCGCAGTTATAGAAGAAAAAGTTTTGACGCGTATTAGAGAGACTTGTAAAACCGATGTGTTGTGATTTAGCTCGTTTCTGTCTAAAACAGCTTGTTTCGTTGTATTAAGCACGAATACATGCTTTTTGCGCAGTTATAAGAGAAAACGTTTTGACGCGTATCACAAGCACACTTGTAAAACCGATATGTTCAGATCTAGCTCGTTTTGGTCTAAAACAGCTTGTTTCGTTGTATAAAGCAAGAATACATGCTTTTCGCGCTGTTATAAGAGAAAACGTTTTGACGCGTATTAGGGAGACTTGTAAAACCGATGTGTTTTGATTTAGCTCGTTTCGGTCTAAAACAGCTTGTTTCGTTGTATTAAGCACGAATACATGCTTTTCGCGCAGTTATAAGAGAAAAAGTTTTGACGCGTATCAGAGGAAAACTTGTAAAACCGATGTGTTGTGATTTACCTCGTTTCGGTCTAAAACAGCTTGTTTCGTTGGTTTAAGCACGAATACATGCTTTTCGCGCAGTTATAAGAGAAAAAGTTTTGACGCGTATCACGTGGATACTTGTAAAACCGATGTGTTGTGATTTAGCTCGTTTCGGTCTAAAACCGCTTGTTTCGAAGTTTTAAGCACGAATACATGCTTTTCGCGCAGTTATAGAAGAAAACGTTTTGACGCGTATTAGGGAGACTTGTAAAACCGATGTGTTGTGATTTAGCTCGTTTCGGTCTAAAACAGCTTGTTTCGTTGTATTAAGCACGAATACATGCTTTTCGCGCAGTTATAAAAGAAAAAGTTTTGACGCGTACCAGAGGAAAACTTGTAAAACCGATGTGTTGTGATTTAGCTCGTTTCGGTCTAAAACAGCTTGTTTCGTTGGATTAATCACGAATGCATGCTTTTCGCGCAGTTATAAGAGAAAAAGTTTTGACGCGTGTCACAAGGACACTTGTAAAACCGATGTGTTCAGATTTAGCTCATCTCGGACTAAAACAGCTTGTTTCGTTGTTTTAAGCACGAATACATGCTTTTCGCGCAGTTACAAGAGAAAAAGTTTTGACGCGTATCAGAGGAACACTTGTAAAACCGATGTGCTGTGATTTAGCTCGTTTCGGACTAAAACAGCTTGTTTCGTTGTATTAAGCACGAATACATGCTTTTCGCGCAGTTATAAGAGAAAAAGTTTTGACGCGTATCAGAGGAGAACTTGTAAAACCGATGTGTTGTGATTTAGCTCGTTTCGGTCTAAAACAGCTTGTTTCGTTGTATAAAGCAAGAATACATGCTTTTCGCGCTGTTATAAGAAAAAACGTTTTGACGCGTATTAGGGAGACTTGTAAAACCGATGTGTTGTGATTTAGCTCGTTTCGGTCTAAAACAGCTTGTTTCGTTGTATTAAGCACGAATACATGCTTTTCGCGCAGTTATAAGAGAAAAAGTTTTGACGTGTATCAGAGGAGAACTTGTAAAACCGATGTGTTGTGATTTAGCTCGTTTCGGTGTAAAACAGCTTTTTTCGTTGTGTAAAGCAAGAATACATGCTTTTCGCGCTGTTATAAGAGAAAAAGTTTTGACGCGAATAGGGAGACTTGTAAAACCGATGTGTTGTGATTTAGCTCGTTTCGGTCTAAAACAGATTGTTTCGTTGTATTAAGCACGAATACATGCTTTTCGCGCAGTTATAAGAGAAAAAGTTTTGACGCGTATCAGAGGAAAACTTGTGAAACCGATGTGTTGTGATTTACCTCGTTTCGGTCTAAAACAGCTTGTTTCGTTGGATTAAGCACGAATACATGCTTTTCGCGCAGTTATAAGAGAAAAAGTTTTGACGCGTATCACGTAGATACTTGTAAAACCGATGTGTTGTGATTTAGCTCGTTTCGGTCTAAAACCGCTTGTTTTGATGTTTGAAGCACGAATACATGCTTTTCACGCAGTTATAGAAGAAAACGTTTTGAAGCGTATCAGAGGAACACTCGTAAAACCAATGTGTTGTGATTTAGCTCGTTTCGGTCTAAAACAGCTTGTTTCGTTGTATTAAGCACGAATACATGCTTTTCGCGCAGTTATAAAAGAAAAAGTTTTGACGCGTACCAGAGGAAAACTTGTAAAACCGATGTGTTGTGATTTAGCTCGTTTCGGTCTAAAACAGCTTGTTTCGTTGAATTAATCACGAATACATGCTTTTCGCGCAGTTATAGAAGAAAAAGTTTTGACGCTTATTAGAGGGACCCTTGTAAAACCGATGTGTTCAAATTAAGCTCATCTCGGACTAAAACAGCTTGTTTCGTTGTTTTAAGCACGAATACATGCTTTTCGCGCAGTTATAAGAGAAAAAGTTTTGACGCGTATCAGAGGAGAACTTGTAAAACCGATGTGTTGTGATTTAGCTCGTTTCGGTCTAAAACAGCTTGTTTCGTTGTATAGAGCAAGAATACATGCTTTTCGCGCTGTTATAAGAGAAAACGTTTGACGCGTATTAGGGAGACTTGTAAAACCGATGTGTTGTGATTTAGCTCGTTTCGGTCTAAAACAACTTGTTTCGTTGTATTAAGCACGAATACATGCTTTTCGCGCAGTTATAAGAGAAAAAGTTTTGACGTGTATCAGAGGAGAACTTGTAAAACCGATGTGTTGTGATTTAGCTCGTTTCGGTCTAAAACAGCTTGTTTCGTTGTATAAAGCAAGAATACATGCTTTTCGCGCTGTTATAAGAGAAAAAGTTTTGACGCGAATAGGGAGACTTGTAAAACCGATGTGTTGTGATTTACCTCGTTTCGGTCTAAAACAGCTTGTTTCGTTCGATTAAGCAAGAATACATGCTTTTCGCGCTGTTATATGAGAAAACGTTTTGACGCGTATTAGGAAGACTTGTAAAACCGATGTGTTGTGATTTAGCTCGTTTCGGTTTAAAACAGCTTGTTTCGTTGAATTCATCACGAATACATGCTTTTCGCGCAGTTATAGAAGAAAAAGTTTTGACGCTTATTAGAGGGACACTTGTAAAACCGATGTGTTTATATTTAGCTCATATCGGTCTAGAACAGCTTGTTTCGTTGTTTTAAGCACGAATACATGCTTTTCGCGCAGTTATAAGAGAAAAAGTTTTGACGCGTATCAGAGTAACACTTGTAAAACCGACGTGTTGTGATTTAGCTCGTTTGGGTCTAAAACAGCTTGTTTCGTTGTATTAAGCACGAATACATGCTTTTCGCGCAGTTATAAGAGAAAACGTTTTGACGCGTATCACGTGGATACTTGTAAAACCGATGTGTTCAGATATAGCTCGTTTTGGTATAAAACAGCCCTTTTCGTTGTTTTAAGCACGAATACATGCTTTTCGCGCAGTTATAGAAGGAAAAGTTGACGCGTATTAGAGGAACACTCGTAAAACCAATGTGTTGTGATTTAGCTCGTTTCGGTCTAAAACAGCTTGTTTCGTTGAATTAATCACGAATACATGCTTTTCGCGCAGTTATAGAAGAAAAAGTTTTGACGTTTATTAGAGGGACCCTCGTAAAACCGATGTTTTCAGATTTAGCTCATCTCGGTCTAAAACAGCTTGTTTCGTTGTTTTAAGCACGAATACATGCTTTTCGCGCAGTTATAGAAGAAAAGGTTTTGACGCGTATCAGAGGAACACTTGTAAAACCGATGTGCTGTGATTTAGCTCGTTTCGGACTAAAACAGCTTGTTTCGTTGTATTAAGCACGAGTACATGCTTTTCGCGCAGTTATAAGAGAAAAAGTTTTGACGCGTATCAGAGGAGAACTTGTAAAACCGATGTGTTGTGATTTAGCTCGTTTCGGTCTAAAACAGCTTGTTTCGTTGTATAAAGCAAGAATACATGCTTTTCGCGCTGTTATAAGAAAAAACGTTTTGACGCGTATTAGGGAGACTTGTAAAACCGATGTGTTGTGATTTAGCTCGTTTCGGTCTAAAACAGCTTGTTTCGTTGTATTAAGCACGAATACATGCTTTTCGCGCAGTTATAAGAGAAAAAGTTTTGACGTGTATCAGAGAACTTGTAAAACCGATGTGTTGTGATTTAGCTCGTTTCGGTCTAAAACAGCTTTTTCGTTGTATAAAGCAAGAATACATGCTTTTCGCGCTGTTATAAGAGAAAAAGTTTTGACGCGAATAGGGAGACTTGTAAAACCGATGTGTTGTGATTTAGCTCGTTTCGGTCTAAAACAGATTGTTTTGTTGTATTAAGCACGAATACATGCTTTTCGCGCAGTTATAAGAGAAAAAGTTTTGACGCGTATCAGAGGAAAACTTGTGAAACCGATGTGTTGTGATTTACCTCGTTTCGGTCTAAAACAGCTTGTTTCGTTGGATTAAGCACGAATACATGCTTTTCGCGCAGTTATAAGAGAAAAAGTTTTGACGCGTATCACGTAGATACTTGTAAAACCGATGTGTTGTGATTTAGCTCGTTTCGGTCTAAAACCGCTTGTTTTGATGTTTGAAGCACGAATACATGCTTTTCACGCAGTTATAGAAGAAAACGTTTTGAAGCGTATCAGAGGAACACTCGTAAAACCAATGTGTTGTGATTTAGCTCGTTTCGGTCTAAAACAGCTTGTTTCGTTGAATTAATCACGAATACATGCTTTTCGCGCAGTTATAGAAGAAAAAGTTTTGACGCTTATTAGAGGGACCCTTGTAAAACCGATGTGTTCAAATTAAGCTCATCTCGGACTAAAACAGCTTGTTTCGTTGTTTTAAGCACGAATACATGCTTTTCGCGCAGTTACAAGAGAAAAAGTTTTGACGCGTATCAGAGGAACACTTGTAAAACCGATGTGCTGTGATTTAGCTCGTTTCGGACTAAAACAGCTTGTTTCGTTGTATTAAGCACGAATACATGCTTTTCGCGCAGTTATAAGAGAAAAAGTTTTGACGCGTATCAGAGGAGAACTTGTAAAACCGATGTGTTGTGATTTAGCTCGTTTCGGTCTAAAACAGCTTGTTTCGTTGTATAAAGCAAGAATACATGCTTTTCGCGCTGTTATAAGAGAAAACGTTTGACGCGTATTAGGGAGACTTGTAAAACCGATGTGTTGTGATTTAGCTCGTTTCGGTCTAAAACAACTTGTTTCGTTGTATTAAGCACGAATACATGCTTTTCGCGCAGTTATAAGAGAAAAAGTTTTGACGTGTATCAGAGGAGAACTTGTAAAACCGATGTGTTGTGATTTAGCTCGTTTCGGTCTAAAACAGCTTGTTTCGTTGTATAAAGCAAGAATACATGCTTTTCGCGCTGTTATAAGAGAAAACGTTTTGACGCGAATAGGGAGACTTGTAAAACCGATGTGTTGTGATTTAGCTCGTTTCGGTCTAAAACAGCTTGTTTCGTTGTATAAAGCAAGAATACATGCTTTTCGCGCTGTTATAAGAGAAAAAGTTTTGACGCGAATAGGGAGACTTGTAAAACCGATGTGTTGTGATTAACCTCGTTTCGGTCTAAAACAGCTTGTTTCGTTGGATTAAGCAAGAATACATGCTTTTCGCGCTGTTATATGAGAAAACGTTTTGACGCGTATTAGGAAGACTTGTAAAACCGATGTGTTGTGATTTAGCTCGTTTCGGTTTAAAACAGCTTGTTTCGTTGAATTCATCACGAATACATGCTTTTCGCGCAGTTATAGAAGAAAAAGTTTTGACGCTTATTAGAGGGACACTTGTAAAACCGATGTGTTCATATTTAGCTCATATCGGTCTAGAACAGCTTGTTTCGTTGTTTTAAGCACGAATACATGCTTTTCGCGCAGTTATAAGAGAAAAAGTTTTGACGCGTATCAGAGTAACACTTGTAAAACCGACGTGTTGTGATTTAGCTCGTTTGGGTCTAAAACAGCTTGTTTCGTTGTATTAAGCACGAATACATGCTTTTCGCGCAGTTATAAGAGAAAACGTTTTGACGCGTATCACGTGGATACTTGTAAAACCGATGTGTTCAGATATAGCTCGTTTTGGTAAAAAACAGCCCTTTTCGTTGTTTTAAGCACGAATACATGCTTTTCGCGCAGTTATAGAAGGAAAAGTTGACGCGTATTAGAGGAACACTCGTAAAACCAATGTGTTGTGATTTAGCTCGTTTCGGTCTAAAACAGCTTGTTTCGTTGAAATAATCACGAATACATGCTTTTCGCGCAGTTATAGAAGAAAAAGTTTTGACGTTTATTAGAGGGACCCTCGTAAGACCGATGTTTTCAGATTTAGCTCATCTCGGTCTAAAACAGCTTGTTTCGTTGTTTTAAGCACGAATACATGCTTTTCGCGCAGTTATAGAAGAAAAAGTTTTGACGCGTATCAGAGGAACACTTGTAAAACCGATGTGCTGTGATTTAGCTCGTTTCGGACTAAAACAGCTTGTTTCGTTGTATTAAGCACGAATACATGCTTTTCGCGCAGTTATAAGAGAAAAAGTTTTGACGCGTATCAGAGGAGAACTTGTAAAACCGATGTGTTGTGATTTAGCTCGTTTCGGTCTAAAACAGCTTGTTTCGTTGTATAAAGCAAGAATACATGCTTTTCGCGCTGTTATAAGAGAAAACGTTTTGACGCGTATTAGGGAGACTTGTAAAACCGATGTGTTGTGATTTAGCTCGTTTCGGTCTAAAACAGATTGTTTCGTTGTAATAAGCACGAATACATGCTTTTCGCGCAGTTATAAGAGAAAAAGTTTTGACGCGTATCAGAGGAAAACTTGTGAAACCGATGTGTTGTGATTTACCTCGTTTCGGTCTAAAACAGCTTGTTTCGTTGGATTAAGCACGAATACATGCTTTTCGCGCAGTTATAAGAGAAAAAGTTTTGACGCGTATCACGTAGATACTTGTAAAACCGATGTGTTGTGATTTAGCTCGTTTCGGTCTAAAACCGCTTGTTTCGATGTTTGAAGCACGAATACATGCTTTTCACGCAGTTATAGAAGAAAACGTTTTGACGCGTATGAGAGGAACACTCGTAAAACCAATGTGTTGTGATTTAGCTCGTTTCGGTCTAAAACAGCTTGTTTCGTTGAATTAATCACGAATACATGCTTTTCGCGCAGTTATAGAAGAAAAAGTTTTGACGCTTATTAGAGGGACCCTTGTAAAACCGATGTGTTCAGATTTAGCTCATCTCGGACTAAAACAGCTTGTTTCGTTGTTTTAAGCACGAATACATGCTTTTCGCGCAGTTACAAGAGAAAAAGTTTTGACGCGTATCAGCGGAACACTTGTAAAACCGATGTGCTGTGATTTAGCTCGTTTCGGACTAAAACAGCTTGTTTCGTTGTATTAAGCACGAATACATGCTTTTCGCGCAGTTATAAGAGAAAAAGTTTTGACGCGTATCAGAGGAGAACTTGTAAAACCGATGTGTTGTGATTTAGCTCGTTTCGGTCTAAAACAGCTTGTTTCGTTGTATAAAGCAAGAATACATGCTTTTCGCGCTGTTATATGAGAAAACGTTTTGACGCGTATTAGGGAGACTTGTAAAACCGATGTGTTGTGGTTTAGCTCGTTTCGGTCTAAAACAGCTTGTTTCGTTGTATTAAGCACGAATACATGCTTTTCGCGCAGTTATAAGAGAAAAAGTTTTGACGTGTATCAGAGGAAAACTTGTAAAACCGATGTGTTGTGATTTAGCTCGTTTCGGTCTAAAACAGCTTGTTTCGTTGTATAAAGCAAGAATACATGCTTTTCGCGCTGTTATAAGAAAAAAAGTTTTGACGCGAATAGGGAGACTTGTAAAACCGATGTGTTGTGATTTTGCTCGTTTCGGTCTAAAACAGCTTGTTTCGTTGTATAAAGCAAGAATACATGCTTTTCGCGCTGTTATAAGAGAAAAAGTTTTGACGCGAATAGGGAGACTTGTAAAACAGATGTGTTGTGATTTACCTCGTTTCGGTCTAAAACAGCTTGTTTCGTTGGAATAAGCACGAATACATGCTTTTCGCGCAGTTATAAGAGAAAAAGTTTTGACGCGTATCACGTAGATACTTGTAAAACCGATGTGTTGTGATTTAGCTCGTTTCGGTTTAAAGCAGCTTGTTTCGTTGAATTCATCACGAACACAAGCTTTTCGCGCAGTTATAGAAGAAAAAGTTTTGACGCTTATTAGAGGGACACTTGTAAAACCGATGTGTTCATATTTAGCTCATATCGGTCTAGAACAGCTTGTTTCGTTGTTTTAAGCACGAATACATGCTTTTCGCGAAGTTATAAGAGAAAAAGTTTTGACGCGTATCAGAGGAACACTTGTAAAACCGATGTGCTGTGATTTAGCTCGTTTCGGTCTAAAACAGCTTGTTTCGTTGTATAAAGCAAGAATACATGCTTTTCGCGCTGTTATAAGAGAAAAAGTTTTGGCGCGTATTAGGGAGACTTGTAAAACCGATGTGTTGTGATTTAGCTCGTTTCGGTCTAAAACAGCTTGTTTCGTTGTATTAAGCACGAATACATGCTTTTTGCGCAGTTATAAGAGAAAACGTTTTGACGCGTATCACGTGGATACTTGTAAAACCGATGTGTTCAGATATAGCTCGTTTTGGTATAAAACAGCCCTTTTCGTTGTTTTAAGCACGAATACATGCTTTTCGCGCAGTTATAGAAGGAAAAGTTTTGACGCGTATTAGAGGAACACTCGTAAAACCAATGTGTTGTGATTTAGCTCGTTTCGGTCTAAAACAGCTTGTTTCGTTGAATTAATCACGAATACATGCTTTTCTCGCAGTTATAGAAGAAAAAGTTTTGACGTTTATAAGAGGGACCCTTGTAAAACCGATGTGTTCAGATTTAGCTCATCTGGGTCTAAAACAGCTTGTTTCGTTGTTTTAAGCACGAATACATGCTTTTAGCGCAGTTATAAGAGAAAAAAGTTTTGACGCGTGTCACAAGGACACTTGTAAAACCGATGTGTTCAGATTTAGCTCGTTTCGGTCTAAAACAACTTGTTTCGTTGGATTAAGCACTAATACATGCTTTTCGCGCAGTTATAAGAGAAAAAGTTTTGACGCGTATCACGTGGATGCTTGTAAAACCGATGTGTTCAGATATAGCTCGTTTTGGTATAAAACAGCTTGTTTCGTTGTTTTAAGCACGAATACATGCTTTTCGCGCAGTTATAGAAGAAAAAGTTTTGACGCGTATTAGAGAGACTTGTAAAACCGATGTGTTGTGATTTAGCTCGTTTCTGTCTAAAACAGCTTGTTTCGTTGTATTAAGCACGAATACATGCTTTTTGCGCAGTTATAAGAGAAAACGTTTTGACGCGTATCACAAGCACACTTGTAAAACCGATATGTTCAGATCTAGCTCGTTTTGGTCTAAAACAGCTTGTTTCGTTGTATAAAGCAAGAATACATGCTTTTCGCGCTGTTATAAGAGAAAACGTTTTGACGCGTATTAGGGAGACTTGTAAAACCGATGTGTTATGATTTAGCTCGTTTCGGTCTAAAACAGCTTGTTTCGTTGTATTAAGCACGAATACATGCTTTTCGCGCAGTTATAAGAGAAAAAGTTTTGACGCGTATCAGAGGAAAACTTGTAAAACCGATGTGTTGTGATTTACCTCGTTTCGGTCTAAAACAGCTTGTTTCGTTGGTTTAAGCACGAATACATGCTTTTCGCGCAGTTATAAGAGAAAAAGTTTTGACGCGTATCACGTGGATACTTGTAAAACCGATGTGTTGTGATTTAGCTCGTTTCGGTCTAAAACCGCTTGTTTCGAAGTTTTAAGCACGAATACATGCTTTTCGCGCAGTTATAGAAGAAAACGTTTTGACGCGTATTAGGGAGACTTGTAAAACCGATGTGTTGTGATTTAGCTCGTTTCGGTCTAAAACAGCTTGTTTCGTTGTATTAAGCACGAATACATGCTTTTCGCGCAGTTATAAAAGAAAAAGTTTTGACGCGTACCAGAGGAAAACTTGTAAAACCGATGTGTTGTGATTTAGCTCGTTTCGGTCTAAAACAGCTTGTTTCGTTGGATTAATCACGAATGCATGCTTTTCGCGCAGTTATAAGAGAAAAAGTTTTGACGCGTGTCACAAGGACACTTGTAAAACCGATGTGTTCAGATTTAGCTCATCTCGGACTAAAACAGCTTGTTTCGTTGTTTTAAGCACGAATACATGCTTTTCGCGCAGTTACAAGAGAAAAAGTTTTGACGCGTATCAGAGGAACACTTGTAAAACCGATGTGCTGTGATTTAGCTCGTTTCGGACTAAAACAGCTTGTTTCGTTGTATTAAGCACGAATACATGCTTTTCGCGCAGTTATAAGAGAAAAAGTTTTGACGCGTATCAGAGGAGAACTTGTAAAACCGATGTGTTGTGATTTAGCTCGTTTCGGTCTAAAACAGCTTGTTTCGTTGTATAAAGCAAGAATACATGCTTTTCGCGCTGTTATAAGAAAAAACGTTTTGACGCGTATTAGGGAGACTTGTAAAACCGATGTGTTGTGATTTAGCTCGTTTCGGTCTAAAACAGCTTGTTTCGTTGTATTAAGCACGAATACATGCTTTTCGCGCAGTTATAAGAGAAAAAGTTTTGACGTGTATCAGAGGAGAACTTGTAAAACCGATGTGTTGTGATTTAGCTCGTTTCGGTCTAAAACAGCTTTTTTCGTTGTATAAAGCAAGAATACATGCTTTTCGCGCTGTTATAAGAGAAAAAGTTTTGACGCGAATAGGGAGACTTGTAAAACCGATGTGTTGTGATTTAGCTCGTTTCGGTCTAAAACAGATTGTTTCGTTGTATTAAGCACGAATACATGCTTTTCGCGCAGTTATAAGAGAAAAAGTTTTGACGCGTATCAGAGGAAAACTTGTGAAACCGATGTGTTGTGATTTACCTCGTTTCGGTCTAAAACAGCTTGTTTCGTTGGATTAAGCACGAATACATGCTTTTCGCGCAGTTATAAGAGAAAAAGTTTTGACGCGTATCACGTAGATACTTGTAAAACCGATGTGTTGTGATTTAGCTCGTTTCGGTCTAAAACCGCTTGTTTTGATGTTTGAAGCACGAATACATGCTTTTCACGCAGTTATAGAAGAAAACGTTTTGAAGCGTATCCGAGGAACACTCGTAAAACCAATGTGTTGTGATTTAGCTCGTTTCGGTCTAAAACAGCTTGTTTCGTTGAATTAATCACGAATACATGCTTTTCGCGCAGTTATAGAAGAAAAAGTTTTGACTCTTATTAGAGGGACCCTTGTAAAACCGATGTGTTCAGATTTAGCTCATCTCGGACTAAAACAGCTTGTTTCGTTGTTTTAAGCACGAATACATGCTTTTCGCGCAGTTACAAGAGAAAAAGTTTTGACGCGTATCAGAGGAACACTTGTAAAACCGATGTGCTGTGATTTAGCTCGTTTCGGACTAAAACAGCTTGTTTCGTTGTATTAAGCACGAATACATGCTTTTCGCGCAGTTATAAGAGAAAAAGTTTTGACGCGTATCAGAGGAACACTTGTAAAACCGATGTGCTGTGATTTAGCTCGTTTCGGACTAAAACAGCTTGTTTCGTTGTATTAAGCACGAATACATGCTTTTCGCGCAGTTATAAGAGAAAAAGTTTTGACGCGTATCAGAGGAGAACTTGTAAAACCGATGTGTTGTGATTTAGCTCGTTTCGGTCTAAAACAGCTTGTTTCGTTGTATAAAGCAAGAATACATGCTTTTCGCGCTGTTATAAGAGAAAACGTTTTGACGCGTATTAGGGAGACTTGTAAAACCGATGTGTTGTGATTTAGCTCGTTTCGGTCTAAAACAGATTGTTTCGTTGTAATAAGCACGAATACATGCTTTTCGCGCAGTTATAAGAGAAAAAGTTTTGACGCGTATCAGAGGAAAACTTGTAAAACCGATGTGTTGTGATTTAGCTCGTTTCGGTCTAAAACAGCTTGTTTCGTTGTATAAAGCAAGAATACATGCTTTTCGCGCTGTTATAAGAGAAAACGTTTTGACGCGTATTAGGGAGACTTGTAAAACCGATGTGTTGTGATTTACCTCGTTTCGGTCTAAAACAGCTTGTTTCGTTGGATTAAGCACGAATACATGCTTTTCGCGCAGTTATAAGAGAAAAAGTTTTGACGCGTATCACGTAGATACTTGTAAAACCGATGTGTTGTGATTTAGCTCGTTTCGGTCTAAAACCGCTTGTTTCGATGTTTGAAGCACGAATACATGCTTTTCACGCAGTTATAGAAGAAAACGTTTTGACGCGTATGAGAGGAACACTCGTAAAACCAATGTGTTGTGATTTAGCTCGTTTCGGTCTAAAACAGCTTGTTTCGTTGAATTAATCACGAATACATGCTTTTCGCGCAGTTATAGAAGAAAAAGTTTTGACGCTTATTAGAGGGACCCTTGTAAAACCGATGTGTTCAGATTTAGCTCATCTCGGACTAAAACAGCTTGTTTCGTTGTTTTAAGCACGAATACATGCTTTTCGCGCAGTTACAAGAGAAAAAGTTTTGACGCGTATCAGAGGAACACTTGTAAAACCGATGTGCTGTGATTTAGCTCGTTTCGGACTAAAACAGCTTGTTTCGTTGTATTAAGCACGAATACATGCTTTTCGCGCAGTTATAAGAGAAAAAGTTTTGACGCGTATCAGAGGAGAACTTGTAAAACCGATGTGTTGTGATTTAGCTCGTTTCGGTCTAAAACAGCTTGTTTCGTTGTATAAAGCAAGAATACATGCTTTTCGCGCTGTTATATGAGAAAACGTTTTGACGCGTATTAGGGAGACTTGTAAAACCGATGTGTTGTGATTTAGCTCGTTTCGGTCTAAAACAGCTTGTTTCGTTGTATTAAGCACGAATACATGCTTTTCGCGCAGTTATAAGAGAAAAAGTTTTGACGTGTATCAGAGGAAAACTTGTAAAACCGATGTGTTGTGATTTAGCTCGTTTCGGTCTAAAACAGCTTGTTTCGTTGTATAAAGCAAGAATACATGCTTTTCGCGCTGTTATAAGAAAAAAAGTTTTGACGCGAATAGGGAGACTTGTAAAACCGATGTGTTGTGATTTTGCTCGTTTCGGTCTAAAACAGCTTGTTTCGTTGTATAAAGCAAGAATACATGCTTTTCGCGCTGTTATAAGAGAAAAAGTTTTGACGCGAATAGGGAGACTTGTAAAACAGATGTGTTGTGATTTACCTCGTTTCGGTCTAAAACAGCTTGTTTCGTTGGAATAAGCACGAATACATGCTTTTCGCGCAGTTATAAGAGAAAAAGTTTTGACGCGTATCACGTAGATACTTGTAAAACCGATGTGTTGTGATTTAGCTCGTTTCGGTTTAAAGCAGCTTGTTTCGTTGAATTCATCACGAACACAAGCTTTTCGCGCAGTTATAGAAGAAAAAGTTTTGACGCTTATTAGAGGGACACTTGTAAAACCGATGTGTTCATATTTAGCTCATATCGGTCTAGAACAGCTTGTTTCGTTGTTTTAAGCACGAATACATGCTTTTCGCGAAGTTATAAGAGAAAAAGTTTTGACGCGTATCAGAGGAACACTTGTAAAACCGATGTGCTGTGATTTAGCTCGTTTCGGTCTAAAACAGCTTGTTTCGTTGTATAAAGCAAGAATACATGCTTTTCGCGCTGTTATAAGAGAAAAAGTTTTGGCGCGTATTAGGGAGACTTGTAAAACCGATGTGTTGTGATTTAGCTCGTTTCGGTCTAAAACAGCTTGTTTCGTTGTATTAAGCACGAATACATGCTTTTTGCGCAGTTATAAGAGAAAACGTTTTGACGCGTATCACGTGGATACTTGTAAAACCGATGTGTTCAGATATAGCTCGTTTTGGTATAAAACAGCCCTTTTCGTTGTTTTAAGCACGAATACATGCTTTTCGCGCAGTTATAGAAGGAAAAGTTTTGACGCGTATTAGAGGAACACTCGTAAAACCAATGTGTTGTGATTTAGCTCGTTTCGGTCTAAAACAGCTTGTTTCGTTGAATTAATCACGAATACATGCTTTTCTCGCAGTTATAGAAGAAAAAGTTTTGACGTTTATAAGAGGGACCCTTGTAAAACCGATGTGTTCAGATTTAGCTCATCTGGGTCTAAAACAGCTTGTTTCGTTGTTTTAAGCACGAATACATGCTTTTAGCGCAGTTATAAGAGAAAAAAGTTTTGACGCGTGTCACAAGGACACTTGTAAAACCGATGTGTTCAGATTTAGCTCGTTTCGGTCTAAAACAACTTGTTTCGTTGGATTAAGCACTAATACATGCTTTTCGCGCAGTTATAAGAGAAAAAGTTTTGACGCGTATCACGTGGATACTTGTAAAACCGATGTGTTCAGATATAGCTCGTTTTGGTATAAAACAGCTTGT
The DNA here is from genome assembly GCF_052857255.1 of Amblyomma americanum. Lineage (NCBI taxonomy): Eukaryota > Metazoa > Arthropoda > Arachnida > Ixodida > Ixodidae > Amblyomma > Amblyomma americanum. The sequence goes on along the minus strand of NW_027526489.1, from coordinate 288,054 downwards.
TTCGTTGTTTTAAGCACGAATACATGCTTTTCGCGCAGTTATAGAAGAAAAAGTTTTGACGCGTATTAGAGAGACTTGTAAAACCGATGTGTTGTGATTTAGCTCGTTTCTGTCGAAAACAGCTTGTTTCGTTGTATTAAGCACGAATACATGCTTTTTGCGCAGTTATAAGAGAAAACGTTTTGACGCGTATCACAAGCACACTTGTAAAATCGCTATGTTCAGATCTAGCTCGTTTTGGTCTAAAACAGCTTGTTTCGTTGTATAAAGCAAGAATACATGCTTTTCGCGCTGTTATAAGAGAAAACGTTTTGACGCGTATTAGGGAGACTTGTAAAACCGATGTGTTATGATTTAGCTCGTTTCGGTCTAAAACAGCTTGTTTCGTTGTATTAAGCACGAATACATGCTTTTCGCGCAGTTATAAGAGAAAAAGTTTTGACGCGTATCAGAGGAAAACTTGTAAAACCGATGTGTTGTGATTTACCTCGTTTCGGTCTAAAACAGCTTGTTTCGTTGGTTTAAGCACGAATACATGCTTTTCGCGCAGTTATAAGAGAAAAAGTTTTGACGCGTATCACGTGGATACTTGTAAAACCGATGTGTTGTGATTTAGCTCGTTTCGGTCTAAAACCGCTTGTTTCGAAGTTTTAAGCACGAATACATGCTTTTCGCGCAGTTATAGAAGAAAACGTTTTGACGCGTATTAGGGAGACTTGTAAAACCGATGTGTTGTGATTTAGCTCGTTTCGGTCTAAAACAGCTTGTTTCGTTGTATTAAGCACGAATACATGCTTTTCGCGCAGTTATAAAAGAAAAAGTTTTGACGCGTACCAGAGGAAAACTTGTAAAACCGATGTGTTGTGATTTAGCTCGTTTCGGTCTAAAACAGCTTGTTTCGTTGGATTAATCACGAATGCATGCTTTTCGCGCAGTTATAAGAGAAAAAGTTTTGACGCGTGTCACAAGGACACTTGTAAAACCGATGTGTTCAGATTTAGCTCATCTCGGACTAAAACAGCTTGTTTCGTTGTTTTAAGCACGAATACATGCTTTTCGCGCAGTTACAAGAGAAAAAGTTTTGACGCGTATCAGAGGAACACTTGTAAAACCGATGTGCTGTGATTTAGCTCGTTTCGGACTAAAACAGCTTGTTTCGTTGTATTAAGCACGAATACATGCTTTTCGCGCAGTTATAAGAGAAAAAGTTTTGACGCGTATCAGAGGAGAACTTGTAAAACCGATGTGTTGTGATTTAGCTCGTTTCGGTCTAAAACAGCTTGTTTCGTTGTATAAAGCAAGAATACATGCTTTTCGCGCTGTTATAAGAAAAAACGTTTTGACGCGTATTAGGGAGACTTGTAAAACCGATGTGTTGTGATTTAGCTCGTTTCGGTCTAAAACAGCTTGTTTCGTTGTATTAAGCACGAATACATGCTTTTCGCGCAGTTATAAGAGAAAAAGTTTTGACGTGTATCAGAGGAGAACTTGTAAAACCGATGTGTTGTGATTTAGCTCGTTTCGGTCTAAAACAGCTTTTTTCGTTGTATAAAGCAAGAATCCATGCTTTTCGCGCTGTTATAAGAGAAAAAGTTTTGACGCGAATAGGGAGACTTGTAAAACCGATGTGTTGTGATTTAGCTCGTTTCGGTCTAAAACAGATTGTTTCGTTGTATTAAGCACGAATACATGCTTTTCGCGCAGTTATAAGAGAAAAAGTTTTGACGCGTATCAGAGGAAAACTTGTGAAACCGATGTGTTGTGATTTACCTCGTTTCGGTCTAAAACAGCTTGTTTCGTTGGATTAAGCACGAATACATGCTTTTCGCGCAGTTATAAGAGAAAAAGTTTTGACGCGTATCACGTAGATACTTGTAAAACCGATGTGTTGTGATTTAGCTCGTTTCGGTCTAAAACCGCTTGTTTTGATGTTTGAAGCACGAATACATGCTTTTCACGCAGTTATAGAAGAAAACGTTTTGAAGCGTATCAGAGGAACACTCGTAAAACCAATGTGTTGTGATTTAGCTCGTTTCGGTCTAAAACAGCTTGTTTCGTTGAATTAATCACGAATACATGCTTTTCGCGCAGTTATAGAAGAAAAAGTTTTGACGCTTATTAGAGGGACCCTTGTAAAACCGATGTGTTCAGATTTAGCTCATCTCGGACTAAAACAGCTTGTTTCGTTGTTTTAAGCACGAATACATGCTTTTCGCGCAGTTACAAGAGAAAAAGTTTTGACGCGTATCAGAGGAACACTTGTAAAACCGATGTGCTGTGATTTAGCTCGTTTCGGACTAAAACAGCTTGTTTCGTTGTATTAAGCACGAATACATGCTTTTCGCGCAGTTATAAGAGAAAAAGTTTTGACGCGTATCAGAGGAGAACTTGTAAAACCGATGTGTTGTGATTTAGCTCGTTTCGGTCTAAAACAGCTTGTTTCGTTGTATAAAGCAAGAATACATGCTTTTCGCGCTGTTATATGAGAAAACGTTTTGACGCGTATTAGGGAGACTTGTAAAACCGATGTGTTGTGATTTAGCTCGTTTCGGTCTAAAACAGCTTGTTTCGTTGTATTAAGCACGAATACATGCTTTTCGCGCAGTTATAAGAGAAAAAGTTTTGACGTGTATCAGAGGAAAACTTGTAAAACCGATGTGTTGTGATTTAGCTCGTTTCGGTCTAAAACAGCTTGTTTCGTTGTATAAAGCAAGAATACATGCTTTTCGCGCTGTTATAAGAAAAAAAGTTTTGACGCGAATAGGGAGACTTGTAAAACCGATGTGTTGTGATTTTGCTCGTTTCGGTCTAAAACAGCTTGTTTCGTTGTATAAAGCAAGAATACATGCTTTTCGCGCTGTTATAAGAGAAAAAGTTTTGACGCGAATAGGGAGACTTGTAAAACAGACGTGTTGTGATTTACCTCGTTTCGGTCTAAAACAGCTTGTTTCGTTGGAATAAGCACGAATACATGCTTTTCGCGCAGTTATAAGAGAAAAAGTTTTGACGCGTATCACGTAGATACTTGTAAAACCGATGTGTTGTGATTTAGCTCGTTTCGGTTTAAAGCAGCTTGTTTCGTTGAATTCATCACGAATACAAGCTTTTCGCGCAGTTATAGAAGCAAAAGTTTTGACGCTTATTAGAGGGACACTTGTAAAACCGATGTGTTCATATTTAGCTCATATCGGTCTAGAACAGCTTGTTTCGTTGTTTTAAGCACGAATACATGCTTTTCGCGAAGTTATAAGAGAAAAAGTTTTGACGCGTATCAGAGGAACACTTGTAAAACCGATGTGCTGTGATTAAGCTCGTTTCGGTCTAAAACAGCTTGTTTCGTTGTATAAAGCAAGAATACATGCTTTTCGCGCTGTTATAAGAGAAAAAGTTTTGACGCGTATTAGGGAGACTTGTAAAACCGATGTGTTGTGATTTAGCTCGTTTCGGTCTAAAACAGCTTGTTTCGTTGTATTAAGCACGAATACATGCTTTTTGCGCAGTTATAAGAGAAAACGTTTTGACGCGTATCACGTGGATACTTGTAAAACCGATGTGTTCAGATATAGCTCGTTTTGGTATAAAACAGCCCTTTTCGTTGTTTTAAGCACGAATACATGCTTTTCGCGCAGTTATAGAAGGAAAAGTTTTGACGCGTATTAGAGGAACACTCGTAAAACCAATGTGTTGTGATTTAGCTCGTTTCGGTCTAAAACAGCTTGTTTCGTTGAATTAATCACGAATACATGCTTTTCTCGCAGTTATAGAAGAAAAAGTTTTGACGTTTATAAGAGGGACCCTTGTAAAACCGATGTGTTCAGATTTAGCTCATCTGGGTCTAAAACAGCTTGTTTCGTTGTTTTAAGCACGAATACATGCTTTTAGCGCAGTTATAAGAGAAAAAAGTTTTGACGCGTGTCACAAGGACACTTGTAAAACCGATGTGTTCAGATTTAGCTCGTTTCGGTCTAAAACAACTTGTTTCGTTGGATTAAGCACTAATACATGCTTTTCGCGCAGTTATAAGAGAAAAAGTTTTGACGCGTATCACGTGGATACTTGTAAAACCGATGTGTTCAGATATAGCTCGTTTTGGTATAAAACAGCTTGTTTCGTTGTTTTAAGCACGAATACATGCTTTTCGCGCAGTTATAGAAGAAAAAGTTTTGACGCGTATTAGAGAGACTTGTAAAACCGATGTGTTGTGATTTAGCTCGTTTCTGTCTAAAACAGCTTGTTTCGTTGTATTAAGCACGAATACATGCTTTTTGCGCAGTTATAAGAGAAAACGTTTTGACGCGTATCACAAGCACACTTGTAAAACCGATATGTTCAGATCTAGCTCGTTTTGGTCTAAAACAGCTTGTTTCGTTGTATAAAGCAAGAATACATGCTTTTCGCGCTGTTATAAGAGAAAACGTTTTGACGCGTATTAGGGAGACTTGTAAAACCGATGTGTTTTGATTTAGCTCGTTTCGGTCTAAAACAGCTTGTTTCGTTGTATTAAGCACGAATACATGCTTTTCGCGCAGTTATAAGAGAAAAAGTTTTGACGCGTATCAGAGGAAAACGTAAAACCGATGTGTTGTGATTTACCTCGTTTCGGTCTAAAGCAGCTTGTTTCGTTGGTTTAAGCACGAATACATGCTTTTCGCGCAGTTATAAGAGAAAAAGTTTTGACGCGTATCACGTGGATACTTGTAAAACCGATGTGTTTTGATTTAGCTCGTTTCGGTCTAAAACCGCTTGTTTCGAAGTTTTAAGCACGAATACATGCTTTTCGCGCAGTTATAGAAGAAAACGTTTTGACGCGTATTAGGGAGACTTGTAAAACCGATGTGTTGTGATTTAGCTCGTTTCGGTCTAAAACAGCTTGTTTCGTTGTATTAAGCACGAATACATGCTTTTCGCGCAGTTATAAAAGAAAAAGTTTTGACGCGTACCAGAGGAAAACTTGTAAAACCGATGTGTTGTGATTTAGCTCGTTTCGGTCTAAAACAGCTTGTTTCGTTGGATTAATCACGAATGCATGCTTTTCGCGCAGTTGTAAGAGAAAAAGTTTTGACGCGTGTCACAAGGACACTTGTAAAACCGATGTGTTCAGATTTAGCTCATCTCGGACTAAAACAGCTTGTTTCGTTGTTTTAAGCACGAATACATGCTTTTCGCGCAGTTACAAGAGAAAAAGTTTTGACGCGTATCAGAGGAACACTTGTAAAACCGATGTGCTGTGATTTAGCTCGTTTCGGACTAAAACAGCTTGTTTCGTTGTATTAAGCACGAATACATGCTTTTCGCGCAGTTATAAGAGAAAAAGTTTTGACGCGTATCAGAGGAGAACTTGTAAAACCGATGTGTTGTGATTTAGCTCGTTTCGGTCTAAAACAGCTTGTTTCGTTGTATAAAGCAAGAATACATGCTTTTCGCGCTGTTATAAGAAAAAACGTTTTGACGCGTATTAGGGAGACTTGTAAAACCGATGTGTTGTGATTTAGCTCGTTTCGGTCTAAAACAGCTTGTTTCGTTGTATTAAGCACGAATACATGCTTTTCGCGCAGTTATAAGAGAAAACGTTTTGACGCGTATTAGGGAGACTTGTAAAACCGATGTGTTTTGATTTAGCTCGTTTCGGTCTAAAACAGCTTGTTTCGTTGTATTAAGCACGAATACATGCTTTTCGCGCAGTTATAAGAGAAAAAGTTTTGACGCGTATCAGAGGAAAACGTAAAACCGATGTGTTGTGATTTACCTCGTTTCGGTCTAAAACAGCTTGTTTCGTTGGTTTAAGCACGAATACATGCTTTTCGCGCAGTTATAAGAGAAAAAGTTTTGACGCGTATCACGTGGATACTTGTAAAACCGATGTGTTGTGATTTAGCTCGTTTCGGTCTAAAACCGCTTGTTTCGAAGTTTTAAGCACGAATACATGCTTTTCGCGCAGTTATAGAAGAAAACGTTTTGACGCGTATTAGGGAGACTTGTAAAACCGATGTGTTGTGATTTAGCTCGTTTCGGTCTAAAACAGCTTGTTTCGTTGTATTAAGCACGAATACATGCTTTTCGCGCAGTTATAAAAGAAAAAGTTTTGACGCGTACCAGAGGAAAACTTGTAAAACCGATGTGTTGTGATTTAGCTCGTTTCGGTCTAAAACAGCTTGTTTCGTTGGATTAATAACGAATGCATGCTTTTCGCGCAGTTATAAGAGAAAAAGTTTTGACGCGTGTCACAAGGACACTTGTAAAACCGATGTGTTCAGATTTAGCTCATCTCGGACTAAAACAGCTTGTTTCGTTGTTTTAAGCACGAATACATGCTTTTCGCGCAGTTACAAGAGAAAAAGTTTTGACGCGTATCAGAGGAACACTTGTAAAACCGATGTGCTGTGATTTAGCTCGTTTCGGACTAAAACAGCTTGTTTCGTTGTATTAAGCACGAATACATGCTTTTCGCGCAGTTATAAGAGAAAAAGTTTTGACGCGTATCAGAGGAGAACTTGTAAAACCGATGTGTTGTGATTTAGCTCGTTTCGGTCTAAAACAGCTTGTTTCGTTGTATAAAGCAAGAATACATGCTTTTCGCGCTGTTATAAGAAAAAACGTTTTGACGCGTATTAGGGAGACTTGTAAAACCGATGTGTTGTGATTTAGCTCGTTTCGGTCTAAAACAGCTTGTTTCGTTGTATTAAGCACGAATACATGCTTTTCGCGCAGTTATAAGAGAAAAAGTTTTGACGTGTATCAGAGGAGAACTTGTAAAACCGATGTGTTGTGATTTAGCTCGTTTCGGTCTAAAACAGCTTTTTTCGTTGTATAAAGCAAGAATACATGCTTTTCGCGCTGTTATAAGAGAAAAAGTTTTGACGCGAATAGGGAGACTTGTAAAACCGATGTGTTGTGATTTAGCTCGTTTCGGTCTAAAACAGATTGTTTCGTTGTATTAAGCACGAATACATGCTTTTCGCGCAGTTATAAGAGAAAAAGTTTTGACGCGTATCAGAGGAAAACTTGTGAAACCGATGTGTTGTGATTTACCTCGTTTCGGTCTAAAACAGCTTGTTTCGTTGGATTAAGCACGAATACATGCTTTTCGCGCAGTTATAAGAGAAAAAGTTTTGACGCGTATCACGTAGATACTTGTAAAACCGATGTGTTGTGATTTAGCTCGTTTCGGTCTAAAACCGCTTGTTTTGATGTTTGAAGCACGAATACATGCTTTTCACGCAGTTATAGAAGAAAACGTTTTGAAGCGTATCAGAGGAACACTCGTAAAACCAATGTGTTGTGATTTAGCTCGTTTCGGTCTAAAACAGCTTGTTTCGTTGTTTTAAGCACGAATACATGCTTTTCGCGCAGTTATAGAAGAAAAAGTTTTGACGCGTATTAGAGAGACTTGTAAAACCGATGTGTTGTGATTTAGCTCGTTTCGGTCTAAAACCGCTTGTTTCGATGTTTGAAGCACGAATACATGCTTTTCGCGCAGTTATAGAAGAAAACGTTTTGACGCGTATGAGAGGAACACTCGTAAAACCAATGTGTTGTGATTTAGCTAGTTTCGGTCTAAAACAGCTTGTTTCGTTGAATTAATCACGAATACATGCTTTTCACGCAGTTATAGAAGAAAAAGTTTTGACGCTTATTAGAGGGACCCTTGTAAAACCGATGTGTTCAGATTTAGCTCACCTCGGACTAAAACAGCTTGTTTCGTTGTTTTAAGCACGAATACATGCTTTTCGCGCAGTTACAAGAGAAAAAGTTTTGACGCGTATCAGAGGAACACTTGTAAAACCGATGTGCTGTGATTTAGCTCGTTTCGGACTAAAACAGCTTGTTTCGTTGTATTAAGCACGAATACATGCTTTTCGCGCAGTTATAAGAGAAAAAGTTTTGACGCGTATCAGAGGAGAACTTGTAAAACCGATGTGTTGTGATTTAGCTCGTTTCGGTCTAAAACAGCTTGTTTCGTTGTATAAAGCAAGAATACATGCTTTTCGCGCTGTTATATGAGAAAACGTTTTGACGCGTATTAGGGAGACTTGTAAAACCGATGTGTTGTGATTTAGCTCGTTTCGGTCTAAAACAGCTTGTTTCGTTGTATTAGGCACGAATACATGCTTTTCGCGCAGTTATAAGAGAAAAAGTTTTGACGTGTATCAGAGGAAAACTTGTAAAACCGATGTGTTGTGATTTAGCTCGTTTCGGTCTAAAACAGCTTGTTTCGTTGTATAAAGCAAGAATACATGCTTTTCGCGCTGTTATAAGAAAAAAAGTTTTGACGCGAATAGGGAGACTTGTAAAACCGATGTGTTGTGATTTAGCTCGTTTCGGTTTAAAACAGCTTGTTTCGTTGAATTCATCACGAATACATGCTTTTCGCGCAGTTATAGAAGAAAAAGTTTTGACGCTTATTAGAGGGACACTTGTAAAACCGATGTGTTCATATTTAGCTCATATCGGTCTAGAACAGCTTGTTTCGTTGTTTTAGGCACGAATACATGCTTTTCGCGCAGTTATAAGAGAAAAAGTTTTGACGTGTATCAGAGGAAAACTTGTAAAACCGATGTGTTGTGATTTACCTCGTTTCGGTCTAAAACAGCTTGTTTCGTTGGATTAGGCACGAATACATGCTTTTCGCGCAGTTATAAGAGAAAAAGTTTTGACGCGTATCATGTAGATACTTGTAAAACCGATGTGTTGTGATTTAGCTCGTTTCGGTTTAAAACAGCTTGTTTCGTTGAATTCATCACGAATACATGCTTTTCGCGCAGTTATAGAAGAAAAAGTTTTGACGCTTATTAGAGGGACACTTGTAAAACCGATGTGTTCATATTTAGCTCATATCGGTCTAGAACAGCTTGTTTCGTTGTTTTAGGCACGAATACATGCTTTTCGCGCAGTTATAAGAGAAAAAGTTTTGACGCGTATCAGAGGAACACTTGTAAAACCGATGTGCTGTGATTTAGCTCGTTTCGGTCTAAAACAGCTTGTTTCGTTGTATAAAGCAAGAATACATGCTTTTCGCGCTGTTATAAGAGAAAAAGTTTTGACGTGTATTAGGGAGACTTGTAAAACCGATGTGTTGTGATTTAGCTCGTTTCGGTCTAAAACAGCTTGTTTCGTTGTATTAAGCACGAATACATGCCTTTTGCGCAGTTATAAGAGAAAACGTTTTGACGCGTATCACGTGGATACTTGTAAAACTGATGTGTTCAGATATAGCTTGTTTTGGTATAAAACAGCCCTTTTCGTTGTTTTAAGCACGAATACATGCTTTTCGCGCAGTTATAGAAGGAAAAGTTTTGACGCGTATTAGAGGAACACTCGTAAAACCAATGTGTTGTGATTCAGCTCGTTTCGGTCTAAAACAGCTTGTTTCGTTGAATTAATCACGAATACATGCTTTTCTCGCAGTTATAGAAGAAAAAGTTTTGACGTTTATAAGAGGGACCCTTGTAAAACCGATGTGTTCAGATTTAGCTCATCTGGGTCTAAAACAGCTTGTTTCGTTGTTTTAAGCACGAATACATGCTTTTAGCGCAGTTATAAGAGGAAACGTTTTGACGCGTATCAGAGGAACACTCGTAAAACCAATGTGTTGTGATTTAGCTCGTTTCGGTCTAAAACAGGTTGTTTCGTTGGATTAATCACGAATACATGCTTTTCGCGCAGTTATAAGAGAAAAACGTTTTGACGCGTGTCACAAGGACACTTGTAAAACCGATGTGTTCAGATATAGCTCGTTTTGGTATAAAACAGCTTGTTTCGTTGTTTTAAGCACGAATACATGCTTTTCGCGCAGTTATAGAAGAAAAAGTTTTGACGCGTATTAGAGAGACTTGTAAAACCGATGCGTTGTGATTTAGCTCGTTTCTGTCTAAAACAGCTTGTTTCGTTGTATTAAGCACGAATACATGCTTTTTGCGCAGTTATAAGAGAAAACGTTTTGACGCGTATCACAAGCACACTTGTAAAACCGATATGTTCAGATCTAGCTCGTTTTGGTCTAAAACAGCTTGTTTCGTTGTATTAAGCACGAATACATGCTTTTCGCGCAGTTATAAGAGAAAAAGTTTTGACGCGTATCAGAGGAAAACTTGTAAAACCGATGTGTTGTGATTTACCTCGTTTCGGTCTAAAACAGCTTGTTTCGTTGGTTTAAGCACGAATACATGCTTTTCGCGCAGTTATAAGAGAAAAAGTTTTGACGCGTATCACGTGGATACTTGTAAAACCGATGTGTTGTGATTTAGCTCGTTTCGGTCTAAAACCGCTTGTTTCGAAGTTTTAAGCACGAATACATGCTTTTCGCGCAGTTATAGAAGAAAACGTTTTGACGCGTATTAGGGAGACTTGTAAAACCGATGTGTTGTGATTTAGCTCGTTTCGGTCTAAAACAGCTTGTTTCGTTGTATTAAGCACGAATACATGCTTTTCGCGCAGTTATAAAAGAAAAAGTTTTGACGCGTACCAGAGGAAAACTTGTAAAACCGATGTGTTGTGATTTAGCTCGTTTCGGTCTAAAACAGCTTGTTTCGTTGGATTAATCACGAATGCATGCTTTTCGCGCAGTTATAAGAGAAAAAGTTTTGACGCGTGTCACAAGGACACTTGTAAAACCGATGTGTTCAGATTTAGCTCATCTCGGACTAAAACAGCTTGTTTCGTTGTTTTAAGCACGAATACATGCTTTTCGCGCAGTTACAAGAGAAAAAGTTTTGACGCGTATCAGAGGAACACTTGTAAAACCGATGTGCTGTGATTTAGCTCGTTTCGGACTAAAACAGCTTGTTTCGTTGTATTAAGCACGAATACATGCTTTTCGCGCAGTTATAAGAGAAAAAGTTTTGACGCGTATCAGAGGAGAACTTGTAAAACCGGTGTTGTGATTTAGCTCGTTTCGGTCTAAAACAGCTTGTTTCGTTGTATAAAGCAAGAATACATGCTTTTCGCGCTGTTATAAGAAAAAACGTTTTGACGCGTATTAGGGAGACTTGTAAAACCGATGTGTTGTGATTTAGCTCGTTTCGGTCTAAAACAGCTTGTTTCGTTGTATTAAGCACGAATACATGCTTTTCGCGCAGTTATAAGAGAAAAAGTTTTGACGTGTATCAGAGGAGAACTTGTAAAACCGATGTGTTGTGATTTAGCTCGTTTCGGTCTAAAACAGCTTGTTTCGTTGTATAAAGCAAGAATACATGCTTTTCGCGCTGTTATAAGAGAAAAAGTTTTGACGCGAATAGGGAGACTTGTAAAACCGATGTGTTGTGATTTAGCTCGTTTCGGTAAAAACAGATTGTTTCGTTGTATTAAGCACGAATACATGCTTTTCGCGCAGTTATAAGAGAAAAAGTTTTGACGCGTATCAGAGGAAAACTTGTGAAACCGATGTGTTGTGATTTACCTCGTTTCGGTCTAAAACAGCTTGTTTCGTTGGATTAAGCACGAATACATGCTTTTCGCGCAGTTATAAGAGAAAAAGCTTTGACGCGTATCACGTAGATACTTGTAAAACCGATGTGTTGTGATTTAGCTCGTTTCGGTCTAAAACCGCTTGTTTCGTTGAATTCATCACGAATACATGCTTTTCGCGCAGTTATAGAAGAAAAAGTTTTGACGCTTATTAGAGGGACACTTGTAAAACCGATGTGTTCATATTTAGCTCATATCGGTCTAGAACAGCTTGTTTCGTTGTTTTAAGCACGAATACATGCTTTTCGCGCAGTTATAAGAGAAAAAGTTTTGACGCGTATCAGAGACACTTGTAAAACCGATGTGTTGTGATTTAGCTCGTTTGGGTCTAAAACAGCTTGTTTCGTTGTATTAAGCACGAATACATGCTTTTCGCGCAGTTATAAGAGAAAACGTTTTGACGCGTATCACGTGGATACTTGTAAAACCGATGTGTTCAGATATAGCTCGTTTTGGTATAAAACAGCCCTTTTCGTTGTTTTAAGCACGAATACATGCTTTTCGCGCAGTTATAGAAGGAAAAGTTTTGACGCGTCTTAGAGGAACACTCGTAAAACCAATGTGTTGTGATTTAGCTCGTTTCGGTCTAAAACAGCTTGTTTCGTTGAATTAATCACGAATACATGCTTTTCTCGCAGTTATAGAAGAAAAAGTTTTGACGTTTATAAGAGGGACCCTTGTAAAACCGATGTGTTCAGATTTAGCTCATCTGGGTCTAAAACAGCTTGTTTCGTTGTTTTAAGCACGAATACATGCTTTTAGCGCAGTTATAAGAGGAAACGTTTTGACGCGTATCAGAGGAACACTCGTAAAACCAATGTGTTGTGACTTAGCTCGTTTCGGTCTAAAACAGGTTGTTTCGTTGGATTAATCACGAATACATGCTTTTCGCGCAGTTATAAGAGAAAAAAGTTTTGACGCGTGTCACAAGGACACTTGTAAAACCGATGTGTTCAGATTTAGCTCGTTTCGGTCTAAAACAACTTGTTTCGTTGGATTAAGCACTAATACATGCTTTTCGCGCAGTTATAAGAGAAAAAGTTTTGACGCGTATCACGTGGATACTTGTAAAACCGATGTGTTCAGATATAGCTCGTTTTGGTATAAAACAGCTTGTTTCGCTGTATTAAGCACGAATACATGCTTTTCGCGCAGTTATAAGAGAAAAAGGTTTGACGCGTATCAGAGAAAACTTGTAAAACTGATGTGTTGTGATTTAGCTCGTTTCTGTCTAAAACAGCTTGTTTCGTTGTATTAAGCACGAATACATGCTTTTTGCGCAGTTATAAGAGAAAACGTTTTGACGCGTATCACACGCACACTTGTAAAACCGATATGTTCAGGTCTAGCTCGTTTTGGTCTAAAACAGCTTGTTTCGTTGTATAAAGCAAGAATACATGCTTTTCGCGCTGTTATAAGAGAAAACGTTTTGACGCGTATTAGGGAGACTTGTAAAACCGATGTGTTTTGATTTAGCTCGTTTCGGTCTGAAACAGCTTGTTTCGTTGTATTAAGCACGAATACATGCTTTTCGCGCAGTTATAAGAGAAAAAGTTTTGACGCGTATCAGAGGAAAACTTGTAAAACCGATGTGTTGTGATTTACCTCGTTTCGGTCTAAAACAGCTTGTTTCGTTGGTTTAAGCACGAATACATGCTTTTCGCGCAGTTATAAGAGAAAAAGTTTTGACGCGTATCACGTGGATACTTGTAAAACCGATGTGTTGTGATTTAGCTCGTTTCGGTCTAAAACCGCTTGTTTCGAAGTTTTAAGCACAAATACATGCTTTTCGCGCAGTTATAGAAGAAAACGTTTTGACGCGTATTAGGGAGAATTGTAAAACCGATGTGTTGTGATTTAGCTCGTTTCGGTCTAAAACAGCTTGTTTCGTTGTATTAAGCACGAATACATGCTTTTCGCGCAGTTATAAAAGAAAAAGTTTTGACGCGTACCAGAGGAAAACTTGTAAAACCGATGTGTTGTGATTTAGCTCGTTTCGGTCTAAAACAGCTTGTTTCGTTGGATTAATCACGAATGCATGCTTTTCGCGCAGTTATAAGAGAAAAAGTTTTGACGCGTGTCACAAGGACACTTGTAAAACCGATGTGTTCAGATTTAGCTCATCTCGGACTAAAACAGCTTGTTTCGTTGTTTTCAGCACGAATACATGCTTTTCGCGCAGTTACAAGAGAAAAAGTTTTGACGCGTATCAGAGGAACACTTGTAAAACCGATGTGCTGTGATTTAGCTCGTTTCGGACTAAAACAGCTTGTTTCGTTGTATTAAGCACGAATACATGCTTTTCGCGCAGTTATAAGAAAAAACGTTTTGACGCGTATTAGGGAGACTTGTAAAACCGATGTGTTGTGATTTAGCTCGTTTCGGTCTAAAACAGCTTGTTTCGTTGTATAAAGCAAGAATACATGCTTTTCGCGCTGTTATAAGAGAAAAAGTTTTGACGCGAATAGGGAGACTTGTAAAACCGATGTGTTGTGATTTAGCTCGTTTCGGTAAAAACAGATTGTTTCGTTGTATTAAGCACGAATACATGCTTTTCGCGCAGTTATAAGAGAAAAAGTTTTGACGCGTATCAGAGGAAAACTTGTGAAACCGATGTGTTGTGATTTACCTCGTTTCGGTCTAAAACAGCTTGTTTCGTTGGATTAAGCACGAATACATGCTTTTCGCGCAGTTATAAGAGAAAAAGCTTTGACGCGTATCACGTAGATACTTGTAAAACCGATGTGTTGTGATTTAGCTCGTTTCGGTCTAAAACCGCTTGTTTTGATGTTTGAAGAAACGAATACATGCTTTTCACGCAGTTATAGAAGAAAACGTTTTGAAGCGTATCAGAGGAACACTCGTAAAACCAATGTGTTGTGATTTAGCTCGTTTCGGTCTAAAACAGCTTGTTTCGTTGAATTAATCACGAATACATGCTTTTCGCGCAGTTATAGAAGAAAAAGTTTTGACGCTTATTAGAGGGACCCTTGTAAAACCGATGTGTTCAGATTTAGCTCATCTCGGACTAAAACAGCTTGTTTCGTTGTTTTAAGCACGAATACATGCTTTTCGCGCAGTTACAAGAGAAAAAGTTTTGACGCGTATCAGAGGAACACTTGTAAAACCGATGTGCTGTGATTTAGCTCGTTTCGGACTAAAACAGCTTGTTTCGTTGTATTAAGCACGAATACATGCTTTTCGCGCAGTTATAAGAGAAAAAGTTTTGACGCGGATCAGAGGAGAACTTGTAAAACCGATGTGTTGTGATTTAGCTCGTTTCGGTCTAAAACAGCTTGTTTAGTTGTATAAAGCAAGAATACATGCTTTTCGCGCTGTTATAAGAGAAAACGTTTTGACGCGAATTAGGGAGACTTGTAAATCCGATGTGTTGTGATTTAGCTCGTTTCGGTCTAAAACAGCTTGTTTCGTTGTATTAAGCACGAATACATGCTTTTCGCGCAGTTATAAGAGAAAAAGTTTTGACGTGTATCAGAGGAGAACTTGTAAAACCGATGTGTTGTGATTTAGCTCGTTTCGGTCTAAAACAGCTTGTTTCATTGTATAAAGCAAGAATACATGCTTTTCGCGCTGTTATAAGAGAAAAAGTTTTGACGCGAATAGGGAGACTTGTAAAACCGATGTGTTGTGATTTAGCTCCTTTCGGTCTAAAACAGCTTGTTTCGTTGTATAAAGCAAGAATACATGCTTTTCGCGCTGTTATAAGAGAAAAAGTTTTGACGCGAATAGGGAGACTTGTAAAACCGATGTGTTGTGATTTACCTCGTTTCGGTCTAAAACAGCTTGTTTCGTTGGATTAAGCACGAATACATGCTTTTCGCGCAGTTATAAGAGAAAAAGTTTTGACGCGTATCACGTAGATACTTGTAAAACCGATGTGTTGTGATTTAGCTCGTTTCGGTTTAAAACAGCTTGTTTCGTTGAATTCATCACGAATACATGCTTTTCGCGCAGTTATAGAAGAAAAAGTTTTGACGCTTATTAGAGGGACACTTGTAAAACCGATGTGTTCATATTTAGCTCATATCGGTCTAGAACAGCTTGTTTCGTTGTTTTAAGCAAGAATACATGCTTTTCGCGCAGTTATAAGAGAAAAAGTTTTGACGCGTATCAGAGTAACACTTGTAAAACCGATGTGTTGTGATTTAGCTCGTTTGGATCTAAAACAGCTTGTTTCGTTGTATTAAGCACGAATACATGCTTTTCGCGCAGTTATAAGAGAAAAAGTTTTGACGCGTATTAGGGAGACTTGTAAAACCGATGTGTTGTGATTTAGCTCGTTTCGGTCTAAAACAGCTTGTTTCGTTGTATTAGGCACGAATACATGCTTTTCGCGCAGTTATAAAAGAAAAAGTTTTGACGCGTACCAGAGGAAAACTTGTAAAACCAATGTGTTGTGATTTAGCTCGTTTCGGTCTAAAACAGCTTGTTTCGTTGGATTAATCACGAATGCATGCTTTTCGCGCAGTTATAAGAGAAAAAGTTTTGACGCGTGTCACAAGGACACTTGTAAAACCGATGTGTTCAGATTTAGCTCGTTTCGGTCTAAAACAGCTTGTTTCGTTGGATTAAGCACGAATACATGCTTTTCGCGCAGTTATAAGAGAAAAAGTTTTGACGCGTATCACGTGGATACTTGTAAAACCGATGTGTTCAGATATAGCTCGTTCTAGTATAAAACAGCTTGTTTCGTTGTTTTAAGCACGAATACATGCTTTTCGCGCAGTTATAGAAGGAAAAGTTTTGACGCGTATTAGAGACTTGTAAAACCGATGTGTTGTGATTTAGCTCGTTTCGGTCTAAAACAGCTTGTTTCGTTGTTTTAAGCACGAATACATGCTTTTCGCGCAGTTATAGAAGAAAACGTTTTGACGCGTATTAGAGAGACGTAAAACCGATGTGTTGTGATTTAGCTCGTTTCTGTCTAAAACAGCTTGTTTCGTTGTATTAAGCACGAATACATGCTTTTTGCGCAGTTATAAGAGAAAACGTTTTGACGCGTATCACATGCACACTTGTAAAACCGATATGTTCAGATCTAGCTCGTTTTGGTCTAAAACAGCTTGTTGCGTTGTATTAAGTACGAATACATGCTTTTCGCGCAGTTATAAGAGAAAAAGTTTTGACGCGTATCAGAGGAACACTCGTAAAACCAGTGTTGTGATTTAGCTCGTTTCGGTCTAAAACAACTTGTTTCGTTGGATTCATCGCGAATACATTCTTTTCGCTCAGTTATAGAAGAAAAAGTTTTGACGCTTATTAGAGGGACCCTTGTAAAACCGATGTGTTCAGATTTAGCTCATCTCGGTCTAAAACAGCTTGTTTCGTTGTTTTAAGCACGAATACATGCTTTTCGCGCAGTTATAAGAGAAAACGTTTTGACGCGTATCAGAGGAGAACTTGTAAAACCGATGTGTTGTGATTTAGCTCGTTTCGGTCTAAAACAGCTTGTTTCGTTGTATAAAGCAAGAATACATGCTTTTCGCGCTGTTATAGGAGAAAAAGTTTTGAAGCGTATTAGGGAGACTTGTAAAACCGATGTGTTGTGATTTAGCTCGTTTCGGTCTAAAACAGCTTGTTTCGTTGTTTTAAGCACGAATACATGCTTTTCGCGCAGTTATAGAAGAAAAAGTTTTGACGCGTATCAGAGAGACTTGTAAAACCGATGTGTTGTGATTTAGCTCGTTTCGGTCTAAAACAGCTTGTTTCGTTGTATTAAGCACGAATACATGCTTTTCGCGCAGTTATAGAAGAAAACGTTTTGACGCGTATCAGAGGAACACTCGTAAAACCAATGTGTTGTGATTTAGCTCGTTTCGGTCTAAAACAGCTTGTTGCGTTGAATTAATCACGAATACATGCTTTTCGCGCAGTTATAGAAAAAAAGTTTTGACGCTTATTAGAGGGACCCTTGTAAAACCGATGTGTTCAGATTTAGCTCATCTCGGACTAAAACAGCTTGTTTCGTTGTTTTAAGCACGAATACATGCTTTTCGCGCAGTTACAAGAGAAAAAGTTTTGACGCGTATCAGAGGAACACTTGTAAAACCGATGTGCTGTGATTTAGCTCGTTTCGGACTAAAACAGCTTGTTTCGTTGTATTAAGCACGAATACATGCTTTTCGCGCAGTTATAAGAGAAAAAGTTTTGACGCGTATCAGAGGAGAACTTGTAAAACCGATGTGTTGTGATTTAGCTCATTTCGGTCTAAAACAGCTTGTTTCGTTGTATAAAGCAAGAATACATGCTTTTCGCGCTGTTATAAGAGAAAACGTTTTGACGCCTATTAGGGAGACTTGTAAAACCGATGTGTTGTGATTTAGCTCGTTTCGGTCTAAAACAGATTGTTTCGTTGTAATAAGCACGAATACATGCTTTTCGCGCAGTTATAAGAGAAAAAGTTTTGACGCGTATCACGTAGATACTTGTAAAACCGATGTGTTGTGATTTAGCTCGTTTCGGTCTAAAACCGCTTGTTTCGATGTTTGAAGCACGAATACATGCTTTTCACGCAGTTATAGAAGAAAACGTTTTGACGCGTATGAGAGGAACACTCGTAAAACCAATGTGTTGTGATTTAGCTCGTTTCGGTCTAAAACAGCTTGTTTCGTTGAATTAATCACGAATACATGCTTTTCGCGCAGTTATAGAAGAAAAAGTTTTGACGCTCATTAGAGGGACCCTTGTAAAAGCGATGTGTTCAGATTTAGCTCATCTCGGACTAAAACAGCTTGTTTCGTTGTTTTAAGCACGAATACATGCTTTTCGCGCAGTTACAAGAGAAAAAGTTTTGACGCGTATCAGAGGAACACTTGTAAAACCGATGTGCTGTGATTTAGCTCGTTTCGGACTAAAACAGCTTGTTTCGTTGTATTAAGCACGAATACATGCTTTTCGCGCAGTTATAAGAGAAAAAGTTTTGACGCGTATCAGAGGAGAACTTGTAAAACCGATGTGTTGTGATTTAGCTCGTTTCGGTCTAAAACAGCTTGTTTCGTTGTGTAAAGCAAGAATACATGCTTTTCGCGCTGTTATATGAGAAAACGTTTTGACGCGTATTAGGGAGACTTGTAAAACCGATGTGTTGTGATTTAGCTCGTTTCGGTCTAAAACAGCTTGTTTCGTTGTATTAAGCACGAATACATGCTTTTCGCGCAGTTATAAGAGAAAAAGTTTTGACGTGTATCAGAGGAAAACTTGTAAAACCGATGTGTTGTGATTTAGCTCGTTTCGGTCTAAAACAGCTTGTTTCGTTGTATAAAGGAAGAATACATGCTTTTCGCGCTGTTATAAGAAAAAAAGTTTTGACGCGAATAGGGAGACTTGTAAAACCGATGTGTTGTGATTTAGCTCGTTTCGGTCTAGAACAGCTTGTTTCGTTGTATAAAGCAAGAATACATGCTTTTCGCGCTGTTATAAGAGAAAAAGTTTTGACGCGAATAGGGAGACTTGTAAAACCGATGTGTTGTGATTTAGCTCGTTTCGGTTTAAAACAGCTTGTTTCGTTGAATTCATCACGAATACATGCTTTTCGCGCAGTTATAGAAGAAAAAGTTTTGACGCTTATTAGAGGGACACTTGTAAAACCGATGTGTTCATATTTAGCTCATATCGGTCTAGAACAGCTTGTTTCGTTGTTTTAAGCAAGAATACATGCTTTTCGCGCAGTTATAAGAGAAAAAGTTTTGGCGCGTATCAGAGTAACACTTGTAAAACCGATGTGTTGTGATTTAGCTCGTTTGGGTCTAAAACAGCTTGTTTCGTTGTATTAAGCACGAATACATGCTTTTCGCGCAGTTATAAGAGAAAAAGTTTTGACGCGTAAAACCGATGTGTTGTGATTTAGCTCGTTTCGGTCTAAAACCGCTTGTTTCGAAGTTTTAGGCACGAATACATGCTTTTCGCGCAGTTATAGAAGAAAACGTTTTGACGCGTATTAGGGAGACTTGTAAAACCGATGTGTTGTGATTTAGCTCGTTTCGGTCTAAAACAGCTTGTTTCGTTGTATAAAGCAAGAATACATGCTTTTCGCGCTGTTATAAGAGAAAAAGTTTTGACGCGAATAGGGAGACTTGTAAAACCGATGTGTTGTGATTTACCTCGTTTCGGTCTAAAACAGCTTGTTTCGTTGGATTAAGCACGAATACATGCTTTTCGCGCAGTTATAAGAGAAAAAGTTTTGACGCGTATCACGTAGATACTTGTAAAACCGATGTGCTGTGATTTAGCTCGTTTCGGACTAAAACAGCTTGTTTCGTTGTATTAAGCACGAATACATGCTTTTCGCGCAGTTATAAGAGAAAAAGTTTTGACGCGTATCAGAGGAGAACTTGTAAAACCGATGTGTTGTGATTTAGCTCGTTTCGGTCTAAAACAGCTTGTTTCGTTGTATAAAGCAAGAATACATGCTTTTCGCGCTGTTATAAGAAAAAACGTTTTGACGCGTATTAGGGAGACTTGTAAAACCGATGTGTTGTGATTTAGCTCGTTTCGGTCTAAAACAGCTTGTTTCGTTGTATAAAGCAAGAATACATGCTTTTCGCGCTGTTATAAGAGAAAAAGTTTTGACGCGAATAGGGAGACTTGTAAAACCGATGTGTTGTGATTTAGCTCGTTTCGGTAAAAACAGATTGTTTCGTTGTATTAAGCACGAATACATGCTTTTCGCGCAGTTATAAGAGAAAAAGTTTTGACGCGTATCAGAGGAAAACTTGTGAAACCTATGTGTTGTGATTTACCTCGTTTCGGTCTAAAACAGCTTGTTTCGTTGGATTAAGCACGAATATATGCTTTTCGCGCAGTTATAAGAGAAAAAGCTTTGACGCGTATCACGTAGATACTTGTAAAACCGATGTGTTGTGATTTAGCTCGTTTCGGTCTAAAACCGCTTGTTTTGATGTTTGAAGCACGAATACATGCTTTTCACGCAGTTATAGAAGAAAACGTTTTGAAGCGTATCAGAGGAACACTCGTAAAACCAATGTGTTGTGATTTAGCTCGTTTCGGTCTAAAACAGCTTGTTTCGTTGAATTAATCACGAATACATGCTTTTCGCGCAGTTATAGAAGAAAAAGTTTTGACGCTTATTAGAGGAACCCTTGTAAAACCGATGTGTTCAGATTTAGCTCATCTCGGACTAAAACAGCTTGTTTCGTTGTTTTAAGCACGAATACATGCTTTTCGCGCAGTTACAAGAGAAAAAGTTTTGACGCGTATCAGAGGAACACTTGTAAAGCCGATGTGCTGTGATTTAGCTCGTTTCGGACTAAAACAGCTTGTTTCGTTGTATTAAGCACGAATACATGCTTTTCGCGCAGTTATAAGAGAAAAAGTTTTGACGCGGATCAGAGGAGAACTTGTAAAACCGATGTGTTGTGATTTAGCTCGTTTCGGTCTAAAACAGCTTGTTTCGTTGTATAAAGCAAGAATACATGCTTTTCGCGCTGTTATAAGAGAAAACGTTTTGACGCGTATTAGGGAGACTTGTAAAACCGATGTGTTGTGATTTAGCTCGTTTCGGTCTAAAACAGCTTGTTTCGTTGTATTAAGCACGAATACATGCTTTTCGCGCAGTTATAAGAGAAAAAGTTTTGACGTGTATCAGAGGAGAACTTGTAAAAC
Organism: Amblyomma americanum; assembly: GCF_052857255.1. Lineage (NCBI taxonomy): Eukaryota > Metazoa > Arthropoda > Arachnida > Ixodida > Ixodidae > Amblyomma > Amblyomma americanum. Next base: position 266,949 of record NW_027526489.1, on the reverse strand, counting down.
CGATGTGTTGTGATTTAGCTCGTTTCGGTCTAAAACAGCTTGTTTCGTTGTATAAAGCAAGAATACATGCTTTTCGCGCTGTTATAAGAGAAAAAGTTTTGACGCGAATAGGGAGACTTGTAAAACCGATGTGTTGTGATTTAGCTCGTTTCGGTCTAAAACAGCTTGTTTCGTTGTATAAAGCAAGAATACATGCTTTTCGCGCTGTTATAAGAGAAAAAGTTTTGACGCGAATAGGGAGACCTGTAAAACCGATGTGTTGTGATTTACCTCGTTTCGGTCTAAAACAGCTTGTTTCGTTGGATTAAGCACGAATACATGCTTTTCGCGCAGTTATAAGAGAAAAAGTTTTGACGCGTATCACGTAGATACTTGTAAAACCGATGTGTTGTGATTTAGCTCGTTTCGGTTTAAAACAGCTTGTTTCGTTGAATTCATCACGAATACATGCTTTTCGCGCAGTTATAGAAGAAAAAGTTTTGACGCTTATTAGAGGGACACTTGTAAAACCGATGTGTTCATATTTAGCTCATATCGGTCTAGAACAGCTTGTTTCGTTGTTTTAAGCAAGAATACATGCTTTTCGCGCAGTTATAAGAGAAAAAGTTTTGACGCGTATCAGAGTAACACTTGTAAAACCGATGTGTTGTGATTTAGCTCGTTTGGATCTAAAACAGCTTGTTTCGTTGTATTAAGCACGAATACATGCTTTTCGCGCAGTTATAAGAGAAAAAGTTTTGACGCGTATTAGGGAGACTTGTAAAACCGATGTGTTGTGATTTAGCTCGTTTCGGTCTAAAACAGCTTGTTTCGTTGTATTAGGCACGAATACATGCTTTTCGCGCAGTTATAAAAGAAAAAGTTTTGACGCGTACCAGAGGAAAACTTGTAAAACCAATGTGTTGTGATTTAGCTCGTTTCGGTCTAAAACAGCTTGTTTCGTTGGATTAATCACGAATGCATGCTTTTCGCGCAGTTATAAGAGAAAAAGTTTTGACGCGTGTCACAAGGACACTTGTAAAACCGATGTGTTCAGATTTAGCTCGTTTCGGTCTAAAACAGCTTGTTTCGTTGGATTAAGCACGAATACATGCTTTTCGCGCAGTTATAAGAGAAAAAGTTTTGACGCGTATCACGTGGATACTTGTAAAACCGATGTGTTCAGATATAGCTCGTTCTAGTATAAAACAGCTTGTTTCGTTGTTTTAAGCACGAATACATGCTTTTCGCGCAGTTATAGAAGGAAAAGTTTTGACGCGTATTAGAGACTTGTAAAACCGATGTGTTGTGATTTAGCTCGTTTCGGTCTAAAACAGCTTGTTTCGTTGTTTCAAGCACGAATACATGCTTTTCGCGCAGTTATAGAAGAAAACGTTTTGACGCGTATTAGAGAGACGTAAAACCGATGTGTTGTGATTTAGCTCGTTTCTGTCTAAAACAGCTTGTTTCGTTGTATTAAGCACGAATACATGCTTTTTGCGCAGTTATAAGAGAAAACGTTTTGACGCGTATCACATGCACACTTGTAAAACCGATATGTTCAGATCTAGCTCGTTTTGGTCTAAAACAGCTTGTTGCGTTGTATTAAGTACGAATACATGCTTTTCGCGCAGTTATAAGAGAAAAAGTTTTGACGCGTATCAGAGGAACACTCGTAAAACCAGTGTTGTGATTTAGCTCGTTTCGGTCTAAAACAACTTGTTTCGTTGGATTCATCGCGAATACATTCTTTTCGCTCAGTTATAGAAGAAAAAGTTTTGACGCTTATTAGAGGGACCCTTGTAAAACCGATGTGTTCAGATTTAGCTCATCTCGGTCTAAAACAGCTTGTTTCGTTGTTTTAAGCACGAATACATGCTTTTCGCGCAGTTATAAGAGAAAACGTTTTGACGCGTATCAGAGGAGAACTTGTAAAACCGATGTGTTGTGATTTAGCTCGTTTAGGTCTAAAACAGCTTGTTTCGTTGTATTAAGCACGAATACATGCTTTTCGCGCAGTTATAAGAGAAAACGTTTTGACGCGTATCAGGGGAAAACTTGTAAAACCGATGTTTTGTGATTTACCTCGTTTCGGTCTAAAACAGCTTGTTTCGGTGGATTAAGCACGAATACATGCTTTTCGCGCAGTTATAAGAGAAAACGTTTTGTCGCGTATCACGTGGTAACTTGTAAAACCGATGTGTTGTGATTTAGCTCGTTTCGGTCTAAAACCGCTTGTTTCGATGTTTTAAGCACGAATACATGCTTTTCGCGCAGTTATAGAAGAAAACGTTTTGACGCGTATTAGGGAGACTTGTAAAACCGATGTGTTGTGATTTCGCTCGTTTCGGTCTAAAACAGCTTGTTTCGTTGTTTTAAGCACGAATACATGCTTTTCGCGCAGTTATAGAAGAAAAAGTTTTGACGCGTATCAGAGAGACTTGTAAAACCGATGTGTTGTGATTTAGCTCGTTTCGGTCTAAAACAGCTTGTTTCGTTGTATTAAGCACGAATACATGCTTTTCGCGCAGTTATAGAAGAAAACGTTTTGACGCGTATCAGAGGAACACTCGTAAAACCAATGTGTTGTGATTTAGCTCGTTTCGGTCTAAAACAGCTTGTTGCGTTGAATTAATCACGAATACATGCTTTTCGCGCAGTTATAGAAAAAAAGTTTTGACGCTTATTAGAGGGACCCTTGTAAAACCGATGTGTTCAGATTTAGCTCATCTCGGACTAAAACAGCTTGTTTCGTTGTTTTAAGCACGAATACATGCTTTTCGCGCAGTTACAAGAGAAAAAGTTTTGACGCGTATCAGAGGAACACTTGTAAAACCGATGTGCTGTGATTTAGCTCGTTTCGGACTAAAACAGCTTGTTTTGTTGTATTAAGCACGAATACATGCTTTTCGCGCAGTTATAAGAGAAAAAGTTTTGACGCGTATCAGAGGAGAACTTGTAAAACCGATGTGTTGTGATTTAGCTCATTTCGGTCTAAAACAGCTTGTTTCGTTGTATAAAGCAAGAATACATGCTTTTCGCGCTGTTATAAGAGAAAACGTTTTGACGCCTATTAGGGAGACTTGTAAAACCGATGTGTTGTGATTTAGCTCGTTTCGGTCTAAAACAGATTGTTTCGTTGTAATAAGCACGAATACATGCTTTTCGCGCAGTTATAAGAGAAAAAGTTTTGACGCGTATCACGTAGATACTTGTAAAACCGATGTGTTGTGATTTAGCTCGTTTCGGTCTAAAACCGCTTGTTTCGATGTTTGAAGCACGAATACATGCTTTTCACGCAGTTATAGAAGAAAACGTTTTGACGCGTATGAGAGGAACACTCGTAAAACCAATGTGTTGTGATTTAGCTCGTTTCGGTCTAAAACAGCTTGTTTCGTTGAATTAATCACGAATACATGCTTTTCGCGCAGTTATAGAAGAAAAAGTTTTGACGCTCATTAGAGGGACCCTTGTAAAAGCGATGTGTTCAGATTTAGCTCATCTCGGACTAAAACAGCTTGTTTCGTTGTTTTAAGCACGAATACATGCTTTTCGCGCAGTTACAAGAGAAAAAGTTTTGACGCGTATCAGAGGAACACTTGTAAAACCGATGTGCTGTGATTTAGCTCGTTTCGGACTAAAACAGCTTGTTTCGTTGTATTAAGCACGAATACATGCTTTTCGCGCAGTTATAAGAGAAAAAGTTTTGACGCGTATCAGAGGAGAACTTGTAAAACCGATGTGTTGTGATTTAGCTCGTTTCGGTCTAAAACAGCTTGTTTCGTTGTATAAAGCAAGAATACATGCTTTTCGCGCTGTTATATGAGAAAACGTTTTGACGCGTATTAGGGAGACTTGTAAAACCGATGTGTTGTGATTTAGCTCGTTTCGGTCTAAAACAGCTTGTTTCGTTGTATTAAGCACGAATACATGCTTTTCGCGCAGTTATAAGAGAAAAAGTTTTGACGTGTATCAGAGGAACACTCGTAAAACCGATGTGTTGTGATTTAGCTCGTTTCGGTCTAAAACAGCTTGTTTCGTTGTATAAAGGAAGAATACATGCTTTTCGCGCTGTTATAAGAAAAAAAGTTTTGACGCGAATAGGGAGACTTGTAAAACCGATGTGTTGTGATTTAGCTCGTTTCGGTCTAGAACAGCTTGTTTCGTTGTATAAAGCAAGAATACATGCTTTTCGCGCTGTTATAAGAGAAAAAGTTTTGACGCGAATAGGGAGACTTGTAAAACCGATGTGTTGTGATTTACCTCGTTTCGGTCTAAAACAGCTTGTTTCGTTGGATTAAGCACGAATACATGCTTTTCGCGCAGTTATAAGAGAAAAAGTTTTGACGCGTATCACGTAGATACTTGTAAAACCGATGTGTTGTGATTTAGCTCGTTTCGGTTTAAAACAGCTTGTTTCGTTGAATTCATCACGAATACATGCTTTTCGCGCAGTTATAGAAGAAAAAGTTTTGACGCTTATTAGAGGGACACTTGTAAAACCGATGTGTTCATATTTAGCTCATATCGGTCTAGAACAGCTTGTTTCGTTGTTTTAAGCACGAATACATGCTTTTCGCGCAGTTATAAGAGAAAAAGTTTTGACGCGTATCAGAGGAACACTTGTAAAACCGATGTGCTGTGATTTAGCTCGTTTCGGTCTAAAACAGCTTGTTTCGTTGTATAAAGCAAGAATACATGCTTTTCGCGCTGTTATAAGAGAAAAAGTTTTGACGCGTATTAGGGAGACTTGTAAAACCGATGTGTTGTGATTTAGCTCGTTTTGGTATAAAACAGCCCTTTTCGTTGTTTTAAGCACGAATACATGCTTTTCGCGCAGTTATAGAAGGAAAAGTTTTGACGCGTATTAGAGGAACACTCGTAAAACCAATGTGTTGTGATTTAGCTCGTTTCGGTCTAAAACAGCTTGTTTCGTTGAATTAATCACGAATACATGCTTTTCTCGCAGTTATAGAAGAAAAAGTTTTGACGTTTATAAGAGGGACCCTTGTAAAACCGATGTGTTCAGATTTAGCTCATCTGGGTCTAAAACAGCTTGTTTCGTTGTTTTAAGCACGAATACATGCTTTTAGCGCAGTTATAAGAGGAAACGTTTTGACGCGTATCAGAGGAACACTCGTAAAACCAATGTGTTGTGATTTAGCTCGTTTCGGTCTAAAACAGGTTGTTTCGTTGGATTAATCACGAATACATGCTTTTCGCGCAGTTATAAGAGAAAAAAGTTTTGACGCGTGTCACAAGGACACTTGTAAAACCGATGTGTTCAGATTTAGCTCGTTTCGGTCTAAAACAACTTGTTTCGTTGGATTAAGCACTAATACATGCTTTTCGCGCAGTTATAAGAGAAAAAGTTTTGACGCGTATCACGTGGATACTTGTAAAACCGATGTGTTCAGATATAGCTCGTTTTGGTATAAAACAGCTTGTTTTGTTGTTTTAAGCACGAATACATGCTTTTCGCGCAGTTATAGAAGAAAACGTTTTGAAGCGTATTAGAGAGACTTGTAAAATCGATGTGTTGTGATTTACCTCGTTTCTGTCTAAAACAGCTTGTTTCGTTGTATTAAGCACGAATACATGCTTTTTGCGCAGTTATAAGAGAAAACGTTTTGACGCGTATCACAAGCACACTTGTAAAACCGATATGTTCAGATCTAGCTCGTTTTGGTCTAAAACAGCTTGTTTCGTTGTATAAAGCAAGAATACATGCTTTTCGCGCTGTTATAAGAGAAAACGTTTTGACGCGTATTAGGGACACTTGTAAAACCGATGTGTTCATATTTAGCTCATATCGGTCTAGAACAGCTTGTTTCGTTGTTTTAAGCACGAATACATGCTTTTCGCGCAGTTATAAGAGAAAAAGTTTTGACGCGTATCAGAGGAACACTTGTAAAACCGATGTGCTGTGATTTAGCTCGTTTCGGTCTAAAACAGCTTGTTTCGTTGTATAAAGCAAGAATACATGCTTTTCGCGCTGTTATAAGAGAAAAAGTTTTGACGCGTATTAGGGAGACTTGTAAAACCGATGTGTTGTGATTTAGCTCGTTTTGGTATAAAACAGCCCTTTTCGTTGTTTTAAGCACGAATACATGCTTTTCGCGCAGTTATAGAAGGAAAAGTTTTGACGCGTATTAGAGGAACACTCGTAAAACCAATGTGTTGTGATTTAGCTCGTTTCGGTCTAAAACAGCTTGTTTCGTTGAATTAATCACGAATACATGCTTTTCTCGCAGTTATAGAAGAAAAAGTTTTGACGTTTATAAGAGGGACCCTTGTAAAACCGATGTGTTCAGATTTAGCTCATCTGGGTCTAAAACAGCTTGTTTCGTTGTTTTAAGCACGAATACATGCTTTTAGCGCAGTTATAAGAGGAAACGTTTTGACGCGTATCAGAGGAACACTCGTAAAACCAATGTGTTGTGATTTAGCTCGTTTCGGTCTAAAACAGGTTGTTTCGTTGGATTAATCACGAATACATGCTTTTCGCGCAGTTATAAGAGAAAAAAGTTTTGACGCGTGTCACAAGGACACTTGTAAAACCGATGTGTTCAGATTTAGCTCGTTTCGGTCTAAAACAACTTGTTTCGTTGGATTAAGCACTAATACATGCTTTTCGCGCAGTTATAAGAGAAAAAGTTTTGACGCGTATCACGTGGATACTTGTAAAACCGATGTGTTGTGATTTAGCTCGTTTCGGTCTAAAACAGCTTGTTTCGTTGTATAAAGCAAGAATACATGCTTTTCGCGCTGTTATAAGAGAAAAAGTTTTGACGCGAATAGGGAGACTTGTAAAACCGATGTGTTGTGATTTAGCTCGTTTCGGTAAAAACAGATTGTTTCGTTGTATTAAGCACGAATACATGCTTTTCGCGCAGTTATAAGAGAAAAAGTTTTGACGCGTATCAGAGGAAAACTTGTAAAACCGATGTGTTGTGATTTACCTCGTTTCGGTCTAAAACAGCTTGTTTCGTTGGTTTAAGCACGAATACATGCTTTTCGCGCAGTTATAAGAGAAAAAGTTTTGACGCGTATCACGTGGATACTTGTAAAACCGATGTGTTGTGATTTAGCTCGTTTCGGTCTAAAACCGCTTGTTTCGAAGTTTTAAGCACGAATACATGCTTTTCGCGCAGTTATAGAAGAAAACGTTTTGACGCGTATTAGGGAGACTTGTAAAACCGATGTGTTGTGATTTAGCTCGTTTCGGTCTAAAACAGCTTGTTTCGTTGTATTAAGCACGAATACATGCTTTTCGCGCAGTTATAAAAGAAAAAGTTTTGACGCGTACCTGAGGAAAACTTGTAAAACCGATGTGTTGTGATTTAGCTCGTTTCGGTCTAAAACAGCTTGTTTCGTTGGATTAATCACGAATGCATGCTTTTCGCGCAGTTATAAGAGAAAAAGTTTTGACGCGTGTCACAAGGACACTTGTAAAACCGATGTGTTCAGATTTAGCTCATCTCGGACTAAAACAGCTTGTTTCGTTGTTTTAAGCACGAATACATGCTTTTCGCGCAGTTACAAGAGAAAAAGTTTTGACGCGTATCAGAGGAACACTTGTAAAACCGATGTGCTGTGATTTAGCTCGTTTCGGACTAAAACAGCTTGTTTCGTTGTATTAAGCACGAATACATGCTTTTCGCGCAGTTATAAGAGAAAACGTTTTGACGCGTATTAGGGAGACTTGTAAAACCGATGTGTTGTGATTTAGCTCGTTTCGGTCTAAAACAGCTTGTTTTGTTGTATTAAGCACGAATACATGCTTTTCGCGCAGTTATAAGAGAAAAAGTTTTGACGTGTATCAGAGGAGAACTTGTAAAACCGATGTGTTGTGATTTAGCTCGTTTCGGTCTAAAACAGCTTGTTTCGTTGTATAAAGCAAGAATACATGCTTTTCGCGCTGTTATAAGAGAAAAAGTTTTGACGCGAATAGGGAGACTTGTAAAACCGATGTGTTGTGATTTAGCTCGTTTCGGTCTAAAACAGATTGTTTCGTTGTATTAAGCACGAATACATGCTTTTCGCGCAGTTATAAGAGAAAAAGTTTTGACGCGTATCAGAGGAAAACTTGTGAAACCGATGTGTTGTGATTTACCTCGTTTCGGTCTAAAACAGCTTGTTTCGTTGGATTAAGCACGAATACATGCTTTTCGCGCAGTTATAAGAGAAAAAGTTTTGACGCGTATCACGTAGATACTTGTAAAACCGATGTGTTGTGATTTAGCTCGTTTCGGTCTAAAACCGCTTGTTTTGATGTTTGAAGCACGAATACATGCTTTTCACGCAGTTATAAAGAAAACGTTTTGAAGCGTATCAGAGGAACACTCGTAAAACCAATGTGTTGTGATTTAGCTCGTTTCGGTCTAAAACAGCTTGTTTCGTTGAATTAATCACGAATACATGCTTTTCGCGCAGTTATAGAAGAAAAAGTTTTGACGCTTATTAGAGGGACCCTTGTAAAACCGATGTGTTCAGATTTAGCTCATCTCGGACTAAAACAGCTTGTTTCGTTGTTTTAAGCACGAATACATGCTTTTCGCGCAGTTACAAGAGAAAAAGTTTTGACGCGTATCAGAGGAACACTTGTAAAACCGATGTGCTGTGATTTAGCTCGTTTCGGACTAAAACAGCTTGTTTCGTTGTATTAAGCACGAATACATGCTTTTCGCGCAGTTATAAGAGAAAAAGTTTTGACGCGTATCAGAGGAGAACTTGTAAAACCGATGTGTTGTGATTTAGCTCGTTTCGGTCTAAAACAGCTTGTTTCGTTGTATAAAGCAAGAATACATGCTTTTCGCGCTGTTATAAGAGAAAAAGTTTTGACGCGTATTAGGGAGACTTGTAAAACCGATGTGTTGTGATTTAGCTCGTTTCGGTCTAAAACAGCTTGTTTCGTTGTATTAAGCACGAATACATGCTTTTCGCGCAGTTATAAGAGAAAAAGTTTTGACGTGTATCAGAGGAGAACTTGTAAAACCGATGTGTTGTGATTTAGCTCGTTTCTGTCTAAAACAGCTTGTTTCGTTGTATAAAGCAAGAATACATGCTTTTCGCGCTGTTATAAGAGAAAACGTTTTGACGAGAATAGGGAGACTTGTAAAACCGATGTGTTGTGATTTACCTCGTTTCGGTCTAAAACAGCTTGTTTCGTTGGATTAAGCACGAATACATGCTTTTCGCGCAGTTATAAGAGAAAAAGTTTTGACGCGTATCACGTAGATACTTGTAAAACCGATGTGTTGTGATTTAGCTCGTTTCGGTTTAAAACAGCTTGTTTCGTTGAATTCATCACGAATACATGCTTTTCGCGCAGTTATAGAAGAAAAAGTTTTGACGCTTATTAGAGGGACACTTGTAAAACCGATGTGTTCATATTTAGCTCATATCGGTCTAGAACAGCTTGTTTCGTTGTTTTAAGCACGAATACATGCTTTTCGCGCAGTTAGAAGAGAAAAAGTTTTGACGCGTATCAGAGTAACACTTGTAAAACCGATGTGTTGTGATTTAGCTCGTTTGGGTCTAAAACAGCTTGTTTCGTTGTATTAAGCACGAATACATGCTTTTCGCGCAGTTATAAGAGAAAACGTTTTGACGCGTATCACGTGGATACTTGTAAAACCGATGTGTTCAGATATAGCTCGTTTTGGTATAAAACAGCCCTTTTCGTTGTTTTAAGCACGAATACATGCTTTTCGCGCAGTTATAGAAGGAAAAGTTTTGACGCGTATTAGAGGAACACTCGTAAAACCAATGTGTTGTGATTTAGCTCGTTTCGGTCTAAAACAGCTTGTTTCGTTGAATTAATCACGAATACATGCTTTTCGCGCAGTTATAGAAGAAAAAGTTTTGACGTTTATTAGAGGGACCCTTGTAAAACCGATGTGTTCAGATTTAGCTCATCTCGGTCTAAAACAGCTTGTTTCGTTGTTTTAAGCACGAATACATGCTTTTAGCGCAGTTATAAGAGGAAACGTTTTGACGCCTATCAGAGGAACACTCGTAAAACCAATGTGTTGTGATTTAGCTCGTTTCGGTCTAAAACAGCTTGTTTCGTTGGATTAATCACGAATACATGCTTTTCGCGCAGTTATAAGAGAAAAAAGTTTGACGCGTGTCACAAGGACACTTGTAAAACCGATGTGTTCAGATTTAGCTCGTTTCGGTCTAAAACAACTTGTTTCGTTGGATTAAGCACTAATACATGCTTTTCGGGCAGTTATAAGAGAAAAAGTTTTGACGCGTATCACGTGGATACTTGTAAAACCGATGTGTTCAGATATAGCTCGTTTTGGTATAAAACAGCTTGTTTCGTTGTTTTAAGCACGAATACATGCTTTTCGCGCAGTTATAGAAGAAAAAGTTTTGACGCGTATTAGAGAGACTTGTAAAACCGATGTGTTGTGATTTAGCTCATTTCTGTCTAAAACAGCTTGTTTCGTTGTATTAAGCACGAATACATGCTTTTTGCGCAGTTATAAGAGAAAACGTTTTGACGCGCATCACAAGCACACTTGTAAAACCGATATGTTCAGATCTAGCTCGTTTTGGTCTAAAACAGCTTGTTTCGTTGTATAAAGCAAGAATACATGCTTTTCGCGCTGTTATAAGAGAAAACGTTTTGACGCGTATTAGGGAGACTTGTAAAACCGATGTGTTTTGATTTAGCTCGTTTCGGTCTAAAACAGCTTGTTTCGTTGTATTAAGCACGAATACATGCTTTTCGCGCAGTTATAAGAGAAAAAGTTTTGACGCGTATCAGAGGAAAACTTGTAAAACCGATGTGTTGTGATTTACCTCGTTTCGGTCTAAAACAGCTTGTTTCGTTGGTTTAAGCACGAATACATGCTTTTCGCGCAGTTATAAGAGAAAAAGTTTTGACGCGTATCACGTGGATACTTGTAAAACCGATGTGTTGTGATTTAGCTCGTTTCTGTCTAAAACCGGTTGTTTCGAAGTTTTAAGCACGAATACATGCTTTTCGCGCAGTTATAGAAGAAAACGTTTTGACGCGTATTAGGGAGACTTGTAAAACCGATGTGTTGTGATTTAGCTCTTTTCGGTCTAAAACAGCTTGTTTCGTTGTATAAAGCAAGAATACATGCTTTTCGCGCTGTTATAAGAGAAAAAGTTTTGACGCGTATCACGTGGATACTTGTAAAACCGATGTGTTCAGATATAGCTCGTTCTGGTATAAAACAGCTTGTTTCGTTGTTTTAGGCACGAATACATGCTTTTCGCGCAGTTATAGAAGGAAAAGTTTTGATGCGTATTAGAGACTTGTAAAACCGATGTGTTGTGATTTAGCTCGTTTCGGTCTAAAACAGCTTGTTTCGTTGTTTTAAGCACGAATACATGCTTTTCGCGCAGTTATAGAAGAAAACGTTTTGACGCGTATTAGAGAGACTTGTAAAACCGATGTGTTGTGATTTAGCTCGTTTCTGTCTAAAACAGCTTGTTTCGTTGTATTAAGCACGAATACATGCTTTTTGCGCAGTTATAAGAGAAAACGTTTTGACGCGTATCACATGCACACTTGTAAAACCGATATGTTGAGATCTAGCTCGTTTTGGTCTAAAACAGCTTGTTGCGTTGTATTAAGTACGAATACATGCTTTTCGCGCAGTTAAAAGAGAAAAAGTTTTGACGCTTATTAGAGGGACCCTTGTAAAACCGATGTGTTCAGATTTAGCTCATCTCGGTCTAAAACAGCTTGTTTCGTTGTTTTAAGCACGAATACATGCTTTTCGCGCAGTTATAAGAGAAAACGTTTTGACGCGTATCAGCGGAGAACTTGTAAAACCGATGTGTTGTGATTTAGCTCGTTTCGGTCTAAAACAGCTTGTTTCGTTGTATAAAGCAAGAATACATGCTTTTCGCGCTGTTATAAGAGAAAACGTTTTGACGCGTATTAGGGAGACTTGTAAAACCGATGTGTTGTGATTTAGCTCGTTTCGGTCTAAAACAGCTTGTTTCGTTGTATTAAGCACGAATACATGCTTTTCGCGCAGTTATAAGAGAAAAAGTTTTGACGTGTATCAGAGGAGAACTTGTAAAACCGATGTGTTGTGATTTAGCTCGTTTCGGTCTAAAACAGCTTGTTTCGTTGTATAAAGCAAGAATACATGCTTTTCGCGTTGTTATAAGAGAAAAAGTTTTGACGCGAATAGGGAGACTTGTAAAACCGATGTGTTGTGATTTAGCTCGTTTCGGTCTAAAAGAGATTGTTTCGTTGTATTAAGCACGAATACATGCTTTTCGCGCAGTTATAAGAGAAAAAGTTTTGACGCGTATCAGAGGAAAACTTGTGAAACCGATGTGTTGTGATTTACCTCGTTTCGGTCTAAAACAGCTTGTTTCGTTGGATTAAGCACGAATACATGCTTTTCGCGCAGTTATAAGAGAAAAAGTTTTGACGCGTATCACGTAGATACTTGTAAAACCGATGTGTTGTGATTTAGCTCGTTTCGGTCTAAAACCGCTTGTTTCGATGTTTGAAGCACGAATACATGCTTTTCACGCAGTTATAGAAGAAAACGTTTTGAAGCGTATCAGAGGAAAACTCGTAAAACCAATGTGTTCTGATTTAGCTCGTTTCTGTCTAAAACAGCTTGTTTCGTTGTATTAAGCACGAATACATGCTTTTTGCGCAGTTATAAGAGAAAACGTTTTGACGCGCATCACAAGCACACTTGTAAAACCGATATGTTCAGATCTAGCTCGTTTTGGTCTAAAACAGCTTGTTTCGTTGTATAAAGCAAGAATACATGCTTTTCGCGCTGTTATAAGAGAAAACGTTTTGACGCGTATTAGGGAGACTTGTAAAACCGATGTGTTTTGATTTAGCTCGTTTCGGTCTAAAACAGCTTGTTTCGTTGTATTAAGCACGAATACATGCTTTTCGCGCAGTTATAAGAGAAAAAGTTTTGACGCGTATCAGAGGAAAACTTGTAAAACCGATGTGTTGTGATTTACCTCGTTTCGGTCTAAAACAGCTTGTTTCGTTGGTTTAAGCACGAATACATGCTTTTCGCGCAGTTATAAGAGAAAAAGTTTTGACGCGTATCACGTGGATACTTGTAAAACCGATGTGTTGTGATTTAGCTCGTTTCTGTCTAAAACCGGTTGTTTCGAAGTTTTAAGCACGAATACATGCTTTTCGCGCAGTTATAGAAGAAAACGTTTTGACGCGTATTAGGGAGACTTGTAAAACCGATGTGTTGTGATTTAGCTCTTTTCGGTCTAAAACAGCTTGTTTCGTTGTATAAAGCAAGAATACATGCTTTTCGCGCTGTTATAAGAGAAAAAGTTTTGACGCGTATCACGTGGATACTTGTAAAACCGATGTGTTCAGATATAGCTCGTTCTGGTATAAAACAGCTTGTTTCGTTGTTTTAGGCACGAATACATGCTTTTCGCGCAGTTATAGAAGGAAAAGTTTTGATGCGTATTAGAGACTTGTAAAACCGATGTGTTGTGATTTAGCTCGTTTCGGTCTAAAACAGCTTGTTTCGTTGTTTTAAGCACGAATACATGCTTTTCGCGCAGTTATAGAAGAAAACGTTTTGACGCGTATTAGAGAGACTTGTAAAACCGATGTGTTGTGATTTAGCTCGTTTCTGTCTAAAACAGCTTGTTTCGTTGTATTAAGCACGAATACATGCTTTTTGCGCAGTTATAAGAGAAAACGTTTTGACGCGTATCACATGCACACTTGTAAAACCGATATGTTGAGATCTAGCTCGTTTTGGTCTAAAACAGCTTGTTGCGTTGTATTAAGTACGAATACATGCTTTTCGCGCAGTTAAAAGAGAAAAAGTTTTGACGCTTATTAGAGGGACCCTTGTAAAACCGATGTGTTCAGATTTAGCTCATCTCGGTCTAAAACAGCTTGTTTCGTTGTTTTAAGCACGAATACATGCTTTTCGCGCAGTTATAAGAGAAAACGTTTTGACGCGTATCAGCGGAGAACTTGTAAAACCGATGTGTTGTGATTTAGCTCGTTTCGGTCTAAAACAGCTTGTTTCGTTGTATAAAGCAAGAATACATGCTTTTCGCGCTGTTATAAGAGAAAACGTTTTGACGCGTATTAGGGAGACTTGTAAAACCGATGTGTTGTGATTTAGCTCGTTTCGGTCTAAAACAGCTTGTTTCGTTGTATTAAGCACGAATACATGCTTTTCGCGCAGTTATAAGAGAAAAAGTTTTGACGTGTATCAGAGGAGAACTTGTAAAACCGATGTGTTGTGATTTAGCTCGTTTCGGTCTAAAACAGCTTGTTTCGTTGTATAAAGCAAGAATACATGCTTTTCGCGTTGTTATAAGAGAAAAAGTTTTGACGCGAATAGGGAGACTTGTAAAACCGATGTGTTGTGATTTAGCTCGTTTCGGTCTAAAAGAGATTGTTTCGTTGTATTAAGCACGAATACATGCTTTTCGCGCAGTTATAAGAGAAAAAGTTTTGACGCGTATCAGAGGAAAACTTGTGAAACCGATGTGTTGTGATTTACCTCGTTTCGGTCTAAAACAGCTTGTTTCGTTGGATTAAGCACGAATACATGCTTTTCGCGCAGTTATAAGAGAAAAAGTTTTGACGCGTATCACGTAGATACTTGTAAAACCGATGTGTTGTGATTTAGCTCGTTTCGGTCTAAAACCGCTTGTTTCGATGTTTGAAGCACGAATACATGCTTTTCACGCAGTTATAGAAGAAAACGTTTTGAAGCGTATCAGAGGAAAACTCGTAAAACCAATGTGTTCTGATTTAGCTCGTTTCGGTCTAAAACAGCTTGTTTCGTTGAATTAATCACGAATACATGCTTTTCGCGCAGTTATAGAAGAAAAAGTTTTGACGCTTATTAGAGGGACCCTTGTAAAACCGATGTGTTCAGATTTAGCTCATCTCGGACTAAAACAGCTTGTTTCGTTGTTTTAAGCACGAATACATGCTTTTCGCGCAGTTACAAGAGAAAAAGTTTTGACACGTATCAGAGGAACACTTGTAAAACCGATGTGCTGTGATTTAGCTCGTTTCGGACTAAAACAGCTTGTTTCGTTGTATTAAGCACGAATACATGCTTTTCGCGCAGTTATAAGAGAAAAAGTTTTGACGCGTATCAGAGAACTTGTAAAACCGATGTGTTGTGATTTAGCTCATTTCGGTCTAAAACAGCTTGTTTCGTTGTATAAAGCAAGAATACATGCTTTTCGCGCTGTTATAAGAGAACACGTTTTGACGCGTATTAGGGAGACTTGTAAAACCGATGTGTTGTGATTTAGCTCGTTTCGGTCTAAAACAGCTTGTTTCGTTGTATTAAGCACGAATACATGCTTTTCGCGCAGTTATAAGAGAAAAAGTTTTGACGTGTATCAGAGGAGAACTTGTAAAACCGATGTGTTGTGATTTAGCTCGTTTCGGTCTAAAACAGCTTGTTTCGTTGTATAAAGCAAGAATACATGCTTTTCGCGCTGTTATAAGAGAAAAAGTTTTGACGCGAATAGGGAGACTTGTAAAACCGATGTGTTGTGATTTAGCTCGTTTCGGTCTAAAACAGCTTGTTTCGTTGTATAAAGCAAGAATACATGCTTTTCGCGCTGTTATAAGAGAAAAAGTTTTGACGCGTATTACGTAGATACTTGTAAAACCGATGTGTTGTGATTTAGCTCGTTTCGGTTTAAAACAGCTTGTTTCGTTGAATTCATCACGAATACATGCTTTTCGCGCAGTTATAGAAGAAAAAGTTTTGACGCTTATTAGAGGGACACTTGTAAAACCGATGTGTTCATATTTAGCTCATATCGGTCTAGAACAGCTTGTTTCGTTGTTTTAAGCACGAATACATGCTTTTCGCGCAGTTATAAGAGAAAAAGTTTTGACCCGTATCAGAGTAACACTTGTAAAACCGATGTGCTGCGATTTAGCTCGTTTCGGTCTAAAACAGCTTGTTTCGTTGTATAAAGCAAGAATACATGCTTTTCGCGCTGTTATAAGAGAAAACGTTTTGACGCGTATTAGGGAGACTTGTAAAACCGATGTGTTTTGATTTAGCTCGTTTCGGTCTAAAACAGCTTGTTTCGTTGTATTAAGCACGAATACATGCTTTTCGCGCAGTTATAAGAGAAAAAGTTTTGACGCGTATCAGAGGAAAACTTGTAAAACCGATGTGTTGTGATTTACCTCGTTTCGGTCTAAAACAGCTTGTTTCGTTGGTTTAAGCACGAAAACATGCTTTTCGCGCAGTTATAAGAGAAAAAGTTTTGACGCGTATCACGTGGATACTTGTAAAACCGATGTGTTGTGATTTAGCTCGTTTCGGTCTAAAACCGCTTGTTTCGAAGTTTTAAGCACGAATACATACTTTTCGCGCAGTTATAGAAGAAAACGTTTTGACGCGTATTAGGGAGACTTCTAAAACCGATGTGTTGTGATTTAGCTCGTTTCGGTCTAAAACAGCTTGTTTCGTTGTATTAAGCACGAATACATGCTTTTCGCGCAGTTATAAAAGAAAAAGTTTTGACGCGTACCAGAGGAAAACTTGTAAAACCAATGTGTTGTGATTTAGCTCGTTTCGGTCTAAAACAGCTTGTTTAGTTGGATTAATCACGAATGCATGCTTTTCGCGCAGTTATAAGAGAAAAAGTTTTGACGCGTGTCACAAGGACACTTGTAAAACCGATGTGTTCAGATTTAGCTCGTTTCGGTCTAAAACAGCTTGTTTCGTTGGATTAAGCACGAATACATGCTTTTCGCGCAGTTATAAGAGAAAAAGTTTTGACGCGTATCACGTGGATACTTGTAAAACCGATGTGTTCAGATAGAGCTCGTTCTGGTATAAAACAGCTTGTTTCGTTGTTTTAGGCACGAATACATGCTTTTCGCGCAGTTATAGAAGGAAAAGTTTTGACGCGTATTAGAGACTTGTAAAACCGATGTGTTGTGATTTAGCTCGTTTCGGTCTAAAACAGCTTGTTTCGTTGTTTTAAGCACGAATACATGCTTTTCGCGCAGTTATAGAAGAAAAAGTTTTGACGCGTATTAGAGAGACTTGTAAAACCGATGTGTTGTGATTTAGCTCGTTTCTGTCTAAAACAGCTTGTTTCGTTGTATTAAGCACGAATACATGCTTTTTGCGCAGTTATAAGAGAAAACGTTTTGACGCGTATCACATGCACACTTGTAAAACCGATATGTTCAGATCTAGCTCGTTTTGGTCTAAAACAGCTTGTTGCGTTGTATTAAGTACGAATAGATGCTTTTCGCGCAGTTATAAGAGAAAAAGTTTTGACGCGTATCAGAGGAACACTCGTAAAACAAGTGTTGTGATTTAGCTCGTTTCGGTCTAAAACAACTTGTTTCGTTGGATTCATCACGAATACATGCTTTTCGCGCAGTTATAGAAGAAAACGTTTTGACGCTTATTAGAGGGACCCTTGTAAAACCGATGTGTTCAGATTTAGCTCATCTCGGTCTAAAACAGCTTGTTTCGTTGTTTTAAGCACGAATACATGCTTTTCGCGCAGTTATAAGAGAAAACCTTTTGACGCGTATCAGCGGAGAACTTGTAAAACCGATGTGTTGTGATTTAGCTCGTTTCGGTCTAAAACAGCTTGTTTCGTTGTATAAAGCAAGAATACATGCTTTTCGCGCTGTTATAAGAGAAAAAGTTTTGAAGCGTATTAGGGAGACTTGTAAAACCGATGTGTTGTGATTTAGCTCGTTTAGGTCTAAAACAGCTTGTTTCGTTGTATTAAGCACGAATACATGCTTTTCGCGCAGTTATAAGAGAAAACGTTTTGACGCGTATCAGGGGAAAACTTGTAAAACCGATGTGTTGTGATTTACCTCGTTTCGGTCTAAAACAGCTTGTTTCGGTGGATTAAGCACGAATACATGCTTTTCGCGCAGTTATAAGAGAAAAAGTTTTGACGCGTATCACGTGGTAACTTGTAAAACCGATGTGTTGTGATTTAGCTCGTTTCGGTCTAAAACCGCTTGTTTCGATGTTTTAAGCAAGAATACATGCTTTTCGCGCAGTTATAGAAGAAAACGTTTTGACGCGTATTAGGGAGACTTGTAAAACCGATGTGTTGTGATTTAGCTCGTTTCGGTCTAAAACAACTTGTTTCGTTGTTTTAAGCACGAATACATGCTTTTCGCGCAGTTATAGAAGAAAAAGTTTTGACGCGTATTAGAGAGACTTGTAAAACCGATGTGTTGTGATTTAGCTCGTTTCTGTCTAAAACAGCTTGTTTCGTTGTATTAAGCACGAATACATGCTTTTTGCGCAGTTATAAGAGAAAACGTTTTGACGCGTATCACATGCACACTTGTACAACCGATATGTTCAGATCTAGCTCGTTTTGGTCTAAAACAGCTTGTTTCGCTGTATTAAGCACGAATACATGCTTTTCGCGCAGTTATAAGAGAAAAAGTTTTGACGCGTATCAGAGGAAAACTTGTAAAACTGATGTGTTGTGATTTAGCTCGTTTCTGTCTAAAACAGCTTGTTTTGTTGTATTAAGCACGAATACATGCTTTTTGCGCAGTTATAAGAGAAAACGTTTTGACGCGTATCACATGCACACTTGTAAAACCGATATGTTCAGATCTAGCTCGTTTTGGTCTAAAACAGCTTGTTTCGTTGTATTAAGCACGAATACATGCTTTCCACGGAGTTATAAGAGAAAAAGTTTTGACGCGTATCAGAGGAAAACTTGTAAAACTGATGTTTTGATTTAGCTCGTTTCGGTCTAAAACAGCTTGTTTCGTTGTATTAAGCACGAATACATGCTTTTCACGCAGTTATAAGAGAAAAGGTTTGACGCGTATCAGAGGAACACTCGTAAAACCAATGTGTTGTGATTTAGCTCGTTTCGGTCTAAAACAGCTTGTTTCGTTGGATTCATCAGGAATACATGCTTTTCGCGCAGTTATAGAAGAAAAAGTTTTGACGCTTATTAGAGGGACCCTTGTAAAACCGATGTGTTCAGATTTAGCTCATCTCGGTCTAAAACAGCTTGTTTCGTTGTTTTAAGCACGAATACATGCTTTTCGCGCAGTTACAAGAGAAAAAGTTTTGACGCGTATCAGAGGAAAACTTGTGAAACCGATGTGTTGTGATTTACCTCGTTTCGGTCTAAAACAACTTGTTTCGTTGGATTAAGCACGAATACATGCTTTTCGCGCAGTTATAAGAGAAAAAGTTTTGACGCCTATCACGTAGATACTTGTAAAACCGATGTGTTGTGATTTAGCTCGTTTCGGTCTAAAACAGCTTGTTTCGTTGTTTTAAGCACGAATACATGCTTTTCGCGCAGTTATAAGAGAAAACGTATTGACGCGTATCAGAGGAAAACTTGTGAAACCGATATGTTGTGATTTACCTCGTTTCGGTCTAAAACAACTTGTTTCGTTGGATTAAGCACGAATACATGCTTTTCGCGCAGTTATAAGAGAAAAAGTTTTGACGCGTATCACGTAGATACTTGTAAAACCGATGTGTTGTGATTTAGCTCGTTTCGGTCTAAAACCGCTTGTTTCGATGTTTGAAGCACGAATACATGCTTTTCGAGCAGTTATAGAAGAAAACGTTTTGACGCGTATCAGAGGAACACTCGTAAAACCAATGTGTTGTGATTTAGCTCGTTTCGGTCTAAAACAGCTTGTTTCGTTGAATTAATCACGAATACATGCTTTTCGCGCAGTTATAGAAGAAAAAGTTTTGACGCTTATTAGAGGGACTCTTGTAAAACCGATGTGTTCAGATTTAGCTCATCTCGGTCTAAAACAGCTTGTTTCGTTGTTTTAAGCACGAATACATGCTTTTCGCGCAGTTACAAGAGAAAAAGGTTTGACGCGTATCAGAGGAACACCTGTGAAACCGATGTGCTGTTATTTAGCTCGTTTCGGACTAAAACACCTTGTTTCGTTGTATTAAGCACGAATACATGCTTTTCGCGCAGTTATAAGAGAAAAAGTTTTGACGCGGATCAGAGAACTTGTAAAACCGATGTGTTGTGATTTAGCTCGTTTCGGTCTAAAACAGCTTGTTTCGTTGTATAAAGCAAGAATACATGCTTTTCG
This sequence comes from Amblyomma americanum, assembly GCF_052857255.1. NCBI lineage: Eukaryota > Metazoa > Arthropoda > Arachnida > Ixodida > Ixodidae > Amblyomma > Amblyomma americanum. The sequence continues at coordinate 246,869 of NW_027526489.1, read as the reverse complement.
CGCTGTTATAAGAGAAAACGTTTTGACGCGTATTAGGGAGACTTGTAAAACCGATGTGTTGTGATTTAGCTCGTTTCGGTCTAAAACAGCTTGTTTCGTTGTATTAAGCACGAATACATGCTTTTCGCGCAGTTATAAGAGAAAAAGTTTTGACGTGTATCAGAGGAGAACTTGTAAAACCGATGTGTTGTGATTTAGCTCGTTTCGGTCTAAAACAGCTTGTTTCGTTGTATAAAGCAAGAATACATGCTTTTCGCGCTGTTATAAGAGAAAAAGTTTTGACGCGAATAGGGAGACTTGTAAAACCGATGTGTTGTGATTTAGCTCGTTTCGGTCTAAAACAGCTTGTTTCGTTAAATTAAGCACGAATACATGCTTTTCGCGCAGTTATAAGAGAAAAAGTTTTGACGCGTATCACGTAGATACTTGTAAAACCGATGTGTTGTGATTTGGCTCGTTTCGGTCTAAAACCGCTTGTTTCGATATTTGAAGCACGAATACATGCTTTTCGCGCAGTTATAGAAGAAAACGTTTTGACGCGTGTCAGAGGAACACTCGTAAAACCAATGTGTTGTGATTTAGCTCGTTTCGGTCTAAAACAGCTTGTTTCGTTGAATTCATCACGAATACATGCTTTTCGCGCAGTTATAGAAGAAAAAGTTTTGACGCTTATTAGAGGGACACTTGTAAAACCGATGTGTTCATATTTAGCTCATATCGGTCTAGAACAGCTTGTTTCGTTGTTTTAGGCATGAATACATGCTTTTCGCGCAGTTATAAGAGAAAAAGTTTTGACGCGTATCAGAGGAACACTTGTAAAACCGATGTGCTGTGATTTAGCTCTTTTCGGTCTAAAACAGCTTGTTTCGTTGTATAAAGCAAGAATACATGCTTTTCGCGCTGTTATAAGAGAAAAAGTTTTGACGCGTATGAGGGAGACGTAAAACCGATGTGTTGTGATTTAGCTCGTTTCGGTCTAAAACAGCTTGTTTCGTTGTATTAAGCACGAATACATGCTTTTCGCGCAGTTATAAGAGAAAAAGTTTTGACGCGTATCACGTAGATACTTGTAAAACCGATGTGTTGTGATTTAGCTCGTTTCGGTCTAAAACCGCTTGTTTCGATGTTTGAAGCACGAATACATTCTTTTCGCGCAGTTATAGAAGAAAACGTTTTGACGCGTATCAGAGGAACACTCGTAAAACCAATGTGTTGTGATTTAGCTCGTTTCGGTCTAAAACAGCTTGTTTCGTTGGATTCATCAGGAATACATGCTTTTCGCGCAGTTATAGAAGAAAAAGTTTTGACGCTTATTAGAGGGACCCTTGTAAAACCGATGTGTTCAGATTTAGCTCATCTCGGTCTAAAACAGCTTGTTTCGTTGTTTTAAGCACGAATACATGCTTTTCGCGCAGTTACAAGAGAAAAAGTTTTGACGCGTATCAGAGGAAAACTTGTGAAATCGATGTGTTGTGATTTACCTCGTTTCGGTCTAAAACAACTTGTTTCTTTGGATTAAGCACGAATACATGCTTTTCGCGCAGTTATAAAAGAAAAAGTTTTGACGCCTATCACGTAGATACTTGTAAAACCGATGTGTTGTGATTTAGCTCGTTTCGGTCTAAAACAGCTTGTTTCGTTGTTTTAAGCACGAATACATGCTTTTCGCGCAGTTATAAGAGAAAAAGTTTTGACGCGTATCAGAGGAAAACTTGTGAAACCGATGTGTTGTGATTTACCTCGTTTCGGTCTAAAACAACTTGTTTCGTTGGATTAAGCAAGAATACATGCTTTTCGCGCAGTTATAAGAGAAAAAGTTTTGACGCGTATCACGTAGATACTTGTAAAACCGATGTGTTGTGATTTAGCTCGTTTCGGTCTAAAACCGCTTGTTTCGATGTTTGAAGCACGAATACATGCTTTTCGCGCAGTTATAGAAGAAAACGTTTTGACGCGTATCAGAGGAACACTCGTAAAACCAATGTGTTGTGATTTAGCTCGTTTCGGTCTAAAACAGCTTGTTTCGTTGAATTAATCACGAATACATGCTTTTCGCGCAGTTATAGAAGAAAAAGTTTTGACGCTTATTAGAGGGACTCTTGTAAAACCGATGTGTTCAGATTTAGCTCATCTCGGTCTAAAACAGCTTGTTTCGTTGTTTTAAGCACGAATACATGCTTTTCGCGCAGTTACAAGAGAAAACGTTTTGACGCGTATCAGAGGAACACTTCTAAAACCGATGTGCTGTGATTTAGCTCGTTTCGGACTAAAACAGCTTGTTTCGTTGTATAAAGCAAGAATACATGCTTTTCGCGCTGTTATAAGAGAAAACGTTTTGACGCGTATTAGGGAGACTTGTAAAACCGATGTGTTGTGATTTAGCTCGTTTCGGTCTAAAACAGCTTGTTTCGTTGTATTAAGCACGAATACATGCTTTTCGCGCAGTTATAAGAGAAAAAGTTTTGACGCGTATCACGTAGATACTTGTAAAACCGATGTGTTGTGATTTAGCTCGTTTCGGTCTAAAACAGCTTGTTTCGTTAGATTAAGCACGAATACATGCTTTTCGCGCAGTTATAAGAGAAAAAGTTTTGACGCGTATCACGTAGATACTTGTAAAACCGATGTGTTGTGATTTAGCTCGTTTCGGTCTAAAACCGCTTGTTTCGTTGTATAAAGCAAGAATACATGCTTTTCGCGCTGTTATAAGAGAAAACGTTTTGACGCGTAGTAGGGAGACTTGTAAAACCGATGTGTTGTGATTTAGCTCGTTTCGGTCTAAAACAGCTTGTTTCGTTGTATTAAGCACGAATACATGCTTTTCGCGCAGTTATAAGAGAGAAAGTTTTGACGTGTATCAGAGGAGAACTTGTAAAACCGATGTGTTGTGATTTAGCTCGTTTCGGTCTAAAACAGCTTGTTTCGTTGTATAAAGCAAGAATACATGCTTTTCGCGCTGTTATAAGAGAAAAAGTTTTGACGCGAATAGGGAGACTTTTAAAACCGATGTGTTGTGATTTAGCTCGTTTCGGTCTAAAACCGCTTGTTTCGATGTTTGAAGCACGAATACATGCTTTTCGCGCAGTTATAGAAGAAAACGTTTTGACGCGTATCAGAGGAACACTCGTAAAACCAATGTGTTGTGATTTAGCTCGTTTCGGTCTAAAACAGCTTGTTTCGTTGGATTCATCACGAATACATGCTTTTCGCGCAGTTATAGAAGAAAAAGTTTTGACGCTTATTAGAGGGACACTTGTAAAACCGATGTGTTCATATTTAGCTCATATCGGTCTAGAACAGCTTGTTTCGTTGTTTTAGGCACGAATACATGCTTTTCGAGCAGTTATAAGAGAAAAAGTTTTGACGCGTATCAGAGGAACACTTGTAAAACCGATGTGCTGTGATTTAGCTCTTTTCGGTCTAAAACAGCTTGTTTCGTTGTATAAAGCAAGAATACATGCTTTTCGCGCTGTCATAAGAGAAAAAGTTTTGACGCTTATTAGGGAGACGTAAAACCGATGTGTTGTGATTTAGCTCGTTTCGGTCTAAAACAGCTTGTTTCGTTGTATTAAGCACGAATACATGCTTTTCGCGCAGTTATAAGAGAAAAAGTTTTGACGCGTATCACGTAGATACTTGTAAAACCGATGTGTTGTGATTTAGCTCGTTTCGGTCTAAAACCGCTTGTTTCGATGTTTGAAGCACGAATACATTCTTTTCGCGCAGTTATAGAAGAAAACGTTTTGACGCGTATCAGAGGAACACTCGTAAAACCAATGTGTTGTGATTTAGCTCGTTTCGGTCTAAAACAGCTTGTTTCGTTGAATTCATCACGAATATATGCTTTTCGCGCAGTTATAGAAGAAAAAGTTTTGACGCTTATTAGAGGGACACTTGTAAAACCGATGTGTTCATATTTAGCTCATATCGGTCTAGAACAGCTTGTTTCGTTGTTTTAAGCACGAATACATGCCTTTCGCGCAGTTATAAGAGAAAAAGTTTTGACGCGTATCAGAGGAACACTTGTAAAACCGATGTGCTGTATTTTAGCTCGTTTCGGTCTAAAACAGCTTGTTTCGTTGTATAAAGCAAGAATACATGCTTTTCGCGCTGTTATAAGAGAAAACGTTTTGACGCGTATTAGGGAGACTTGTAAAACCGATGTGTTTTTATTTAGCTCGCTTCGGTCTAAAACAGCTTGTTTCGTTGTATTAAGCACGAATACAGGCTTTTCGCGCAGTTATTAGAGAAAAAGTTTTGACGCGTATCAGAGGAAAACTTGTAAAACCGATGTGTTGTGATTTACCTCGTTTCGGTCTAAAACAGCTTGTTTCGTTGGTTTAAGCACGAATACATGCTTTTCGCGCAGTTATAAGAGAAAAAGTTTTGACGCGTATCACGTGGATACTTGTAAAACCGATGTGTTGTGATTTAGCTCTTTTCGGTCTAAAACCGCTTGTTTCGAAGTTTTAAGCACGAATACATGCTTTTCGCGCAGTTATTGAAGAAAACGTTTTGACGCGTATTAGGGAGGCTTGTAAAACCGATGTGTTGTGATTTAGCTCGTTTCGGTCTAAAACAGCTTGTTTCGTTGCATTAAGCACGAATACATGCTTTTCGCGCAGTTATAAAAGAAAAAGTTTTGACGCGTACCAGAGGAAAACTTGTTAAACCAATGTGTTGTGATTTAGCTCGTTTCGGTCTAAAACAGCTTGTTTCGTTGGATTAATCACGAATGCATGCTTTTCGCGCAGTTATAAGAGAAAAAGTTTTGACGCGTGTCACAAGGACACTTGTAAAACCGATGTGTTCAGATTTAGCTCGTTTCGGTCTAAAACAGCTTGTTTCGTTGGATTAAGCACGAATACATGCTTTTCGCGCAGTTATAAGAGAAAAAGTTTTGACGCGTATCACGTGGATACTTGTAAAACCGATGTGTTCAGATATAGCTCGTTCTGGTATAAAACAGCTTGTTTCATTGTTTTAAGCACGAATACATGCTTTTCGCGCAGTTATAGAAGGAAAAGTTTTGACGCGTATTAGAGACTTGTAAAACCGATGTGTTGTGATTTAGCTCGTTTCGGTCTAAAACAGCTTGTTTCGTTGTTTTAAGCACGAATACATGCTTTTCGCGCAGTTATAGAAGAAAAAGTTTTGACGCGTATTAGAGAGACTTGTAAAACCGATGTGTTGTGATTTAGCTCGTTTCTGTCTAAAACAGCTTGTTTCGTTGTATTAAGCACGAATACATGCTTTTTGCGCAGTTATAAGAGAAAACGTTTTGACGCGTATCACTTGCACACTTGTAAAACCGATATGTTCAGATCTAGCTCGTTTTGGTCTAAAACAGCTTGTTGCGTTGTATTAAGTACGAATACATGCTTTTCGCGCAGTTATAAGAGAAAAAGTTTTGACGCGTATCAGAGGAACACTCGTAAAACCAGTGTTGTGATTTAGCTCGTTTCGGTCTAAAACAGCTTGTTTCGTTGGATTCATCAGGAATACATGCTTTTCGCGCAGTTATAGAAGAAAAAGTTTTGACGCTTATTAGAGGGACCCTTGTAAAACCGATGTGTTCAGATTTAGCTCATCTCGGTCTAAAACAGCTTGTTTCGTTGTTTTAAGCACGAATACATGCTTTTCGCGCAGTTATAAGAGAAAACGTTTTGACGCGTATCAGAGGAGAACTTGTAAAACCGATGTGTTGTGATTTAGCTCGTTTCGGTCTAAAACAGCTTGTTTCGTTGTATAAAGCAAGAATACATGCTTTTCGCGCTGTTATAAGAGAAAAAGTTTTGAAGCGTATTAGGGAGACTTGTAAAACCGATGTGTTGTGATTTAGCTCGTTTAGGTCTAAAACAGCTTGTTTCGTTGTATTAAGCACGAATACATGCTTTTCGCGCAGTTATAAGAGAAAACGTTTTGACGCGTATCAGGGGAAAACTTGTAAAACCGATGTGTTGTGATTTACCTCGTTTCGGTCTAAAACAGCTTGTTTTGTTGGATTAAGCACGAATACATGCTTTTCGCGCAGTTATAAGAGAAAAAGTTTTGACGCGTATCACGTGGTAACTTGTAAAACCGATGTGTTGTGATTTAGCTCGTTTCGGTCTAAAACCGCTTGTTTCGATGTTTTAAGCACGAATACATGCTTTTCGCGCAGTTATAGAAGAAAACGTTTTGACCCGTATTAGGGAGACTTGTAAAACCGATGTGTTGTGATTTAGCTCGTTTCGGTCTAAAACAGCTTGTTTCGTTGTTTTAAGCACGAATACATGCTTTTCACGCAGTTATAGAAGAAAAAGTTTTGACGCGTATTAGAGAGACTTGTAAAACCGATGTGTTGTGATTTAGCTCGTTTCTGTCTAAAACAGCTTGTTTCGTTGTATTAAGCACGAATACATGCTTTTTGCGCAGTTATAAGAGAAAACGTTTTGACGCGTATCACATGCACACTTGTAAAACCGATATGTTCAGATCTAGCTCGTTTTGGTCTAAAACAGCTTGTTTCGCTGTATTAAGCACGAATACATGCTTTTCGCGCAGTTATAAGAGAAAAAGTTTTGACGCGTATCAGAGGAAAACTTGTAAAACTGATGTGTTGTGATTTAGCTCGTTTCTGTCTAAAACAGCTTGTTTCGTTGTATTAAGCACGAATACATGATTTTCGCGCAGTTATAAGAGAAAAAGTTTTGACGCGTATCAGAGGAACACTCGTAAAACCAATGTGTTGTGATTTAGCTCGTTTCGGTCTAAAACAGCTTGTTTCGTTGGATTCATCAGGAATACATGCTTTTCACGCAGTTATAGAAGAAAAAGTTTTGACGCTTATTAGAGGGACCCTTGTAAAACCGATGTGTTCAGATTTAGCTCATCTCGGTCTAAAACAGCTTGTTTCGTTGTTTTAAGCACGAATACATGCTTTTCGCGCAGTTATAAGAGAAAAAGATTTGACGCGTATCAGAGGAACTTGTAAAACCGATGTGCTGTGATTTAGCCCGTTTCGAACTAAAACAGCTTGTTTCGTTGGATTAATCACGAATGCATGCTTTTCGCGCAGTTATAGGAGAAAAAGTTTTGACGCGTGTCACAAGGACACTTGTAAAACCGATGTGTTCAGATTTAGCTCGTTTCGGTCTAAAACAGCTTGTTTCGTTGGATTAAGCACGAATACATGCTTTTCGCGCAGTTATAAGAGAAAAAGTTTTGACGCGTATCACATGGATACTTGTAAAACCGATGTGTTCAGATATAGCTCGTTCTGGTATAAAACAGCTTGTTTCGTTGGCAGCAGGGGACAGCGAAGAACGCACCGCTTGACGCACCTCTTCTTGTTGTCACAGATAAAGGCCCCAGCATCTAGCTGATCTGCATCTGCGCACGGCTCCACGTGGCTGCGCCCGGAATCGTGATATCAGCCTTCGCTGACGTCACGGCACTGCAACACCACCAGGGGCTTGGCCTACAAATACGGGACGCTCTCACGGACAGGGCCACTTGGGAGCAGGGGACAGCGAAGAACGCACCGCTTGACGCACCTCTTCTTGTTGTCACAGATAAAGGCCCCAGCATCTAGCTGATCTGCATCTGCGCACGGCTCCACGTGGCTGCGCCCGGAATCGTGATATCAGCCTTCGCTGACGTCACGGCACTGCAACACCACCAGGGGCTTGGCCTACAAATACGGGACGCTCTCACGGACAGGGCCACTTGGCAGCAGGGGACAGCGAAGAACGCACCGCTTGACGCACCTCTTCTTGTTGTCACAGATAAAGGCCCCAGCATCTAGCTGATCTGCATCTGCGCACGGCTCCACGTGGCTGCGCCCGGAATCGTGATATCAGCCTTCGCTGACGTCACGGCACTGCAACACCACCAGGGGCTTGGCCTACAAATACGGGACGCTCTCACGGACAGGGCCACTTGGCAGCAGGGGACAGCGAAGAACGCACCGCTTGACGCACCTCTTCTTGTTGTCACAGATTGGAAACTGTATTTTTCTTTTTTTTTCTTCTTCTCAAAACTGCTGTCTCACTGCTGCCAATATTGATTGTTCTGTGTGTTTGTGCGTGAGAGCTTGATAAAATGAATAGCGAGCTACGCGATTTCAAAGAGCAGTTTGAGAGGGAAATGAAGAAATTCAAAAGACAGATTGAGCAGCAGCTGAAAACGGAGCTGCAAGAAGTGAAAAAGAGCCTTGAATTTTTAAATGAACAGTATGAGCAGACGAAAAACCAAAATGAGCTGCTAGAGAAGGAAAATAAAGCACTGAAGAAAGAAAACGATGCTTTGAAAAGTGAGTACCGAAATGCAAAGAAACAAATTGATGACCATGAGACCAGAATCCTCACAAGTGAACAGTACTCTCGAAACCGCAACTTGGAAATTAAAGGGATTAAGGAAGAAAAAGATGAGAATATTGTCACATTACTAGGTCACATTGGCACTGCTTTGAATGAGCCCGTGACTGCAAATGACATTGAAGTCTGCCACAGGGTTAAAACTCGAAATGAAAATGCAGTTCCTAACATAATCGTGCAATTCAAGCACCGATCAAAACGTGACTCAGTGCTCCAGAGGGCAAGAAAGGTTAGGCTTTCCACTACTGACATTGGGTGGTCAGATGAAAACCCCATATATGTAAATGAACATCTTTGCCCGGTGCTGAAGAAGCTAATGTTTAAAGCTGTCGAAAAAAAGAAAGCCTGTGGTTGGAAATTTGTGTGGGTAAGGGACGGAAAGATTTTCGCCCGCCAAGAAGAAGCGTCGACAGTAATCCACATCAGAAATGAGCAAGATGTTGAAAAGATAGTGTGACCGCATCAATATGCAGCCTAGACCGTTGCCGTCATCAGAAATGGCGATGGAACCTCATGAAGTAAATCACATTGCTGCCTCTGAGAACATAAATGGAATTAAGTGCTTTCACCTTAATATAAGATCAGTGCGCAATAAACAAGATTTTCTTAATATTCTACTAGAAAAATTTAATTTCGATTTTGAGGTAATAATGCTTACAGAAACTTGGCTTCATTCAGAGTGTGATAATATCACTGATGACAGGTACAATACATTTTGTCTGAATCGAACTCGGAAAGGTGGTGGCGGTCTGTTGTTGCACGTAAAAAAATGTATCGAGTGTGATGTGCTTGATCAGTTTTCTATTGTTTCCGATGATGTAGAGTGCCTTGCTGCAATAAGTCAAAGGTATCTTATAGTTGTCATGTATCGTCCTCCTAATGGAGTAGTTGACTCTTTTCTTCGTCACCTTGAAGACATCCTAAACTATGCAAGCAATAACAACCTCAACTTGTTTTTGGGTGGTGATTTCAATATTGATCTGATGACTAAATCCAACACTCAGCAGTGCTTACAAACCTTACTCCTATCACACTCCTGCCACAATGTGATCAAAGACGCTACACGTATAACAACAACGTCGTGTACCTTATTGGATGTCTTTGTCACAAACATCCCTGAACACGAAGTTTTTGGTGGCGTTATCACGTCCGGCATAAGTGACCACTTGCCTATTTTCTTACTCGCTAAAAATGCGCTAAGGAAACATGCGGACGGAGCCAATGTAATTAAAGCATTTCAAGAAATTAATGAAAAAACTTTGAACACATTTCGCACAAACCTTTCTGCGGTAAACTGGGAACCAGTGTATAGCTCCTCGAGCGCCGATGGTGCTTATGAACTTTTTTTGAGATTGTTTATTGATGCATACTCAAGTTCATTTCCAATGAAAACATGCAAAAAAAGAAGAAAAATTCGAAAACCTTGGATCAATAACGATTGTTTGAAATTAATAAGAAAAAAAGAAAAGCTATTCACTAGGTTCTTAAACACTCGCAATCTGAAAGACTGGGAAATTTTTAAAAGGCATAGAAACAAAACTAATGCTAAGCTGCGAAAGGCAAAACAGGTTTATTTATGTAACTACTTTGAAGTTGGTAGTGCCCCAAAAGCTGAACATATGTGGAAAAAAATTAATGTGCTGCTAAATAGAGTTCCCGTAAAGGAAAATATTAATGAAATCATATTAAACAATAAAGTCATTAAGGGAGCGATGCTAGCAGAGGAATTTAATACCTTTTTTCTAAACTTGGTCACCAGCACACATTCCTCGGAGGCAATAAATGGAATGATTAGAAACCCACAAAGTTTTTACATTGACCCTACAAGCGAGACTGAGGTCTGTGCTGTGTACCATTCACTGAAAAACAGCTTTGCTTGTGATATTGATAATATCCAGATCAAACCAGTAAAATATGCACTAGACCTCATTTTGTCGCCGCTCACATACTTGTACAATATTTGCCTCTCAACAGGCACTTTCCCCAGGAAGATGCAAATCGCTAAGGTAGTCCCTATATTTAAAAAAGGGGACAAAAATAATCTGACAAACTATCGGCCAATTTCCATCCTGCCAGTCTTCTCAAAAGGTCTAGAAAAACTCATCCACATACGAATTACCAAGTTTGCCACTAAACATAATTTAATTAATCCCACTCAGTTTGGCTTTAGAAAAGGAATGTCCACAGAATATGCTCTTTTGGCTCAAAAAGAAATAATTTTGAAAGCAATCGAAGAAAAATATGTAATTGCAGGTGTATATATAGACTTTTCGAAGGCATTCGATAGCATAAACCATGTTACTTTGTTAAAAAAACTGGAAGTATATGGAATACGTGGAATACCTCTCGAACTCCTAAAGTCTTACCTCGAAAACAGAATGCAGTGCGTTTCCATACAGGAAATTCTATCCTCTTGCCAGCCAATAAAAGCAGGTGTCCCCCAAGGCAGCATACTTGGTCCCCTATTATTTAACTTGTACACAAATGATATTACGTGCATTAGTAGCAACGCAGAATACGTAACATATGCAGACGACACGACAATATTTTTTCGCAGTCGTTCCTATCATTCTCTTCAATCCGAAATAAACAGCACTCTGGAAAAACTGACCACCTGGAGCGAAATAAACTCTTTACAGATTAATGCTAATAAAACAAAGGCCATTATTTTCACTACCAGACAAGCAGCCAGCGCTCCAGAGATGACGTTCACTTTAGGCGACGCAGATGTAGAAATCGTAGATTCTGTAAAATGTCTTGGTGTCCACTTTCACAAAAATATGTCCTGGGACACGCACATTGACCACGTTACCACACAGATAGCAAAAGCTGCTGGGGTCATAACTAAATATAAATCGTTCTTACCGACGGCCGTTAAATTACACATTTACAATTCACTTTTCCTTTCACATGTTAACTACTGTCTCTTAGTGTGGGGTAAAACAACACTTGGTAATTTAAATCGCATACATGTCCTACAGAAAAGAGCGATCCGCAGCATAGCAAATGTTCATTATCGTGAACATACATCCGAACTTTTCACTAAATTTGACATTCTTTCCATCCATCATATGTACTCATTCTACCTCGCAAAGCGATATAAGCATGACTCGCTTGAAATTCTCCGTACACTTGCTAACTTGACCCCTCAAACACGACACTACAATACACGCACTAATCTAATTTAGAAAATTCCTTACTCACGCTTAAGACTATCTGAACAAATGCTCCGTCATGCCCTACCGACCCTATTAAACCACCTTCATTGTCAAGGAATTAACATAAGCACCATTACCAACAATATGCTTAAGTCCTTTGTAACGCGACAGTGAACGTGTATGAAATTGTTGTTGTATTTTAGAAATTCTCTTGTAGAATTGGTGTGCTACCGTGGCTGCATTCCTTGTACATACTGACCTTTATTTGTGGCTCTAAAATGAGTATATTATTTTTGTATTGCATATTACACATACTGACTTTTAAACTTTCTAATGTATAAAGATGTATGTTTCTTAATGTTCCACTGTATATGCCTCATAAATAGGGGGCCCGAAGCTCGTCAAGTGGAAACTTCCACTTTTTCTTCGAGCCCTCCTCGTCCTCCGCTAATCTTTTTGTGAGGAAGAAATAAAATTATTGATTGATTGATTGATTGATTGATTGATTCGTTGTTTTAAACACGAATACATGCTTTTTGCGCAGTTATAAGAGAAAACGTTTTGACGCGTATCACAAGCACACTTGTAAAACCGATATGTTCAGATCTAGCTCGTTTTGGTCTAAAACAGCTTGTTTCGTTGTATAAAGCAAGAATACATGCTTTTCGCGCTGTTATAAGAGAAAACGTTTTGACGCGTATTAGGGAGACTTGTAAAACCGATGTGTTTTTATTTAGCTCGTTTCGGTCTAAAACAGCTTGTTTCGTTGTATTAAGCACGAATACAGGCTTTTCGCGCAGTTATTAGAGAAAAAGTTTTGACGCGTATCAGAGGAAAACTTGTAAAACCGATGTGTTGTGATTTACCTCGTTTCGGTCTAAAACAGCTTGTTTCGTTGGTTTAAGCACGAATACATGCTTTTCGCGCAGTTATAAGAGAAAAAGTTTTGACGCGTATCACGTGGATACTTGTAAAACCGATGTGTTGTGATTAAGCTCGTTTCGGTCTAAAACCGCTTGTTTCGATGTTTGAAGCACGAATACATTCTTTTCGCGCAGTTATAGAAGAAAACGTTTTGACGCGTATCAGAGGAACACTCGTAAAACCAATATGTTGTGATTTAGCTCGTTTCGGTCTAAAACAGCTTGTTTCGTTGGATTCATCAGGAATACATGCTTTTCACGCAGTTATAGAAGAAAAAGTTTTGACGCTTATTAGAGGGACCCTTGTAAAACCGATGTGTTCAGATTTAGCTCATCTCGGTCTAAAACAGCTTGTTTCGTTGTTTTAAGCACGAATACATGCTTTTCGCGCAGTTATAAGAGAAAAAGATTTGACGCGTATCAGAGGAACTTGTAAAACCGATGTGCTGTGATTTAGCCCGTTTCGAACTAAAACAGCTTGTTTCGTTGGATTAATCACGAATGCATGCTTTTCGCGCAGTTATAAGAGAAAAAGTTTTGACGCGTGTCACAAGGACACTTGTAAAACCGATGTGTTCAGATTTAGCTCGTTTCGGTCTAAAACAGCTTGTTTCGTTGGATTAAGCACGAATACATGCTTTTCGCGCAGTTATAAGAGAAAAAGTTTTGACGCGTATCACATGGATACTTGTAAAACCGATGTGTTCAGATATAGCTCGTTCTGGTATAAAACAGCTTGTTTCGTTGTTTTAAGCACGAATACATGCTTTTTGCGCAGTTATAAGAGAAAACGTTTTGACGCGTATCACAAGCACACTTGTAAAACCGATATGTTCAGATCTAGCTCGTTTTGGTCTAAAACAGCTTGTTTCGTTGTATAAAGCAAGAATACATGCTTTTCGCGCTGTTATAAGAGAAAACGTTTTGACGCGTATTAGGGAGACTTGTAAAACCGATGTGTTTTTATTTAGCTCGTTTCGGTCTAAAACAGCTTGCTTCGTTGTATTAAGCACGAATACAGGCTTTTCGCGCAGTTATTAGAGAAAAAGTTTTGACGCGTATCAGAGGAAAACTTGTAAAACCGATGTGTTGTGATTTACCTCGTTTCGGTCTAAAACAGCTTGTTTCGTTGGTTTAAGCACAAATACATGCTTTTCGCGCAGTTATAAGAGAAAAAGTTTTGACGCGTATCACGTGGATACTTGTAAAACCGATGTGTTGTGATTAAGCTCGTTTCGGTCTAAAACCGCTTGTTTCGATGTTTGAAGCACGAATACATTCTTTTCGCGCAGTTATAGAAGAAAACGTTTTGACGCGTATCAGAGGAACACTCGTAAAACCAATGTGTTGTGATTTAGCTCGTTTCGGTCTAAAACAGCTTGTTTCGTTGGATTCATCAGGAATACATGCTTTTCGCGCAGTTATAGAAGAAAAAGTTTTGACGCTTATTAGAGGGACCCTTGTAAAACCGATGTGTTCAGATTTAGCTCATCTCGGTCTAAAACAGCTTGTTTCGTTGTTTTAAGCACGAATACATGCTTTTTGCGCAGTTACAAGAGAAAAAGTTTTGACGCGTATCAGAGGAAAACTTGTGAAATCAATGTGTTGTGATTTACCTCGTTTCGGTCTAAAACAACTTGTTTCGTTGGATTAAGCACGAATACATGCTTTTCGCGCAGTTATAAAAGAAAAAGTTTTGACGCCTATCACGTAGATACTTGTAAAACCGATGTGTTGTGATTTAGCTCGTTTCGGTCTAAAACAGCTTGTTTCGTTGTTTTAAGCACGAATACATGCTTTTCGCGCAGTTATAAGAGAAAAAGTTTTGACGCGTATCAGAGGAAAACTTGTGAAACCGATGTGTTGTGATTTACCTCGTTTCGGTCTAAAACAACTTGTTTCGTTGGATTAAGCACGAATACATGCTTTTCGCGCAGTTATAAGAGAAAAAGTTTTGACGCGTATCACGTAGATACTTGTAAAACCGATGTGTTGTGATTTAGCTCGTTTCGGTCTAAAACCGCTTGTTTCGATGTTTGAAGCACGAATACATGCTTTTCGCGCAGTTATAGAAGAAAACGTTTTGACGCGTATCAGAGGAACACTCGTAAAACCAATGTGTTGTGATTTAGCTCGTTTCGGTCTAAAACAGCTTGTTTCGTTGAATTAATCACGAATACATGCTTTTCGCGCAGTTATAGAAGAAAAAGTTTTGACGCTTATTAGAGGGACTCTTGTAAAACCGATGTGTTCAGATTTAGCTCATCTCGGTCTAAAACAGCTTGTTTCGTTGTTTTAAGCACGAATACATGCTTTTCGCGCAGTTACAAGAGAAAAAGTTTTGACGCGTATCAGAGGAACACTTGTAAAACCGATGTGCTGTGATTTAGCTCGTTTCGGACTAAAACAGCTTGTTTCCTTGTATTAAGCACGAATACATGCTTTTCGCGCAGTTATAAGAGAAAAAGTTTTGACGCGGATCAGAGAACTTGTAAAACCGATGTGTTGTGATTTAGCTCGTTTCGGTCTAAAACAGCTTGTTTCGTTGTGTAAAGCAAGAATACATGCTTTTCGCGCTGTTATAAGAGAAAACGTTTTGACGCGTATTAGGGAGACTTGTAAAACCGATGTGTTGTGATTTAGCTCGTTTCGGTCTAAAACAGCTTGTTTCGTTGTAATAAGCACGAATACATGCTTTTCGCGCAGTTATAAGAGAAAAAGTTTTGACGCGTATCACGTAGATACTTGTAAAACCGATGTGTTGTGATTTAGCTCGTTTCGGTCTAAAACAGCTTGTTTCGTTGTATAAAGCAAGAATATATGCTTTTCGCGCTGTTATAAGAGAAAAGATTTGACGCGAATAGGGAGACTTGTAAAACCGATGTGTTGTGATTTAGCTCGTTTCGGTCTAAAACAGCTTGTTTCGTTAGATTAAGCACGAATACATGCTTTTCGCGCAGTTATAAGAGAAAAAGTTTTGACGCGTATCACGTAGATACTTGTAAAACCGATGTGTTGTGATTTAGCTCGTTTCGGTCTAAAACCGCTTGTTTCGATGTTTGAAGCACGAATACATGCTTTTCGCGCAATTATAAGAGAAAAAGTTTTGACGCGTATCAGAGGAAAACTTGTAAAACCGATGTGTTGTGATTTACCTCGTTTCGGTCTAAAACAGCTTGTTTCTTTGGATTAAGCACGAATACATGCTTTTCGCGCAATTATAAGAGAAAAAGTTTGGCGCGTATCACGTGGATACTTGTAAAACCGATGTGTTGTGATTTAGCTCGTTTCGGTCTAAAACCGCTTGTTTCGATGTTTTAAGCACGAATACATGCTTTTCGCGCAGTTATAGAAGAAAACGTTTTGACGCGTATCAGAGGAACACTCGTAAAACCAATGTGTTGTGATTTAGCTCGTTTCGGTCTAAAACAGCTTGTTTCGTTGAATTAATCACGAATACATGCTTTTCGCGCAGTTATAGAAGAAAAAGTTTTGACGCTTATTAGAGGGACTCTTGTAAAACCGATGTGTTCAGATTTAGCTCATCTCGGTCTAAAACAGCTTGTTTCGTTGTTTTAGGCACGAATACATGCTTTTCGCGCAGTTACAAGAGAAAAAGTTTTGACGCGTATCAGAGGAACACTTGTAAAACCGATGTGCTGTGATTTAGCTCGTTTCGGACTAAAACAGCTTGTTTCGTTGTATTAAGCACGAATACATGCTTTTCGCGCAGTTATAAGAGAAAAAGTTTTGACGCGTATCAGAGGAGAACTTGTAAAACCGATGTGTTGTGATTTAGCTCGTTTCGGTCTAAAACAGCTTGTTTCGTTGTATAAAGCAAGAATACATGCTTTTCGCGCTGTTATAAGAGAAAACGTTTTGACGCGTATTAGGGAGACTTGTAAAACCGATGTGTTGTGATTTAGCTCGTTTCGGTCTAAAACAGCTTGTTTCGTTGTATTAAGCACGAATACATGCTTTTCGCGCAGTTATAAGAGAGAAAGTTTTGACGTGTATCAGAGGAGAACTTGTAAAACCGATGTGTTGTGATTTAGCTCGTTTCGGTCTAAAACAGCTTGTTTCGTTGTATAAAGCAAGAATACATGCTTTTCGCGCTGTTATAAGAGAAAAAGTTTTGACGCGAATAGGGAGACTTTTAAAACCGATGTGTTGTGATTTAGCTCGTTTCGGTCTAAAACCGCTTGTTTCGATGTTTTAAGCACGAATACATGCTTTTCGCGCAGTTATAGAAGAAAACGTTTTGACGCGTATCAGAGGAACACTCGTAAAACCAATGTGTTGTGATTTAGCTCGTTTCGGTCTAAAACAGCTTGTTTCGTTGAATTAATCACGAATACATGCTTTTCGCGCAGTTATAGAAGAAAAAGTTTTGACGCTTATTAGAGGGACTCTTGTAAAACCGATGTGTTCAGATTTAGCTCATCTCGGTCTAAAACAGCTTGTTTCGTTGTTTTAGGCACGAATACATGCTTTTCGCGCAGTTACAAGAGAAAAAGTTTTGACGCGTATCAGAGGAACACTTGTAAAACCGATGTGCTGTGATTTAGCTCGTTTCGGACTAAAACAGCTTGTTTCGTTGTATTAAGCACGAATACATGCTTTTCGCGCAGTTATAAGAGAAAAAGTTTTGACGCGTATCAGAGGAGAACTTGTAAAACCGATGTGTTGTGATTTAGCTCGTTTCGGTCTAAAACAGCTTGTTTCGTTGTATAAAGCAAGAATACATGCTTTTCGCGCTGTTAAAGAGAAAACGTTTTGACGCGTATTAGGGAGACTTGTAAAACCGATGTGTTGTGATTTAGCTCGTTTCGGTCTAAAACAGCTTGTTTCGTTGTATTAAGCGCGAATACATGCTTTTCGCGCAGTTATAAGAGAGAAAGTTTTGACGTGTATCAGAGGAGAACTTGTAAAACCGATGTGTTGTGATTTAGCTCGTTTCGGTCTAAAACAGCTTGTTTCGTTGTATAAAGCAAGAATACATGCTTTTCGCGCTGTTATAAGAGAAAAAGTTTTGACGCGAATAGGGAGACTTTTAAAACCGATGTGTTGTGATTAAGCTCGTTTCGGTCTAAAACCGCTTGTTTCGATGTTTGAAGCACGAATACATGCTTTTCGCGCAGTTATAGAAGAAAACGTTTTGACGCGTATCAGAGGAACACTCGTAAAACCAATGTGTTGTGATTTAGCTCGTTTCGGTCTAAAACAGCTTGTTTCGTTGAATTCATCACGAATACATGCTTTTCGCGCAGTTATAGAAGAAAAAGTTTTGACGCTTATTAGAGGGACACTTGTAAAACCGATGTGTTCATATTTAGCTCATATCGGTCTAGAACAGCTTGTTTCGTTGTTTTAGGCACGAATACATGCTTTTCGCGCAGTTATAAGAGAAAAAGTTTTGACGCGTATCAGAGGAACACTTGTAAAACCGATGTGCTGTGATTTAGCTCTTTTCGGTCTAAAACAGCTTGTTTCGTTGTATAAAGCAAGAATACATGCTTTTCGCGCTGTTATAAGAGAAAAAGTTTTGACGCTTATTAGGGAGACGTAAAACCGATGTGTTGTGATTTAGCTCGTTTCGGTCTAAAACAGCTTGTTTCGTTGTATTAAGCACGAATACATGCTTTTCGCGCAGTTATAAGAGAAAAAGTTTTGACGCGTATCACGTAGATACTTGTAAAACCGATGTGTTGTGATTTAGCTCGTTTCGGTCTAAAACCGCTTGTTTCGATGTTTGAAGCACGAATACATTCTTTTCGCGCAGTTATAGAAGAAAACGTTTTGACGCGTATCAGAGGAACACTCGTAAAACCAATGTGTTGTGATTTAGCTCGTTTCGGTCTAAAACAGCTTGTTTCGTTGAATTCATCACGAATATATGCTTTTCGCGAGGTTATAGAAGAAAAAGTTTTGACGCTTATTAGAGGGACACTTGTAAAACCGATGTGTTCATATTTAGCTCATATCGGTCTAGAACAGCTTGTTTCGTTGTTTTAAGCACGAATACATGCCTTTCGCGCAGTTATAAGAGAAAAAGTTTTGACGCGTATCAGAGGAACACTTGTAAAACCGATGTGCTGTAATTTAGCTCGTTTCGGTCTAAAACAGCTTGTTTCGTTGTATAAAGCAAGAATACATGCTTTTCGCGCTGTTATAAGAGAAAACGTTTTGACGCGTATTAGGGAGACTTGTAAAACCGATGTGTTTTTATTTAGCTCGCTTCGGTCTAAAACAGCTTGTTGCGTTGTATTAAGCACGAATACAGGCTTTTCGCGCAGTTATTAGAGAAAAAGTTTTGACGCGTATCAGAGGAAAACTTGTAAAACCGATGTGTTGTGATTTACCTCGTTTCGGTCTAAAACAGCTTGTTTCGTTGGTTTAAGCACGAATACATGCTTTTCGCGCAGTTATAAGAGAAAAAGTTTTGACGCGTATCACGTGGATACTTGTAAAACCGATGTGTTGTGATTTAGCTCGTTTCGGTCTAAAACCGCTTGTTTCGAAGTTTTAAGCACGAATACATGCTTTTCGCGCAGTTATAGAAGAAAACGTTTTGACGCGTATTAGGGAGGCTTGTAAAACCGATGTGTTGTGATTTAGCTCGTTTCGGTCTAAAACAGCTTGTTTCGTTGCATTAAGCACGAATACATGCTTTTCGCGCAGTTATAAAAGAAAAAGTTTTGACGCGTACCAGAGGAAAACTTGTAAAACCAATGTGTTGTGATTTAGCTCGTTTCGGTCTAAAACAGCTTGTTTCGTTGGATTAATCACGAATGCATGCTTTTCGCGCAGTTATAAGAGAAAAAGTTTTGACGCGTGTCACAAGGACACTTGTAAAACCGATGTGTTCAGATTTAGCTCGTTTCGGTCTAAAACAGCTTTTTTCGTTGGATTAAGCACGAATACATGCTTTTCGCGCAGTTATAAGAGAAAAAGTTTTGACGCGTATCACGTGGATACTTGTAAAACCGATGTGTTCAGATCTAGCTCGTTTTGGTCTAAAACAGCTTGTTGCGTTGTATTAAGTACGAATACATGCTTTTCGCGCAGTTATAAGAGAAAAAGTTTTGACGCGTATCAGAGGAACACTCGTAAAACCAGTGTTGTGATTTAGCTCGTTTCGGTCTAAAACAGCTTGTTTCGTTGGATTCATCAGGAATACATGCTTTTCGCGCAGTTATAGAAGAAAAAGTTTTGACGCTTATTAGAGGGACCCTTGTAAAACCGATGTGTTCAGATTTAGCTCATCTCGGTCTAAAACAGCTTGTTTCGTTGTTTTAAGCACGAATACATGCTTTTCGCGCAGTTATAAGAGAAAACGTTTTGACGCGTATCAGAGGAGAACTTGTAAAACCGATGTGTTGTGATTTAGCTCGTTTCGGTCTAAAACAGCTTGTTTCGTTGTATAAAGCAAGAATACATGCTTTTCGCGCTGTTATAAGAGAAAAAGTTTTGAAGCGTATTAGGGAGACTTGTAAAACCGATGTGTTGTGATTTAGCTCGTTTAGGTCTAAAACTGCTTGTTTCGTTGTAATAAGCACGAATACATGCTTTTCGCGCAGTTATAAGAGAAAACGTTTTGACGCGTATCAGGGGAAAACTTGTAAAACCGATGTGTTGTGATTTACCTCGTTTCGGTCTAAAACAGCTTGTTTTGTTGGATTAAGCACGAATACATGCTTTTCGCGCAGTTATAAGAGAAAAAGTTTTGACGCGTATCACGTGGTAACTTGTAAAACCGATGTGTTGTGATTTAGCTCGTTTCGGTCTAAAACCGCTTGTTTCGATGTTTTAAGCACGAATACATGCTTTTCGCGCAGTTATAGAAGAAAACGTTTTGACGCGTATTAGGGAGACTTGTAAAACCGATGTGTTGTGATTTAGCTCGTTTCGGTCTAAAACAGCTTGTTTCGTTGTTTTAAGCACGAATACATGCTTTTCACGCAGTTATAGAAGAAAAAGTTTTGACGCGTATTAGAGAGACTTGTAAAACCGATGTGTTGTGATTTAGCTCGTTTCTGTCTAAAACAGCTTGTTTCGTTGTATTAAGCACGAATACATGCTTTTTGCGCAGTTATAAGAGAAAACGTTTTGACGCGTATCACATGCACACTTGTAAAACCGATATGTTCAGATCTAGCTCGTTTTGGTCTAAAACAGCTTGTTTCGCTGTATTAAGCACGAATACATGCTTTTCGCGCAGTTATAAGAGAAAAAGTTTTGACGCGTATCAGAGGAAAACTTGTAAAACTGATGTGTTGTGATTTAGCTCGTTTCTGTCTAAAACAGCTTGTTTCGTTGTATTAAGCACGAATACATGCTTTTTGCGCAGTTATAAGAGAAAACGTTTTGACGCGGATCACATGCACACTTGTAAAACCGATATGTTCAGATCTAGCTCGTTTTGGTCTAAAACAGCTTGTTTCGTTGTATTAAGCACGAATACATGCTTTCCGCGCAGTTATAAGAGAAAAAGTTTTGACGCGTATCAGAGGAAAACTTGTAAAACTGATGTTTTGATTTAGCTCGTTTCGGTCTAAAACAGCTTGTTTCGTTGTATTAAGCACGAATACATGATTTTCGCGCAGTTATAAGAGAAAAAGTTTCGACGCGTATCAGAGGAACACTCGTAAAACCAATGTGTTGTGATTTAGCTCGTTTCGGTCTAAAACAGCTTGTTTCGTTGGATTCATCAGGAATACATGCTTTTCACGCAGTTATAGAAGAAAAAGTTTTGACGCTTATTAGAGGGACCCTTGTAAAACCGATGTGTTCAGATTTAGCTCATCTCGGTCTAAAACAGCTTGTTTCGTTGTTTTAAGCACGAATACATGCTTTTCGCGCAGTTATAAGAGAAAAAGATTTGACGCGTATCAGAGGAACTTGTAAAACCGATGTGCTGTGATTTAGCCCGTTTCGAACTAAAACAGCTTGTTTCGTTGGATTAATCACGAATGCATGCTTTTCGCGCAGTTATAAGAGAAAAAGTTTTGACGCGTGTCACAAGGACACTTGTAAAACCGATGTGTTCAGATTTAGCTCGTTTCGGTCTAAAACAGCTTGTTTCGTTGGATTAAGCACGAATACATGCTTTTCGCGCAGTTATAAGAGAAAAAGTTTTGACGCGTATCACGTGGATACTTGTAAAACCGATGTGTTCAGATATAGCTCGTTCTGGTATAAAACAGCTTGTTTCGTTGTTTTAAGCACGAATACATGCTTTTTGCGCAGTTATAAGAGAAAACGTTTTGACGCGTATCACAAGCACACTTGTAAAACCGATATGTTCAGATCTAGCTCGTTTTGGTCTAAAACAGCTTGTTTCGTTGTATAAAGCAAGAATACATGCTTTTCGCGCTGTTATAAGAGAAAACGTTTTGACGCGTATTAGGGAGACTTGTAAAACCGATGTGTTTTTATTTAGCTCGTTTCGGTCTAAAACAGCTTGTTTCGTTGTATTAAGCACGAATACAGGCTTTTCGCGCAGTTATTAGAGAAAAAGTTTTGACGCGTATCAGAGGAAAACTTGTAAAACCGATGTGTTGTGATTTACCTCGTTTCGGTCTAAAACAGCTTGTTTCGTTGGTTTAAGCACGAATACATGCTTTTCGCGCAGTTATAAGAGAAAAAGTTTTGACGCGTATCACGTGGATACTTGTAAAACCGATGTGTTGTGATTTAGCTCGTTTCGGTCTAAAACCGCTTGTTTCGAAGTTTTAAGCACGAATACATGCTTTTCGCGCAGTTATAGAAGAAAAAGTTTTGACGCTTATTAGAGGGACTCTTGTAAAACCGATGTGTTCAGATTTAGCTCATCTCGGTCTAAAACAGCTTGTTTCGTTGTTTTAAGCACGAATACATGCTTTTTCGCGCAGTTACAAGAGAAAAAGTTTTGACGCTTATCAGAGGAACACTTGTAAAACAGATGTGCTGTGATTTAGCTCGTTTCGGACTAAAACAGCTTGTTTCGTTGTATTAAGCACGAATACATGCTTTTCGCGCAGTTATAGAAGAAAACGTTTTGACGCGTATTAGGGAGGCTTGTAAAACCGATGTGTTGTAATTTAGCTCGTTTCGGTCTAAAACAGCTTGTTTCGTTGCATTAAGCACGAATACATGCTTTTCGCGCAGTTATAAAAGAAAAAGTTTTGACGCGTACCAGAGGAAAACTTGTAAAACCAATGTGTTGTGATTTAGCTCGTTTCGGTCTAAAACAGCTTGTTTCGTTGGATTAATCACGAATGCATGCTTTTCGCGCAGTTATAAGAGAAAAAGTTTTGACGCGTGTCACAAGGACACTTGTAAAACCGATGTGTTCAGATTTAGCTCGTTTCGGTCTAAAACAGCTTGTTTCGTTGGATTAAGCACGAATACATGCTTTTCGCGCAGTTATAGAAGGAAAAGTTTTGACGCGTATTAGAGACTTGTAAAACCGATGTGTTGTGATTTAGCTCGTTTCGGTCTAAAACAGCTTGTTTCGTTGTTTTAAGCACGAATACATGCTTTTCGCGCAGTTATAGAAGAAAAAGTTTTGACGCTTATTAGAGGGACCCTTGTAAAACCGATGTTTTCAGATTTAGCTCATCTCGGTCTAAAACAGCTTGTTTCGTTGTTTTAAGCACGAATACATGCTTTTCGCGCAGTTATAAGAGAAAACGTTTTGACGCGTATCAGAGGAGAACTTGTAAAACCGATGTGTTGTGATTTAGCTCGTTTCGGTCTAAAACAGCTTGTTTCGTTGTATTAAGCACGAATACATGCTTTTCGCGCAGTTATAAGAGAAAACGTTTTGACGCGTATCAGGGGAAAACTTGTAAAACCGATGTGTTGTGATTTACCTCGTTTCGGTCTAAAACAGCTTGTTTTGTTGGATTAAGCACGAATACATGATTTTCGCGCAGTTATAAGAGAAAAAGTTTTGACGCGTATCACGTGGTAACTTGTAAAACCGATGTGTTGTGATTTAGCTCGTTTCGGTCTAAAACCGCTTGTTTCGATGTTTTAAGCACGAATACATGCTTTTCGCGCAGTTATAGAAGAAAACGTTTTGACGCGTATTAGGGAGACTTGTAAAACCGATGTGTTGTGATTTAGCTCGTTTCGGTCTAAAACAGCTTGTTTCGTTGTTTTAAGCACGAATACATGCTTTTCACGCAGTTATAGAAGAAAAAGTTTTGACGCGTATTAGAGAGACTTGTAAAACCGATGTGTTGTGATTTAGCTCGTTTCTGTCTAAAACAGCTTGTTTCGTTGTATTAAGCACGAATACATGCTTTTTGCGCAGTTATAAGAGAAAACGTTTTGACGCGTATCACGTGGATACTTGTAAAACCGATGTGTTGTGATTTAGCTCGTTTCGGTCTAAAACCGCTTGTTTCGAAGTTTTAAGCACGAATACATGCTTTTCGCGCAGTTATAGAAGAAAAAGTTTTGACGCTTATTAGAGGGACTCTTGTAAAACCGATGTGTTCAGATTTAGCTCATCTCGGTCTAAAACAGCTTGTTTCGTTGTTTTAAGCACGAATACATGCTTTTTCGCGCAGTTACAAGAGAAAAAGTTTTGACGCTTATCAGAGGAACACTTGTAAAACAGATGTGCTGTGATTTAGCTCGTTTCGGACTAAAACAGCTTGTTTCGTTGTATTAAGCACGAATACATGCTTTTCGCGCAGTTATAGAAGAAAACGTTTTGACGCGTATTAGGGAGGCTTGTAAAACCGATGTGTTGTAATTTAGCTCGTTTCGGTCTAAAACAGCTTGTTTCGTTGCATTAAGCACGAATACATGCTTTTCGCGCAGTTATAAAAGAAAAAGTTTTGACGCGTACCAGAGGAAAACTTGTAAAACCAATGTGTTGTGATTTAGCTCGTTTCGGTCTAAAACAGCTTGTTTCGTTGGATTAATCACGAATGCATGCTTTTCGCGCAGTTATAAGAGAAAAAGTTTTGACGCGTGTCACAAGGACACTTGTAAAACCGATGTGTTCAGATTTAGCTCGTTTCGGTCTAAAACAGCTTGTTTCGTTGGATTAAGCACGAATACATGCTTTTCGCGCAGTTATAAGAGAAAAAGTTTTGACGCGTATCACGTGGATACTTGTAAAACCGATGTGTTCAGATCTAGCTCGTTTTGGTCTAAAACAGCTTGTTGCGTTGTATTAAGTACGAATACATGCTTTTCGCGCAGTTATAAGAGAAAAAGTTTTGACGCGTATCAGAGGAACACTCGTAAAACCAGTGTTGTGATTTAGCTCGTTTCGGTCTAAAACAGCTTGTTTCGTTGGATTCATCAGGAATACATGCTTTTCGCGCAGTTATAGAAGAAAAAGTTTTGACGCTTATTAGAGGGACCCTTGTAAAACCGATGTGTTCAGATTTAGCTCATCTCGGTCTAAAACAGCTTGTTTCGTTGTTTTAAGCACGAATACATGCTTTTCGCGCAGTTATAAGAGAAAACGTTTTGACGCGTATCAGAGGAGAACTTGTAAAACCGATGTGTTGTGATTTAGCTCGTTTCGGTCTAAAACAGCTTGTTTCGTTGTATAAAGCAAGAATACATGCTTTTCGCGCTGTTATAAGAGAAAAAGTTTTGAAGCGTATTAGGGAGACTTGTAAAACCGATGTGTTGTGATTTAGCTCGTTTAGGTCTAAAACAGCTTGTTTCGTTGTAATAAGCACGAATACATGCTTTTCGCGCAGTTATAAGAGAAAACGTTTTGACGCGTATCAGGGGAAAGCTTGTAAAACCGATGTGTTGTGATTTACCTCGTTTCGGTCTAAAACAGCTTGTTTTGTTGAATTAAGCACGAATACATGCTTTTCGCGCAGTTATAAGAGAAAAAGTTTTGACGCGTATCACGTGGTAACTTGTAAAACCGATGTGTTGTGATTTAGCTCGTTTCGGTCTAAAACCGCTTGTTTCGATGTTTTAAGCACGAATACATGCTTTTCGCGCAGTTATAGAAGAAAACGTTTTGACGCGTATTAGGGAGACTTGTAAAACCGATGTGTTGTGATTTACCTCGTTTCGGTCTAAAACAGCTTGTTTCGTTGTTTTAAGCACGAATACATGCTTTTCGCGCAGTTATAAAAGAAAAAGTTTTGACGCGTACCAGAGGAAAACTTGTAAAACCAATGTGTTGTGATTTAGCTCGTTTCGGTCTAAAACAGCTTGTTTCGTTGGATTAATCACGAATGCATGCTTTTCGCGCAGTTATAAGAGAAAAAGTTTTGACGCGTGTCACAAGGACACTTGTAAAACCGATGTGTTCAGATTTAGCTCGTTTCGGTCTAAAACAGCTTGTTTCGTTGGATTAAGCACGAATACATGCTTTTCGCGCAGTTATAGAAGGAAAAGTTTTGACGCGTATTAGAGACTTGTAAAACCGATGTGTTGTGATTTAGCTCGTTTCGGTCTAAAACAGCTTGTTTCGTTGTTTTAAGCACGAATACATGCTTTTCGCGCAGTTATAGAAGAAAAAGTTTTGACGCTTATTAGAGGGACCCTTGTAAAACCGATGTTTTCAGATTTAGCTCATCTCGGTCTAAAACAGCTTGTTTCGTTGTTTTAAGCACGAATACATGCTTTTCGCGCAGTTATAAGAGAAAACGTTTTGACGCGTATCAGAGGAGAACTTGTAAAACCGATGTGTTGTGATTTAGCTCGTTTCGGTCTAAAACAGCTTGTTTCGTTGTATTAAGCACGAATACATGCTTTTCGCGCAGTTATAAGAGAAAACGTTTTGACGCGTATCAGAGGAAAACTTGTAAAACCGATGTGTTGTGATTTACCTCGTTTCGGTCTAAAACAGCTTGTTTTGTTGGATTAAGCACGAATACATGATTTTCGCGCAGTTATAAGAGAAAAAGTTTTGACGCGTATCACGTGGTAACTTGTAAAACCGATGTGTTGTGATTTAGCTCGTTTCGGTCTAAAACCGCTTGTTTCGATGTTTTAAGCACGAATACATGCTTTTCGCGCAGTTATAGAAGAAAACGTTTTGACGCGTATTAGGGAGACTTGTAAAACCGATGTGTTGTGATTTAGCTCGTTTCGGTCTAAAACAGCTTGTTTCGTTGTTTTAAGCACGAATACATGCTTTTCACGCAGTTATAGAAGAAAAAGTTTTGACGCGTATTAGAGAGACTTGTAAAACCGATGTGTTGTGATTTAGCTCGTTTCTGTCTAAAACAGCTTGTTTCGTTGTATTAAGCACGAATACATGCTTTTTGCGCAGTTATAAGAGAAAACGTTTTGACGCGGATCACATGCACACTTGTAAAACCGATATGTTCAGATCTAGCTCGTTTTGGTCTAAAACAGCTTGTTTCGTTGTATTAAGCACGAATACATGCTTTCCGCGCAGTTATAAGAGAAAAAGTTTTGACGCGTATCAGAGGAAAACTTGTAAAACTGATGTTTTGATTTAGCTCGTTTCGGTCTAAAACAGCTTGTTTCGTTGTATTAAGCACGAATACATGCTTTTCGCGCAGTTATAAGAGAAAAAGTTTTGACGCGTATCAGAGGAACACTCGTAAAACCAATGTGTTGTGATTTAGCTCGTTTCGGTCTAAAACAGCTTGTTTCGTTGGATTCATCAGGAATACATGCTTTTCGCGCAGTTATAGAAGAAAAAGTTTTGACGCTTATTAGAGGGACCCTTGTAAAACCGATGTGTTCAGATTTAGCTCATCTCGGTCTAAAACAGCTTGTTTCGTTGTTTTAAGCACGAATACATGCTTTTCGCGCAGTTATAAGAGAAAAAGTTTTGACGCGTATCAGAGGAACTTGTAAAACCGATGTGCTGTGCCCGTTTCGAACTAAAACAGCTTGTTTCGTTGGATTAATCACGAATGCATGCTTTTCGCGCAGTTATAAGAGAAAACGTTTTGACGCGTGTCACAAGGACACTTGTAAAACCGATGTGTTCAGATTTAGCTCGTTTCGGTCTAAAACAGCTTGTTTCGTTGGATTAAGCACGAATACATGCTTTTCGCGCAGTTATAAGAGAAAAAGTTTTGACGCGTATCACGTGGATACTTGTAAAACCGATGTGTTCAGATATAGCTCGTTCTGGTATAAAACAGCTTGTTTCGTTGTTTTAAGCACGAATACATGCTTTTCGCGCAGTTATAGAAGGAAAAGTTTTGACGCGTATGAGAGACTTGTAAAACCGATGTGTTGTGATTTAGCTCGTTTCGGTCTAAAACAGCTTGTTTCGTTGTTTTAAGCACGAATACATGCTTTTCGCGCAGTTACAGAAGAAAAAGTTTTGACGCGTATTAGAGAGACTTGTAAAACCGATGTGTTGTGATTTAGCTCGTTTCTGTCTAAAACAGCTTGTTTCGTTGTATTAAGCACGAATACATGCTTTTTGCGCAGTTATAAGAGAAAACGTTTTGACGCGTATCATTTGCACACTTGTAAAACCGATATGTTCAGATCTAGCTCGTTTTGGTCTAAAACAGCTTGTTGCGTTGTATTAAGCACGAATACATGCTTTTCGCGCAGTTATAAAAGAAAAAGTTTTGACGCGTACCAGAGGAAAACTTGTAAAACCAATGTGTTGTGATTTAGCTCGTTTCGGTCTAAAACAGCTTGTTTCGTTGGATTAATCACGAATGCATGCTTTTCGCGCAGTTATAAGAGAAAAAGTTTTGACGCGTGTCACAAGGACACTTGTAAAACCGATGTGTTCAGATTTAGCTCGTTTCGGTCTAAAACAGCTTGTTTCGTTGGATTAAGCACGAATACATGCTTTTCGCGCAGTTATAAGAGAAAAAGTTTTGACGCGTATCACGTGGATACTTGTAAAACCGATGTGTTCAGATCTAGCTCGTTTTGGTCTAAAACAGCTTGTTGCGTTGTATTAAGTACGAATACATGCTTTTCGCGCAGTTATAAGAGAAAAAGTTTTGACGCGTATCAGAGGAACACTCGTAAAACCAGTGTTGTGATTTAGCTCGTTTCGGTCTAAAACAGCTTGTTTCGTTGGATTCATCAGGAATACATGCTTTTCGCGCAGTTATAGAAGAAAAAGTTTTGACGCTTATTAGAGGGACCCTTGTAAAACCGATGTGTTCAGATTTAGCTCATCTCGGTCTAAAACAGCTTGTTTCGTTGTTTTAAGCACGAATACATGCTTTTCGCGCAGTTATAAGAGAAAACGTTTTGACGCGTATCAGAGGAGAACTTGTAAAACCGATGTGTTGTGATTTAGCTCGTTTCGGTCTAAAACAGCTTGTTTCGTTGTATAAAGCAAGAATACATGCTTTTCGCGCTGTTATAAGAGAAAAAGTTTTGAAGCGTATTAGGGAGACTTGTAAAACCGATGTGTTGTGATTTAGCTCGTTTAGGTCTAAAACAGCTTGTTTCGTTGTAATAAGCACGAATACATGCTTTTCGCGCAGTTATAAGAGAAAACGTTTTGACGCGTATCAGGGGAAAGCTTGTAAAACCGATGTGTTGTGATTTACCTCGTTTCGGTCTAAAACAGCTTGTTTTGTTGGATTAAGCACGAATACATGCTTTTCGCGCAGTTATAAGAGAAAAAGTTTTGACGCGTATCACGTGGTAACTTGTAAAACCGATGTGTTGTGATTTAGCTCGTTTCGGTCTAAAACCGCTTGTTTCGATGTTTTAAGCACGAATACATGCTTTTCGCGCAGTTATAGAAGAAAACGTTTTGACGCGTATTAGGGAGACTTGTAAAACCGATGTGTTGTGATTTACCTCGTTTCGGTCTAAAACAGCTTGTTTCGTTGTTTTAAGCACGAATACATGCTTTTCACGCAGTTATAGAAGAAAAAGTTTTGACGCGTATTAGAGAGACTTGTAAAACCGATGTGTTGCGATTTAGCTCGTTTCTGTCTAAAACAGCTTGTTTCGTTGTATTAAGCACGAATACATGCTTTTTGCGCAGTTATAAGAGAAAACGTTTTGACGCGTATCACATGCACACTTGTAAAACCGATATGTTCAGATCTAGCTCGTTTTGGTCTAAAACAGCTTGTTTCGCTGTATTAAGCACGAATACATGCTTTTCGCGCAGTTATAAGAGAACAAGTTTTGACGCGTATCAGAGGAAAACTTGTAAAACTGATGTGTTGTGATTTAGCTCGTTTCTGTCTAAAACAGCTTGTTTCGTTGTATTAAGCACGAATACATGCTTTTTGCGCAGTTATAAGAGAAAACGTTTTGACGCGGATCACATGCACACTTGTAAAACCGATATGTTCAGATCTAGCTCGTTTTGGTCTAAAACAGCTTGTTTCGTTGTATTAAGCACGAATACATGCTTTCCGCGCAGTTATAAGAGAAAAAGTTTTGACGCGTATCAGAGGAAAACTTGTAAAACTGATGTTTTGATTTAGCTCGTTTCGGTCTAAAACAGCTTGTTTCGTTGTTTTAAGCACGAATACATGCTTTTCGCGCAGTTATAAGAGAAAAAGTTTTGACGCGTATCAGAGGAACTTGTAAAACCGATGTGCTGTGCCCGTTTCGAACTAAAACAGCTTGTTTCGTTGGATTAATCACGAATGCATGCTTTTCGCGCAGTTATAAGAGAAAAAGTTTTGACGCGTGTCACAAGGACACTTGTAAAACCGATGTGTTCAGATTTAGCTCGTTTCGGTCTAAAACAGCTTGTTTCGTTGGATTAAGCACGAATACATGCTTTTCGCGCAGTTATAAGAGAAAAAGTTTTGACGCGTATCACGTGGATACTTGTAAAACCGATGTGTTCAGATATAGCTCGTTCTGGTATAAAACAGCTTGTTTCGTTGTTTTAAGCACGAATACATGCTTTTCGCGCAGTTATAGAAGGAAAAGTTTTGACGCGTATGAGAGACTTGTAAAACCGATGTGTTGTGATTTAGCTCGTTTCGGTCTAAAACAGCTTGTTTCGTTGTTTTAGACACGAATACATGCTTTTCGCGCAGTTACAGAAGAAAAAGTTTTGACGCGTATTAGAGAGACTTGTAAAACCGATGTGTTGTGATTTAGCTCGTTTCTGTCTAAAACAGCTTGTTTCGTTGTATTAAGCACGAATACATGCTTTTTGCGCAGTTATAAGAGAAAACGTTTTGACGCGTATCATTTGCACACTTGTAAAACCGATATGTTCAGATCTAGCTCGTTTTGGTCTAAAACAGCTTGTTGCGTTGTATTAAGCACGAATACATGCTTTTCGCGCAGTTATAAAAGAAAAAGTTTTGACGCGTACCAGAGGAAAACTTGTAAAACCAATGTGTTGTGATTTAGCTCGTTTCGGTCTAAAACAGCTTGTTTCGTTGGATTAATCACGAATGCATGCTTTTCGCGCAGTTATAAGAGAAAAAGTTTTGACGCGTGTCACAAGGACACTTGTAAAACCGATGTGTTCAGATTTAGCTCGTTTCGGTCTAAAACAGCTTGTTTCGTTGGATTAAGCACGAATACATGCTTTTCGCGCAGTTATAAGAGAAAAAGTTTTGACGCGTATCACGTGGATACTTGTAAAACCGATGTGTTCAGATCTAGCTCGTTTTGGTCTAAAACAGCTTGTTGCGTTGTATTAAGTACGAATACATGCTTTTCGCGCAGTTATAAGAGAAAAAGTTTTGACGCGTATCAGAGGAACACTCGTAAAACCAGTGTTGTGATTTAGCTCGTTTCGGTCTAAAACAGCTTGTTTCGTTGGATTCATCAGGAATACATGCTTTTCGCGCAGTTATAGAAGAAAAAGTTTTGACGCTTATTAGAGGGACCCTTGTAAAACCGATGTGTTCAGATTTAGCTCATCTCGGTCTAAAACAGCTTGTTTCGTTGTTTTAAGCACGAATACATGCTTTTCGCGCAGTTATACGAGAAAACGTTTTGACGCGTATCAGAGGAGAACTTGTAAAACCGATGTGTTGTGATTTAGCTCGTTTCGGTCTAAAACAGCTTGTTTCGTTGTATAAAGCAAGAATACATGCTTTTCGCGCTGTTATAAGAGAAAAAGTTTTGAAGCGTATTAGGGAGACTTGTAAAACCGATGTGTTGTGATTTAGCTCGTTTAGGTCTAAAACAGCTTGTTTCGTTGTAATAAGCACGAATACATGCTTTTCGCGCAGTTATAAGAGAAAACGTTTTGACGCGTATCAGGGGAAAGCTTGTAAAACCGATGTGTTGTGATTTACCTCGTTTCGGTCTAAAACAGCTTGTTTTGTTGGATTAAGCACGAATACATGCTTTTCGCGCAGTTATAAGAGAAAACGTTTTGACGCGTATCACGTGGTAACTTGTAAAACCGATGTGTTGTGATTTAGCTCGTTTCGGTCTAAAACTGCTTGTTTCGATGTTTTAAGCACGAATACATGCTTTTCGCGCAGTTATAGAAGAAAACGTTTTGACGCGTATTAGGGAGACTTGTAAAACCGATGTGTTGTGATTTACCTCGTTTCGGTCTAAAACAGCTTGTTTCGTTGTTTTAAGCACGAATACATGCTTTTCACGCAGTTATAGAAGAAAAAGTTTTGACGCGTATTAGAGAGACTTGTAAAACCGATGTGTTGCGATTTAGCTCGTTTCTGTCTAAAACAGCTTGTTTCGTTGTATTAAGCACGAATACATGCTTTTTGCGCAGTTATAAGAGAAAACGTTTTGACGCGTATTACATGCACACTTGTAAAACCGATATGTTCAGATCTAGCTCGTTTTGGTCTAAAACAGCTTGTTTCGCTGTATTAAGCACGAATACATGCTTTTCGCGCAGTTATAAGAGAACAAGTTTTGACGCGTATCAGAGGAAAACTTGTAAAACTGATGTGTTGTGATTTAGCTCGTTTCTGTCTAAAACAGCTTGTTTCGTTGTATTAAGCACGAATACATGCTTTTTGCGCAGTTATAAGAGAAAACGTTTTGACGCGGATCACATGCACACTTGTAAAACCGATATGTTCAGATCTAGCTCGTTTTGGTCTAAAACAGCTTGTTTCGTTGTATTAAGCACGAATACATGCTTTCCGCGCAGTTATAAGAGAAAAAGTTTTGACGCGTATCAGAGGAAAACTTGTAAAACTGATGTTTTGATTTAGCTCGTTTCGGTCTAAAACAGCTTGTTTCGTTGTATTAAGCACGAATACATGATTTTCGCGCAGTTATAAGAGAAAAAGTTTTGACGCGTATCAGAGGAACACTCGTAAAACCAATGTGTTGTGATTTAGCTCGTTTCGGTCTAAAACAGCTTGTTTCGTTGGATTCATCAGGAATACATGCTTTTCACGCAGTTATAGAAGAAAAAGTTTTGACGCTTATTAGAGGGACCCTTGTAAAACCGATGTGTTCAGATTTAGCTCATCTCGGTCTAAAACAGCTTGTTTCGTTGTTTTAAGCACGAATACATGCTTTTCGCGCAGTTATAAGAGAAAAAGATTTGACGCGTATCAGAGGAACTTGTAAAACCGATGTGCTGTGATTTAGCCCGTTTCGAACTAAAACAGCTTGTTTCGTTGGATTAATCACGAATGCATGCTTTTCGCGCAGTTATAAGAGAAAAAGTTTTGACGCGTGTCACAAGGACACTTGTAAAACCGATGTGTTCAGATTTAGCTCGTTTCGGTCTAAAACAGCTTGTTTCGTTGGATTAAGCACGAATACATGCTTTTCGCGCAGTTATAAGAGAAAAAGTTTTGACGCGTATCACGTGGATACTTGTAAAACCGATGTGTTCAGATCTAGCTCGTTTTGGTCTAAAACAGCTTGTTTCGTTGTATAAAGCAAGAATACATGCTTTTCGCGCTGTTATAAGAGAAAACGTTTTGACGCGTATTAGGGAGACTTGTAAAACCGATGTGTTTTTATTTAGCTCGTTTCGGTCTAAAACAGCTTGTTTCGTTGTATTAAGCACGAATACAGGCTTTTCGCGCAGTTATTAGAGAAAAAGTTTTGACGCGTATCAGAGGAAAACTTGTAAAACCGATGTGTTGTGATTTACCTCGTTTCGGTCTAAAACAGCTTGTTTCGTTGGTTTAAGCACGAATACATGCTTTTCGCGCAGTTATAAGAGAAAAAGTTTTGACGCGTATCACGTGGATACTTGTAAAACCGATGTGTTGTGATTTAGCTCGTTTCGGTCTAAAACCGCTTGTTTCGAAGTTTTAAGCACGAATACATGCTTTTCGCGCAGTTATAGAAGAAAAAGTTTTGACGCTTATTAGAGGGACTCTTGTAAAACCGATGTGTTCAGATTTAGCTCATCTCGGTCTAAAACAGCTTGTTTCGTTGTTTTAAGCACGAATACATGCTTTTTCGCGCAGTTACAAGAGAAAAAGTTTTGACGCTTATCAGAGGAACACTTGTAAAACAGATGTGCTGTGATTTAGCTCGTTTCGGACTAAAACAGCTTGTTTCGTTGTATTAAGCACGAATACATGCTTTTCGCGCAGTTATAGAAGAAAACGTTTTGACGCGTATTAGGGAGGCTTGTAAAACCGATGTGTTGTGATTTAGCTCGTTTCGGTCTAAAACAGCTTGTTTCGTTGCATTAAGCACGAATACATGCTTTTCGCGCAGTTATAGAAGAAAAAGATTTGACGCGTACCAGAGGAAAACTTGTAAAACCAATGTGTTGTGATTTAGCTCGTTTCGGTCTAAAACAGCTTGTTTCGTTGGATTAATCACGAATGCATGCTTTTCGCGCAGTTATAAGAGAAAAAGTTTTGACGCGTGTCACAAGGACACTTGTAAAACCGATGTGTTCAGATTTAGCTCGTTTCGGTCTAAAACAGCTTGTTTCGTTGGATTAAGCACGAATACATGCTTTTCGCGCAGTTATAGAAGGAAAAGTTTTGACGCGTATTAGAGACTTTTAAAACCGATGTGTTGTGATTTAGCTCGTTTCGGTCTAAAACAGCTTGTTTCGTTGTTTTAAGCACGAATACATGCTTTTCGCGCAGTTATAGAAGAAAAAGTTTTGACGCGTATCATTTGCACACTTGTAAAACCGATATGTTCAGATCTAGCTCGTTTTGGTCTAAAACAGCTTGTTGCGTTGTATTAAGTACGAATACATGCTTTTCGCGCAGTTATAAGAGAAAAAGTTTTGACGCGTATCAGAGGAACACTCGTAAAACCAGTGTTGTGATTTAGCTCGTTTCGGTCTAAAACAGCTTGTTTCGTTGGATTCATCAGGAATACATGCTTTTCGCGCAGTTATAGAAGAAAAAGTTTTGACGCTTATTAGAGGGACCCTTGTAAAACCGATGTTTTCAGATTTAGCTCATCTCGGTCTAAAACAGCTTGTTTCGTTGTTTTAAGCACGAATACATGCTTTTCGCGCAGTTATAAGAGAAAACGTTTTGACGCGTATCAGAGGAGAACTTGTAAAACCGATGTGTTGTGATTTAGCTCGTTTCGGTCTAAAACAGCTTGTTTCGTTGTATTAAGCACGAATACATGCTTTTCGCGCAGTTATAAGAGAAAACGTTTTGACGCGTATCAGGGGAAAACTTGTAAAACCGATGTGTTGTGATTTACCTCGTTTCGGTCTAAAACAGCTTGTTTTGTTGGATTAAGCACGAATACATGATTTTCGCGCAGTTATAAGAGAAAAAGTTTTGACGCGTATCACGTGGTAACTTGTAAAACCGATGTGTTGTGATTTAGCTCGTTTCGGTCTAAAACCGCTTGTTTCGATGTTTTAAGCACGAATACATGCTTTTCGCGCAGTTATAGAAGAAAACGTTTTGACGCGTATTAGGGAGACTTGTAAAACCGATGTGTTGTGATTTAGCTCGTTTCGGTCTAAAACAGCTTGTTTCGTTGTTTTAAGCACGAATACATGCTTTTCACGCAGTTATAGAAGAAAAAGTTTTGACGCGTATTAGAGAGACTTGTAAAACCGATGTGTTGTGATTTAGCTCGTTTCTGTCTAAAACAGCTTGTTTCGTTGTATTAAGCACGAATACATGCTTTTTGCGCAGTTATAAGAGAAAACGTTTTGACGCGTATCACATGCACACTTGTAAAACCGATATGTTCAGATCTAGCTCGTTTTGGTCTAAAACAGCTTGTTTCGCTGTATTAAGCACGAATACATGCTTTTCGCGCAGTTATAAGAGAAAAAGTTTTGACGCGTATCAGAGGAAAACTTGTAAAACTGATGTGTTGTGATTTAGCTCGTTTCTGTCTAAAACAGCTTGTTTCGTTGTATTAAGCACGAATACATGCTTTTTGCGCAGTTATAAGAGAAAACGTTTTGACGCGGATCACATGCACACTTGTAAAACCGATATGTTCAGATCTAGCTCGTTTTGGTCTAAAACAGCTTGTTTCGTTGTATTAAGCACGAATACATGCTTTCCGCGCAGTTATAAGAGAAAAAGTTTTGACGCGTATCAGAGGAAAACTTGTAAAACTGATGTTTTGATTTAGCTCGTTTCGGTCTAAAACAGCTTGTTTCGTTGTATTAAGCACGAATACATGCTTTTCGCGCAGTTATAAGAGAAAAAGTTTTGACGCGTATCAGAGGAACACTCGTAAAACCAATGTGTTGTGATTTAGCTCGTTTCGGTCTAAAACAGCTTGTTTCGTTGGATTCATCAGGAATACATGCTTTTCGCGCAGTTATAGAAGAAAAAGTTTTGACGCTTATTAGAGGGACCCTTGTAAAACCGATGTGTTCAGATTTAGCTCATCTCGGTCTAAAACAGCTTGTTTCGTTGTTTTAAGCACGAATACATGCTTTTCGCGCAGTTATAAGAGAAAAAGTTTTGACGCGTATCAGAGGAACTTGTAAAACCGATGTGCTGTGCCCGTTTCGAACTAAAACAGCTTGTTTCGTTGGATTAATCACGAATGCATGCTTTTCGCGCAGTTATAAGAGAAAAAGTTTTGACGCGTGTCACAAGGACACTTGTAAAACCGATGTGTTCAGATTTAGCTCGTTTCGGTCTAAAACAGCTTGTTTCGTTGGATTAAGCAAGAATACATGCTTTTCGCGCAGTTATAAGAGAAAAAGTTTTGACGCGTATCACGTGGATACTTGTAAAACCGATGTGTTCAGATATAGCTCGTTCTGGTATAAAACAGCTTGTTTCGTTGTTTTAAGCACGAATACATGCTTTTCGCGCAGTTATAGAAGGAAAAGTTTTGACGCGTATGAGAGACTTGTAAAACCGATGTGTTGTGATTTAGCTCGTTTCGGTCTAAAACAGCTTGTTTCGTTGTTTTAAGCACGAATACATGCTTTTCGCGCAGTTATAGAAGAAAAAGTTTTGACGCGTATTAGAGAGACTTGTAAAACCGATGTGTTGTGATTTAGCTCGTTTCTGTCTAAAACAGCTTGTTTCGTTGTATTAAGCACGAATACATGCTTTTTGCGCAGTTATAAGAGAAAACGTTTTGACGCGTATCATTTGCACACTTGTAAAACCGATATGTTCAGATCTAGCTCGTTTTGGTCTAAAACAGCTTGTTGCGTTGTATTAAGCACGAATACATGCTTTTCGCGCAGTTATAAGAGAAAAAGTTTTGACGCGTATCAGAGGAACACTCGTAAAACCAGTGTTGTGATTTAGCTCGTTTCGGTCTAAAGCAGCTTGTTTCGTTGGATTCATCAGGAATACATGCTTTTCGCGCAGTTATAGAAGAAAAAGTTTTGACGCTTATTAGAGGAACCCTTGTAAAACCGATGTTTTCAGATTTAGCTCATCTCGGTCTAAAACAGCTTGTTTCGTTGTTTTAAGCACGAATACATGCTTTTCGCGCAGTTATAAGAGAAAACGTTTTGACGCGTATCAGAGGAGAACTTGTAAAACCGATGTGTTGTGATTTAGCTCGTTTCGGTCTAAAACAGCTTGTTTCGTTGTATTAAGCACGAATACATGCTTTTCGCGCAGTTATAAGAGAAAACGTTTTGACGCGTATCAGGGGAAAACTTGTAAAACCGATGTGTTGTGATTTACCTCGTTTCGGTCTAAAACAGCTTGTTTTGTTGGATTAAGCACGAATACATGATTTTCGCGCAGTTATAAGAGAAAAAGTTTTGACGCGTATCACGTGGTAACTTGTAAAACCGATGTGTTGTGATTTAGCTCGTTTCGGTCTAAAACCGCTTGTTTCGATGTTTTAAGCACGAATACATGCTTTTCGCGCAGTTATAGAAGAAAACGTTTTGACGCGTATTAGGGAGACTTGTAAAACCGATGTGTTGTGATTTAGCTCGTTTCGGTCTAAAACAGCTTTTTTCGTTGTTTTAAGCACGAATACATGCTTTTCACGCAGTTATAGAAGAAAACGTTTTGACGCGTATTAGAGAGACTTGTAAAACCGATGTGTTCAGATTTAGCTCATCTCGGTCTAAAACAGCTTGTTTCGTTGTTTTAAGCACGAATACATGCTTTTCGCGCAGTTATAAGAAAAAACGTTTTGAAGCGTATCAGAGGAGAACTTGTAAAACCGATGTGTTGTGATTTAGCTCGTTTCGGTCTAAAACAGCTTGTTTCGTTGTATAAAGCAAGAATACATGCTTTTCGCGCTGTTATAAGAGAAAAAGTTTTGAAGCGTATTAGGGAGACTTGTAAAACCGATGTGTTGTGATTTAGCTCGTTTAGGTCTAAAACAGCTTGTTTCGTTGTAATAAGCACGAATACATGCTTTTCGCGCAGTTATAAGAGAAAACGTTTTGACGCGTATCAGGGGAAAACTTGTAAAACCGATGTGTTGTGATTTACCTCGTTTCGGTCTAAAACAGCTTGTTTTGTTGGATTAAGCACGAATACATGCTTTTCGCGCAGTTATAAGAGAAAAAGTTTTGACGCCTATCACGTGGTAACTTGTAAAACCGATGTGTTGTGATTTAGCTCGTTTCGGTCTAAAACAGCTTGTTTCGATGTTTTAAGCACGAATACATGCTTTTCGCGCAGTTATAGAAGAAAACGTTTTGACGCGTATTAGGGAGACTTGTAAAACCGATGTGTTGTGATTTAGCTCGTTTCGGTCTAAAACAGCTTGTTTCGTTGTTTTAAGCACGAATACATGCTTTTCACGCAGTTATAGAAGAAAAAGTTTTGACGCGTATCAGAGGAACACTCGTAAAACCAGTGTTGTGATTTAGCTCGTTTCGGTCTAAAACAGCTTGTTTCGTTGGATTCATCAGGAATACATGCTTTTCGCGCAGTTATAGAAGAAAAAGTTTTGACGCTTATTAGAGGGACCCTTGTAAAACCGATGTTTTCAGATTTAGCTCATCTCGGTCTAAAACAGCTTGTTTCGTTGTTTTAAGCACGAATACATGCTTTTCGCGCAGTTATAAGAGAAAACGTTTTGACGCGTATCAGAGGAGAACTTGTAAAACCGATGTGTTGTGATTTAGCTCGTTTCGGTCTAAAACAGCTTGTTTCGTTGTATTAAGCACGAATACATGCTTTTCGCGCAGTTATAAGAGAAAACGTTTTGACGCGTATCAGGGGAAAACTTGTAAAACCGATGTGTTGTGATTTACCTCGTTTCGGTCTAAAACAGCTTGTTTTGTTGGATTAAGCACGAATACATGATTTTCGCGCAGTTATAAGAGAAAAAGTTTTGACGCGTATCACGTGGTAACTTGTAAAACCGATGTGTTGTGATTTAGCTCGTTTCGGTCTAAAACCGCTTGTTTCGATGTTTTAAGCACGAATACATGCTTTTCGCGCAGTTATAGAAGAAAACGTTTTGACGCGTATTAGGGAGACTTGTAAAACCGATGTGTTGTGATTTAGCTCGTTTCGGTCTAAAACAGCTTGTTTCGTTGTTTTAAGCACGAATACATGCTTTTCACGCAGTTATAGAAGAAAAAGTTTTGACGCGTATTAGAGAGACTTGTAAAACCGATGTGTTGTGATTTAGCTCGTTTCTGTCTAAAACAGCTTGTTTCGTTGTATTAAGCACGAATACATGCTTTTTGCGCAGTTATAAGAGAAAACGTTTTGACGCGTATCACATGCACACTTGTAAAACCGATATGTTCAGATCTAGCTCGTTTTGGTCTAAAACAGCTTGTTTCGCTGTATTAAGCACGAATACATGCTTTTCGCGCAGTTATAAGAGAAAAAGTTTTGACGCGTATCAGAGGAAAACTTGTAAAACTGATGTGTTGTGATTTAGCTCGTTTCTGTCTAAAACAGCTTGTTTCGTTGTATTAAGCACGAATACATGCTTTTTGCGCAGTTATAAGAGAAAACGTTTTGACGCGGATCACATGCACACTTGTAAAACCGATATGTTCAGATCTAGCTCGTTTTGGTCTAAAACAGCTTGTTTCGTTGTATTAAGCACGAATACATGCTTTCCGCGCAGTTATAAGAGAAAAAGTTTTGACGCGTATCAGAGGAAAACTTGTAAAACTGATGTTTTGATTTAGCTCGTTTCGGTCTAAAACAGCTTGTTTCGTTGTATTAAGCACGAATACATGCTTTTCGCGCAGTTATAAGAGAAAAAGTTTTGACGCGTATCAGAGGAACACTCGTAAAACCAATGTGTTGTGATTTAGCTCGTTTCGGTCTAAAACAGCTTGTTTCGTTGGATTCATCAGGAATACATGCTTTTCGCGCAGTTATAGAAGAAAAAGTTTTGACGCTTATTAGAGGGACCCTTGTAAAACCGATGTGTTCAGATTTAGCTCATCTCGGTCTAAAACAGCTTGTTTCGTTGTTTTAAGCACGAATACATGCTTTTCGCGCAGTTATAAGAGAAAAAGTTTTGACGCGTATCAGAGGAACTTGTAAAACCGATGTGCTGTGCCCGTTTCGAACTAAAACAGCTTGTTTCGTTGGATTAATCACGAATGCATGCTTTTCGCGCAGTTATAAGAGAAAAAGTTTTGACGCGTGTCACAAGGACACTTGTAAAACCGATGTGTTCAGATTTAGCTCGTTTCGGTCTAAAACAGCTTGTTTCGTTGGATTAAGCAAGAATACATGCTTTTCGCGCAGTTATAAGAGAAAAAGTTTTGACGCGTATCACGTGGATACTTGTAAAACCGATGTGTTCAGATATAGCACGTTCTGGTATAAAACAGCTTGTTTCGTTGTTTTAAGCACGAATACATGCTTTTCGCGCAGTTATAGAAGGAAAAGTTTTGACGCGTATGAGAGACTTGTAAAACCGATGTGTTGTGATTTAGCTCGTTTCGGTCTAAAACAGCTTGTTTCGTTGTTTTAAGCACGAATACATGCTTTTCGCGCAGTTATAGAAGAAAAAGTTTTGACGCGTATTAGAGAGACTTGTAAAACCGATGTGTTGTGATTTAGCTCGTTTCTGTCTAAAACAGCTTGTTTCGTTGTATTAAGCACGAATACATGCTTTTTGCGCAGTTATAAGAGAAAACGTTTTGACGCGTATCATTTGCACACTTGTAAAACCGATATGTTCAGATCTAGCTCGTTTTGGTCTAAAACAGCTTGTTGCGTTGTATTAAGCACGAATACATGCTTTTCGCGCAGTTATAAGAGAAAAAGTTTTGACGCGTATCAGAGGAACACTCGTAAAACCAGTGTTGTGATTTAGCTCGTTTCGGTCTAAAACAGCTTGTTTCGTTGGATTCATCAGGAATACATGCTTTTCGCGCAGTTATAGAAGAAAAAGTTTTGACGCTTATTAGAGGAACCCTTGTAAAACCGATGTTTTCAGATTTAGCTCATCTCGGTCTAAAACAGCTTGTTTCGTTGTTTTAAGCACGAATACATGCTTTTCGCGCAGTTATAAGAGAAAACGTTTTGACGCGTATCAGAGGAGAACTTGTAAAACCGATGTGTTGTGATTTAGCTCGTTTCGGTCTAAAACCACTTGTTTCGTTGTATTAAGCACGAATACATGCTTTTCGCGCAGTTATAAGAGAAAACGTTTTGACGCGTATCAGGGGAAAACTTGTAAAACCGATGTGTTGTGATTTACCTCGTTTCGGTCTAAAACAGCTTGTTTTGTTGGATTAAGCACGAATACATGATTTTCGCGCAGTTATAAGAGAAAAAGTTTTGACGCGTATCACGTGGTAACTTGTAAAACCGATGTGTTGTGATTTAGCTCGTTTCGGTCTAAAACCGCTTGTTTCGATGTTTTAAGCACGAATACATGCTTTTCGCGCAGTTATAGAAGAAAACGTTTTGACGCGTATTAGGGAGACTTGTAAAACCGATGTGTTGTGATTTAGCTCGTTTCGGTCTAAAACAGCTTTTTTCGTTGTTTTAAGCACGAATACATGCTTTTCACGCAGTTATAGAAGAAAACGTTTTGACGCGTATTAGAGAGACTTGTAAAACCGATGTGTTCAGATTTAGCTCATCTCGGTCTAAAACAGCTTGTTTCGTTGTTTTAAGCACGAATACATGCTTTTCGCGCAGTTATAAGAAAAAACGTTTTGAAGCGTATCAGAGGAGAACTTGTAAAACCGATGTGTTGTGATTTAGCTCGTTTCGGTCTAAAACAGCTTGTTTCGTTGTATAAAGCAAGAATACATGCTTTTCGCGCTGTTATAAGAGAAAAAGTTTTGAAGCGTATTAGGGAGACTTGTAAAACCGATGTGTTGTGATTTAGCTCGTTTAGGTCTAAAACAGCTTGTTTCGTTGTAATAAGCACGAATACATGCTTTTCGCGCAGTTATAAGAGAAAACGTTTTGACGCGTATCAGGGGAAAACTTGTAAAACCGATGTGTTGTGATTTACCTCGTTTCGGTCTAAAACAGCTTGTTTTGTTGGATTAAGCACGAATACATGCTTTTCGCGCAGTTATAAGAGAAAAAGTTTTGACGCCTATCACGTGGTAACTTGTAAAACCGATGTGTTGTGATTTAGCTCGTTTCGGTCTAAAACAGCTTGTTTCGATGTTTTAAGCACGAATACATGCTTTTCGCGCAGTTATAGAAGAAAACGTTTTGACGCGTATTAGGGAGACTTGTAAAACCGATGTGTTGTGATTTAGCTCGTTTCGGTCTAAAACAGCTTGTTTCGTTGTTTTAAGCACGAATACATGCTTTTCACGCAGTTATAGAAGAAAAAGTTTTGACGCGTATTAGAGAGACTTGTAAAACCGATGTGTTGTGATTTAGCTCGTTTCTGTCTAAAACAGCTTGTTTCGTTGTATTAAGCACGAATACATGCTTTTTGCGCAGTTATAAGAGAAAACGTTTGGCGCGTATTACATGCACACTTGTAAAACCGATATGATCAGATCTAGCTCCTTTTGGTCTAAAACAGCTTGTTTCGCTGATTAAGCACGAATACATGCTTTTCGCGCAGTTATAAGAGAAAAAGTTTTGACGCGTATCAGAGGAAAACTTGTAAAACTGATGTGTTGTGATTTAGCTCGTTTCTGTCTAAAACAGCTTGTTTCGTTGTATTAAGCACGAATACATGATTTTTGCGCAGTTATAAGAGAAAACGTTTTGACGCGTATCACATGCACACATGTAAAACCGATATGTTCAGATCTAGCTCGTTTTGGTCTAAAACAGCTTGTTTCGTTGTATTAAGCACGAATACATGCTTTCCGCGCAGTTATAAGAGAAAAAGTTTTGACGCGTATCAGAGGAAAACTTGTAAAACTGATGTTTTGATTTAGCTCGTTTCGGTCTAAAACAGCTTGTTTCGTTGTATTAAGCACGAATACATGCTTTTCGCGCAGTTATAAGAGAAAAAGTTTTGACGCGTATCAGAGGAACACTCGTAAATCCAATGTGTTGTGATTTAGCTCGTTTCGGTCTAAAACAGCTTGTTTCATTGGATTCATCAGGAATACATGCATTTCGCGCAGTTATAGAAGAAAAAGTTTTGAAGCTTATCAGAGGGACCCTTGTAAAACCGATGTGTTTTGATTTAGCTCATCTCGGTCTAAAACAGCTTGTTTCGTTGTTTTAAGCACGAATACATGCTTTTCGCGCAGTTATAAGAGAAAAAGATTTGACGCGTATCAGAGGAACTTGTAAAACCGATGTGCTGTGATTTAGCTCGTTTCGGACTAAAACAGCTTGTTTCGTTGTATTAAGCACGAA
Source organism: Amblyomma americanum (assembly GCF_052857255.1). Classification (NCBI taxonomy): domain Eukaryota; kingdom Metazoa; phylum Arthropoda; class Arachnida; order Ixodida; family Ixodidae; genus Amblyomma; species Amblyomma americanum. The sequence goes on along the minus strand of NW_027526489.1, from coordinate 203,424 downwards.
TACATGCTTTTCGCGCAGTTATAAGAGAAAAAGTTTTGACGCGTATCAGAGAACTTGTAAAACCGATGTGTTCAGATTTAGCTCATATCGATCTAGAACAGCTTGTTTCGTTGTTTTAAGCACGAATACATGCTTTTCGCGCAGTTATAAGAGAAAAAGTTTTGACGCGTATCAGAGGAACACTTGTAAAACCGATGTGCTGTGATTTAGCTCGTTTCGGTCTAAAACAGCTTGTTTCGTTGTATAAAGCAAGAATACATGCTTTTCGCGCTGTTATAAGAGAAAAAGTTTTGACGCGTATTAGGGAGACTTGTAAAACCGATGTGTTGTGATTTAGCTCGTTTCGGTCTAAAACAGCTTGTTTCGTTGTATTAAGCACGAATACATGCTTTTCGCGCAGTTATAAAAGAAAAAGTTTTGACGCGTATCACGTGGATACTTTTAAAACCGATGTGTTCAGATATAGCTCGTTTTGGTATAAAACAGCTTGTTTCGTTGTTTTAAGCACGAATACATGCTTTTCGCGCAGTTATATAAGGAAAAGTTTTGACGCGTATTAGAGGAACACTTGTAAAACCAATGTGTTGTGATTTAGCTCGTTTCGGTCTAAAACAGCTTGTTTCGTTGAATTAATCACGAATACATGCTTTTCGCGCAGTTATAGAAGAAAAAGTTTTGACGTTTATTAGAGGGACCCTTGTAAAACCGATGTGTTCAGATTTAGCTCATCTCGGTCTAAAACAGCTTGTTTCGTTGTTTTAAGCACGAATACATGCTTTTAGCGCAGTTATAAGAGGAAACGTTTTGACGCGTATCAGAGGAACACTCGTAAAACCAATGTGTTCAGATTTAGCTCGTTTCGGTCTAAAACAGCTTGTTTCGTTGGATTAAGCAATTATACATGCTTTTCGCGCAGTTATAAGAGAAAAAGTTTTGACGCGTATCACGTGGATACTTGTAAAACCGATGTGTTCAGATATAGCTCGTTTTGGTATAAAACAGCTTGTTTCGTTGTTTTAAGCACGAATACATGCTTTTCGCGCAGTTATAGAAGAAAAAGTTTTGACGCGTATTAGAGAGACTTGTAAAACCGATGTGTTGTGATTTAGCTCGTTTCTGTCTAAAACAGCTTTTTTCGTTGTATTAAGCACGAATACATCCTTTTTGCGCAGTTATAAGAGAAAACGTTTTGACGCGTATCACAAGCACACTTGTAAAACCGATATGTTCAGATCTAGCTCGCTTTGGTCTAAAACAGCTTGTTTCGCTGTATTAAGCACGAATACATGCTTTTCGCGCAGTTATAAGAGAAAAAGTTTTGACGCGTATCAGAGGAAAACTTGTAAAACTGATGTGTTGTGATTTAGCTCGTTTCTGTCTAAAACAGCTTGTTTCGTTGTATTAAGCACGAATACATGCTTTTTGCGCAGTTATAAGAGAAAACGTTTTGACGCGTATCACATGCACACTTGTAAAACCGATATGGTCAGATCTAGCTCGTTTTGGTCTAAAACCGCTTGTTTCGTTGTAATAAGCACGAATACATGCTTTTCGCACAGTTATAAAAGAAAAAGTTTTGAAGCGTATTAGGGAGACTTGTAAAACCGATGTGTTGTGATTTAGCTCGTTTAGGTCTAAAACAGCTTGTTTCGTTGTATTAAGCACGAATACATGCTTTTCTCGCAGTTATAAGAGAAAACGTTTTGACGCGTATCAGGGGAAAACTTGTAAAACCGATGTGTTGTGATTTACCTCGTTTCGGTCTAAAACAGCTTCTTTTGTTGGATTAGGCACGAATACATGCTTTTCGCGCAGTTATAAGAGAAAAAGTTTTGACGCGTATCACGTGGTAACTTGTAAAACCGATGTGTTGTGATTTAGCTCGTTTCGGTCTAAAACCGCTTGTTTCGATGTTTTAAGCACGAATACATGCTTTTCGCGCAGTTATAGAAGAAAACGTTTTGACGCCTATTAGGGAGACTTGTAAAACCGATGTGTTGTGATTTAGCTCGTTTCGGTCTAAAACAGCTTGTTTCGTTGTTCTAAGCACGAATACATGCTTTCACGCAGTTATAGAAGAAAAAGTTTTGACGCGTATCAGAGAAAAACTTGTAAAACCGATGTGTTGTGATTTACCTCGTTTCGGTCTAAAACAGCTTGTTTCGTTGGATTAAGCACGAATACATGCTTTTCGCGCAGTTAAAAGAGAAAAAGTTTTGACGCGTATCACGTGGATACTTGTAAAACCGATGTGTTGTGATTTAGCTCGTTTCGGTCTAAAACCGCTTGTTTCGATGTTTTAAGCACGAATACATGCTTTTCGCGCAGTTATAGAAGAAAACGTTTTGACGCGTATTAGGGAGACTTGTAAAACCGATGTGTTGTGATTTAGCTCGTTTCGGTCTAAAACAGCTTGTTTCGTTGTATTAAGCACGAATACATGCTTTTTGCGCAGTTATAAGAGAAAACGTTTTGACGCGTATCACATGCACACTTGTAAAACCGATATGTTCAGATCTAGCTCGTTTTGGTCTAAAACAGCTTGTTTCGTTGTATTAAGCACGAATACATGCTTTCCGCGCAGTTATAAGAGAAAAAGTTTTGACGCGTATCAGAGGAACACTCGTAAAACCAGTGTTGTGATTTAGCTCGTTTCGGTCTAAAACAGCTTGTTTCGTTGAATTCATCACGAATACTTGCTTTTCGCGCAGTTATAGAAGAAAAGTTTTGACGCTTATTAGAGGGACACTTGTAAAACCGATGTTTTCAGATTTAGCTCATCTCGGTCTAAAACAGCTTGTTTCGTTGTTTTAAGCACGAATACATGCTTTTCGCGCAGTTATAAGAGAAAACGTTTTGACGCGTATCAGAGGAGAACTTGTAAAACCGATGTGTTGTGATTTAGCTCGTTTCGGTCTAAAACAGCTTGTTTCGTTGTATAAAGCAAGAATACATGCTTTTCGCGCTGTTATAAGAGAAAAAGTTTTGAAGCGTATTAGGGAGACTTGTAAAACCGATGTGTTGTGATTTAGCTCGTTTAGGTCTAAAACAGCTTGTTTCGTTGTATTAAGCACGAATACATGCTTTTCGCGCAGTTATAAGAGAAAACGTTTTGACGCGTATCAGGGGAAAACTTGTAAAACCGATGTGTTGTGATTTACCTCGTTTCGTTCTAAAACAGCTTGTTTTGTTGGATTAAGCACGAATACATGCTTTTCGCGCAGTTATGAGAGAGAGAGAGAGAGAAAACTTTTATTTCTTTCCAAGAGGTTCGCGGGGATGAAGACTTCCTGGTCGTCTTGCTTGGGTGCTGGCGACTTGAGTCTTCAAGCAAGAGTGGGCCCTCAGTCCAGGGCTCCACTGAGTTGTGCCGCTTCAGTTGAGAAAAAAGTTTTGACGCGTATCACGTGGTAACTTGTAAAACCGATGTGTTGTGATTTAGCTCGTTTCGGTCTAAAACCGCTTGTTTCGATGTTTTAAGCACGAATACATGCTTTTCGCGCAGTTATAGAAGAAAACGTTTTGACGCGTATTAGGGAGACTTGTAAAATCGATGTGTTGTGATTTAGCTCGTTTCGGTCTAAAACAGCTTGTTTCGTTGTTTTAAGCACGAATACATGCTTTTCACGCAGTTATAGAAGAAAAAGTTTTGACGCGTATTAGAGAGACGTAAAACCGATGTGTTGTGATTTAGCTCGTTTCTGTCTAAAACAGCTTGTTTCGTTGTATTAAGCACGAATACATGCTTTTTGCGCAGTTATAAGAGAAAACGTTTTGACGCGTATCACATGCACACTTGTAAAACCGATATGTTCAGATCTAGCTCGTTTTGGTCTAAAACAGCTTGTTTCGTTGTATTAAGCACGAATACATGCTTTCCGCGCAGTTATAAGAGAAAAAGTTTTGACGCGTATCAGAGGAAAACTTGTAAAACTGATGTTTTGATTTAGCTCGTTTCGGTCTAAAACAGCTTGTTTCGTTGTATTAAGCACGAATACATGCTTTTCGCGCAGTTATAAGAGAAAAAGTTTTGACGCGTATCAGAGGAACACTCGTAAAACCAATGTGTTGTGATTTAGCTCGTTTCTGGCTAAAACAGCTTGTTTCGTTGTATTAAGCACGAATACATGCTTTTTGCGCAGTTATAAGAGAAAACGTTTTGACGCGGATCACATGCACACTTGTAAAACCGATATGTTCAGATCTAGCTCGTTTTGGTCTAAAACAGCTTGTTTCGTTGTATTAAGCACGAATACATGCTTTCCGCGCAGTTATAAGAGAAAAAGTTTTGACGCGTATCAGAGGAAAACTTGTAAAACTGATGTTTTGATTTAGCTCGTTTCGGTCTAAAACAGCTTGTTTCGTTGTATTAAGCACGAATACATGCTTTTCGCGCAGTTATAAGAGAAAAAGTTTTGACGCGTATCAGAGGAACACTCGTAAAACCAATGTGTTGTGATTTAGCTCGTTTCTGTCTAAAACAGCTTGTTTCGTTGTATTAAGCACGAATACATGCTTTCCGCGCAGTTATAAGAGAAAAAGTTTTGACGCGTATCAGAGGAAAACTTGTAAAACTGATGTTTTGATTTAGCTCGTTTCGGTCTAAAACAGCTTGTTTCGTTGTATTAAGCACGAATACATGCTTTTCGCGCAGTTATAAGAGAAAAAGTTTTGACGCGTATCAGAGGAACACTCGTAAAACCAATGTGTTGTGATTTAGCTCGTTTCTGTCTAAAACAGCTTGTTTCGTTGTATTAAGCACGAATACATGTTTTTGCGCAGTTATAAGAGAAAACGTTTTGACGCGGATCACATGCACACTTGTAAAACCGATATGTTCAGATCTAGCTCGTTTTGGTCTAAAACAGCTTGTTTCGTTGTATTAAGCACGAATACATGCTTTCCGCGCAGTTATAAGAGAAAAAGTTTTGACGCGTATCAGAGGAAAACTTGTAAAACTGATGTTTTGATTTAGCTCGTTTCGGTCTAAAACAGCTTGTTTCGTTGGATTCATCAGGAATACATGCTTTTCGCGCAGTTATAGAAGAAAAAGTTTTGACGCTTATTAGAGGGACCCTTGTAAAACCGATGTGTTCAGATTTAGCTCATCTCGGTCTAAAACAGCTTGTTTCGTTGTTTTAAGCACGAATACATGCTTTTCGCGCAGTTATAAGAGAAAAAGATTTGACGCGTATCAGAGGAACTTGTAAAACCGATGTGCTGTGATTTAGCCCGTTTCGAACTAAAACAGCTTGTTTCGTTGGATTAATCACGAATGCATGCTTTTCGCGCAGTTATAAGAGAAAAAGTTTTGACGCGTGTCACAAGGACACTTGTAAAACCGATGTGTTCAGATTTAGCTCGTTTCGGTCTAAAACAGCTTGTTTCGTTGGATTAAGCACGAATACATGCTTTTCGCGCAGTTATAAGAGAAAAAGTTTTGACGCGTATCACGTGGATACTTGTAAAACCGATGTGTTCAGATATAGCTCGTTCTGGTATAAAACAGCTTGTTTCGTTGTTTTAAGCACGAATACATGCTTTTCGCGCAGTTATAGAAGGAAAAGATTTGACGCGTATTAGAGACTTGTAAAACCGATGTGTTGTGATTTAGCTCGTTTCGGTCTAAAACAGCTTGTTTCGTTGTTTTAAGCACGAATACATGCTTTTCGCGCAGTTATATAAGAAAAAGTTTTGACGCGTATCAGAGGAAAACTTGTAAAACTGATGTTTTGATTTAGCTCGTTTCGGTCTAAAACAGCTTGTTTCGTTGTATTAAGCACGAATACATGCTTTTCGCGCAGTTATAAGAGAAAAAGTTTTGACGCGTATCAGAGGAACACTCGTAAAACCAATGTGTTGTGATTTAGCTCGTTTCTGGCTTAAACAGCTTGTTTCGTTGTATTAAGCACGAATACATGCTTTTTGCGCAGTTATAAGAGAAAACGTTTTGACGCGGATCACATGCACACTTGTAAAACCGATATGTTCAGATCTAGCTCGTTTTGGTCTAAAACAGCTTGTTTCGTTGTATTAAGCACGAATACATGCTTTCCGCGCAGTTATAAGAGAAAAAGTTTTGACGCGTATCAGAGGAAAACTTGTAAAACTGATGTTTTGATTTAGCTCGTTTCGGTCTAAAACAGCTTGTTTCGTTGTATTAAGCACGAATACATGCTTTTCGCGCAGTTATAAGAGAAAAAGTTTTGACGCGTATCAGAGGAACACTCGTAAAACCAATGTGTTGTGATTTAGCTCGTTTCTGTCTAAAACAGCTTGTTTCGTTGTATTAAGCACGAATACATGCTTTCCGCGCAGTTATAAGAGAAAAAGTTTTGACGCGTATCAGAGGAAAACTTGTAAAACTGATGTTTTGATTTAGCTCGTTTCGGTCTAAAACAGCTTGTTTCGTTGTATTAAGCACGAATACATGCTTTTCGCGCAGTTATAAGAGAAAAAGTTTTGACGCGTATCAGAGCAACACTCGTAAAACCAATGTGTTGTGATTTAGCTCGTTTCTGTCTAAAACAGCTTGTTTCGTTGTATTAAGCACGAATACATGCTTTTTGCGCAGTTATAAGAGAAAACGTTTTGACGCGGATCACATGCACACTTGTAAAACCGATATGTTCAGATCTAGCTCGTTTTGGTCTAAAACAGCTTGTTTCGTTGTATTAAGCACGAATACATGCTTTCCGCGCAGTTATAAGAGAAAAAGTTTTGACGCGTATCAGAGGAAAACTTGTAAAACTGATGTTTTGATTTAGCTCGTTTCGGTCTAAAACAGCTTGTTTCGTTGGATTCATCAGGAATACATGCTTTTCGCGCAGTTATAGAAGAAAAAGTTTTGACGCTTATTAGAGGGACCCTTGTAAAACCGATGTGTTCAGATTTAGCTCATCTCGGTCTAAAACAGCTTGTTTCGTTGTTTTAAGCACGAATACATGCTTTTCGCGCAGTTATAAGAGAAAAAGATTTGACGCGTATCAGAGGAACTTGTAAAACCGATGTGCTGTGATTTAGCCCGTTTCGAACTAAAACAGCTTGTTTCGTTGGATTAATCACGAATGCATGCTTTTCGCGCAGTTATAAGAGAAAAAGTTTTGACGCGTGTCACAAGGACACTTGTAAAACCGATGTGTTCAGATTTAGCTCGTTTCGGTCTAAAACAGCTTGTTTCGTTGGATTAAGCACGAATACATGCTTTTCGCGCAGTTATAAGAGAAAAAGTTTTGACGCGTATCACGTGGATACTTGTAAAACCGATGTGTTCAGATATAGCTCGTTCTGGTATAAAACAGCTTGTTTCGTTGTTTTAAGCACGAATACATGCTTTTCGCGCAGTTATAGAAGGAAAAGATTTGACGCGTATTAGAGACTTGTAAAACCGATGTGTTGTGATTTAGCTCGTTTCGGTCTAAAACAGCTTGTTTCGTTGTTTTAAGCACGAATACATGCTTTTCGCGCAGTTATAGAAGAAAAAGTTTTGACGCGTATTAGAGAGACTTGTAAAACCGATGTGTTGTGATTTAGCTCGTTTCTGTCTAAAACAGCTTGTTTCGTTGTATTAAGCACGAATACATGCTTTTTGCGCAGTTATAAGAGAAAACGTTTTGACGCGTATCATTTGCACACTTGTAAAACCGATATGTTCAGATCTAGCTCGTTTTGGTCTAAAACAGCTTTTTGCGTTGTATTAAGTACGAATACATGCTTTTCGCGCAGTTATAGAAGAAAAAGTTTTGACGCGTATTAGAGAGACTTGTAAAACCGATGTGTTGTGATTTAGCTCGTTTCTGTCTAAAACAGCTTGTTTCGTTGTATTAAGCACGAATACATGCTTTTTGCGCAGTTATAAGAGAAAACGTTTTGACGCGTATCATTTGCACACTTGTAAAACCGATATGTTCAGATCTAGCTCGTTTTGGTCTAAAACAGCTTGTTGCGTTGTATTAAGCACGAATACATGCTTTTCGCGCAGTTATAAGAGAAAAAGTTTTGACGCGTATCAGAGCAACACTCGTAAAACCAGTGTTGTGATTTAGCTCGTTTCGGTCTAAAACAGCTTGTTTCGTTGGATTCATCAGGAATACATGCTTTTCGCGCAGTTATAGAAGAAAAAGTTTTGACGCTTATTAGAGGAACCCTTGTAAAACCGATGTTTTCAGATTTAGCTCATCTCGGTCTAAAACAGCTTGTTTCGTTGTTTTAAGCACGAATACATGCTTTTCGCGCAGTTATAAGAGAAAACGTTTTGACGCGTATCAGAGGAGAACTTGTAAAACCGATGTGTTTTGATTTAGCTCGTTTCGGTCTAAAACAGCTTGTTTCGTTGTATAAAGCAAGAATACATGCTTTTCGCGCTGTTATAAGAGAAAAAGTTTTGAAGCGTATTAGGGAGACTTGTAAAACCGATGTGTTGTGATTTAGCTCGTTTAGGTCTAAAACAGCTTGTTTCGTTGTATTAGGCACGAATACATGCTTTTCGCGCAGTTATAAGAGAAAACGTTTTGACGCGTATCAGGGGAAAACTTGTAAAACCGATGTGTTGTGATTTACCTCGTTTCGGTCTAAAACAGCTTGTTTTGTTGGATTAAGCACGAATACATGCTTTTCGCGCAGTTATAAGAGAAAAAGTTTTGACGCCTATCACGTGGTAACTTGTAAAACCGACGTGTTGTGATTTAGCTCGTTTCGGTCTAAAACCGCTTGTTTCGATGTTTTAAGCACGAATACATGCTTTTCGCGCAGTTATAGAAGAAAACGTTTTGACGCGTATTAGGGAGACTTGTAAAACCGATGTGTTGTGATTTAGCTCGTTTCGGTCTAAAACAGCTTGTTTCGTTGTTTTAAGCACGAATACATGCTTTTCACGCAGTTATAGAAGAAAAAGTTTTGACGCGTATTAGAGAGACTTGTAAAACCGATGTGTTGTGATTTAGCTCGTTTCTGTCTAAAACAGCTTGTTTCGTTGTATTAAGCACGAATACATGCTTTTTGCGCAGTTATAAGAGAAAACGTTTTGACGCGTATCACATGCACACTTGTAAAACCGATATGATCAGATCTAGCTCGTTTTGGTCTAAAACAGCTTGTTTCGCTGTATTAAGCACGAATACATGCTTTTCGCGCAGTTATAAGAGAAAAAGTTTTGACGCGTATCAGAGGAAAACTTGTAAAACTGATGTGTTGTGATTTAGCTCGTTTCTGTCTAAAACAGCTTGTTTCGTTGTATTAAGCACGAATACATGCTTTTTGCGCAGTTATAACAGAAAAAGTTTTGACGCGTATCACGTGGATACTTTTAAAACCGATGTGTTCAGATATAGCTCGTTTTGGTATAAAACAGCTTGTTTCGTTGTTTTAAGCACGAATACATGCTTTTCGCGCAGTTATATAAGGAAAAGTTTTGACGCGTATTAGAGGAACACTTGTAAAACCAATGTGTTGTGATTTAGCTCGTTTCGGTTTAAAACAGCTTGTTTCGTTGAATTAATCACGAATACATGCTTTTCGCGCAGTTATAGAAGAAAAAGTTTTGACGCTTATTAGAGGGACCCTTGTAAAACCGATGTGTTCAGATTTAGCTCATCTCGGTCTAAAACAGCTTGTTTCGTTGTTTTAAGCACGAATACATGCTTTTCGCGCAGTTATAAGAGAAAAAGATTTGACGCGTATCAGAGGAACTTGTAAAACCGATGTGCTGTGATTTAGCCCGTTTCGAACTAAAACAGCTTGTTTCGTTGGATTAATCACGAATGCATGCTTTTCGCGCAGTTATAAGAGAAAAAGTTTTGACGCGTGTCACAAGGACACTTGTAAAACCGATGTGTTCAGATTTAGCTCGTTTCGGTCTAAAACAGCTTGTTTCGTTGGATTAAGCACGAATACATGCTTTTCGCGCAGTTATAAGAGAAAAAGTTTTGACGCGTATCACGTGGATACTTGTAAAACCGATGTGTTCAGATATAGCTCGTTCTGGTATAAAACAGCTTGTTTCGTTGTTTTAAGCACGAATACATGCTTTTCGCGCAGTTATAGAAGGAAAAGTTTTGACGCGTATTAGAGACTTGTAAAACCGATGTGTTGTGATTTAGCTCGTTTCGGTCTAAAACAGCTTGTTTCGTTGTTTTAAGCACGAATACATGCTTTCCGCGCAGTTATAGAAGAAAAAGTTTTGACGCGTATTAGAGAGACTTGTAAAACCGATGTGTTGTGATTTAGCTCGTTTCTGTCTAAAACAGCTTGTTTCGTTGTATTAAGCACGAATACATGCTTTTTGCGCAGTTATAAGAGAAAACGTTTTGACGCGTATCATTTGCACACTTGTAAAACCGATATGTTCAGATCTAGCTCGTTTTGGTCTAAAACAGCTTGTTGCGTTGTATTAAGTACGAATACATGCTTTTCGCGCAGTTATAGAATAAAAAGTTTTGACGCGTATTAGAGAGACTTGTAAAACCGATGTGTTGTGATTTAGCTCGTTTCTGTCTAAAACAGCTTGTTTCGTTGTATTAAGCACGAATACATGCTTTTTGCGCAGTTATAAGAGAAAACGTTTTGACGCGTATCATTTGCACACTTGTAAAACCGATATGTTCAGATCTAGCTCGTTTTGGTCTAAAACAGCTTGTTGCGTTGTATTAAGCACGAATACATGCTTTTCGCGCAGTTATAAGAGAAAAAGTTTTGACGCGTATCAGAGGAACACTCGTAAAACCAGTGTTGTGATTTAGCTCGTTTCGGTCTAAAACAGCTTGTTTCGTTGGATTCATCAGGAATACATGCTTTTCGCGCAGTTATAGAAGAAAAAGTTTTGACGCTTATTAGAGGAACCCTTGTAAAACCGATGTGTTCAGATTTAGCTCATCTCGGTCTAAAACAGCTTGTTTCGTTGTTTTAAGCACGAATACATGCTTTTCGCGCAGTTATAAGAGAAAACGTTTTGACGCGTATCAGAGGAGAACTTGTAAAACCGATGTGTTGTGATTTAGCTCGTTTCGGTCTAAAACAGCTTGTTTCGTTGTATAAAGCAAGAATACATGCTTTTCGCGCTGTTATAAGAGAAAAAGTTTTGAAGCGTATTAGGGAGACTTGTAGAACCGATGTGTTGTGATTTAGCTCGTTTAGGTCTAAAACAGCTTGTTTCGTTGTATTAAGCACGAATACTTGCTTTTCGCGCAGTTATAAGAGAAAACGTTTTGACGCGTATCAGGGGAAAACTTGTAAAACCGATGTGTTGTGATTTACCTCGTTTCGGTCTAAAACAGCTTGTTTTGTTGGATTAAGCAAGAATACATGCTTTTCGCGCAGTTATAAGAGAAAAAGTTTTGACGCCTATCACGTGGTAACTTGTAAAACCGATGTGTTGTGATTTATCTCGTTTCGGTCTAAAACCGCTTGTTTCGATGTTTTAAGCACGAATACATGCTTTTCGCGCAGTTATAGAAGAAAACGTTTTGACGTGTATTAGGGAGACTTGTAAAACCGATGTGTTGTGATTTAGCTCGTTTCGGTCTAAAACAGCTTGTTTCGTTGTTTTAAGCACGAATACATGCTTTTCACGCAGTTATAGAAGAAAACGTTTTGACGCGTATTAGAGAGACTTGTAAAACCGATGTGTTGTGATTTAGCTCGTTTCTGTCTAAAACAGCTTGTTTCGTTGTATTAAGCACGAATACATGCTTTTTGCGCAGTTATAAGAGAAAACGTTTTGACGCGTGTCGCATGCACACTTGTAAAACCGATATGATCAGATCTAGCTCGTTTTGGTCTAAAACAGCTTGTTTCGCTGTATTAAGCACGAATACATGCTTTTCGCGCAGTTATAAGAGAAAAAGTTTTGACGCGTATCAGAGGAAAACTTGTAAAACTGATGTGTTGTGATTTAGCTCGTTTCTGTCTAAAACAGCTTGTTTCGTTGTATTAAGCACGAATACATGCTTTTTGCGCAGTTATAAGAGAAAACGTTTTGACGCGTATCACATGCACACTTGTAAAACCGATATGTTCAGATCTAGCTCGTTTTGGTCTAAAACAGCTTGTTTTGTTGTATTAAGCACGAATACATGCTTTCCGCGCAGTTATAAGAGAAAAAGTTTTGACGCGTATCAGAGGAAAACTTGTAAAACTGATGTTTTGATTTAGCTCGTTTCGGTCTAAAACAGCTTGTTTCGTTGTAATAAGCACGAATACATGCTTTTCGCGCAGTTATAAGAGAAAAAGTTTTGACGCGTATCAGAGGAACACTCGTAAAACCAATGTGTTGTGATTTAGCTCGTTTCGGTCTAAAACAGCTTGTTTCATTGGATTCATCAGGAATACATGCATTTCGCGCAGTTATAGAAGAAAAAGTTTTGAAGCTTATCAGAGGGACCCTTGTAAAACCGATGTGTTTTGATTTAGCTCATCTCGGTCTAAAACAGCTTGTTTCGTTGTTTTAAGCACGAATACATGCTTTTCGCGCAGTTATAAGAGAAAAAGATTTGACGCGTATCAGAGGAACTTGTAAAACCGATGTGCTGTGATTTAGCTCGTTTCGGACTAAAACAGCTTGTTTCGTTGTATTAAGCACGAATACATGCTTTTCGCGCAGTTATAAGAGAAAAAGTTTTGACGCGTATCAGAGAACTTGTAAAACCGATGTGTTCAGATTTAGCTCATATCGATCTAGAACAGCTTGTTTCGTTGTTTTAAGCACGAATACATGCTTTTCGCGCAGTTAAAAGAGAAAAAGTTTTGACGCGTATCAGAGGAACACTTGTAAAACCGATGTGCTGTGATTTAGCTCGCTTCGGTCTAAAACAGCTTGTTTCGTTGTATAAAGCAAGAATACATGCTTTTCGCGCTGTTATAAGAGAAAAAGTTTTGACGCGTATTAGGGAGACTTGTAAAACCGATGTGCTGTGATTTAGCTCGTTTCGGTCTAAAACAGCTTGTTTCGTTGTATTAAGCACGAATACATGCTTTTCGCGCAGTTATAACAGAAAAAGTTTTGACGCGTATCACGTGGATACTTTTAAAACCGATGTGTTCAGATATAGCTCGTTTTGGTATAAAACAGCTTGTTTCGTTGTTTTAAGCACGAATACATGCTTTTCGCGCAGTTATATAAGGAAAAGTTTTGACGCGTATTAGAGGAACACTTGTAAAACCAATGTGTTGTGATTTAGCTCGTTTCGGTCTAAAACAGCTTGTTTCGTTGAATTAATCACGAATACATGCTTTTCGCGCAGTTATAGAAGAAAAAGTTTTGACGTTTATTAGAGGGACCCTTGTAAAACCGATGTGTTCAGATTTAGCTCATCTCGGTCTAAAACAGCTTGTTTCGTTGTTTTAAGCACGAATACATGCTTTTAGCGCAGTTATAAGAGGAAACGTTTTGACGCGTATCAGAGGAACACTCGTAAAACCAATGTGTTGTGATTTAGCTCGTTTCGGTCTAAAACAGCTTGTTTCGTTGGTTTAATCACGAATACATGCTTTTCGCGCAGTTATAAAAGAAAAAGTTTTGACGCGTGTCACAAGGACACTTGTAAAACCGATGTGTTCAGATTTAGCTCGTTTCGGTCTACAACAGCTTGTTTCGTTGGATTAAGCAATTATACATGCTTTTCGCGCAGTTATAAGAGAAAAAGTTTTGACGCGTATCACGTGGATACTTGTAAAACCGATGTGTTCAGATATAGCTCGTTTTGGTATAAAACAGCTTGTTTCGTTGTTTTAAGCACGAATACATGCTTTTCGCGCAGTTATAGAAGAAAAAGTTTTGACGCGTATTAGAGAGACTTGTAAAACCGATGTGTTGTGATTTAGCTCGTTTCTGTCTAAAACAGCTTTTTTCGTTGTATTAAGCACGAATACATCCTTTTTGCGCAGTTATAAGAGAAAACGTTTTGACGCGTATCACAAGCACACTTGTAAAACCGATATGTTCAGATCTAGCTCGCTTTGGTCTAAAACAGCTTGTTTCGCTGTATTAAGCACGAATACATGCTTTTCGCGCAGTTATAAGAGAAAAAGTTTTGACGCGTATCAGAGGAAAACTTGTAAAACTGATGTGTTGTGATTTAGCTCGTTTCTGTCTAAAACAGCTTGTTTCGTTGTATTAAGCACGAATACATGCTTTTTGCGCAGTTATAAGAGAAAACGTTTTGACGCGTATCACATGCACACTTGTAAAACCGATATGGTCAGATCTAGCTCGTTTTGGTCTAAAACAGCTTGTTTCGTTGTAATAAGCACGAATACATGCTTTTCGCACAGTTATAAAAGAAAAAGTTTTGAAGCGTATTAGGGAGACTTGTAAAACCGATTTGTTGTGATTTAGCTCGTTTAGGTCTAAAACAGCTTGTTTCGTTGTATTAAGCACGAATACATGCTTTTCTCGCAGTTATAAGAGAAAACGTTTTGACGCGTATCAGGGGAAAACTTGTAAAACCGATGTGTTGTGATTTACCTCGTTTCGGTCTAAAACAGCTTGTTTTGTTGGATTAAGCACGAATACATGCTTTTCGCGCAGTTATAAGAGAAAAAGTTTTGACGCGTATCACGTGGTAACTTGTAAAACCGATGTGTTGTGATTTAGCTCGTTTCGGTCTAAAACCGCTTGTTTCGATGTTTTAAGCACGAATACATGCTTTTCGCGCAGTTATAGAAGAAAACGTTTTGACGCCTATTAGGGAGACTTGTAAAACCGATGGGTTGTGATTTAGCTCGTTTCGGTCTAAAACAGCTTGTTTCGTTGTTCTAAGCACGAATACATGCTTTTCACGCAGTTATAGAAGAAAAAGTTTTGACGCGTATCAGAGAAAAACTTGTAAAACCGATGTGTTGTGATTTACCTCGTTTCGGTCTAAAACAGCTTGTTTCGTTGGATTAAGCACGAATACATGCTTTTCGCGCCGTTATAAGAGAAAAAGTTTTGACGCGTATCACTTGGATACTTGTAAAACCGATGTGTTGTGATTTAGCTCGTTTCGGTCTAAAACCGCTTGTTTCGATGTTTTAAGCACGAATACATGCTTTTCGCGCAGTTATAGAAGAAAACGTTTTGACGCGTATTAGGGAGACTTGTAAAACCGATGTGTTGTGATTTAGCTCGTTTCGGTCTAAAACAGCTTGTTTCGTTGTATTAAGCACGAATACATGCTTTTTGCGCAGTTATAAGAGAAAACGTTTTGACGCGTATCACATGCACACTTGTAAAACCGATATGTTCAGATCTAGCTCGTTTTGGTCTAAAACAGCTTGTTTCGTTGTATTAAGCACGAATACATGCTTTCCGCGCAGTTATAAGAGAAAAAGTTTTGACGCGTATCAGAGGAACACTCGTAAAACCAGTGTTGTGATTTAGCTCGTTTCGGTCTAAAACAGCTTGTTTCGTTGAATTCATCACGAATACATGCTTTTCGCGCAGTTATAGAAGAAAAAGTTTTGACGCTTATTAGAGGGACACTTGTAAAACCGATGTGTTCAGATTTAGCTCATATCGGTCTAGAACAGCTTGTTTCGTTGTTTTAAGCACGAATACATGCTTTTCGCGCAGTTAGAGAAAAAGTTTTGACGCGTATCAGAGGAACACTTGTAAAACCGATGTGCTGTGATTTAGCTCGTTTCGGTCTAAAACAGCTTGTTTCGTTGTATAAAGCAAGAATACATGCTTTTCGCGCTGTTATAAGAGAAAAAGTTTTGACGCGTATTAGGGAGACTTGTAAAACCGATGTGTTGTGATTTAGCTCGTTCCGGTCTAAAACAGCTTGTTTCGTTGTATTAATCACGAATACATGCTTTTCGCGCAGTTATAAGAGAAAAAGTTTTGACGCTTATCACGTGGATACTTGTAAAACCGATGTGTTCAGATATAGCTCGTTTCGGTCTAAAACAGCTTGTGTCGTTGAATTAATCACGAATACATGCTTTTCGCGCAGTTATAGAAGAAAAAGTTTTGACGTTTATTAGAGGCACCCTTGTAAAACCGGTGTTCAGATTTAGCTCATCTCGGTCTAAAACAGCTTGTTTCGTTGGTTTAAGCACGAATACATGCTTTTAGCGCAGTTATAAGAGGAAACGTTTTGACGCGTATCAGAGGAACACTCGTAAAACCAATGTGTTGTGATTTAGCTCGTTTCGGTCTAAAACAGCTTGTTTCGTTGGATTAATCACGAATACATGCTTTTCGCGCAGTTATAAGAGAAAACGTTTCGACGCGTGTCACAAGGACACTTGTAAAACCGATGTGTTCAGATTTAGCTCGTTTCGGTCTAAAACAGCTTGTTTCGTTGGATTAAGCACTAATACATGCTTTTCGCGCAGTTATAAGAGAAAAAGTTTTGACGCGTATCACGTGGATACTTGTAAAACCGATGTGTTCAGATCTAGCTCACTTTGGTCTAAAACAGCTTGTTTCGCTGTATTAAGCACGAATACATGCTTTTCGCGCAGTTATAAGAGAAAAAGTTTTGACGCGTATCAGAGGAAAACTTGTAAAACTGATGTTTTGATTTAGCTCGTTTCGGTCTAAAACAGCTTGTTTCGTTGTAATAAGCACGAATACATGCTTTTCGCACAGTTATAAGAGAAAAAGTTTTGACGCGTATCAGAGGAACACTCGTAAAACCAATTTGTTGTGATTTAGCTCGTTTCGGTCTAAAACAGCTTGTTTCGTTGGATTCATCAGGAATACATGCTTTTCGCGCAGTTATAGAAGAAAAAGTTTTGACGCTTATTAGAGGGAGCCTTGTAAAACCGATGTGTTCAGATTTAGCTCATCTCGGTCTAAAACAGCTTGTTTCGTTGTTTTATGCACGAATACATGCTTTTCGCGCAGTTATAAGAGAAAAAGTTTTGAAGCGTATCACATGCACACTTGTAAAACCGATATGTTCAGATCTAGCTCGTTTTGGTCTAAAACAGCTTGTTTCGTTGTATTAGGCACGAATACATGCTTTCCGCGCAGTTATAAGAGAAAAAGTTTTGACGCGTATCAGAGGAAAACTTGTAAAACTGATGTTTTGATTTAGCTCGTTTCGGTCTAAAACAGCTTGTTTCGTTGTAATAAGCACGAATACATGCTTTTCGCACAGTTATAAGAGAAAAAGTTTTGACGCGTATCAGAGGAACACTCGTAAAACCAATGTGTTGTGATTTAGCTCGTTTCGGTCTAAAACAGCTTGTTTCGTTGGATTCATCAGGAATACATGCTTTTCGCGCAGTTATAGAAGAAAAAGTTTTGACGCTTATTAGAGGGACCCTTGTAAAACCGATGTGTTCAGATTTAGCTCATCTCGGTCTAAAACAGCTTGTTTCGTTGTTTTATGCACGAATACATGCTTTTCGCGCAGTTATAAGAGAAAAAGTTTTGACGCGTATCAGAGGAACACTTGTAAAACCGATGTGCTGTGATTTAGCTCGTTTCGGACTAAAACAGCTTGTTTCGTTGTATTAAGCACGAATACATGCTTTTCGCGCATTTATAAGAGAAAAAGTTTTGACGCGTATCAGAGGAGAACTTGTAAAACCGATGTGTTGTGATTTAGCTCGTTTCGGTCTAAAACAGCTTGTTTCGTTGTTTTAAGCACGAATACATGCTTTTCGCGCAGTTAAAAGAGAAAAAGTTTTGACGCGTATCACGTGGATACTTGTAAAACCGATGTGTTGTGATTTAGCTCGTTTCGGCCTAAAACCGCTTGTTTCGATGTTTTAAGCACGAATACATGCTTTTCGCGCAGTTATAGAAGAAAAAGTTTTGACGCTTATTAGAGGGACACTTGTAAAACCGATATGTTCAGATCTAGCTCGTTTTGGTCTAAAACAGCTTGTTTCGTTGTATAAAGCAAGAATACATGCTTTTCGCGCTGTTATAAGAGAAAACGTTTTGACGCGTATCACGTGGATACTTGTAAAACCGATGTGTTGTGATTTAGCTCGTTTCGGTCTAAAACCGCTTGTTTCGATGTTTTAAGCACGAATACATGCTTTTCGCGCAGTTATAAGAGAAAAAGTTTTGACGCATATCAGAGGAACACTTGTAAAACCGATGTGCTGTGATTTAGCTCGTTTCGGACTAAAACAGCTTGTTTCGTTGTATTAAGCACGAATACATGCTTTTCGCGCAGTTATAAGAGAAAAAGTTTTGACGCGTATCAGAGGAGAACTTGTAAAACCGATGTGTTGTGATTTAGCTCGTTTCGGTCTAATACAGCTTGTTTCGTTGTATAAAGCAAGAATACATGCTTTTCGCGCTGTTATAAGAGAAAAAGTTTTGACGCGTATTAGGGAGACTTGTAAAACCGATGTGTTGTGATTTAGCTCGTTTCGGTCTAAAACAGCTTGTTTCGTTGTTTTAAGCACGAATACATGCTTTTCGCGCAGTTATAAGAGAAAAATTTTTGACGCGTATCAGAGGAAAACTTGTAAAACCGATGTGTTGTGAATTAGCTCATTTCGGTCTAAAACCGCTTGTTTCGATGTTTTAAGCACGAATACATGCTTTTCGCGCAGTTATATAAGGAAACGTTTTGACGCGTATCACATACACACTTGTAAAACCAATATGTTCAGATCTAGCTCGTTTTGGTCTAAAACAGCTTGTTTCGTTGTATTAAGCACGAATACATGCTTTCCGCGCAGTTATAAGAGAAAAAGTTTTGACGCGTATCAGAGGAACACTCGTAAAACCAATGTGTTGTGATTTAGCTCGTTTCGGTCTAAAACAGCTTGTTTCGTTGAATTCATCACGAATACATGCTTTTCGCGCAGTTATAGAAGAAAAAGTTTTGACGCTTATTAGAGGGACACTTGTAAAACCGATGTGTTCAGATTTAGCTTGTTTCGGTCTAAAACAGCTTGTTTCGTTGTATGAAGCAAGAATACATGCTTTTCGCGCTGTTATAAGAGAAAAAGTTTTGACGCGTAATAGGGAGACTTGTAAAACCGATGTGTTGTGATTTAGCTCGTTTCGGTCTAAAACAGCTTGTTTCGTTGTATTAAGCACGAATACATACATGCTTTTCGCGCAGTTATAAGAGAAAAAGTTTTGACGCGTATCACGTGGATACTTGTAAAACCGATGTGTTCAGATATAACTCGTTTTGGTATAAAACAGCTTGTTTCGTTGTTTTAAGCACGAATACATGCTTTTCGCGCAGTTATAGAAGGAAAAGTTTTGACGCGTATTAGAGGAACACTCGTAAAACCAATGTGTTGTGATTTAGCTCGTTTCGGTCTAAAACAGCTTGTTTCGTTGAATTAATCACGAATACATGCTTTTCGCGCAGTTATAGAAGAAAAAGTTTTGACGTTTATTAGAGGGACCCTTGTAAAACCGATGTGTTCAGATTTAGCTCATATCGGTCTAAAACAGCTTGTTTCGTTGTTTTAAGCAAGAATACACGATTTTAGCGCAGTTATAAGAGAAAACGTTTTGACGCGTATCAGAGGAACACTCGTAAAACCAATGTGTTGTGATTTAGCTCGTTTCGGTCTAAAACAGCTTGTTTCGTTGGATTAATCAGGAATACATGCTTTTCGCGCAGTTATACGAGAAAAAGTTTTGACGCGTGTCACAAGGACACTTGTAAAACCGATGTGTTCAGATTTAGCTCGTTTCGGTCTAAAACAGCTTGTTTCGTTGGATTAAGCACAAATACATGCTTTTCGCGCAGTTATAAGAGAAAAAGTTTTGACGCGTATCACGTGGATATTTGTAAAACCGATGTGTTCAGATATAGCTCGTTTTGGTATAAAACAGCTTGTTTCGTTGTTTTAAGCACGAATACATGCTTTTCGCGCAGTTATAGAAGAAAAAGTTTTGACGCGTATTAGAGAGACTTGTAAAACCGATGTGTTGTGATTTAGCTCGTTTCGGTCTAAAACAGCTTGTTTCGTTGGATTCATCAGGAATACATGCTTTTCGCGCAGTTATAGAAGAAAAAGTTTTGACGCTTATTAGAGGGACCCTTGTAAAACCGATGTGTTCATATTTAGCTCATCTCGGTCTAAAACAGCTTGTTTCGTTGTTTTAAGCACGAATACATGCTTTTCGCGCAGTTATAAGAGAAAAAGTTTTGACGCGTATCAGAGGAACACTTGTAAAACCGATGTGCTGTGATTTAGCTCGTTTCGGACTAAAACAGCTTGTTTCGTTGTATTAAGCACGAATACATGCTTTTCGCGCAGTTATAAGAGAAAAAGTTTTTACGCGTATCAGAGGAGAACTTGTAAAACCGATGTGTTGTGATTTAGCTCGTTTCGGTCTAAAACAGCTTGTTTCGTTGTATAAAGCAAGAATACATGCTTTTCGCGCTGTTATAAGAGAAAAAGTTTTGACGCGTATTAGGGAGACTTGTAAAATCGATGTGTTGTGATTTAGCTCGTTTCGGTCTAAAACAGCTTGTTTCGTTGTTTTAAGCACGAATACATGCTTTTCGCGCAGTTATAAGAGAAAAAGTTTTGACGCGTATCAGAGGAAAACTTGTAAAACCGATGTGTTGTGATTTACCTCGTTTCGGTCTAAAACAGCTTGTTTCGTTGTATTAAGCACGAATACATGCTTTTTGCGCATTTATAAGAGAAAACGTTTTGACGCGTATCACATGCACACTTGTAAAACCGATATGTTCAGATCTAGCTCGTTTTGGTCTAAAACAGCTTGTTTCGTTGTATTAAGCACGAATACATGCTTTCCGCGCAGTTATAAGAGAAAAAGTTTTGACGCGTATCAGAGGAAAACTTGTAAAACTGATGTTTTGATTTAGCTCGTTTCGGTCTAAAACCGCTTGTTTCGTTGTATTAAGCACGAATACATGCTTTTCGCGCAGTTATAAGAGAAAAAGTTTTGACGCGTATACGAGGAACACTCGTAAAACCAATGTGTTGTGATTTAGCTCATTTCGGTCTAAAACAGCTTGTTTCGTTGGATTCATTAGGAATACATGCTTTTCGCGCAGTTATAGAAGAAAAAGTTTTGACGCTTATTAGAGGGACCCTTGTAAAACCGATGTGTTCAGATTTAGCTCATCTCGGTCTAAAACAGCTTGTTTCGTTGTTTTAAGCACAAATACATGCTTTTCGCGCAGTTATAAGAGAAAAAGTTTTGACGCGTATCAGAGGAACACTTGTAAAACCGATGTGCTGTGATTTAGCTCGTTTCGGACTAAAACAGCTTGTTTCGTTGTTTTAAGCAAGAATACACGCTTTTAGCGCAGTTATAAGAGAAAACGTTTTGACGCGTATCAGAGGAACACTCGTAAAACCAATGTGTTGTGATTTAGCTCGTTTCGGTCTAAAACAGCTTGTTTCTTTGGATTAATCACGAATACATGCTTTTCGCGCAGTTATAAGAGAAAAAGTTTTGACGCGTGTCACAAGGACACTTGTAAAACCGATGTGTTCAGATTTAGCTCGTTTCGGTCTAAAACAGCTTGTTTCGTTGGATTAAGCACTAATACATGCTTTTCGCGCAGTTATAAGAGAAAAAGTTTTGACGCGTATCACGTGGATATTTGTAAAACCGATGTGTTCAGATATAGCTCGTTTTGGTATAAAACAGCTTGTTGCGTTGTTTTAAGCACGAATACATGCTTTTTGCGCAGTTATAGAAGAAAAAGTTTTGACGCGTATTAGAGAGACTTGTAAAACCGATGTGTTCAGATTTAGCTCATATCGGTCTAGAACAGCTTGTTTCGTTGTTTTAAGCACGAATACATGC
Organism: Amblyomma americanum; assembly: GCF_052857255.1. Taxonomy (NCBI): domain Eukaryota; kingdom Metazoa; phylum Arthropoda; class Arachnida; order Ixodida; family Ixodidae; genus Amblyomma; species Amblyomma americanum. The sequence goes on along the minus strand of NW_027526489.1, from coordinate 181,715 downwards.
TTTTTGCGCAGTTATAAGAGAAAAAGTTTTGACGCGTATCAGAGAAAACACTCGTAAAACCAATGTGTTGTGATTTAGCTCGTTTCGGTCTAAAACAGCTTGTTTCGTTGGATTCATCAGGAATACATGCTTTTCGCGCAGTTATAGAAGAAAAAGTTTTGACGCTTATTAGAGGGACCCTTGTAAAACCGATGTGTTCAGATTTAGCTCATCTCGGTCTAAAACAGCTTGTTTCGTTGTTTTAAGCACGAATACATGCTTTTCGCGCAGTTATAAGAGAAAAAGTTTTGACGCGTATCAGAGGAACACTTGTAAAACCGATGTGCTCTGATTTAGCTCGTTTCGGACTAAAACAGCTTGTTTCGTTGTATTAAGCACGAATACATGCTTTTCGCGCAGTTATAAGAGAAAACGTTTTGACGCGTATCAGAGAACTTGTAAAACCGATGTGTTGTGATTTATCTCGTTTCGGTCTAAAACAGCTTGTTTCGTTGTATAAAGCAAGAATACATGCTTTTCGCGCTGGTATAAGAGAAAAAGTTTTGACGCGTATTAGGGAGACTTGTAAAATCGATGTGTTGTGATTTAGCTCGTTTCGGTCTAAAACAGCTTGTTTCGTTGTTTTAAGCACGAATACACGCTTTTCGCGCAGTTATAAGAGAAAAAGTTTTGACGCGTATCAGAGGAAAACTTGTAAAACCGATGTGTTGTCATTTACCTCGTTTCGGTCTTAAACAGCTTGTTTCGTTGGATTAAGCACGAATACATGCTTTTTGCGCATTTATAAGAGAAAACGTTTTGACGCGTATCACATGCACACTTGTAAAACCGATATGTTCAGATCTAGCTCGTTTTGGTCTAAAACAGCTTGTTTCGTTGTATTAAGCACGAATACATGCTTTCCGCGCAGTTATAAGAGAAAAAGTTTTGACGCGTATCAGAGGAAAACTTGTAAAACTGATGTTTTGATTTAGCTCGTTTCGGTCTAAAACCGCTTGTTTCGTTGTATTAAGCACGAATACATGCTTTTCGCGCAGTTATAAGAGAAAAAGTTTTGACGCGTATACGAGGAACACTCGTAAAACCAATGTGTTGTGATTTAGCTCATTTCGGTCTAAAACAGCTTGTTTCGTTGGATTCATTAGGAATACATGCTTTTCGCGCAGTTATAGAAGAAAAAGTTTTGACGCTTATTAGAGGGACCCTTGTAAAACCGATGTGTTCAGATTTAGCTCATCTCGGTCTAAAACAGCTTGTTTCGTTGTTTTAAGCACAAATACATGCTTTTCGCGCAGTTATAAGAGAAAAAGTTTTGACGCGTATCAGAGGAACACTTGTAAAACCGATGTGCTGTGATTTAGCTCGTTTCGGACTAAAACAGCTTGTTTCGTTGTTTTAAGCAAGAATACACGCTTTTAGCGCAGTTATAAGAGAAAACGTTTTGACGCGTATCAGAGGAACACTCGTAAAACCAATGTGTTGTGATTTAGCTCGTTTCGGTCTAAAACAGCTTGTTTCTTTGGATTAATCACGAATACATGCTTTTCGCGCAGTTATAAGAGAAAAAGTTTTGACGCGTGTCACAAGGACACTTGTAAAACCGATGTGTTCAGATTTAGCTCGTTTCGGTCTAAAACAGCTTGTTTCGTTGGATTAAGCACTAATACATGCTTTTCGCGCAGTTATAAGAGAAAAAGTTTTGACGCGTATCACGTGGATATTTGTAAAACCGATGTGTTCAGATATAGCTCGTTTTGGTATAAAACAGCTTGTTGCGTTGTTTTAAGCACGAATACATGCTTTTTGCGCAGTTATAGAAGAAAAAGTTTTGACGCGTATTAGAGAGACTTGTAAAACCGATGTGTTCAGATTTAGCTCATATCGGTCTAGAACAGCTTGTTTCGTTGTTTTAAGCACGAATACATGCTTTTTGCGCAGTTATAAGAGAAAAAGTTTTGACGCGTATCAGAGAAAACACTCGTAAAACCAATGTGTTGTGATTTAGCTCGTTTCGGTCTAAAACAGCTTGTTTCGTTGGATTCATCAGGAATACATGCTTTTCGCGCAGTTATAGAAGAAAAAGTTTTGACGCTTATTAGAGGGACCCTTGTAAAACCGATGTGTTCAGATTTAGCTCATCTCGGTCTAAAACAGCTTGTTTCGTTGTTTTAAGCACGAATACATGCTTTTCGCGCAGTTATAAGAGAAAAAGTTTTGACGCGTATCAGAGGAACACTTGTAAAACCGATGTGCTCTGATTTAGCTCGTTTCGGACTAAAACAGCTTGTTTCGTTGTATTAAGCACGAATACATGCTTTTCGCGCAGTTATAAGAGAAAACGTTTTGACGCGTATCAGAGAACTTGTAAAACCGATGTGTTGTGATTTATCTCGTTTCGGTCTAAAACAGCTTGTTTCGTTGTATAAAGCAAGAATACATGCTTTTCGCGCTGGTATAAGAGAAAAAGTTTTGACGCGTATTAGGGAGACTTGTAAAATCGATGTGTTGTGATTTAGCTCGTTTCGGTCTAAAACAGCTTGTTTCGTTGTTTTAAGCACGAATACACGCTTTTCGCGCAGTTATAAGAGAAAAAGTTTTGACGCGTATCAGAGGAAAACTTGTAAAACCGATGTGTTGTCATTTACCTCGTTTCGGTCTTAAACAGCTTGTTTCGTTGGATTAAGCACGAATACATGCTTTTCGCGCAGTTATAAGAGAACAAGTTTTGACGCGTATCACGTGGATACTTGTAAAACCGATGTGTTGTGAATTAGCTGGTTTCGGTCTAAAACCGCTTGTTTCGATGTTTTAAGCACGAATACATGCTTTTCGCGCAGTTATAGAAGAAAAAGTTTTGACGCGTATTAGGGAGACTTGTAAAACCGATGTGTTGTGATTTAGCTCGTTTCTGTCTAAAACAGCTTGTTTCGTTGTATTAAGCACGAATACATGCTTTTTGCGCAGTTATAAGAGAAAACGTTTTGACGCGTATCATATGCACACATGTAAAACCTATATGTTCAGATCTAGCTCGTTTTGGTCTAAAACAGCTTGTTTCGTTGTTTTAAGCACGAATACATTCTTTTCGCGCAGTTATAAGAGAAAAAGTTTTGACGCGTATCAGAGGAACACTTGTAAAACCGATGTGCTGTGATTTAGCTCGTTTCGGTCTAAAACAGCTTGTTTCGTTGTATAAAGCAAGAATACATGCTTTTCGCGCTGTTATAAGAGAAAAAGTTTCGACGCGTATTAAGGAGACTTGTAAAACCGATGTGTTTTGATTTAGCTCGTTTCGGTCTAAAACAGCTTGTTTCGTTGTTTTAAGCACGAATACATGCTTTTCGCGCAGTTATAAGAGAAAAAGTTTTGACGCGTATCAGAGGAAAACTTGTAAAACTGATGTTTTGATTTAGCTCGTTTCGGTCTAAAACCGCTTGTTTCGTTGTATTAAGCACGAATACATGCTTTTTGCGCAGTTATAAGAGAAAACGTTTTGACGCGTATCACATGCACACTTGTAAAACCGATATGTTCAGATCTAGCTCGTTTTGGTCTAAAACAGCTTGTTTCGTTGTATTAAGCACGAATACATGCTTTCCGCGCAGTTATAAGAGAAAAAGTTTTGACGCGTATCAGAGGAAAACTTGTAAAACTGATGTTTTGATTTAGCTCGTTTCGGTCTAAAACCGCTTGTTTCGTTGTATTAAGCACGAATACATGCTTTTCGCGTAGTTATAAGAGAAAACGTTTTGACGCGTATACGAGGAACACTGGTAAAACCAATGTGTTGTGATTTAGCTCGTTTCGGTCTAAAACAGCTTGTTTCGTTAGATTCATCACGAATACATGCTTTTCGCGCAGTTATAGAAGAAAAAGTTTTGACGCTTATTAGAGGGACCCTTGTAAAACCGATGTGTTCAGATTTAGCTCATCTCGGTCTAAAACAGCTTGTTTCGTTGTTTTAAGCACGAATACATGCTTTTCGCGCAGTTATAAGAGAAAAAGTTTTGACGCGTATCAGAGGAACACTTGTAAAACCGATGTGCTGTGATTTAGCTCGTTTAGGACTAAAACAGCTTGTTTCGTTGTATTAAGCAAGAATACATGCTTTTCGCGCAGTTATAAGAGAAAAAGTTTTGACGCGTATCAGAGGAGAACTTGTAAAACCGATGTGTTGTGATTTAGCTCGTTTCGGTCTAAAACAGCTTGTTTCGTTGTATAAAGCAAGAATACATGCTTTTCGCGCTGTTATAAGAGAAAAAGTTTTGACGCGTATTAGGGAGACTTGTAAAACCGATGTGTTGTGATTTAGCTCGTTTCGGTCTAAAACAGCTTGTTTCGTTGTTTTAAGCACGAATACATGCTTTTCGCGCAGTTATAAGAGAAAAAGTTTTGACGCGTATCAGAGGAAAACTTGTAAAACCGATGTGTTGTGAATTAGCTCGTTTCGTTCTAAAACCGCTTGCTTCGATGTTTTAAGCACGAATACATGCTTTTCGCGCAGTTATAGAAGAAAACGTTTTGACGCGTATTAGGGAGACTTGTAAAACCGATGTGTTGTGATTTAGCTCGTTTCTGTCTAAAACAGCTTGTTTCGTTGTATTAAGCACGAATACATGCTTTTTGCGCAGTTATAAGAGAAAACGTTTTGACGCGTATCACATACACACTTGTAAAACCGATATGTTCAGATCTAGCTCGTTTTGGTCTAAAACAGCTTGTTTCGTTGTATTAAGCACGAATACATGCTTTCCGCACAGTTATAAGAGAAAAAGGTTTGACGCGTATCAGAGGAACACTCGTAAAACCAATGTGTTGTGATTTAGCTCGTTTTGGTCTCAAACAGCTTGTTTCGTTGAATTCATCACGAATACATGCTTTTCGCGCAGTTATAGAAGAAAAAGTTTTGACGCTTATTAGAGGGAAACTTGTAAAACCGATGTGTTCAGATTTAGCTCATATCGGTCTAGAACAGCTTGTTTCGTTGTTTTAAGCACGAATACATGCTTTTCGCGCAGTTATAAGAGACAAAGTTTTGACGCGTATCAGAGGAACACTTGTAAAACCGATGTGCTGTGATTTAGCTTGTTTCGGTCTAAAACAGCTTGTTTCGTTGTATAAAGCAAGAATACATGCTTTTCGCGCTGTTATAAGAGAAAAAGTTTTGACGCGTAATAGGGAGACTTGTAAAACCGATGTGTTGTGATTTAGCTCGTTTCGGTCTAAAACAGCTTGTTTCGTTGTATTAAGCACGAATACATACATGCTTTTCGCGCAGTTATAAGAGAAAAAGTTTTGACGCGTATCACGTGGATACTTGTAAAACCGATGTGTTCAGATATAGCTCGTTTTTTTATAAAACAGCTTGTTTCGTTGTTTTAAGCACGAATACATGCTTTTCGCGCAGTTATAGAAGGAAAAGTTTTGACGCGTATTAGAGGAACACTCGTAAAACCAATGTGTTGTGATTTAGCTCGTTTCGGTCTAAAACAGCTTGTTTCGTTGAATTAATCACGAATACATGCTTTTCGAGCAGTTATAGAAGAAAAAGTTTTGACGTTTATTAGAGGGACCCTTGTAAAACCGATGTGTTCAGATTTAGCTCATATCGGTCTAAAACAGCTTGTTTCGTTGTTTTAAGCAAGAATACACGCTTTTAGCGCAGTTATAAGAGAAAACGTTTTGACGCGTATCAGAGGAACTCGTAAAACCAATGTGTTGTGATTTAGCTCGTTTCGGTCTAAAACAGCTTGTTTCGTTGGATTAATCACGAATACATGCTTTTCGCGCAGTTATAAGAGAAAAAGTTTTGACGCGTGTCACAAGGACACTTGTAAAACTGATGTGTTCAGATTTAGCTCGTTTCGGTCTAAAACAGCTTGTTTCGTTGGATTAAGCACTAATACATGCTTTTCGCGCAGTTATAAGAGAAAAAGTTTTGACGCGTATCACGTGGATATTTGTAAAACCGATGTGTTCAGATATAGCTCGTTTTGGTATAAAACAGCTTGTTTCGTTGTTTTAAGCACGAATACATGCTTTTCGCGCAGTTATAGAAGAAAAAGTTTTGACGCGTATCAGAGAGACTTGTAAAACCGATGTGTTGTGATTTAGCTCGTTTCGGTCTAAAACAGCTTGTTTCGTTGAATTCATCACGAATACATGCTTTTCGCGCAGTTATAGAAGAAAAAGTTTTGACGCTTATTTGAGGGACACTTGTAAAACCGATGTGTTCAGATTTAGCTCATATCGGTCTAGAACAGCTTGTTTCGTTGTTTTAAGCACGAATACATGCTTTTCGCGCAGTTATAGAAGGAAAAGTTTTGACGCGTATTAGAGGAACACTCGTAAAACCAATGTGTTGTGATTTAGCTCGTTTCGGTCTAAAACAGCTTGTTTCGTTGAATTAATCAGGAATACATGCTTTTCGCGCAGTTATAGAAGAAAAAGTTTTGACGTTTATTAGAGGGACCCTTGTAAAACCGATGTTTTCAGATCTAGCTCGTTTTGGTCTAAAACAGCTTGTTTCGCTGTATTAAGCACGAATACATGCTTTTTGCGCAGTTATAAGAGAAAACGTTTTGACGCGTATCACATACACACTTGTAAAACCGATATGTTCAGATCTAGCTCGTTTTGGTCTAAAACAGCTTGTTTCGTTGTATTAAGCACGAATACATGCTTTCCGCGCAGTTATAAGAGAAAAAGGTTTGACGCGTATCAGAGGAACACTCGTAAAACCAATGTGTTGTGATTTAGCTCGTTTCGGTCTAAAACAGCTTGTTTCGTTGAATTCATCACGAATACATGCTTTTCGCGCAGTTATAGAAGAAAAAGTTTTGACGCTTATTAGAGGGAAACTTGTAAAACCGATGTGTTCAGATTTAGCTCATATCGGTCTAGAACAGCTTGTTTCGTTGTTTTAAGCACGAATACATGCTTTTCGCGCAGTTATAAGAGACAAAGTTTTGACGCGTATCAGAGGAACACTTGTAAAACCGATGTGCTGTGATTTAGCTCGTTTCGGTCTAAAACAGCTTGTTTCGTTGAATTAATCACGAATACATGCTTTTCGAGCAGTTATAGAAGAAAAAGTTTTGACGTTTATTAGAGGGACCCTTGTAAAACCGATGTGTTCAGATTTAGCTCATATCGGTCTAAAACAGCTTGTTTCGTTGTTTTAAGCAAGAATACACGCTTTTAGCGCAGTTATAAGAGAAAACGTTTTGACGCGTATCAGAGGAACTCGTAAAACCAATGTGTTGTGATTTAGCTCGTTTCGGTCTAAAACAGCTTGTTTCGTTGGATTAATCACGAATACATGCTTTTCGCGCAGTTATAAGAGAAAAAGTTTTGACGCGTGTCACAAGGACACTTGTAAAACTGATGTGTTCAGATTTAGCTCGTTTCGGTCTAAAACAGCTTGTTTCGTTGGATTAAGCACTAATACATGCTTTTCGCGCAGTTATAAGAGAAAAAGTTTTGACGCGTATCACGTGGATATTTGTAAAACCGATGTGTTCAGATATAGCTCGTTTTGGTATAAAACAGCTAGTTTCGTTGTTTTAAGCACGAATACATGCTTTTAGCGCAGTTATAGAAGAAAAAGTTTTGACGCGTATTAGAGAGACTTGTAAAACCGATGTGTTGTGATTTAGCTCGTTTCGGTCTAAAACAGCTTGTTTCGTTGAATTCATCACGAATACATGCTTTTCGCGCAGTTATAGAAGAAAAAGTTTTGACGCTTATTAGAGGGACACTTGTAAAACCGATGTGTTCAGATTTAGCTCATATCGGTCTAGAACAGCTTGTTTCGTTGTTTTAAGCACGAATACATGCTTTTCGCGCAGTTATAGAAGGAAAAGTTTTGACGCGTATTAGAGGAACACTCGTAAAACCAATGTGTTGTGATTTAGCTCGTTTCGGTCTAAAACAGCTTGTTTCGTTGAATTAATCAGGAATACATGCTTTTCGCGCAGTTATAGAAGAAAAAGTTTTGACCTTTATTAGAGGGACCCTTGTAAAACCGATGTTTTCAGATCTAGCTCGTTTTGGTCTAAAACAGCTTGTTTCGCTGTATTAAGCACGAATACATGCTTTTCGCGCAGTTATAAGAGAAAAAGTTTTGACGCGTATCAGAGGAAAACTTGTAAAACTGATGTGTTGTGATTTAGCTCGTTTCTGTCTAAAACAGCTTGTTTCGTTGTATTATGCACGAATACATGCTTTTTGCGCAGTTATAAAAGAAAACGTTTCGACGCGTATCACATGCACACTTGTAAAACCGATATGTTCAGATCTAGCTCGTTTTGGTCTAAAACAACTTGTTTCGTTGTATTAAGCACGAATACATGCTTTCCGCGCAGTTATAAGAGAAAAAGTTTTGACGCGTATCAGAGGAAAACTTGCAAAACTGATGTTTTGATTTAGCTCGTTTCGGTCTAAAACCGCTTGTTTCGTTGTAATAAGCACGAATACATGCTTTTCGCGCAGTTATAAGAGAAAAAGTTTTGACGCGTATCAGAGGAACACTCGTAAAACCAATGTGTTGTGATTTAGCTCGTTTCGGTCTAAAACAGCTTGTTTCGTTGGATTCATCAGGAATACATGCTTTTCGCGCAGTTAGAGAAGAAAACGTTTTGACGCTTATTAGAGGGACCCTTGTAAAACCGATGTGTTCAGATTTAGCTCATCTCGGTCTAAAACAGCTTGTTTCGTTGTTTTAGCACGAATACATGCTTTTCGCGCAGTTATAAGAGAAAAAGTTTTGACGCGTATCAGAGGAACACTTGTAAAACCGATGTGCTGTGATTTAGCTCGTTTCGGACTAAAACAGCTTGTTTCGTTGTATTAAGCACGAATACATGCTTTTCGCGCAGTTATAAGAGAAAAAGTTTTGACGCGTATCAGAGGAGAACTTGTAAAACCGATGTGTTGTGATTTAGCTCATTTCGGTCTAAAACAGTTTGTTTCGTTGTATAAAGCAAGAATACATGCTTTTCGCGCTGTTATAAGAGAAAAAGTTTTGACGCGTATTAGGGAGACTTGTAAAACCGATGTGTTGTGATTTAGCTCGTTTCGGTCTAAAACAGCTTGTTTCGTTGTTTTAAGCACGAATACATGCTTTTCGCGCAGTTATAAGAGAAAAAGTTTTGACGCGTATCAGAGGAAAACTTGTAAAACCGATGTGTTGTGATTTACCTCGTTTCGGTCTAAAACAGCTTGTTTCGTTGGATTAAGCACGAATACATGCTTTTCGCGCAGTTATAAGAGAAAAAGTTTTGACGCGTATCACGTGGATACTTGTAAAACCGATGTGTTGTGATTTAGCTCGTTTCGATCTAAAACCGCTTGTTTCGATGTTTTATGCTTTTCGCGCAGTTATAGAAGAAAACGTTTTGACGCGTATTAGGGAGACTTGTAAAACCGATGTGTTGTGATTTAGCTCGTTTCGGTCTAAAACAGCTTGTTTCGTTGTATTAAGCACGAATACATGCTTTTTGCGCAGTTAAAAGAGAAAACGTTTTGACGCGTATCACATGCACACTTGTAAAACCGATATGTTCAGATCTAGCTCGTTTTGGTCTAAAACAGCTTGTTTCGTTGTATTAAGCACGAATACATGCTTTCCGCGCAGTTATTAGAGAAAAAGTTTTGACGCGTATCAGAGGAACACTCGTAAAACCAATGTGTTGTGATTTAGCTCGTTTCGGTCTAAAACAGCTTGTTTCGTTGAATTCATCACGAATACATGCTTTTCGCGCAGTTATAGAAGAAAAAGTTTTCACGCTTATTAGAGGGACACTTGTAAAACCGATGTGTTCAGGTTTAGCTCGTATCGGTCTAGAACAGCTTGTTTCGTTGTTTTAAGCACGAATACATGCTTTTCGCGCAGTTATAAGAGAAAAAGTTTTGATTCGTATCAGAGGAACACTTGTAAAACCGATGTGCTGTGATTTAGCTCGTTTCGGTCTAAAACAGCTTGTTTCGTTGTATAAAGCAAGAATACATGCTTTTCGCGCTGTTATAAGAGAAAACGTTTTGACGCGTATTAGGGAGACTTGTAAAACCGATGTGTTGTGATTTATCTCGTTTCGGTCTACAACAGCTTGTTTCGTTGTATTAAGCACGAATACATGCTTTTCGCGCAGTTATAAGAGAAAAAGTTTTGACGCGTATCACGTGGATACTTGTAAAACCGATGTGTTCAGATATAGCTCGTTTTGGTATAAAACAGCTTGTTTCGTTGTTTTAAGCACGAATACATGCTTTTCGCGCAGTTATAGAAGGAAAAGTTTTGACGCGTATTAGAGGAACACTCGTAAAACCAATTAGTTGTGATTTAGCTCGTTTCGGTCTAAAACGGCTTGCTTCGTTGAATTAATCACGAATACATGCTTTTCGCGCAGTTATAGAAGAAAAAGTTTTGACGCTTATTAGAGGGACCCTTGTAAAACCGATGTGTTCAGATTTAGCTCATCTCGGTCTAAAACAGCTTGTTTCGTTGTTTTAAGCACGAATATATGCTTTTCGCGCAGTTACAGGAGAAAAAGTTTTGACGCGTATCAGAGGAACACTTGTAAAACCGATGTGCTGTGATTTAGCTCGTTTCGGACTAAAAGAGCTTGTTTCGTTGTATTAAGCACGAATACATGCTTTTCGCGCAGTTATAAGAGAAAACTTTTGACGCGTATCAGAGGAGAACTTGTAAAACCGATGTGTTGTGATTTAGCTCGTTTCGGTCTAAAACAGCTTGTTTCGTTGTATAAAGCAAGAATACATGCTTTTCGCGCTGTTATAAGAGAAAAAGTTTTGACGCGTATTAGGGAGACTTGTAAAACCGATGTGTTGTGATTTAGCTCGTTTCGGTCTAAAACAGCTTGTGTCGTTGTATTAAGCACGAATACATGATTTTCGCGCAGTTATAAGAGAAAAAGTTTTGACGTGTATCAGAGGAGAACTTGTAAAACCGATGTGTTGTGATTTATCTCATTTCGGTCTAAAACAGTTTGTTTCGTTGTATAAAGCAAGAATACATGCTTTTCGCGCTGTTATAAGAGAAAAAGTTTTGACGCGTATTAGGGAGACTTGTAAAACCGATGTGTTGTGATTTAGCTCGTTTCGGTCTAAAACAGCTTGTTTCGTTGTTTTAAGCACGAATACATGCTTTTCGCGCAGTTATAAGAGAAAAAGTTTTGACGCGTATCAGAGGAAAACTTGTAAAACCGATGTGTTGTGATTTACCTCGTTTCGGTCTAAAACAGCTTGTTTCGTTGGATTCATCAGGAATACATGCTTTTCGCGCAGTTAGAGAAGAAAACGTTTTGACGCTTATTAGAGGGACCCTTGTAAAACCGATGTGTTCAGATTTAGCTCATCTCGGTCTAAAACAGCTTGTTTCGTTGTTTTAGCACGAATACATGCTTTTCGCGCAGTTATAAGAGAAAAAGTTTTGACGCGTATCAGAGGAACACTTGTAAAACCGATGTGCTGTGATTTAGCTCGTTTCGGACTAAAACAGCTTGTTTCGTTGTATTAAGCACGAATACATGCTTTTCGCGCAGTTATAAGAGAAAAAGTTTTGACGCGTATCAGAGGAGAACTTGTAAAACCGATGTGTTGTGATTTAGCTCATTTCGGTCTAAAACAGTTTGTTTCGTTGTATAAAGCAAGAATACATGCTTTTCGCGCTGTTATAAGAGAAAAAGTTTTGACGCGTATTAGGGAGACTTGTAAAACCGATGTGTTGTGATTTAGCTCGTTTCGGTCTAAAACAGCTTGTTTCGTTGTTTTAAGCACGAATACATGCTTTTCGCGCAGTTATAAGAGAAAAAGTTTTGACGCGTATCAGAGGAAAACTTGTAAAACCGATGTGTTGTGATTTACCTCGTTTCGGTCTAAAACAGCTTGTTTCGTTGGATTAAGCACGAATACATGCTTTTCGCGCAGTTATAAGAGAAAAAGTTTTGACGCGTATCACGTGGATACTTGTAAAACCGATGTGTTGTGATTTAGCTCGTTTCGATCTAAAACCGCTTGTTTCGATGTTTTATGCTTTTCGCGCAGTTATAGAAGAAAACGTTTTGACGCGTATTAGGGAGACTTGTAAAACCGATGTGTTGTGATTTAGCTCGTTTCGGTCTAAAACAGCTTGTTTCGTTGTATTAAGCACGAATACATGCTTTTTGCGCAGTTAAAAGAGAAAACGTTTTGACGCGTATCACATGCACACTTGTAAAACCGATATGTTCAGATCTAGCTCGTTTTGGTCTAAAACAGCTTGTTTCGTTGTATTAAGCACGAATACATGCTTTCCGCGCAGTTATTAGAGAAAAAGTTTTGACGCGTATCAGAGGAACACTCGTAAAACCAATGTGTTGTGATTTAGCTCGTTTCGGTCTAAAACAGCTTGTTTCGTTGAATTCATCACGAATACATGCTTTTCGCGCAGTTATAGAAGAAAAAGTTTTCACGCTTATTAGAGGAACACTTGTAAAACCGATGTGTTCAGATTTAGCTCGTATCGGTCTAGAACAGCTTGTTTCGTTGTTTTAAGCACGAATACATGCTTTTCGCGCAGTTATAAGAGAAAAAGTTTTGATTCGTATCAGAGGAACACTTGTAAAACCGATGTGCTGTGATTTAGCTCGTTTCGGTCTAAAACAGCTTGTTTCGTTGTATAAAGCAAGAATACATGCTTTTCGCGCTGTTATAAGAGAAAACGTTTTGACGCGTATTAGGGAGACTTGTAAAACCGATGTGTTGTGATTTATCTCGTTTCGGTCTACAACAGCTTGTTTCGTTGTATTAAGCACGAATACATGCTTTTCGCGCAGTTATAAGAGAAAAAGTTTTGACGCGTATCACGTGGATACTTGTAAAACCGATGTGTTCAGATATAGCTCGTTTTGGTATAAAACAGCTTGTTTCGTTGTTTTAAGCACGAATACATGCTTTTCGCGCAGTTATAGAAGGAAAAGTTTTGACGCGTATTAGAGGAACACTCGTAAAACCAATTAGTTGTGATTTAGCTCGTTTCGGTCTAAAACGGCTTGCTTCGTTGAATTAATCACGAATACATGCTTTTCGCGCAGTTATAGAAGAAAAAGTTTTGACGCTTATTAGAGGGACCCTTGTAAAACCGATGTGTTCAGATTTAGCTCATCTCGGTCTAAAACAGCTTGTTTCGTTGTTTTAAGCACGAATATATGCTTTTCGCGCAGTTACAGGAGAAAAAGTTTTGACGCGTATCAGAGGAACACTTGTAAAACCGATGTGCTGTGATTTAGCTCGTTTCGGACTAAAAGAGCTTGTTTCGTTGTATTAAGCACGAATACATGCTTTTCGCGCAGTTATAAGAGAAAACTTTTGACGCGTATCAGAGGAGAACTTGTAAAACCGATGTGTTGTGATTTAGCTCGTTTCGGTCTAAAACAGCTTGTTTCGTTGTATAAAGCAAGAATACATGCTTTTCGCGCTGTTATAAGAGAAAAAGTTTTGACGCGTATTAGGGAGACTTGTAAAACCGATGTGTTGTGATTTAGCTCGTTTCGGTCTAAAACAGCTTGTGTCGTTGTATTAAGCACGAATACATGATTTTCGCGCAGTTATAAGAGAAAAAGTTTTGACGTGTATCAGAGGAGAACTTGTAAAACCGATGTGTTGTGATTTATCTCATTTCGGTCTAAAACAGTTTGTTTCGTTGTATAAAGCAAGAATACATGCTTTTCGCGCTGTTATAAGAGAAAAAGTTTTGACGCGTATTAGGGAGACTTGTAAAACCGATGTGTTGTGATTTAGCTCGTTTCGGTCTAAAACAGCTTGTTTCGTTGTTTTAAGCACGAATACATGCTTTTCGCGCAGTTATAAGAGAAAAAGTTTTGACGCGTATCAGAGGAAAACTTGTAAAACCGATGTGTTGTGATTTACCTCGTTTCGGTCTAAAACAGCTTGTTTCGTTGGATTCATCAGGAATACATGCTTTTCGCGCAGTTAGAGAAGAAAACGTTTTGACGCTTATTAGAGGGACCCTTGTAAAACCGATGTGTTCAGATTTAGCTCATCTCGGTCTAAAACAGCTTGTTTCGTTGTTTTAGCACGAATACATGCTTTTCGCGCAGTTATAAGAGAAAAAGTTTTGACGCGTATCAGAGGAACACTTGTAAAACCGATGTGCTGTGATTTAGCTCGTTTCGGACTAAAACAGCTTGTTTCGTTGTATTAAGCACGAATACATGCTTTTCGCGCAGTTATAAGAGAAAAAGTTTTGACGCGTATCAGAGGAGAACTTGTAAAACCGATGTGTTGTGATTTAGCTCATTTCGGTCTAAAACAGTTTGTTTCGTTGTATAAAGCAAGAATACATGCTTTTCGCGCTGTTATAAGAGAAAAAGTTTTGACGCGTATTAGGGAGACTTGTAAAACCGATGTGTTGTGATTTAGCTCGTTTCGGTCTAAAACAGCTTGTTTCGTTGTTTTAAGCACGAATACATGCTTTTCGCGCAGTTATAAGAGAAAAAGTTTTGACGCGTATCAGAGGAAAACTTGTAAAACCGATGTGTTGTGATTTACCTCGTTTCGGTCTAAAACAGCTTGTTTCGTTGGATTAAGCACGAATACATGCTTTTCGCGCAGTTATAAGAGAAAAAGTTTTGACGCGTATCACGTGGATACTTGTAAAACCGATGTGTTGTGATTTAGCTCGTTTCGATCTAAAACCGCTTGTTTCGATGTTTTATGCTTTTCGCGCAGTTATAGAAGAAAACGTTTTGACGCGTATTAGGGAGACTTGTAAAACCGATGTGTTGTGATTTAGCTCGTTTCGGTCTAAAACAGCTTGTTTCGTTGTATTAAGCACGAATACATGCTTTTTGCGCAGTTAAAAGAGAAAACGTTTTGACGCGTATCACATGCACACTTGTAAAACCGATATGTTCAGATCTAGCTCGTTTTGGTCTAAAACAGCTTGTTTCGTTGTATTAAGCACGAATACATGCTTTCCGCGCAGTTATTAGAGAAAAAGTTTTGACGCGTATCAGAGGAACACTCGTAAAACCAATGTGTTGTGATTTAGCTCGTTTCGGTCTAAAACAGCTTGTTTCGTTGAATTCATCACGAATACATGCTTTTCGCGCAGTTATAGAAGAAAAAGTTTTCACGCTTATTAGAGGGACACTTGTAAAACCGATGTGTTCAGATTTAGCTCGTATCGGTCTAGAACAGCTTGTTTCGTTGTTTTAAGCACGAATACATGCTTTTCGCGCAGTTATAAGAGAAAAAGTTTTGATTCGTATCAGAGGAACACTTGTAAAACCGATGTGCTGTGATTTAGCTCGTTTCGGTCTAAAACAGCTTGTTTCGTTGTATAAAGCAAGAATACATGCTTTTCGCGCTGTTATAAGAGAAAACGTTTTGACGCGTATTAGGGAGACTTGTAAAACCGATGTGTTGTGATTTATCTCGTTTCGGTCTACAACAGCTTGTTTCGTTGTATTAAGCACGAATACATGCTTTTCGCGCAGTTATAAGAGAAAAAGTTTTGACGCGTATCACGTGGATACTTGTAAAACCGATGTGTTCAGATATAGCTCGTTTTGGTATAAAACAGCTTGTTTCGTTGTTTTAAGCACGAATACATGCTTTTCGCGCAGTTATAGAAGGAAAAGTTTTGACGCGTATTAGAGGAACACTCGTAAAACCAATTAGTTGTGATTTAGCTCGTTTCGGTCTAAAACGGCTTGCTTCGTTGAATTAATCACGAATACATGCTTTTCGCGCAGTTATAGAAGAAAAAGTTTTGACGCTTATTAGAGGGACCCTTGTAAAACCGATGTGTTCAGATTTAGCTCATCTCGGTCTAAAACAGCTTGTTTCGTTGTTTTAAGCACGAATATATGCTTTTCGCGCAGTTACAGGAGAAAAAGTTTTGACGCGTATCAGAGGAACACTTGTAAAACCGATGTGCTGTGATTTAGCTCGTTTCGGACTAAAAGAGCTTGTTTCGTTGTATTAAGCACGAATACATGCTTTTCGCGCAGTTATAAGAGAAAACTTTTGACGCGTATCAGAGGAGAACTTGTAAAACCGATGTGTTGTGATTTAGCTCGTTTCGGTCTAAAACAGCTTGTTTCGTTGTATAAAGCAAGAATACATGCTTTTCGCGCTGTTATAAGAGAAAAAGTTTTGACGCGTATTAGGGAGACTTGTAAAACCGATGTGTTGTGATTTAGCTCGTTTCGGTCTAAAACAGCTTGTGTCGTTGTATTAAGCACGAATACATGATTTTCGCGCAGTTATAAGAGAAAAAGTTTTGACGTGTATCAGAGGAGAACTTGTAAAACCGATGTGTTGTGATTTATCTCGTTTCGGTCTAAAACAGCTTGTTTCGTTGTATAAAGCAAGAATACATGCTTTTCGCGCTGTTATAAGAGAAAAAGTTTTGACGCGTATTAGGGAGACTTGTAAAACCGATGTGTTGTGATTTAGCTCGTTCCGGTCTAAAACAGCTTGTTTCGTTGTATTAAGCACGAATACATGCTTTTCGCGCAGTTATAAGAGAAAAACTTTTGACGCGTATCAGAGGAAAACTTGTAAAACCGATGTGTTGTGATTTACCTCGTTTCGGTCTAAAACAGCTTGTTTCGTTGGATTAAGCACGAATACATGCTTTTCGCGCAGTTATAAGAGAAAAAGTTTTGACGCGTATTAGAGAGACTTGTAAAACCGATGTGTTGTGATTTAGCTCGTTTCGGTCTAAAACCGCTTGTTTCGATGTTTTAAGCACGAATATTAGAGGGACCCTTGTAAAACCGATGTGTTCAGATTTAGCTCATCTCGGTCTAAAACAGCTTGTTTCGCTGTATTAAGCACGAATACATGCTTTTCGCGCAGTTATAAGAGAAAAAGTTTTGACGCGTATCAGAGGAAAACTTGTAAAACTGATGTGTTGTGATTTAGCTCGTTTCTGTCTAAAACAGCTTGTTTCGTTGTATTAAGCACGAATACATGCTTTTCGCGCAGTTATAAGAGAGAAAGGTTTGACGCGTGTCACAAGGACACTTGTAAAACCGATATGTTCAGATCTAGCTCGTTTTGGTCTAAAACAGCTTGTTTCGTTGTATTAAGCACGAATACATGCTTTCCGCGCAGTTATAAGAGAAAAAGTTTTGACGCGTATCAGAGGAAAACTTGTAAAACTGATGTGTTTTGATTTAGCTCGTTTCGGTCTAAAACAGCTTGTTTCGTTGTATTAAGCACGAATACATGCTTTTCGCGCAGTTATAAGAGAAAAAGGTTTGACGCGTGTCACAAGGACACTTGTAAAACCGATGTGTTCAGATTTAGCTCGTTTCGGTCTAAAACAGCTTGTTTCGTTGGATTAAGCAAGAATACATGCTTTTCGCGCAGTTATAAGAGAAAAAGTTTTGACGCGTATCACGTGGATACTTGTAAAACCGATGTGTTCAGATATAGCTCGTTTTGGTATAAAACAGCTTGTTTCGTTGTTTTAAGCACGAATACATGCTTTTCGCGCAGTTATAGAAGAAAAAGTTTTGACGCGTATTAGAGAGACTTGTAAAACCGATGTGTTGTGATTTAGCTCGTTTCGGTCTAAAACAGCTTGTTTCGTTGAATTCATCACGAATACATGCTTTTCGCGCAGTTATAGAAGAAAAAGTTTTGACGCTTATTAGAGGGACACTTGTAAAACCGATGTGTTCAGATTTAACTCATATCGGTCTAGAACAGCTTGTTTCGTTGTTTTATGCACGAATACATGCTTTTCGCGCAGTTATAAGAGAAAAAGTTTTGACGCGTATCAGAGGAACACTTGTAAAACCGATGTGCTGTGATTTAGCTTGTTTCGGTCTAAAACAGCTTGTTTCGTTGTATTAGGCACGAATACATGCTTTTCGCGCAGTTATAAGAGAAAATGTTTTGACGCGTATCGCGTGGATACTTGTAAAACCGATGTGTTCAGATATAGCTCGTTTTGGTATAAAACAGCTTGTTTCGTTGTTTTAAGCACGAATACATGCTTTTCGCGCAGTTATAGAAGGAAAAGTTTTGACGCGTATTAGAGGAACACTCGTAAAACCAATGTGTTGTGATTTAGCTCGTTTCGGTCTAAAACAGCTTGTTTCGTTGAATTAATCACGAATACATGCTTTTCGCGCAGTTATAGAAGAAAAAGTTTTGACGTTTATTAGAGGGACCCTTGTAAAACCGAGGTTTTCAGATCTAGCTCGTTTTGGTCTAAAACAGCTTGTTTCGCTGTAATAAGCACGAATACATGCTTTTCGCGCAGTTATAGGAGAAAAAGTTTTGACGCGTATCAGAGGAAAACTTGTAAAACTGATGTGTTGTGATTTAGCTCGTTTCTGTCTAAAACAGCTTGTTTCGTTGTATTATGCACGAATACATGCTTTTTGCGCAGTTATAAAAGAAAACGTTTTGACGCGTATCACATGCACACTTGTAAAACCGATATGTTCAGATCTAGCTCGTTTTGGTCTAAAACAACTTGTTTCGTTGTATTAAGCACGAATACATGCTTTCCGCGCAGTTATAAGAGAAAATGTTTTGACGCGTATCAGAGGAAAACTTGCAAAACTGATGTTTTGATTTAGCTCGTTTCGGTCTAAAACAGCTTGTTTCGTTGTAATAAGCACGAATACATGCTTTTCGCGCAGTTATAAGAGAAAAAGTTTTGACGCGTATCAGAGGAACACTCGTAAAACCAATGTGTTGTGATTTAGCTCGTTTCGGTCTAAAACAGCTTGTTTCGTTAGATTCATCAGGAATACATGCTTTTCGCGCAGTTAGAGAAGAAAACGTTTTGACGCTTATTAGAGGGACCCTTGTAAAACCGATGTGTTCAGATTTAGCTCATCTCGGTCTAAAACAGCTTGTTTCGTTGTTTTAGCACGAATACATGCTTTTCACGCAGTTATAAGAGAAAAAGTTTTGACGCGTATCAGAGGAACACTTGTAAAACCGATGTGCTGTGATTTAGCTCGTTTCGGACTAAAACAGCTTGTTTCGTTGTATTAAGCACGAATACATGCTTTTCGCGCAGTTATAAGAGAAAAAGTTTTGACGCGTATCAGAGGAGAACTTGTAAACCGATGTGTTGTGATTTAGCTCATTTCGGTCTAAAACAGCTTGTTTCGTTGTATAAAGCAAGAATACATGCTTTTCGCGCTGTTATAAGAGAAAAAGTTTTGACGCGTATTAGGAAAACTTGTAAAACCGATGTGTTGTGATTTACCTCGTTTCGGTCTAAAACAGCTTGTTTCGCTGGATTAAGCACGAATACATGCTTTTCGCGCAGTTATAAGAGAAAAAGTTTTGACGCGTATCACGTGGATACTTGTAAAACCGATGTGTTGTGATTTAGCTCGTTTCGGTCTAAAACCGCTTGTTTCGATGTTTCATGCTTTTCGCGCAGTTATAGAAGAAAACGTTTTGACGCGTATTAGGGAGACTTGTAAAACCGATGTGTTGTGATTTAGCTCGTTTCGGTCTAAAACAGCTTGTTTCGTTGTATTAAGCACGAATACATGCTTTTTGCGCAGTTAAAAGAGAAAACGTTTTGACGCGTATCACATGCACACTTGTAAAACCGATATGTTCAGATCTAGCTTGTTTTGGTCTAAAACAGCTTGTTTCGTTGTATTAAGCAGGAATACATGCTTTCCGCGCAGTTATTACAGAAAAAGTTTTGACGCGTATCAGAGGAACACTCGTAAAACCAATGTGTTGTGATTTAGCTCGTTTCGGTCTAAAACAGCTTGTTTCGTTGAATTCATCACGAATACATGCTTTTCGCGCAGTTATAGAAGAAAAAGTTTTCACGCTTATTAGAGGGACACTTGTAAAACCGATGTGTTCAGATTTAGCTCATATCGGTCTAGAACAGCTTGTTTCGTTGTTTTAAGCACGAATACATGCTTTTCGCGCAGTTATAAGAGAAAAAGTTTTGATTCGTATCAGAGGAACACTTGTAAAACCGATGTGCTGTGATTTAGCTCGTTTCGGTCTAAAACAGCTTGTTTCGTTGTATAAAGCAAGAATACATGCTTTTCGCGCTGTTATAAGAGAAAACGTTTTGACGCGTATTAGGGAGACTTGTAAAACCGATGTGTTGTGATTTATCTCGTTTCGGTCTACAACAGCTTGTTTCGTTGTATTAAGCACGAATACATGCTTTTCGCGCAGTTATAAGAGAAAAAGTTTTGACGCGTATCACGTGGATACTTGTAAAACCGATGTGTTCAGATATAGCTCGTTTTGGTATAAAACAGCTTGTTTCGTTGTTTTAAGCACGAATACATGCTTTTCGCGCAGTTATAGAAGGAAAAGTTTTGACGCGTATTAGAGGAACACTCGTAAAACCAATTAGTTGTGATTTAGCTCGTTTCGGTCTAAAACGGCTTGCTTCGTTGAATTAATCACGAATACATGCTTTTCGCGCAGTTATAGAAGAAAACGTTTTGACGCTTATTAGAGGGACCCTTGTAAAACCGATGTGTTCAGATTTAGCTCATCTCGGTCTAAAACAGCTTGTTTCGTTGTTTTAAGCACGAATATATGCTTTTCGCGCAGTTACAGGAGAAAAAGTTTTGACGCGTATCAGAGGAACACTTGTAAAACCGATGTGCTGTGATTTAGCTCGTTTCGGACTAAAAGAGCTTGTTTCGTTGTATTAAGCACGAATACATGCTTTTCGCGCAGTTATAAGAGAAAACTTTTGACGCGTATCAGAGGAGAACTTGTAAAACCGATGTGTTGTGATTTAGCTCGTTTCGGTCTAAAACAGCTTGTTTCGTTGTATAAAGCAAGAATACATGCTTTTCGCGCTGTTATAAGAGAAAAAGTTTTGACGCGTATTAGGGAGACTTGTAAAACCGATGTGTTGTGATTTAGCTCGTTTCGGTCTAAAACAGCTTGTGTCGTTGTATTAAGCACGAATACATGATTTTCGCGCAGTTATAAGAGAAAAAGTTTTGACGTGTATCAGAGGAGAACTTGTAAAACCGATGTGTTGTGATTTATCTCGTTTCGGTCTAAAACAGCTTGTTTCGTTGTATAAAGCAAGAATACATGCTTTTCGCGCTGTTATAAGAGAAAAAGCTTTGACGCGTATTAGGGAGACTTGTAAAACCGATGTGTTGTGATTTAGCTCGTTCCGGTCTAAAACAGCTTGTTTCCTTGTATTAAGCACGAATACATGCTTTTCGCGCAGTTATAAGAGAAAAACTTTTGACGCGTATCAGAGGAAAACTTGTAAAACCGATGTGTTGTGATTTACCTCGTTTCGGTCTAAAACAGCTTGTTTCGTTGGATTAAGCATGAATACATGCTTTTCGCGCAGTTATAAGAGAAAAAGTTTTGACGCGTATCACGTGGATACTTGTAAAACCGATGTGTTGTGATTTAGCTCGTTTCGATCTAAAACCGCTTGTTTCGATGTTTTATGCTTTTCGCGCAGTTATAGAAGAAAACGTTTTGACGCGTATTAGGGAGACTTGTAAAACCGATGTGTTGTGATTTAGCTCGTTTCGGTCTAAAACAGCTTGTTTCGTTGTATTAAGCACGAATACATGCTTTTTGCGCAGTTAAAAGAGAAAACGTTTTGACGCGTATCACATGCACACTTGTAAAACCGATATGTTCAGATCTAGCTCGTTTTGGTCTAAAACAGCTTGTTTCGTTGTATTAAGCACGAATACATGCTTTCCGCGCAGTTATTAGAGAAAAAGTTTTGACGCGTATCAGAGGAACACTCGTAAAACCAATGTGTTGTGATTTAGCTCGTTTCGGTCTAAAACAGCTTGTTTCGTTGAATTCATCACGAATACATGCTTTTCGCGCAGTTATAGAAGAAAAAGTTTTCACGCTTATTAGAGGGACACTTGTAAAACCGATGTGTTCAGATTTAGCTCGTATCGGTCTAGAACAGCTTGTTTCGTTGTTTTAAGCACGAATACATGCTTTTCGCGCAGTTATAAGAGAAAAAGTTTTGATTCGTATCAGAGGAACACTTGTAAAACCGATGTGCTGTGATTTAGCTCGTTTCGGTCTAAAACAGCTTGTTTCGTTGTATAAAGCAAGAATACATGCTTTTCGCGCTGTTATAAGAGAAAACGTTTTGACGCGTATTAGGGAGACTTGTAAAACCGATGTGTTGTGATTTATCTCGTTTCGGTCTACAACAGCTTGTTTCGTTGTATTAAGCACGAATACATGCTTTTCGCGCAGTTATAAGAGAAAAAGTTTTGACGCGTATCACGTGGATACTTGTAAAACCGATGTGTTCAGATATAGCTCGTTTTGGTATAAAACAGCTTGTTTCGTTGTTTTAAGCACGAATACATGCTTTTCGCGCAGTTATAGAAGGAAAAGTTTTGACGCGTATTAGAGGAACACTCGTAAAACCAATTAGTTGTGATTTAGCTCGTTTCGGTCCAAAACGGCTTGCTTCGTTGAATTAATCACGAATACATGCTTTTCGCGCAGATATAGAAGAAAAAGTTTTGACGCTTATTAGAGGGACCCTTGTAAAACCGATGTGTTCAGATTTAGCTCATCTCGGTCTAAAACAGCTTGTTTCGTTGTTTTAAGCACGAATATATGCTTTTCGCGCAGTTACAGGAGAAAAGTTTTGACGCGTATCAGAGGAACACTTGTAAAACCGATGTGCTGTGATTTAGCTCGTTTCGGACTAAAAGAGCTTGTTTCGTTGTATTAAGCACGAATACATGCTTTTCGCGCAGTTATAAGAGAAAACTTTTGACGCGTATCAGAGGAGAACTTGTAAAACCGATGTGTTGTGATTTAGCTCGTTTCGGTCTAAAACAGCTTGTTTCGTTGTATAAAGCAAGAATACATGCTTTTCGCGCTGTTATAAGAGAAAAAGTTTTGACGCGTATTAGGGAGACTTGTAAAACCGATGTGTTGTGATTTAGCTCGTTTCGGTCTAAAACAGCTTGTGTCGTTGTATTAAGCACAAATACATGATTTTCGCGCAGTTATAAGAGAAAAAGTTTTGACGTGTATCAGAGGAGAACTTGTAAAACCGATGTGTTGTGATTTATCTCGTTTCGGTCTAAAACAGCTTGTTTCGTTGTATAAAGCAAGAATACATGCTTTTCGCGCTGTTATAAGAGAAAAAGTTTTGACGCGTATTAGGGAGACTTGTAAAACCGATGTGTTGTGATTTAGCTCGTTCCGGTCTAAAACAGCTTGTTTCGTTGTATTAAGCACGAATACATGCTTTTCGCGCAGTTATAAGAGAAAAACTTTTGACGCGTATCAGAGGAAAACTTGTAAAACCGATGTGTTGTGATTTACCTCGTTTCGGTCTAAAACAGCTTGTTTCGTTGGATTAAGCACGAATACATGCTTTTCGCGCAGTTATAAGAGAAAAAGTTTTGACGCGTATTAGAGAGACTTGTAAAACCGATGTGTTGTGATTTAGCTCGTTTCGGTCTAAAACCGCTTGTTTCGATGTTTTAAGCACGAATATTAGAGGGACCCTTGTAAAACCGATGTGTTCAGATTTAGCTCATCTCGGTCTAAAACAGCTTGTTTCGCTGTATTAAGCACGAATACATGCTTTTCGCGCAGTTATAGAAGAAAACGTTTTGACGCGTATTAGGGAGACTTGTAAAACCGATGTGTTGTGATTTAGCTCGTTTCGGTCTAAAACAGCTTGTTTCGTTGTATTAAGCACGATTACATGCTTTTTGCGCAGTTAAAACAGAAAACGTTTTGACGCGTATCACATGCACACTTGTAAAACCGATATGTTCAGATCTAGCTTGTTTTGGTCTAAAACAGCTTGTTTCGTTGTATTAAGCACGAATACATGCTTTCCGCGCAGTTATTACAGAAAAAGTTTTGACGCGTATCAGAGGAACACTCGTAAAACCAATGTGTTGTGATTTAGCTCGTTTCGGTCTAAAACAGCTTGTTTCGTTGAATTCATCACGAATACATGCTTTTCGCGCAGTTATAGAAGAAAAAGTTTTCACGCTTATTAGAGGGACACTTGTAAAACCGATGTGTTCAGATTTAGCTCATATCGGTCTAGAACAGCTTGTTTCGTTGTTTTAAGCACGAATACATGCTTTTCGCGCAGTTATAAGAGAAAAAGTTTTGATTCGTATCAGAGGAACACTTGTAAAACCGATGTGCTGTGATTTAGCTCGTTTCGGTCTAAAACAGCTTGTTTCGTTGTATAAAGCAAGAATACATGCTTTTCGCGCTGTTATAAGAGAAAACGTTTTGACGCGTATTAGGGAGACTTGTAAAACCGATGTGTTGTGATTTATCTCGTTTCGGTCTACAACAGCTTGTTTCGTTGTATTAAGCACGAATACATGCTTTTCGCGCAGTTATAAGAGAAAAAGTTTTGACGCGTATCACGTGGATACTTGTAAAACCGATGTGTTCAGATATAGCTCGTTTTGGTATAAAACAGCTTGTTTCGTTGTTTTAAGCACGAATACATGCTTTTCGCGCAGTTATAGAAGGAAAAGTTTTGACGCGTATTAGAGGAACACTCGTAAAACCAATTAGTTGTGATTTAGCTCGTTTCGGTCTAAAACGGCTTGCTTCGTTGAATTAATCACGAATACATGCTTTTCGCGCAGTTATAGAAGAAAAAGTTTTGACGCTTATTAGAGGGACCCTTGTAAAACCGATGTGTTCAGATTTAGCTCATCTCGGTCTAAAACAGCTTGTTTCGTTGTTTTAAGCACGAATATATGCTTTTCGCGCAGTTACAGGAGAAAAAGTTTTGACGCGTATCAGAGGAACACTTGTAAAACCGATGTGCTGTGATTTAGCTCGTTTCGGACTAAAAGAGCTTGTTTCGTTGTATTAAGCACGAATACATGCTTTTCGCGCAGTTATAAGAGAAAACTTTTGACGCGTATCAGAGGAGAACTTGTAAAACCGATGTGTTGTGATTTAGCTCGTTTCGGTCTAAAACAGCTTGTTTCGTTGTATAAAGCAAGAATACATGCTCTTCGCGCTGTTATAAGAGAAAAAGTTTTGACGCGTATTAGGGAGACTTGTAAAACCGATGTGTTGTGATTTAGCACGTTTCGGTCTAAAACAGCTTGTGTCGTTGTATTAAGCACGAATACATGATTTTCGCGCAGTTATAAGAGAAAAAGTTTTGACGTGTATCAGAGGAGAACTTGTAAAACCGATGTGTTGTGATTTATCTCGTTTCGGTCTAAAACAGCTTGTTTCGTTGTATAAAGCAAGAATACATGCTTTTCGCGCTGTTATAAGAGAAAAAGCTTTGACGCGTATTAGGGAGACTTGTAAAACCGATGTGTTGTGATTTAGCTCGTTCCGGTCTAAAACAGCTTGTTTCCTTGTATTAAGCACGAATACATGCTTTTCGCGCAGTTATAAGAGAAAAACTTTTGACGCGTATCAGAGGAAAACTTGTAAAACCGATGTGTTGTGATTTACCTCGTTTCGGTCTAAAACAGCTTGTTTCGTTGGATTAAGCATGAATACATGCTTTTCGCGCAGTTATAAGAGAAAAAGTTTTGACGCGTATCACGTGGATACTTGTAAAACCGATGTGTTGTGATTTAGCTCGTTTCGATCTAAAACCGCTTGTTTCGATGTTTTATGCTTTTCGCGCAGTTATAGAAGAAAACGTTTTGACGCGTATTAGGGAGACTTGTAAAACCGATGTGTTGTGATTTAGCTCGTTTCGGTCTAAAACAGCTTGTTTCGTTGTATTAAGCACGAATACATGCTTTTTGCGCAGTTAAAAGAGAAAACGTTTTGACGCGTATCACATGCACACTTGTAAAACCGATATGTTCAGATCTAGCTCGTTTTGGTCTAAAACAGCTTGTTTCGTTGTATTAAGCACGAATACATGCTTTCCGCGCAGTTATTAGAGAAAAAGTTTTGACGCGTATCAGAGGAACACTCGTAAAACCAATGTGTTGTGATTTAGCTCGTTTCGGTCTAAAACAGCTTGTTTCGTTGAATTCATCACGAATACATGCTTTTCGCGCAGTTATAGAAGAAAAAGTTTTCACGCTTATTAGAGGGACACTTGTAAAACCGATGTGTTCAGATTTAGCTCGTATCGGTCTAGAACAGCTTGTTTCGTTGTTTTAAGCACGAATACATGCTTTTCGCGCAGTTATAAGAGAAAAAGTTTTGATTCGTATCAGAGGAACACTTGTAAAACCGATGTGCTGTGATTTAGCTCGTTTCGGTCTAAAACAGCTTGTTTCGTTGTATAAAGCAAGAATACATGCTTTTCGCGCTGTTATAAGAGAAAACGTTTTGACGCGTATTAGGGAGACTTGTAAAACCGATGTGTTGTGATTTATCTCGTTTCGGTCTACAACAGCTTGTTTCGTTGTATTAAGCACGAATACCTGCTTTTCGCGCAGTTATAAGAGAAAAAGTTTTGACGCGTATCACGTGGATACTTGTAAAACCGATGTGTTCAGATATAGCTCGTTTTGGTATAAAACAGCTTGTTTCGTTGTTTTAAGCACGAATACATGCTTTTCGCGCAGTTATAGAAGGAAAAGTTTTGACGCGTATTAGAGGAACACTCGTAAAACCAATTAGTTGTGATTTAGCTCGTTTCGGTCCAAAACGGCTTGCTTCGTTGAATTAATCACGAATACATGCTTTTCGCGCAGATATAGAAGAAAAAGTTTTGACGCTTATTAGAGGGACCCTTGTAAAACCGATGTGTTCAGATTTAGCTCATCTCGGTCTAAAACAGCTTGTTTCGTTGTTTTAAGCACGAATATATGCTTTTCGCGCAGTTACAGGAGAAAAGTTTTGACGCGTATCAGAGGAACACTTGTAAAACCGATGTGCTGTGATTTAGCTCGTTTCGGACTAAAAGAGCTTGTTTCGTTGTATTAAGCACGAATACATGCTTTTCGCGCAGTTATAAGAGAAAACTTTTGACGCGTATCAGAGGAGAACTTGTAAAACCGATGTGTTGTGATTTAGCTCGTTTCGGTCTAAAACAGCTTGTTTCGTTGTATAAAGCAAGAATACATGCTTTTCGCGCTGTTATAAGAGAAAAAGTTTTGACGCGTATTAGGGAGACTTGTAAAACCGATGTGTTGTGATTTAGCTCGTTTCGGTCTAAAACAGCTTGTGTCGTTGTATTAAGCACAAATACATGATTTTCGCGCAGTTATAAGAGAAAAAGTTTTGACGTGTATCAGAGGAGAACTTGTAAAACCGATGTGTTGTGATTTATCTCGTTTCGGTCTAAAACAGCTTGTTTCGTTGTATAAAGCAAGAATACATGCTTTTCGCGCTGTTATAAGAGAAAAAGTTTTGACGCGTATTAGGGAGACTTGTAAAACCGATGTGTTGTGATTTAGCTCGTTCCGGTCTAAAACAGCTTGTTTCGTTGTATTAAGCACGAATACATGCTTTTCGCGCAGTTATAAGAGAAAAACTTTTGACGCGTATCAGAGGAAAACTTGTAAAACCGATGTGTTGTGATTTACCTCGTTTCGGTCTAAAACAGCTTGTTTCGTTGGATTAAGCACGAATACATGCTTTTCGCGCAGTTATAAGAGAAAAAGTTTTGACGCGTATTAGAGAGACTTGTAAAACCGATGTGTTGTGATTTAGCTCGTTTCGGTCTAAAACCGCTTGTTTCGATGTTTTAAGCACGAATATTAGAGGGACCCTTGTAAAACCGATGTGTTCAGATTTAGCTCATCTCGGTCTAAAACAGCTTGTTTCGCTGTATTAAGCACGAATACATGCTTTTCGCGCAGTTATAGAAGAAAACGTTTTGACGCGTATTAGGGAGACTTGTAAAACCGATGTGTTGTGATTTAGCTCGTTTCGGTCTAAAACAGCTTGTTTCGTTGTATTAAGCACGAATACATGCTTTTTGCGCAGTTAAAAGAGAAAACGTTTTGACGCGTATCACATGCACACTTGTAAAACCGATATGTTCAGATCTAGCTTGTTTTGGTCTAAAACAGCTTGTTTCGTTGTATTAAGCACGAATACATGCTTTCCGCGCAGTTATTACAGAAAAAGTTTTGACGCGTATCAGAGGAACACTCGTAAAACCAATGTGTTGTGATTTAGCTCGTTTCGGTCTAAAACAGCTTGTTTCGTTGAATTCATCACGAATACATGCTTTTCGCGCAGTTATAGAAGAAAAAGTTTTCACGCTTATTAGAGGGACACTTGTAAAACCGATGTGTTCAGATTTAGCTCATATCGGTCTAGAACAGCTTGTTTCGTTGTTTTAAGCACGAATACATGCTTTTCGCGCAGTTATAAGAGAAAAAGTTTTGATTCGTATCAGAGGAACACTTGTAAAACCGATGTGCTGTGATTTAGCTCGTTTCGGTCTAAAACAGCTTGTTTCGTTGTATAAAGCAAGAATACATGCTTTTCGCGCTGTTATAAAAGAAAACGTTTTGACGCGTATTAGGGAGACTTGTAAAACCGATGTGTTGTGATTTATCTCGTTTCGGTCTACAACAGCTTGTTTCGTTGTATTAAGCACGAATACATGCTTTTCGCGCAGTTATAAGAGAAAAAGTTTTGACGCGTATCACGTGGATACTTGTAAAACCGATGTGTTCAGATATAGCTCGTTTTGGTATAAAACAGCTTGTTTCGTTGTTTTAAGCACGAATACATGCTTTTCGCGCAGTTATAGAAGGAAAAGTTTTGACGCGTATTAGAGGAACACTCGTAAAACCAATTAGTTGTGATTTAGCTCGTTTCGGTCTAAAACGGCTTGCTTCGTTGAATTAATCACGAATACATGCTTTTCGCGCAGTTATAGAAGAAAAAGTTTTGACGCTTATTAGAGGGACCCTTGTAAAACCGATGTGTTCAGATTTAGCTCATCTCGGTCTAAAACAGCTTGTTTCGTTGTTTTAAGCACGAATATATGCTTTTCGCGCAGTTACAGGAGAAAAAGTTTTGACGCGTATCAGAGGAACACTTGTAAAACCGATGTGCTGTGATTTAGCTCGTTTCGGACTAAAAGAGCTTGTTTCGTTGTATTAAGCACGAATACATGCTTTTCGCGCAGTTATAAGAGAAAACTTTTGACGCGTATCAGAGGAGAACTTGTAAAACCGATGTGTTGTGATTTAGCTCGTTTCGGTCTAAAACAGCTTGTTTCGTTGTATAAAGCAAGAATACATGCTCTTCGCGCTGTTATAAGAGAAAAAGTTTTGACGTGTATCAGAGGAGAACTTGTAAAACCGATGTGTTGTGATTTATCTCGTTTCGGTCTAAAACAGCTTGTTTCGTTGTATAAAGCAAGAATACATGCTTTTCGCGCTGTTATAAGAGAAAAAGTTTTGACGCGTATTAGGGAGACTTGTAAAACCGATGTGTTGTGATTTAGCTCGTTCCGGTCTAAAACAGCTTGTTTCGTTGTATTAAGCACGAATACATGCTTTTCGCGCAGTTATAAGAGAAAAACTTTTGACGCGTATCAGAGGAAAACTTGTAAAACCGATGTGTTGTGATTTACCTCGTTTCGGTCTAAAACAGCTTGTTTCGTTGGATTAAGCACGAATACATGCTTTTCGCGCAGTTATAAGAGAAAAAGTTTTGACGCGTATTAGAGAGACTTGTAAAACCGATGTGTTGTGATTTAGCTCGTTTCGGTCTAAAACCGCTTGTTTCGATGTTTTAAGCACGAATATTAGAGGGACCCTTGTAAAACCGATGTGTTCAGATTTAGCTCATCTCGGTCTAAAACAGCTTGTTTCGCTGTATTAAGCACGAATACATGCTTTTCGCGCAGTTATAGAAGAAAACGTTTTGACGCGTATTAGGGAGACTTGTAAAACCGATGTGTTGTGATTTAGCTCGTTTCGGTCTAAAACAGCTTGTTTCGTTGTATTAAGCACGAATACATGCTTTTTGCGCAGTTAAAAGAGAAAACGTTTTGACGCGTATCACATGCACACTTGTAAAACCGATATGTTCAGATCTAGCTTGTTTTGGTCTAAAACAGCTTGTTTCGTTGTATTAAGCACGAATACATGCTTTCCGCGCAGTTATTACAGAAAAAGTTTTGACGCGTATCAGAGGAACACTCGTAAAACCAATGTGTTGTGATTTAGCTCGTTTCGGTCTAAAACAGCTTGTTTCGTTGAATTCATCACGAATACATGCTTTTCGCGCAGTTATAGAAGAAAAAGTTTTCACGCTTATTAGAGGGACACTTGTAAAACCGATGTGTTCAGATTTAGCTCATATCGGTCTAGAACAGCTTGTTTCGTTGTTTTAAGCACGAATACATGCTTTTCGCGCAGTTATAAGAGAAAAAGTTTTGATTCGTATCAGAGGAACACTTGTAAAACCGATGTGCTGTGATTTAGCTCGTTTCGGTCTAAAACAGCTTGTTTCGTTGTATAAAGCAAGAATACATGCTTTTCGCGCTGTTATAAAAGAAAACGTTTTGACGCGTATTAGGGAGACTTGTAAAACCGATGTGTTGTGATTTATCTCGTTTCGGTCTACAACAGCTTGTTTCGTTGTATTAAGCACGAATACATGCTTTTCGCGCAGTTATAAGAGAAAAAGTTTTGACGCGTATCACGTGGATACTTGTAAAACCGATGTGTTCAGATATAGCTCGTTTTGGTATAAAACAGCTTGTTTCGTTGTTTTAAGCACGAATACATGCTTTTCGCGCAGTTATAGAAGGAAAAGTTTTGACGCGTATTAGAGGAACACTCGTAAAACCAATTAGTTGTGATTTAGCTCGTTTCGGTCTAAAACGGCTTGCTTCGTTGAATTAATCACGAATACATGCTTTTCGCGCAGTTATAGAAGAAAAAGTTTTGACGCTTATTAGAGGGACCCTTGTAAAACCGATGTGTTCAGATTTAGCTCATCTCGGTCTAAAACAGCTTGTTTCGTTGTTTTAAGCACGAATATATGCTTTTCGCGCAGTTACAGGAGAAAAAGTTTTGACGCGTATCAGAGGAACACTTGTAAAACCGATGTGCTGTGATTTAGCTCGTTTCGGACTAAAAGAGCTTGTTTCGTTGTATTAAGCACGAATACATGCTTTTCGCGCAGTTATAAGAGAAAACTTTTGACGCGTATCAGAGGAGAACTTGTAAAACCGATGTGTTGTGATTTAGCTCGTTTCGGTCTAAAACAGCTTGTTTCGTTGTATAAAGCAAGAATACATGCTCTTCGCGCTGTTATAAGAGAAAAAGTTTTGACGCGTATTAGGGAGACTTGTAAAACCGATGTGTTGTGATTTAGCACGTTTCGGTCTAAAACAGCTTGTGTCGTTGTATTAAGCACGAATACATGATTTTCGCGCAGTTATAAGAGAAAAAGTTTTGACGTGTATCAGAGGAGAACTTGTAAAACCGATGTGTTGTGATTTATCTCGTTTCGGTCTAAAACAGCTTGTTTCGTTGTATAAAGCAAGAATACATGCTTTTCGCGCTGTTATAAGAGAAAAAGCTTTGACGCGTATTAGGGAGACTTGTAAAACCGATGTGTTGTGATTTAGCTCGTTCCGGTCTAAAACAGCTTGTTTCCTTGTATTAAGCACGAATACATGCTTTTCGCGCAGTTATAAGAGAAAAACTTTTGACGCGTATCAGAGGAAAACTTGTAAAACCGATGTGTTGTGATTTACCTCGTTTCGGTCTAAAACAGCTTGTTTCGTTGGATTAAGCATGAATACATGCTTTTCGCGCAGTTATAAGAGAAAAAGTTTTGACGCGTATCACGTGGATACTTGTAAAACCGATGTGTTGTGATTTAGCTCGTTTCGATCTAAAACCGCTTGTTTCGATGTTTTATGCTTTTCGCGCAGTTATAGAAGAAAACGTTTTGACGCGTATTAGGGAGACTTGTAAAACCGATGTGTTGTGATTTAGCTCGTTTCGGTCTAAAACAGCTTGTTTCGTTGTATTAAGCACGAATACATGCTTTTTGCGCAGTTAAAAGAGAAAACGTTTTGACGCGTATCACATGCACACTTGTAAAACCGATATGTTCAGATCTAGCTCGTTTTGGTCTAAAACAGCTTGTTTCGTTGTATTAAGCACGAATACATGCTTTCCGCGCAGTTATTACAGAAAAAGTTTTGACGCGTATCAGAGGAACACTCGTAAAACCAATGTGTTGTGATTTAGCTCGTTTCGGTCTAAAACAGCTTGTTTCATTGAATTCATCACGAATACATGCTTTTCGCGCAGTTATAGAAGAAAAAGTTTTCACGCTTATTAGAGGGACACTTGTAAAACCGATGTGTTCAGATTTAGCTCGTATCGGTCTAGAACAGCTTGTTTCGTTGTTTTAAGCACGAATACATGCTTTTCGCGCAGTTATAAGAGAAAAAGTTTTGATTCGTATCAGAGGAACACTTGTAAAACCGATGTGCTGTGATTTAGCTCGTTTCGGTCTAAAACAGCTTGTTTCGTTGTATAAAGCAAGAATACATGCTTTTCGCGCTGTTATAAGAGAAAACGTTTTGACGCGTATTAGGGAGACTTGTAAAACCGATGTGTTGCGATTTATCTCGTTTCGGTCTACAACAGCTTGTTTCGTTGTATTAAGCACGAATACATGCTTTTCGCGCAGTTATAAGAGAAAAAGTTTTGACGCGTATCACGTGGATACTTGTAAAACCGATGTGTTCAGATATAGCTCGTTTTGGTATAAAACAGCTTGTTTCGTTGTTTTAAGCACGAATACATGCTTTTCGCGCAGTTATAGAAGGAAAAGTTTTGACGCGTATTAGAGGAACACTCGTAAAACCAATTAGTTGTGATTTAGCTCGTTTCGGTCCAAAACGGCTTGCTTCGTTGAATTAATCACGAATACATGCTTTTCGCGCAGATATAGAAGAAAAAGTTTTGACGCTTATTAGAGGGACCCTTGTAAAACCGATGTGTTCAGATTTAGCTCATCTCGGTCTAAAACAGCTTGTTTCGTTGTTTTAAGCACGAATATATGCTTTTCGCGCAGTTACAGGAGAAAAGTTTTGACGCGTATCAGAGGAACACTTGTAAAACCGATGTGCTGTGATTTAGCTCGTTTCGGACTAAAAGAGCTTGTTTCGTTGTATTAAGCACGAATACATGCTTTTCGCGCAGTTATAAGAGAAAACTTTTGACGCGTATCAGAGGAGAACTTGTAAAACCGATGTGTTGTGATTTAGCTCGTTTCGGTCTAAAACAGCTTGTTTCGTTGTATAAAGCAAGAATACATGCTTTTCGCGCTGTTATAAGAGAAAAAGTTTTGACGCGTATTAGGGAGACTTGTAAAACCGATGTGTTGTGATTTAGCTCGTTTCGGTCTAAAACAGCTTGTGTCGTTGTATTAAGCACGAATACATGATTTTCGCGCAGTTATAAGAGAAAAAGTTTTGACGTGTATCAGAGGAGAACTTGTAAAACCGATGTGTTGTGATTTATCTCGTTTCGGTCTAAAACAGCTTGTTTCGTTGTATAAAGCAAGAATACATGCTTTTCGCGCTGTTATAAGAGAAAAAGTTTTGACGCGTATTAGGGAGACTTGTAAAACCGATGTGTTGTGATTTAGCTCGTTCCGGTCTAAAACAGCTTGTTTCGTTGTATTAAGCACGAATACATGCTTTTCGCGCAGTTATAAGAGAAAAACTTTTGACGCGTATCAGAGGAAAACTTGTAAAACCGATGTGTTGTGATTTACCTCGTTTCGGTCTAAAACAGCTTGTTTCGTTGGATTAAGCACGAATACATGCTTTTCGCGCAGTTATAAGAGAAAAAGTTTTGACGCGTATTAGAGAGACTTGTAAAACCGATGTGTTGTGATTTAGCTCGTTTCGGTCTAAAACCGCTTGTTTCGATGTTTTAAGCACGAATATTAGAGGGACCCTTGTAAAACCGATGTGTTCAGATTTAGCTCATCTCGGTCTAAAACAGCTTGTTTCGCTGTATTAAGCACGAATACATGCTTTTCGCGCAGTTATAAGAGAAAAAGTTTTGACGCGTATCAGAGGAAAACTTGTAAAACTGATGTGTTGTGATTTAGCTCGTTTCTGTCTAAAACAGCTTGTTTCGTTGTATTAAGCACGAATACATGCTTTTCGCGCAGTTATAAGAGAAAAAGGTTTGACGCGTGTCACAAGGACACTTGTAAAACCGATATGTTCAGATCTAGCTCGTTTTGGTCTAAAACAGCTTGTTTCGTTGTATTAAGCACGAATACATGCTTTCCGCGCAGTTATAAGAGAAAAAGTTTTGACGCGTATCAGAGGAAAACTTGTAAAACTGATGTGTTTTGATTTAGCTCGTTTCGGTCTAAAACAGCTTGTTTCGTTGTATTAAGCACGAATACATGCTTTTCGCGCAGTTATAAGAGAAAAAGGTTTGACGCGTGTCACAAGGACACTTGTAAAACCGATGTGTTCAGATTTAGCTCGTTTCGGTCTAAAACAGCTTGTTTCGTTGGATTAAGCAAGAATGCATGCTTTTCGCGCAGTTATAAGAGAAAAAGTTTTGACGCGTATCACGTGGATACTTGTAAAACCGATGTGTTCAGATATAGCTCGTTTTGGTATAAAACAGCTTGTTTCGTTGTTTTAAGCACGAATACATGCTTTTCGCGCAGTTATAGAAGAAAAAGTTTTGACGCGTATTAGAGAGACTTGTAAAACCGATGTGTTGTGATTTAGCTCGTTTCGGTCTAAAACAGCTTGTTTCGTTGAATTCATCACGAATACATGCTTTTCGCGCAGTTATAGAAGAAAAAGTTTTGACGCTTATTAGAGGGACACTTGTAAAACCGATGTGTTCAGATTTAGCTCATATCGGTCTAGAACAGCTTGTTTCGTTGTTTTAAGCACGAATACATGCTTTTCGCGCAGTTATAGAAGGAAAAGTTTTGACGCGTATTAGAGGAACACTCGTAAAACCAATGTGTTGTGATTTAGCTCGTTTCGGTCTAAAACAGCTTGTTTCGTTGAATTAATCACGAATACATGCTTTTCGCGCAGTTATAGAAGAAAAAGTTTTGACGTTTATTAGAGGGACCCTTGTAAAACCGATGTTTTCAGATCTAGCTCGTTTTGGTCTAAAACAGCTTGTTTCGCTGTATTAAGCACGAATACATGCTTTTCGCGCAGTTATAGGAGAAAAAGTTTTGACGCGTATCAGAGGAAAAGTTGTAAAACTGATGTGTTGTGATTTAGCTCGTTTCTGTCTAAAACAGCTTGTTTCGTTGTATTATGCACGAATACATGCTTTTTGCGCAGTTATAAAAGAAAACGTTTTGACGCGTATCACATGCACACTTGTAAAACCGATATGTTCAGATCTAGCTCGTTTTGGTCTAAAACAACTTGTTTCGTTGTATTAAGCACGAATACATGCTTTCCGCGCAGTTATAAGAGAAAATGTTTTGACGCGTATCAGAGGAAAACTTGCAAAACTGATGTTTTGATTTAGCTCGTTTCGGTCTAAAACAGCTTGTTTCGTTGTAATAAGCACGAATACATGCTTTTCGCGCAGTTATAAGAGAAAAAGTTTTGACGCGTATCAGAGGAACACTCGTAAAACCAATGTGTTGTGATTTAGCTCGTTTCGGTCTAAAACAGCTTGTTTCGTTAGATTCATCAGGAATACATGCTTTTCGCGCAGTTAGAGAAGAAAACGTTTTGACGCTTATTAGAGGGACCCTTGTAAAACCGATGTGTTCAGATTTAGCTCATCTCGGTCTAAAACAGCTTGTTTCGTTGTTTTAGCACGAATACATGCTTTTCGCGCAGTTATAAGAGAAAAAGTTTTGACGCGTATCAGAGGAACACTTGTAAAACCGATGTGCTGTGATTTAGCTCGAATATTAGAGGGACCCTTGTAAAACCGATGTGTTCAGATTTAGCTCATCTCGGTCTAAAACAGCTTGTTTCGCTGTATTAAGCACGAATACATGCTTTTCGCGCAGTTATAAGAGAAAAAGTTTTGACGCGTATCAGAGGAAAACTTGTAAAACTGATGTGTTGTGATTTAGCTCGTTTCTGTCTAAAACAGCTTGTTTCGTTGTATTAAGCACGAATACATGCTTTTCGCGCAGTTATAAGAGAAAAAGGTTTGACGCGTGTCACAAGGACACTTGTAAAACCGATATGTTCAGATCTAGCTCGTTTTGGTCTAAAACAGCTTGTTTCGTTGTATTAAGCACGAATACATGCTTTCCGCGCAGTTATAAGAGAAAAAGTTTTGACGCGTATCAGAGGAACACTCGTAAAACCAATGTGTTGTGATTTAGCTCGTTTCGGTCTAAAACAGCTTGTTTCGTTGGATTAATCATGAATACATGCTTTTCGCGCAGTTATAGGAGAAAAAGTTTTGACGCGTGTCACAAGGACACTTGTAAAACCGATGTGTTCAGATTTAGCTCGTTTCAGTCTAAAACAGCTTGTTTCGTTGGATTAAGCACGAATACATGCTTTTCGCGCAGTTATAAGAGAAAAAGTTTTGACGCGTATCACGTGCATACTTGTAAAACCGATGTGTTCAGATATAGCTCGTTTTGGAATAAAACAGCTTGTTTCGTTGTTTTAAGCACGAATACAAGCTTTTCGCGCAGTTATAGAAGAAAAAGTTTTGACGCGTATTAGAGAGACGTAAAGCCGATGTGTTGTGATTTAGCTCGTTTCTGTCTAAAACAGCTTGTTTCGTTGTATTAAGCAAGAATACATGCTTTTTGCGCAGTTATAAGAGAAAACGTTTTGACGCGTATCACATGCACACTTGTAAAACCGATATGTTCAGATTTAGCTCATCTCGGTCTAAAACAGCTTGTTTCGTTGTTTTAGGCACGAATACATGCTTTTCGCGCAGTTACAAGAGAAAAAGTTTTGACGCGTATGAGAGGAACACTTGTAAAACCGATGTGTTGTGATTTAGCTCGTTTCGGTCTAAAACAGCTTGTTTCGTTGAATTCATCACGAATACATGCTTTTCGCGCAGTTATAGAAGAAAAAGTTTTGACGCTTATTAGAGGGACACTTGTAAAACCGATGTGTTCAGATTTAGCTCATATCGGTCTAGAACAGCTTGTTTCGTTGTTTTAAGCACGAATACATGCTTTTCGCGCAGTTATAAGAGAAAAAGTTTTGACGCGTATCAGAGGAACACTTGTAAAACCGATGTGCTGTGATTTAGCTTGTTTCGGTCTAAAACAGCTTGTTTCGTTGTATTAGGCACGAATACATGCTTTTCGCGCAGTTATAAGAGAAAAAGTTTTGACGCGTATCGCGTGGATACTTGTAAAACCGATGTGTTCAGATATAGCTCGTTTTGGTATAAAACAGCTTGTTTCGTTGTTTTAAGCACGAATACATGCTTTTCGCGCAGTTATAGAAGGAAAAGTTTTGACGCGTAATAGAGGAACACTCGTAAAACCAATGTGTTGTGATTTAGCTCGTTTCGGTCTAAAACAGCTTGTTTCGTTGAATTAATCACGAATACATGCTTTTCGCGCAGTTATAGAAGAAAAAGTTTTGACGTTTATTAGAGGGACCCTTGTATAACCGATGTTTTCAGATCTAGCTCGTTTTGGTCTAAAACAGCTTGTTTCGCTGTATTAAGCACGAATACATGCTTTTCGCGCAGTTATAAGAGAAAAAGTTTTGACGCGTATCAGAGGAAAACTTGTAAAACCGATGTGCTGTGATTTAGCTTGTTTCGGTCTAAAACAGCTTGTTTCGTTGTATTATGCACGAATACATGCTTTTTGCGCAGTTATAAAAGAAAACGTTTTGACGCGTATCACATGCACACTTGTAAAACCGATATGTTCAGATCTAGCTCGTTTTGGTCTAAAACAACTTGTTTCGTTGTATTAAGCACGAATACATGCTTTCCGCGCAGTTATAAGAGAAAATGTTTTGACGCGTATCAGAGGAAAACTTGCAAAACTGATGTTTTGATTTAGCTCGTTTCGGTCTAAAACAGCTTGTTTCGTTGTAATAAGCACGAATACATGCTTTTCGCGCAGTTATAAGAGAAAAAGTTTTGACGCGTATCAGAGGAACACTCGTAAAACCAATGTGTTGTGATTTAGCTCGTTTCGGTCTAAAACAGCTTGTTTCGTTAGATTCATCAGGAATACATGCTTTTCGCGCAGTTAGAGAAGAAAACGTTTTGACGCTTATTAGAGGGACCCTTGTAAAACCGATGTGTTCAGATTTAGCTCATCTCGGTCTAAAACAGCTTGTTTCGTTGTTTTAGCACGAATACATGCTTTTCGCGCAGTTATAAGAGAAAAAGTTTTGACGCGTATCAGAGGAACACTTGTAAAACCGATGTGCTGTGATTTAGCTCGTTTCGGACTAAAACAGCTTGTTTCGTTGTATTAAGCACGAATACATGCTTTTCGCGCAGTTATAAGAGAAAAAGTTTTGACGCGTATCAGAGGAGAACTTGTAAACCGATGTGTTGTGATTTAGCTCATTTCGGTCTAAAACAGCTTGTTTCGTTGTATAAAGCAAGAATACATGCTTTTCGCGCTGTTATAAGAGAAAAAGTTTTGACGCGTATTAGGGAGACTTGTAAAACCGATGTGTTGTGATTTAGCTCGTTTCGCTCTAAAACAGCTTGTTTCGTTGTTTTAAGCACGAATACATGCTTTTCGCGCAGTTATAAGAGAAAAAGTTTTGACGCGTATCAGAGGAAAACTTGTAAAACCGATGTGTTGTGATTTACCTCGTTTCGGTCTAAAACAGCTTGTTTCGTTGGATTAAGCACGAATACATGCTTTTCGCGCATTTATAAGAGAAAAAGTTTTGACGCGTATCACGTGGATACTTGTAAAACCGATGTGTTGTGATTTAGCTCGTTTCGGTCTAAAACCGCTTGTTTCGATGTTTCATGCTTTTCGCGCAGTTATAGAAGAAAACGTTTTGACGCGTATTAGGGAGACTTGTAAAACCGATGTGTTGTGATTTAGCTCGTTTCGGTCTAAAACAGCTTGTTTCGTTGTATTAAGCACGAATACATGCTTTTTGCGCAGTTAAAAGAGAAAACGTTTTGACGCGTATCACATGAACACTTGTAAAACCGATATGTTCAGATCTAGCTTGTTTTGGTCTAAAACAGCTTGTTTCGTTGTATTAAGCACGAATACATGCTTTCCGCGCAGTTATTACAGAAAAAGTTTTGACGCGTATCAGAGGAACACTCGTAAAACCAATGTGTTGTGATTTAGCTCGTTTCGGTCTAAAACAGCTTGTTTCGTTGAATTCATCACGAATACATGCTTTTCGCGCAGTTATAGAAGAAAAAGTTTTCACGCTTATTAGAGGGACACTTGTAAAACCGATGTGTTCAGATTTAGCTCATATCGGTCTAGAACAGCTTGTTTCGTTGTTTTAAGCACGAATACATGCTTTTCGCGCAGTTATAAGAGAAAAAGTTTTGATTCGTATCAGAGGAACACTTGTAAAACCGATGTGTTGTGATTTAGCTCGTTTCGGTCTAAAACAGCTTGTTTCGTTGTATAAAGCAAGAATACATGCTTTTCGCGCTGTTATAAGAGAAAAGTTTTGACGCGTATTAGGGAGACTTGTAAAACCGATGTGTTGTGATTTAGCTCGTTTCGGTCTAAAACAGCTTGTTTCGTTGTAATAAGCACGAATACATGCTTTTCGCGCAGTTATAAGAGAAAAAGTTTTGACGCGTATCAGAGGAACACTCGTAAAACCAATGTGTTGTGATTTAGCTCGTTTCGGTCTAAAACAGCTTGTTTCGTTAGATTCATCAGGAATACATGCTTTTCGCGCAGTTAGAGAAGAAAACGTTTTGACGCTTATTAGAGGGACCCTTGTAAAACCGATGTGTTCAGATTTAGCTCATCTCGGTCTAAAACAGCTTGTTTCGTTGTTTTAGCACGAATACATGCTTTTCGCGCAGTTATAAGAGAAAAAGTTTTGACGCGTATCAGAGGAACACTTGTAAAACCGATGTGCTGTGATTTAGCTCGTTTCGGACTAAAACAGCTTGTTTCGTTGTATTAAGCACGAATACATGCTTTTCGCGCAGTTATAAGAGAAAAAGTTTTGACGCGTATCAGAGGAGAACTTGTAAACCGATGTGTTGTGATTTAGCTCATTTCGGTCTAAAACAGCTTGTTTCGTTGTATAAAGCAAGAATACATGCTTTTCGCGCTGTTATAAGAGAAAAAGTTTTGACGCGTATTAGGGAGACTTGTAAAACCGATGTGTTGTGATTTAGCTCGTTTCGCTCTAAAACAGCTTGTTTCGTTGTTTTAAGCACGAATACATGCTTTTCGCGCAGTTATAAGAGAAAAAGTTTTGACGCGTATCAGAGGAAAACTTGTAAAACCGATGTGTTGTGATTTACCTCGTTTCGGTCTAAAACAGCTTGTTTCGTTGGATTAAGCACGAATACATGCTTTTCGCGCAGTTATAAGAGAAAAAGTTTTGACGCGTATCACGTGGATACTTGTAAAACCGATGTGTTGTGATTTAGCTCGTTTCGGTCTAAAACCGCTTGTTTCGATGTTTCATGCTTTTCGCGCAGTTATAGAAGAAAACGTTTTGACGCGTATTAGGGAGACTTGTAAAACCGATGTGTTGTGATTTAGCTCGTTTCGGTCTAAAACAGCTTGTTTCGTTGTATTAAGCACGAATACATGCTTTTTGCGCAGTTAAAAGAGAAAACGTTTTGACGCGTATCACATGCACACTTGTAAAACCGATATGTTCAGATCTAGCTTGTTTTGGTCTAAAACAGCTTGTTTCGTTGTATTAAGCACGAATACATGCTTTCCGCGCAGTTATTACAGAAAAAGTTTTGACGCGTATCAGAGGAACACTCGTAAAACCAATGTGTTGTGATTTAGCTCGTTTCGGTCTAAAACAGCTTGTTTCGTTGAATTCATCACGAATACATGCTTTTCGCGCAGTTATAGAAGAAAAAGTTTTCACGCTTATTAGAGGGACACTTGTAAAACCGATGTGTTCAGATTTAGCTCATATCGGTCTAGAACAGCTTGTTTCGTTGTTTTAAGCACGAATACATGCTTTTCGCGCAGTTATAAGAGAAAAAGTTTTGATTCGTATCAGAGGAACACTTGTAAAACCGATGTGTTGTGATTTAGCTCGTTTCGGTCTAAAACAGCTTGTTTCGTTGTATAAAGCAAGAATACATGCTTTTCGCGCTGTTATAAGAGAAAAGTTTTGACGCGTATTAGGGAGACTTGTAAAACCGATGTGTTGTGATTTAGCTCGTTTCGGTCTAAAACAGCTTGTTTCGTTGTATTAAGCACGAATACATGATTTTCGCGCAGATATAAGAGAAAAAGTTTCGACGTGTATCAGAGGAGAACTTGTAAAACCGATGTGTTGTGATTTATCTCGTTTCGGTCTAAAACAGCTTGTTTCGTTGTATAAAGCAAGAATACATGCTTTTCGCGCTGTTATAAGAGAAAAAGTTTTGACGCGTATTAGGGAGACTTGTAAAACCGATGTGTTGTGATTTAGCTCGTTCCGGTCTAAAACAGCTTGTTTCGTTGTATTAAGCACGAATACATGCTTTTCGCGCAGTTATAAGAGAAAAACTTTTGACGCGTATCAGAGGAAAACTTGTAAAACCGATGTGTTGTGATTTACCTCGTTTCGGTCTAAAACAGCTTGTTTCGTTGGATTAAGCACGAATACATGCTTTTCGCGCAGTTATAAGAGAAAAAGTTTTGACGCGTATTAGAGAGACTTGTAAAACCGATGTGTTGTGATTTAGCTCGTTTCGGTCTAAAACCGCTTGTTTCGATGTTTTAAGCACGAATATTAGAGGGACCCTTGTAAAACCGATGTGTTCAGATTTAGCTCATCTCGGTCTAAAACAGCTTGTTTCGCTGTATTAAGCACGAATACATGCTTTTCGCGCAGTTATAAGAGAAAAAGTTTTGACGCGTATCAGAGGAAAACTTTTAAAACTGATGTGTTGTGATTTAGCTCGTTTCTGTCTAAAACAGCTTGTTTCGTTGTATTAAGCACGAATACATGCTTTTCGCGCAGTTATAAGAGAAAAAGGTTTGACGCGTGTCACAAGGACACTTGTAAAACCGATATGTTCAGATCTAGCTCGTTTTGGTCTAAAACAGCTTCTTTCGTTGTATTAAGCACGAATACATGATTTCCGCGCAGTTATAAGAGAAAAAGTTTTGACGCGTATCAGAGGAAAACTTGTAAAACTGATGTGTTGTGATTTAGCTCGTTTCTGTCTAAAACAGCTTGTTTCGTTGTATTAAGCACGAATACATGCTTTTTGCGCAGTTATAAGAGAAAACGTTTTGACGCGTATCACATGCACAC
The DNA here is from genome assembly GCF_052857255.1 of Amblyomma americanum. Taxonomy (NCBI): domain Eukaryota; kingdom Metazoa; phylum Arthropoda; class Arachnida; order Ixodida; family Ixodidae; genus Amblyomma; species Amblyomma americanum. Next base: position 139,339 of record NW_027526489.1, on the reverse strand, counting down.
TTGTAAAACCGATATGTTCAGATCTAGCTCGTTTTGGTCTAAAACAGCTTGTTTCGTTGTATTAAGCACGAATACATGCTTTCCGCGCAGTTATAAGAGAAAAAGTTTTGACGCGTATCAGAGGAAAACTTGTAAAACTGATGTGTTTTGATTTAGCTCGTTTCGGTCTAAAACAGCTTGTTTCGTTGTATTAAGCACGAATACATGCTTTTCGCGCAGTTATAAGAGAAAAAGGTTTGACGCGTGTCACAAGGACACTTGTAAAACCGATGTGTTCAGATTTAGCTCGTTTCGGTCTAAAACAGCTTGTTTCGTTGGATTAAGCAAGAATACATGCTTTTCGCGCAGTTATAAGAGAAAAAGTTTTGACGCGTATCACGTGGATACTTGTAAAACCGATGTGTTCAGATATAGCTCGTTTTGGTATAAAACAGCTTGTTTCGTTGTTTTAAGCACGAATACATGCTTTTCGCGCAGTTATAGAAGGAAAAGTTTTGACGCGTATTAGAGGAACACTCGTAAAACCAATTAGTTGTGATTTCGCTCGTTTCGGTCTAAAACAGCTTGTTTCGTTGAATTAATCACGAATACATGCTTTTCGCGCAGTTATAGAAGAAAAAGTTTTGACGCTTATTAGAGGGACCCTTGTAAAACCGATGTGTTCAGATTTAGCTCATCTCGGTCTAAAACAGCTTGTTTCGTTGTTTTAAGCACGAATATATGCTTTTCGCGCAGTTACAAGAGAAAAAGTTTTGACGCGTATCAGAGGAAAACTTGTAAAACCGATGTGCTGTGATTTAGCTCGTTTCGGACTAAAACAGCTTGATTCGTTGTATTAAGCACGAATACATGCTTTTCGCGCAGTTATAAGAGAAAACTTTTGACGCGTATCAGAGGAGAACTTGTAAAACCGAAGTGTTGTGATTTAGCTCGTTTCGGTCTAAAACAGCTTGTTTCGTTGTATAAAGCAAGAATACATGCTTTTCGCGCTGTTATAAGAGAAAACGTTTTGACGCGTATTAGGGAGACTTGTAAAACCGATGAGTTGTGATTTAGCTCGTTTTGGTCTAAAACAGCTTGTTTCTTTGTATTAAGCACGAATACATGATTTTCGCGCAGTTATAAAAGAAAAAGTTTTGACGTGTATCAGAGGAGAACTTGTAAAACCGATGTGTTGTGATTTAGCTCGTTTCGGTCTAAAACAGCTTGTTTCGTTGTATAAAGCAAGAATACATGCTTTTCGCGCTGTTATAGGAGAAAAAGTTTTGACGCGTATTAGGGAGACTTGTAAAACCGTTGTGTTGTGATTTAGCTAGTTTCGGTCTAAAACAGCTTGTTTCGTTGTATTAAGCACGAATACATGCTTTTCACGCAGTTATAGGAGAAAAAGTTTTGACGCGTATCAGAGGAAAACTTGTAAAACCGATGTGTTGTGATTTACCTCGTTTCGGTCTAAAACAGCTTCTTTCGTTGGATTAATCACGAATACATGCTTTTCGCGCAGTTATAAGAGAAAAAGTTCTGACGCCTATCACGTGGATACTTGTAAAAACGATGTGTTGTGATTTAGCTCGTTTCGGTCTAAAACCGCTTGTTTCGATGTTTTATGCTTTTCGCGCAGTTATAGAAGAAAACGTTTTGACGCGTATTAGGGAGACTTGTAAAACCGATGTGTTGTGATTTAGCTCGTTTCGGTCTAAAACAGCTTGTTTCGTTGTATTAAGCAAGAATACATGCTTTTTGCGCAGTTAAAAGAGAAAACGTTTTGACGCGTATCACATGCACACTTGTAAAACCGATATGTTCAGATCTAGCTCGTTTTGGTTTAAAACAGCTTGTTTCGTTGTATTAAGCACGAATACATGCTTTCCGCGCAGTTATTAGAGAAAAAGTTTTGACGCGTATCAGAGGAACACTCGTAAAACCAATGTGTTGTGATTTAGCTCGTTTCGGTCTAAAACAGCTTGTTTCGTTGAATTCATCACGAATACATGCTTTTCGCGCAGTTATAGAAGAAAAAGTTTTCACGCTTATTAGAGGGACACTTGTAAAACCGATGTGTTCAGATTTAGCTCATATCGGTCTAGAACAGCTTGTTTCGTTGTTTTAAGCACGAATACATGCTTTTCGCGCAGTTATAAGAGAAAAAGTTTTGATTCGTATCAGAGGAACACTTGTAAAACCGATGTGCTGTGATTTAGCTCGTTTCGGTTTAAAACAGCTTGTTTCGTTGTATAAAGCAAGAATACATGCTTTTCGCGCTGTTATAAGAGAAAACGTTTTGACGCGTATTAGGGAGACGTAAAACCGATGTGTTGTGATTTATCTCGTTTCGGTCTACAACAGCTTGTTTCGTTGTATTAAGCACGAATACATGCTTTTCGTGCAGTTATAAGAGAAAAAGTTTTGACGCGTATCACGTGGATACTTGTAAAACCGATGGGTTCAGATATAGCTCGTTTTGGTATAAAACAGCTTGTTTCGTTGTTTTAAGCACGAATACATGCTTTTCGCGCAGTTATAGAAGGAAAAGTTTTGACGCGTATTAGAGGAACACTCGTAAAACCAATTAGTTGTGATTTAGCTCGTTTCGGTCTAAAACAGCTTGTTTCGTTGAAATAATCACGAATACATGCTTTTCGCGCAGTTATAGAAGAAAAAGTTTTGACGCTTATTAGAGGGACCCTTGTAAAACCGATGTGTTCAGATTTAGCTCATCTCGGTCTAAAACAGCTTGTTTCGTTGTTTTAAGCACGAATATATGCTTTTCGCGCAGTTACAAGAGAAAAAGTTTTGACGCGTATCAGAGGAACACTTGTAAAACCAATGTGCTGTGATTTAGCTCGTTTCGGACTAAAAGAACTTGTTTCGTTGTATTAAGCACGAATACATGCTTTTCGCGCAGTTATAAGAGAAAACTTTTGACGCGTATCAGAGGAGAACTTGTAAAACCGATGTGTTGTGATTTAGCTCGTTTCGGTCTAAAACAGCTTGTTTCGTTGTATAAAGCAAGAATACATGCTTTTCGGGCTGTTAAAAGAGAAAAAGTTTTGACGCGTATTAGGGAGACTTGTAAAACCGATGTGTTGTGATTTAGCTCGTTTCGGTCTAAAACAGCTTGTTTCTTTGTATTAAGCACGAATACATGATTTTCGCGCAGTTATAAAAGAAAAAGTTTTGACGTGTATCAGAGGAGAACTTGTAAAACCGATGTGTTGTGATTTAGCTCGTTTCGGTCTAAAACAGCTTGTTTCGTTGTATAAAGCAAGAATACATGCTTTTCGCGCTGTTATAAGAGAAAAAGTTTTGACGCGTATTAGGAAGACTTGTAAAACCGATGTGTTGTGATTTAGCTCGTTTCGGTCTAAAACAGCTTGTTTCGTTGTATTAAGCACGAATACATGCTTTTCGCGCAGTTATAAGAGAAAAAGTTTTGACGCGTATCAGAGGAAAACTGTAAAACCGATGTGTTGTGATTTACCTCGTTTCGGTCTAAAACAGCTTGTTTCGTTGGATTAATCACGAATACATGCTTTTCGCGCAGTTATAAGAGAAAAATTTTTGACGCCTATCACGTGGATACTTGTAAAACCGATGTGTTGTGATTTAGCTCGTTTCGGTCTAGAACCGCTTGTTTCGATGTTTTAAGCACGAATACATGCTTTTCGCGCAGTTATAGAAGTAAACGTTTTGACGCGTATTAGGGAGACTTGTAAAACCGATGTGTTCTGATTTAGCTCGTTTCTGTCTAAAACAGCTTGTTTCGTTGTATTAAGCACGAATACATGCTTTTTGCGCAGTTATAAGAGAAAACGTTTTGACGCGTATAATGCACACTTGTAAAACCGATATGTTCAGATCTAGCTCGTTTTGGTCTAAAACAGCTTGTTTCGCTGTATTAAGCACGAATACATGCTTTTCGCGCAGTTATAAGAGAAAAAGGTTTGACGCGTACAAGAGGAAAACTTGTAAAACTGATGTGTTGTGATTTAGCTCGTTTCTGTCTAAAACAGCTTGTTTCGTTGTATTAAGCACGAATACATGCTTTTTGCGCAGTTAGAGAAAACGTTTTGACGCGTATCACATGCACACTTGTAAAACCGATATGTTCAGATCTAGCTCGTTTTGGTCTAAAACAGCTTGTTTCGTTGTATTAAGCAAGAATACATGCTTTCCGCGCATTTATAAGAGAAAAAGTTTTGACGCGTATCAGAGGAAAAATTGTAAAACTGATGTGTTTTGATTTAGCTCGTTTCGGTCTAAAACAGCTTGTGTCGTTGTATTAAGCACGAATACATGCTTTTCGCGCAGTTATAAGAGAAAACGTTTTGACGCGTGTCACAAGGACACTTGTAAAACCGATGTGTTCAGATTTAGCTCGTTTCGGTCTAAAACAGCTTGTTTCGTTGGATTAAGCAAGAATACATGCTTTTCGCGCAGTTATAAGAGAAAATGTTTTGACGCGTATCACGTGGATACTTGTAAAACCGATGTGTTCAGATATAGCTCGTTTGGTATAAAACAGCTTGTTTCGTTGTTTTAAGCAAGAATACATGCTTTTCGCGCAGTTATAGAAGGAAAAGTTTTGACGCGTATTAGAGGAACACTCGTAAAACCAATTAGTTGTGATTTAGCTCGTTTCGGTCTAAAACAGCTTGTTTCGTTGAATTATTCACGAATACATGCTTTTCGCGCAGTTATAGAAGAAAAAGTTTTGACGCTTATTAGAGGTACCCTTGTAAAACCGATGTGTTCAGATTTAGCTCATCTCGGTCTAAAACAGCTTGTTTCGTTGTTTTAAGCAAGAATACATGCTTTTCGCGCAGTTACAAGAGAAAAAGTTTTGACGCGTATCAGAGGAACACTTGTAAAACCGATGTGCTGTGATTTAGCTCGTTTCGGACTAAAACAGCTTGTTTCGTTGTATTAGGCACGAATACATGCTTTTCGCGCAGTTATAAGAGAAAACTTTTGACGCGTATCAGAGGAGAACTTGTAAAACCGATGAGTTGTGATTTAGCTCATTTCGGTCTAAAACAGCTTGTTTCGTTGTATAAAGCAAGAATACATGCTTTTCGCGCTGTTATAAGAAAAAACGTTTTGACGCGTATTAGGGAGACGTAAAACCGATGTTTTGTGATTTAGCTCGTTTCGGTCGAAAACAGCTTGTTTCGTTGTATTAAGCACAAATACATGCTTTTCGCTCAGTTATAAGAGAAAATGTTTTGACGCGTATCAGAGGAAAACTTGTAAAACCGATGTGTTGTGATTTACCTCGTTTCGGTCTAAAACAGCTTGTTTCGTTGAATTATTCACGAATAGATGCTTTTCGCGCAGTTATAGAAGAAAAAGTTTTGACGCTTATTAGAGGGACCCTTGTAAAACCGATGTGTTCAGATTTAGCTCATCTCGGTCTAAAACAGCTTGTTTCGTTGTTTTAAGCACGAATACATGCTTTTCGCACAGTTACAAGAGAAAAAGTTTTGACGCGTATCAGAGGAACACTTGTAAAACCAATGTGCTGTGATTTAGCTCGTTTCGGACTAAAACAGCTTGTTTCGTTGTATTAAGCACGAATACATGCTTTTCGCGCAGTTATAAGAGAAAAAGTTTTGACGCGTATCACGTGGATACTTGTAAAACCGATGTGTTGTGATTTAGCTCGTTTCGGTCTAAAACCGCTTGTTTCGATGTTTTAAGCACGAATACATGCTTTTCGCGCAGTTATAGAAGAAAACGTTTTGACGCGTATTAGGGAGACTTGTAAAACCGATGTGTTGTGATTTAGCTCGTTTCGGTCTAAAACAGCTTGTTTCGTTGTATTAAGCACGAATACATGCTTTTAGCGCAGTTATAGGAGGAAACGTTTTGACGCTTATCAGAGGAACACTCGTAAAACCAATGTGTTGTGATTTAGCTCGTTTCGGTCTAAAACAGCTTGTTTCATTGGATTAATCACGAATACATGCTTTTCGCGCAGTTATAAGAGAAAAAGTTTTGACGCGTATTAGAGAGACTTGTAAAACCGATGTGTTGTGATTTAGCTCGTTTCTGTCTAAAACAGCTTGTTTCGTTGTATTAAGCACGAATACATGCTTTTTGCGCAGTTATAAGAGAAAACGTTTTGACGCGTATCCCAAGCACACTTGTAAAACCGATATGTTCAGATCTAGCTCGTTTTGGTCTAAAACAGCTTGTTTCGTTGTTTTAAGCACGAATACATGCTTTTCGCGCAGTTATAGGAGAAAAAGTTTTGACGCGTATCAGAGGAAAACTTGTAAAACTGATGTGTTGTGATTTACCTCGTTTCGGTCTAAAACAGCTTGTTTCGTTGTATTAAGCACGAATACATGCTTTTCGCGCAGTTATAAGAGAAAAAGTTTTGACGCGTATCAGAGGAACACTCGTAAAACCAATGTGTTGTGATTTAGCTCGTTTCGGTCTAAAACAGCTTGTTTCGTTGAATTAATCGCGAATACATGCTTTTCGCGCAGTTATAGAAGAAAAAGTTTTGATGCTTATTAGAGGGACCCTTGTAAAACCGATGTGTTCAGATTTAGCTCATCTCGGTCTAAAACAGCTTGTTTCGTTGTATTAAGCACGAATACATGCTTTTCGCGCAGTTACAAGAGAAAAAGTTTTGACGCGTATCAGAGGAACACTTGTAAAACCGATGTGCTGTGATTTAGCTCGTTTCGGACTAAAACAGCTTGTTTCCTAGTATTAAGCACGAATACATGCTTTTCGCGCAGTTATAAGAGAAAAAGTTTTGACGCGTATCAGAGGAACACTCGTAAAACCAATGTGTTGTGATTTAGCTCGTTTCAATCTAAAACACCTTGTTTCGTTGAATTCATCACGAATACATGCTTTTCGCGCAGTTATAGAAGAAAAAGTTTTGACGCTTATTAGAGGGACACTTGTAAAACCGATGTGTTCAGGTTAAGCTCATCTCGGTCTAGAACAGCTTGTTTCGTTGTTTTAAGCACCAATACATGCTTTTCGCGCAGTTATAAGAGAAAAAGTTTTGACGCGTATCAGAGGAACACTTGTAAAACCGATGTGCTGTGATTTAGCTCGTTTCGGTCTAAAACAGCTTGTTTCGTTGTATAAAGGAAGAATACATGCTTTTCGTGCTGTTATAAGAGAAAAAGTTTTGACCCGTATTAGCGAGACTTGTAAAACCAGTGTTTTTTTATTTAGCTCTTTTCGCTCTAAAACAGCTTGTTTCGTTGCATTAAGCACGAATACATGCTTTTCGCGCAGTTATAAGAGAAAAAGTTTTGACGCGTGTCACAAGGACACTTGTAAAACCGATGTGTTCAGATTTAGCTCGTTTCGGTCTAAAACAGCTTGTTTCGTTGGATTAAGCAAGAATGCATGCTTTTCGCGCAGTTATAATAGAAAAAGTTTTGACGCGTATCACGTGGATACTTGTAAAACCGATGTGTTGTGATTTAGCTCGTTTCGGTCTAAAACCGCTTGTTTCGATGTTTTAAGCAAGAATACATGCTTTTAGCGCAGTTATAAGAGGAAACGTTTTGACGCTTATCAGAGGAACACTCGTAAAACCAATGTGTTGTGATTTAGCTCGTTTCGGTCTAAAACAGCTTGTTTCGTGGAATTAATCACGAATACATGCTTTTCGCGCAGTTATAGAAGAAAAAGTTTTGACGCTTATTAGAGGGACCCTTGTAAAACCGATGTGTTCAGATTTAGCTCATCTCGGTCTAAAACAGCTTGTTTCGTTGTTTTAAGCACGAATATATGCTTTTCGCGCAGTTACAAGAGAAAATGTTTTGACGCTTATCAGAGGAACACTTGTAAAACCGATGTGCTGTGATTTAGCTCGTTTCGGTCTAAAACAGCTTGTTTCGTTGTATTAAGCACGAATACATGCTTTTCGCGCAGTTATAAGAGAAAACTTTTGACGCGTATCAGAGGAGAACTTGTAAAACCGATGTGTTGTGATTTAGCTCGTTTCGTACTAAAACAGCTTGTTTCGTTGTATAAAGCAAGAATACATGCTTTTCGCGCTGTTATAAGAGAAAACGTTTTGACGCGTATTAGGGAGACTTGTAAAACCGATGAGTTGTGATTTAGCTCGTTTCGATCTAAAACAGCTTGTTTCGTTGTATTAAGCACGAATACATGATTTTCGCGCAGTTATAAGAGAAAAAGTTTTGACGTGTATCAGAGGAGAACTTGTTAACCCGACGTGTTGTGATTTAGCTCGTTTCGGTCTAAAACAGCTTGTTTCGTTGTATAAAGCAAGAATACATGCTTTTCGCGCTGTTATGAGAGAAAAAGTTTTGAAGCGTATTAGGGAGACTTGTAAAACCGATGTGTTGTGATTTAGCTCGTTTCGGTCTAAAACAGCTTGTTTCGTTGTATTAAGCACGAATACATGCTTTTCGCGCAGTTATAAGAGAAAAAGTTTTGACGCGTATCAGAGGAAAACTTGTAAAACCGATGTGTTGTGATTTACCTCGTTTCGGTCTAAAACAGCTTGTTTCGTTGGATTAAGCACGAATACATGCTTTTCGCGCAATTATAAGAGAAAAAGTTTGGCGCGTATCACGTGGATACTTGTAAAACCGATGTGTTGTGATTTAGCTCGTTTCGGTCTAAAACCGCTTGTTTCGATGTTTTAAGCGCGAATACATGCTTTTCGCGCAGTTATAGAAGAAAACGTTTCGACGCGTATTAGAAAGACTTGTAAAACCGATGTGTTGTGATTTACCTCGTTGCGGTCTAAAACAGCTTGTTTCGTTGTATTAAGCACGAATACATGCTTTTCGCGCAGTTATAAGAGAAAAAGTTTTGACGCGTATCAGAGGAACACTCGTAAAACCAATGTGTTGTGATTTAGCTCGTTTCGGTCTAAAACAGCTTGTTTCGTTGAATTAATCGCGAATACATGCTTTTCGCGCAGTTATAGAAGAAAAAGTTTTGATGCTTATTAGAGGGACCCTTGTAAAACCGATGTGTTCAGATTTAGCTCATCTCGGTCTAAAACAGCTTGTTTCGTTGTATTAAGCACGAATACATGCTTTTCGCGCAGTTACAAGAGAAAAAGTTTTGACGCGTATCAGAGGAACACTTGTAAAACCGATGTGCTGTGATTTAGCTCGTTTCGGACTAAAACAGCTTGTTTCCTAGTATTAAGCACGAATACATGCTTTTCGCGCAGTTATAAGAGAAAAAGTTTTGACGCGTATCAGAGGAACACTCGTAAAACCAATGTGTTGTGATTTAGCTCGTTTCAATCTAAAACACCTTGTTTCGTTGAATTCATCACGAATACATGCTTTTCGCGCAGTTATAGAAGAAAAAGTTTTGACGCTTATTAGAGGGACACTTGTAAAACCGATGTGTTCAGGTTAAGCTCATCTCGGTCTAGAACAGCTTGTTTCGTTGTTTTAAGCACCAATACATGCTTTTCGCGCAGTTATAAGAGAAAAAGTTTTGACGCGTATCAGAGGAACACTTGTAAAACCGATGTGCTGTGATTTAGCTCGTTTCGGTCTAAAACAGCTTGTTTCGTTGTATAAAGGAAGAATACATGCTTTTCGCGCTGTTATAAGAGAAAAAGTTTTGACGCGTATTAGCGAGACTTGTAAAACCAGTGTTTTTTTATTTAGCTCTTTTCGCTCTAAAACAGCTTGTTTCGTTGCATTAAGCACGAATACATGCTTTTCGCGCAGTTATAAGAGAAAAAGTTTTGACGCGTGTCACAAGGACACTTGTAAAACCGATGTGTTCAGATTTAGCTCGTTTCGGTCTAAAACAGCTTGTTTCGTTGGATTAAGCAAGAATGCATGCTTTTCGCGCAGTTATAATAGAAAAAGTTTTGACGCGTATCACGTGGATACTTGTAAAACCGATGTGTTGTGATTTAGCTCGTTTCGGTCTAAAACCGCTTGTTTCGATGTTTTAAGCAAGAATACATGCTTTTAGCGCAGTTATAAGAGGAAACGTTTTGACGCTTATCAGAGGAACACTCGTAAAACCAATGTGTTGTGATTTAGCTCGTTTCGGTCTAAAACAGCTTGTTTCGTGGAATTAATCACGAATACATGCTTTTCGCGCAGTTATAGAAGAAAAAGTTTTGACGCTTATTAGAGGGACCCTTGTAAAACCGATGTGTTCAGATTTAGCTCATCTCGGTCTAAAACAGCTTGTTTCGTTGTTTTAAGCACGAATATATGCTTTTCGCGCAGTTACAAGAGAAAATGTTTTGACGCTTATCAGAGGAACACTTGTAAAACCGATGTGCTGTGATTTAGCTCGTTTCGGTCTAAAACAGCTTGTTTCGTTGTATTAAGCACGAATACATGCTTTTCGCGCAGTTATAAGAGAAAACTTTTGACGCGTATCAGAGGAGAACTTGTAAAACCGATGTGTTGTGATTTAGCTCGTTTCGGTCTAAAACAGCTTGTTTCGTTGTATAAAGCAAGAATACATGCTTTTCGCGCTGTTATAAGAGAAAACGTTTTGACGCGTATTAGGGAGACTTGTAAAACCGATGAGTTGTGATTTAGCTCGTTTCGATCTAAAACAGCTTGTTTCGTTGTATTAAGCACGAATACATGATTTTCGCGCAGTTATAAGAGAAAAAGTTTTGACGTGTATCAGAGGAGAACTTGTTAACCCGACGTGTTGTGATTTAGCTCGTTTCGGTCTAAAACAGCTTGTTTCGTTGTATAAAGCAAGAATACATGCTTTTCGCGCTGTTATGAGAGAAAAAGTTTTGAAGCGTATTAGGGAGACTTGTAAAACCGATGTGTTGTGATTTAGCTCGTTTCGGTCTAAAACAGCTTGTTTCGTTGTATTAAGCACGAATACATGCTTTTCGCGCAGTTATAAGAGAAAAAGTTTTGACGCGTATCAGAGGAAAACTTGTAAAACCGATGTGTTGTGATTTACCTCGTTTCGGTCTAAAACAGCTTGTTTCGTTGGATTAAGCACGAATACATGCTTTTCGCGCAATTATAAGAGAAAAAGTTTGGCGCGTATCACGTGGATACCTGTAAAACCGATGTGTTGTGATTTAGCTCGTTTCGGTCTAAAACCGCTTGTTTCGATGTTTTAAGCACGAATACATGCTTTTCGCGCAGTTATAGAAGAAAACGTTTCGACGCGTATTAGAAAGACTTGTAAAACCGATGTGTTGTGATTTAGCTCGTTTCTGTCTAAAACAGCTTGTTTCGTTGTATTAAGCACGAATACATGCTTTTTGCGCAGTTATAAGAGAAAACGTTTTCACGCGTATCACATGCACACTTGTAAAATCGATATGTTCAGATCTAGCTCGTTTTGATCTAAAACAGCTTGTTTCGCTGTATTAAGCACGAATACATGCTTTTCGCGCAGTTATAAGAGAAAAAGGTTTGACGCGTATCAGAGGAAAACTTGTAAAACTGATGTGTTGTGATTTAGCTCGTTTCTGTCTAAAACAGCTTGTTTCGTTGTATTAAGCACGAATACATGCTTTTTGCGCAGTTATAAGAGAAAACGTTTTGACGCGTATCACATGCACACTTGTAAAACCGATATGTTCAGATCTAGCTCGTTTTGGTCTAAAACAGCTTGATTCGTTGTATTAAGCACAAATACATGTTTTGCGCGCATTTATAAGAGAAAAAGTTTTGACGCATATCAGAGGAAAACTTGTAAAACTGATGTGTTTTGATTTAGCTCGTTTCGGTCTAAAACAGCTTGTTGCGTTGGATTAAGCAAGGATACATGCTTTTCGCGCAGTTATAAGAGAAAAAGTTTTGACGCGTATCACGTGGATACTTGTAAAACCGATGTGTTCAGCTCGTTTTGGTATAAAACAGCTTGTTTCGTTGTTTTAAGCACGAATACATGCTTTTCGCGCAGTTATAGAAGGAAAAGTTTTGACGCTTATTAGAGGAACACTCGTAAAACCAATGTGTTGTGATTTAGCTCGTTTCGGTCTAAAACAGCTTGTTTTGTTGAATTAATCACGAATACATGCTTTTCGCGCAGTTATAGAAGAAAAAGTTTTGACGCTTATTAGATGGACCCTTGTAAAACCGATGTGTTCAGATTTAGCTCATCTCGGTCTAAAACAGCTTGTTTCGTTGTTTTAAGCAAGAATACATGCTTTTCGCGCAGTTACAAGAGAAAAAGTTTTGACGCGTATCAGAGGAACACTTGTAAAACCGATGTGCTGTGATTTAGCTTGTTTCGGACTAAAACAGCTTGTTTCGTTGTATTAGGCACGAATACATGCTTTTCGCGCAGTTATAAGAGAAAACTTTTGACGCGTATCAGAAGAGAACTTGTAAAACCGATGAGTTGTGATTTAGCTCGTTTCGGTCTAAAACAGCTTGTTTCGTTGTATAAAGCAAGAATACATGCTTTTCGCGCTGTTATAAGAAAAAACGTTTTGACGCGTATTAAGGAGACGTAAAACCGATGTTTTGTGATTTAGCTCGTTTCGGTCTAAAACAGCTTGTTTCGTTGTATTAAGCACAAATACATGCTTTTCGCTCAGTTATAAGAGAAAATGTTTTGACGCGTATCAGAGGAAAACTTGTAAAACCGATGTGTTGTGATTTACCTCGTTTCGGTCTAAAACAGCTTGTTTCGTTGAATTAATCACGAATAGATGCTTTTCGCGCAGTTATAGAAGAAAAAGTTTTGACGCTTATTTGAGGGACCCTTGTAAAACCGATGTGTTCAGAATTAGCTAATCTCGGTCTAAAACAGCTTGTTTCGTTGTTTTAAGCACGAATACATGTTTTTCGCGCAGTTACAAGAGAAAAAGTTTTGACGCGTATCAGAGGAACACTTGTAAAACCGATGTGCTGTGATTTAGCTCGTTTCGGACTAAAACAGCTTGATTCGTTGTATTAAGCACGAATACATGCTTTTCGCGCAGTTATAAGAGAAAAAGTTTTGACGCGTATCACGTGGATACTTGTAAAACCGATGTGTTGTGATTTAGCTCGTTTCGGTCTAAAACCGCTTGTTTCGATGTTTTAAGCACGAATACATGCTTTTCGCGCAGTTATAGAAGAAAACGTTTTGACGCGTATTAGGGAGACTTGTAAAACCGATGTGTTGTGATTTAGCTCGTTTCGGTCTAAAACAGCTTGTTTCGTTGTATTAAGCACGAATACATGCTTTTAGCGCAGTTATAGGAGGAAACGTTTTGACGCTTATCAGAGGAACACTCGTAAAACCAATGTGTTGTGATTTAGCTCGTTTCGGTCTAAAACAGCTTGTTTCGTTGGATTAATCACGAATACATGCTTTTCGCGCAGTTATAAGAGAAAAAGTTTTGACGCGTATTAGAGAGACTTGTAAAACCGATGTGTTCAGATCTAGCTCGTTTTGGTCTAAAACAGCTTGTTTCGTTGTTTTAAGCACGAATACATGCTTTTCGCGCAGTTATAAGAGAAAAAGTTTTGACGCGTATCAGAGGAAAACTTGTAAAACTGATGTGTTGTGATTTACCTCGTTTCGGTCTAAAACAGCTTGTTTCGTTGTATTAAGCACGAATACATGCTTTTCGCGCAGTTATAAGAGAAAAAGTTTTGACGCGTATCAGAGGAACACTCGTAAAACCAATGTGTTGTGATTTAGCTCGTTTCGGTCTAAAACAGCTTGTTTCGTTGAATTAATCACGAATACATGCTTTTCGCGCAGTTATAGAAGAAAAAGTTTTGACGCTTATTAGAGGGACCCTTGTAAAACCGATGTGTTCAGATTTAGATCATCTCGGTCTAAAACAGCTTGTTTCGTTGTTTTAAGCACGAATACATGCTTTTCGCGCAGTTACAAGAGAAAAAGTTTTGACGCGTATCAGAGGAACACTTGTAAAACCGATGTGCTGTGATTTAGCTCGTTTTGGACTAAAACAGCTTGTTTCCTAGTATTAAGCACGAATACATGCTTTTCGCGCAGTTATAAGAGAAAAATTTTTGACGCGTATCAGAGGAACACTCGTAAAACCAATGTGTTGTGATTTAGCTCGTTTCGGTCTAAAACACCTTGTTTCGTTGAATTCATCACGAATACATGCTTTTCGCGCAGTTATAGAAGAAAAAGTTTTGACGCTTATTAGAGGGACACTTGTAAAACCGATGTGTTCAGATTAAGCTCATCTCGGTCTAGAACAGCTTGTTTCGTTGTTTTAAGCACCAATACATGCTTTTCGCGCAGTTATAAGAGAAAAGGTTTTGACGCGTATCAGAGGAGAACTTGTAAAACCGATGTGTTGTGATTTAGCTCGTTTCGGTCTAAAACAGCTTGTTTCGTTGTATAAAGCAAGAATACATGCTTTTCGCGCTGTTAAAAGAGAAAAAGTTTTGACGCGTATTAGGGAGACGTAAAACCGATGTTTTGTGATTTAGCTCGTTTCGGTCTAAAACAGCTTGTTTCGTTGTATTAAGCACAAATACATGCTTTTCGCTCAGTTATAAGAGAAAATGTTTTGACGCGTATCAGAGGAAAACTTGTAAAACCGATGTGTTGTGATTTACCTCGTTTCGGTCTAAAACAGCTTGTTTCGTTGAATTAATCACGAATAGATGCTTTTCGCGCAGTTATAGAAGAAAAAGTTTTGACGCCTATTAGAGGGACCCTTGTAAAACCGATGTGTTCAGATTTAGCTCATCTCGGTCTAAAACAGCTTGTTTCGTTGTTTTAAGCACGAATACATGCTTTTCGCGCAGTTATAAGAGAAAAAGTTTTGACGCGTATTAGAGAGACTTGTAAAACCGATGTGTTGTGATTTAGCTCGTTTCTGTCTAAAACAGCTTGTTTCGTTGTATTAAGCACGAATACATGCTTTTTGCGCAGTTATAAGAGAAAACGTTTTGACGCGTATCACAAGCACACTTGTAAAACCGATATGTTCAGATCTAGCTCGTTTTGGTCTAAAACAGCTTGTTTCGTTGTTTTAAGCACGAATACATGCTTTTCGCGCAGTTATAAGAGAAAAAGTTTTGACGCGTATCAGAGGAAAACTTGTAAAACTGATGTGTTGTGATTTACCTCGTTTCGGTCTAAAACAGCTTGTTTCGTTGTATTAAGCACGAATACATGCTTTTCGCGCAGTTATAAGAGAAAAAGTTTTGACGCGTATCAGAGGAACACTCGTAAAACCAATGTGTTGTGATTTAGCTCGTTTCGGTCTAAAACAGCTTGTTTCGTTGAATTAATCACGAATACATGCTTTTCGCGCAGTTATAGAAGAAAAAGTTTTGACGCTTATTAGAGGGACCCTTGTAAAACCGATGTGTTCAGATTTAGCTCATCTCGGTCTAAAACAGCTTGTTTCGTTGTTTTAAGCACGAATACATGCTTTTCGCGCAGTTACAAGAGAAAAAGTTTTGACGCGTATTAGAGGAACACTTGTAAAACCGATGTGCTGTGATTTAGCTCGTTTCGGACTAAAACAGCTTGTTTCCTAGTATTAAGCACGAATACATGCTTTTCGCGCAGTTATAAGAGAAAAAGTTTTGACGCGTATCAGAGGAACACTCGTAAAACCAATGTGTTGTGATTTAGCTCGTTTCGGTCTAAAACACCTTCTTTCGTTGAATTCATCACGAATACATGCTTTTCGCGCAGTTATAGAAGAAAAAGTTTTGACGCTTATTAGAGGGACACTTGTAAAACCGATGTGTTCAGATTAAGCTCATCTCGGTCTAGAACAGCTTGTTTCGTTGTTTTAAGCACCAATACATGCTTTTCGCGCAGTTATAAGAGAAAAGGTTTTGACGCGTATCAGAGGAGAACTTGTAAAACCGATGTGTTGTGATTTAGCTCGTTTCGGTCTAAAACAGCTTGTTTCGTTGTATAAAGCAAGAATACATGCTTTTCGCGCTGTTAAAAGAGAAAAAGTTTTGACGCGTATTAGGGAGACTTGTAAAACCGATGTGTTGTGATTTAGCTCGTTTCGGTCTAAAACAGCTTGTTTCGTTGTATTAAGCACGAATACATGATTTTCGCGCAGTTATAAGAGAAAAAGTTTTGACGTGTATCAGAGGAGAACTTGTAAAACCGATGTGTTGTGATTTATCTCGTTTCGGTCTAAAACAGCTTGTTTCGTTGTATAAAGCAAAAATACATGCTTTTCGCGCTGTTATAAGAGAAAAAGTTTTTACGCGTATTAGGGAGACGTAAAACTGATGTGTTGTGATTTAGCTCGTTCCGGTCTAAAACAGCTTGTTTCGTTGTATTAAGCACGAATACATGCTTTTTGCGCAGTTATAAGAGAAAAATGCTTTTTGCGCAGTTATAAGAGAAAACGTTTTGACGCGTATCACATGCACACTTGTAAAACCGATATGTTCAGATCTAGCTCGTTTTGGTCTAAAACAGCTTGTTTCTTTGTATTAAGCACGAATACATGCTTTCCGCGCAGTTATAAGAGAAAAAGTTTTCACGCGTATCAGAGGAAAACTTGTAAAACTGATGTGTTTTGATTTAGCTCGTTTCGGTCTAAAACAGCTTGTTTCGTTGTATTAAGCACGAATACATGCTTTTCGCGCAGTTATAAGAGAAAAAGGTTTGACGCGTGTCACAAGGACACTTGTAAAACCGATGTGTTCAGATTTAGCTCGTTTCGGTCTAAAACAGCTTGTTTCGTTGTATAAAGCAAGAATACATGCTTTTCGCGCTGTTATAAGAGAAAACGTTTTGACGCGTATTAGGGAGACTTGTAAAACCGATGAGTTGTGATTTAGCTCGTTTCGGTCTAAAACAGCTTGTTTCTTTGTATTAAGCACGAATACATGATTTTCGCGCAGTTATAAAAGAAAAAGTTTCGACGTGTATCAGAGGAGAACTTGTAAAACCGATGTGTTGTGATTTAGCTCGTTTCGGTCTAAAACAGCTTGTTTCGTTGTATAAAGCAAGAATACATGCTTTTCGCGCTGTTATAAGAGAAAAAGTTTTGACGCGTATTAGGAAGACTTGTAAAACCGATGTGTTGTGATTTAGCTCGTTTCGGTCTAAAACAGCTTGTTTTGTTGTATTAAGCACGAATACATGCTTTTCGCGCAGTTATAAGAGAAAAAGTTTTGACGCGTATCAGAGGAAAACTTGTAAAACCGATGTGTTGTGATTTACCTCGTTTCGGTCTAAAACAGCTTGTTTCGTTGGATTAATCACGAATACATGCTTTTCGCGCAGTTATAAGAGAAAAAGTTTTGACGCCTATCACGTGGATACTTGTAAAACCGATGTGTTGTGATTTAGCTCGTTTCGGTCTAAAACCGCTTGTTTCGATGTTTTAAGCACGAATACATGCTTTTCGCGCAGTTATAGAAGAAAACGTTTTGACGCGTATTAGGGAGACATGTAAAACCGATGTGTTGTGATTTAGCTCGTTTCTGTCTAAAACAGTTTGTTTCGTTGTATTAAGCACGAATACATGCTTTTTGCGCAGTTAAAAGAAAACGTTTTGACGCGTATCACATGCACACTTGTAAAACCGATATGTTCAGATCTAGCTCGTTTTGGTCTAAAACAGCTTGTTTCGCTGTATTAAGCACGAATACATGCTTTTCGCGCAGTTATAAGAGAAAAAGGTTTGACGCGTACAAGAGGAAAACTTGTAAAACTGATGTGTTGTGATTTATCTCGTTTCGGTCTAAAACAGCTTGTTTCGTTGTATAAAGCAAGAATACATGCTTTTCGCGCTGTTATAAGAGAAAAAGTTTTTACGCGTATTAGGGAGACTTGTAAAACTGATGTGTTGTGATTTAGCTCGTTCCGGTCTAAAACAGCTTGTTTCGTTGTATTAAGCACGAATACATGCTTTTTGCGCAGTTATAAGAGAAAAATGCTTTTTGCGCAGTTATAAGAGAAAACGTTTTGACGCGTATCACATGCACACTTGTAAAACCGATATGTTCACATCTAGCTCGTTTTGGTCTAAAACAGCTTGTTTCGTTGTATTAAGCACGAATACATGCTTTCCGCGCAGTTATAAGAGAAAAAGTTTTGACGCGTATCAGAGGAAAACTTGTAAAACTGATGTGTTTTGATTTAGCTCGTTTCGGTCTAAAACAGCTTGTTTCGTTGTATTAAGCACGAATACATGCTTTTCGCGCAGTTATAAGAGAAAAAGGTTTGACGCGTGTCACAAGGACACTTGTAAAACCGATGTGTTCAGATTTAGCTCGTTTCGGTCTAAAACAGCTTGTTTCGTTGTATAAAGCAAGAATACATGCTTTTCGCGCTGTTATAAGAGAAAACGTTTTGACGCGTATTAGGGAGACTTGTAAAACCGATGAGTTGTGATTTAGCTCGTTTCGGTCTAAAACAGCTTGTTTCTTTGTATTAGGCACGAATACATGATTTTCGCGCAGTTATAAAAGAAAAAGTTTCGACGTGTATCAGAGGAGAACTTGTAAAACCGATGTGTTGTGATTTAGCTCGTTTCGGTCTAAAACAGCTTGTTTCGTTGTATAAAGCAAGAATACATGCTTTTCGCGCTGTTATAAGAGAAAAAGTTTTGACGCGTATCACATGCACACTTGTAAAACCGATATGTTCAGATCTAGCTCGTTTTGGTCTATAACAGCTTGTTTCGCTGTATTAAGCACGAATACATGCTTTTCGCGCAGTTATAAGAGAAAAAGGTTTGACGCGTACAAGAGGAAAACTTGTAAAACTGATGTGTTGTGATTTAGCTCGTTTCTGTCTAAAACAGCTTGTTTCGTTGTATTAAGCACGAATACATGCTTTTTGCGCAGTTATAAGAGAAAACGTTTTGACGCGTATCACATGCACACTTGTAAAACCGATATGTTCAGATCTAGCTCGTTTTGGTCTAAAACAGCTTGTTTCGTTGTATTAAGCACGAATACATGATTTTCGCGCAGTTATAAGAGAAAACTTTTGACGCGTATCAGAGGAGAACTTGTAAAACCGATGTGTTGTGATTTAGCTCGTTTCGGTCTAAAACAGCTTGTTTCGTTGTATAAAGCAAGAATACATGCTTTTCGCGCTGTTATAAGAGAAAACGTTTTGACGCGTATTAGGGAGACTTGTAAAACCGATGAGTTGTGATTTAGCTCGTTTCGGTCTAAAACAGCTTGTTTCTTTGTATTAAGCACGAATACATGATTTTCGCGCAGTTATAAAAGAAAAAGTTTTGACGTGTATCAGAGGAGAACTTGTAAAACCGATGTGTTGTGATTTAGCTCGTTTCGGTCTAAAACAGCTTGTTTCGTTGTATAAAGCAAGAATACATGCTTTTCGCGCTGTTATAAGAGAAAAAGTTTTGACGCGTATTAGGAAGACTTGTAAAACCGATGTGTTGTGATTTAGCTCGTTTCGGTCTAAAACAGCTTGTTTCGTTGTATTAAGCACGAATACATGCTTTTCGCGCAGTTAAAAGAGAAAAAGTTTTGACGCGTATCAGAGGAAAACTTGTAAAACCGATGTGTTGTGATTTACCTCGTTTCGGTCTAAAACAGCTTGTTTCGTTGGATTAAGCACGAATACATGCTTTTCGCGCAATTATGAGAGAAAAAGTTCGGCGCGTATCACGTGGATACTTGTAAAACCGATGTGTTGTGATTTAGCTCGTTTCGGTCTAAAACCGCTTGTTTCGATGTTTTAAGCACGAATACATGCTTTTCGCGCAGTTATAGAAGAAAACGTTTTGACGCGTATTAGGGAGACTTGTAAAACCGATGTGTTGTGATTTAGCTCGTTTCTGTCTAAAACAGCTTGTTTCGTTGTATTAAGCACGAATACATGCTTTTTGCGCAGTTATAAGAGAAAACGTTTTGACGCGTATCACATGCACACTTGTAAAACCGATATGTTCAGATCTAGCTCGTTTTGGTCTAAAACAGCTTGTTTCGCTGTATTAAGCACGAATACATGCTTTTCGCGCAGTTATAAGAGAAAAAGGTTTGACGCGTACAAGAAGAAAACTTGTAAAACTGATGTGTTGTGATTTAGCTCGTTTCTGTCTAAAACAGCTTGTTTCGTTGTATTAAGCACGAATACATGCTTTTTGCGCAGTTATAAGAGAAAACGTTTTGACGCGTATCACATGCACACTTGTAAAACCGATATGTTCAGATCTAGCTCGTTTTGGTCTAAAACAGCTTGTTTCGTTGTATTAAGCACGAATACATGCTTTCCGCGCATTTATAAGAGAAAAAGTTTTGACGCGTATCAGAGGAAAACTTGTAAAACCAATGTGTTGTGATTTAGCTCGTTTCGGTCTAAAACACCTTGTTTCGTTGAATTCATCACGAATACATGCTTTTCGCGCAGTTATAGAAGAAAAAGTTTTGACGCTTATTAGAGGGACACTTGTAAAACCGATGTGTTCAGATTAAGCTCATCTCGGTCTAGAACAGCTTGTTTCGTTGCTTTAAGCACCAATACATGCTTTTCGCGCAGTTATAAGAGAAAAGGTTTTGACGCGTATCAGAGGAGAACTTGTAAAACCGATGTGTTGTGATTTAGCTCGTTTCGGTCTAAAACAGCTTGTTTCGTTGTATAAAGCAAGAATACATGCTTTTCGCGCTGTTAAAAGAGAAAAAGTTTTGACGCGTATTAGGGAGACTTGTAAAACCGATGTGTTGTGATTTAGCTCGTTTCGGTCTAAAACAGCTTGTTTCGTTGTATTAAGCACGAATACATGATTTTCGCGCAGTTATAAGAGAAAAAGTTTTGACGTGTATCAGAGGAGAACTTGTAAAACCGATGTGTTGTGATTTATCTCGTTTCGGTCTAAAACAGCTTGTTTCGTTGTATAAAGCAAGAATACATGCTTTTCGCGCTGTTATAAGAGAAAAAGTTTTTACGCGTATTAGGGAGACGTAAAACTGATGTGTTGTGATTTAGCTCGTTCCGGTCTAAAACAGCTTGTTTCGTTGTATTAAGCACGAATACATGCTTTTTGCGCAGTTATAAGAGAAAAATGCTTTTTGCGCAGTTATAAGAGAAAACGTTTTGACGCGTATCACATGCACACTTGTAAAACCGATATGTTCAGATCTAGCTCGTTTTGGTCTAAAACAGCTTGTTTCGTTGTATTAAGCACGAATACATGCTTTCCGCGCAGTTATAAGAGAAAAAGTTTTGACGCGTATCAGAGGAAAACTTGTAAAACTGATGTGTTTTGATTTAGCTCGTTTCGGTCTAAAACAGCTTGTTTCGTTGTATTAAGCACGAATACATGCTTTTCGCGCAGTTATAAGAGAAAAAGGTTTGACGCGTGTCACAAGGACACTTGTAAAACCGATGTGTTCAGATTTAGCTCGTTTCGGTCTAAAACAGCTTGTTTCGTTGTATAAAGCAAGAATACATGCTTTTCGCGCTGTTATAAGAGAAAACGTTTTTACGCGTATTAGGGAGACTTGTAAAACCGATGAGTTGTGATTTAGCTCGTTTCGGTCTAAAACAGCTTGTTTCTTTGTATTAAGCACGAATACATGATTTTCGCGCAGTTATAAAAGAAAAAGTTTTGACGTGTATCAGAGGAGAACTTGTAAAACCGATGAGTTGTGATTTAGCTCGTTTCGGTCTAAAACAGCTTGTTTCGTTGTATAAAGCAAGAATACATGCTTTTCGCGCTGTTATAAGAGAAAAAGTTTTGACGCGTATTAGGAAGACTTGTAAAACCGATGTGTTGTGATTTAGCTCGTTTCGGTCTAAAACAGCTTGTTTCGTTGTATTAAGCACGAATACATGCTTTTCGCGCAGTTATAAGAGAAAAAGTTTTGACGCGTATCAGAGGAAAACTTGTAAAACCGATGTGTTGTGATTTACCTCGTTTCGGTCTAAAACAGCTTGTTTCGTTGGATTAATCACGAATACATGCTTTTCGCGCAGTTATAAGAGAAAAAGTTTTGACGCCTATCACGTGGATACTTGTAAAACCGATGTGTTGTGATTTAGCTCGTTTCGGTCTAAAACCGCTTGTTTCGATGTTTTAAGCACGAATACATGCTTTTCGCGCAGTTATAGAAGAAAACGTTTTGACGCGTATAGGGAGACTTGTAAAACCGATGTGTTGTGATTTAGCTCGTTTCTGTCTAAAAAAGCTTGTTTCGTTGTATTAAGCACGAATACATGCTTTTTGCGCAGTTATAAGAGAAAACGTTTTGACGCGTATCACATGCACACTTGTAAAACCGATATGTTCATATCTAGCTCGTTTTGGTCTAAAACAGCTTGTTTCGCTGTATTAAGCACGAATACATGCTTTTCGCGCAGTTATAAGAGAAAAAGGTTTGACGCGTACAAGAGGAAAACTTGTAAAACTGATGTGTTGTGATTTAGCTCGTTTCTGTCTAAAACAGCTTGTTTCGTTGTATTAAGCACGAATACATGCTTTTTGCGCAGTTATAAGAGAAAACGTTTTGACGCGTATCACATGCACACTTGTAAAACCTATATGTTCAGATCTAGCTCGTTTTGGTCTAAAACAGCTTGTTTCGTTGTATTAAGCACGAATACATGATTTTCGCGCAGTTATAAGAGAAAAAGTTTTGACGTGTATCAGAGGAGAACTTGTAAAACCGATGTGTTGTGATTTATCTCGTTTCGGTCTAAAACAGCTTGTTTCGTTGTATAAAGCAAGAATACATGCTTTTCGCGCTGTTATAAGAGAAAAAGTTTTTACGCGTATTAGGGAGACTTGTAAAACTGATGTGTTGTGATTTAGCTCGTTGCGGTCTAAAACAGCTTGTTTCGTTGTATTAAGCACGAATACATGCTTTTTGCGCAGTTATAAGAGAAAAATGCTTTTTGCGCAGTTATAAGAGAAAACGTTTTGACGCGTATCACATGCACACTTGTAAAACCGATATGTTCACATCTAGCTCGTTTTGGTCTAAAACAGCTTGTTTCGTTGTATTAAGCACGAATACATGCTTTCCGCGCAGTTATAAGAGAAAAAGTTTTGACGCGTATCAGAGGAAAACTTGTAAAACTGATGTGTTTTGATTTAGCTCGTTTCGGTCTAAAACAGCTTGTTTCGTTGTATTAAGCACGAATACATGCTTTTCGCGCAGTTATAAGAGAAAAAGGTTTGACGCGTGTCACAAGGACACTTGTAAAACCGATGTGTTCAGATATAGCTCGTTTTGGTATAAAACAGCTTGTTTCGTTGTTTTAAGCACGAATACATGCTTTTCGCGCAGTTATAGAAGGAAAAGTTTTGACGCGTATTAGAGGAACACTCGTAAAACCAATTAGTTGTGATTTAGCTCGTTTCGGTCTAAAACAGCTTGTTTCGTTGAATTAATCACGAATACATGCTTTTCGCGCAGTTATAGAAGAAAAAGTTTTGACGCTTATTAGAGGGACCCTTGTAAAACCGATGTGTTCAGATTTAGCTCATCTCGGTCTAAAACAGCTTGTTTCGTTGTTTTAAGCACGAATATATGCTTTTCGCGCAGTTACAAGAGAAAACTTTTGACGCGTATCAGAGGAGAACTTGTAAAACCGATGTGTTGTGATTTAGCTCGTTTCGGTCTAAAACAGCTTGTTTCGTTGTATAAAGCAAGAATACATGCTTTTCGCGCTGTTATAAGAGAAAACGTTTTGACGCGTATTAGGGAGACTTGTAAAACCGATGAGTTGTGATTTAGCTCGTTTCGGTCTAAAACAGCTTGTTTCTTTGTATTAAGCACGAATACATGATTTTCGCACAGTTATAAAAGAAAAAGTTTTGACGTGTATCAGAGGAGAACTTGTAAAACCGATGTGTTGTGATTTAGCTCGTTTCGGTCTAAAACAGCTTGTTTCGTTGTATAAAGCA
Source organism: Amblyomma americanum (assembly GCF_052857255.1). Classification (NCBI taxonomy): domain Eukaryota; kingdom Metazoa; phylum Arthropoda; class Arachnida; order Ixodida; family Ixodidae; genus Amblyomma; species Amblyomma americanum. Next base: position 115,554 of record NW_027526489.1, on the reverse strand, counting down.
AGAATACATGCTTTTCGCGCTGTTATAAGAGAAAAAGTTTTGACGCGTATTAGGAAGACTTGTAAAACCGATGTGTTGTGATTTAGCTCGTTTCGGTCTAAAACAGCTTGTTTCGTTGTATTAAGCACGAATACATGCTTTTCGCGCAGTTATAAGAGAAAAAGTTTTGACGCGTATCAGAGGAAAACTTGTAAAACCGACGTGTTGTGATTTACCTCGTTTCGGTCTAAAACAGCTTGTTTCGTTGGATTAATCACGAATACATGCTTTTCGCGCAGTTATAAGAGAAAAAGTTTTGACGCCTATCACGTGGATACTTGTAAAACCGATGTGTTGTGATTTAGCTCGTTTCGGTCTAAAACCGCTTGTTTCGATGTTTTAAGCACGAATACATGCTTTTCGCGCAGTTATAGAAGAAAACGTTTTGACGCGTATTAGGGAGACTTGTAAAACCGATGTGTTGTGATTTAGCTCGTTTCTGTCTAAAACAGCTTGTTTCGTTGTATTAAGCACGAATATATGCTTTTTGCGCAGTTATAAGAGAAAACGTTTTGACGCGTATCACATGCACACTTGTAAAACCGATATGTTCAGATCTAGCTCGTTTTGGTCTAAAACAGCTTGTTTCGCTGTATTAAGCACGAATACATGCTTTTCGCGCAGTTATAAGAGAAAAAGGTTTGACGCGTACAAGAGGAAAACTTGTAAAACTGATGTGTTGTGATTTAGCTCGTTTCTGTCTAAAACAGCTTGTTTCGTTGTATTAAGCACGAATACATGCTTTTTGCGCAGTTATAAGAGAAAACGTTTTGACGCGTATCACATGCACACTTGTAAAACCGATATGTTCAGATCTAGCTCGTTTTGGTCTAAAACAGCTTGTTTCGTTGTATTAAGCACGAATACATGCTTTCCGCGCATTTATAAGAGAAAAAGTTTTGACGCGTATCAGAGGAAAACTTGTAAAACTGATGTGTTTTGATTTAGCTCGTTTCGGTCTAAAACAGCTTGTGTCGTTGTATTAAGCACGAATACATGCTTTTCGCGCAGTTATAAGAGAAAAAGTTTTGACGCGTGTCACAAGGACACTTGTAAAACCGATGTGTTCAGATTTAGCTCGTTTCGGTCTAAAACAGCTTGTTTCGTTGGATTAAGCAAGAATACATGCTTTTCGCGCAGTTATAAGAGAAAATGTTTTGACGCGTATCACGTGGATACTTGTAAAACCGATGTGTTCAGATATAGCTCGTTTTGGTATAAAACAGCTTGTTTCGTTGTTTTAAGCAAGAATACATGCTTTTCGCGCAGTTATAGAAGGAAAAGTTTTGACGCGTATTAGAGGAACACTCGTAAAACCAATTAGTTGTGATTTAGCTCGTTTCGGTCTAAAACAGCTTGTTTCGTTGAATTAATCACGAATACATGCTTTTCGCGCAGTTATAGAAGAAAAAGTTTTGACGCTTATTAGAGAGACCCTTGTAAAACCGATGTGTTCAGATTTAGCTCATCTCGGTCTAAAACAGCTTGTTTCGTTGTTTTAAGCACGAATATATGCTTTTCGTGCAGTTACAAGAGAAAAAGTTTTGACGCTTATCAGAGGAACACTTGTAAAACCGATGTGCTGTGATTTAGCTCGTTTCGGTCTAAAACAGCTTGTTTCGTTGTATTAAGCACGAATACATGCTTTTCGCGCAGTTATAAGAGAAAACTTTTGACGCGTATCAGAGGAGAACTTGTAAAACCGATGTGTTGTGATTTAGCTCGTTTCGGTCTAAAACAGCTTGTTTCGTTGTATAAAGCAAGAATACATGCTTTTCGCGCTGTTAAAAGAGAAAACGTTTTGACGCGTATTAGGGAGACTTGTAAAACCGATGAGTTGTGATTTAGCTCGTTTCGGTCTAAAACAGCTTGTTTCGTTGTATTAAGCACGAATACATGATTTTCGCGCAGTTATAAGAGAAAAAGTTTTGACGTGTATCAGAGGAGAACTTGTAAAACCGATGTGTTGTGATTTAGCTCGTTTCGGTCTAAAACAGCTTGTTTCGTTGTGTAAAGCAAGAATACATGCTTTTCGCGCTGTTATGAGAGAAAAAGCTTTGAAGCGTATTAGGGAGACTTGTAAAACCGATGTGTTGTGATTTAGCTCGTTTCGGTCTAAAACAGCTTGTTTCGTTGTATTAAGCACGAATACATGCTTTTCGCGCAGTTATAAGAGAAAAAGTTTTGACGCGTATCAGAGAAAAACTTGTAAAACCGATGTGTTGTGATTTACCTCGTTTCGGTCTAAAACAGCTTGTTTCGTTGGATTAAGCACGAATACATGCTTTTCGCGCAATTATGAGAGAAAAAGTTTGGCGCGTATCACGTGGATACTTGTAAAACCGATGTGTTGTGATTTAGCTCGTTTCGGTCTAAAACCGCTTGTTTCGATGTTTTAGGCACGAATACATGCTTTTCGCGCAGTTATAGAAGAAAACGTTTTGACGCGTATTAGAAAGACTTGTAAAACCGGTGTGTTGTGATTTAGCTCGTTTCTGTCTAAAACAGCTTGTTTCGTTGTATTAAGCACGAATACATGCTTTTTGCGCAGTTATAAGAGAAGACGTTTTGACGCGTATCACATGCACACTTGTAAAACCGATATGTTCAGATCTAGCTCGTTTTGGTCTAAAACAGCTTGTTTCGCTGTATTAAGCACGAATACATGCTTTTCGCGCAGTTATAAGAGAAAAAGGTTTGACGCGTATCAGAGGAAAACTTGTAAAACTGATGTGTTGTGATTTAGCTCGTTTCTGTCTAAAACAGCTTGTTTCGTTGTATTAAGCACGAATACATGCTTTTTGCGCAGTTATAAGAGAAAACGTTTTGAAGCGTATCACATGCACACTTGTAAAACCGATATGTTCAGATCTAGCTCGTTTTGGTCTAAAACAGCTTGATTCGTTGTATTAAGCACAAATACATGTTTTCCGCGCATTTATAAGAGAAAAAGTTTTGACGCATATCAGAGGAAAACTTGTAAAACTGATGTGTTTTGATTTAGCTCGTTTCGGTCTAAAACAGCTTGTTGCGTTGGATTAAGCAAGGATACATGCTTTTCGCGCAGTTATAAGAGAAAAAGTTTTGACGCGTATCACGTGGATACTTGTAAAACCGATGTGTTCAGCTCGTTTTGGTATAAAACAGCTTGTTTCGTTGTTTTAAGCACGAATACATGCTTTTCGCGCAGTTATAGAAGGAAAAGTTTTGACGCTTATTAGAGGAACACTCGTAAAACCAATGTGTTGTGATTTAGCTCGTTTCGGTCTAAAACAGCTTTTTTCGTTGAATTAATCACGAATACATGCTTTTCGCGCAGTTATAGAAGAAAAAGTTTTGACGCTTATTAGATGGACCCTTGTAAAACCGATGTGTTCAGATTTAGCTCATCTCGGTCTAAAACAGCTTGTTTCGTTGTTTTAAGCAAGAATACATGCTTTTCGCGCAGTTACAAGAGAAAACGTTTTGACGCGTATCAGAGGAACACTTGTAAAACCGATGTGCTGTGATTTAGCTCGTTTCGGACTAAAACAGCTTGTTTCGTTGTATTAGGCACGAATACATGCTTTTCGCGCAGTTATAAGAGAAAACTTTTGACGCGTATCAGAGGAACACTTGTAAAACTGATGTGTTTTGATTTAGCTCGTTTCGGTCTAAAACAGCTTGTTTCGTTGTATAAAGCAAGAATACATGCTTTTCGCGCTGTTATAAGAAAAAACGTTTTGACGCGTATTAGGGAGACGTAAAACCGATGTTTTGTGATTTAGCTCGTTTCGGTCTAAAACAGCTTGTTTCGTTGTATTAAGCACAAATACATGCTTTTCGCTCAGTTATAAGAGATAATGTTTTGACGCGTATCAGAGGAACACTCGTAAAACCAATGTGTTGTGATTTAGCTCGTTTCGGTCTAAAACAGCTTGTTTCGTTGGATTAATCACGAATACATGCTTTTCGCGCAGTTATAAGAGAAAAAGTTTTGACGCGTATTAGAGAGACTTGTAAAACCGATGTGTTGTGATTTAGCTCGTTTCTGTCTAAAACAGCTTGTTTCGTTGTATTAAGCACGAATACATGCTTTTTGCGCAGTTATAAGAGAAAACGTTTTGACGCGTATCACAAGAACACTTGTAAAACCGATATGTTCAGATCTAGCTCGTTTTGGTCTAAAACAGCTTGTTTCGTTGTTTTAAGCACGAATACATGCTTTTCGCGCCGTTATAAGAGAAAAAGTTTTGACGTGTATCAGAGGAAAACTTGTAAAACTGATGTGTTGTGATTTACCTCGTTTCGGTCTAAAACAGCTTGTTTCGTTGTATTAAGCACGAATACATGCTTTTCGCGCAGTTATAAGAGAAAAAGTTTTGACGCGTATCAGAGGAACACTCGTAAAACCAATGTGTTGTGATTTAGCTCGTTTCGGTCTAAAACAGCTTGTTTCGTTGAATTAATCACGAATACATGCTTTTCGCGCAGTTATAGAAGAAAAAGTTTTGACGCTTATTAGAGGGACCCTTGTAAAACCGATGTGTTCAGATTTAGCTCATCTCGGTCTAAAACAGCTTGTTTCGTTGTTTTAAGCACCAATACATGCTTTTCGCGCAGTTATAAGAGAAAAAGTTTTGACGCGTATCAGAGGAACACTTGTAAAACCGATGTGCTGTGATTTAGCTCGTTTCGGTCTAAAACAGCTTGTTTCGTTGTATAAAGCAAGAATACATGCTTTTCGCGCTGTTATAAGAGAAAAAGTTTTGACGCGTATTAGCGAGACTTGTAAAACCAATGTGTTTTGATTTAGCTCTTTTCGCTCTAAAACAGCTTGTTTCGTTGTATTAAGCACGAATACATGCTTTTCGCGCAGTTATAAGAGAAAAAGTTTTGACGCGTGTCACAAGGACACTTGTAAAACCGATGTGTTCAGATTTAGCTCGTTTCGGTATAAAACAGCTTGTTTCGTTGGATTAAGCAAGAATACATGCTTTTCGCGCAGTTATAAGAGAAAAAGTTTTGACGCGTATCACGTGGATACTTGTAAAACCGATGTGTTGTGATTTAGCTCGTTTCGGTCTAAAACCGCTTGTTTCGATGTTTTAAGCAAGAATACATGCTTTTCGCGCAGTTATAGAAGAAAACGTTTTGACGCGTATTAGGGAGACTTGTAAAACCGATGTGTTGTGATTTAGCTCGTTTCTGTCTAAAACAGCTTGTTTCGTTGTATTAAGCACGAATACATGCTTTTTGCGCAGTTATAAGAGAAAACGTTTTGACGCGTATCACATGCACACTTGTAAAACCGATATGTTCAGATCTAGCTCGTTTTGGTATAAAACAGCTTGTTTCGTTGTTTTAAGCACGAATACATGCTTTTCGCGCAGTTATAGAAGGAAAAGTTTTGACGCTTACTAGAGGAACACTCGTAAAACCAATGTGTTGTGATTTAGCTCGTTTCGGTCTAAAACAGCTTGTTTCGTTGAATTAATCACGAATACATGCTTTTCGCGCAGTTATAGAAGAAAAAGTTTAGACGCTTATTAGAGGGACCCTTGTAAAACCGATGTGTTCAGATTTAGCTCATCTCGGTCTAAAACAGCTTGTTTCGTTGTTTTAAGCAAGAATACATGCTTTTCGCGCAGTTACAAGAGAAAAAGTTTTGACGCGTATCAGAGGAACACTTGTAAAACCGATGTGCTGTGATTTAGCTCGTTTCGGACTAAAAGAGCTTGTTTCGTTGTATTAAGCACGAATACATGCTTTTCGCGCAGTTATAAGAGAAAACTTTTGACGCGTATCAGAGGAGAACTTGTAAAACCGATGTGTTGTGATTTAGCTCGTTTCGGTCTAAAACAGCTTGTTTCGTTGTATAAAGCAAGAATACATGCTTTTCGCGCTGTTATAAGAAAAAACGTTTTGACGCGTATTAGGGAGACGTAAAACCGATGTGTTGTGATTTAGCTCGTTTCGGTCTAAAACAGCTTGTTTCGTTGTATTAAGCACGAATACATGCTTTTCGCGCAGTTATAAGAGAAAAAGTTTTGACGCGTATCAGAGGAAAACTTGTAAAACCGATGTGTTGTGATTTACCTCGTTTCGGTCTAAAACAGCTTGTTTCGTTGGATTACGCACGAATACATGCTTTTCGCGCAGTTATAAGAGAAAAAGTTTTGACGCGTATCACGTGGATACTTGTAAAACCGATGTGTTGTGATTTAGCTCGTTTCGGTCTAAAACCGCTTGTTTCGATGTTTTAAGCACAAATACATGCTTTTCGCGCAGTTATAGAAGAAAACGTTTTGACGCGTATTAGGGAGACTTGTAAAACCGATGTGTTGTGATTTAGCTCGTTTCGGTCTAAAACAGCTTGTTTCGTTGTATTCAGCACGAATACATGCTTTTAGCGCAGTTATAAGAGGAAACGTTTTGACGCTTATCAGAGGAACACTCGTAAAACCAATGTGTTGTGATTTAGCTCGTTTCGGTCTAAAACAGCTTGTTTCGTTGAATTAATCACGAATACATGCTTTTCGCGCAGTTATAGAAGAAAAAGTTTTGACGCTTATTAGAGGGACCCTTGTAAAACCGATGTGTTCAGATTTAGCTCGTTTCGGTCTAAAACAGCTTGTTTCGTTGTATTCAGCACGAATACATGCTTTTAGCGCAGTTATAAGAGGAAACGTTTTGACGCTTATCAGAGGAACACTCGTAAAACCAATGTGTTGTGATTTAGCTCGTTTCGGTCTAAAACAGCTTGTTTCGTTGTATTAAGCACGAATACATGATTTTCGCGCAGTTATAAGAGAACAAGTTTTGACGTGTATCAGAGGAGAACTTGTAAAACCGATGTGTTGTGATTTAGCTCGTTTCGGTCTAAAACAGCTTGTTTCGTTGTATAAAGCAAGAATACATGCTTTTCGCGCTGTTATGAGAGAAAAAGTTTTGAAGCGTATTAGGGAGACGTAAAACCGATGTGTTGTGATTTAGCTCGTTTCGGTCTAAAACAGCTTGTTTCGTTGTATTAAGCACGAATACATGCTTTTCGCGCAGTTATAAGAGAAAAAGTTTTGACGCGTATCAGAGGAAAACTTGTAAAACCGATGTGTTGTGATTTACCTCGTTTCGGTCTAAAACAGCTTGTTTCTTTGGATTAAGCACGAATACATGCTTTTCGCGCAATTATAAGAGAAAAAGTTTGGCGCGTATCACGTGGATACTTGTAAAACCGATGTGTTGTGATTTAGCTCGTTTCGGTCTAAAACCGCTTGTTTCGATGTTTTAAGCACGAATACATGCTTTTCGCGCAGTTATAGAAGAAAACGTTTTGACGCGTATTAGGGAGACTTGTAAAACCGATGTGTTGTGATTTAGCTCGTTTCGGTCTAAAACAGCTTGTTTCGTTGTATTAAGCACGAATACATGCTTTTAGCGCAGTTATAGGAGGAAACGTTTTGACGCTTATCAGAGGAACACTCGTAAAACCAATGTGTTGTGATTTAGCTCGTTTCGGTCTAAAACAGCTTGTTTGGTTGGATTAATCACGAATACATGCTTTTCGCGCAGTTATAAGAGAAAAAGTTTTGACGCGTATTAGAGAGACTTGTAAAACCGATGTGTTGTGATTTAGCTCGTTTCTGTCTAAAACAACTTGTTTCGTTGTATTAAGCACGAATACATGCTTTTTGCGCAGTTATAAGAGAAAACGTTTTGACGCGTATCACAAGAACACTTGTAAAACCGATATGTTCAGATCTAGCTCGTTTTGGTCTAAAACAGCTTGTTTCGTTGTTTTAAGCACGAATACATGCTTTTCGCGCAGTTATAAGAGAAAAAGTTTTGACGCGTATCAGAGGAAAACTTGTAAAACTGATGTGTTGTGATTTACCTCGTTTCGGTCTAAAACAGCTTTTTTCGTTGTATTAAGCACGAATACATGCTTTTCGCGCAGTTATAAGAGAAAAAGTTTTGACGCGTATCAGAGGAACACTCGTAAAACCAATGTGTTGTGATTTAGCTCGTTTCGGTCTAAAACAGCTTGTTTCGTTGAATTAATCACGAATACATGCTTTTCGCGCAGTTATAGAAGAAAAAGTTTTGACGCTTATTAGAGGGACCCTTGTAAAACCGATGTGTTCAGATTTAGCTCATCTCGGTCTAAAACAGCTTGTTTCGTTGTTTTAAGCACGAATACATGCTTTTCGCGCAGTCACAAGAGAAAAAGTTTTGATGCGTATCAGAGGAACACTTGTAAAACCGATGTGCTGTGATTTAGCTCGTTTCGGACTAAAACAGCTTGTTTCGTTGAATTAATCACGAATACATGCTTTTCGCGCAGTTATAGAAGAAAAAGTTTTGACGCTTATTAGAGGGACCCTTGTAAAACCGATGTGTTCAGATTTAGCTCATCTCGGTCTAAAACGGCTTGTTTCGTTGTTTTAAGCACGAATATATGCTTTTCGCGCAGTTACAAGAGAAAAAGTTTTGACGCTTATCAGAGGAACACTTGTAAAACCGATGTGCTGTGATTTAGCTCGTTTCGGTCTAAAACAGCTTGTTTCGTTGTAATAAGCACGAATACATGCTTTTCGCGCAGTTATAAGAGAAAACTTTTGACGCGTATCAGAGGAGAACTTGTAAAACCGATGTGTTGTGATTTAGCTCGTTTCGGTCTAAAACAGCTTGTTTCGTTGTATAAAGCAAGAATACATGCTTTTCGCGCTGTTATAAGAGAAAACGTTTTGACGCGTATTAGGGAGACTTGTAAAACCGATGAGTTGTGATTTAGCTCGTTTTGGTCTAAAACAGCTTGTTTCGTTGTATTAAGCACGAATACATGATTTTCGCGCAGTTATAAGAGAAAAAGTTTTGACGTGTATCAGAGGAGAACTTGTAAAACCGATGTGTTGTGATTTAGCTCGTTTCGGTCTAAAACAGCTTGTTTCGTTGTATAAAGCAAGAATACATGCTTTTCGCGCTGTTATGAGAGAAAAAGTTTTGAAGCGTATTAGGGAGACGTAAAACCGATGTGTTGTGATTTAGCTCGTTTCGGTCTAAAACAGCTTGTTTCGTTGTATTAAGCACGAATACATGCTTTTCGCGCAGTTATAAGAGAAAAAGTTTTGACGCGTATCAGAGGAAAACTTGTAAAACCGATGTGTTGTGATTTACCTCGTTTCGGTCTAAAACAGCTTGTTTCTTTGGATTAAGCACGAATACATGCTTTTCGCGCAATTATAAGAGAAAAAGTTTGGCGCGTATCACGTGGATACTTGTAAAACCGATGTGTTGTGATTTAGCTCGTTTCGGTCTAAAACCGCTTGTTTCGATGTTTTAAGCACGAATACATGCTTTTCGCGCAGTTATAGAAGAAAACGTTTTGACGCGTATTAGGGAGACTTGTAAAACCGATGTGTTGTGATTTAGCTCGTTTCTGTCTAAAACAGCTTGTTTCGTTGTATTAAGCACGAATACATGCTTTTTGCGCAGTTATAAGAGAAGACGTTTTGACGCGTATCACATGCACACTTGTAAAACCGATATGTTCAGATCTAGCTCGTTTTGGTCTAAAACAGCTTGTTTCGCTGTATTAAGCACGAATACATGCTTTTCGCGCAGTTATAAGAGAAAAAGGTTTGACGCGTATCAGAGGAAAACTTGTAAAACTGATGTGTTGTGATTTAGCTCGTTTCTGTCTAAAACAGCTTGTTTCGTTGTATTAAGCACGAATACATGCTTTTTGCGCAGTTATAAGAGAAAACGTTTTGAAGCGTATCACATGCACACTTGTAAAACCGATATGTTCAGATCTAGCTCGTTTTGGTCTAAAACAGCTTGATTCGTTGTATTAAGCACAAATACATGTTTTCCGCGCATTTATAAGAGAAAAAGTTTTGACGCATATCAGAGGAAAACTTGTAAAACTGATGTGTTTTGATTTAGCTCGTTTCGGTCTAAAACAGCTTGTTGCGTTGGATTAAGCAAGGATACATGCTTTTCGCGCAGTTATAAGAGAAAAAGTTTTGACGCGTATCACGTGGATACTTGTAAAACCGATGTGTTCAGCTCGTTTTGGTATAAAACAGCTTGTTTCGTTGTTTTAAGCACGAATACATGCTTTTCGCGCAGTTATAGAAGGAAAAGTTTTGACGCTTATTAGAGGAACACTCGTAAAACCAATGTGTTGTGATTTAGCTCGTTTCGGTCTAAAACAGCTTTTTTCGTTGAATTAATCACGAATACATGCTTTTCGCGCAGTTATAGAAGAAAAAGTTTTGACGCTTATTAGATGGACCCTTGTAAAACCGATGTGTTCAGATTTAGCTCATCTCGGTCTAAAACAGCTTGTTTCGTTGTTTTAAGCAAGAATACATGCTTTTCGCGCAGTTACATGAGAAAACGTTTTGACGCGTATCAGAGGAACACTTGTAAAACCGATGTGCTGTGATTTAGCTCGTTTCGGACTAAAACAGCTTGTTTCGTTGTATTAGGCACGAATACATGCTTTTCGCGCAGTTATAAGAGAAAACTTTTGACGCGTATCAGAGGAACACTTGTAAAACTGATGTGTTTTGATTTAGCTCGTTTCGGTCTAAAACAGCTTGTTTCGTTGTATAAAGCAAGAATACATGCTTTTCGCGCTGTTATAAGAAAAAACGTTTTGACGCGTATTAGGGAGACGTAAAACCGATGTTTTGTGATTTAGCTCGTTTCGGTCTAAAACAGCTTGTTTCGTTGTATTAAGCACAAATACATGCTTTTCGCTCAGTTATAAGAGATAATGTTTTGACGCGTATCAGAGGAACACTCGTAAAACCAATGTGTTGTGATTTAGCTCGTTTCGGTCTAAAACAGCTTGTTTCGTTGGATTAATCACGAATACATGCTTTTCGCGCAGTTATAAGAGAAAAAGTTTTGACGCGTATTAGAGAGACTTGTAAAACCGATGTGTTGTGATTTAGCTCGTTTCTGTCTAAAACAGCTTGTTTCGTTGTAATAAGCACGAATACATGCTTTTTGCGCAGTTATAAGAGAAAACGTTTTGACGCGTATCACAAGAACACTTGTAAAACCGATATGTTCAGATCTAGCTCGTTTTGGTCTAAAACAGCTTGTTTCGTTGTTTTAAGCACGAATACATGCTTTTCGCGCCGTTATAAGAGAAAAAGTTTTGACGTGTATCAGAGGAAAACTTGTAAAACTGATGTGTTGTGATTTACCTCGTTTCGGTCTAAAACAGCTTGTTTCGTTGTATTAAGCACGAATACATGCTTTTCGCGCAGTTATAAGAGAAAAAGTTTTGACGCGTATCAGAGGAACACTCGTAAAACCAATGTGTTGTGATTTAGCTCGTTTCGGTCTAAAACAGCTTGTTTCGTTGAATTAATCACGAATACATGCTTTTCGCGCAGTTATAGAAGAAAAAGTTTTGACGCTTATTAGAGGGACCCTTGTAAAACCGATGTGTTCAGATTTAGCTCATCTCGGTCTAAAACAGCTTGTTTCGTTGTTTTAAGCACCAATACATGCTTTTCGCGCAGTTATAAGAGAAAAAGTTTTGACGCGTATCAGAGGAACACTTGTAAAACCGATGTGCTGTGATTTAGCTCGTTTCGGTCTAAAACAGCTTGTTTCGTTGTATAAAGCAAGAATACATGCTTTTCGCGCTGTTATAAGAGAAAAAGTTTTGACGCGTATTAGCGAGACTTGTAAAACCAATGTGTTTTGATTTAGCTCTTTTCGCTCTAAAACAGCTTGTTTCGTTGTATTAAGCACGAATACATGCTTTTCGCGCAGTTATAAGAGAAAAAGTTTTGACGCGTGTCACAAGGACACTTGTAAAACCGATGTGTTCAGATTTAGCTCGTTTCGGTATAAAACAGCTTGTTTCGTTGGATTAAGCAAGAATACATGCTTTTCGCGCAGTTATAAGAGAAAAAGTTTTGACGCGTATCACGTGGATACTTGTAAAACCGATGTGTTGTGATTTAGCTCGTTTCGGTCTAAAACCGCTTGTTTCGATGTTTTAAGCAAGAATACATGCTTTTCGCGCAGTTATAGAAGAAAACGTTTTGACGCGTATTAGGGAGACTTGTAAAACCGATGTGTTGTGATTTAGCTCGTTTCTGTCTAAAACAGCTTGTTTCGTTGTATTAAGCACGAATACATGCTTTTTGCGCAGTTATAAGAGAAAACGTTTTGACGCGTATCACATGCACACTTGTAAAACCGATATGTTCAGATCTAGCTCGTTTTGGTATAAAACAGCTTGTTTCGTTGTTTTAAGCACGAATACATGCTTTTCGCGCAGTTATAGAAGGAAAAGTTTTGACGCTTATTAGAGGAACACTCGTAAAACCAATGTGTTGTGATTTAGCTCGTTTCGGTCTAAAACAGCTTGTTTCGTTGAATTAATCACGAATACATGCTTTTCGCGCAGTTATAGAAGAAAAAGTTTAGACGCTTATTAGAGGGACCCTTGTAAAACCGATGTGTTCAGATTTAGCTCATCTCGGTCTAAAACAGCTTGTTTCGTTGTTTTAAGCAAGAATACATGCTTTTCGCGCAGTTACAAGAGAAAAAGTTTTGACGCGTATCAGAGGAACACTTGTAAAACCGATGTGCTGTGATTTAGCTCGTTTCGGACTAAAAGAGCTTGTTTCGTTGTATTAAGCACGAATACATGCTTTTCGCGCAGTTATAAGAGAAAACTTTTGACGCGTATCAGAGGAGAACTTGTAAAACCGATGTGTTGTGATTTAGCTCGTTTCGGTCTAAAACAGCTTGTTTCGTTGTATAAAGCAAGAATACATGCTTTTCGCGCTGTTATAAGAAAAAACGTTTTGACGCGTATTAGGGAGACGTAAAACCGATGTGTTGTGATTTAGCTCGTTTCGGTCTAAAACAGCTTGTTTCGTTGTATTAAGCACGAATACATGCTTTTCGCGCAGTTATAAGAGAAAAAGTTTTGACGCGTATCAGAGGAAAACTTGTAAAACCGATGTGTTGTGATTTACCTCGTTTCGGTCTAAACCAGCTTGTTTCGTTGGATTAAGCACGAATACATGCTTTTCGCGCAGTTATAAGAGAAAAAGTTTTGACGCGTATCACGTGGATACTTGTAAAACCGATGTGTTGTGATTTAGCTCGTTTCGGTCTAAAACCGCTTGTTTCGATGTTTTAAGCACAAATACATGCTTTTCGCGCAGTTATAGAAGAAAACGTTTTGACGCGTATTAGGGAGACTTGTAAACCGATGTGTTGTGATTTAGCTCGTTTCGGTCTAAAACAGCTTGTTTCGTTGTATTCAGCACGAATACATGCTTTTAGCGCAGTTATAAGAGGAAACGTTTTGACGCTTATCAGAGGAACACTCGTAAAACCAATGTGTTGTGATTTAGCTCGTTTCGGTCTAAAACAGCTTGTTTCGTTGAATTAATCACGAATACATGCTTTTCGCGCAGTTATAGAAGAAAAAGTTTTGACGCTTATTAGAGGGACCCTTGTAAAACCGATGTGTTCAGATTTAGCTCATCTCGGTCTAAAACGGCTTGTTTCGTTGTTTTAAGCACGAATATATGCTTTTCGCGCAGTTACAAGAGAAAAAGTTTTGACGCTTATCAGAGGAACACTTGTAAAACCGATGTGCTGTGATTTAGCTCGTTTCGGTCTAAAACAGCTTGTTTCGTTGTATTAAGCACGAATACATGCTTTTCGCGCAGTTATAAGAGAAAACTTTTGACGCGTATCAGAGGAGAACTTGTAAAACCGATGTGTTGTGATTTAGCTCGTTTCGGTCTAAAACAGCTTGTTTCGTTGTATAAAGCAAGAATACATGCTTTTCGCGCTGTTATAAGAGAAAACGTTTTGACGCGTATTAGGGAGACTTGTAAAACCGATGAGTTGTGATTTAGCTCGTTTTGGTCTAAAACAGCTTGTTTCGTTGTATTAAGCACGAATACATGATTTTCGCGCAGTTATAAGAGAACAAGTTTTGACGTGTATCAGAGGAGAACTTGTAAAACCGATGTGTTGTGATTTAGCTCGTTTCGGTCTAAAACAGCTTGTTTCGTTGTATAAAGCAAGAATACATGCTTTTCGCGCTGTTATGAGAGAAAAAGTTTTGAAGCGTATTAGGGAGACGTAAAACCGATGTGTTGTGATTTAGCTCGTTTCGGTCTAAAACAGCTTGTTTCGTTGTATTAAGCACGAATACATGATTTTCGCGCAGTTATAAGAGAAAAAGTTTTGACGTGTATCACGTGGATACTTGTAAAACCGATGTGTTGTGATTTAGCTCGTTTCGGTCTAAAACCGCTTGTTTCGATGTTTTAAGCACGAATACATGCTTTTCGCGCAGTTATAGAAGAAAACGTTTTGACGCGTATTAGGGAGACTTGTAAAACCGATGTGTTGTGATTTAGCTCGTTTCGGTCTAAAACAGCTTGTTTCGTTGTATTAAGCACGAATACATGCTTTTAGCGCAGTTATAGGAGGAAACGTTTTGACGCTTATCAGAGGAACACTCGTAAAACCAATGTGTTGTGATTTAGCTCGTTTCGGTCTAAAACAGCTTGTTTCGTTGGATTAATCACGAATACATGCTTTTCGCGCAGTTATAAGAGAAAAAGTTTTGACGCGTATTAGAGAGACTTGTAAAACCGATGTGTTGTGATTTAGCTCGTTTCTGTCTAAAACAACTTGTTTCGTTGTATTAAGCACGAATACATGCTTTTTGCGCAGTTATAAGAGAAAACGTTTTGACGCGTATCACAAGAACACTTGTAAAACCGATATGTTCAGATCTAGCTCGTTTTGGTCTAAAACAGCTTGTTTCGTTGTTTTAAGCACGAATACATGCTTTTCGCGCAGTTATAAGAGAAAAAGTTTTGACGCGTATCAGAGGAAAACTTGTAAAACTGATGTGTTGTGATTTACCTCGTTTCGGTCTAAAACAGCTTTTTTCGTTGTATTAAGCACGAATACATGCTTTTCGCGCAGTTATAAGAGAAAAAGTTTTGACGCGTATCAGAGGAACACTCGTAAAACCAATGTGTTGTGATTTAGCTCGTTTCGGTCTAAAACAGCTTGTTTCGTTGAATTAATCACGAATACATGCTTTTCGCGCAGTTATAGAAGAAAAAGTTTTGACGCTTATTAGAGGGACCCTTGTAAAACCGATGTGTTCAGATTTAGCTCATCTCGGTCTAAAACAGCTTGTTTCGTTGTTTTAAGCACGAATACATGCTTTTCGCGCAGTCACAAGAGAAAAAGTTTTGATGCGTATCAGAGGAACACTTGTAAAACCGATGTGCTGTGATTTAGCTCGTTTCGGACTAAAACAGCTTGTTTCGTTGAATTAATCACGAATACATGCTTTTCGCGCAGTTATAGAAGAAAAAGTTTTGACGCTTATTAGAGGGACCCTTGTAAAACCGATGTGTTCAGATTTAGCTCATCTCGGTCTAAAACGGCTTGTTTCGTTGTTTTAAGCACGAATATATGCTTTTCGCGCAGTTACAAGAGAAAAAGTTTTGACGCTTATCAGAGGAACACTTGTAAAACCGATGTGCTGTGATTTAGCTCGTTTCGGTCTAAAACAGCTTGTTTCGTTGTATTAAGCACGAATACATGCTTTTCGCGCAGTTATAAGAGAAAACTTTTGACGCGTATCAGAGGAGAACTTGTAAAACCGATGTGTTGTGATTTAGCTCGTTTCGGTCTAAAACAGCTTGTTTCGTTGTATAAAGCAAGAATACATGCTTTTCGCGCTGTTATAAGAGAAAACGTTTTGACGCGTATTAGGGAGACTTGTAAAACCGATGAGTTGTGATTTAGCTCGTTTTGGTCTAAAACAGCTTGTTTCGTTGTATTAAGCACGAATACATGATTTTCGCGCAGTTATAAGAGAAAAAGTTTTGACGTGTATCAGAGGAGAACTTGTAAAACCGATGTGTTGTGATTTAGCTCGTTTCGGTCTAAAACAGCTTGTTTCGTTGTATAAAGCAAGAATACATGCTTTTCGCGCTGTTATGAGAGAAAAAGTTTTGAAGCGTATTAGGGAGACGTAAAACCGATGTGTTGTGATTTAGCTCGTTTCGGTCTAAAACAGCTTGTTTCGTTGTATTAAGCACGAATACATGCTTTTCGCGCAGTTATAAGAGAAAAAGTTTTGACGCGTATCAGAGGAAAACTTGTAAAACCGATGTGTTGTGATTTACCTCGTTTCGGTCTAAAACAGCTTGTTTCTTTGGATTAAGCACGAATACATGCTTTTCGCGCAATTATAAGAGAAAAAGTTTGGCGCGTATCACGTGGATACTTGTAAAACCGATGTGTTGTGATTTAGCTCGTTTCGGTCTAAAACCGCTTGTTTCGATGTTTTAAGCACGAATACATGCTTTTCGCGCAGTTATAGAAGAAAACGTTTTGACGCGTATTAGGGAGACTTGTAAAACCGATGTGTTGTGATTTAGCTCGTTTCGGTCTAAAACAGCTTGTTTCGTTGTATTAAGCACGAATACATGCTTTTAGCGCAGTTATAGGAGGAAACGTTTTGACGCTTATCAGAGGAACACTCGTAAAACCAATGTGTTGTGATTTAGCTCGTTTCGGTCTAAATCAGCTTGTTTCGTTGGATTAATCACGAATACATGCTTTTCGCGCAGTTATAAGAGAAAAAGTTTTGACGCGTATTAGAGAGACTTGTAAAACCGATGTGTTGTGATTTAGCTCGTTTCTGTCTAAAACAATTTGTTTCGTTGTATTAAGCACGAATACATGCTTTTTGCGCAGTTATAAGAGAAAACGTTTTGACGCGTATCACAAGAACACTTGTAAAACCGATATGTTCAGATCTAGCTCGTTTTGGTCTAAAACAGCTTGTTTCGTTGTTTTAAGCACGAATACATGCTTTTCGCGCAGTTATAAGAGAAAAAGTTTTGACGCGTATCAGAGGAAAACTTGTAAAACTGATGTGTTGTGATTTACCTCGTTTCGGTCTAAAACAGCTTTTTTCGTTGTATTAAGCACGAATACATGCTTTTCGCGCAGTTATAAGAGAAAAAGTTTTGACGCGTATCAGAGGAACACTCGTAAAACCAATGTGTTGTGATTTAGCTCGTTTCGGTCTAAAACAGCTTGTTTCGTTGAATTAATCACGAATACATGCTTTTCGCGCAGTTATAGAAGAAAAAGTTTTGACGCTTATTAGAGGGACCCTTGTAAAACCGATGTGTTCAGATTTAGCTCATCTCGGTCTAAAACAGCTTGTTTCGTTGTTTTAAGCACGAATACATGCTTTTCGCGCAGTCACAAGAGAAAAAGTTTTGATGCGTATCAGAGGAACACTTGTAAAACCGATGTGCTGTGATTTAGCTCGTTTCGGACTAAAACAGCTTGTTTCCTAGTATTAAGCACGAATACATGCTTTTCGCGCAGTTATAAGAGAAAAAGTTTTGACGCGTATCAGAGGAACACTCGTAAAACCAATGTGTTGTGATTTAGCTCGTTTCGGTCTAAAACACCTTGTTTCGTTGAATTCATCACGAATACATGCTTTTCGCGCAGTTATAGAAGAAAAAGTTTTGACGCTTATTAGAGGGACACTTGTAAAACCGATGTGTTCAGATTAAGCTCATCTCGGTCTAGAACAGCTTGTTTCGTTGTTTTAAGCACCAATACATGCTTTTCGCGCAGTTATAAGAGAAAAAGTTTTGACGCGTATCAGAGGAACACTTGTAAAACCGATGTGCTGTGATTTAGCTCGTTTCGGTCTAAAACAGCTTGTTTCGTTGTATAAAGCAAGAATACATGCTTTTCGCGCTGTTATAAGAGAAAAAGTTTTGACGCGTATTAGCGAGACTTGTAAAACCAATGTGTTTTGATTTAGCTCTTTTCGCTCTAAAACAGCTTGTTTCGTTGTATTAAGCACGAATACATGCTTTTCGCGCAGTTATAAGAGAAAAAGTTTTGACGCCTGTCACAAGGACACTTGTAAAACCGATGTGTTCAGATTTAGCTCGTTTCGGTCTAAAACAGCTTGTTTCGTTGGATTAAGCAAGAATACATGCTTTTCGCGCAGTTATAAGAGAAAAAGTTTTGACGCGTATCACGTGGATACTTGTAAAACCGATGTGTTGTGATTTAGCTCGTTTCGGTCTAAAACCGCTTGTTTCGATGTTTTAAGCAAGAATACATGCTTTTCGCGCAGTTATAGAAGAAAACGTTTTGACGCGTATTAGGGAGACTTGTAAAACCGATGTGTTGTGATTTAGCTCGTTTCTGTCTAAAACAGCTTGTTTCGTTGTATTAAGCACGAATACATGCTTTTTGCGCAGTTATAAGAGAAAACGTTTTGACGCGTATCACATGCACACTTGTAAAACCGATATGTTCAGATCTAGCTCGTTTTGGTATAAAACAGCTTGTTTCGTTGTTTTAAGCACGAATACATGCTTTTCGCGCAGTTATAGAAGGAAAAGTTTTGACGCTTATTAGAGGAACACTCGTAAAACCAATGTGTTGTGATTTAGCTCGTTTCGGTCTAAAACAGCTTGTTTCGTTGAATTAATCACGAATACATGCTTTTCGCGCAGTTATAGAAGAAAAAGTTTTGATGCTTATTAGAGGGACCCTTGTAAAACCGATGTGTTCAGATTTAGCTCATCTCGGTCTAAAAGAGCTTGTTTCGTTGTTTTAAGCAAGAATACATGCTTTTCGCGCAGTTACAAGAGAAAAAGTTTTGACGCGTATCAGAGGAACACTTGTAAAACCGATGTGCTGTGATTTAGCTCGTTTCGGACTAAAAGAGCTTGTTTCGTTGTATTAAGCACGAATACATGCTTTTCGCGCAGTTATAAGAGAAAACTTTTGACGCGTATCAGAGGAGAACTTGTAAAACCGATGTGTTGTGATTTAGCTCGTTTCGGTCTAAAACGGCTTGTTTCGTTGTACAAAGCAAGAATACATGCTTTTCGCGCTGTTATAAGAAAAAACGTTTTGACGCCTATTAGGGAGACTTGTAAAACCGATGTGTTGTGATTTAGCTCGTTTCGGTCTAAAACAGCTTGTTTCGTTGTATTAAGCACGAATACATGCTTTTAGCGCAGTTATAGGAGGAAACGTTTTGACGCTTATCAAAGGAACACTCGTAAAACCAATGTGTTGTGATTTAGCTCGTTTCGGTCTAAAACAGCTTGTTTCGTTGGATTAATCACGAATACATGCTTTTCGCGCAGTTATAAGAGAAAAAGTTTTGACGCGTATTAGAGAGACTTGTAAAACCGATGTGTTGTGATTTAGCTCGTTTCTGTCTAAAACAACTTGTTTCGTTGTATTAAGCACGAGTACATGATTTTTGCGCAGTTATAAGAGAAAACGTTTTGACGCGTATCACAAGAACACTTGTAAAACCGATATGTTCAGATCTAGCTCGTTTTGGTCTAAAACAGCTTGTTTCGTTGTTTTAAGCACGAATACATGCTTTTCGCGCAGTTATAAGAGAAAAAGTTTTGACGCGTATCAGAGGAAAACTTGTAAAACTGATGTGTTGTGATTTACCTCGTTTCGGTCTAAAACAGCTTTTTTCGTTGTATTAAGCACGAATACATGCTTTTCGCGCAGTTATAAGAGAAAAAGTTTTGACGCGTATCAGAGGAACACTCGTAAAACCAATGTGTTGTGATTTAGCTCGTTTCGGTCTAAAACAGCTTGTTTCGTTGAATTAATCACGAATACATGCTTTTCGCGCAGTTATAGAAGAAAAAGTTTTGACGCTTATTAGAGGGACCCTTGTAAAACCGATGTGTTCAGATTTAGCTCATCTCGGTCTAAAACAGCTTGTTTCGTTGTTTTAAGCACGAATACATGCTTTTCGCGCAGTCACAAGAGAAAAAGTTTTGACGCGTATCAGAGGAACACTTGTAAAACCGATGTGCTGTGATTTAGCTCGTTTCGGACTAAAACAGCTTGTTTCCTAGTATTAAGCACGAATACATGCTTTTCGCGCAGTTATAAGAGAAAAAGTTTTGACGCGTATCAGAGGAACACTCGTAAAACCAATGTGTTGTGATTTAGCTCGTTTCGGTCTAAAACACCTTGTTTCGTTGAATTCATCACGAATACATGCTTTTCGCGCAGTTAAAGAAGAAAAAGTTTTGACGCTTATTAGAGGGACACTTGTAAAACCGATGTGTTCAGATTAAGCTCATCTCGGTCTAGAACAGCTTGTTTCGTTGTTTTAAGCACCAATACATGCTTTTCGCGCAGTTATAAGAGAAAAAGTTTTGACGCGTATCAGAGGAACACTTGTAAAACCGATGTGCTGTGATTTAGCTCGTTTCGGTCTAAAACAGCTTGTTTCGTTGTATAAAGCAAGAATACAAGCTTTTCGCGCTGTTATAAGAGAAAAAGTTTTGACGCGTATTAGCGAGACTTGTAAAACCAATGTGTTTTGATTTAGCTCTTTTCGCTCTAAAACAGCTTGTTTCGTTGTATTAAGCACGAATACATGCTTTTCGCGCAGTTATAAGAGAAAAAGTTTTGACGCCTGTCACAAGGACACTTGTAAAACCGATGTGTTCAGATTTAGCTCGTTTCGGTCTAAAACAGCTTGTTTCGTTGGATTAAGCAAGAATACATGCTTTTCGCGCAGTTATAAGAGAAAAAGTTTTGACGCGTATCACGTGGATACTTGTAAAACCGATGTGTTGTGATTTAGCTCGTTTCGGTCTAAAACCGCTTGTTTCGATGTTTTAAGCAAGAATACATGCTTTTCGCGCAGTTATAGAAGAAAACGTTTTGACGCGTATTAGGGAGACTTGTAAAACCGATGTGTTGTGATTTAGCTCGTTTCTGTCTAAAACAGCTTTTTTCGTTGTTTTAAGCACGAATACATGCTTTTCACGCAGTTATAAGAGAAAACGTTTTGACGCGTATCACATGCACACTTGTAAAACCGATATGTTCAGATCTAGCTCGTTTTGGTATAAAACAGCTTGTTTCGTTGTTTTAAGCACGAATACATGCTTTTCGCGCAGTTATAGAAGGAAAAGTTTTGACGCTTATTAGAGGAACACTCGTAAAACCAATGTGTTGTGATTTAGCTCGTTTCGGTCTAAAACAGCTTGTTTCGTTGAATTAATCACGAATACATGCTTTTCGCGCAGTTATAGAAGAAAAAGTTTTGATGCTTATTAGAGGGACCCTTGTAAAACCGATGTGTTCAGATTTAGCTCATCTCGGTCTAAAACAGCTTGTTTCGTTGTTTTAAGCAAGAATACATGCTTTTCGCGCAGTTACAAGAGAAAAAGTTTTGACGCGTATCAGAGGAACACTTGTAAAACCGATGTGCTGTGATTTAGCTCGTTTCGGACTAAAAGAGCTTGTTTCGTTGTATTAAGCACGAATACATGCTTTTCGCGCAGTTATAAGAGAAAACTTTTGACGCGTATCAGAGGAGAACTTGTAAAACCGATGTGTTGTGATTTAGCTCGTTTCGGTCTAAAATAGCTTGTTTCGTTGTATAAAGCAAGAATACATGCTTTTCGCGCTGTTATAAGAAAAAACGTTTTGACGCCTATTAGGGAGACGTAAAACCGATGTGTTGTGATTTAGCTCGTTTCGGTCTAAAACAGCTTGTTTCGTTGTATTAAGCACGAATACATGCTTTTCGCGCAGTTATAAGAGAAAAAGTTTTGACGCGTATCAGAGGAAAACTTGTAAAACCGATGTGTTGTGATTTACCTCGTTTCGGTCTAAAACAGCTTGTTTCGTTGGATTAAGCACGAATACATGCTTTTCGCGCAGTTATAAGAGAAAAAGTTTTGACGCGTATCACGTGGATACTTGTAAAACCGATGTGTTGTGATTTAGCTCGTTTCGGTCTAAAACCGCTTGTTTCGATGTTTTAAGCACAAATACATGCTTTTCGCGCAGTTATAGAAGAAAACGTTTTGACGCGTATTAGGGAGACTTGTAAAACCGATGTGTTGTGATTTAGCTCGTTTCGGTCTAAAACAGCTTGTTTCGTTGTATTCAGCACGAATACATGCTTTTAGCGCAGTTATAAGAGGAAACGTTTTGACGCTTATCAGAGGAACACTCGTAAAACCAATGTGTTGTGATTTAGCTCGTTTCGGTCTAAAACAGCTTGTTTCGTTGAATTAATCACGAATACATGCTTTTCGCGCAGTTATAGAAGAAAAAGTTTTGACGCTTATTAGAGGGATCCTTGTAAAACCGATGTGTTCAGATTTAGCTCATCTCGGTCTAAAACAGCTTGTTTCGTTGTTTTAAGCACGAATATATGCTTTTCGCGCAGTTACAAGAGAAAAAGTTTTGACGCTTATCAGAGGAACACTTGTAAAACCGATGTGCTGTGATTTAGCTCGTTTCGGACTAAAACAGCTTGTTTCCTAGTATTAAGCACGAATACATGCTTTTCGCGCAGTTATAAGAGAAAAAGTTTTGACGCGTATCAAAGGAACACTCGTAAAACCAATGTGTTGTGATTTAGCTCGTTTCGGTCTAAAACACCTTGTTTCGTTGAATTCATCAAGAATACATGCTTTTCGCGCAGTTATAGAAGAAAAAGTTTTGACGCTTATTAGAGGGACACTTGTAAAACCGATGTGTTCAGATTAAGCTCATCTCGGTCTAGAACAGCTTGTTTCGTTGTTTTAAGCACCAATACATGCTTTTCGCGCAGTTATAAGAGAAAAAGTTTTGACGCGTATCAGAGGAACACTTGTAAAACCGATGTGCTGTGATTTACCTCGTTTCGGTCTAAAACAGCTTGTTTCGTTGGATTAAGCACGAATACATGCTTTTCGCGCAGTTATAAGAGAAAAAGTTTCGACGCGTATCACGTGGATACTTGTAAAACCGATGTGTTGTGATTTAGCTCGTTTCGGTCTAAAACCGCTTGTTTCGATGTTTTAAGCACAAATACATGCTTTTCGCGCAGTTATAGAAGAAAACGTTTTGACGCGTATTAGGGAGACTTGTAAAACCGATGTGTTGTGATTTAGCTCGTTTCGGTCTAAAACAGCTTGTTTCGTTGTATTCAGCACGAATACATGCTTTTAGCGCAGTTATAAGAGGAAACGTTTTGACGCTTATCAGAGGAACACTCGTAAAACCAATGTGTTGTGATTTAGCTCGTTTCGGTCTAAAACAGCTTGTTTCGTTGAATTAATCCCGAATACATGCTTTTCGCGCAGTTATAGAAGAAAAAGTTTTGACGCTTATTAGAGGGACCCTTGTAAAACCGATGTGTTCAGATTTAGCTCATCTCGGTCTAAAACAGCTTGTTTCGTTGTTTTAAGCACGAATATATGCTTTTCGCGCAGTTACAAGAGAAAAAGTTTTGACGCTTATCAGAGGAACACTTGTAAAACCGATGTGCTGTGATTTAGCTCGTTTCGGTCTAAAACAGCTTGTTTCGTTGTATTAAGCACGAATACATGCTTTTCGCGCAGTTATAAGAGAAAACTTTTGACGCGTATCAGAGGAGAACTTGTAAAACCGATGTGTTGTGATTTAGCTCGTTTCGGTCTAAAACAGCTTGTTTCGTTGTATAAAGCAAGAATACATGCTTTTCGCGCTGTTATAAGAGAAAACGTTTTGACGCGTATTAGGGAGACTTGTAAAACCGGTGAGTTGTGATTTAGCTCGTTTCGGTCTAAAACAGCTTGTTTCGTTGTATTAAGCACGAATACATGATTTTCGCGCAGTTATAAGAGAAAAAGTTTTGACGTGTATCAGAGGAGAACTTGTAAAACCGATGTGTTGTGATTTAGCTCGTTTCGGTCTAAAACAGCTTGTTTCGTTGTATAAAGCAAGAATACATGCTTTTCGCGCTGTTATGAGAGAAAAAGTTTTGAAGCGTATTAGGGAGACTTGTAAAACCGATGTGTTGTGATTTAGCTCGTTTCGGTCTAAAACAGCTTGTTTCGTTGTATTAAGCACGAATACATGCTTTTCGCGCAGTTATAAGAGAAAAAGTTTTGACGCGTATCAGAGGAAAACTTGTAAAACCGATGTGTTGTGATTTACCTCGTTTCGGTCTAAAACAGCTTGTTTCTTTGGATTAAGCACGAATACATGCTTTTCGCGCAATTATAAGAGAAAAAGTTTGGCGCGTATCACGTGGATACTTGTAAAACCGATGTGTTGTGATTTAGCTCGTTTCGGTCTAAAACCGCTTGTTTCGATGTTTTAAGCACGAATACATGCTTTTCGCGCAGTTAGAGAAGAAAACGTTTTGACGCGTATTAGAAAGACTTGTAAAACCGATGTGTTGTGATTTAGCTCGTTTCTGTCTAAAACAGCTTGTTTCGCTGTATTAAGCACGAATACATGCTTTTCGCGCAGTTATAAGAGAAAAAGGTTTGACGCGTATCAGAGGAAAACTTGTAAAACTGATGTGTTGTGATTTAGCTCGTTTCTGTCTAAAACAGCTTGTTTCGTTGTATTAAGCACGAATACATGCTTTTAGCGCAGTTATAGGAGGAAACGTTTTGACGCTTATCAGAGGAACACTCGTAAAACCAATGTGTTGTGATTTAGCTCGTTTCGGTCTAAAACAGCTTGTTTCGTTGGATTAATCACGAATACATGCTTTTCGCGCAGTTATAAGAGAAAAAGTTTTGACGCGTATTAGAGAGACTTGTAAAACCGATGTGTTGTGATTTAGCTCGTTTCTGTCTAAAACAGCTTGTTTCGTTGTATTAAGCACGAATACATGCTTTTTGCGCAGTTATAAGAGAAAACGTTTTGACGCGTATCACAAGAACACTTGTAAAAGCGATATGTTCAGATCTAGCTCGTTTTGGTCTAAAACAGCTTGTTTCGTTGTTTTAAGCACGAATACATGCTTTTCGCGCCGTTATAAGAGAAAAAGTTTTGACGCGTATCAGAGGAAAACTTGTAAAACTGATGTGTTGTGATTTACCTCGTTTCGGTCTAAAACAGCTTGTTTCGTTGTATTAAGCACGAATACATGCTTTTCGCGCAGTTATAAGAGAAAAAGTTTTGACGCGTATCAGAGGAACACTCGTAAAACCAATGTGTTGTGATTTAGCACGTTTCGGTCTAAAACAGCTTGTTTCGTTGAATTAATCACGAATACATGCTTTTCGCGCAGTTATAGAAGAAAAAGTTTTGACGCTTATTAGAGGGACCCTTGTAAAACCGATGTGTTCAGATTTAGCTCATCTCGGTCTAAAACAGCTTGTTTCGTTGTTTTAAGCACGAATACATGCTTTTCGCGCAGTTACAAGAGAAAAAGTTTTGACGCGTATCAGAGGAACACTTGTAAAACCGATGTGCTGTGATTTAGCTCGTTTCGGACTAAAACAGCTTGTTTCCTAGTATTAAGCACGAATACATGCTTTTCGCGCAGTTATAAGAGAAAAAGTTTTGACGCGTATCAGAGGAACACTCGTAAAACCAATGTGTTGTGATTTAGCTCGTTTCGGTCTAAAACACCTTGTTTCGTTGAATTCATCACGAATACATGCTTTTCGCGCAGTTATAGAAGAAAAAGTTTTGACGCTTATTAGAGGGACACTTGTAAAACCGATGTGTTCAGATTAAGCTCATCTCGGTCTAGAACAGCTTGTTTCGTTGTTTTAAGCACCAATACATGCTTTTCGCGCAGTTATAAGAGAAAAAGTTTTGACGCGTATCAGAGGAACACTTGTAAAACCGATGTGCTGTGATTTAGCTCGTTTCGGTCTAAAACAGCTTGTTTCGTTGTATAAAGCAAGAATACATGCTTTTTGCGCTGTTATAAGAGAAAAAGTTTTGACGCGTATTAGCGAGACTTGTAAAACCAATGTGTTTTGATTTAGCTCTTTTCGCTCTAAAACAGCTTGTTTCGTTGTAATAAGCACGAATACATGCTTTTCGCGCAGTTATAAGAGAAAAAGTTTTGACGCGTGTCACAAGGACACTTGTAAAACCGATGTGTTCAGATTTAGCTCGTTTCGGTCTAAAACAGCTTGTTTCGTTGGATTAAGCAAGAATACATGCTTTTCTCGCAGTTATAAGAGAAAAAGTTTTGACGCGTATCACGTGGATACTTGTAAAACCGATGTGTTGTGATTTAGCTCGTTTCTGTCTAAAACAGCTTGTTTCGTTGTATTAAGCACGAATACATGCTTTTTGCGCAGTTATAAGAGAAAACGTTTTGACGGGTATCACATGCACACTTGTAAAACCGATATGTTCAGATCTAGCTCGTTTTGGTATAAAACAGCTTGTTTCGTTGTTTTAAGCACGAATACATGCTTTTCGCGCAGTTATAGAAGGAAAAGTTTTGACGCTTATTAGAGGAACACTCGTAAAACCAATGTGTTGTGATTTAGCTCGTTTCGGTCTAAAACAGCTTGTTTCGTTGAATTATTCACGCATACATGCTTTTCGCGCAGTTATAGAAGAAAAAGTTTTGACGCTTATTAGAGGGACCCTTGTAAAACCGATGTGTTCAGGTTTAGCTCATCTCGGTCTAAATCAGCTTGTTTCGTTGTTTTAAGCAAGAATACATGCTTTTCGCGCAGTTACAAGAGAAAAAGTTTTGACGCGTATCAGAGGAACACTTGTAAAACCGATGTGCTGTGATTTAGCTCGTTTCGGACTAAAAGAGCTTGTTTCGTTGTATTAAGCACGAATACATGCTTTTCGCGCAGTTATAAGAGAAAACTTTTGACGCGTATCAGAGGAGAACTTGTAAAACCGATGTGTTGTGATTTAGCTCGTTTCGGTCTAAAACAGCTTGTTTCGTTGTATAAAGCAAGAATACATGCTTTTCGCGCTGTTATAAGAAAAAACGTTTTGACGCGTATTAGGGAGACGTAAAACCGATGTGTTGTGATTTAGCTCGTTTCGGTCTAAAACAGCTTGTTTCGTTGTATTAAGCACGAATACATGCTTTTCGCGCAGTTATAAGAGAAAAAGTTTTGACGCGTATCAGAGGAAAACTTGTAAAACCGATGTGTTGTGATTTACCTCGTTTCGGTCTAAAACAGCTTGTTTCGTTGGATTAAGCACGAATACATGCTTTTCGCGCAGTTATAAGAGAAAAAGTTTTGACGCGTATCACGTGGATACTTGTAAAACCGATGTTTTGTGATTTACCTCGTTTCGGTCTAAAACCGCTTGTTTCGATGTTTTAAGCACAAATACATGCTTTTCGCGCAGTTATAGAAGAAAACGTTTTGACGCGTATTAGGGAGACTTGTAAAACCGATGTGTTGTGATTTAGCTCGTTTCGGTCTAAAACAGCTTGTTTCGTTGTATTCAGCACGAATACATGCTTTTAGCGCAGTTATAAGAGGAAACGTTTTGACGCTTATCAGAGGAACACTCGTAAAACCAATGTGTTGTGATTTAGCTCGTTTCGGTCTAAAACAGCTTGTTTCGTTGAATTAATCACGAATACATGCTTTTCGCGCAGTTATAGAAGAAAAAGTTTTGACGCTTATTAGAGGGACCCTTGTAAAACCGATGTGTTCAGATTTAGCTCATCTCGGTCTAAAACAGTTTGTTTCGTTGTTTTAAGCACGAATATATGCTTTTCGCGCAGTTACAAGAGAAAAAGTTTTGACGCTTATCAGAGGAACACTTGTAAAACCGATGTGCTGTGATTTAGCTCGTTTCGGTCTAAAACAGCTTGTTTCGTTGTATTAAGCACGAATACATGCTTTTCGCGCAGTTATAAGAGAAAACTTTTGACGCGTATCAGAGGAGAACTTGTAAAACCGATGTGTTGTGATTTAGCTCGTTTCGGTCTAAAACAACTTGTTTCGTTGTATAAAGCAAGAATACATGCTTTTCGCGCTGTTATAAGAGAAAACGTTTTGACGCGTATTAGGGAGACTTGTAAAACCGATGAGTTGTGATTTAGCTTGTTTTGGTCTAAAACAGCTTGTTTCGTTGTATTAAGCACGAATACATGATTTTCGCGCAGTTATAAGAGAAAAAGTTTTGACGTGTATCAGAGGAGAACTTGTAAAACCGATGTGTTGTGATTTAGCTCGTTTCGGTCTAAAACAGCTTGTTTCGTTGTATAAAGCAAGAATACATGCTTTTCGCGCTGTTATGAGAGAAAAAGTTTTGAAGCGTATTAGGGAGACTTGTAAAACCGATGTGTTGTGATTTAGCTCGTTTCGGTCTAAAACAGCTTGTTTCGTTGTATTAAGCACGAATACATGCTTTTCGCGCAGTTATAAGAGAAAAAGTTTTGACGCGTATCAGAGGAAAACTTGTAAAACCGATGTGTTGTAATTTACCTCGTTTCGGTCTAAAACAGCTTGTTTCTTTGGATTAAGCACGAATACATGCTTTTCGCGCAATTATAAGAGAAAAAGTTTGGCGCGTATCACGTGGATACTTGTAAAACCGATATGTTGTGATTTAGCTCGTTTCGGTCTAAAACCGCTTGTTTCGATGTTTTAAGCACGAATACATGCTTTTCGCGCAGTTATAGAAGAAAACGTTTTGACGCGTGTTAGGGAGACTTGTAAAACCGATGTGTTGTGATTTAGCTCGTTTCGGTCTAAAACAGCTTGTTTCGTTGTATTAAGCACGAATACATGCTTTTAGCGCAGTTATAGGAGGAAACGTTTTGACGCTTATCAGAGGAACACTCGTAAAACCAATGTGTTGTGATTTAGCTCGTTTCGGTCTAAAACAGCTTGTTTCGTTGGATTAATCACGAATACATGCTTTTCGCGCAGTTATAAGAGAAAAAGTTTTGACGCGTATTAGAGAGACTTGTAAAACCGATGTGTTGTGATTTAGCTCGTTTCTGTCTAAAACAGCTTGTTTCGTTGTATTAAGCACGAATACATGCTTTTTGCGCAGGTATAAGAGAAAACGTTTTGACGCGTATCACAAGAACACTTGTAAAACCGATATGTTCAGATCTAGCTCGTTTTGGTCTAAAACAGCTTGTTTCGTTGTTTTAAGCACGAATACATGCTTTTCGCGCAGTTATAAGAGAAAAAGTTTTGACGCGTATCAGAGGAAAACTTGTAAAACTGATGTGTTGTGATTTACCTCGTTTCGGTCTAAAACAGCTTTTTTCGTTGTATTAAGCACGAATACATGCTTTTCGCGCAGTTATAAGAGAAAAAGTTTTGACGCGTATCAGAGGAACACTCGTAAAACCAATGTGTTGTGATTTAGCTCGTTTCGGTCTAAAACAGCTTGTTTCGTTGAATTAATCACGAATACATGCTTTTCGCGCAGTTATAGAAGAAAAAGTTTTGACGCTTATTAGAGGGACCCTTGTAAAACCGATGTGTTCAGATTTAGCTCATCTCGGTCTAAAACAGCTTGTTTCGTTGTTTTAAGCACGAATACATGCTTTTCGCGCAGTTACAAGAGAAAAAGTTTTGACGCGTATCAGAGGAACACTTGTAAAACCGATGTGCTGTGATTTAGCTCGTTTCGGACTAAAACAGCTTGTTTCCTAGTATTAAGCACGAATACATGCTTTTCGCGCAGTTATAAGAGAAAAAGTTTTGACGCGTATCAGAGGAACACTCGTAAAACCAATGTGTTGTGATTTAGCTCGTTTCGGTCTAAAACACCTTGTTTCGTTGAATTCATCACGAATACATGCTTTTCGCGCAGTTATAGAAGAAAAAGTTTTGACGCTTATTAGAGGGACACTTGTAAAACCGATGTGTTCAGATTAAGCTCATCTCGGTCTAGAACAGCTTGTTTCGTTGTTTTAAGCACCAATACATGCTTTTCGCGCAGTTATAAGAGAAAAAGTTTTGACGCGTATCAGAGGAACACTTGTAAAACCGATGTGCTGTGATTTAGCTCGTTTCGGTCTAAAACAGCTTGTTTCGTTGTATAAAGCAAGAATACATGCTTTTCGCGCTGTTATAAGAGAAAAAGTTTTGACGCGTATTAGCGAGACTTGTAAAACCAATGTGTTTTGATTTAGCTCTTTTCGCTCTAAAACAGCTTGTTTCGTTGTATTAAGCACGAATACATGCTTTTCGCGCAGTTATAAGAGAAAAAGTTTTGACGCCTGTCACAAGGACACTTGTAAAACCGATGTGTTCAGATTTAGCTCGTTTCGGTCTAAAACAGCTTGTTTCGTTGGATTAAGCAAGAATACATGCTTTTCGCGCAGTTATAAGAGAAAAAGTTTTGACGCGTATCACGTGGATACTTGTAAAACCGATGTGTTGTGATTTAGCTCGTTTCGGTCTAAAACCGCTTGTTTCGATGTTTTAAGCAAGAATACATGCTTTTCGCGCAGTTATAGAAGAAAACGTTTTGACGCCTATTAGGGAGACTTGTAAAACCGATGTGTTGCGATTTAGCTCGTTTCTGTCTAAAACAGCTTGTTTCGTTGTATTAAGCACGAATACATGCTTTTTGCGCAGTTATAAGAGAAAACGTTTTGACGCGTATCACATGCACACTTGTAAAACCGATATGTTCAGATCTAGCTCGTTTTGGTATAAAACAGCTTGTTTCGTTGGTTTAAGCACGAATACATGCTTTTCGCGCAGTTATAGAAGGAAAAGTTTTGACGCTTATTAGAGGAACACTCGTAAAACCAATGTGTTGTGATTTAGCTCGTTTCGGTCTAAAACAGCTTGTTTCGTTGAATTAATCACGAATACATGCTTTTCGCGCAGTTATAGAAGAAAAAGTTTTGACGCTTATTAGAGGGACCCTTGTAAAACCGATGTGTTCAGATTTAGCTCATCTCGGTCTAAAACAGCTTGTTTCGTTGTTTTAAGCACGAATATATGCTTTTCGCGCAGTTACAAGAGAAAAAGTTTTGACGCTTATCAGAGGAACACTTGTAAAACCGATGTGCTGTGATTTAGCTCGTTTCGGTCTAAAACAGCTTGTTTCGTTGTATTAAGCACGAATACATGCTTTTCGCGCAGTTATAAGAGAAAACTTTTGACGCGTATCAGAGGAGAACTTGTAAAACCGATGTGTTGTGATTTAGCTCGTTTCGGTCTAAAACAGCTTGTTTCGTTGTATAAAGCAAGAATACATGCTTTTCGCGCTGTTATAAGAGAAAACGTTTTGACGCGTATTAGGGAGACTTGTAAAACCGATGAGTTGTGATTTAGCTCGTTTCGGTCTAAAACAGCTTGTTTCGTTGTATTAAGCACGAATACATGATTTTCGCGCAGTTATAAGAGAAAAAGTTTTGACGTGTATCAGAGGAGAACTTGTAAAACCGATGTGTTGTGATTTAGCTCGTTTCGGTCTAAAACAGCTTGTTTCGTTGTATAAAGCAAGAATACATGCTTTTCGCGCTGTTATGAGAGAAAAAGTTTTGAAGCGTATTAGGGAGACTTGTAAAACCGATGTGTTGTGATTTAGCTCGTTTCGGTCTAAAACAGCTTGTTTCGTTGTATTAAGCACGAATACATGCTTTTCGCGCAGTTATAAGAGAAAAAGTTTTGACGCGTATCAGAGGAAAACTTGTAAAACCGATGTGTTGTGATTTACCTCGTTTCGGTCTAAAACAGCTTGTTTCTTTGGATTAGGCACGAATACATGCTTTTCGCGCAATTATAAGAGAAAAAGTTTGGCGCGTATCACGTGGATACTTGTAAAACCGATGTGTTGTGATTTAGCTCGTTTCGGTCTAAAACCGCTTGTTTCGATGTTTTAAGCACGAATACATGCTTTTCGCGCAGTTATAGAAGAAAACGTTTTGACGCGTATTAGAAAGACTTGTAAAACCGATGTGTTGTGATTTAGCTCGTTTCTGTCTAAAACAGCTTGTTTCGTTGTATTAAGCACGAATACATGCTTTTTGCGCAGGTATAAGAGAAAACGTTTTGACGCGTATCACATGCACACTTGTAAAACCGATATGTTCAGATCTAGCTCGTTTTGGTCTAAAACAGCTTGTTTCGCTGTATTAAGCACGAATACATGCTTTTCGCGCAGTTATAAGAAAAAAAGGTTTGACGCGTATCAGAGGAAAACTTGTAAAACTGATGTGCTGTGATTTAGCTCGTTTCTGTCTAAAACAGCTTGTTTCGTTGTATTAAGCACGAATACATGCTTTTTGCGCAGTTATAAGAGAAAACGTTTTGACGCGTATCACATGCACACTTGTAAAACCGATATGTTCAGATCTAGCTCGTTTTGGTCTAAAACAGCTTGTTTCGTTGTATTAAGCACGAATACATGCTTTCCGCGCATTTATAAGAGAAAAAGTTTTGACGCGTATCAGAGGAAAACTTGTAAAACTGATGTGTTTTGATTTAGCTCGTTTCGGTCTAAAACAGCTTGTTTCGTTGTATTAAGCACGAATACATGCTTTTCGCGCAGTTATAAGAGAAAAAGTTTTGACGCATATCAGAGGAAAACTTGTAAAACTGATGTGTTTTGATTTAGCTCGTTTCGGACTAAAACAGCTTGTTGCGTTGGATTAAGCAAGGATACATGCTTTTCGCGCAGTTATAAGAGAAAAAGTTTTGACGCGTATCACGTGGATACTTGTAAAACCGATGTGTTCAGCTCGTTTTGGTATAAAACAGCTTGTTTCGTTGTTTTAAGCACGAATACATGCTTTTCGCGCAGTTATAGAAGGAAAAGTTTTGACGCTTATTAGAGGAACACTCGTAAAACCAATGTGTTGTGATTTAGCTCGTTTCGGTCTAAAACAGCTTGTTTCGTTGAATTAATCACGAATACATGCTTTTCGCGCAGTTATAGAAGAAAAAGTTTTGACGCTTATTAGATGGACCCTTGTAAAACCGATGTGCTGTTATTTAGCTCGTTTCGGACTAAAACAGCTTGTTTCGTTGTATTAGGCACGAATACATGCTTTTCGCGCAGTTATAAGAGAAAACTTTTGACGCGTATCAGAGGAGAACTTGTAAAACCGATGAGTTGTGATTTAGCTCGTTTCGGTCTAAAACAGCTTGTTTCGTTGTATAAAGCAAGAATACATGCTTTTCGCGCTGTTATAAGAAAAAACGTTTTGACGCGTATTAGGGAGACGTAAAACCGATGTTTTGTGATTTAGCTCGTTTCGGTCTAAAACAGCTTGTTTCGTTGTATTAAGCACAAATACATGCTTTTCGCTCAGTTATAAGAGAAAATGTTTTGACGCGTATCAGAGGAAAACTTGTAAAACCGATGTGTTGTGATTTACCTCGTTTCGGTCTAAAACAGCTTGTTTCGTTGAATTAATCACGAATAGATGCTTTTCGCGCAGTTATAGAAGAAAAAGTTTTGACGCTTATTAGAGGGACCCTTGTAAAACCGATGTGTTCAGATTTAGCTCATCTCGGTCTAAAACAGCTTGTTTCGTTGTTTTAAGCACGAATACATGCTTTTCGCGCAGTTACAAGAGAAAAAGTTTTGACGCGTATCAGAGGAACACTTGTAAAACCGATGTGCTGTGATTTAGCTCGTTTCGGACTAAAACAGCTTGTTTCGTTGAATTAAGCACGAATACATGCTTTTCGCGCAGTTATAAGAGAAGAAGTTTTGACGCGTATCACGTGGATACTTGTAAAACCGATGTGTTGTGATTTAGCTCGTTTCGGTCTAAAACCGCTTGTTTCGATGTTTTAAGCACGAATACATGCTTTTCGCGCAGTTATAGAAGAAAACGTTTTGACCCGTATTAGGGAGACTTGTAAAACCGATGTGTTGTGATTTAGCTCGTTTCGGTCTAAAACAGCTTGTTTCGTTGTATTAAGCACGAATACATGCTTTTAGCGCAGTTATAGGAGGAAACGTTTTGACGCTTATCAGAGGAACACTCGTAAAACCAATGTGTTGTGATTTAGCTCGTTTCGGTCTAAAACAGCTTGTTTCGTTGGATTAATCACGAATACATGCTTTTCGCGCAGTTATAAGAGAAAAAGTTTTGACGCGTATTAGAGAGACTTGTAAAACCGATGTGTTGTGATTTAGCTCGTTTCTGTCTAAAACAGCTTGTTTCGTTGTATTAAGCACGAATACATGCTTTTTGCGCAGTTATAAGAGAAAACGTTTTGACGCGTATCACAAGCACACTTGTAAAACCGATATGTTCAGATCTAGCTCGTTTTTGTCTAAAACAGCTTGTTTCGTTGTTTTAAGCACGAATACATGCTTTTCGCGCAGTTATAAGAGAAAAAGTTTTGACGCGTATCAGAGGAAAACTTGTAAAACTGATGTGTTGTGATTTACCTCGTTTCGGTCTAAAACAGCTTGTTTGGTTGTATTAAGCACGAATACATGCTTTTCGCGCAGTTATAAGAGAAAAAGTTTTGACGCGTATCAGAGGAACACTCGTAAAACCAATGTGTTGTGATTTAGCTCGTTTCGGTCTAAAACAGCTTGTTTCGTTGAATTATTCACGAATACATGCTTTTCGCGCAGATATAGAAGAAAAAGTTTTGACGCTTATTAGAGGGACCCTTGTAAAACCGATGTGTTCAGATTTAGCTCATCTCGGTCTAAAACAGCTTGTTTCGTTGTTTTAAGCACGAATACATGCTTTTCGCGCAGTTACAAGAAAAAAAGTTTTGACGCGTATCAGAGGAACACTTGTAAAACCGATGTGCTGTGATTTAGCTCGTTTCGGACTAAAACAGCTTGTTTCCTAGTATTAAGCACGAATACATGCTTTTCGCGCAGTTATAAGAGAAAAAGGTTTGACGCGTATCAGAGGAAAACTTGTAAAACCAATGTGTTGTGATTTAGCTCGTTTCTGTCAAAAACAGCTTGTTTCGTTGTATTAAGCACGAATACATGCTTTTTGCGCAGTTATAAGAGAAAACGTTTTGACGCGTATCACATGCACACTTGTAAAACCGATATGTTCAGATTAAGCTCATCTCGGTCTAGAACAGCTTGTTTCGTTGTTTTAAGCACCAATACATGCTTTTCGCGCAGTTATAAGAGAAAAAGTTTTGACGCGTATCAGAGGAACACTTGTAAAACCGATGTGCTGTGATTTAGCTCGTTTCGGTCTAAAACAGCTTGTTTCGTTGTATAAAGCAAGAATACATGATTTTCGCGCTGTTATAAGAGAAAAAGTTTTGACGCGTGTCACAAGGACACTTGTAAAACCGATGTGTTCAGATTTAGCTCGTTTCGGTCTAAAACAGCTTGTTTCGTTGGATTAAGCAAGAATACATGTTTTTGCGCAGTTATAAGAGAAAAAGTTTTGACGCGTATCACGTGGATACTTGTAAAACCGATGTGTTGTGATTTAGCTCGTTTCGGTCTAAAACCGCTTGTTTCGATGTTTTAAGCAAGAATACATGCTTTTCGCGCAGTTATAGAAGAAAACGTTTTGACGCGTATCACATGCACACTTGTAAAACCGATATGTTCAGATCTAGCTCGTTTTGGTATAAAACAGCTTGTTTCGTTGTTTTAAGCACGAATACATGCTTTTCGCGCAGTTATAGAAGGAAAAGTTTTGACGCTTATTAGAGGAACACTCGTAAAACCAATGTGTTGTGATTTAGCTCGTTTCGGTCTAAAACAGCTTGTTTCGTTGAATTAATCACGAATACATGCTTTTCGCGCAGTTATAGAAGAAAAAGATTTGACGCTTATTAGAGGGACCCTTGTAAAACCGATGTGTTTAGATTTAGCTCATCTCGGTCTAAAACAGCTTGTTTCGTTGTTTTAAGCAAGAATACATGCTTTTCGCGCAGTTACAAGAGAAAAAGTTTTGACGCGTATCAGAGGAACACTTGTAAAACCGATGTGCTGTGATTTAGCTCGTTTCGGACTAAAACAGCTTGTTTCCTAGTATTAAGCACGAATACATGCTTTTCGCGCAGTTATAAGAGAAAAAGTTTTGACGCGTATCAGAGGAACACTCGTAAAACCAATGTGTTGTGATTTAGCTCGTTTCGGTCTAAAACACCTTGTTTCGTTGAATTCATCACGAATACATGCTTTTCGCGCAGTTATAGAAGAAAAAGTTTTGACGCTTATTAGAGGGACACTTGTAAAACCGATGTGTTCAGATTAAGCTCATCTCGGTCTAGAACAGCTTGTTTCGTTGTTTTAAGCACCAATACATGCTTTTCGCGCAGTTATAAGAGAAAAAGTTTTGACGCGTATCAGAGGAACACTTGTAAAACCGATGTGCTGTGATTTAGCTCGTTTCGGTCTAAAACAGCTTGTTTCGTTGTATAAAGCAAGAATACATGCTTTTCGCGCTGTTATAAGAGAAAAAGTTTTGACGCTTATTAGAGGAACACTCGTAAAACCAATGTGTTGTGATTTAACTCGTTTCGGTCTAAAACAGCTTGTTTCGTTGTATTAAGCACGAATACATGCTTTTCGCGCAGTTATAAGAGAAAAAGTTTTGACGCCTGTCACAAGGACACTTGTAAAACCGATGTGTTCAGATTTAGCTCGTTTCGGTCTAAAACAGCTTGTTTCGTTGGATTAAGCAAGAATACATGCTTTTCGCGCAGTTATAAGAGAAAAAGTTTTGACGCGTATCACGTGGATACTTGTAAAACCGATGTGTTGTGATTTAGCTCGTTTCGGTCTAAAACCGCTTGTTTCGATGTTTTAAGCAAGAATACATGCTTTTCGCGCAGTTATAGAAGAAAACGTTTTGACGCTTATTAGGGAGACTTGTAAAACCGATGTGTTGTGATTTAGCTCGTTTCTGTCTAAAACAGCTTGTTTCGTTGTATTAAGCACGAATACATGCTTTTTGCGCAGTTATAAGAGAAAACGTTTTGACGCGTATCACATGCACACTTGTAAAACCGATATGTTCAGATCTAGCTCGTTTTGGTATAAAACAGCTTGTTTCGTTGGTTTAAGCACGAATACATGCTTTTCGCGCAGTTATAGAAGGAAAAGTTTTGACGCTTATTAGAGGAACACTCGTAAAACCAATGTGTTGTGATTTAGCTCGTTTCGGTCTAAAACAGCTTGTTTCGTTGAATTAATCACGAATACGTGCTTTTCGCGCAGTTATAGAAGAAAAAGTTTTGACGCTTATTAGAGGGACCCTTGTAAAACCGATGTGTTCAGATTTAGCTCATCTCGGTCTAAAACAGCTTGTTTCGTTGTTTTAAGCACGAATATATGCTTTTCGCGCAGTTACAAGAGAAAAAGTTTTGACGCTTATCAGAGGAACACTTGTAAAACCGATGTGCTGTGATTTAGCTCGTTTCGGTCTAAAACAGCTTGTTTCGTTGTATTAAGCACGAATACATGCTTTTCGCGCAGTTATAAGAGAAAACTTTTGACGCGTATCAGAGGAGAACTTGTAAAACCGATGTGTTGTGATTTAGCTCGTTTCGGTCTAAAACAGCTTGTTTCGTTGTATAAAGCAAGAATACATGCTTTTCGCGCTATTATAAGAGAAAACGTTTTGACGCGTATTAGGGAGACTTGTAAAACCGATGAGTTGTGATTTAGCTCGTTTCGGTCTAAAACAGCTTGTTTCGTTGTATTAAGCACGAATACATGATTTTCGCGCAGTTATAAGAGAAAAAGTTTTGACGTGTATCAGAGGAGAACTTGTAAAACCGATGTGTTGTGATTTAGCTCGTTTCGGTCTAAAACAGCTTGTTTCGTTGTATAAAGCAAGAATACATGCTTTTCGCGCTGTTATGAGAGAAAAAGTTTTGAAGCGTATTAGGGAGACTTGTAAAACCGATGTGTTGTGATTTAGCTCGTTTCGGTCTAAAACAGCTTGTTTCGTTGTATTAAGCACGAATACATGCTTTTCGCGCAGTTATAAGAGAAAAAGTTTTGACGCGTATCAGAGGAAAACTTGTAAAACCGATGTGTTGTGATTTACCTCGTTTCGGTCTAAAACAGCTTGTTTCTTTGGATTAGGCACGAATACATGCTTTTCGCGCAATTATAAGAGAAAAAGTTTGGCGCGTATCACGTGGATACTTGTAAAACCGATGTGTTGTGATTTAGCTCGTTTCGGTCTAAAACCGCTTGTTTCGATGTTTTAAGCACGAATACATGCTTTTCGCGCAGTTATAGAAGAAAACGTTTTGACGCGTATTAGAAAGACTTGTAAAACCGATGTGTTGTGATTTAGCTCGTTTCTGTCTAAAACAGCTTGTTTCGTTGTATTAAGCACGAATACATGCTTTTTGCGCAGGTATAAGAGAAAACGTTTTGACGCGTATCACATGCACACTTGTAAAACCGATATGTTCAGATCTAGCTCGTTTTGGTCTAAAACAGCTTGTTTCGCTGTATTAAGCACGAATACATGCTTTTCGCGCAGTTATAAGAAAAAAAGGTTTGACGCGTATCAGAGGAAAACTTGTAAAACTGATGTGCTGTGATTTAGCTCGTTTCTGTCTAAAACAGCTTGTTTCGTTGTATTAAGCACGAATACATGCTTTTTGCGCAGTTATAAGAGAAAACGTTTTGACGCGTATCACATGCACACTTGTAAAACCGATATGTTCAGATCTAGCTCGTTTTGGTCTAAAACAGCTTGTTTCGTTGTATTAAGCACGAATACATGCTTTCCGCGCATTTATAAGAGAAAAAGTTTTGACGCGTATCACGTGGATACTTGTAAAACCGATGTGTTCAGCTCGTTTTGGTATAAAACAGCTTGTTTCGTTGTTTTAAGCACGAATACATGCTTTTCGCGCAGTTATAGAAGGAAAAGTTTTGACGCTTATTAGAGGAACACTCGTAAAACCAATGTGTTGTGATTTAGCTCGTTTCGGTCTAAAACAGCTTGTTTCGTTGAATTAATCACGAATACATGCTTTTCGCGCAGTTATAGAAGAAAAAGTTTTGACGCTTATTAGATGGACCCTTGTAAAACCGATGTGTTCAGATTTAGCTCATCTCGGTCTAAAACAGCTTGTTTCGTTGTTTTAAGCAAGAATACATGCTTTTCGCGCAGTTACAAGAGAAAAAGTTTTGACGCGTATCAGAGGAACCCTTGTAAAACCGATGAGTTGTGATTTAGCTCGTTTCGGTCTAAAACAGCTTGTTTCGTTGTATAAAGCAAGAATACATGCTTTTCGCGCTGTTATAAGAAAAAACGTTTTGACGCGTATTAGGGAGACGTAAAACCGATGTTTTGTGATTTAGCTCGTTTCGGTCTAAAACAGCTTGTTTCGTTGTATTAAGCACAAATACATGCTTTTCGCTCAGTTATAAGAGAAAATGTTTTGACGCGTATCAGAGGAAAACTTGTAAAACCGATGTGTTGTGATTTACCTCGTTTCGGTCTAAAACAGCTTGTTTCGTTGAATTAATCACGAATAGATGCTTTTCGCGCAGTTATAGAAGAAAAAGTTTTGACGCTTATTAGAGGGACCTTTGTAAAACCGATGTGTTCAGATTTAGCTCATCTCGGTCTAAAACAGCTTGTTTCGTTGTTTTAAGCACGAACACATGCTTTTCGCGCAGTTACAAGAGAAAAAGTTTTGACGCGTATCAGAGGAACACTTGTAAAACCGATGTGCTGTGATTTAGCTCGTTTCGGACTAAAACAGCTTGTTTCGTTGTATTAAGCACGAATACATGCTTTTCGCGCAGTTATAAGAGAAAAAGTTTTGACGCGTATCACGTGGATACTTGTAAAACCGATGTGTTGTGATTTAGCTCGTTTCGGTCTAAAACCGCTTGTTTCGATGTTTTAAGCACGAATACATGCTTTTCGCGCAGTTATAGAAGAAAACGTTTTGACGCGTATTAGGGAGACTTGTAAAACCGATGTGTTGTGATTTAGCTCGTTTCGGTCTAAAACAGCTTGTTTCGTTGTATTAAGCACGAATACATGCTTTTAGCGCAGTTATAGGAGGAAACGTTTTGACGCTTATCAGAGGAACACTCGTAAAACCAATGTGTTGT
Source organism: Amblyomma americanum (assembly GCF_052857255.1). NCBI lineage: Eukaryota > Metazoa > Arthropoda > Arachnida > Ixodida > Ixodidae > Amblyomma > Amblyomma americanum. Next base: position 75,687 of record NW_027526489.1, on the reverse strand, counting down.
GATTTAGCTCGTTTCGGTCTAAAACAGCTTGTTTCGTTGGATTAATCACGAATACATGCTTTTCGCGCAGTTATAAGAGAAAAAGTTTTGACGCGTATTAGAGAGACTTGTAAAACCGATGTGTTGTGATTTAGCTCGTTTCTGTCTAAAACAGCTTGTTTCGTTGTATTAAGCACGAATACATGCTTTTTGCGCAGTTATAAGAGAAAACGTTTTGACGCGTATCACAAGCACACTTGTAAAACCGATATGTTCAGATCTAGCTCGTTTTTGTCTAAAACAGCTTGTTTCGTTGTTTTAAGCACGAATACATGCTTTTCGCGCAGTTATAAGAGAAAAAGTTTTGACGCGTATCAGAGGAAAACTTGTAAAACTGATGTGTTGTGATTTACCTCGTTTCGGTCTAAAACAGCTTGTTTGGTTGTATTAACCACGAATACATGCTTTTCGCGCAGTTATAAGAGAAAAAGTTTTGACGCGTATCAGAGGAACACTCGTAAAACCAATGTGTTGTGATTTAGCTCGTTTCGGTCTAAAACAGCTTGTTTCGTTGAATTATTCACGAATACATGCTTTTCGCGCAGTTATAGAAGAAAAAGTTTTGACGCTTATTAGAGGGACCCTTGTAAAACCGATGTGTTCAGATTTAGCTCATCTCGGTCTAAAACAGCTTGTTTCGTTGTTTTAAGCACGAATACATGCTTTTCGCGCAGTTACAAGAAAAAAAGTTTTGACGCGTATCAGAGGAACACTTGTAAAACCGATGTGCTGTGATTTAGCTCGTTTCGGACTAAAACAGCTTGTTTCCTAGTATTAAGCACGAATACATGCTTTTCGCGCAGTTATAAGAGAAAAAGGTTTGACGCGTATCAGAGGAAAACTTGTAAAACCAATGTGTTGTGATTTAGCTCGTTTCTGTCTAAAACAGCTTGTTTCGTTGTATTAAGCACGAATACATGCTTTTTGCGCAGTTATAAGAGAAAACGTTTTGACGCGTATCACATGCACACTTGTAAAACCGATATGTTCAGATTAAGCTCATCTCGGTCTAGAACAGCTTGTTTCGTTGTTTTAAGCACCAATACATGCTTTTCGCGCAGTTATAAGAGAAAAAGTTTTGACGCGTATCAGAGGAACACTTGTAAAACCGATGTGCTGTGATTTAGCTCGTTTCGGTCTAAAACAGCTTGTTTCGTTGTATAAAGCAAGAATACATGATTTTCGCGCTGTTATAAGAGAAAAAGTTTTGACGCGTATTAGCGAGACTTGTAAAACCAATGTGTTTTGATTTAGCTCTTTTCGCTCTAAAACAGCTTGTTTCGTTGTATTAAGCACGAATACATGCTTTTCGCGCAGTTATAAGAGAAAAAGTTTTGACGCGTGTCACAAGGACACTTGTAAAACCGATGTGTTCAGATTTAGCTCGTTTCGGTCTAAAACAGCTTGTTTCGTTGGATTAAACAAGAATACATGTTTTCGCGCAGTTATAAGAGAAAAAGTTTTGACGCGTATCACGTGGACACTTGTAAAACCGATGTGTTGTGATCTAGCTCGTTTTGGTATAAAACAGCTTGTTTCGTTGTTTTAAGCACGAATACATGCTTTTCGCGCAGTTATAGAAGGAAAAGTTTTGACGCTTATTAGAGGAACACTCGTAAAACCAATGTGTTGTGATTTAGCTCGTTTCGGTCTAAAACAGCTTGTTTCGTTGAATTAATCACGAATACATGCTTTTCGCGCAGTTATAGAAGAAAAAGTTTTGACGCTTATTAGAGGGACCCTTGTAAAACCGATGTGTTTAGATTTAGCTCATCTCGGTCTAAAACAGCTTGTTTCGTTGTTTTAAGCAAGAATACATGCTTTTCGCGCAGTTACAAGAGAAAAAGTTTTGACGCGTATCAGAGGAACACTTGTAAAACCGATGTGCTGTGATTTAGCTCGTTTCGGACTAAAACAGCTTATTTCGTTGTATTAAGCACGAATACATGCTTTTCGCGCAGTTATAAGAGAAAACTTTTGACGCGTATCAGAGGAGAACTTGTAAAACCGATGTGTTGTGATTTAGCTCGTTTCGGTCTAAAACAGCTTGTTTCGTTGTATAAAGCAAGAATACATGCTTTTCGCGCTGTTATAAGAAAAAACGTTTTGACGCGTATTAGGGAGACGTAAAACCGATGTGTTGTGATTTAGCTCGTTTCGGTCTAAAACAGCTTGTTTCGTTGTATTAAGCACGAATACATGCTTTTCGCGCAGTTATAAGAGAAAAAGTTTTGACGCGTATCAGAGGAAAACTTGTAAAACCGATGTGTTGTGATTTACCTCGTTTCGGTCTAAAACAGCTTGTTTCGTTGGATTAAGCACGAATACATGCTTTTCGCGCAGTTATAAGAGAAAAAGTTTTGACGCGTATCACGTGGATACTTGTAAAACCGATGTGTTGTGATTTAGCTCGTTTCGGTCTAAAACCGCTTGTTTCGATGTTTTAAGCACAAATACATGCTTTTCGCGCAGTTATAGAAGAAAACGTTTTGACGCGTATTAGGGAGACTTGTAAAACCGATGTGTTGTGATTTAGCTCGTTTCGGTCTAAAACAGCTTGTTTCGTTGTATTCAGCACGAATACATGCTTTTAGCGCAGTTATAAGAGGAAACGTTTTGACGCTTATCAGAGGAACACTCGTAAAACCAATGTGTTGTGATTTAGCTCGTTTCGGTCTAAAACAGCTTGTTTCGTTGAATTCATCACGAATACATGCTTTTCGCGCAGTTATAGAAGAAAAAGTTTTGACGCTTATTAGAGGGACACTTGTAAAACCGATGTGTTCAGATTAAGCTCATCTCGGTCTAGAACAGCTTGTTTCGTTGTTTTAAGCACCAATACATGCTTTTCGCGCAGTTATAAGAGAAAAAGTTTTGACGCGTATCAGAGGAACACTTGTAAAACCGATGTGCTGTGATTTAGCTCGTTTCGGTCTAAAACAGCTTGTTTCGTTGTATTAAGCACGAATACATGCTTTTCGCGCAGTTATAAGAGAAAAAGTTTTGACGCGTGTCACAAGGACACTTGTAAAACCGATGTGTTCAGATTATGCTCGTTTCGGTCTAAAACAGCTTGTTTCGTTGGATTAAGCAAGAATACATGCTTTTCGCGCAGTTATAGGAGAAAAAGTTTTGACGCGTATCACGTGGATACTTGTAACACCGATGTGTTGTGATTTAGCCCGTTTCGGTCTAAAACCGCTTGTTTCGATGTTTTAAGCAAGAATACATGCTTTTCGCGCAGTTACAAGAGAAAAAGTTTTGACGCGTATCAGAGGAACACTTGTAAAACCGATGTGCTGTGATTTAGCTCGTTTCGGTCTAAAACAGCTTGTTTCGTTGTATTAAGCACGAATACATGCTTTTCGCGCAGTTATAAGAGAAAAAGTTTTGACGCGTGTCACAAGGACACTTGTAAAACCGATGTATTGTGATTTAGCTCGTTTCGGTCTAAAACCGCTTGTTTCGATGTTTTAAGCAAGAATACATGCTTTTCGCGCAGTTATAGAAGAAAACGTTTTGACGCGTATTAGGGAGACTTGTAAAACCGATGTGTTGTGATTTAGCTCGTTTCTGTCTAAAACAGCTTGTTTCGTTGTATTAAGCACGAATACATGCTTTTTGCGCAGTTATAAGAGAAAACGTTTTGACGCGTATCACATGCACACTTGTAAAACCGATATGTTCAGATCTAGCTCGTTTTGGTCTAAAACAGCTTGTTTCGCTGTATTAAGCACGAATACATGCTTTTCGCGCAGTTATAAGAGAAAAAGGTATGACGCGTATCAGAGGAAAACTTGTAAAACTGATGTGTTGTGATTTAGCTCGTTTCTGTCTAAAACAGCTTGTTTCGTTGTATTAAGCACGAATACATGCTTTTTGCGCAGTTATAAGAGAAAACGTTTTGACGCGTGTCACAAGGACACTTGTAAAACCGATGTGTTCAGATTTAGCTCGTTTCGGTCTAAAACAGCTTGTTGCGTTGGATTAAGCAAGGATACATGCTTTTCGCGCAGTTATAAGAGAAAAAGTTTTGACGCGTATCACGTGGATACTTGTAAAACCGATGTGTTCAGATATAGCTCGTTTTGGCATAAAACAGCTTGTTTCGTTGTTTTAAGCAAGAATACATGCTTTTCGCGCAGTTACAAGAGAAAAAGTTTTGACGCGTATCAGAGGAACACTTGTAAAACCGATGTGCTGTGATTTAGCTCGTTTCGGACTAAAACAGCTTGTTTCGTTGTATTAAGCACGAATACATGCTTTTCGCGCAGTTATAAGAGAAAACTTTTGACGCGTATCAGAGGAGAACTTGTAAAACCGATGTGTTGTGATTTAGCTCGTTTCGGTCTAAAACAGCTTGTTTCGTTGTATAAAGCAAGAATACATGCTTTTCGCGCGGTTATAAGAAAAAACGTTTTGACGCCTATTAGGGAGACGTAAAACCGATGTGTTGTGATTTAGCTCGTTTCGGTCTAAAACAGCTTGTTTCGTTGTATTAAGCACGAATACATGCTTTTCGCGCAGTTATAAGAGAAAAAGTTTTGACGCGTATCACGTGGATACTTGTAAAACCGATGTGTTGTGATTTAGCTCGTTTCGGTCTAAAACCGCTTGTTTCGATGTTTTAAGCACAAATACATGCTTTTCGCGCAGTTATAAGAGAAAAAGGTATGACGCGTATCAGAGGAAAACTTGTAAAACCGATGTGTTGTGATTTAGCTCGTTTCGGTCTAAAACAGCTTGTTTCGTTGTATTCAGCACGAATACATGCTTTTAGCGCAGTTATAAGAGGAAACGTTTTGACGCTTATCAGAGGAACACTCGTAAAACCAATGTGTTGTGATTTAGCTCGTTTCGGTCTAAAACAGCTTGTTTCGTTGGATTAATCAAGAATACATGCTTTTCGCGCAGTTATAAGAGAAAAAGTTTTGACGCTTATTAGGCTTGTAAAACCGATGTGTTGTGATTTAGCTCGTTTCTGTCTAAAACAGCTTGTTTCGTTGTATTAGGCACGAATACATGCTTTTTGCGCAGTTATAAGAGAAAACGTTTTGACGCGTATCACAAGCACACTTGTTATGTTCAGATCTAGCTCGTTTTGGTCTAAAACAGCTTGTTTCGTTGTTTTAAGCACGAATACATGCTTTTCGCGCAGTTATAGAAGAAAAAGTTTTGACGCTTATTAGAGGAACCCTTGTAAAACCGATGTGTTCAGATTTAGCTCATCTCGGTCTAAAAGAGCTTGTTTCGTTGTTTTAAGCACGAATACATGCTTTTAGCGCAGTTACAAGAGAAAAAGTTTTGACGCGTATCAGAGGAACACTTGTAAAACCTATGTGCTGTGATTTAGCTCGTTTCGGACTAAAACAGCTTGTTTCCTAGTATTAAGCACGAATACATGCTTTTCGCGCAGTTATAAGAGAAAAAGTTTTGACGCGTGTCACAAGGACACTTGTAAAACCGATGTGTTCAGATTTAGCTCGTTTCGGTCTAAAACAGCTTGTTGCGTTGGATTAAGCAAGGATACATGCTTTTCGCGCAGTTATAAGAGAAAAAGTTTTGACGCGTATCACGTGGATACTTGTAAAACCGATGTGTTCAGATATAGCTCGTTTTGGTATAAAACAGCTTGTTTCGTTGTTTTAAGCACGAATACATGCTTTTCGCGCAGTTATAGAATGAAAAGTTTTGACGCTTATTAGAGGGACCCTTGTAAAACCGATGTGTTCAGATTTAGCACATCTCGGTCTAAAACAGCTTGTTTCGTTGTTTTAAGCACGAATACATGCTTTTCGCGCAGTTATAAGAGAAAACTTTTGACGCGTATCAGAGGAGAACTTGTAAAACCGATGTGTTGTGATTAAGCTCGTTTCGGTATAAAACAGCTTGTTTCGTTGTATAAAGCAAGAATACATGCTTTTCGCGCGGTTATAAGAAAAAACGTTTTGACGCCTATTAGGGAGACGTAAGACCGATGTGTTGTGATTTAGCTCGTTTCGGTCTAAATCAGCTTGTTTCGTTGTATTAAGCACGAATACATGCTTTTCGCGCAGTTATAAGAGAAAAAGTTTTGACGCGTATCAGAGGAAAACTTGTAAAACCGATGTGTTGTGATTTACCTCGTTTCGGTCTAAAACAGCTTGTTTCGTTGGATTAAGCACGAATACATGCTTTTCGCGCAGTTATAAGAGAAAAAGTTTTGACGCGTATCACGTGGATACTTGTAAAACCGATGTGTTGTGATTTAGCTCGTTTCGGTCTAAAACCGCTTGTTTCGATGTTTTAAGCACAAATACATGCATTTCGCGCAGTTATAGAAGAAAACGTTTTGACGCGTATTAGGGAGACTTGTAAAACCGATGTGTTGTGATTTAGCTCGTTTCGGTCTAAAACAGCTTGTTTCGTTGTATTCAGCACGAATACATGCTTTTAGCGCAGTTATAAGAGGAAACGTTTTGACGCTTATCAGAGGAACACTCGTAAAACCAATGTGTTGTGATTTAGGTCGTTTCGGTCTAAAACAGCTTGTTTCGTTGGATTAATCAAGAATACATGCTTTTCGCGCAGTTATAAGAGAAAAAGTTTTGACGCGTATTAGACTTGTAAAACCGATGTGTTGTGATTTAGCTCGTTTCTGTCTAAAACAGCTTGTTTCGTTGTATTAGGCACGAATACATGCTTTTTGCGCAGTTATAAGAGAAAACGTTTTGACGCGTATCACAAGCACACTTGTAAAACCGTTATGTTCAGATCTAGCTCGTTTTGGTCTAAAACAACTTGTTTCGTTGTTTTAAGCACGAATACATGCTTTTCGCGCAGTTATAGGAGAAAAAGTTTTGACGCGTATCAGAGGAACACTCGTAAAACCAATGTGTTGTGATTTAGCTCGTTTCGGTCTAAAACAGCTTGTTTCGTTGAATTAATCACGAATACATGCTTTTCGCGCAGTTATAGAAGAAAAAGATTTGACGCTTATTAGAGGGACCCTTGTAAAACCGATGTGTTCAGATTTAGCTAATCTCGGTCTAAAACAGCTTGTTTCGTTGTTTTAAGCACGAATACATGCTTTTCGCGCAGTTACAAGAGAAAAAGTTTTGACGCGTATCAGAGGAACACTTGTAAAACCTATGTGCAGTGATTTAGCTCGTTTCGGACTAAAACAGCTTGTTTCCTAGTATTAAGCACGAATACATGCTTTTCGCGCAGTTATAAGAGAAAAAGTTTTGACGCGTGTCACAAGGACACTTGTAAAACCGATGTGTTCAGATTTAGCTCGTTTCGGTCTAAAACAGCTTGTTGCGTTGGATTAAGCAAGGATACATGCTTTTCGCGCAGTTATAAGAGAAAAAGTTTTGACGCGTATCACGTGGGTACTTGTAAAACCGATGTGTTCAGATATAGCTCGTTTTGGTATAAAACAGCTTGTTTCGTTGTTTTAAGCACGAATACATGCTTTTCGCGCAGTTATAGAAGGAAAAGTTTTGACGCTTATTATAGGAACACTCGTAAAACCAATGTGTTGTGATTTAGCTCGTTTCGGTATAAAACAGCTTGTTTCGTTGAATTAATCACGAATACATGCTTTTCGCGCAGTTATAGAAGAAAAAGTTTTGACGCTTATTAGAGGGACCCTTTGTAAAACCGATGTGTTCAGATTTAGCTCATCTCGGTCTAAAACAGCTTGTTTCGTTGTTTTAAGCACGAATACATGCTTTTCGCGCAGTTACAAAAGAAAAAGTTTTGACGCGTATCAGAGGAACACTTGTAAAACCGATGTGCTGTGATTTAGCTCGTTTCGGACTAAAACAGCTTGTTTCGTTGTATTAAGCAAGAATACATGCTTTTCGCGCAGTTATAAGAGAAAAAGTTTTGACGCGTATTAGAGAGACTTGTAAAACCGATGTGTTGTGATTTAGCTCGTTTCTGTCTAAAACAGCTTGTTTTGTTGTATTAAGCACGAATACATGCTTTTTGCGCAGTTATAAGAGAAAACGTTTTGACGCGTATCACAAGCACACTTGTAAAACCGATATGTTCAGATCTAGCTCGTTTTGGTCTAAAACAGCTTGTTTCGTTGTTTTAAGCACGAATACATGCTTTTCGCGCAGTTATAGAAGAAAAAGTTTTGACGCTTATTAGAGGAACCCTTGTAAAACCGATGTGTTCAGATTTAGCTCATCTCGGTCTAAAAGAGCTTGTTTCGTTGTTTTAAGCACGAATACATGCTTTTAGCGCAGTTACAAGAGAAAAAGTTTTGACGCGTATCAGAGGAACACTTGTAAAACCTATGTGCTGTGATTTAGCTCGTTTCGGACTAAAACAGCTTGTTTCCTAGTATTAAGCACGAATACATGCTTTTCGCGCAGTTATAAGAGAAAAAGTTTTGACGCGTGTCACAAGGACACTTGTAAAACCGATGTGTTCAGATTTAGCTCGTTTCGGTCTAAAACAGCTTGTTGCGTTGGATTAAGCAAGGATACATGCTTTTCGCGCAGTTATAAGAGAAAAAGTTTTGACGCGTATCACGTGGATACTTGTAAAACCGATGTGTTCAGATATAGCTCGTTTTGGTATAAAACAGCTTGTTTCGTTGTTTTAAGCACGAATACATGCTTTTCGCGCAGTTATAGAATGAAAAGTTTTGACGCTTATTAGAGGGACCCTTGTAAAACCGATGTGTTCAGATTTAGCACATCTCGGTCTAAAACAGCTTGTTTCGTTGTTTTAAGCACGAATACATGCTTTTCGCGCAGTTATAAGAGAAAACTTTTGACGCGTATCAGAGGAGAACTTGTAAAACCGATGTGTTGTGATTAAGCTCGTTTCGGTATAAAACAGCTTGTTTCGTTGTATAAAGCAAGAATACATGCTTTTCGCGCGGTTATAAGAAAAAACGTTTTGACGCCTATTAGGGAGACGTAAGACCGATGTGTTGTGATTTAGCTCGTTTCGGTCTAAATCAGCTTGTTTCGTTGTATTAAGCACGAATACATGCTTTTCGCGCAGTTATAAGAGAAAAAGTTTTGACGCGTATCAGAGGAAAACTTGTAAAACCGATGTGTTGTGATTTACCTCGTTTCGGTCTAAAACAGCTTGTTTCGTTGGATTAAGCACGAATACATGCTTTTCGCGCAGTTATAAGAGAAAAAGTTTTGACGCGTATCACGTGGATACTTGTAAAACCGATGTGTTGTGATTTAGCTCGTTTCGGTCTAAAACCGCTTGTTTCGATGTTTTAAGCACAAATACATGAATTTCGCGCAGTTATAGAAGAAAACGTTTTGACGCGTATTAGGGAGACTTGTAAAACCGATGTGTTGTGATTTAGCTCGTTTCGGTCTAAAACAGCTTGTTTCGTTGTATTCAGCACGAATACATGCTTTTAGCGCAGTTATAAGAGGAAACGTTTTGACGCTTATCAGAGGAACACTCGTAAAACCAATGTGTTGTGATTTAGGTCGTTTCGGTCTAAAACAGCTTGTTTCGTTGGATTAATCAAGAATACATGCTTTTCGCGCAGTTATAAGAGAAAATGTTTTGACGCGTATTAGACTTGTAAAACCGATGTGTTGTGATTTAGCTCGTTTCTGTCTAAAACAGCTTGTTTCGTTGTATTAGGCACGAATACATGCTTTTTGCGCAGTTATAAGAGAAAACGTTTTGACGCGTATCACAAGCACACTTGTAAAACCGTTATGTTCAGATCTAGCTCGTTTTGGTCTAAAACAACTTGTTTCGTTGTTTTAAGCACGAATACATGCTTTTCGCGCAGTTATAGGAGAAAAAGTTTTGACGCGTATCAGAGGGACCCTTGTAAAACCGATGTGTTCAGATTTAGCTAATCTCGGTCTAAAACAGCTTGTTTCGTTGTTTTAAGCACGAATACATGCTTTTCGCGCAGTTACAAGAGAAAAAGTTTTGACGCGTATCAGAGGAACACTTGTAAAACCTATGTGCTGTGATTTAGCTCGTTTCGGACTAAAACAGCTTGTTTCCTAGTATTAAGCACGAATACATGCTTTTCGCGCAGTTATAAGAGAAAAAGTTTTGACGCGTGTCACAAGGACACTTGTAAAACCGATGTGTTCAGATTTAGCTCGTTTCGGTCTAAAACAGCTTGTTGCGTTGGATTAATCACGAATACATGCTTTTCGCGCAGTTATAGAAGAAAAAGATTTGACGCTTATTAGAGGGACCCTTGTAAAACCGATGTGTTCAGATTTAGCTAATCTCGGTCTAAAACAGCTTGTTTCGTTGTTTTAAGCACGAATACATGCTTTTCGCGCAGTTACAAGAGAAAAAGTTTTGACGCGTATCAGAGGAACACTTGTAAAACCTATGTGCTGTGATTTAGCTCGTTTCGGACTAAAACAGCTTGTTTCCTAGTATTAAGCACGAATACATGCTTTTCGCGCAGTTATAAGAGAAAAAGTTTTGACGCGTGTCACAAGGACACTTGTAAAACCGATGTGTTCAGATTTAGCTCGTTTCGGTCTAAAACAGCTTGTTGCGTTGGATTAAGCAAGGATACATGCTTTTCGCGCAGTTATAAGAGAAAAAGTTTTGACGCGTATCACGTGGGTACTTGTAAAACCGATGTGTTCAGATATAGCTCGTTTTGGTATAAAACAGCTTGTTTCGTTGTTTTAAGCACGAATACATGCTTTTCGCGCAGTTATAGAAGGAAAAGTTTTGACGCTTATTATAGGAACACTCGTAAAACCAATGTGTTGTGATTTAGCTCGTTTCGGTATAAAACAGCTTGTTTCGTTGAATTAATCACGAATACATGCTTTTCGCGCAGTTATAGAAGAAAAAGTTTTGACGCTTATTAGAGGGACCCTTTGTAAAACCGATGTGTTCAGATTTAGCTCATCTCGGTCTAAAACAGCTTGTTTCGTTGTTTTAAGCACGAATACATGCTTTTCGCGCAGTTACAAAAGAAAAAGTTTTGACGCGTATCAGAGGAACACTTGTAAAACCGATGTGCTGTGATTTAGCTCGTTTCGGACTAAAACAGCTTGTTTCGTTGTATTAAGCAAGAATACATGCTTTTCGCGCAGTTATAAGAGAAAAAGTTTTGACGCGTATTAGAGAGACTTGTAAAACCGATGTGTTGTGATTTAGCTCGTTTCTGTCTAAAACAGCTTGTTTTGTTGTATTAAGCACGAATACATGCTTTTTGCGCAGTTATAAGAGAAAACGTTTTGACGCGTATCACAAGCACACTTGTAAAACCGATATGTTCAGATCTAGCTCGTTTTGGTCTAAAACAACTTGTTTCGTTGTTTTAAGCACGAATACATGCTTTTCGCGCAGTTATAGGAGAAAAAGTTTTGACGCGTATCAGAGGAAAACTTGTAAAACTGATGTGTTGTGATTTAGCTCGTTTCGGTCTAAAACAGCTTGTTTCGTTGAATTAATCACGAATACATGCTTTTCGCGCAGTTATAGAAGAAAAAGTTTTGACGCTTATTAGAGGGACTCTTGTAAAACCGATGTGTTCAGATTTAGCTCATCTCGGTCTAAAACAGCTTGTTTCGTTGTTTTAGGCACGAATACATGCTTTTCGCGCAGTTACAAGAGAAAAAGTTTTGACGCGTATCAGAGGAACACTTGTAAAACCGATGTGTTGTGATTTAGCTCGTTTCGGTCTAAAACAGCTTGTTTCGTTGTATTAAGCACGAATACATGCTTTTCGCGCAGTTATAAGAGAAAAAGTTTTGACGCGCTTCACAAGGACACTTGTAAAACCGATGTGTTCAGATTTAGCTCGTTTCGGTCTAAAACAGCTTGTTTCGTTGGATTAAGCAAGAATACATGCTTTTCGCGCAGTTATAAGAGAAAAAGTTTTGACGCGTATCACGTGGATACTTGTAAAACCGATGTGTTGTGATTTAGCCCGTTTCGGTCTAAAACCGCTTGTTTCGATGTTTCAAGCACGAATACATGCTTTTCGCGCAGTTATAGAAGAAAGCGTTTTGACGCGTATTAGGGAGACTTGTAAAACCGATGTGTTGTGATTTAGCTCGTTTCTGTCTAAAACAGCTTGTTTCGTTGTATTAAGCACGAATACATGCTTTTCGCGCAGTTATAAGAGAAAAAGTTTTGACGCGTATCAGAGGAAAACTTGTAAAACTGATGTGTTGTGATTTAGCTCGTTTCGGTCTAAAACAGCTTGTTTCGTTGTATTAAGCACGAATACATGCTTTTCGCGCAGTTATAAGAGAAAAAGTTTTGACGCTTATTAGAGGAACACTCGTAAAACCAATGTGTTGTGATTTAACTCGTTTCGGTCTAAGACAGCTTGTTTCGTTGAATTAATCACGAATACATGCTTTTCGCGCAGTTATAGAAGAAAAAGTTTTGACGCTTATTAGAGGGACCCTTGTAAAACCGATGTGTTCAGATTTAGCACATCTCGGTCTAAAACAGCTTGTTTCGTTGTTTTAAGCACGAATACATGCTTTTCGCGCAGTTATAAGAGAAAACTTTTGACGCGTATCAGAGGAGAACTTGTAAAACCGATGTGTTGTGATTAAGCTCGTTTCGGTATAAAACAGCTTGTTTCGTTGTATAAAGCAAGAATACATGCTTTTCGCGCGGTTATAAGAAAAAACGTTTTGACGCCTATTAGGGAGACGTAAAACCGATGTGTTGTGATTTAGCTCGTTTCGGTCTAAATCAGCTTGTTTCGTTGTATTAAGCACGAATACATGCTTTTCGCGCAGTTATAAGAGAAAAAGTTTTGACGCGTATCAGAGGAAAACTTGTAAAACCGATGTGTTGTGATTTACCTCGTTTCGGTCTAAAACAGCTTGTTTCGTTGGATTAAGCACGAATACATGCTTTTCGCGCAGTTATAAGAGAAAAAGTTTTGACGCGTATCACGTGGATACTTGTAAAACCGATGTGTTGTGATTTAGCTCGTTTCGGTCTAAAACCGCTTGTTTCGATGTTTTAAGCACAAATACATGCATTTCGCGCAGTTATAGAAGAAAACGTTTTGACGCGTATTAGGGAGACTTGTAAAACCGATGTGTTGTGATTTAGCTCGTTTCGGTCTAAAACAGCTTGTTTCGTTGTATTCAGCACGAATACATGCTTTTAGCGCAGTTATAAGAGGAAACGTTTTGACGCTTATCAGAGGAACACTCGTAAAACCAATGTGTTGTGATTTAGCTCGTTTCGGTCTAAAACAGCTTGTTTCGTTGGATTAATCAAGAATACATGCTTTTCGCGCAGTTATAAGAGAAAATGTTTTGACGCGTATTAGACTTGTAAAACCGATGTGTTGTGATTTAGCTCGTTTCTGTCTAAAACAGCTTGTTTCGTTGTATTAGGCACGAATACATGCTTTTTGCGCAGTTATAAGAGAAAACGTTTTGACGCGTATCACAAGCACACTTGTAAAACCGTTATGTTCAGATCTAGCTCGTTTTGGTCTAAAACAACTTGTTTCGTTGTTTTAAGCACGAATACATGCTTTTCGCGCAGTTATAGGAGAAAAAGTTTTGACGCGTATCAGAGGAACACTCGTAAAACCAATGTGTTGTGATTTAGCTCGTTTCGGTCTAAAACAGCTTGTTTCGTTGAATTAATCACGAATACATGCTTTTCGCGCAGTTATAGAAGAAAAAGATTTGACGCTTATTAGAGAGACCCTTGTAAAACCGATGTGTTCAGATTTAGCTAATCTCGGTCTAAAACAGCTTGTTTCGTTGTTTTAAGCACGAATACATGCTTTTCGCGCAGTTACAAGAGAAAAAGTTTTGACGCGTATCAGAGGAACACTTGTAAAACCTATGTGCTGTGATTTAGCTCGTTTCGGACTAAAACAGCTTGTTTCCTAGTATTAAGCACGAATACATGCTTTTCGCGCAGTTATAAGAGAAAAAGTTTTTACGCGTGTCACAAGGACACTTGTAAAACCGATGTGTTCAGATTTAGCTCGTTTCGGTCTAAAACGGCTTGTTGCGTTGGATTAAGCAAGGATACATGCTTTTCGCGCAGTTATAAGAGAAAAAGTTTTGACGCGTATCACGTGGGTACTTGTAAAACCGATGTGTTCAGATATAGCTCGTTTTGGTATAAAACAGCTTGTTTCGTTGTTTTAAGCACGAATACATGCTTTTCGCGCAGTTATAGAAGGAAAAGTTTTGACGCTTATTAGAGGAACACTCGTAAAACTAATGTGTTGTGATTTAGCTCGTTTCGGTCTAAAACAGCTTGTTTCGTTGAATTAATCACGAACACATGCTTTTCGCGCAGTTATAGAAGAAAAAGTTTTGACGCTTATTAGAGGGACCCTTTGTAAAACCGATGTGTTCAGATTTAGCTCATCTCGGTCTAAAACAGCTTGTTTCGTTGTTTTAAGCACGAATACATGCTTTTCGCGCAGTTACAAAAGAAAAAGTTTTGACGCGTATCAGAGGAACACTTGTAAAACCGATGTGCTGTGATTTAGCTCGTTTCGGACTAAAACAGCTTGTTTCGTTGTATTAAGCAAGAATACATGCTTTTCGCGCAGTTATAAGAGAAAAAGTTTTGACGCGTATTATAGAGACTTGTAAAACCGATGTGTTGTGATTTAGCTCGTTTCTGTCTAAAACAGCTTGTTTTGTTGTATTAAGCACGAATACATGCTTTTTGCGCAGTTATAAGAGAAAACGTTTTGACGCGTATCACAAGCACACTTGTAAAACCGATATGTTCAGATCTAGCTCGTTTTGGTCTAAAACAACTTGTTTCGTTGTTTTAAGCACGAATACATGCTTTTCGCGCAGTTATAAGAGAAAAAGTTTTGACGCGTATCAGAGGAAAACTTGTAAAACTAATGTGTTGTGATTTAGCTCGTTTCGGTCTAAAACAGCTTGTTTCGTTGAATTAATCACGAATACATGCTTTTCGCGCAGTTATAGAAGAAAAAGTTTTGACGCTTATTAGAGGGACCCTTGTAAAACCGATGTGTTCAGATTTAGCTCATCTCGGTCTAAAACAGCTTGTTTCGTTGTTTTAGGCACGAATACATGCTTTTCGCGCAGTTACAAGAGAAAAAGTTTTGACGCGTATCAGAGGAACACTTGTAAAACCTATGTGCTGTGATTTAGCTCGTTTCGGACTAAAACAGCTTGTTTCCTAGTATTAAACACGAATACATGCTTTTCGCGCAGTTATAAGAGAAAAAGTTTTGACGCGTATCAGAGGAACACTCGTAAAACCAATGTGTTGTGATTTAGCTCGTTTCGGTCTAAAACAACTTGTTTCGTTGAATTCATCACGAATACATGCTTTTCGCGCAGTTATAGAAGAAAAAGTTTTGACGCTTATTAGAGGGAAACTTGTAAAACCGATGTGTTCAGATTAAGCTCATCTCGGTCTAGAACAGCTTGTTTCGTTGTTTTAGGCACCAATACATGCTTTTCGCGCAGTTATAAGAGAAAAAGTTTTGACGCGTATCAGAGGAACACTTGTAAAACCGATGTGTTGTGATTTAGCTCGTTTCGGTCTAAAACAGCTTGTTGCGTTGTATTAAGCACGAATACATGCTTTTCGCGCAGTTATAAGAGAAAAAGTTTTGACGCGCTTCACAAGGACACTTGTAAAACCGATGTGTTCAGATTTAGCTCGTTTCGGTCTAAAACAGCTTGTTTCGTTGGATTAAGCAAGAATACATGCTTTTCGCGCAGTTATAAGAGAAAAAGTTTTGACGCGTATCACGTGGATACTTGTAAAACCGATGTGTTGTGATTTAGCTCGTTTCGGTCTAAAACCGCTTGTTTCGATGTTTTAAGCACGAATACATGCTTTTCGCGCAGTTATAGAAGGAAAAGTTTTGACGCTTATTAGAGGAACACTCGTAAAACCAATGTGTTGTGATTTAGCTCGTTTCGGTCTAAAACAGCTTGTTTCGTTGAATTAATCACGAACACATGCTTTTCGCGCAGTTATAGAAGAAAAAGTTTTGACGCTTATTAGAGGGACCCTTTGTAAAACCGATGTGCTCAGATTTAGCTCATCTCGGTCTAAAACAGCTTGTTTCGTTGTTTTAAGCACGAATACATGCTTTTCGCGCAGTTACAAAAGAAAAAGTTTTGACGCGTATCAGAGGAACACTTGTAAAACCGATGTGCTGTGATTTAGCTCGTTTCGGACTAAAACAGCTTGTTTCGTTGTATTAAGCAAGAATACATGCTTTTCGCGCAGTTATAAGAGAAAAAGTTTTGACGCGTATTAGAGAGACTTGTAAAACCGATGTGTTGTGATTTAGCTCGTTTCTGTCTAAAACAGCTTGTTTTGTTGTATTAAGCACGAATACATGCTTTTTGCGCAGTTATAAGAGAAAACGTTTTGACGCGTATCACAAGCACACTTGTAAAACCGATATGTTCAGATCTAGCTCGTTTTGGTCTAAAACAACTTGTTTCGTTGTTTTAAGCACGAATACATGCTTTTCGCGCAGTTATAAGAGAAAAAGTTTTGACGCGTATCAGAGGAAAACTTGTAAAACTAATGTGTTGTGATTTAGCTCGTTTCGGTCTAAAACAGCTTGTTTCGTTGAATTAATCACGAATACATGCTTTTCGCGCAGTTATAGAAGAAAAAGTTTTGACGCTTATTAGAGGGACCCTTGTAAAACCGATGTGTTCAGATTTAGCTCATCTCGGTCTAAAACAGCTTGTTTCGTTGTTTTAGGCACGAATACATGCTTTTCGCGCAGTTACAAGAGAAAAAGTTTTGACGCGTATCAGAGGAACACTTGTAAAACCTATGTGCTGTGATTTAGCTCGTTTCGGACTAAAACAGCTTGTTTCCTAGTATTAAACACGAATACATGCTTTTCGCGCAGTTATAAGAGAAAAAGTTTTGACGCGTATCACGTGGGTACTTGTAAAACCGATGTGTTCAGATATAGCTCGTTTTGGTATAAAACAGCTTGTTTCGTTGTTTTAAGCACGAATACATGCTTTTCGCGCAGTTATAGAAGGAAAAGTTTTGACGCTTATTAGAGGAACACTCGTAAAACCAATGTGTTGTGATTTAGCTCGTTTCGGTCTAAAACAGCTTGTTTCGTTGAATTAATCACGAACACATGCTTTTCGCGCAGTTATAGAAGAAAAAGTTTTGACGCTTATTAGAGGGACCCTTTGTAAAACCGATGTGTTCAGATTTAGCTCATCTCGGTCTAAAACAGCTTGTTTCGTTGTTTTAAGCACGAATACATGCTTTTCGCGCAGTTACAAAAGAAAAAGTTTTGACGCGTATCAGAGGAACACTTGTAAAACCGATGTGCTGTGATTTAGCTCGTTTCGGACTAAAACAGCTTGTTTCGTTGTATTAAGCAAGAATACATGCTTTTCGCGCAGTTATAAGAGAAAAAGTTTTGACGCGTATTAGAGAGACTTGTAAAACCGATGTGTTGTGATTTAGCTCGTTTCTGTCTAAAACAGCTTGTTTTGTTGTATTAAGCACGAATACATGCTTTTTGCGCAGTTATAAGAGAAAACGTTTTGACGCGTATCACAAGCACACTTGTAAAACCGATATGTTCAGATCTAGCTCGTTTTGGTCTAAAACAACTTGTTTCGTTGTTTTAAGCACGAATACATGCTTTTCGCGCAGTTATAAGAGAAAAAGTTTTGACGCGTATCAGAGGAAAACTTGTAAAACTAATGTGTTGTGATTTAGCTCGTTTCGGTCTAAAACAGCTTGTTTCGTTGAATTAATCACGAATACATGCTTTTCGCGCAGTTATAGAAGAAAAAGTTTTGACGCTTATTAGAGGGACCCTTGTAAAACCGATGTGTTCAGATTTAGCTCATCTCGGTCTAAAACAGCTTGTTTCGTTGTTTTAGGCACGAATACATGCTTTTCGCGCAGTTACAAGAGAAAAAGTTTTGACGCGTATCAGAGGAACACTTGTAAAACCTATGTGCTGTGATTTAGCTCGTTTCGGACTAAAACAGCTTGTTTCCTAGTATTAAACACGAATACATGCTTTTCGCGCAGTTATAAGAGAAAAAGTTTTGACGCGTATCAGAGGAACACTCGTAAAACCAATGTGTTGTGATTTAGCTCGTTTCGGTCTAAAACAACTTGTTTCGTTGAATTCATCACGAATACATGCTTTTCGCGCAGTTATAGAAGAAAAAGTTTTGACGCTTATTAGAGGGAAACTTGTAAAACCGATGTGTTCAGATTAAGCTCATCTCGGTCTAGAACAGCTTGTTTCGTTGTTTTAGGCACCAATACATGCTTTTCGCGCAGTTATAAGAGAAAAAGTTTTGACGCGTATCAGAGGAACACTTGTAAAACCGATGTGTTGTGATTTAGCTCGTTTCGGTCTAAAACAGCTTGTTGCGTTGTATTAAGCACGAATACATGCTTTTCGCGCAGTTATAAGAGAAAAAGTTTTGACGCGCTTCACAAGGACACTTGTAAAACCGATGTGTTCAGATTTAGCTCGTTTCGGTCTAAAACAGCTTGTTTCGTTGGATTAAGCAAGAATACATGCTTTTCGCGCAGTTATAAGAGAAAAAGTTTTGACGCGTATCACGTGGATACTTGTAAAACCGATGTGTTGTGATTTAGCTCGTTTCGGTCTAAAACCGCTTGTTTCGATGTTTTAAGCACGAATACATGCTTTTCGCGCAGTTATAGAAGAAAACGTTTTGACGCGTATTAGGGAGACTTGTAAAACCGATGTGTTGTGATTTAGCTCGTTTCTGTCTAAAACAGCTTGTTTCGTTGTATTAAGCACGAATACATGCTTTTCGCGCAGTTATAAGAGAAAAAGTTTTGACGCGTATCAGAGGAACACTCGTAAAACCAATGTGTTGTGATTTAGCTCGTTTCGGTCTAAAACAGCTTGTTTCGTTGAATTCATCACGAATACATGCTTTTCGCGCAGTTACAGAAGAAAAAGTTTTGACGCGTATCAGAGGAACACTTGTAAAACCGATTTGTTGTGATTTAGCTCGTTTCGGTCTAAAACAGCTTGTTTCGTTGTTTTAAGCACGAATACTTGCTTTTCGCGCAGTTATAAGAGAAAAAGTTTTGACGCGTATCAGAGGAAAACTTGTAAAACTGATGTGTTGTGATTTAGCTCGTTTCTGTCTAAAACAGCTTGTTTCGTTGTATTAAGCACGAATACATGCTTTTCGCGCAGTTATAAGAGAAAAAGTTTTGACGCGTATCAGAGGAACACTCGTAAAACCAATGTGTTGTGATTTAGCTCGTTTCGGTCTAAAACAGCTTGTTTCGTTGAATTAATCACGAATACATGCTTTTCGCGCAGTTATAGAAGAAAAAGTTTTGACGCTTATTAGAGGGACCCTTGTAAAACCGATGTGTTCAGATTTAGCTCATCTCGGTCCAAAACAGCTTGTTTCGTTGTTTTAAGCACGAATACATGCTTTTCGCGCAGTTACAAGAGAAAAAGTTTTGACGCGTATCAGAGGAACACTTGTAAAACCTATGTGCTGTGATTTAGCTCGTTTCGGACTAAAACAGCTTGTTTCCTAGTATTAAACACGAATACATGCTTTTCGCGCAGTTATAAGAGAAAAAGTTTTGACGCGTATCAGAGGAACACTCGTAAAACCAATGTGTTGTGGTTTAGCTCGTTTCGGTCTAAAACAGCTTGTTTCGTTGAATTAATCACGAATACATGCTTTTCGCGCAGTTATAGAAGAAAAAGTTTTGACGCTTATTAGAGGGACCCTTGTAAAACCGATGTGTTCAGATTTAGCTCATCTCGGTCTAAAACAGCTTGTTTCGTTGTTTTAAGCACGAATACATGCTTTTCGCGCAGTTACAAGAGAAAAAGTTTTGACGCGTATCAGAGGAACACTTGTAAAACCTATGTGCTGTGATTTAGCTCGTTTCGGACTAAAACAGCTTGTTTCCTAGTATTAAACACGAATACATGCTTTTCGCGCAGTTATAAGAGAAAAAGTTTTGACGCGTATCAGAGGAACACTCGTAAAACCAATGTGTTGTGATTTAGCTCGTTTCGGTCTAGAACAACTTGTTTCGTTGAATTCATCACGAATACATGCTTTTCGCGCAGTTATAGAAGAAAAAGTTTTGACGCTTATTAGAGGGAAACTTGTAAAACCGATGTGTTCAGATTAAGTTCATCTCGGTCTAGAACAGCTTGTTTCGTTGTTTTAGGCACCAATACATGCTTTTCGCGCAGTTATAAGAGAAAAAGTTTTGACGCGTATCAGAGGAACACTTGTAAAACCGATGTGTTGTGATTTATCTCGTTTCGGTCTAAAACAGCTTGTTTCGTTGTATTAAGCACGAATACATGCTTTTCGCGCAGTTATAAGAGAAAAAGTTTTGACGCGCTTCACAAGGACACTTGTAAAACCGATGTGTTCAGATTTAGCTCGTTTCGGTCTAAAACAGCTTGTTTCGTTGGATTAAGCAAGAATACATGCTTTTCGCGCAGTTATAAGAGAAAAAGTTTTGACGCGTATCACGTGGATACTTGTAAAACCGATGTGTTGTGATTTAGCTCGTTTCGGTCTAAAACCGCTTGTTTCGATGTTTTAAGCACGAATACATGCTTTTCGCGCAGTTATAGAAGAAAACGTTTTGACGCGTATTAGGGAGACTTGTAAAATCGATGTGTTGTGATTTAGCTCGTTTCTGTCTAAAACAGCTTGTTTCATTGTATTAGGCACGAATACATGCTTTTCGCGCAGTTATAAGAGAAAAAGTTTTGACGCGTATCAGAGGAACACTCGTAAAACCAATGTGTTGTGATTTAGCTCGTTTCGGTCTAAAACAGCTTGTTTCGTTGAATTCATCACGAATACATGCTTTTCGCGCAGTTATAGAAGAAAAAGTTTTGACGCGTATCAGAGGAACACTTGTAAAACCGATGTGTTGTGATTTAGCTCGTTTCGGACTAAAACAACTTGTTTCGTTGTTTTAAGCACGAATAGATGCTTTTCGCGCAGTTATAGAAGAAAAAGTTTTGACGCTTATTAGAGGGACCCTTGTAAAACCGATGTGTTCAGATTTAGCTCATCTCGGTCTAAAACAGCTTGTTTCGTTGTTTTAAGCACGAATACATGCTTTTCGCGCAGTTACAAGAGAAAAAGTTTTGACGCGTATCAGACGAACACTTGTAAAACCGATGTGCTGTGATTTAGCTCGTTTCGGACTAAAACAGCTTGTTTCGTTGTATTAAGCACGAATACATGCTTTTCGCGCAGTTATAAGAGAAAAAGTTTTGACGCGTATCACGTGGATACTTGTAAAACCGATGTGTTGTGATTTAGCTCGTTTCGGTCTAAAACCGCTTGTTTCGATGTTTTAAGCACGAATACATGCTTTTCGCGCAGTTATAGAAGAAAACGTTTTGACGCGTATTAGGGAGACTTGTAAAACCGATGTGTTGTGATTTAGCTCGTTTCGGTCTAAAACAGTTTGTTTCGTTGTATTAAGCACGAATACATGCTTTTAGCGCAGTTATAGGAGGAAACGTTTTGACGCTTATCAGAGGAACACTCGTAAAACCAATGTGTTGCTATTTAGCTCTTTTCGGTCTAAAACAGCTTGTTTCGTTGGATTAATCACGAATACATGCTTTTCGCGCAGTTATAAGAGAAAAAGATTTTGACGCGTATTAGAGAGACTTGTAAAACCGATGTGTTGTGATTTAGCTCGTTTCTGTCTAAAACAGCTTGTTTCGTTGTATTAAGCACGAATACATGCTTTTTGCGCAGTTATAAGAGAAAAAGTTTTGACGCGTATCAGAGGAACACTCGTAAAACCAATGTGTTGTGATTTAGCTCGTTTCGGTCTAAAACAGCTTGTTTCGTTGTTTTAAGCACGAATACATGCTTTTCGCGCAGTTATAAGAGAAAAAGTTTTGACGCGTATCAGAGGAAAACTTGTAAAACTGATGTGTTGTGATTTAGCTCGTTTCGGTCTAAAACAGCTTGTTTCGTTGTATTAAGCACGAATACATGCTTTTCGCGCAGTTATAAGAGAAAAAGTTTTGACGCGTATCAGAGGAACACTCGTAAAACCAATGTGTTGTGATTTAGCTCGTTTCGGTCTAAAACAGCTTGTTTCGTTGAATTAATCACGAATACATGCTTTTCGCGCAGTTATAGAAGAAAAAGTTTTGACGCTTATTAGAGGGCCCCTTGTAAAACCGATGTGTTCAGATTTAGCTCATCTCGGTCTAAAACAGCTTGTTTCGTTGTTTTAAGCACGAATACATGCTTTTCGCGCAGTTACAAGAGAAAAAGTTTTGACGCGTATCAGAGGAACACTTGTAAAACCGATGTGCTGTGATTTAGCTCGTTTCGGACTAAAACAGCTTGTTTCCTAGTATTAAGCACGAATCCATGCTTTTCGCGCAGTTATAAGAGAAAAAGTTTTGACGCGTATCAGAGGAACATTCGTAAAACCAATGTGTTGTGATTTAGCTCGTTTCGGTCTAAAACAGCTTGTTTCGTTGAATTCATCACGAATACATGCTTTTCGCGCAGTTATAGAAGAAAACGTTTTGACGCTTATTAGAGGGACACTTGTAAAACCGATGTGTTCAGATTAAGCTCATCTCGGTCTAGAACAGCTTGTTTCGTTGTTTTAAGCACCAATACATGCTTTTCGCGCAGTTATAAGAGAAAAAGTTTTGACGCGTATCAGAGGAACACTTGTAAAACCGATGTGCTGTGATTTAGCTCGTTTCGGTCTAAAACAGCTTGTTTCGTTGTATTAAGCACGAATACATGCTTTTCGCGCAGTTATAAGAGAAAAAGTTTTGACGCGTGTCACAAGGACACTTGTAAAACCGATGTGTTCAGATTTAGCTCGTTTCGATCTAAAACAGCTTGTTTCGTTGGATTAAGCAAGAATACCTGCTTTTCGCGCAGTTATAAGAGAAAAAGTTTTGACGCGTGTCACAAGGACACTTGTAAAACCGATGTGTTCAGATTTAGCTCGTTTCGGTCTAAAACCGCTTGTTTCGATGTTTTAAGCAAGAATACATGCTTTCCGCGCAGTTATAGAAGAAAACGTTTTGACGCGTATTAGGGAGACTTGTAAAACCGATGTGTTGTGATTTAGCTCGTTTCTGTCTAAAACAGCTTGTTTCGTTGTATTAAGCACGAATACATGCTTTTTGCGCAGTTATAGGAGAAAATGTTTTGACGCGTATCACATGCACACTTGTAAAACCGATATGTTCAGATCTAGCTCCTTTTGGTCTAAAACAGCTTGTTTCGCTGTATTAAGCACGAATACATGCTTTTCGCGCAGTTATAAGAGAAAAAGTTTTGACGCGTATCAGAGGAAAACTTGTAAAACTGATGTGTTGTGATTTAGCTCGTTTCTGTCTAAAACAGCTTGTTTCGTTGTATTAAGCACGAATACGTGCTTTTTGCGCAGTTATAAGAGAAAACGTTTTGACGCGTATCACATGCACACTTGTAAAACCGATATGTTCAGATCTAGCTCGTTTTGGTCTAAAACAGCTTGTTTCGTTGTATTAAGCACGAATACATGCTTTTCGCGCAGTTATAAGAGAAAAAGTTTTGACGCGTGTCACAAGGACACTTGTAAAACCGATGTGTTCAGATATAGCTCGTTTTGGTATAAAACAGCTTGTTTCGTTGTTTTAAGCACGAATACATGCTTTTCGCGCAGTTATAGAAGGAAAAGTTTTGACCCGTATTAGAGGAACACTCGTAAAACCAATGTGTTGTGATTTAGCTCGTTTCGGTCTAAAACAGCTTGTTTCGTTGAATTAATCATGAATACATGCTTTTCGCGCAGTTATAGAAGAAAAAGTTTTGACGCCTATTAGAGGGACCCTTGTAAAATCGATGTGTTCAGATTTAGCTCATCTCGGTCTAAAACAGCTTGTTTCGTTGTTTTAAGCACGAATACATGCTTTTCGCGCAGTTACAAGAGAAAAAGTTTTGACGCGTATCAGAGGAACACTTGTAAAACCGATGTGCTGTGATTTAGCTCGTTTCGGACTAAAACAGCTTGTTTCGTTGTATTAAGCACGAATACATGCTTTTCGCGCAGTTATAAGAGAAAACGTTTTGACGCGTATTAGGGAGACTTGTAAAACCGATGTGTTGTGATTTTAGCTCGTTTCGGTCTAAAACAGCTTGTTTCGTTGTATTAAGCACGAATACATGCTTTTAGCGCAGTTATAGGAGGAAACGTTTTGACGCTTATCAGAGGAACACTCGTAAAACCAATGTGTTGTGATTTAGCTCGTTTCGGTCTAAAACAGCTTGTTTCGTTGGATTAATCACGAATACATGCTTTTCGCGCAGTTATAAAAGAAAAAGTTTTGACGCGTATTAGAGAGACTTGTAAAACCGATGTGTTGTGATTTAGCTCGTTTCTGTCTAAAACAGCTTGTTTTGTTGTATTAAGCACGAATACATGCTTTTTGCGCAGTTATAAGAGAAAACGTTTTGACGCGTATCACAAGCACACTTGTAAAACCGATATGTTCAGATCTAGCTCGTTTTGGTCTAAAACAACTTGTTTCGTTGTTTTAAGCACGAATACATGCTTTTCGCGCAGTTATAAGAGAAAAAGTTTTGACGCGTATCAGAGGAAAACTTGTAAAACTGATGTGTTGTGATTTAGCTCGTTTCTGTCTAAAACAGCTTGTTTCGTTGTATTAAGCACGAATACATGCTTTTTGCGCAGTTATAGGAGAAAATGTTTTGACGCGTATCACATGCACACTTGTAAAACCGATATGTTCAGATCTAGCTCGTTTTGGTCTAAAACAGCTTGTTTCGCTGTATTAAGCACGAATACATGCTTTTCGCGCAGTTATAAGAGAAAAAGTTTTGACGCGCATCAGAGGAAAACTTGTAAAACTGATGTGTTGTGATTTAGCTCGTTTCTGTCTAAAACAGCTTGTTTCGTTGTATTAAGCACGAATACGTGCTTTTTGCGCAGTTATAAGAGAAAACGTTTTGACGCGTATCACGTGGATACTTGTAAAACCGATGTGTTCAGATATAGCTCGTTTTGGTATAAAACAGCTTGTTTCGTTGTTTTAAGCACGAATACATGCTTTTCGCGCAGTTATAGAAGGAAAAGTTTTGACGCGTATTAGAGACTTGTAAAACCGATGTGTTGTGATTTAGCTCGTTTCGGTCTAAAACAGCTTGTTTCGTTGGATTCATCACGAATACATGCTTTTCGCGCAGTTATAAGAGAAAACGTTTTGACGCGTATCACATGCACACTTGTAAAACCGATATGTTCAGATCTAGCTCGTTTTGGTCTAAAACAGCTTGTTTCGTTGTATTAAGCACGAATACATGCTTTTCGCGCAGTTATAAGAGAAAAAGTTTTGACGCGTGTCACAAGGACACTTGTAAAACCGATGTGTTCAGATATAGCTCGTTTTGGTATAAAACAGCTTGTTTCGTTGTTTTAAGCACGAATACATGCTTTTCGCGCAGTTATAGGAGGAAACGTTTTGACGCTTATCAGAGGAACACTCGTAAAACCAATGTGTTGTGATTTAGCTCGTTTCGGTCTAAAAGAGCTTGTTTCGTTGGATTAATTACGAATACATGCTTTTCGCGCAGTTATAAAAGAAAAAGTTTTGACGCGTATTAGAGAGACTTGTAAAACCGATGTGTTGTGATTTAGCTCGTTTCTGTCTAAAACAGCTTGTTTTGTTGTATTAAGCACGAATACATGCTTTTTGCGCAGTTATAAGAGAAAACGTTTTGACGCGTATCACAAGCACACTTGTAAAACCGATATGTTCAGATCTAGCTCGTTTTGGTCTAAAACAACTTGTTAAGTTGTTTTAAGCACGAATACATGCTTTTCGCGCAGTTATAAGAGAAAAAGTTTTGACGCGTATCAGAGGAAAACTTGTAAAACTGATGTGTTGTGATTTAGCTCGTTTCTGTCTAAAACAGCTTGTTTCGTTGTATTAAGCACGAATACATGCTTTTTGCGCAGTTATAGGAGAAAATGTTTTGACGCGTATCACATGCACACTTGTAAAACCGATATGTTCAGATCTAGCTCGTTTTGGTCTAAAACAGCTTGTTTCGCTGTATTAAGCACGAATACATGCTTTTCGCGCAGTTATAAGAGAAAAAGTTTTGACGCGTATCAGAGGAAAACTTGTAAAACTGATGTGTTGTGATTTAGCTCGTTTCTGTCTAAAACAGCTTGTTTCGTTGTATTAAGCACGAATACGTGCTTTTTGCGCAGTTATAAGAGAAAACGTTTTGACGCGTATCAGAGGAAAACGTGTAAAACTGATGTGTTGTGATTTAGCTCGTTTCGGTCTAAAACAGCTTGTTTCGTTGTATTAAGCACGAATACATGCTTTTCGCGCAGTTATAAGAGAAAAAGTTTTGACGCGTATCAGAGGAACACTCGTAAAACCAATGTGTTGTGATTTAGCTCGTTTCGGTCTAAAACAGCTTGTTTCGTTGAATTAATCACGAATACATGCTTTTCGCGCAGTTATAGAAGAAAAAGTTTTGACGCTTATTAGAGGGACCCTTGTAAAACCGATGTGTTCAGATATAGCTCATTTTGGTATAAAACAGCTTGTTTCGTTGTTTTAAGCACGAATACATGCTTTTCGCGCAGTTATAGAAGGAAAAGTTTTGACGCGTATTAGAGACTTGTAAAACCGATGTGTTGTGATTTAGCTCGTTTCGGTCTAAAACAGCTTGTTTCGTTGGATTCATCACGAATACATGCTTTTCGCGCAGTTATAGAAGAAAAAGTTTTGACGCTTATTAGAGGGACCCTTGTAAAACCGATGTGTTCAGATTTAGCTCATCTCGGTCTAAAACAGCTTGTTTCGTTGGAATAAACACGAATACATGCTTTTCGCGCAGTTATAAGAGAAAAAGTTTCGACGCGTGTCACAAGGACACTTGTAAAACCGATGTGTTCAGATCTAGCTCGTTTCGGTCTAAAACAACTTGTTTCGTTGAATTCATCACGAATACATGCTTTTCGCGCAGTTAGAGAAGAAAAAGTTTTGACGCTTATTAGAGGGAAACTTGTAAAACCGATGTGTTCAGATTAAGCTCATCTCGGTCTAGAACAGCTTGTTTCGTTGTTTTAGGCACCAATACATGCTTTTCGCGCAGTTATAAGAGAAAAAGTTTTGACGCGCTTCACAAGGACACTTGTAAAACCGATGTGTTGTGATTTAGCTCGTTTCGGTCTAAAACAGCTTGTTTCGTTGTATTAAGCACGAATACATGCTTTTCGCGCAGTTATAAGAGAAAAAGTTTTGACGCGCTTCACAAGGACACTTGTAAAACCGATGTGTTCAGATTTAGCTCGTTTCGGTCTAAAACAGCTTGTTTCGTTGGATTAAGCAAGAATACATGCTTTTCGCGCAGTTATAAGAGAAAAAGTTTTGACGCGTATCACGTGGATACTTGTAAAACCGATGTGTTGTGATTTAGCTCGTTTCGGTCTCAAACCGCTTGTTTCGATGTTTTAAGCACGAATACATGCTTTTCGCGCAGTTATAAGAGAAAAGGTTTTGACGCGTATCAGAGGAACACTTGTAAAACCGATGTGTTTTGATTTAGCTCGTTTCGGTCTAAAACCGCTTGTTTCGATGTTTTAAGCACGAATACATGCTTTTCGCGCAGTTATAAGAGAAAAAGTTTTGACGCGTATCAGAGGAACACTCGTAAAACCAATGTGTTGTGATTTAGCTCGTTTCGGTCTAAAACAGCTTGTTTCGTTGAATTCATCACGAATACATGCTTTTCGCGCAGTTATAGAAGAAAAAGTTTTGACGCGTATCAGAGGAACACTTGTAAAACCGATGTGTTGTGATTTAGCTCGTTTCGGTCTAAAACAGCTTGTTTCGTTGTTTTAAGCACGAATACATGCTTTTCGCGCAGTTATAAGAGAAAAAGTTTTGACGCGTATCAGAGGAAAACTTGTAAAACTGATGTGTTGTGATTTAGCTCGTTTCGGTCTAAAACAGCTTGTTTCGTTGTATTAAGCACGAATACATGCTTTTCGCGCAGTTATAAGAGAAAAAGTTTTGACGCGTATCAGAGGAACACTCGTAAAACCAATGTGTTGTGATTTAGCTCGTTTCGGTCTAAAACAGCTTGTTTCGTTGAATTAATCACGAATACATGCTTTTCGCGCAGTTATAGAAGAAAAAGTTTTGACGCTTATTAGAGGGACCCTTGTAAAACCGATGTGCTCAGATTTAGCTCATCTCGGTCTAAAACAGCTTGTTTCGTTGTTTTAAGCACGAATACATGCTTTTCGCGCAGTTACAAGAGAAAAAGTTTTGACGCGTATCAGAGTAACACTTGTAAAACCTATGTGCTGTGATTTAGCTCGTTTCGGACTAAAACAGCTTGTTTCCTAGTATTAAACACGAATACATGCTTTTCGCGCAGTTATAAGAGAAAAAGTTTTGACGCGTATCAGAGGAACACTCGTAAAACCAATGTGTTGTGATTTAGCTCGTTTCGGTCTAGAACAACTTGTTTCGTTGAATTCATCACGAATACATGCTTTTCGCGCAGTTATAGAACAAAAAGTTTTGACGCTTATTAGAGGGAAACTTGTAAAACCGATGTGTTCAGATTAAGCTCATCTCGGTCTAGAACAGCTTGTTTCGTTGTTTTAGGCACCAATACATGCTTTTCGCGCAGTTATAAGAGAAAAAGTTTTGACGCGTATCAGAGGAACACTTGTAAAACCGATGTGTTGTGATTTAGCTCGTTTCGGTCTAAAACAGCTTGTTTCGTTGTATTAAGCACGAATACATGCTTTTCGCGCAGTTATAAGAGAAAAAGTTTTGACGCGCTTCACAAGGACACTTGTAAAACCGATGTGTTCAGATTTAGCTCGTTTCGGTCTAAAACCGCTTGTTTCGATGTTTTAAGCACGAATACATGCTTTTCGCGCAGTTATAAGAGAAAAAGTTTTGACGCGTATCACGTGGATACTTGTAAAACCGATGTGTTGTGATTTAGCTCGTTTCTGTCTAAAGCAGCTTGTTTCGTTGTATTAAGCACGAATGCATGCTTTTCGCGCAGTTATAAGAGAAAAAGTTTTGACGCGTATCAGAGGAACACTCGTAAAACCAATGTGTTGTGATTTAGCTCGTTTCGGTCTAAAACAGCTTGTTTCGTTGAATTCATCACGAATACATGCTTTTCGCGCAGTTATAGAAGAAAAAGTTTTGACGCGTATCAGAGGAACACTTGTAAAACCGATGTGTTGTGATTTAGCTCGTTTCGGACTAAAACAGCTTGTTTCGTTGTATTAAGCACGAATACATGCTTTTCGCGCAGTTATAAGAGAAAAAGTTTTGACGCGTATCACGTGGATACTTGTAAAACCGATGTGTTGTGATTTAGCTCGTTTCGGTCTAAAACCGCTTGTTTCGATGTTTTAAGCACGAATACATGCTTTTCGCGCAGTTATAGAAGAAAACGTTTTGACGCGTATTAGGGAGACTTGTAAAACCGATGTGTTGTGATTTAGCTCGTTTCGGTCTAAAACAGTTTGTTTCGTTGTAATAAGCACGAATACATGCTTTTTGCGCAGTTATAAGAGAAAACGTTTTGACGCGTATCACAAGCACACTTGTAAAACCGATATGTTCAGATCTAGCTCGTTTTGGTCTAAAACAACTTGTTAAGTTGTTTTAAGCACGAATACATGCTTTTCGCGCAGTTATAAGAGAAAAAGTTTTGACGCGTATCAGAGGAAAACTTGTAAAACTGATGTGTTGTGATTTAGCTCGTTTCTGTCTAAAACAGCTTGTTTCGTTGTATTAAGCACGAATACATGCTTTTTGCGCAGTTATAGGAGAAAATGTTTTGACGCGTATCACATGCACACTTGTAAAACCGATATGTTCAGATCTAGCTCGTTTTGGTCTAAAACAGCTTGTTTCGCTGTATTAAGCACGAATACATGCTTTTCGCGCAGTTATAAGAGAAAAAGTTTTGACGCGTATCAGAGGAAAACTTGTAAAACTGATGTGTTGTGATTTAGCTCGTTTCTGTCTAAAACAGCTTGTTTCGTTGTATTAAGCACGAATACGTGCTTTTTGCGCAGTTATAAGAGAAAACGTTTTGACGCGTATCAGAGGAAAACTTGTGAAACTGATGTGTTGTGATTTAGCTCGTTTCGGTCTAAAACAGCTTGTTTCGTTGTATTAAGCACGAATACATGCTTTTCGCGCAGTTATAAGAGAAAAAGTTTTGACGCGTATCAGAGGAACACTCGTAAAACCAATGTGTTGTGATTTAGCTCGTTTCGGTCTAAAACAGCTTGTTTCGTTGAATTAATCACGAATACATGCTTTTCGCGCAGTTATAGAAGAAAAAGTTTTGACGCTTATTAGAGGGACCCTTGTAAAACCGATGTGTTCAGATATAGCTCATTTTGGTATAAAACAGCTTGTTTCGTTGTTTTAAGCACGAATACATGCTTTTCGCGCAGTTATAGAAGGAAAAGTTTTGACGCGTATTAGAGACTTGTAAAACCGATGTGTTGTGATTTAGCTCGTTTCGGTCTAAAACAGCTTGTTTCGTTGGATTCATCACGAATACATGCTTTTCGCGCAGTTATAGAAGAAAAAGTTTTGACGCTTATTAGAGGGACCCTTGTAAAACCGATGTGTTCAGATTTAGCTCATCTCGGTCTAAAACAGCTTGTTTCGTTGGAATAAACACGAATACATGCTTTTCGCGCAGTTATAAGAGAAAAAGTTTCGACGCGTGTCACAAGGACACTTGTAAAACCGATGTGTTCAGATCTAGCTCGTTTCGGTCTAAAACAACTTGTTTCGTTGAATTCATCACGAATACATGCTTTTCGCGCAGTTAGAGAAGAAAAAGTTTTGACGCTTATTAGAGGGAAACTTGTAAAACCGATGTGTTCAGATTAAGCTCATCTCGGTCTAGAACAGCTTGTTTCGTTGTTTTAGGCACCAATACATGCTTTTCGCGCAGTTATAAGAGAAAAAGTTTTGACGCGCTTCACAAGGACACTTGTAAAACCGATGTGTTGTGATTTAGCTCGTTTCGGTCTAAAACAGCTTGTTTCGTTGTATTAAGCACGAATACATGCTTTTCGCGCAGTTATAAGAGAAAAAGTTTTGACGCGCTTCACAAGGACACTTGTAAAACCGATGTGTTCAGATTTAGCTCGTTTCGGTCTAAAACAGCTTGTTTCGTTGGATTAAGCAAGAATACATGCTTTTCGCGCAGTTATAAGAGAAAAAGTTTTGACGCGTATCACGTGGATACTTGTAAAACCGATGTGTTGTGATTTAGCTCGTTTCGGTCTAAAACCGCTTGTTTCGATGTTTTAAGCACGAATACATGCTTTTCGCGCAGTTATAGAAGAAAACGTTTTGACGCGTATTAGGGAGACTTGTAAAACCGATGTGTTGTGATTTAGCTCGTTTCTGTCTAAAACAGCTTGTTTCGTTGTATTAAGCACGAATACATGCTTTTCGCGCAGTTATAAGAGAAAAAGTTTTGACGCGTATCAGAGGAACACTCGTAAAACCAATGTGTTGTGATTTAGCTCGTTTCGGTCTAAAACAGCTTGTTTCGTTGAATTCATCACGAATACATGCTTTTCGCGCAGTTATAGAAGAAAAAGTTTTGACGCGTATCAGAGGAACACTTGTAAAACCGATGTGTTGTGATTTAGCTCGTTTCGGTCTAAAACAGCTTGTTTCGTTGTTTTAAGCACGAATACATGCTTTTCGCGCAGTTATAAGAGAAAAAGTTTTGACGCGTATCAGAGGAAAACTTGTAAAACTGATGTGTTGTGATTTAGCTCGTTTCGGTCTAAAACAGCTTGTTTCGTTGTATTAAGCACGAATACATGCTTTTCGCGCAGTTATAAGAGAAAAAGTTTTGACGCGTATCAGAGGAACACTCGTAAAACCAATGTGTTGTGATTTAGCTCGTTTCGGTCTAAAACAGCTTGTTTCGTTGAATTAATCACGAATACATGCTTTTCGCGCAGTTATAGAAGAAAAAGTTTTGACGCTTATTAGAGGGACCCTTGTAAAACCGATGTGCTCAGATTTAGCTCATCTCGGTCTAAAACAGCTTGTTTCGTTGTTTTAAGCACGAATACATGCTTTTCGCGCAGTTACAAGAGAAAAAGTTTTGACGCGTATCAGAGTAACACTTGTAAAACCTATGTGCTGTGATTTAGCTCGTTTCGGACTAAAACAGCTTGTTTCCTAGTATTAAACACGAATACATGCTTTTCGCGCAGTTATAAGAGAAAAAGTTTTGACGCGTATCAGAGGAACACTCGTAAAACCAATGTGTTGTGATTTAGCTCGTTTCGGTCTAGAACAACTTGTTTCGTTGAATTCATCACGAATACATGCTTTTCGCGCAGTTATAGAACAAAAAGTTTTGACGCTTATTAGAGGGAAACTTGTAAAACCGATGTGTTCAGATTAAGCTCATCTCGGTCTAGAACAGCTTGTTTCGTTGTTTTAGGCACCAATACATGCTTTTCGCGCAGTTATAAGAGAAAAAGTTTTGACGCGTATCAGAGGAACACTTGTAAAACCGATGTGTTGTGATTTAGCTCGTTTCGGTCTAAAACAGCTTGTTTCGTTGTATTAAGCACGAATACATGCTTTTCGCGCAGTTATAAGAGAAAAAGTTTTGACGCGCTTCACAAGGACACTTGTAAAACCGATGTGTTCAGATTTAGCTCGTTTCGGTCTAAAACCGCTTGTTTCGATGTTTTAAGCACGAATACATGCTTTTCGCGCAGTTATAAGAGAAAAAGTTTTGACGCGTATCACGTGGATACTTGTAAAACCGATGTGTTGTGATTTAGCTCGTTTCTGTCTAAAGCAGCTTGTTTCGTTGTATTAAGCACGAATGCATGCTTTTCGCGCAGTTATAAGAGAAAAAGTTTTGACGCGTATCAGAGGAACACTCGTAAAACCAATGTGTTGTGATTTAGCTCGTTTCGGTCTAAAACAGCTTGTTTCGTTGAATTCATCACGAATACATGCTTTTCGCGCAGTTATAGAAGAAAAAGTTTTGACGCGTATCAGAGGAACACTTGTAAAACCGATGTGTTGTGATTTAGCTCGTTTCGGACTAAAACAGCTTGTTTCGTTGTATTAAGCACGAATACATGCTTTTCGCGCAGTTATAAGAGAAAAAGTTTTGACGCGTATCACGTGGATACTTGTAAAACCGATGTGTTGTGATTTAGCTCGTTTCGGTCTAAAACCGCTTGTTTCGATGTTTTAAGCACGAATACATGCTTTTCGCGCAGTTATAGAAGAAAACGTTTTGACGCGTATTAGGGAGACTTGTAAAACCGATGTGTTGTGATTTAGCTCGTTTCGGTCTAAAACAGTTTGTTTCGTTGTAATAAGCACGAATACATGCTTTTAGCGCAGTTATAGGAGGAAACGTTTTGACGCTTATCAGAGGAACACTCGTAAAACCAATGTGTTGCTATTTAGCTCTTTTCGGTCTAAAACAGCTTGTTTCGTTGGATTAATCATGAATACATGCTTTTCGCGCAGTTATAAGAGAAAAAGATTTTGACGCGTATTAGAGAGACTTGTAAAACCGATGTGTTGTGATTTAGCTCGTTTCTGTCTAAAACAGCTTGTTTCGTTGTATTAAGCACGAATACATGCTTTTTGCGCAGTTATAAGAGAAAAAGTTTTGACGCGTATCAGAGGAACACTCGTAAAACCAATGTGTTGTGATTTAGCTCGTTTCGGTCTAAAACAGCTTGTTTCGTTGTTTTAAGCACGAATACATGCTTTTCGCGCAGTTATAAGAGAAAAAGTTTTGACGCGTATCAGAGGAAAACTTGTAAAACTGATGTGTTGTGATTTAGCTCGTTTCTGTCTAAAACAGCTTGTTTCGTTGTATTAAGCACGAATACGTGCTTTTTGCGCAGTTATAAGAGAAAACGTTTTGACGCGTATCAGAGGAAAACTTGTGAAACTGATGTGTTGTGATTTAGCTCGTTTCGGTCTAAAACAGCTTGTTTCGTTGTATTAAGCACGAATACATGCTTTTCGCGCAGTTATAAGAGAAAAAGTTTTGACGCGTATCAGAGGAACACTCGTAAAACCAATGTGTTGTGATTTAGCTCGTTTCGGTCTAAAACAGCTTGTTTCGTTGAATTAATCACGAATACATGCTTTTCGCGCAGTTATAGAAGAAAAAGTTTTGACGCTTATTAGAGGGACCCTTGTAAAACCGATGTGTTCAGATATAGCTCATTTTGGTATAAAACAGCTTGTTTCGTTGTTTTAAGCACGAATACATGCTTTTCGCGCAGTTATAGAAGGAAAAGTTTTGACGCGTATTAGAGACTTGTAAAACCGATGTGTTGTGATTTAGCTCGTTTCGGTCTAAAACAGCTTGTTTCGTTGGATTCATCACGAATACATGCTTTTCGCGCAGTTATAGAAGAAAAAGTTTTGACGCTTATTAGAGGGACCCTTGTAAAACCGATGTGTTCAGATTTAGCTCATCTCGGTCTAAAACAGCTTGTTTCGTTGGAATAAACACGAATACATGCTTTTCGCGCAGTTATAAGAGAAAAAGTTTCGACGCGTGTCACAAGGACACTTGTAAAACCGATGTGTTCAGATCTAGCTCGTTTCGGTCTAAAACAACTTGTTTCGTTGAATTCATCACGAATACATGCTTTTCGCGCAGTTAGAGAAGAAAAAGTTTTGACGCTTATTAGAGGGAAACTTGTAAAACCGATGTGTTCAGATTAAGCTCATCTCGGTCTAGAACAGCTTGTTTCGTTGTTTTAGGCACCAATACATGCTTTTCGCGCAGTTATAAGAGAAAAAGTTTTGACGCGCTTCACAAGGACACTTGTAAAACCGATGTGTTGTGATTTAGCTCGTTTCGGTCTAAAACAGCTTGTTTCGTTGTATTAAGCACGAATACATGCTTTTCGCGCAGTTATAAGAGAAAAAGTTTTGACGCGCTTCACAAGGACACTTGTAAAACCGATGTGTTCAGATTTAGCTCGTTTCGGTCTAAAACAGCTTGTTTCGTTGGATTAAGCAAGAATACATGCTTTTCGCGCAGTTATAAGAGAAAAAGTTTTGACGCGTATCACGTGGATACTTGTAAAACCGATGTGTTGTGATTTAGCTCGTTTCGGTCTAAAACCGCTTGTTTCGATGTTTTAAGCACGAATACATGCTTTTCGCGCAGTTATAGAAGAAAACGTTTTGACGCGTATTAGGGAGACTTGTAAAACCGATGTGTTGTGATTTAGCTCGTTTCTGTCTAAAACAGCTTGTTTCGTTGTTTTAAGCACGAATACATGCTTTTCGCGCAGTTATAAGAGAAAAAGTTTTGACGCGTATCAGAGGAACACTCGTAAAACCAATGTGTTGTGATTTAGCTCGTTTCGGTCTAAAACAGCTTGTTTCGTTGAATTCATCACGAATACATGCTTTTCGCGCAGTTATAGAAGAAAAAGTTTTGACGCGTATCAGAGGAACACTTGTAAAACCGATGTGTTGTGATTTAGCTCGTTTCGGTCTAAAACAGCTTGTTTCGTTGTTTTAAGCACGAATACATGCTTTTCGCGCAGTTATAAGAGAAAAAGTTTTGACGCGTATCAGAGGAAAACTTGTAAAACTGATGTGTTGTGATTTAGCTCGTTTCGGTCTAAAACAGCTTGTTTCGTTGTATTAAGCACGAATACATGCTTTTCGCGCAGTTATAAGAGAAAAAGTTTTGACGCGTATCAGAGGAACACTCGTAAAACCAATGTGTTGTGATTTAGCTCGTTTCGGTCTAAAACAGCTTGTTTCGTTGAATTAATCACGAATACATGCTTTTCGCGCAGTTATAGAAGAAAAAGTTTTGACGCTTATTAGAGGGACCCTTGTAAAACCGATGTGCTCAGATTTAGCTCATCTCGGTCTAAAACAGCTTGTTTCGTTGTTTTAAGCACGAATACATGCTTTTCGCGCAGTTACAAGAGAAAAAGTTTTGACGCGTATCAGAGTAACACTTGTAAAACCTATGTGCTGTGATTTAGCTCGTTTCGGACTAAAACAGCTTGTTTCCTAGTATTAAACACGAATACATGCTTTTCGCGCAGTTATAAGAGAAAAAGTTTTGACGCGTATCAGAGGAACACTCGTAAAACCAATGTGTTGTGATTTAGCTCGTTTCGGTCTAGAACAACTTGTTTCGTTGAATTCATCACGAATACATGCTTTTCGCGCAGTTATAGAACAAAAAGTTTTGACGCTTATTAGAGGGAAACTTGTAAAACCGATGTGTTCAGATTAAGCTCATCTCGGTCTAGAACAGCTTGTTTCGTTGTTTTAGGCACCAATACATGCTTTTCGCGCAGTTATAAGAGAAAAAGTTTTGACGCGTATCAGAGGAACACTTGTAAAACCGATGTGTTGTGATTTAGCTCGTTTCGGTCTAAAACAGCTTGTTTCGTTGTATTAAGCACGAATACATGCTTTTCGCGCAGTTATAAGAGAAAAAGTTTTGACGCGCTTCACAAGGACACTTGTAAAACCGATGTGTTCAGATTTAGCTCGTTTCGGTCTAAAACCGCTTGTTTCGATGTTTTAAGCACGAATACATGCTTTTCGCGCAGTTATAAGAGAAAAAGTTTTGACGCGTATCACGTGGATACTTGTAAAACCGATGTGTTGTGATTTAGCTCGTTTCTGTCTAAAGCAGCTTGTTTCGTTGTATTAAGCACGAATGCATGCTTTTCGCGCAGTTATAAGAGAAAAAGTTTTGACGCGTATCAGAGGAACACTCGTAAAACCAATGTGTTGTGATTTAGCTCGTTTCGGTCTAAAACAGCTTGTTTCGTTGAATTCATCACGAATACATGCTTTTCGCGCAGTTATAGAAGAAAAAGTTTTGACGCGTATCAGAGGAACACTTGTAAAACCGATGTGTTGTGATTTAGCTCGTTTCGGACTAAAACAGCTTGTTTCGTTGTATTAAGCACGAATACATGCTTTTCGCGCAGTTATAAGAGAAAAAGTTTTGACGCGTATCACGTGGATACTTGTAAAACCGATGTGTTGTGATTTAGCTCGTTTCGGTCTAAAACCGCTTGTTTCGATGTTTTAAGCACGAATACATGCTTTTCGCGCAGTTATAGAAGAAAACGTTTTGACGCGTATTAGGGAGACTTGTAAAACCGATGTGTTGTGATTTAGCTCGTTTCGGTCTAAAACAGTTTGTTTCGTTGTAATAAGCACGAATACATGCTTTTAGCGCAGTTATAGGAGGAAACGTTTTGACGCTTATCAGAGGAACACTCGTAAAACCAATGTGTTGCTATTTAGCTCTTTTCGGTCTAAAACAGCTTGTTTCGTTGGATTAATCATGAATACATGCTTTTCGCGCAGTTATAAGAGAAAAAGATTTTGACGCGTATTAGAGAGACTTGTAAAACCGATGTGTTGTGATTTAGCTCGTTTCTGTCTAAAACAGCTTGTTTCGTTGTATTAAGCACGAATACATGCTTTTTGCGCAGTTATAAGAGAAAAAGTTTTGACGCGTATCAGAGGAACACTCGTAAAACCAATGTGTTGTGATTTAGCTCGTTTCGGTCTAAAACAGCTTGTTTCGTTGTTTTAAGCACGAATACATGCTTTTCGCGCAGTTATAAGAGAAAAAGTTTTGACGCGTATCAGAGGAAAACTTGTAAAACTGATGTGTTGTGATTTAGCTCGTTTCGGTCTAAAACAGCTTGTTTCGTTGTATTAAGCACGAATACATGCTTTTCGCGCAGTTATAAGAGAAAAAGTTTTGACGCGTATCAGAGGAACACTCGTAAAACCAATGTGTTGTGATTTAGCTCGTTTCGGTCTAAAACAGCTTGTTTCGTTGAATTAATCACGAATACATGCTTTTCGCGCAGTTATAGAAGAAAAAGTTTTGACGCTTATTAGAGGGACCCTTGTAAAACCGATGTGTTCAGATTTAGCTCATCTCGGTCTAAAACAGCTTGTTTCGTTGTTTTAAGCACGAATACTGCTTTTCGCGCAGTTACAAGAGAAAAAGTTTTGACGCGTATCAGAGGAACACTTGTAAAACCGATGTGTTGTGATTTAGCTCGTTTCTGTCTAAAGCAGCTTGTTTCGTTGTATTAAGCACGAATACATGCTTTTCGCGCAGTTATAAGAGAAAAAGTTTTGACGCGTATCAGAGGAACACTCGTAAAACCAATGTGTTGTGATTTAGCTCGTTTCGGTCTAAAACAGCTTGTTTCGTTGAATTCATCACGAATACATGCTTTTCGCGCAGTTATAGAAGAAAAAGTTTTGACGCGTATCAGAGGAACACTTGTAAAACCGATGTGTTGTGATTTAGCTCGTTTCGGACTAAAACAGCTTGTTTCGTTGTATTAAGCACGAATACATGCTTTTCGCGCAGTTATAAGAGAAAAAGTTTTGACGCGTATCACGTGGATACTTGTAAAACCGATGTGTTGTGATTTAGCTCGTTTCGGTCTAAAACCGCTTGTTTCGATGTTTTAAGCACGAATACATGCTTTTCGCGCAGTTATAGAAGAAAACGTTTTGACGCGTATTAGGGAGACTTGTAAAACCGATGTGTTGTGATTTAGCTCGTTTCGGTCTAAAACAGTTTGTTTCGTTGTAATAAGCACGAATACATGCTTTTAGCGCAGGAATAGGAGGAAACGTTTTGACGCTTATCAGAGGAACACTCGTAAAACCAATGTGTTGCTATTTAGCTCTTTTCGGTCTAAAACAGCTTGTTTCGTTGGATTAATCATGAATACATGCTTTTCGCGCAGTTATAAGAGAAAAAGATTTTGACGCGTATTAGAGAGACTTGTAAAACCGATGTGTTGTGATTTAGCTCGTTTCTGTCTAAAACAGCTTGTTTCGTTGTATTAAGCACGAATACATGCTTTTTGCGCAGTTATAAGAGAAAAAGTTTTGACGCGTATCAGAGGAACACTCGTAAAACCAATGTGTTGTGATTTAGCTCGTTTCGGTCTAAAACAGCTTGTTGCGTTGTTTTAAGCAAGAATACATGCTTTTCGCGCAGTTATAAGAGAAAAAGTTTTGACGCGTATCAGAGGAAAACTTGTAAAACTGATGTGTTGTGATTTAGCTCGTTTCGGTCTAAAACAGCTTGTTTCGTTGTATTAAGCACGAATACATGCTTTTCGCGCAGTTATAAGAGAAAAAGTTTTGACGCGTATCAGAGGAACACTCGTAAAACCAATGTGTTGTGATTTAGCTCGTTTCGGTCTAAAACAGCTTGTTTCGTTGAATTAATCACGAATACATGCTTTTCGCGCAGTTATAGAAGAAAAAGTTTTGACGCTTATTAGAGGGACCCTTGTAAAACCGATGTGTTCAGATTTAGCTCATCTCGGTCTAAAACAGCTTGTTTCGTTGTTTTAAGCACGAATACTGCTTTTCGCGCAGTTACAAGAGAAAAAGTTTTGACGCGTATCAGAGGAACACTTGTAAAACCGATGTGCTGTGATTTAGCTCGTTTCGGACTAAAACAGCTTGTTTCCTAGTATTAAGCACGAATCCATGCTTTTCGCGCAGTTATAAGAGAAAAAGTTTTGACGCGTATCAGAGGAACATTCGTAAAACCAATGTGTTGTGATTTAGCTCGTTTCGGTCTAAAACAGCTTGTTTCGTTGAATTCATCACGAATACATGCTTTTCGCGCAGTTATAGAAGAAAACGTTTTGACGCTTATTAGAGGGACACTTGTAAAACCGATGTGTTTAAATTAAGCTCATCTCGGTCTAGAACAGCTTGTTTCGTTGTTTTAAGCACCAATACATGCTTTTCGCGCAGTTATAAGAGAAAATGTTTTGACGCGTATCAGAGGAACACTTGTAAAACCGATGTGCTGTAATTTAGCTCGTTTCGGTCTAAAACAGCTTGTTTCGTTGTATTAAGCACGAATACAATTTTTTCGCGCAGTTATAAAAGAAAAAGTTTTGACGCGTGTCACAAGGACACTTGTAAAACCGATGTGTTCAGATTTAGCTCGTTTCGATCTAAAACAGCTTGTTTCGTTGGATTAAGCAAGAATACCTGCTTTTCGCGCAGTTATAAGAGAAAAAGTTTTGACGCGTATCACGTGGATACTTGTAAAACCGGTGTTGTGATTTAGCTCGTTTCGGTCTAAAACAGCTTGTTTCGTTGTATTAAGCACGAATACATGCTTTTTGCGCAGTTATAGGAGAAAATGTTTTGACGCGTATCACTGCACACTTGTAAAACCGATATGTTCAGATCTAGCTCGTTTTGGTCTAAAACAGCTTGTTTCGCTGTATTAAGCACGAATACATGCTTTTCGCGCAGTTATAAGAGAAAACGTTTTGACGCGTATCAGAGGAAAACTTGTAAAACTGATGTGTTGTGATTTAGCTCGTTTCTGTCTAAAACAGCTTGTTTCGTTGTATTAAGCAAGAATACGTGCTTTTTGCGCAGTTATAAGAGAAAACGTTTTGACGCGTATCACATGCACACTTGTAAAACCGATATGTTCAGATCTAGCTCGTTTTGGTCTAAAACAGCTTGTTTCGTTGTATTAAGCAAGAATACATGCTTTTCGCGCAGTTATAGAAGGAAAAGTTTTGACGCGTATTAGAGGAACACTCGTAAAACCAATGTGTTGTGATTTAGCTCGTTTCGGTCTAAAACAGCTTGTTTCGTTGAATTAATCATGAATACATGCATTTCGCGCAGTTATAGAAGAAAAAGTTTTGACGCTTATTAGAGGGACCCTTGTAAAATCGATGTGTTCAGATTTAGCTCATCTCGGTCTAAAACAGCTTGTTTCGTTGTTTTAAGCACGAATACATGCTTTTCGCGCAGTTATAAGAGAAAACGTTTTGACGCGTATTAGGGAGACTTGTAAAACCGATGTGTTGTGATTTAGCTCGTTTCGGTCTAAAACAGCTTGTTTCGTTGTATTAAGCACGAATACATGCTTTTAGCGCAGTTATAGGAGGAAACGTTTTGACGCTTATCAGAGGAACACTCGTAAAACCAATGTGTTGTGATTTAGCTCGTTTCGGTCTAAAACAGCTTGTTTCGTTGGATTAATCACGAATACATGCTTTTCGCGCAGTTATAAAAGAAAAAGTTTTGACGCCTATTAGAGAGACTTGTAAAACCGATGTGTTGTGATTTAGCTCGTTTCTGTCTAAAACAGCTTGTTTTGTTGTATTAAGCACGAATACATGCTTTTTGCGCAGTTATAAGAGAAAACGTTTTGACGCGTATCACAAGCACACTTGTAAAACCGATATGTTCAGATCTAGCTTGTTTTGGTCTAAAACAACTTGTTTCGTTGTTTTAAGCACGAATACATGCTTTTCGCGCAGTTATAAGAGAAAAAGTTTTGACGCGTATCAGAGGAAAACTTGTAAAACTGATGTGTTGTGATTTAGCTCGTTTCTGTCTAAAACAGCTTGTTTCGTTGTATTAAGCACGAATACATGCTTTTTGCGCAGTTATAGGAGAAAATGTTTTGACGCGTATCACATGCACACTTGTAAAACCGATATGTTCAGATCTAGCTCGTTTTGGTCTAAAACAGCTTGTTTCGCTGTATTAAGCACGAATACATGCTTTTCGCGCAGTTATAAGAGAAAAAGTTTTGACGCGTATCAGAGGAAAACTTGTAAAACTGATGTGTTGTGATTTAGCTCGTTTCTGTCTCAAACAGCTTGTTTCGTTGTAATAAGCACGAATACGTGCTTTTTGCGCAGTTATAAGAGAAAACGTTTTGACGCGTATCACGTGGATACTTGTAAAACCGATGTGTTCAGATATAGCTCGTTTTGGTATAAAACAGCTTGTTTCGTTGTTTTAAGCACGAATACATGCTTTTCGCGCAGTTATAGAAGGAAAAGTTTTGACGCCTATTAGAGACTTGTAAAACCGATGTGTTGTGATTTAGCTCGTTTCAGTCTAAAACAGCTTGTTTCGTTGGATTCATCACGAATACATGCTTTTCGCGCAGTTATAGAAGAAAAAGTTTTGACACTTATTAGAGGGACCCTTGTAACACCGATGTGTTCAGATTTAGCTCATCTCGGTCTAAAACAGCTTGTTTCGTTGGAATAAACACGAATACATGCTTTTCGCGCAGTTATAAGAGAAAAAGTTTCGACGCGTGTCACAAGGACACTTGTAAAACCGATGTGTTCAGATCTAGCTCGTTACGGTCTAAAACAGCTTGTCTCGTTGGATTAAGCACGAATACATGCTTTTCGCGCAGTTATAAGAAAAAAGTTTTGACGCTTATTAGAGGGACC
Source organism: Amblyomma americanum (assembly GCF_052857255.1). NCBI lineage: Eukaryota > Metazoa > Arthropoda > Arachnida > Ixodida > Ixodidae > Amblyomma > Amblyomma americanum. The sequence continues at coordinate 33,276 of NW_027526489.1, read as the reverse complement.
CTTGTAAAATCGATGTGTTCAGATTTAGCTCATCTCGGTCTAAAACAGCTTGTTTCGTTGTTTTAAGCACGAATACATGCTTTTCGCGCAGTTACAAGAGAAAAAGTTTTGACGCGTATCAGAGGAACACTTGTAAAACCGATGTGCTGTGATTTAGCTCGTTTCGGTCTAAAACCGCTTGTTTCGATGTTTTAAGCACGAATACATGCTTTTCGCGCAGTTATAAGAGAAAACGTTTTGACGCGTATTAGGGAGACTTGTAAAACCGATGTGTTGTGATTTAGCTCGTTTCGGTCTAAAACAGCTTGTTTCGTTGTATTAAGCACGAATACATGCTTTTAGCGCAGTTATAGGAGGAAACGTTTTGACGCTTATCAGAGGAACACTCGTAAAACCAATGTGTTGTGATTTAGCTCGTTTCGGTCTAAAACAGCTTGTTTCGTTGGATTAATCACGAATACATGCTTTTCGCGCAGTTATAAAAGAAAAAGTTTTGACGCGTATTAGAGAGACTTGTAAAACCGATGTGTTGTGATTTAGCTCGTTTCTGTCTAAAACAGCTTGTTTTGTTGTATTAAGCACGAATACATGCTTTTTGCGCAGTTATAAGAGAAAACGTTTTGACGCGTATCACAAGCACACTTGTAAAACCGATATGTTCAGATCTAGCTCGTTTTGGTCTAAAACAACTTGTTTCGTTGTTTTAAGCACGAATACATGCTTTTCGCGCAGTTATAAGAGAAAATGTTTTGACGCGTATCAGAGGAAAACTTGTAAAACTGATGTGTTGTGATTTAGCTCGTTTCGGTCTAAAACAGCTTGTTTTGTTGAATTAATCACGAATACATGCTTTTCGCGCAGTAATAGAAGAAAAAGTTTTGACGCCTATTAGAGGGACCCTTGTAAAACCGATGTGTTCAGATTTAGCTCATCTCGGTCTAAAACAGCTTGTTTCGTTGTTTTAATCACGAATACATGCTTTTCGCGCAGTTACAAGAGAAAAAGTTTTGACGCGTATCAGAGGAACACTTGTAAAACCGATGTGCTGTGATTTAGCTCGTTTCGGACTAAAACAGCTTGTTTCCTAGTATTAAGCACGAATACATGCTTTTCGCGCAGTTATAAGAGAAAAAGTTTTGACGCCTATCAGAGGAACACTCGTAAAACCAATGTGTTGTGATTTAGCTCCTTTCGGTCTAAAACAGCTTGTTTCGTTGAATTCATCACGAATACATGCTTTTCGCGCAGTTATAGAAGAAAAAGTTTTGACCCTTATTAGAGGGAAACTTGTAAAACCCATGTGTTCAGATTAAGCTCATCTCGGTCTAGAACAGCTTGTTTCGTTGTTTTAAGCACCAATACACGCTTTTCGCGCAGTTATAAGAGAAAAAGTTTTGGCGCGTATCAGAGGAACACTTGTAAAACCGATGTGTTGTGATTTAGCTCGTTTCGGTCTAAAACAGCTTGTTTCGTTGTATTAAGCACGAATACATGCTTTTCGCGCAGTTATAAGAGAAAAAGTTTTGACGCGCTTCACATGGACACTTGTAAAACCGATGTGTTCAGATTTAGCTCGTTTCGGTCTAAAACAGCTTGTTTCGTTGGATTAAGCAAGAATACATGCTTTTCGCGCGGTTATAAGAAAAAACGTTTTGACGCCTATTAGGGAGACGTAAAACCGATGTGTTGTGATTTAGCTCGTTTCGGTCTAAATCAGCTTGTTTCGTTGTATTAAGCACGAATACATGTTTTTGGCGCAGTTATAAGAGAAAAAGTTTTGACGCGTATCAGAGGAAAACTTGTAAAACCGATGTGTTGTGATTTACCTCGTTTAGGTCTAAAACAGCTTGTTTCGTTGGATTAAGCACGAATACATGCTTTTCGCGCAGTTATAAGAGAAAAAGTTTTGACGCGTATCACGTGGATACTTGTAAAACCGATGTGTTGTGATTTAGCTCGTTTCGGTCTAAAACCGCTTGTTTCGATGTTTTAAGCACAAATACATGCTTTTCGCGCAGTTATAGAAGAAAACGTTTTGACGCGTATTAGGGAGACTTGTAAAACCGATGTGTTGTGATTTAGCTCGTTTCGGTCTAAAACAGCTTGTTTCGTTGTATTCAGCACGAATACATGCTTTTAGCGCAGTTATAAGAGGAAACGTTTTGACGCTTATCAGAGGAACACTCGTAAAACCAATGTGTTGTGATTTAGCTCGTTTCGGTCTAAAACAGCTTGTTTCGTTGGATTAATCAAGAATACATGCTTTTCGCGCAGTTATAAGAGAAAAAGTTTTGACGCGTATTAGACTTGTAAAACCGATGTGTTGTGATTTAGCTCGTTTCTGTCTAAAACAGCTTGTTTCGTTGTATTAGGCACGAATACATGCTTTTTGCGCAGTTATAAGAGAAAACGTTTTGACGCGTATCACAAGCACACTTGTAAAACCGTTATGTTCAGATCTAGCTCGTTTTGGTCTAAAACAGCTTGTTTCGTTGTTTTAAGCACGAATACATGCTTTTCGCGCAGTTATAAGAGAAAAAGTTTTGACGCGTATCAGAGGAACACTTGTAAAACCGATGTGCTGTGATTTAGCTCGTTTCGGACTAAAACAGCTTGTTTCGTTGTATTAAGCACGAATACATGCTTTTCGCGCAGTTATAAGAGAAAAAGTTTTGACGCGTATTAGAGAGACTTGTAAAACCGATGTGTTGTGATTTAGCTCGTTTCTGTCTAAAACAGCTTGTGTTGTTGTATTAAGCACGAATACATGCTTTTTGCGCAGTTATAAGAGAAAACGTTTTGACGCGTATCACAAGCACACTTGTAAAACCGATATGTTCAGATCTAGCTCGTTTTGGTCTAAAACAACTTGTTTCGTTGTTTTAAGCACGAATACATGCTTTTCGCGCAGTTATAAGAGAAAAAGTTTTGACGCGTATCAGAGGAAAACTTGTAAAACCGATGTGTTGTGATTTAGCTCGTTTCGGTCTAAAACAGCTTGTTTCGTTGAATTAATCACGAATACATGCTTTTCGCGCAGTTATAGAAGAAAAAGGTTTGACGCTTATTAGAGGGACCCTTGTAAAACCGATGTGTTCAGTAGCAAAATGGTGGTTTGAGCTAGTTGGTACATATTCACAATTTCACCAGCGCTGCGACTAGGAACAAGAACAGAGAAGGAAGACAAGGACAAGCGCTACTAACAACTGAAAGTTTATTTGAAAAAAACACAGATTATATGCACACAACTGACAACCCAAAGCGCCTGCGCTTCCCCCACCAGGCACGCAAAAGAAAGTTAAAAATCGAGATACAAAATTTCACACTCATGTAAGTTTACAGATGGTGTGCTAACGCACGTGTCGATGTTCTTGTGAATGTGATAGGCTTCACACAACTCCCTAGTTAACTGATCTGGATGTCTGAATTTAATCTTAGCCCTGTTAAGCAGAGGAAAGCATGCTTTTTTGTTAGACACACCGGGTTTGTTTAGAAGACAATCTCTGTAATGAAGGGACAGATTTGATGAAGGAGCACCATTCAAAGAGGTTCTATGCTGACGTAAGCGTGTATTTATGCATTATGTATTTAGCTCATCTCGGTCTAAAACAGATTGTTTCGTTGTTTTAAGCACGAATACATGCTTTTCGCGCAGTTACAAGAGAAAAAGTTTTGACGCGTATCAGAGGAACACTTGTAAAACCTATGTGCTGTGATTTAGCTCGTTTCGGACTAAAACAGCTTGTTTCCTAGTATTAAGCACGAATACATGCTTTTCGCGCAGTTATAAGAGAAAAAGTTTTGACGCGTATCAGAGGAACACTCGTAAAACCAATGTGTTGTGATTTAGCTCGTTTCGGTCTAAAACAGCTTGTTTCGTTGAATTCATCACGAATACATGCTTTTCGCGCAGTTATAGAAGAAAAAGTTTTGACGCTTATTAGAGGGAAACTTGTAAAACCGATGTGTTCAGATTAAGCTCATCTCGGTCTAGAACAGCTTGTTTCGTTGTTTTAGGCACCAATACATGCTTTTCGCGCAGTTATAAGAGAAAAAGTTTTGACGCGTATCACGTGGATACTTGTAAAACCGATGTGTTGTGATTTAGCTCGTTTCGGTCTAAAACCGCTTGTTTCGATGTTTTAAGCACGAATACATGCTTTTCGCGCAGTTATAGAAGAAAACGTTTTGACGCGTATTAGGGAGACTTGTAAAACCGATGTGTTGTGATTTAGCTCGTTTCGGTCTAAAACAGTTTGTTTCGTTGTATTAAGCACGAATACATGCTTTTAGCGCATTTATAGGAGGAAACGTTTTGACGCTTATCAGAGGAACACTCGTAAAACCAATGTGTTGCTATTTAGCTCGTTTCGGTCTAAAACAGCTTGTTTCGTTGGATTAATCACGAATACATGCTTTTCGCGCAGTTATAAGAGAAAAAGTTTTGACGCGTATTAGAGAGACTTGTAAAACCGATGTGTTGTGATTTAGCTCGTTTCTGTCTAAAACAGCTTGTTTCGTTGTATTAAGCACGAATACATGCTTTTTGCGCACTTATAAGTGAAAAAGTTTTGACGCGTATCAGAGGAACACTCGTAAAACCAATGTGTTGTGATTTAGCTCGTTTCGGTCTAAAACAGCTTGTTTCGTTGTTTTAAGCACGAATACATACTTTTCGCGCAGTTATCTCGAGTCAATAATCATCCAGACTACGCCCAACACAATAAATAAGAATGACGGCACGTTGCACCCTATCTACGCGAAATGCCTCAAAACGATAGTAACCGCTACAAAAAGCCCGGGACGTCCAGCTGGTTGCTCATTGTGAGCAAGGGAGCCGTAGCGCTCCCGAAACGTCATTTTTTGTTGACCTTGGTCAGTGACCAGTGAACCTCATCAAGCCATGATTCCTGACCAGACGGTATGCCGTCGAACCCTCGACTACATAAGAGAAAAAGTTTTGACGCGTATCAGAGGAACACTTGTAAAACCGATGTGCTGTGATTTAGCTCGTTTCGGACTAAAACAGCTTGTTTCCTAGTATTAAGCACGAATACATGCTTTTCGCGCAGTTATAAGAGAAAAAGTTTTGACGCGTATCAGAGGAACATTCGTAAAACCAATGTGTTGTGATTTAGCTCGTTTCGGTCTAAAACAGCTTGTTTCGTTGAATTCATCACGAATACATGCTTTTCGCGCAGTTATAGAAGAAAAAGTTTTGACGCTTATTAGAGGGACACTTGTAAAACCGATGTGTTCAGATTAAGCTCATCTCTGTCTAGAACAGCTTGTTCCGTTGTTTTAAGCACCAATACATGCTTTTCGCGCAGTTATAAGAGAAAAAGTTTTGACGCGTATCAGAGGAACACTTGTAAAACCGATGTGCTGTGATTTAGCTCGTTTCGGTCTAAAACAGCTTGTTTCGTTGTATTAAGCACGAATACATGCTTTTCGCGCAGTTATAAGAGAAAAAGTTTTGACGCGTGTCACAAGGACACTTGTAAAACCGATGTGTCCAGATTTAGCTCGTTTCGGTCTAAAACAGCTTGTTTCGTTGGATTAAGCAAGAATACCTGCTTTTCGCGCAGTTATAAGAGAAAACGTTTTGACGCGTGTCACGTGGATACTTGTAAAACCGGTGTTGTGATTTAACTCGTATCGGTCTAAAACCGCTTGTTTCGATGTTTTAAGCAAGAATACATGCTTTTCGCGCAGTTATAGAAGAAAACGTTTTGACGCGTATTAGGGAGACTTGTAAAACCGATGTGTTGTGATTTAGCTCGTTTCTGTCTAAAACAGCTTGTTTCGTTGTATTAAGCACGAATACATGCTTTTTGCGCAGTTATAGGAGAAAATGTTTTGACGCGTATCACATGCACACTTGTAAAACCGATATGTTCAGATCTAGCTCGTTTTGGTCTAAAACAGCTTGTTTCGCTGTATTAAGCACGAATACATGCTTTTCGCGCAGTTATAAGAGAAAAAGTTTTGACGCGTATCAGAGGAAAACTTGTAAAACTGATGTGTTGTGATTTAGCTCGTTTCTGTCTAAAACAGCTTGTTTCGTTGTATTAAGCACGAATACGTGCTTTTTGCGCAGTTATAAGAGAAAACGTTTTGACGCGTATCACATGCACACTTGTAAAACCGATATGTTCAGATCTAGCTCGTTTTGGTCTAAAACAGCTTGTTTCGTTGTATTAAGCACGAATACATGCTTTTCGCGCAGTTATAAGAAAAAAAGTTTTGATGCCTGTCACAAGGACACTTGTAAAACCGATGTGTTCAGATTTAGCTCGTTTCGGTCTAAAACAGCTTGTTTCGTTGGATTAAGCAAGAATACATACTTTTCGCGCAGTTATAAGAGAAAAAGTTTTGACGCGTATCACGTGGATACTTGTAAAACCGATGTGTTCAGATATAGCTCGTTTTGGTATAAAACAGCTTGTTTCGTTGTTTTAAACACGAACACATGCTTTTCGCGCAGTTAGAGAAGGAAAAGTTTTGACGCGTATTAGAGGAACACTCGTAAAACCAATGTGTTGTGATTTAGCTCGTTTCGGTCTAAAACAGCTTGTTTCGTTGAATTAATCAGCTCGTTTCGGTCTAAAACCGCTTGTTTCGATGTTTTAAGCACGAATACATGCTTTTCGCGCAGTTATAGAAGAAAACGTTTTGACGCGTATCAGAGGAACACTCGTAAAACCAATGTGTTGTGATTTAGCTCGTTTCGGTCTAAAACAGCTTGTTTCGTTGGATTAATCACGAATACATGCTTTTCGCGCAGTTATAAGAGAAAAAGTTTTGACGCGTATTAGAGAGACTTGTAAAACCGATGTGTTGTGATTTAGCTCGTTTCTGTCTAAAACAGCTTGTTTTGTTGTATTAGGCACGAATACATGCTTTTTGCGCAGTTATAAGAGAAAAAGTTTTGACGCGTATCAGAGGAACACTCGTAAAACTAATGTGTTGTGATTTAGCTCGTTTTGGTCTAAAACAACTTGTTTCGTTGTTTTAAGCACGAATACATGCTTTTCGCGCAGTTATAAGAGAAAAAGTTTTGACGCGTATCAGAGGAAAACTTGTAAAACTGATGTGTTGTGATTTAGCTCGTTTCGGTCTAAAACAGCTTGTTTCGTTGTATTAAGCACGAATACATGCTTTTCGCGCAGTTATAAGAGAAAAAGTTTTGACGCGTATCAGAGGAACACTCGTAAAACCAATGTGTTGTGATTTAGCTCGTTTCGGTCTAAAACAGCTTGTTTCGTTGTATTAAGCACGAATACATGCTTTTCGCGCAGTTATAAGAGAAAAAGTTTTGACGCGTATCAGAGGAAAACTTGTAAAACCGATGTGTTGTGATTTACCTCGTTTCGGTCTAAAACAGCTTGTTTCGTTGGATTAAGCACGAATACATGCTTTTCGCGCAGTTATAAGAGAAAAAGTTTTTACGCGTATCACGTGGATACTTGTAAAACCGATATGTTGTGATTTAGCTCGTTTCGGTCTAAAACCGCTTGTTTCGATGTTTTAAGCACAAATACATGCTTTTCGCGCAGTTATAGAAGAAAACGTTTTGACGCGTATTAGGGAGACTTGTAAAACCGATGTGTTGTGATCTAGCTCGTTTCGGTCTAAAACAGCTTGTTTCGTTGTATTCAGCACGAATACATGCTTTTAGCGCAGTTATAAGAGGAAACGTTTTGATGCTTATCAGAGGAACACTCGTAAAACCAATGTGTTGTGATTTAGCTCGTTTCGGTCTAAAACAGCTTGTTTCGTTGGATTAATCAAGAATACATGCTTTTCGCGCAGTTATAAGAGAAAAAGTTTTGACACGTATTAGACTTGTAAAACCGATGTGTTGTGATTTAGCTCGTTTCTGTCTAAAACAGCTTGTTTCGTTGTATTAGGCACGAATACATGCTTTTTGCGCAGTTATAAGAGAAAACGTTTTGACGCGTATCACAAGCACACTTGTAAAACCGTTATGTTCAGATCTAGCTCGTTTTGGTCTAAAACAGCTTGTTTCGTTGTTTTAAGCAAGAATACATGCTTTTCGCGCAGTTATAAGAGAAAAGGTTTTGACGCGTATCAGAGGAACACTTGTAAAACCGATGTGCTGTGATTTAGCTCGTTTCGGACTAAAACAGCTTGTTTCGTTGTATTAAGCACGAATACATGCTTTTCGCGCAGTTATAAGAGAAAAAGTTTTGACGCGTATTAGAGAGACTTGTAAAACCGATGTGTTGTGATTTAGCTCGTTTCTGTCTAAAACAGCTTGTTTTGTTGTATTAAGCACGAATACATGCTTTTTGCGCAGTTATAAGAGAAAACGTTTTGACGCGTATCACAAGCACACTTGTAAAACCGATATGTTCAGATCTAGCTCGTTTTGGTCTGAAACAACTTGTTTCGTTGTTTTAAGCACGAATACATGCTTTTCGCGCAGTTATAAGAGAAAAAGTTTTGACGCGTATCAGAGGAAAACTTGTAAAACTGATGTGTTGTGATTTAGCTCGTTTCGGTCTAAAACAGCTTGTTTCGTTGAATTATTCACGAATACATGCTTTTCGCGCAGTTATAGAAGAAAAAGTTTTGACGCTTATTAGAGGGACCCTTGTAAAACCGATGTGTTCAGATTTAGCTCATCTCGGTCTAAAACAGCTTGTTTCGTTGTTTTAAGCACGAATACATGCTTTTCGCGCAGTTACAAGAGAAAAAGTTTTGACGCGTATTAGAGGAACACTTGTAAAACCTATGTGCTGTGATTTAGCTCGTTTCGGACTAAAACAGCTTGTTTCCTAGTATTAAGCAGGAATACATGCTTTTCGCGCAGTTATAAGAGAAAAAGTTTTGACGCGTATCAGAGGAACACTCGTAAAACCAATGTGTTGTGATTTAGCTCGTTTCGGTCTAAAACAGCTTGTTTCGTTGAATTCATCACGAATACATGCTTTTCGCGCAGTTATAGAAGAAAAAGTTTTGACGCTTATTAGAGGGAAACTTGTAAAACCGATGTGTTCAGATTAAGCTCATCTCGGTCTAGAACAGCTTGTTTCGTTGTTTTAGGCACCAATACATGCTTTTCGCGCAGTTATAAGAGAAAAAGTTTTGACGCGTATCACGTGGATACTTGTAAAACCGATGTGTTGTGATTTAGCTCGTTTCGGTCTAAAACCGCTTGTTTCGATGTTTTAAGCACGAATACATGCTTTTCGCGCAGTTATAGAAGAAAACGTTTTGACGCGTATTAGGGAGACTTGTAAAACCGATGTGTTGTGATTTAGTTCGTTTCTGTCTAAAACAGCTTGTTTCGTTGTATTAAGCACGAATACATGCTTTTCGCGCAGTTATAAGAGAAAAAGTGTTGACGCGTATCAGAGGAACACTCGTAAAACCAATGTGTTGTGATTTAGCTCGTTTCGGTCTAAAACAACTTGTTTCGTTGAATTCATCACGAATACATGCTTTTCGCGCAGTTATAGAAGAAAAAGTTTTGACGCGTATCAGAGGAACACTTGTAAAACCGATGTGTTGTGATTTAGCTCGTTTCGGACTAAAACAGCTTGTTTCGTTGTTTTAAGCACGAATAGATGCTTTTCGCGCAGTTATAGAAGAAAAAGCTTTGACGCTTATTAGAGGGACCCTTGTAAAACCGATGTGTTCAGATTTAGCTCATCTCGGTCTAAAACAGCTTGTTTCGTTGTTTTAAGCACGAATACATGCTTTTCGCGCAGTTACAAGAGAAAAAGTTTTGACGCGTATCAGACGAACACTTGTAAAACCGATGTGCTGTGATTTAGCTCGTTTCGGACTAAAACAGCTTGTTTCGTTGTTATAAGAGACAAATACATGCTTTTCGCGCAGTTGTAAGAGAAAAAGTTTTGACGCGTATCACGTGGATATTTGTAAAACCGATGTGTTGTGATTTAGCTCGTTTCGGTCTAAAACCGCTTGTTTCGATGTTTTAAGCAAGAATACATGCTTTTCGCGCAGTTATAGAAGAAAACGTTTTGACGCGTATTAGGGAGACTTGTAAAACCGATGTGTTGTGATTTAGCTCGTTTCGGTCTAAAACAGTTTGTTTCGTTGTATTAAGCACGAATACATGCTTTTAGCGCAGTTATAGGAGGAAACGTTTTGACGCTTATCAGAGGAACACTCGTAAAACCAATGTGTTGCTATTTAGCTCGTTTCGGTCTAAAACAACTTGTTTCGTTGGATTAATCACGAATACATGCTTTTCGCTCAGTTATAAGAGAAAAAGTTTTGACGCTTATTAGAGGGACCCTTGTAAAACCGATGTGTTCAGATTTAGCTCATCTCGGTCTAAAACAGCTTGTTTCGTTGGAATAAACACGAATACATGCTTTTCGCGCAGTTACAAGAGAAAAAGTTTTGACGCGTATCAGAGGAACACTTGTAAAACCGATGTGCTGTGATTTAGCTCGTTTCGGTCTAAAACCGCTTGTTTCGATGTTTTAAGCACGAATACATGCTTTTCGCGCAGTTATAGAAGAAAACGTTTTGACGCGTATTAGGGAGACTTGTAAAACCGATATGTTGTGATTTAGCTCGTTTCGGTCTAAAACAGCTTGTTTCGTTGGATTAATCACGAATACATGCTTTTCGCGCAGTTATAAGAGAAAAAGTTTTGACGCGTATTAGAGAGACTTGTAAAACCGATGTGTTGTGATTTAGCTCGTTTTGGTCTAAAACAACTTGTTTCGTTGTTTTAAGCACGAATACATGCTTTTCGCGCAGTTATAAGAGAAAAAGTTTTGACGCGTATCAGAGGAAAACTTGTAAAACTGATGTGTTGTGATTTAGCTCGTTTCGGTCTAAAACAGCTTGTTTCGTTGAATTAATCACGAATACATGCTTTTCGCGCAGTTATAGAAGAAAAAGTTTTGACGCTTATTAGAGGGACCCTTGTAAAACCGATGTGTTCAGATTTAGCTCATCTCGGTCTAAAACAGCTTGTTTCGTTGTTTTAAGCACGAATACATGCTTTTCGCGCAGTTACAAGAGAAAAAGTTTTGACGCGTATCAGAGGAACACTTGTAAAACCGATGTGCTGTGATTTAGCTCGTTTCGGACTAAAACAGCTTGTTTCCTAGTATTAAGCACGAATACATGCTTTTCGCGCAGTTATAAGAGAAAAAGTTTTGACGCCTATCAGAGGAACACTCGTAAAACCAATGTGTTGTGATTTAGCTCGTTTCGGTCTAAAACAGCTTGTTTCGTTGAATTCATCACGAATACATGCTTTTCGCGCAGTTATAGAAGAAAAAGTTTTGACGCTTATTAGAGGGAAACTTGTAAAACCGATGTGTTCAGATTAAGCTCATCTCGGTCTAGAACAGCTTGTTTCGTTGTTTTAAGCACCAATACACGCTTTTCGCGCAGTTATAAGAGAAAAAGTTTTGGCGCGTATCAGAGGAACACTTGTAAAACCGATGTGTTGTGATTTAGCTCGTTTCGGTCTAAAACAGCTTGTTTCGTTGTATTAAGCACGAATACATGCTTTTCGCGCAGTTATAAGAGAAAAAGTTTTGACGCGCTTCACATGGACACTTGTAAAACCGATGTGTTCAGATTTAGCTCGTTTCGGTCTAAAACAGCTTGTTTCGTTGAATTAATCACGAATACATGCTTTTCGCGCAGGTATAGAAGAAAAAGTTTTGACGCTTATTAGAGGGACCCTTGTAAAACCGATGTGTTCAGATTTAGCTCATCTCGGTCTAAAACAGCTTGTTTCGTTGTTTTAAGCACGAATACATGCTTTTCGCGCAGTTACAAGAGAAAAAGTTTTGACGCGTATCAGAGGAACACTTGTAAAACCTATGTGCTGTGATTTAGCTCGTTTCGGACTAAAACAGCTTGTTTCCTAGTATTAAGCACGAATACATGCTTTTCGCGCAGTTATAAGAGAAAAAGTTTTGACGCGTATCAGAGGAACACTCGTAAAACCAATGTGTTGTGATTTAGCTCGTTTCGGTCTAAAACAGCTTGTTTCGTTGAATTCATCACGAATACATGCTTTTCGCGCAGTTATAGAAGAAAAAGTTTTGACGCTTATTAGAGGGAAACTTGTAAAACCGATGTGTTCAGATTAAGCTCATCTCGGTCTAGAACAGCTTGTTTTGTTGTTTTAGGCACCAATACATGCTTTTCGCGCAGTTATAAGAGAAAAAGTTTTGACGCGTATCAGAGGAACACTTGTAAAACCGATGTGTTGTGATTTAGCTCGTTTCGGTCTAAAACAGCTTGTTTCGTTGTATTAAGCACGAATACATGCTTTTCGCGCAGTTATAAGAGAAAAAGTTTTGACGCGCTTCACAAGGACACTTGTAAAACCGATGTTTTCAGATTTAGCTCGTTTCGGTCTAAAACAGCTTGTTTCGTTGGATTAAGCAAGAATACATGCTTTTCGCGCAGTTATAAGAGAAAAAGTTTTGACGCGTATCACGAGGATACTTGTAAAACCGATGTGTTGTGATTTAGCTCGTTTCGGTCTAAAACCGCTTGTTTCGATGTTTTAAGCACGAATACATGCTTTTCGCGCAGTTATAGAAGAAAACGTTTTGACGCGTATTAGGGAGACTTGTAAAACCGATGTGTTGTGATTTAGCTCGTTTCTGTCTAAAACAGCTTGTTTCGTTGTATTAAGCACGAATACATGCTTTTCGCGCAGTTACAAGAGAAAAAGTTTTGACGCGTATCAGACGAACACTTGTAAAACCGATGTGCTGTGATTTAGCTCGTTTCGGACTAAAACAGCTTGTTTCGTTGTATTAAGCACAAATACATGCTTTTCGCGCAGTTATAAGAGAAAAAGTTTTGACGCGTATCACGTGGATATTTGTAAAACCGATGTGTTGTGATTTAGCTCGTTTCGGTCTAAAACCGCTTGTTTCGATGTTTTAAGCACGAATACATGCTTTTCGCGCAGTTATAGAAGAAAACGTTTTGACGCGTATTAGGGAGACTTGTAAAACCGATGTGTTGTGATTTAGCTCGTTTCGGTCTAAAACAGTTTGTTTCGTTGTATTAAGCACGAATACATGCTTTTAGCGCAGTTATAGGAGGAAACGTTTTGACGCTTATCAGAGGAACACTCGTAAAACCAATGTGTTGCTATTTAGCTCGTTTCGGTCTAAAACAACTTGTTTCGTTGGATTAATCACGAATACATGCTTTTCGCGCAGTTATAAGAGAAAAAGTTTTGACGCTTATTAGAGGGACCCTTGTAAAACCGATGTGTTCAGATTTAGCTCATCTCGGTCTAAAACAGCTTGTTTTGTTGTATTAAGCACGAATACATGCTTTTTGCGCAGTTATAAGAGAAAACGTTTTGACGCGTATCACAAGCACACTTGTAAAACCGATATGTTCAGATCTAGCTCGTTTTGGTCTAAAACAACTTGTTTCGTTGTTTTAAGCACGAATACATGCTTTTGCGCAGTTATAAGAGAAAAAGTTTTGACGCGTATCAGAGGAAAACTTGTAAAACTGATGTGTTGTGATTTAGCTCGTTTCGGTCTAAAACAGCTTGTTTCGTTGAATTAATCACGAATACATGCTTTTCGCGCAGTTATAGAAGAAAAAGTTTTCACGCTTATTAGAGGGACCCTTGTAAAACCGATGTGTTCAGATTTAGCTCATCTCGGTCTAAAACAGCTTGTTTCGTTGTTTTAGGCACGAATACATGCTTTTCGCGCAGTTACAAGAGAAAAAGTTTTGACGCGTATCAGAGGAACACTTGTAAAACCGATGTGCTGTGATTTAGCTCGTTTCGGACTAAAACAGCTTGTTTCCTAATTAAGCACGAATACATGCTTTTCGCGCAGTTATAAGAGAAAAAGTTTTGACGCCTATCAGAGGAACACTCGTAAAACCAATGTGTTGTGATTTAGCTCGTTTCGGTCTAAAACAGCTTGTTTCGTTGAATTCATCACGAATACATGCTTTTCGCGCAGTTATAGAAGAAAAAGTTTTGACGCTTATTAGAGGGAAACTTGTAAAACCGATGTGTTCAGATTAAGCTAATCTCGGTCTAGAACAGCTTGTTTCGTTGTTTTAAGCACCAATACACGCTTTTCGCGCAGTTATAAGAGAAAAAGTTTTGGCGCGTATCAGAGGAACACTTGTAAAACCGATGTGTTGTGATTTAGCTCGTTTCGGTCTAAAACAGCTTGTTTCGTTGTATTAAGCACGAATACATGCTTTTCGCGCAGTTATAAGAGAAAAAGTTTTGACGCGCTTCACATGGACACTTGTAAAACCGATGTGTTCAGATTTAGCTCGTTTCGGTCTAAAACAGCTTGTTTCGTTGGATTAAGCAAGAATACATGCTTTTCGCGCGGTTATAAGAAAAAACGTTTTGACGCCTATTAGGGAGACTTGTAAAACCGATGTGTTGTGATTTAGCTCGTTTCGGTCTAAAACAGCTTGTTTCGTTGTATTCAGCACGAATACATGCTTTTAGCGCAGTTATAAGAGGAAACGTTTTGACGCTTATCAGAGGAACACTCGTAAAACCAATGTGTTGTGATTTAGCTCGTTTCGGTCTAAAACAGCTTGTTTCGTTGGAATAATCAAGAATACATGCTTTTCGCGCATTTATAAGAGAAAAAGTTTTGACGCGTATTAGACTTGTAAAACCGATGTGTTGTGATTTAGCTCGTTTCTGTCTAAAACAGCTTGTTTCGTTGTATTAGGCACGAATACATGCTTTTTGCGCAGTTATAAGAGAAAACGTTTTGACGCGTATCACAAGCACACTTGTAAAACCGTTATGTTCAGATCTAGCTCGTTTTGGTCTAAAACAGCTTGTTTCGTTGTTTTAAGCACGAATACATGCTTTTCGCGCAGTTATAAGAGAAAAAGTTTGACGCGTATCAGAGGAACACTTGTAAAACCGATGTGCTGTGATTTAGCTCGTTTCGGACAAAAACAGCTTGTTTCGTTGTATTAAGCACGAATACATGCTTTTCGCGCAGTTATAAGAGAAAAAGTTTTGACGCGTATTAGAGAGACTTGTAAAACCGATGTGTTGTGATTTAGCTCGTTTCTGTCTAAAACAGCTTGTGTTGTTGTATTAAGCACGAATACATGCTTTTTGCGCAGTTATAAGAGAAAACGTTTTGACGCGTATCACAAGCACACTTGTAAAACCGATATGTTCAGATCTAGCTCGTTTTGGTCTAAAACAACTTGTTTCGTTGTTTTAAGCACGAATACATGCTTTTCGCGCAGTTATAAGAGAAAAAGTTTTGACGCGTATCAGAGGAACACTCGTAAAACCAATGTGTTGTGATTTAGCTCGTTTCGGTCTAAAACAGCTTGTTTCGTTGAATTCATCACGAATACATGCTTTTCGCGCAGTTATAGAAGAAAAAGTTTTGACGCTTATTAGAGGGAAACTTGTAAAACCGATGTGTTCAGATTAAGCTCATCTCGGTCTAGAACAGCTTGTTTCGTTGTTTTAGGCACCAATACATGCTTTTCGCGCAGTTATAAGAGAAAAAGTTTTGACGCGTATCACGTAGATACTTGTAAAACCGATGTGTTGTGATTTAGCTCGTTTCGGTCTAAAACCGCTTGTTTCGATGTTTTAAGCAAGAATACATGCTTTTCGCGCAGTTATAGAAGAAAACGTTTTGACGCGTATTAGGGAGACTTGTAAAACCGATGTGTTGTGATTTAGCTCGTTTCTGTCTAAAACAGCTTGTTTCGTTGTATTAAGCACGAATACATGCTTTTCGCGCAGTTATAAGAGAAAAAGTTTTGACGCGTATCAGAGGAACACTCGTAAAACCAATGTGTTGTGATTTAGCTCGTTTCGGTCTAAAACCGCTTGTTTCGTTGAATTCATCACGAATACATGCTTTTCGCGCAGTTATAGAAGAAAAAGTTTTGACGCGTATCAGAGGAACACTTGTAAAACCGATGTGTTGTGATTTAGCTCGTTTCGGAAAAAAACAGCTTGTTTCGTTGTTTTAAGCACGAATAGATGCTTTTCGCGCAGTTATAGAAGAAAAAGTTTTGACGCTTATTAGAGGGACCCTTGTAAAACCGATGTGTTCAGATTTAGCTCATCTCGGTCTAAAACAGCTTGTTTCGTTGTTTTAAGCACGAATACATGCTTTTCGCGCAGTTACAAGAGAAAAAGTTTTGACGCGTATCAGACGAACACTTGTAAAACCGATGTGCTGTGATTTAGCTCGTTTCGGACTAAAACAGCTTGTTTCGTTGTATTAAGCACAAATACATGCTTTTCGCGCAGTTATAAGAGAAAAAGTTTTGACGCGTATCACGTGGATACTTGTAAAACCGATGTGTTGTGATTTAGCTCGTTTCGGTCTAAAACCGCTTGTTTCGATGTTTTAAGCACGAATACATGCTTTTCGCGCAGTTATAGAAGGAAAAGTTTTGACGCGTATTAGAGACTTGTAAAACCGATGTGTTGTGATTTAGCTCGTTTCGGTCTAAAACAGCTTGTTTCGTTGGATTCATCACGAATACATGCTTTTCGCGCAGTTATAGAAGAAAAAGTTTTGACGCTTATTAGAGGGACCCTTGTAAAACCGATGTGTTCAGATTTAGCTCATCTCGGTCTAAAACAGCTTGTTTCGTTGTTTTAGGCACCAATACATGCTTTTCGCGCAGTTATAAGAGAAAAAGTTTTGACGCGCTTCACAAGGACACTTGTAAAACCGATGTGTTGTGATTTAGCTCGTTTCGGTCTAAAACAGCTTGTTTCGTTGTTTTAAGCAAGCATACATGCTTTTCGCGCAGTTATAAGAGAAAAAGTTTTGACGCGCTTCACAAGGACACTTGTAAAACCGATGTGTTCAGATTTAGCTCGTTTCGGTCTAAAACAGCTTGTTTCGTTGGATTAAGCAAGAATACATGCTTTTCGCGCAGTTATAAGAGAAAAAGTTTTGACGCGTATCACGTGGATACTTGTAAAACCGATGTGTTGTGATTTAGCTCGTTTCGGTCTAAAACCGCTTGTTTCGATGTTTTAAGCACGAATACATGCTTTTCGCGCAGTTATAGAAGAAAACGTTTTGACGCGTATTAGGGAGACTTGTAAAACCGATGTGTTGTGATTTAGCTCGTTTCTGTCTAAAACAGCTTGTTTCGTTGTATTAAGCACGAATACATGCTTTTCGCGCAGTTATAAGAGAAAAAGTTTTGACGCGTATCAGAGGAACACTCGTAAAACCAATGTGTTGTGATTTAGCTCGTTTCGGTCTAAAACAGCTTGTTTCGTTGAATTCATCACGAATACATGCTTTTCGCGCAGTTAGAGAAGAAAAAGTTTTGACGCGTATCAGAGGAACACTTGTAAAACCGATGTGTTGTGATTTAGCTCGTTTCGGTCTAAAACAGCTTGTTTCGTTGTTTTAAGCACGAATACATGCTTTTCGCGCAGTTATAAGAGAAAAAGTTTTGACGCGTATCAGAGGAAAACTTGTAAAACTGATGTGTTGTGATTTAGCTCGTTTCGGTCTAAAACAGCTTGTTTCGTTGTATTAAGCACGAATACATGCTTTTCGCGCAGTTATAAGAGAAAAAGTTTTGACGCGTATCAGAGGAACACTCGTAAAACCAATGTGTTGTGATTTAGCTCGTTTCGGTCTAAAACAGCTTGTTTCGTTAAATTAATCACGAATACATGCTTTTCGCGCAGTTATAGAAGAAAAAGTTTTGACGCGTATCAGAGGAACACTTGTAAAACCGATGTGTTGTGATTTAGCTCGTTTCGGTCTAAAACAGCTTGTTTCGTTGTTTTAAGCACGAATACATGCTTTTCGCGCAGTTATAAGAGAAAAAGTTTTGACGCGTATCAGAGGAAAACTTGTAAAACTGATGTGTTGTGATTTAGCTCGTTTCGGTCTAAAACAGCTTGTTTCGTTGTATTAAGCACGAATACATGCTTTTCGCGCAGTTATAAGAGAAAAAGTTTTGACGCGTATCAGAGGAACACTCGTAAAATCAATGTGTTGTGATTTAGCTCGTTTCGGTCTAAAACAGCTTGTTTCGTTGAATTAATCACGAATACATGCTTTTCGCGCAGTTATAGAAGAAAAAGTTTTGACGCTTATTAGAGGGACCCTTGTAAAACCGATGTGTTCAGATTTAGCTCATCTCGGTCTAAAACAGCTTGTTTCGTTGTTTTAAGCACGAATACATGCTTTTCGCGCAGTTACAAGAGAAAAAGTTTTGACGCGTATCAGAGTAACACTTGTAAAACCTGTGCTGTGATTTAGCTCGTTTCGGACTAAAACAGCTTGTTTCCTAGTATTAAACACGAATACATGCTTTTCGCGCAGTTATAAGAGAAAAAGTTTTGACGCGTATCAGAGGAACACTCGTAAAACCAATGTGTTGTGATTTAGCTCGTTTCGGTCTAGAACAACTTGTTTCGTTGAATTCATCACGAATACATGCTTTTCGCGCAGTTATAGAAGAAAAAGTTTTGACGCTTATTAGAGGGAAACTTGTAAAACCGATGTGTTCAGATTAAGCTCATCTCGGTCTAGAACAGCTTGTTTCGTTGTTTTAGGCACCAATACATGCTTTTCGCGCAGTTATAAGAGAAAAAGTTTTGACGCGTATCAGAGGAACACTTGTAAAACCGATGTGTTGTGATTTAGCTCGTTTCGGTCTAAAACAGCTTGTTTCGTTGTATTAAGCACGAATACATGCTTTTCGCGCAGTTATAAGAGAAAAAGTTTTGACGCGCTTCACAAGGACACTTGTAAAACCGATGTGTTCAGATTTAGCTCGTTTCGGTCTAAAACAGCTTGTTTCGTTGGATTAAGCAAGAATACATGCTTTTCGCGCAGTTATAAGAGAAAAAGTTTTGACGCGTATCACGTGGATACTTGTAAAACCGATGTGTTGTGATTTAGCTCGTTTCGGTCTAAAACCGCTTGTTTCGATGTTTTAAGCACGAATACATGCTTTTCGCGCAGTTATAAGAGAAAAAGTTTTGACGCGTATCACGTGGATACTTGTAAAACCGATGTGTTGTGATTTAGCTCGTTTCTGTCTAAAGCAGCTTGTTTCGTTGTATTAAGCACGAATACATGCTTTTCGCGCAGTTATAAGAGAAAAAGTTTTGACGCGTATCAGAGGAACACTCGTAAAACCAATGTGTTGTGATTTAGCTCGTTTCGGTCTAAAACAGCTTGTTTCGTTGAATTCATCACGAATACATGCTTTTCGCGCAGTTATAGAAGAAAAAGTTTTGACGCGTATCAGAGGAACACTTGTAAAACCGATGTGTTGTGATTTAGCTCGTTTCGGACTAAAACAACTTGTTTCGTTGTTTTAAGCACGAATAGATGCTTTTCGCGCAGTTATAGAAGAAAAAGATTTGACGCTTATTAGAGGGACCCTTGTAAAACCGATGTGTTCAGATTTAGCTCATCTCGGTCTAAAACAGCTTGTTTCGTTGTTTTAAGCACGAATACATGCTTTTCGCGCAGTTACAAGAGAAAAAGTTTTGACGCGTATCAGACGAACACTTGTAAAACCGATGTGCTGTGATTTAGCTCGTTTCGGACTAAAACAGCTTGTTTCGTTGTATTAAGCACGAATACATGCTTTTCGCGCAGTTATAAGAAAAAAAGTTTTGACGCGTATCACGTGGATACTTGTAAAACCGATGTGTTGTGATTTAGCTCGTTTCGGTCTAAAACCGCTTGTTTCGATGTTTTAAGCACGAATACATGCTTTTCGCGCAGTTATAGAAGAAAACGTTTTGACGCGTATTAGGGAGACTTGTAAAACCGATGTGTTGTGATTTAGCTCGTTTCTGTCTAAAACAGCTTGTTTCGTTGTATTAAGCACGAATACATGCTTTTTGCGCAGTTATAAGAGAAAAAGTTTCGACGCGTATCAGAGGAACACTCGTAAAACCAATGTGTTGTGATTTAGCTCGTTTCGGTCTAAAACAGCTTGTTTCGTTGTTTTAAGCACGAATACATGCTTTTCGCGCAGTTATAAGAGAAAAAGTTTTGACGCGTATCAGAGGAAAACTTGTAAAACTGATGTGTTGTGATTTAGCTCGTTTCGGTCTAAAACAGCTTGTTTCGTTGTATTAAGCACGAATACATGCTTTTCGCGCAGTTATAAGAGAAAAAGTTTTGACGCGTATCAGAGGAACACTCGTAAAACCAATGTGTTGTGATTTAGCTCGTTTCGGTCTAAAACAGCTTGTTTCGTTGAATTAATCACGAATACATGCTTTTCGCGCAGTTATAGAAGAAAAAGTTTTGACGCTTATTAGAGGGACCCTTGTAAAACCGATGTGTTCAGATTTAGCTCATCTCGGTCTAAAACAGCTTGTTTCGTTGTTTTAAGCACGAATACATGCTTTTCGCGCAGTTACAAGAGAAAAAGTTTTGACGCGTATCAGAGGAACACTTGTAAAACCGATGTGCTGTGATTTAGCTCGTTTCGGACTAAAACAGCTTGTTTCCTAGTATTAAGCACGAATCCATGCTTTTCGCGCAGTTATAAGAGAAAAAGTTTTGACGCGTATCAGAGGAACATTCGTAAAACCAATGTGTTGTGATTTAGCTCGTTTCGGTCTAAAACAGCTTGTTTCGTTGAATTCATCACGAATACATGCTTTTCGCGCAGTTATAGAAGAAAACGTTTTGACGCTTATTAGAGGGACACTTGTAAAACCGATGTGTTTAGATTAAGCTCATCTCGGTCTAGAACAGCTTATTTCGTTGTTTTAAGCACCAATACATGCTTTTCGCGCAGTTATAAGAGCAAAATGTTTTGACGCGTATCAGAGGAACACTTGTAAAACCGATGTGCTGTGATTTAGCTCGTTTCGGTCTAAAACAGCTTGTTTCGTTGTATT
The DNA here is from genome assembly GCF_052857255.1 of Amblyomma americanum. Taxonomy (NCBI): domain Eukaryota; kingdom Metazoa; phylum Arthropoda; class Arachnida; order Ixodida; family Ixodidae; genus Amblyomma; species Amblyomma americanum. Next base: position 12,374 of record NW_027526489.1, on the reverse strand, counting down.
AAGCACGAATACATGCTTTTCGCGCAGTTATAAGAGAAAAAGTTTTGACGCGTGTCACAAGGACACTTGTAAAACCGATGTGTTCAGATTTAGCTCGTTTCGATCTAAAACAGCTTGTTTCGTTGGATTAAGCAAGAATACCTGCTTTTCGCGCAGTTATAAGAGAAAAAGTTTTGACGCGTATCACGTGGATACTTGTAAAACCGGTGTTGTGATTTAGCTCGTTTCGGTCTAAAACCGCTTGTTTCGATGTTTTAAGCAAGAATACATGCTTTTCGCGCAGTTATAGAAGAAAACGTTTTGACGCGTATTAGGGAGACTTGTAAAACCGATGTGTTGTGATTTAGCTCGTTTCTGTCTAAAACAGCTTGTTTCGTTGTATTAAGCACGAATACATGCTTTTTGCGCAGTTATAGGAGAAAATGTTTTGACGCGTATCACATGCACACTTGTAAAACCGATATGTTCAGATCTAGCTCGTTTTGGTCTAAAACAGCTTGTTTCGCTGTATTAAGCACGAATACATGCTTTTCGCGCAGTTATAAGAGAAAAAGTTTTGACGCGCATCAGAGGAAAACTTGTAAAACTGATGTGTTGTGATTTAGCTCGTTTCTGTCTAAAACAGCTTGTTTCGTTGTATTAAGCACGAATACGTGCTTTTTGCGCAGTTATAAGAGAAAACGTTTTGACGCGTATCACATGCACACTTGTAAAACCGATATGTTCAGATCTAGCTCGTTTTGGTCTAAAACAGCTTGTTTCGTTGTATTAAGCACGAATACATGCTTTTCGCGCAGTTATAAGAGAAAAAGTTTTGACGCGTGTCACAAGGACACTTGTAAAACCGATGTGTTCAGATATAGCTCGTTTTGGTATAAAACAGCTTGTTTCGTTGTTTTAAGCACGAATACATGCTTTTCGCGCAGTTATAGAAGGAAAAGTTTTGACGCGTATTAGAGGAACACTCGTAAAACCAATGTGTTGTGATTTAGCTCGTTTCGGTCTAAAACAGCTTGTTTCGTTGAATTAATCATGAATACATGCATTTCGCGCAGTTATAGAAGAAAAAGTTTTGACGCTTATTAGAGGGACCCTTGTAAAATCGATGTGTTCAGATTTAGCTCATCTCGGTCTAAAACAGCTTGTTTCGTTGTTTTAAGCACGAATACATGCTTTTCGCGCAGTTATAAGAGAAAACGTTTTGACGCGTATTAGGGAGACTTGTAAAACCGATGTGTTGTGATTTAGCTCGTTTCGGTCTAAAACAGCTTGTTTCGTTGTATTAAGCACGAATACATGCTTTTAGCGCAGTTATAGGAGGAAACGTTTTGACGCTTATCAGAGGAACACTCGTAAAACCAATGTGTTGTGATTTAGCTCGTTTTGGTCTAAAACAGCTTGTTTCGTTAGATTAATCACGAATACATGCTTTTCGCGCAGTTATAAAAGAAAAAGTTTTGACGCGTATTAGAGAGACTTGTAAAACCGATGTGTTGTGATTTAGCTCGTTTCTGTCTAAAACAGCTTGTTTTGTTGTATTAAGCACGAATACATGCTTTTTGCGCAGTTATAAGAGAAAACGTTTTGACGCGTATCACAAGCACACTTGTAAAACCGATATGTTCAGATCTAGCTCGTTTTGGTCTAAAACAACTTGTTTCGTTGTTTTAAGCACGAATACATGCTTTTCGCGCAGTTATAAGAGAAAAAGTTTTGACGCGTATCAGAGGAAAACTTGTAAAACTGATGTGTTGTGATTTAGCTCGTTTCTGTGTTAAACAGCTTGTTTCGTTGTATTAAGCACGAATACATGCTTTTTGCGCAGTTATAGGAGAAAATGTTTTGACGCGTATCACATGCACACTTGTAAAACCGATATGTTCAGATCTAGCTCGTTTTGGTCTAAAACAGCTTGTTTCGCTGTATTAAGCACGAATACATGCTTTTCGCGCAGTTATAAGAGAAAAAGTTTTGACGCGTATCAGAGGAAAACTTGTAAAACTGGTGTGTTGTGATTTAGCTCGTTTCTGCCTAAAACAGCTTGTTTCGTTGTAATAAGCACGAATACGTGCTTTTTGCGCAGTTATAAGAGAAAACGTTTTGACGCGTATCACGTGGATACTTGTAAAACCGATGTGTTCAGATATAGCTCGTTTTGGTATAAAACAGCTTGTTTCGTTGTTTTAAGCACGAATACATGCTTTTCGCGCAGTTATAGAAGGAAAAGTTTTGACGCCTATTAGAGACTTGTAAAACCGATGTGTTGTGATTTAGCTCGTTTCAGTCTAAAACAGCTTGTTTCGTTGGATTCATCACGAATACATGCTTTTCGCGCAGTTATAGAAGAAAAAGTTTTGACGCTTATTAGAGGGACCCTTGTAAAACCGATGTGTTCAGATTTAGCTCATCTCGGTCTAAAACAGCTTGTTTCGTTGGAATAAACACGAATACATGCTTTTCGCGCAGTTATAAGAGAAAAAGTTTCGACGCGTGTCACAAGGACACTTGTAAAACCGATGTGCTGTGATTTAGCTCGTTTCGGTCTAAAACCGCTTGTTTCGATGTTTTAAGCACGAATACATGCTTTTCGCGCAGTTATAGAAGAAAACGTTTTGACGCGTATTAGGGAGACTTGTAAAACCGATATGTTGTGATTTAGCTCGTTTCGGTCTAAAACAGCTTGTTTCGTTGTATTAAGCACGAATACATGCTTTTAGCGCAGTTATAGGAGGAAACGTTTTGACGCTTATCAGAGGAACACTCGTAAAACCAATGTGTTGTGATTTAGCTCGTTTCGGTCTAAAACAGCTTGTTTCGTTGGATTAATCACGAATACATGCTTTTCGCGCAGTTATAAGAGAAAAAGTTTTGATGCGTATCAGAGGAGAACTTGTAAAACCGATGTGTTGTGATTTAGCTCGTTTCTGTCTAAAACAGCTTGTTTTGTTGTATTAAGCACGAATACATGCTTTTTGCGCAGTTATAAGAGAAAACGTTTTGACGCGTATCACAAGCACACTTGTAAAACCGATATGTTCAGATCTAGCTCGTTTTGGTCTAAAACAACTTGTTTCGTTGTTTTAAGCACGAATACATGCTTTTCGCGCAGTTATAAGAGAAAAAGTTTTGACGCGTATCAGAGGAAAACTTGTAAAACTGATGTGTTGTGATTTAGCTCGTTTCGGTCTAAAACAGCTTGTTTCGTTGAATTAATCACGAATACATGCTTTTCGCGCAGTAATAGAAGAAAAAGTTTTGACGCTTATTAGAGGGACCCTTGTAAAACCGATGTGTTCAGATTTAGCTCATCTCGGTCTAAAACAGCTTGTTTCGTTGTTTTAAGCACGAATACATGCTTTTCGCGCAGTTACAAGAGAAAAAGTTTTGACGCGTATCAGAGGAACACTTGTAAAACCGATGTGCTGTGATTTAGCTCGTTTCGGACTAAAACAGCTTGTTTCCTAGTATTAAGCACGAATACATGCTTTTCGCGCAGTTATAAGAGAAAAAGTTTTGACGCCTATCAGAGGAACACTCGTAAAACCAATGTGTTGTGATTTAGCTCGTTTCGGTCTAAAACAGCTTGTTTCGTTGAATTCATCACGAATACATGCTTTTCGCGCAGTTATAGAAGAAAAAGTTTTGACGCTTATTAGAGGGAAACTTGTAAAACCAATGTGTTCAGATTAAGCTCATCTCGGTCTAGAACAGCTTGTTTCGTTGTTTTAAGCACCAATACACGCTTTTCGCGCAGTTATAAGAGAAAAAGTTTTGGCGCGTATCAGAGGAACACTTGTAAAACTGATGTGTTGTGATTTAGCTCGTTTCGGTCTAAAACAGCTTGTTTCGTTGTATTAAGCACGAATACATGCTTTTCGCGCAGTTATAAGAGAAAAAGTTTTGACGCGCTTCACATGAACACTTGTAAAACCGATGTGTTCAGATTTAGCTCGTTTCGGTCTAAAACAGCTTGTTTCGTTGGATTAAGCAAGAATACATGCTTTTCGCGCGGTTATAAGAAAAAACGTTTTGACGCCTATTAGGGAGACGTAAAACCGATGTGTTGTGATTTAGCTCGTTTCGGTCTAAATCAGCTTGTTTCGTTGTATTAAGCACGAATACATGCTTTTCGCGCAGTTATAAGAGAAAAAGTTTTGACGCGTATCAGAGGAAAACTTGTAAAACCGATGTGTTGTGATTTACCTCGTTTAGGTCTAAAACAGCTTGTTTCGTTGGATTAAGCACGAATACATGCTTTTCGCGCAGTTATAAGAGAAAAAGTTTTGACGCGTATCACGTGGATACTTGTAAAACCGATGTGTTGTGATTTAGCTCGTTTCGGTCTAAAACCGCTTGTTTCGATGTTTTAAGCACAAATACATGCTTTTCGCGCAGTTATAGAAGAAAACGTTTTGACGCGTATTAGAGAGACTTGTAAAACCGATGTGTTGTGATTTAGCTCGTTTCGGTCTAAAACAGCTTGTTTCGTTGTATTCAGCACGAATACATGCTTTTAGCGCAGTTATAAGAGGAAACGTTTTGACGCTTATCAGAGGAACACTCGTAAAACCAATGTGTTGTGATTTAGCTCGTTTCGGTCTAAAACAGCTTGTTTCGTTGGATTAATCAAGAATACATGCTTTTCGCGCAGTTATAAGAGAAAAAGTTTTGACGCGTATTAGACTTGTAAAACCGATGTGTTGTGATTTAGCTCGTTTCTGTCTAAAACAGCTTGTTTCGTTGTATTAGGCACGAATACATGCTTTTTGCGCAGTTATAAGAGAAAACGTTTTGACGCGTATCACAAGCACACTTGTAAAACCGTTATGTTCAGATCTAGCTCGTTTTGGTCTAAAACAGCTTGTTTCGTTGTTTTAAGCACGAATACATGCTTTTCGCGCAGTTACAAGAGAAAAAGTTTTGACGCGTATCAGAGGAACACTTGTAAAACCGATGTGCTGTGATTTAGCTCGTTTCGGACTAAAACAGCTTGTTTCGTTGTATTAAGCACGAATACATGCTTTTCGCGCAGTTATAAGAGAAAAAGTTTTGACGCGTATTAGAGAGACTTGTAAAACCGATGTGTTGTGATTTAGCTCGTTTCTGTCTAAAACAGCTTGTGTTGTTGTATTAAGCACGAATACATGCTTTTTGCGCAGTTATAAGAGAAAACGTTTTGACGCGTATCACAAGCACACTTGTAAAACCGATATGTTCAGATCTAGCTCGTTTTGGTCTAAAACAACTTGTTTTGTTGTTTTAAGCACGAATACATGCTTTTCGCGCAGTTATAAGAGAAAAAGTTTTGACGCGTATCAGAGGAAAACTTGTAAAACCGATGTGTTGTGATTTAGCTCGTTTCGGTCTAAAACAGCTTGTTTCGTTGAATTAATCACGAATACATGCTTTTCGCGCAGTTATAGAAGAAAAAGTTTTGACGCTTATTAGAGGGACCCTTGTAAAACCGATGTGTTCAGATTTAGCTCATCTCGGTCTAAAACAGCTTGTTTCGTTGTTTTAAGCACGAATACATGCTTTTCGCGCTGTTACAAGAGAAAAAGTTTTGACGCGTATCAGAGGAACACTTGTAAAACCTATGTGCTGTGATTTAGCTCGTTTCGGACTAAAACAGCTTGTTTCCTAGTATTAAGCACGAATACATGCTTTTCGCGCAGTTATAAGAGAAAAAGTTTTGACGCGTATCAGAGGAACACTCGTAAAACCAATGTGTTGTGATTTAGCTCGTTTCGGTCTAAAACAGCTTGTTTCGTTGAATTCATCACGAATACATGCTTTTCGCGCAGTTATAGAAGAAAAAGTTTTGACGCTTATTAGAGGGAAACTTGTAAAACCGATGTGTTCAGATTAAGCTCATCTCGGTCTAGAACAGCTTGTTTCGTTGTTTTAGGCACCAATACATGCTTTTCGCGCAGTTATAAGAGAAAAAGTTTTGACGCGTATCACGTGGATACTTGTAAAACCGATGTGTTGTGATTTAGCTCGTTTCGGTCTAAAACCGCTTGTTTCGATGTTTTAAGCACGAATACATGCTTTTCGCGCAGTTATAGAAGAAAACGTTTTGACGCGTATTAGGGAGACTTGTAAAACCGATGTGTTGTGATTTAGCTCGTTTCGGTCTAAAACAGTTTGTTTCGTTGTATTAAGCACGAATACATGCTTTTAGCGCAGTTATAGGAGGAAACGTTTTGACGCTTATCAGAGGAACACTCGTAAAACCAATGTGTTGCTATTTAGCTCGTTTCGGTCTAAAACAGCTTGTTTCGTTGGATTAATCACGAATACATGCTTTTCGCGCAGTTATAAGAGAAAAAGTTTTGACGCGTATTAGAGAGACTTGTAAAACCGATGTGTTGTGATTTAGCTCGTTTCTGTCTAAAACAGCTTGTTTCGTTGTATTAAGCACGAATACATGCTTTTTGCGCACTTATAAGTGAAAAAGTTTTGACGCGTATCAGAGGAACACTCGTAAAACCAATGTGTTGTGATTTAGCTCGTTTCGGTCTAAAACAGCTTGTTTCGTTGTTTTAAGCACGAATACATACTTTTCGCGCAGTTATCTCGAGTCATTAATCATCCAGACTACGCCCAACACAATAAATAAGAATGACGGCACGTTGCACCCTATCTACGCGAAATGCCTCAAAACGATAGTAACCGCTACAAAAAGCCCGGGACGTCCAGCTGGTTGCTCATTGTGAACAAGGGAGCCGTAGCGCTCCCGAAACGTCATTTTTTGTTGACCTTGGTCAGTGACCAGTGAACCTCATCAAGCCATGATTCCTGACCAGACGGTATGCCGTCGAACCCTCGACTACATAAGAGAAAAAGTTTTTACGCGTATCAGAGGAACACTTGTAAAACCGATGTGCTGTGATTTAGCTCGTTTCGGACTAAAACAGCTTGTTTCCTAGTATTAAGCACGAATACATGCTTTTCGCGCAGTTATAAGAGAAAAAGTTTTGACGCGTATCAGAGGAACATTCGTAAAACCAATGTGTTGTGATTTAGCTCGTTTCGGTCTAAAACAGCTTGTTTCGTTGAATTCATCACGAATACATGCTTTTCGCGCAGTTATAGAAGAAAAAGTTTTGACGCTTATTAGAGGGACACTTGTAAAACCGATGTGTTCAGATTAAGCTCATCTCTGTCTAGAACAGCTTGTTCCGTTGTTTTAAGCACCAATACATGCTTTTCGCGCAGTTATAGGAGAAAATGTTTTGACGCGTATCACATGCACACTTGTAAAACCGATATGTTCAGATCTAGCTCGTTTTGGTCTAAAACAGCTTGTTTCGCTGTATTAAGCACGAATACATGCTTTTCGCGCAGTTATAAGAGAAAAAGTTTTGACGCGTATCAGAGGAAAACTTGTAAAACTGATGTGTTGTGATTTAGCTCGTTTCTGTCTAAAACAGCTTGTTTCGTTGTATTAAGCACGAATACGTGCTTTTTGCGCAGTTATAAGAGAAAACGTTTTGACGCGTATCACATGCACACTTGTAAAACCGATATGTTCAGATCTAGCTCGTTTTGGTCTAAAACAGCTTGTTTCGTTGTATTAAGCACGAATACATGCTTTTCGCGCAGTTATAAGAAAAAAAGTTTTGATGCCTGTCACAAGGACACTTGTAAAACCGATGTGTTCTGATTTAGCTCGTTTCGGTCTAAAACAGCTTGTTTCGTTGGATTAAGCAAGAATACATACTTTTCGCGCAGTTATAAGAGAAAAAGTTTTGACCCGTATCACGTGGATACTTGTAAAACCGATGTGTTCAGATATAGCTCGTTTTGGTATAAAACAGCTTGTTTCGTTGTTTTAAACACGAACACATGCTTTTCGCGCAGTTAGAGACGGAAAAGTTTTGACGCGTATTAGAGGAACACTCGTAAAACCAATGTGTTGTGATTTAGCTCGTTTCGGTCTAAAACAGCTTGTTTCGTTGAATTAATCAGCTCGTTTCGGTCTAAAACCGCTTGTTTCGATGTTTTAAGCACGAATACATGCTTTTCGCGCAGTTATAGAAGAAAACGTTTTGACGCGTATTAGGGAGACTTGTAAAACCGATGTGTTGTGATTTAGCTCGTTTCGGTCTAAAACAGCTTGTTTCGTTGTATTAAGCACGAATACATGCTTTTAGCGCAGTTATAGGAGGAAACGTTTTGACGCTTATCAGAGGAACACTCGTAAAACCAATGTGTTGTGATTTAGCTCGTTTCGGTCTAAAACAGCTTGTTTCGTTGGATTAATCACGAATACATGCTTTTCGCGCAGTTATAAGAGAAAAAGTTTTGACGCGTATTAGACAGACTTGTAAAACCGATGTGTTGTGATTTAGCTCGTTTCTGTCTAAAACAGCTTGTTTTGTTGTATTAGGCACGAATACATGCTTTTTGCGCAGTTATAAGAGAAAAAGTTTTGACGCGTATCAGAGGAACACTCGTAAAACCAATGTGTTGTGATTTAGCTCGTTTTGGTCTAAAACAACTTGTTTCGTTGTTTTAAGCACGAATACATGCTTTTCGCGCAGTTATAAGAGAAAAAGTTTTGACGCGTATCAGAGGAAAACTTGTAAAACTGATGTGTTGTGATTTAGCTCGTTTCGGTCTAAAACAGCTTGTTTCGTTGTATTAAGCACGAATACATGCTTTTCGCGCAGTTATAAGAGAAAAAGTTTTGACGCGTATCAGAGGAACACTCGTAAAACCAATGTGTTGTGATTTAGCTCGTTTCGGTCTAAAACAGCTTGTTTCGTTGTATTAAGCACGAATACATGCTTTTCGCGCAGTTATAAGAGAAAAAGTTTTGACGCGTATCAGAGGAAAACTTGTAAAACCGATGTGTTGTGATTTACCTCGTTTCGGTCTAAAACAGCTTGTTTCGTTGTATTAAGCACGAATACATGCTTTTAGCGCAGTTATAGGAGGAAACGTTTTGACGCTTATCAGAGGAACACTCGTAAAACCAATGTGTTGTGATTTAGCTCGTTTCGGTCTAAAACAGCTTGTTTCGTTGGATTAATCACGAATACATGCTTTTCGCGCAGTTATAAGAGAAAAAGTTTTGACGCGTATTAGAGAGACTTGTAAAACCGATGTGTTGTGATTTAGCTCGTTTCTGTCTAAAACAGCTTGTTTTGTTGTATTAAGCACGAATACATGCTTTTTGCGCAGTTATAAGAGAAAAAGTTTTGACGCGTATCAGAGGAACACTCGTAAAACCAATGTGTTGTGATTTAGCTCGTTTTGGTCTAAAACAACTTGTTTCGTTGTTTTAAGCACGAATACATGCTTTTCGCGCAGTTATAAGAGAAAAAGTTTTGACGCGTATCAGAGGAAAACTTGTAAAACTGATGTGTTGTGATTTAGCTCGTTTCGGTCTAAAACAGCTTGTTTCGTTGTATTAAGCACGAATACATGCTTTTCGCGCAGTTATAAGAGAAAAAGTTTTGACGCGTATCAGAGGAACACTCGTAAAACCAATGTGTTGTGATTTAGCTCGTTTCGGTCTAAAACAGCTTGTTTCGTTGTATTAAGCACGAATACATGCTTTTCGCGCAGTTATAAGAGAAAAAGTTTTGACGCGTATCAGAGGAAAACTTGTAAAACCGATGTGTTGTGATTTACCTCGTTTCGGTCTAAAACAGCTTGTTTCGTTGGATTAAGCACGAATACATGCTTTTCGCGCAGTTATAAGAGAAAAAGTTTTTACGCGTATCACGTGGATACTTGTAAAACCGATATGTTGTGATTTAGCTCGTTTCGGTCTAAAACCGCTTGTTTCGATGTTTTAAGCACAAATACATGCTTTTCGCGCAGTTATAGAAGAAAACGTTTTGACGCGTATTAGGGAGACTTGTAAAACCGATGTGTTGTGATTTAGCTCGTTTCGGTCTAAAACAGCTTGTTTCGTTGAATTAATCACGAATACATGCTTTTCGCGCAGTTATAGAAGAAAAAGTTTTGACGCTTATTAGAGGGACCCTTGTAAAACCGATGTGTTCAGATTTAGCTCATCTCGGTCTAAAACAGCTTGTTTCGTTGTTTTAAGCACCAATACATGCTTTTCGCGCAGTTATAAGAGAAAAAGTTTTGACGCGTATCAGAGGAACACTTGTAAAACCGATGTGTTGTGATTTAGCTCGTTTCTGTCTAAAACAGCTTGTTTCGTTGTATTAAGCACGAATACATGCTTTTTGCGCAGTTATAGGAGAAAATGTTTTGACGCGTATCACATGCACACTTGTAAAACCGATATGTTCAGATCTAGCTCGTTTTGGTCTAAAACAGCTTGTTTCGCTGTATTAAGCACGAATACATGCTTTTCGCGCAGTTATAAGAGAAAAAGTTTTGACGCGTATCAGAGGAAAACTTGTAAAACTGATGTGTTGTGATTTAGCTCGTTTCTGTCTAAAACAGCTTGTTTCGTTGTATTAAGCACGAATACGTGCTTTTTGCGCAGTTATGAGAGAAAACGTTTTGACGCGTATCACATGCACACTTGTAAAACCGATATGTTCAGATCTAGCTCGTTTTGGTCTAAAACAGCTTGTTTCGTTGTATTAAGCACGAATACATGCTTTTCGCGCAGTTATAAGAAAAAAAGTTTTGATGCCTGTCACAAGGACACTTGTAAAACCGATGTGTTCTGATTTAGCTCGTTTCGGTCTAAAACAGCTTGTTTCGTTGGATTAAGCAAGAATACATACTTTTCGCGCAGTTATAAGAGAAAAAGTTTTGACGCGTATCACGTGGATACTTGTAAAACCGATGTGTTCAGATATAGCTCGTTTTGGTATAAAACAGCTTGTTTCGTTGTTTTAAACACGAACACATGCTTTTCGCGCAGTTAGAGACGGAAAAGTTTTGACGCGTATTAGAGGAACACTCGTAAAACCAATGTGTTGTGATTTAGCTCGTTTCGGTCTAAAACAGCTTGTTTCGTTGAATTAATCAGCTCGTTTCGGTCTAAAACCGCTTGTTTCGATGTTTTAAGCACGAATACATGCTTTTCGCGCAGTTATAGAAGAAAACGTTTTGACGCGTATTAGGGAGACTTGTAAAACCGATGTGTTGTGATTTAGCTCGTTTCGGTCTAAAACAGCTTGTTTCGTTGTATTAAGCACGAATACATGCTTTTAGCGCAGTTATATTAGGAAACGTTTTGACGCTTATCAGAGGAACACTCGTAAAACCAATGTGTTGTGATTTAGCTCGTTTCGGTCTAAAACAGCTTGTTTCGTTGGATTAATCACGAATACATGCTTTTCGCGCAGTTATAAGAGAAAAAGTTTTGACGCGTATTAGAGAGACTTGTAAAACCGATGTGTTGTGATTTAGCTCGTTTCTGTCTAAAACAGCTTGTTTTGTTGTATTAAGCACGAATACATGCTTTTTGCGCAGTTATAAGAGAAAAAGTTTTGACGCGTATCAGAGGAACACTCGTAAAACCAATGTGTTGTGATTTAGCTCGTTTTGGTCTAAAACAACTTGTTTCGTTGTTTTAAGCACGAATACATGCTTTTCGCGCAGTTATAAGAGAAAAAGTTTTGACGCGTATCAGAGGAAAACTTGTAAAACTGATGTGTTGTGATTTAGCTCGTTTCGGTCTAAAACAGCTTGTTTCGTTGTATTAAGCACGAATACATGCTTTTCGCGCAGTTATAAGAGAAAAAGTTTTGACGCGTATCAGAGGAACACTCGTAAAACCAATGTGTTGTGATTTAGCTCGTTTCGGTCTAAAACAGCTTGTTTCGTTGTATTAAGCACGAATACATGCTTTTCGCGCAGTTATAAGAGAAAAAGTTTTGACGCGTATCAGAGGAAAACTTGTAAAACCGATGTGTTGTGATTTACCTCGTTTCGGTCTAAAACAGCTTGTTTCGTTGTATTAAGCACGAATACATGCTTTTAGCGCAGTTATAGGAGGAAACGTTTTGACGCTTATCAGAGGAACACTCGTAAAACCAATGTGTTGTGATTTAGCTCGTTTCGGTCTAAAACAGCTTGTTTCGTTGGATTAATCACGAATACATGCTTTTCGCGCAGTTATAAGAGAAAAAGTTTTGACGCGTATTAGAGAGACTTGTAAAACCGATGTGTTGTGATTTAGCTCGTTTCTGTCTAAAACAGCTTGTTTTGTTGTATTAAGCACGAATACATGCTTTTTGCGCAGTTATAAGAGAAAAGGTTTTGACGCGTATCAGAGGAACACTCGTAAAACCAATGTGTTGTGATTTAGCTCGTTTTGGTCTAAAACAACTTGTTTCGTTGTTTTAAGCACGAATACATGCTTTTCGCGCAGTTATAAGAGAAAACGTTTTGACGCGTATCAGAGGAAAACTTGTAAAACTGAT